>NC_064925.1:495689276-497045943 GCF_023897955.1 Schistocerca gregaria | reverse complement strand
TTTTGTTTTCATTTGATTTAAGAGTAAACAAAGGGGAGACAACAAAATCACTAAATGCCACACAGGTCACATGGACACTATAACTCAGACTGCTTTGTGCATCAGCCCCGGGCCTACAATATTTGCTAACCGAATCAATTTAAAAAGAAAAGAAAAAAAGAAAGAGAGAGAGGAAAAAAAAAAAAAAGAATTTTCAAAAATATGTTCATCTTGTAGCACACTTCTTTCTGAAAAGTCTGAAACATAAAACATATATGTTCAAGGAAATGTAAGACTTGCTATCTTGTCTCAAGTGTGCCAAAGTGCAGTGCCACACCTCTTCATACAGCATTCTTCTATTGCACGTCACTGCATTTCACTCTGTGGAATTGAAACGTGTATCTTTTGTAATGGATGCCATCAAACCAAATTCAGGACAGTGGAAACTGGGAGGGGGAGGTGTGTGTGTGTGTGTGTGTGTGTGTGTGTGTGTGTGTGTGTGTGTGTGGACACCTCGCAATTAATGCGATTGTTTGTAATCGGCAAAACAAGATCTCTCCGGAAAATTCACCCTCTTTATTGCCTATTATCTAATAACTTGCTGTTTTGTGTGACGTAAAATTAAATATAGGGTACATAAAACCAATAAAGACAAGAGACTAGCAAGAAAGTACACATTTCTTCAATCCTTATCTCCTAGCAATTTTTCTCTCTCTAACGTTGCTACAGCTTTACATTGTGGGCTTTCCTTTCTGCGAAAGAATCTATTACATCATCAAACATTTTGCTACATGAAAAATCGAAATGTCATTATCTAATACTGAAAAAGCTGTTAATATAAATAATACCCAAGACTGGTGTGGTTTCTCGATCTGATTACGTCTATTTTGTCACTGTCTGCTAGATAAAACACAATAGGCCTTTATAATATTGCAGCAATTTTGTAACACACACCAAGTAAACGGGACTGTTTTGGCATAAATGGTCATTTTTATAACATGACAGAATATAATTCAAGAAGTACCAATATCAAATGCCTATAAGGCCCACTACAAGCAAAAGGCTTTATGTTCGGAAATAGTTTTACATTTCATTCATACGCACCAGTTTCTCAAGCATGAGATCGAATAATAGTATTACAAATTTTTTATATAAATTTGGAATTGTCTTACTCTTCCATAATTTGTGTGATTTCCAGTTTCTTCTCCTTACTCATTTTAACAAACAATCTTGTCATCACCAATTCTGCAGCTATTTCTGCCATTGTCAAAATCTGTTCGCCAATTAACTTCACCAACCCTGCCAGAATCACAGGTTTAGTTATCCTGCGATTATTCTTTGGTAAGGCATTGTTACATGTTCCTATAATAAGTTTTCTGCGTCACTTCCAGAATAGAACTTAAGCGGCTGTTAGCCGGGGACTGTACACCTGGTCCTAACTAGTGTAGCGATCTGGCCTAAAATTTTCTGTCAAAATTTAATTTTCTTGGATACACTGAGAAGATAATACGTAATCTTTCTCACCTGTTATTCCTGTTAGTCATTTATTTCCATTCTGGTAGTCTGTATTTATGGTTTTCGCTAGTAATTATAACAACGCTGACCATTCGCTAACCAATCAGCCGCGTTCCCTTTTGTCTGCGGAAAGTTTATTTCTAGATGCGACAAGGATTCTCCTGACAGACATCACGTACACTATGCACGCATTCAAAAATCATTTAAAATGTGTTCAAAAACCAACAGGGATGTGATTCAAAATCACATGAATAATCAATAGACCAACATGCAGTGGATACGATACTAGGAGCTCTGTGAAACAAATATCCCCCCCCCTCCCCCTTTTTCTTTTCAAGAATAAGAATTTGGCGCCCCCTTTTCCCAGTAGCATCTAGCTGCTTGCTGCGACTGCTTGCACAGCCAACAGCCACATTCCTGTAGCCAGAAGAGGGAGAATCTACTATTCAAATTCGACTAAACTGTGCATGCGAATGAGACTGCTGGTAACTGCTAAAACAAATCGCATGTAAACAGTTGTGACTTCACGCTCATCAGAGGCAAAATTTGTTGTTATGAAGCATTGCGTAGTCTTCCTAAAGCCTTTGACACATTTTGCTGTTGGCAGATGCTTGCATGAGCAGTGTGTGTGTCGTCGTATTCAGCGCATTTCCTTTGCAATTTATTTTCGTTTTTTTTCTCTCTCTCGTTGTTTATGATTTATTGTTGGAGTAATATTCTGCAGTAGCGGCATACAGTAATCTTCGTTTCATACCAGTCAAAATTATTAACAGAAACAATGAAAAGTTCCCGGAATTCTGAAAAGTTCCTGGAATTCTAAAAAATTCCCGGTTTTTTTCCGGTTTTCTCCCGGATGAAAAAATTACCAGGTTTTTCCAGAATCTCCCGGTTGTCCCAGGTTGCATAAACCCTGATATTGGATTACGACAGATGTGGGTTGGCAAAGACAGTAGTATGATGGTGTTCTGTCACTGGGGACAGTCAAAATGAAATGGGTTGGTTGGTTTAAAATGGGGGAGGGGGGAGAGGGGCGGGGGACCAAACTGTGAGGTTATCGGTCCCTTGTTACCGCTAAAATAAGTACACAAGGGAGAGAAGAAAAGAAAGGAGATGTGCAGCACAATAACAGGAGAAAGGAAGAACCAGAAGAACGACAGAATGGCAAGCAACACTGCTACGGACAAAACAGGAAAAGAAAACCACAGAGAGAAGCAAGAAACAGATAGGAGGGATAAAAACAAGACAGCAGATGACCGTGGCTGGCCGACCACGAAAATAAAAGGAAAAGCCAGCCACTCTGCAAAACAAAAAACATTCAGCCTACAAGCCTTAGAATGGAGGACATGCACTAAAACTTATACACAATGATAAAACCCACCTTCATGTGTAAATTGTGAAACTAAATTAGCTGATGAGGTGCTGCCAGCTAAAATTAATGGCAACAAGTCTAGTAACTGAAAAGTCCGCACCAGGGCAGCCAAAGGAGGACAGCTCACCAAGATATGGGCCTCACACCACACCGACATTGAGGCTGGCAATCACAGCACAGGAGGTAGCCGTGTGGCACCCAATGTGGCCAATGCAGAGCTGACAGAGAACCACAGAGTCCCTGCAAGGCATCCGTGTGGAGGTCTCCCACACATTCGTAGTCTCCTTAATGGCACCAGTTTGTTGTGTGTACTGAGGCTATGTCATTCTGTCTCCCAAAGCCGAAAAAAAGTCAGGACGCAGGCCAGGTTCAGAGATGCCCATCTCCAGAAGCAGTTTTTGGATAGCCTGTTTGGCCAGCCCGTTGGCAAGTTTGTTGCCTGAGATGCTGACGTGTCCTGGGGTCCACACAAACACCACTGAATGACAAGACTGGTCCAGGGAATAGATGGACTCCTGGATGGTTGTTACCAAAGGATGGCAGGGGTAGCACTGGTTGATAGCTTGAAAGCTGCTCAAGGAGCCAGTACACAGAAGAAACGACTCTCCAGGCCATGAATGGATGTGCATGGATTGACAGTGAAAACACTGCAGCCTCTGGACATAGAATGCTATTCAGTATGTCCTCCATGGACATACGCGAAGCCAAAGTGATCATCAGCCATCAAGCTGTCGGTGTAAACCACTTCATGGCCTAAGTATGTGTGAAGCATTGAGAGGCAGTGACAGCAAAGAGCCGCAGGGTTAACCGAGTCCTTAGGGCCATTTGAAAGGTCCAGGCGAAGTCGCAGCCTAGGTGTACACCATGGAGGTGTTCGTGAATGGACGTCAAGTATAGGTGGTAAAGGCAAGGACTCCAGATCGGAAAGAAGGGATGGGACATGAACTGCAATTGGAAGCCCTGACCTAGGCTACCAATGTGGGAGATGAACCGGTGGGGGTGGGAAAAGGAGACAGTCATTCAGATGTGCAGGATAACTATGAACATGGGCAACTTAACAGCTGTGCACGCCTAACCTGCAATGCAGGGACTCCGGCCTCCACCAGGGCGCTTGTCACTGGACTTGTCCCACAAGCTCCTGTCACTAGGCAAACACCACAGTGGTGCTCTGGTTTGAGTAAATGCAACGCTGAGGGCGCCGCCAAACCATAAACCAGACTCCCCTAGTCAAGACGTGATTGAACAAGGGTTCTGTAGAGCTGCAGCAGTGTAGAGCAATCTGTACCCCAGTTGGTGTTGCTCAGATAGCAGAGGGCACTGAGGCTGTCTGGAAAATGCTGTTCAGATGGCAGACTGAACAGAGACAAGATTATCATTGGTAGAACGACCCTGGTGGAAGCCGCCCTGATGTCGAGCCAGTAGGCCATGTGACTCCAGGACCCGACCCAACCGCCGAAACACCATACGTTCCAGCAACTTACAAAAGAATGTTGGTGAGGCTGATGGGCCGATAGCTATCCACATTAAGCGGGTATTTACCCGGTTTGAGCACTGGAATGACGGTGTTCTGCCGCCATGGCGATGGAAAGACGCCATCATTTCAGATCTGATTGTAGATAACACGATCTCACTTGTCAGATGAGAGATGTTTAATCATCTGACTGGGGATCCGATCCGGCTCGCGAGCTGTGTCAGGGCAATGTGCAAGGGCACTGAGGAGCTCCCACTCTGTAAATGGAGCGTTCTAGGATTCACTGTGGCGTGTAATGAACTAGAGACCATTCCCTTCCAGCCGCCGTTTGAGAGTGCGAAAGGCTGGGGCGTAATTCCCTGATGCAGAGGCTCGAGCATAGTGCTCGGCAATCACGTTGGCGTTGGTAGATAACACGCCATTTATGTTAACACTGGGAACACCTGTTAGGGTCCGGTACCCAAAAACAAGTTTGATCTTTGCCAAGACTTTGGAAGGTGACGTATCTCTACCAACACTCCTGCTTCAGTCATTTGATAAGTTGGCAAACACGGGCACAGAGCCGTTTAAAGGCTATGAGGTGCTCCAGGGAAGGGTGCTGCTTTTCCTGCTGTAGACCTTGCCGATGCTCCTTAATTTCTCCAGCGACTTCCGGCGACCACCAAGGGACTGCCTTTCGCTGGGGGCATACTAAAGAGCGACGGATTGCGATTTCTGCCGCAGAAACGATTGTTGTAGTAACCTGCTCAACCATAGCATCGATGTTACTGTATGGGGGAGATTCAATGGTGACAACAGACGTGAAAGTTTCCCAGTCTGCCTCGTTTAAACCCCAACTGCAAAAGCGTCCATGGGTCTGACGACAGAGCAGTGACAGTAAGGTGGCGAACTGGTCACTACCACACAGGTTGTCATGTGCTCTCCAGTGGATAGAAGGGAGAAGTTCTGGACTGCAAATTGATAAATCAATGGCCGAGTACCGTATTTACTCGAATCTAAGCCGCACTTTTTTTCCGGTTTTTGTAATCCAAAAAACCGCCTGCGGCTTAGAACCGCTTGCAAAGTACACGGAAATTCTGAAAAATCTTGGTAGGTGCCGCCACAACTAATTTCTGCCGTCTAATATATGTAGCGCTACACAGGCATGCTTTGTAGACACAAAGATAAATACTGGCGCCAAAACCTCTGCGTATATATATATATATATATATATTAAAAACAAAGATTCCAAGACTTACCAAGCGGGAAAACGCCGGCAGACAGGCACAAGAACAAAACACACAAACACACACACAGAATTACTAGCTTTCGCAACTGATGGTTGCTTCTTCAGGAAGGAGAGGGAAAGACGAAAGGATGTGGGTTTTAAGTGAGAGGGTAAGGAGTCATTCCAATCCCGGGAGCGGAAAGACTTCCCTTACGGGGAAAAAAAGGAGAGGTGTGTGAGTGCGCGCGCGCGCACACACACACACACACACACACACACACACACATATCCATCTGCACATACACAGACACAAGCAGACATATTTAGGCAAAGAGTAAGGGCAGAGATGTCAGTCGAGGCGGAAGTACAGAGGCAAAGGCCGCCGCTCATACCTCACCTGTCTTTCAACAACTTCTTTGCCTCTGTACTTCCGCCTGTATCACTGTCTGTACTATATAGTAGAAAGAAACTTCCACATGGGAAAAATATATTAAAAACAAAGATTCCAAGACTTACCAAGCGGGAAAGCGCCAGCAGACAGGCACATGAACAAAACACACAAACACACACACAGAATTACTAGCTTTTGCAACCGATGGTTGCTTCTTCAAGAAGGAGAGGGAAAGACGAAAGGATGTGGGTTTTAAGGGAGAGGGTAAGGAGTCATTCCAATCCCGGGAGCAGAAAGACTTCCCTTAGGGGAAAAAATGGACAGGTGTACACGCGCGCGCGTGTACACCTGTAAAGGACTTTAAATATGTCTGCTTGTGTCTGTGTATGTGCGGATGGATATGTGTGTGTGAAGAAGCAACCATCGGTTGCGAAAGCTAGTAATTCTGTGTGTGTGTTTGTGAGTTTGGTTCATGTGCCTGTCTGCAGGCGCTTTCCCGCTTGATATATATATATATATATATATATATATATATATATATATATATATATATATATATATATATATAGGCTTACCAAGCGGGAAAACGCCGGCAGACAGGCACAACTTTTTAATATATTTTTCCCATGTGGAAGTTTCTTTCTATTATATATATATATATATATATATATATATATATATATATATATATATATATATATGAACAAAACACACAAACACACACACAAAATTACGAGCTTTCGCAACTGGCAGTTGCTTCGTCAGGAAAGGGGGAAGGAGAGGGAAAAATGAAAGGATGTGGGTTTTAAGGGAGAGGGTAAGGAGTCATTCCAATCCCGGGAGCAGAAAGACTTCCCTTAGGGGCAAAAAAGGACAGGTGTACACTCGCACACACACACACATATCCATCCGCACATACACAGACACAAGCAGACATATTTAAAGGCAAAGAGTAAGGGCAGAGATGTCAGTCGAGGCGGAAGTACAGAGGCAAAGAAGTTGTTGAAAGACAGGTGAGGTATGAGCGGCGGCAACTTGAAATTAGCGGAGGTTGAGGCCTGGCGGATATCGAGAAGAAAGGATATACTGAAGGGCGAGTTCCCATCTCCGGAGTTCGGATAGGTTGGTGTTGGTGGGAAGTATCCAGATAACTCGGACGGTGTAACACTGTGCCAAGATGTGCTGGCCGTGCATCAAGGCATGTTTAGCCACAGGGTGATCCTCATTACCAACAAACACTGTCTGCCTGTGTCCATTCATGCGAATGGACAGTTTGTTGCTGGTCATTCCCACATAGAAAGCGTCACAGTGCAGGCAGGTCAGTTGGTAAATCAAGTGGGTGCTTTCACATGTGGCTCTCCCTTTGATCGTGTACACCTTCCGGGTTACAGGACTGGAGTAGGTGGTGGTGGGAGGGTGCATAGGACAGGTTTTACACCGGGGGCGGTTGCAAGGGTAGGAGCCAGAGGGTAGGGAAGGTGGTTTGGGGATTTCATAGGGATGAACCAAGAGGTTACGAAGGTTAGGTGGACGGCGGAAAGAGACTCTTGGTGGAGTGGGGAGGATTTCATGAAGGATGGATCTCATTTCGGGGCACGATTTTAGGAAGTCGTATCCCTGCTGGAGAGCCACATTCAAGGTCTGATCCAGTCCCGGGAAGTATTCTGTCACAAGTGGGGCACTTTTGGGGTTCTTTTGTGAGAGGTTCTGGGTTTGAGGGGATGAGGAAGTGGCTCTGGTTATCTGCTTCTGTACCAGGTTGGGAGGGTAGTTGCGGGATGCGAAAGCTGTTTTCAGGTTGTTGGTGTAACGGTCGAGGGATTCAGGACTGGAGCAGATTCGTTTGCCACGAAGGCCTAGGCTGTAGGGAAGGGACCTTTTGATATGGAATGGGTGGCAGCTGTCATAATGGAGGTACTGTTGCTTGTTGGTGGGTTTGATGTGGACGGATGTGTGCAGCTGGCCATTGGACAGATGGAGGTCAACGTCTAGGAAAGTGGCATGGGATTTGGAGTAGGACCAGGTGAATCTGATGGAACTAAAGGAGTTGAGGTTGGAGAGGAAATTCTGGAGTTGTTCACATTTTTTAGCTAAACTCTCATTCAGATCATCATCTATCATACGCAGTCTATTATTTCAGGTGCGGCTTAGATTCGAGTAAATACGGTAACTACCATGAGCGACACTGAAATGTGTGGCGGCCCCAGTATTTAAGAGGCAGAGGTCGAACTGAGACAGTAAAAAGTTTCAACATCTCTACCTCGGCTAGTGCGCACGGTGCCACCCAACAATGGGTTATGGGTGTTAAAATCTCCCAAAAGTACGAAAGGTTTAGTGTGTTGATCAATCAGTGCAGCTAATTCATTCAGGGGTACAGCACAATTTGGAGGAAGATATAAATTGCAGACAGTTATTTCCTGTGTCGTCCTCATTTGACTGCCACAGCTTTCAGAGAGGTTTGAAGGGACGCAGTTTCACTACAGACTGAATTTAGGACATAAACGCAAAATCCATGTTACACTAGATTATAGTCGCTCCGGTTCCTGTGATAGCCCTTATAGTCTCGGAGGGCTGGAGTCCGCATTGCTAGGAACCAGGTTTCCTGAAGGGCAATGCAGAAAGCAGGTGTTGAGCGTAACAGTTGCCGTAGCTCAGCCAGGCAGTGGGAAAAACTGCCACAATTCCACTGGAGGAATACGTCAACATGAGACTGGGAGGGCATGGAACATTCAATGAGGAAGGTTACACCTCAGAGTAACCTGCTGCCACCAACTTATTGCCTGAGCAGGCTATCTCTAATGTATCTGACGGTCCGGCGAGATCTAGGTCCTCAGTGGACGCCAGAATCTCTACCTCAGACGCAGAGCTTGTAGGTAGCGGTGATGTGGGTGCCACTGCAATTCCCTTGTTCTCAGGGATCTTCTTTTCAATTTCTCTCACTGTTCCTTGGGTTTCCCTGGCTGGGAGGACTTCAATGATTCAGTCCCCGGGACCGAGGATGAGCGTGAAGCCATACGACCAGCTGCTTTTGGGCTCTTCAGCCACTGGCAGGTGTCATCTTTCGCACTAGCAGAAAACTGGGAAGGGAGAGACTCAAGGGACCTTTTCCTAGCGAGAGGAGCTGAAGAAGATTTACTCTTCTCTGGCTCAGAAGTGGGGACTAATATCCGTAATGGTTGGGGGATTTAGCACCTGAAGTAGGTGGTGCATAATCAAAAGGGAGGGAAGTGCCCCCCATCATCAAGGGTGCAGGTGTAGTCTTCTGGTTCTGAGAGGCGACACGAATGCGAGGAACTGATGGGCGACAACAGTGCTCGTAGCGGCGGCGTAAGAGGTGGTCATAGCCACAGGATGTAGGCACTCAAATTTCCTCTTGGCCTCAGTGTAGGTCAGTCAGTCCAGGGTCCTATATTCCATGATTTTCCTCTCTTTCTGTAAAATCCTGCAGTCTGGTGAGCAAGGTAAAGATGCTCTCACCAGTGGACACAGATGGGATGCAGGAACATGGAGTATTGGGATGTGATGGATGTCCACAATCAGGACTTGTGACACTGGATGTACAGCAGGAAGACACACGGCCGAACTTCCAGCACTTAAAGCACTGCATTGGGGAAGGAATATATGGCTTGATGTCACAGCAGTAAGTAGACCATCACTTTGACCTTCTCGGGCAATGTATCACCCTCGAAGACCAAGATGAAAGCACTGGTGGCAACCTGATTATCCATTGGACCCGAATGGACACGCCGGACGAAATGAACACCTCACTGCTCTAAATTGGTGCAGCTCGTCGTCAGATTGCAAAAGAAGTTCCCTGTGGAATAATATACCTTGGACCATATTTAAGCTCTTATGGGGTGTGATGGTAGCACAAACATCCCCCAACTTGTCACAAGTGAGTAATGCCCATGACTGGGAAGAGGATGCTGTTTTTATCAAGACTGACCCAGAGTTCATTTTGGACAAGCCCTCCACCTCCCCAAACTTGTCCTCCAAATGCTCCACAAAAAACTGAGACTTCATGAACATGAAAGATTCCCCATCGACTCTCGTACATACAAGGTATGGGTGAATAAGCTTCACTGCCATCCTTAGCCTGGCGTTCCTCCCATGGTGTGGCCAGGGAGGGGAACAATTTGGGGTCATATTTCTTAGCACTGAAGTCAGTCTTTGCTTGTTTAGAGACTGCTGGTGACGGACCATCACCAAGATGACGTACTACACTTCAGGGTGTGTCATCTGGCCCGATGCCACCCACTCAGACCAGGGGCCCTCCCTCAGCCTCAGCAAGGGCCACCTGGCAGGATGGCCATTGCTGGGAGTCCCGAGCCAGAGGGAGATGTGCATACATGGGGAGCTAACGACACAAACATAAGCAGAG
This sequence comes from Schistocerca gregaria, assembly GCF_023897955.1. Lineage (NCBI taxonomy): Eukaryota > Metazoa > Arthropoda > Insecta > Orthoptera > Acrididae > Schistocerca > Schistocerca gregaria. The sequence goes on along the minus strand of NC_064925.1, from coordinate 497,035,630 downwards.
CGATTCCTGTGTTGTCAGGGGGGCTACAACCAATGGGGTACATGGCCGTCCCATCACAATGGACTGGCTACTGTGCTGGATATGAGATGATAAGGAGTCCACGGTCATCGTCGGCACAGAAAGCAACACTGCATAGTGCTTGGTGGAAAACACACCTGGGAAGGTGTCCCCACCCAAGAGATGGAGAATGAGAGGGACTGCAATGCGAAAACGAGAAAGTGGGCTAAAGATCTCAATGCACGACGGGCACGATGCACCGCGTTAAGTCGTCCTTCCCCAATTGGCTTGCTCTTCCGGAAAATTTAGAAACATGGAGGTTAAATCCGACAGAGGACCATCACATAAAGGCTGAAATGTGTGACCACAGGCATGAATACCTCGGGCCTATTGTAACCCCCAGACTTGCAGGGGGAGGGGTTAAAGAGGGAAATAGTCTTACTGCAATGTTGCATATGGTGGGGAGGCAGATGAAAAGCCACTTTCAGTTGAGTAAGACATTTGTACACTATACCTCACTTTATAGCATATTTTAGAAAACTGGAATACTGGCAAGTAAGATGGTTAACATCTTCAGATTACACATACGTGGAACAATATCTCAACTGCTTTATTACATTTGGAACGAGCTGAAACATTTACACGTATCCCCAATGCAAGATATAATGAAATATGAATGAGGGGTAGTGAGCTGTTGCTGGCTTTCTAGAGCTTATCATTATTATTTTAACCTAAACACACACACACACACACACACACACACACACACACACACACACACACAGTGCATCAACAGGTTTCCATAGCGGACACTCGGAATCTAAATAGTCTTTTCCACATATTTCATGTATGAAATTTAAGAAGATTCTTTGCACTCTAGCATTAAACATAAAATAAAGCAATACCCAATAATAATCCAACCGTCTGCCTACACACAAATTCTAAAATCGCAATATGACAATAACAATGTGAATTACTTTAACAAAATATCTTACCTAAATCATCTTTTGATTTCCTTTTCCCCTCCAAGTGAAGTGGTTCATTTTCTCCATTTATTTTTTTGCCTCCTTCAACCTTAATATTCAATGGACCATTGCTTACTCTTTCTTTCGCAATATTATCAGCATCCAGTTTCTACAGCAAAATAAATAAATATCTCAACATAACTTATTGCAATCAGATGAAGCAAACAAAATGTTGATAGAAAACAAAAATATCTTGGCAATATGTGATACATTATATGTTACAACATTAACTGGGTAATCCTTAAACAAAATTAATGTAAACTGTTGCAATGACATGTCACCACTCTCATTACCAAAAATGTACCTGTCACTCGTTGAGACAGTTAATGACAGCTCGAAAACTACCAACTCAGCTTAAACATCTGTCACTTCTACAATTATTGATTGTGTTTGAAGTTTTACATGGAAGCTTTCCATTCTCCTAATCTGATCTTGTACAATCCTACTTGACAGGAACTTTGGACACTACAGTATTTCATAGGAACACACAATGCGGAATTAGTCCCGCTCTTTATTTACATTTATGCAGCCTCATAATAAATTACTATAAAATGTGATCTACATACCGTGGATGCTGAATTAGAATTATTGTTTCCAGCATTTGGACTCAAAGACAGCACATGACGAACACAATGCTTCTTCTTTTTGCCAGAGCTATGTCTCAGTAGGCCCCTTGACCAAGCAGATCGACGACGCTTTTTTGAAAGGCATGAATCACTGTTGAACTTCCAATGACTCTTGGGGAAACCTATACATGAACTACAAATTATTATAAATTCACACATATGCAGGTGCGCACGCACGCACACACACACACACTTATCCTTAGCTGCTTTTATATTGATACCAAAAAGAAGATAGATGTAAGTCTGCCCCACACTACAGGTGTAAACAATGTGTGCGCCTTATTCATGTAGTGATGCCAATGAGGAATAGGAAGGAAAGATTATTTTTAACATCTTATTAGTGTTAAGTGCATTAAGAGATCAACTTCAGGCTGGACGAGAATGTAGCAGGAAAATGGCAACCACCTCTGGGAGCACAACTTTGGGATTCACCTGCATTGATTTATAAAAACTGACACATTTCAATTAGGATGTCCAAACAGGGGTTTTAAGCTTGCTCCTTATGAATGTGTGTGTGATAACCACATTATTTTGCAAGATAAATGAAACTTTGTGTTTTGTGCTTCACACAATAATGGCATTGTAAGTAGAACCCAAAAAATAATTTCTCTCGAGTACTTTTAAATCTTTTTAATGTCAGTTTAAGGTGTGTATAAACAACTGCTCCTTAGATTTCAAACTGCCATAGTGTGTTGAGGAGAAAAGTGCATATAACTGGCAGATGAAACTTACTAGCTCACTAGGGTAAGTGTTCTGATGGCACTGATATATGAGCTGCACTAATAACTGCCTAATTTGAAATCATGTTACTGGTTTGAAATTTTGCTCTTGTCGCTGAACCCTCCATCCCACACTGATGTATAAGGCAACTTGATATATTCTGTTGTGCCAGAGAGAGAGAGAGAGAGAGAGAGAGAGAGAGAGAGAGAGAGAGAGAGAGAGAGAGAGAGAGAGAGAGAGAGAGAAAGAGAGAGGAATTTGACAATTTTCAACATTTAAATAAATAAATACTTTCGCTGTGCCTTAGCAGCTAAAATTCTGACACCATGTTTCTTTCAGCATATTCTTCCCGTATTAAAATTATCAGGTCAGGTTCTACGTATTGGTTTGGACCACAGGCATGCCAAATATTACAATTTGTCCGTAATTATCACGAGTTCTAGGCCAAAATTAAGGTCTTACTGGACCCCCTGTTAAAATTACAGAATTCACTATCCAAGTTATTTTAGTAGTTTGACAAAACAATGTTTTCTGTTGCATCATTTTGTGAACAACACATACCCCACACAGTGTTCCCTTGCTAACTTCACTATCTTTGGTGCGTAAACTTGTAGTTATGTTCCAATTTGGAATACTGCGTTTAACACGTGATGTCACTGCCAAGTCTGAAGCAACTGGGCAGCATTTAAATTTAGACTCGGACATTTTTTGCAGAGCCCGAATTGTCACTGTATACTTTACTTGGTTAGCCTGTTTTATTCCTTCCAATAGTCTGGAAATTCTTTGTGTCATTAGCAGTTCTGAAGATTTATTTTATCAATGCAAGAATAATGATTAAAGTTCACTTTTTACTTCTTTGAAAACTCCTTTCACTGTACAATTTTTTAACTGTTTTGCCCTTTGAAAATTGGTCATTGATTTTATTTCACACTCCACTAAACTTTTGCTTTAAAATAACATCTGCATTTTACGTTTTGAAAAAAGCTGACTTTACTAGGGTTAAAGGCACAATTTTTCGAGTGGTCAAATTAGGCTTACATTCTGCTAAATGTGTATATTATCTCAAAACAGAAACACATGGGAGTATCTCTGAAGATCCAAAATGCAAGAGAATTGTTACTGGCAGTGTGATTGACCGCTATCTTTAAAAGAGATAGTGAAATAACTTGTGCAAGAGGAGTCAGTCAAGCCTACCAAGCCCGCGTGGAGTGTTAATTGAATAAATTTGTTTGCAAACAAAAAATATGCAAGGGTATTTATAGCTGGTACAGAAACTGAATTTACAGTGTGATTTGAGACCTGTTTACCTAGAGATGAAAAATGTAAATAATGGAAGTATCACTTGATAAAGGCCACATGGAAGTTCACACTAGATGCAGCCTTCACTGTTTTTAATATATCCTGTGTACTCTAGTGTATGTACAAACACAAGCTACATAAGTATATTAAGAAAAATATTCTACGTTTAAGAAACAGGTAAGTAAATAAGACAAGTTAAGCCAAAAGTAGGGTGGCAAATTACTAATCTCTTTCAGATCACGTATAAAGGAGAAAAAAATACTGACAGCAAAATCAGAACTAAAATAGTAGAAATCAGGACAGAAAAATCACAATTTCTCTACATGTGACAAAATAAATTAATAAATAACGGGAACCAGTTTCATTTAGGAGTGTGATAGACTTTTTTTTTAATACTGTAAGAACACTGTCTTCATCCTCTTTCAGGTGAAAAGTTATCCATTATTAATGCTAATACATACTAAGCTGCCCCCCTCCCAAATACTTTTACATCTGCTACACAGATTTAACAACCCTATTTACGGCAAATGATTTAGTTACACCTTGCATTCTTTAGGTCTTCAAATACAAACCTGTTATTTCATTTGAACCATTTCCTCCACTTGTATCGGTAGAAGTCATTGAGTCTTTAACTGGTGTACTTGCTAATTTTGGGCTATTTTCTGGAAACAGAAAATCCAAGTTAGTTAAATTGAGAACAAGCAAAGAATATTGATTATTTAAATTTTTTATAGACACACGTAAGGAAGATTTATGTTAGAACCAACTGCACCCCATCCCCTCCAAATACTTACAGCTTCTTCCACAGACTACCCTCCTATTCACTGGCACTGCACAAGATGATGTGATACAGCAAATAAAATTATATACTAAAAACGTTGTGAGATTCTGTAGGAAACATTTGGATAATCCCTTTTAATCTAAAAAAAATCATCAGCTAAATATATACCATATTTTATGGATTATAAGATGCACTTTTTACTTTGAAAAATTGCTTCCAATATTCAGGAACGCCTTACCTTGAAACTAATATAAAAATGTCCAGTGTTTGATTTAAAATTCCTGCCAGTCTTAAAAATTGAAATTAATATAAAAATGTCCCGTGTTTGATTTAAAATTCCTGCCAGTCTTAAAAATGACCATATATTCGATGCTGTGGGAAACCTATATCTGGCAACATTGGATTAAATTGGCAGCACCAGTGCACAAATGTGACAAACATGAACTTCAGGGACTCAAAAGCTTGACAACACTGTCTGCCTCCTGCCCCACCATCACACACCCAGTATACTGTCGAGCCTATGGTGTGTCACTGCAGTCGGAGATGTCAGTGAACTTGAATTGAAAGTGATTTGAGTTATTGGCAACAGTATAATGTTTTGTTAGAAGCTGGTTTCGCAAAGAAAGAAACAAGACCAAAACTAGAAGATGATGTATTGAAATGGATTCAAGGACACTAAAAAAAATGGCATTGCAATAAATACAAGAACGATTCAAATACACACTTGTAATCTAGTGCTACAGTGGAACGTAACAGACTTTAACATAAGGGTGGTGTTGGTTGATGCTACGGGTTTACGAAGTGTTATGGACGTAGCACGTGAATCAAAACCAAAATTGTTCAGAAAATACCACAAGAGTATGAAAAGAAAATATTATATTACCATCACTTTATTGTTCAACATCAAAAGAAAACCAGTGTGTAACTAAGCCAAAGAGTGAATATGGATGAATCTCCTATGACATTTGATATGCCTAGTAACACAACTGTTGCCATAACAGGTGCTGAAACTGTAACTATAAAAACGAGTGGACATGAAGAAATACACTTTACATGACAAGGGTTGGATGGATGAGGCTGGTATGAAATTATGGATTAACAGTGTGTGGGTGAGAAGGAAAGGTACTTCACAGTAGAAGAGTTTCCTTCTCGAGCTACATCAATTTAGTCGTCATTTGAAAAATTCTGTGAAAGAGAAATTGAGAATGGGAAATACAGAGCTTGCTTTTGTTCCAGGACGACTTACTTCACAATTTCAACCTCTTGATGTGTCAATATATATACCATTTAAAGAGTATATGAGAGAGGAATGGAACAAATGAATGAGGGACGAAACCCAACATGAATTCACATGAAGGGAGCTTTAAAAGCGACCTACAAACAAACGTGTTAGTGGATAAAAGAGCCATGGTCTAGAGTGAGGAAAGACATTGTTAAATCTTTCAAGAACTGCGGAATAAGTAATGCTCTTGATGGCATTGAAGATCATCTTATATATGAAGCGGATGACGAGGAGGAGGAGGAGGAGGAGAGTCCAAATGATCATTTTCAGGCATCTTTAAGGTCAGTTTGGTTTTATAGACCAACTTTTTTTTAGTACAGCTTTGCAATCTAATAATGAAAATGAAAAAAAAGGTTATTTAAAAAAATGCTTAAAAATTAAGGCGCACCTTACAGCTCGCAGCGTCTTTTACTTCATAAGATATGGTGTATTAAAAATCCAACACTACAGATGCAACAGTCAAACCAAACCTAGTAAAGTCAACTGAATACTATTTCTCTCATAATGATACAATTGTAGTTGGCTATAATGCTCCCACGGAAAGATAATATCTCATTGTTGACAGTAATCTCCAACCAACTGATCACAGCATTCATCGCAACAATCAAAACACTAGATCATTATCTCCATTGTCTTCCAACAGTTCTGGTTCCATTACCACCAAATTACTTATTTATCACTGTAGATAACATACTCTCCAAACATTTCCACTTTCTGGTCATAGCATTTTGCAGAATGTAACCCACACTACCCTGCACCACAACCTTCTTCCTACCATGCTTGTGAAACCACATTTTAATAATTAATTTCTTCTCCTTTGAAGATCACACTTAAAAACAAATCTGCATAGCTTCTTTCCTGTACATTACGAAGTAACTTGTTTGAATCATACTGATGAAAAAATTTTTGTTGGCCGTATTTGGCTGGTGAGGTCCACAGACACTATGATATGAAATGCATGGGATGAAAGCACGTGATACTACTGATGGTGATCCATTTACCAAATGGGGGACACAGAACTCATTGACACTTTTGATGATATCTGAGAGGGGTACAAATCAGCACCAAAAATTTTTTGTGTCAATTTGCCTGTGAAACACTTTCAAGAATTGCTCTTAGCCAAGCAACACAAAAATCTTTTGCTTGTTTCGAAAGTTCTATGATGGCACATCAGTAATTAATTCGGGACATGTGGGGATAGTTCATTCCCCAAAAATCGCAACATCAACTGCCAAACATACTTCACCCTGCTCCTCTACGCTCAACAAGCTTAGCTTCCTGGACACTGATCTCCGCTTCCTCTCACCCAATAATAAACACAATAATCACCAACAATAACTCAGAATTGCTATGTTATACTTTCAGTGACAAGCACCTGTGGATACTTCATCTTTATCAGCTGGAGTTATTAAATATATCGATTAACCAGCTAGAGCTTTTACATACATTATTAAAGTAATATGATCTGTATCACTAAAAAATTATTTTAAAAATTCTGAGTCTCAATGTTCTAAGGGAAGTCAAGAAAAACACGATTTCCTACTATTGACATCTTGCGTAATGAATATGCAATAAAATTGGGCAAAGTAGACTTATTATCAGCCTGTCAGTCGCTGTTTTTATTTCTGACTAATAAAACCATATTTCAAATGGCTCTGAGCACTATGCGACTTAACTTCTGAGGTCATCAGTCGCCTAGAACTCTGAGCTATTTAAACCTAACTAACCTAAGGACACCACACACATTCATGCCCGAGGCAGGATTCGAACCTGTGAGCGCAGCAGTCGCTCGGCTCCAGATTGTAGCGCCTAGAACCGCAAAACCATATTTAATATCAACCATTGGCAGTCAATTTTTTTTATATAAGGTGAGCTTTATTTCATCATGTCTTATTTTAGACAGTGATTTTGGGCAGTTTCTTCTGAAGATGGGTGACACTGGCCAAAATCAGCTAGTTTGAATTAATAAAACAGTGACTGGCCTGTTGGAACTATGCATATTTTGTACAAATAAAGATTGAGAAGTAACTCCCTGTGACACATATGCCCAATTTTGATCAAATAAAATTGTGGCTTTCTTGTAGTTGTAATTCCTGTGCACTGCCTGCGGGTGGAATAGTAAAGAAGTGAATTAACACTGCCATTACGGCGTACTAAGTGCCCTCCAACAGACAGCGGATTGTAGAATTCAGAGGTGGATGTCCCTTCCATCAGACACTGTCTTTGAGAGATCAGTTACAGATACTTTTGTGGATAATTGTAAGTCAATTTGGTTCTATGACTAAATTGCTTCACAACCATACACACTGTACACAACACTCAGCTAGAAGTGATACTATCTACTGTCCATTACGGAACCAGGAGTTGGTCTCCAGCCTACAGTAATTAAGAGCAAGGCTATCTGGCAGGATATTACTGTAAGTGTCTGATAGGACACAAATATCAACCAACTGAAGCAATAGGAAATGTGATGTATGATTAAGGAGGGAGAATGTTCACTGATAAATGCCTGAGGCCACGAACCCTTCTTGAATATGAAGTGCCAAAAGCATTTTAAATTTTACACACTACCTTACAAATGCTTACCAGATACACATGAAAGGGGTCAGGCTTTCAAATTTACTGCTAACATCAAGGATCTAAAACAGAGATGGCATTTACCTTTACTTGAAGTTTGTTCATTTGTGGTGAGCACAAACTCAGGTGCAAATCGTGATGGAGATTCTGCCCTCTCTCTTCTCGCTTTTGCTATAACTTTACACTGCTCCTCAAAATCCGAATCCATTTGGGCTTTTATCAATGTATACGCAGTATCTCTCAGAGAACAAGCACGATGTCTTATAAGTTTGTCGGCAGGCTCCCTGTAAATCAGAAAACGTAAATTATATGATAAAAACATGGCAAGAATTTCCTTTAATTATCTTAATATTGACATCTGTAATCTAACTACCCTTGTTACAGCTGCTGCTAAAACAACTAGTAACAATACAGGAAATACACGACACAGACACTACATTTTAAATTTGATCACAGGTTAGCCCACAGACTCAAAATACAATTAGTTTCCTTTCACACGATTCGCCTAAATTTTTTATGCTTAACTTCTAAAGTAGAAATAACAGAAAAACCATACACGCAGAAAAAACACACACTATATACTGAATTAACATTTAACCAGAGGGAATGTGTCATACGGAATAATAAAATTACAAGTATCTGAGCAACATCTGTGGAAGGGGAGGAGGCTATTTCTTATCTATTGAAATGGGGACGTGACTGACATATGAAAGTCTTTTTTATTTTTTATTCTCAATTTTGTAGGTTTCAGAATTTTCCAAATTATTTTAGTAAGAGATGGTGAAAACCAAAAAAGTTGATAAAATGGGTACAGATGCTTGGGAGGAAAAGGTTTCAAAAACTTAAGTTGGAATGGAGTAATATAACTATGGTGGTGAAGTGTGGCTCACATCATGGTGCAATTTTTTTGACTGGACCCACTATGATGACTTATCTGTCAATGTTATTGATCATTTATAGAAAAAGATCTTCCGAGACAGAGTGAACCACCTTTTAGACTTCTAAAAAGAAAACAGCACTATCTGATATTCAGTAAAAGGACAGCAACACGAGTCAAACTCCGTAATTTGCCCACAGTCTGACGGCATTAAAATTAGATTCATAAAAATACACACATCAAAAAAGTTTTGCATTACCTCAGTTCCGAAACCTGTACAGAAAATTGGAATAGAGATCAACGTAAACATCATTTCCACCCTTTTTAATGCTCATGAAAACCACACATTGCATGTTGTACCACCATACAGCGAGACCTTCAGAGGTGGTGGTCCAGACTGCTGTACACACCGGTACCTCTAATACCCAGTAGCATGTCCTCTTGCATTGATGCATGCCTGTATTCATCGTGGCATACTATCCACAAGTTCATCAAGGCACTGTTGGTCCAATTGTCCCACTCCTCAACAGTTATTCGGCATAGATCCCTCAGAGTGGTTGGTGGGTCATGTCGTCCATAAACAGCCCTTTTCACTCTATCCCAGGCCTGTTCGATAGGATTCATGTCTGGAGAACATGCTGGCCATTAGTTGAACAATGTCATTACCCCGAATGAAGTCATTCACAAGATGTGCACGATGGGGGTGCGAATTGTCGTCCATGAAGACAAATGCCTTGCCAATAGGCTGCCGATATGGCTACACTATCGGTCGGAGGATAGCATTCACATATCGTACAGCCATTACGGCACCTTCCACGATCACCAGTGGCGTACATCACCCCCACATAAGGATCCTCCAAAACAGCAGGGAAACTCCACCTTGCTGCACTCGCCTGGACAGTGTGTCTAAGGCATCTGCCTGACTGGGTTGCCTCCAAACATGCCTCTGACAATTGTCTGGTTGAAGGCATATGCGGCACTGATCGGTGAAGAGAATGTGATGCCAATCCTGAGCAGTCCATCTGGTATTTTGTTGGGCCCATCTGTACCACACTGAATGGTGTCATGGTTGCAAAGAGGGACCCTGCCATGGACGTCGGGAGTGAAGTTGCACATCATGCAGCCTATTGCGCACAGTTGGAGTCTTAACACGACGTTCTGTGGCTTCTCGAAAAGCATTACTCAACATGGTAGCATTGCTGTCAGGGTTCCTCCAACCCATGATCCACATAGGTAGTGGACATCCACTGCAGTAGCATCTCTTGGGCGGCTTGCGTGAGGCATGCCACTGACAGTTTTGTCTCTCTGTATCTCCTCCATGTCCGAACAACATTCTAAGACGCCTGTTCACTTCCCTTGTTGAGAGCCCTTCCTGGCACAAAGTAACAATGCAGATGCGATCGAACTGCAGTATTGACCATCTAGGCATGGTCAACTACAGACAACATGAGCCATGTACCTCCTTTCTGGTGGAATGACTGGAACTGATCGCCTGTCAGACCCTCTCCATCTAATAGGCGCTGCTCCTGCATGGTTGTTTATACCTTTGGGCTGGTTTAGTGACATCCCTGAACAGTCAAATGGACTGTGTCTGTGATACAATGTCCACAGTCAATGTCTATCTTTGGGAGTACTGGGAACCGGGGTGATGCAAAACATTTTTTTTTGACGTGTGTATTATACAAATAGGAAGAAAACAAGATTGCAGTTGGTGGTTAAAACACACAAATAAACAATCTAATAAAACTCTTTGTGAAAATCCCCCCACCCCACCTAGTTTCCAGTAGGTCGTCTTTCAGACACTGCCTGACGCCCTAATTTTAGTTCTTGCAATGCAAAATCATGTTAGCAGCTGCTTGGAGCACTGTTACAGGAACAGGAACACCCTTCTGCTGAACACTCTTATAATCACAGTACTGCTCCACATTCATATGTTACAACTTAAGGGTATGACTCAGGAAAATTTGATACATCAAAACGCTGCCTATAATGAATATTGGCAGTTACAGCAGTGATGGAATCCAGATACTGCTTGCTTAATGTGTGTCCTCTTTCGCCGTAAGGAAACAGAGTAATACGGGAGGGGTGGGGTGGGGGGGTGCGTGGGTGTCCACAAAATACATTCAAAGCACAGCACTTTTTTCTTTCCATCGTCATTTCTGCAAATTGATTCCCACCTCTGTAATTGTGCCATTAAAGACCTCTGTCCATAACAAACCCACTAATTGCCAGCAATACAACTGTTTTGACACCTGTGATCCAATTTGCCTTTTTTTCTATCCTCATCAGTGTCTCTTTGATGTGAACACACTCACTGTGAAAGTCACTTTGCTATGGTAAAATAACATCTACAATCATATGACAGTGTAGGACAGGAGCAAGAAGGAGAGAGAGAAAAAGAGACGAAAAGGATAAGGTTAAAGGGATCAAGGAATGGGACGGAAACAGATTGGGAGCAGGGTGGGGGATTTCGTAGGAATGGAAGATATGCTGCATAGTTCAAAGCTGCTGGTTATGAACTTGAGGAGTTTAACAGCGTGAGTGTTGGAGCAGCTGTTGAATCATTGCTGGTAGTGTGTACAGGATGTCAGTAGCTGCCATTTGTACATTTATGTGGGTATGCAGCTGACTAGTAGTAATTTCTGCATAAAAATGTATGCAGTAGTTGCATCTCAGACGGCAGATAAAAGGAGAGCTTTCACATTTGGACATACTACTAACTGGATAGGCATGCCTACTGACAGTACTGCAATAGGATGACATGAGTAAGTATACGGGAAAGGTCTTGTTCTTGACAGAAGAATGAACCATCAAACGCAGGACTGGGAGTGGGAGTAGAACATGGATGTACTAGAATAGGATGGGATGTGATAAATTTTAACTTTTGGGGCTCATAATAGAATTTGAGGAGGACATCCTTCACATCGAGGTAAAAAGGTAGTCATTAAAAGGCAACAGGTGTGGAACAGTTTCTCAATGCATGTGTGCTCCCTGCGGCCGTTGGATAAGCAGCTGCCAGCAGAAAGTCGTATACTCCTAGCTCACTTATTTGTTACATAGTTTAATTCGTAATTTCTTTGCCCATTTTTGGTACTTGCATTGTTTAATTCATAAATTTCAGGCGTATTATAGTATTTTACAGTGTAGAATCGTGTTTTAGTACCTGAATAGTGAAAAATCGCGTAGTCTCCTTCCGCTGCCGAGCAGTGTGTCCGCAGTGCGCAAGTAGCAGCATTACTGCATTTACTAGGCAATCTTGTATTTTAATAACCGTTTAAATTTTGTGTCGATTTGTTTGTGCTCTCTGTAGATTAGTTCAGACGTTCTTTGCACAACAGTTTTTAGCATGGATAGGGACTGCAACTGCTGTGTTCGGATGCAGGCTGAGTTGGCATCCCTTCGCTCCCAGCTTCAGGCAGTGTTGGCTTCAGTCACACAGCTTGAGGCTGTTCCCAATGGGCATCACTGTGGGGGTCCGGATGAGGGTTTCTCAGGGACGGCCAGCTCGTCCCATGCATCCCCCAATCGGACTACGACTGTGGCTGCCCGGGATACTGCCCACATTGAGGCTGATCCCTCACCTGTGGTAGAGTGGGAGGTCGTCTCGAGGTGTGGCAGGGGGCGAAAGACATTCCGGAGGGCTGAACGGAGTCTCCAGTTTGTCTGACGAACCGGTTTCAGGCTCTGTCTCAGGCTGATACTGATCTTCGGCCGGACATGGCTGCTTGTCCTGTTCCAGAGGTTGCCCCTCAGTCTGCAAGATCCGGGCGGTTGCAGAGGGTGGGCTTACTGGTAGTTGGGAGCTCCAATGCCAGGCGCGTAATGAGGGCCCTTAGGGATATGGCAGCAAGAGAGGGGAAGAAAACCAATGTGCACTCCATGTGCATACCGGGGGAGTCATTCCAGACGTGGAAAGGGTCCTTCCAGATGCCATGAAGTGTACAGGGTGCACCCATCTGCAGGTGATGTGTTCCGCTATGGATCTAAGGAAATCCTCTCTGGCTTCCGGCAGCTATCTGATTTGGTGAAGACTGCCAGTCTCGCTAGCGGGATGAAAGCAGAGCTCACCATCTGCAGCATCGTTGACAGGACTGACTGCGGACCTTTGGTACAGAGCCGAGTGGAGGGCCTGAATCAGAGGCTGAGACGGTTCTGCGACCGTGTTGGCTGCAGATTCCTCGACTTGCGCCATAGAGTGGTGGGGCTGTGTGTTCTGCTGGATAGGTCAGGAGTCCACTACTCACAGCAAGCGGCTACACGGGCAGCAGGGGTTGTGTGGCATGGACTGGGCGGTTTTTTAGGTTAGATAGCCTTGGGCAAGTACAGAAAGGGCAACAGCCTCAAACGGTGCAGGGCAAAGTCAGGACATGCGAGGACCAAGCAGCAATCGGTAAAGTACCGGAACTTCAAGCGCTGATAGAAAGCACCAAAGCTGAAATCGTTATAGGTATAGAAAGCTGGCTGAAGCCAGAGATAAATTCTGCCGAAATTTTTACAAAGGTACAGACGGTCTTTAGAAAGGATAGATTGCACGAGACTGGTGGTGGTGTGTTTGTCGCTGTTAGTAGTAGTTTATCCTGTAGTAAAGTAGAAGTGGATAGTTCCTGTAAATTATTATGGTTGGAGGTTACACTCAACAACCGAGCTAGGTTAATAATTGGCTCCTTTTACCGACTTCCCGACTCAGCAGCATTAGTGGCAGAACAACTGAGAGAAAATTTGGAATACATTTCACATAAATTTTCTCAGCATGTTATAGTCTTAGGTGGAGATTTCAATTTACCAGATATAGACTGGGACACTCAGATGTTTAGGACGGGTGGTAGGGAGACAGCATTGAGTGACATTATACTGAGTGCACTATCCGAAAATTAACTCGAGCAATTAAACAGAGAACCAACTCGTGGAGATAACATCTTGGACCTACTGATAACAAACAGACCTGAACTTTTCGACTCTGTAAGTGCAGAACAGGGAATCAGTGATCATAAGGCCGTTGCAGCATCCCTGAATATGGAAGTTAATAGGAATATAAAAAAGGGAGGAAGGTTTATCTGTTTAGCAAGAGTAATAGAAGGCAGATTTCAGACTACCTAACAGATCAAAATGAAAATTTCTGTTCTGACACTGACAATGTTGAGTGTTTATGGAAAAAGTTCAAGGCAATCGTAAAATGCATTTTAGACAGGTACGTGCTGAGTAAAACTGTGAGGGACGGGAAAAACCCACCATGGTTCAACAACTAAGTTAGGAAACTACTGCGAAAGCAAAGAGAGCTTCACTCCAAGTTTAAACGCAGCCAAAACCTCTCAGACAAACAGAAGCTAAACAATGTCAAAGTTAGCGTAAGGAGGGCTATGCGTGAAGCGTTCAGTGAATTCGAAAGTAAAATTCTATGTACCGACTTGACAGAAAATCCTAGGAAGTTCTGGTCTCACGTTAAATCAGTAAGTGGCTCGAAACAGCATATCCAGACACTCCGGGATGATGATGGCATTGAAACAGAGGACGACATGCGTAAAGCTGAAATACTAAACACCTTTTTGCAAAGCTGTTTCACAGAGGAAGATCGCACTGCAGTTCCTTCTCTAGATCCTCGCACAAACGAAAAAATGGCTGACACTGAAATAAGTGTCCAAGGAATAGAAAAGCAACTGGAATCACTCAACAGCGGAAAGTCCACTGGACCTGAAGGGATACCAATTTGATTCTACACAGAGTACGCGAAAGAACTTGCCCCCCTACTAACAGCCGTGTACCGCAAGTCTCTAGAGGAACGGAAGGTTCCAAATGATTGGAAAAGAGCACAGGTAGTCCCAGTCTTCAAGAAGGGTCGTCGAGCAGATGCACAAAACTTTAGACCTATATCTCTGACGTCGACTGGTTGTAAAATTTTAGAACATGTTTTTTGCTTGAGTATCATGTCGTTTTTGGAAACTCAGAATCTACTCTGTAGGAATCAACATGGATTCTGGAAACAGCAATCGTGTGGGACCCAACTCGCTTTATTTGTTCACGAGACCCAGAAAATATTAGATACAGGCTCCCAGGTAGATGCTATTTCCCTTGACTTCTGGAAGGCGTTCGATACAGTTCCTCACTGTCGCCTGATAAACAAAGTAAGAGCCCATGGAATATCTGACCAGCTGTGTGGCTGGATTGAAGAATTTTTAGCAAACAGAACACAGCATGTTGTTTTCAATGGAGAGACATCTACAGAAGTTACAGTATCCTCTGGCGTGCCACAGGGGCGTGTTATGGGACCATTGTAAAAACAAAGATTCCAAGACTTACCAAGCGGGAAACCGCCGGCAGACAGGCACAATGAACAAAACACACAAACACACACACACAGAATTACTAGCTTTCGCAACCAATGGTTGCTTCTTCAGGAAGGAGAGGGAAAGACGAAAGGATGTGGGTTTTAAGGGAGAGGGCAAGGAGTCATTCCAATCCCGGGAGCAGAAAGACTTCCCTTAGGGGAAAAAAGGACAGGTGTACACTCGCACGCGCACGCGCGCACACGCACACGCGCACACACGCACACACACACACACACACACACACACACACACAAGCACATATATATATAAATGACCTACTAGATAGTGTCGGAAGTTCCATGCGGCTTTTCGTGGATGATGCTGTAGTATACAGAGAAGTTGCAGCAATAGAAAATTGTAGCGTAATGCAGGAAGATCTGCAGCGGATAGGCATTTGATGCAGGAAGTGGCAACTGACCCTTAACATAAACAAATGTAATGTATTGCGGATACATAGACAGAAGGATCCTTTATTGTATGATTACATGATAGCGAAACAAACACTGGTAGCAGTTACTTCTGTAAAATTTCTGGGAGTATGCGTGCGGAACGATTTGAAGTGGAATGATCATATAAAATTAATTGTTGGTAAGGCAGGTACCAGGTTGAGATTCAATGGGAGAGTCCTTAGAAAATGTAGTCCATCAACAAAGGAGGTTGATGGAGGAGATAGAGAAGATCGAAAGAAGAGCAGCGCGTTTCGTCACAGGGTTATTTGGTAAGCGTGATAGCATTACGGAGATGTTTAGCAAACTCAAGTGGCAGACTCTGCAAGAGAGGCGCTCTGCATCGCAGTGTAGCTTGCTCGCCAGGTTTCGAGAGGGGGAGTTTCTGGGTGAGGTATCGAATATATTGCTTCTCCTGAGGAGATCATGAATGTAAAATTAGAGAGATTCTAGCGCGAATGGAGGCTTTCTGACAGTCGTTCTTCCCGCAAACCATACGCGACTGGAACAGAAAGGGAGGTAATGACAGTGGCACGTAAAGTGCCCTCCGCCACACACCGTTGGGTGGCTTTCGGAGTATAAATGTAGATAGCGGAGTACTGGTCAGCAAATGGTATTATAGTACAAAAAAAGAAGTAGTGTATTCTGGGACTAGCTGAAAGGATACTGTCTGTCAGTATAGGCTCTGAGAAGATTAATATTTGAATAACTTCTGCTTCTCACTGTTGATGTAACATACACAGACGCCAAGGCTGTAGGTTGGTCTTTTTGAGGCACATTATGTCACAGATGTCAACCTAGTTGTATTGCTGTTAGTGGGTTTGTTACGGACAGAGGTTTTTAATAGCACAATTGCAGAAGTGGGAATCAATCTGAAGAAAGATACCTGAGAAATCCCAGAAGTAATACATTTGGGGAGGGGAGAATGTTAAGTACTGGAAGATTATGTAAGAAGGCTCTTACTGTGAGACAATATGAACATTCATCAATTATGACTAGAAAAGGAATTGATTGTTGTAGGTGGATAACACAGATTCTTCAAAGAAGGAAATGAACACACTGTGTAGGAAGCTGCCGTGTGTAACCACAAAAGGCATAGTTGATTATCTAGCCCCTATATCTTAGACCTTGTAGCTGCAAATAGACCAGGCCTTATCGGTGTCAGCATAGGAATAGGGACTAATGATCATGATGTCATTATAACAATTCTGGTTACAAGGGTTAACAAGTCAGTTAAGAAAGCTAGGAGTGTTTCCGCTAGAAAGAGCAGGTAAGCAGGTGTTAGCATCTTACTTAGACAGTGAATTGACGTCACTCAGTTCCAGTACGATGGACGTAGAGGAATCATGGGAAAGGTTAAGCAAACTATAAGTCGTGATACGGAGAATTAAGTGCCTAGTAATTGGAATAAGGTCAGAATACCCACAATGGTTTAACAACAAGATTCAGAAAATGCTGAGGAAGCGGAGGCTGTTGCACTCTCTGTTCAAAAGAGAATGCACAAATTACGACAAGCAAAGGTTAGTAGAGATTCATGTGTCCGTGAAAAGATCTATGCATGACACGTACAACTACTACCACAGACATACCTCAGCAAAGTATTTGGTAGAGAATACAAGAGGTGGTCCCATGTAAAATCACTAAGTGGGTCTACACCTTCCACACAGTCACTTGATCAGTCTGGTGTGTCAGTTGCAGATAGAAAAACGAAAGCCAATGTTTTAAATTTCATGTTTACAAAATCTTGCACACAAGAGAATTGTACAAACATACCATTGTTTGGCATTGAACAGACTTCCATATGGATGACACAGTAGTAACCATCACTGGCGTACTGAAACAACTGAAAGCTTTTAAAGCCAGGGTGTATACGTGGACAAGGAAAAAAAATTCCCAGATTTCTCCCGGATTTCCCGGTTAAAAATACACTTTCTCCCGAGTGAAAACATACTTTTTCCCTGTTAACCTTTGAATGATTATGGTTTTATACACGGGAGTAGAATTTCCCGGTGCTTTTTAAAAGTAAACACAGCGGGGAAAATGCGTGTTGGAAAGATCTTTGATGTGGAGCAACATGTACGCTGCATATTTTCGTATTACGACAGTATAAATTTGAATCCCACCAAACACCACATGTTACTTTCCGAAGCATTGAAATAAAGACTGAGATGCGCTTTTTAAGCCACGTGATTTCACCAGCAGATAACAGCGGGTATTCAGAGCTTAGGAGGCGTGATGTAGTCAGCCAATAGCAACATCACTTTTAAGTAGCACGAACACACAAACAGAAAAAGTTAATGGTTTAAATTAATTTACATAGTGGTGCTACACGAAACGCAAAGCTTTCACATGTAATATAGGTCTGTAAAATTAATACGCTGCAAGAGAAGCTAAGCTTTCCCATACAATGTTGGTCTTTTATACACGTATTACAATTTAAGATACATCACACAAATGTGATCGTAAAATATTTAATAACGGCTTAAATGTCTGATCTTCTGGGCTCGAAATTCATCTAAATGGCTCGTCATCAAAGAGTTGATTTTTAACTGAAAGTCAAAAGCTCTGTGATTTAAGAAATTCATTGTACATTATCTCACATAGCTCCGTTGTAACTGCCAGAATGGTACTTTGATGGTAACGCTTTTCAAACCACCATTCGGAATATTTTCCCGCAACCTGTTAGAAATAGGTTCGCTTCCGCAGTTGCCAGAGAGCGCCAGATGACTGGCGTCACCGCGCTTGCGCAGCTACAATGTCGCAGGGAGCCCGTATGTTCGGACGTGTAAAACATTAAAAGATCGTACATTATGTCACAGAAGAAACAAGACGTCAGAGGATACTCCAAGAGCATAGGAATTTCGAGGCCCATACTAAACTGTGCACATTTAAAGTGCACATTTGTATGTCCATATTCCCAGTTAAGTAGGCCACGACCTGGTATTAAGCTTTTCAATGTGGTTTTCGGGATGTAAATTTTCTTGGAGTACCAGTACTGCGTTATCTCATATTTGGTTCTTTATTATGGCATAATGCCATACATGCTAGAAGTTAAAAACGTGCACATGAAATGCAGCGAACAGTGTGTGGAATTTAAAAGAAAATTTCTTTACCAAACCGACAAAAATAACTTCATTGTTCTGCAAGGCAATTAATGCTTGACTGTCAGAAAGGTGGAAATCAGAAATCTGTTTTGTTTTCATTTGACTTGAGAGCAGTAAACGAAGAGGAAACAGCAAAATCACTAAATGTAAACACAGGTGAGGTGGAGACTACCCACTGTAACTCAGACCGCTCTGCGCATCAGCCCTGGATCTAAGATATTTCTGAACTGGTGCAATACTCGGCCATTTCCTTGAGCGTTTGAGATTGGAGGGGGGGGGGGGGGGGGAGATCAAATTTTCAAAAAATACGTTCATTTTGTAGTGTACATCTTTCTGAAGAGTCTGATGCATAAAACGTGTGTTCGAGGAAATGTAAGACATGTTATTTGGTCGTAAGTGTGCCAAAGAGCAGTGCCTTGCCTCCTCACACAGCATTCTTCTATCGCACGTAACTGTACTTCGCTCTATGGAATTGAAACATGTATAATTTGTAATGGATGCCATCAAACCATATTCAGGACAGTGGAAATTAAAATGTCATGTGGCGCCACTCTTGCTTACAACTGGCCAGTTTAACATCCTAACCCTCTTCAGAAAATTTGCACTCTTTATTCCCTATCAGCTAACAACTTGCTGCTTTGTGTGACATAAAATTAAATATAGGATACATAAAGCCAGTAAAGAAAGGGACAAGCAAGATGATACACATTTCTTCAATCCTTAGCTCCTAGAACTTTTTTCTCTCTAATATTGCTACAGCTTTACATGGCATGATTTCCTTTCTTTGAATAGATCTATTACCTCATCAAAGTTCGTCAAATGTTTTGCTACATGAAAAGTCGAAATGTCATCGTCTAATACTGAAGAAGCTGTTAATGCAAATAATACCCATAACTGGTGGTGTTTCCCGATCTGATTACGTCTATTTTGTCACACTCTGCTAGATAAAACAAAATAGGCCTTCCTAATACCGCAAAAATTGTAATACACACCAAATAAACGAGACTGTTTCGGCACAAACGGTCTTTTTTGTAACGACAGAATGTAATTCACAAAGTACCAATATCGAATTTCTTTTAGGCCTACTACAAGCGAAAAGCCTTACGTTAGGAAATAGATTCACACTTCATTCACATGCTCCAGTTTCTCAAGTATGAGATCGAAAAGTAGTAGTACGAATTTTTATACAAACTTGGAATCGTCATGTTGTTCCATAATTTATGTGATGTCCCCGTTTCTTCTCCTTCCTCGTTCTAACAAACAGTTCTGTTATCACTAATTCTGTAACTATTCCTGCCAATGTCAAAGCTTATTCGCAGGTTAACTCCACTAACTCCGCCAGAATCACCGGTTTAGTTATCCCGCGATTATTCTCCGGTTAGGCATTGCTAAATTTTCGTACAACACGTTTTCCGCGCTTCTTCCAGAATAGAATTTAAAGCGCCTGCTAGCCGGGGACTGTACAACTGGCCCTTACTAGTATAGCGATCTAGCCAAAATTTCATTTTCTTAGATACACCGAGAAGGTAATACACAATCTTTCATAGCTGTTATTTGTTTATTTCCACTCCTGTAGTCTGAATCCATGGATTTAGCTAGTAATTATAACAACGCTCATCATTCGCAAACCCAACCAATCATACAATCAGACAGCAGTTGGCATTCATCCGTTCAGCCTTACTCCGCTCAGCTTGTATAGCCCCTTTTGTCTGTAGGAAAGTTTGTTTCTACATGCAACAAGGATTCGCCTGACATAGGCATTATGTACACTATGCAAGCATTCAAAAATCAACTTACGCTTCATTCAGAAATCAACTTGGAATGTGTTCAAAAACCGACAGGGATGCGTTTCAAAGTCATATGAATAATCGGTAGACTTATGTCTGCTGGACGCTAGTTGCTTTGTGAAACAAGGTTTTTCCCCCTCAATAGTATGAACTTGCCCCCCACCTCCCTCCCAGTTCTGGGCCTGCAGCGCATGCAAGAATATCCAGAATTCTAAAAAATTCCCGGGTTTCTCCCGGATGAAAATTTCCCAGGTTTTTCCCGGATCTCCCGGGTCATATACACCCTGAAAGCAAATAAGTCACCAGGTCCGGATGGAATCCAAATTCAGATTTTCAAACAGTACTCTTCGGCAATGACCCCTTACCTACCTTGCATTTATTGTGAGTCTCCCACCCAGTGCAAAGTCCCAAGCGCCCAGAAAAACGTGTAGGGGACTCTCATATACCAGAAGAACAAAAGAATGGGCCCGCAAAATTACAGATCAATATCCCAAACATCAGCTTGCTGCAGAGCCCTTGAACATATCTCAGTTCGAATATAATACATTTTCTTGAGACAGAGAAGCTTACGTATATAATCAGCATCGTTTAGGAAGCATTGCTAGTGCAAAACTCAGACTGCCCTTTTCTCACATGATATACTGAACACTATGATGTGCAACAGGCAGATTCCATATTTCTAGGTTTTCAGAAAGCATTTGACAAGGTGCCCTATTGCCAGCTGTTAACAAAGGTACAAGCATATGGAATATGTTCACAGATATGTGAATGGCTTGAAGACTTCTTAAATAATACAACCCTGTATGTTGTCCTTGACAGCGAGTGTTCATCAGTGACAAGGATATCATCAGGAGAGCCCTACGTAAGGATGATAAGACTGCTGTTGATCTCTATATATATAAATGATTTGGCAGTCAGGGTGAGCAGCAATCTGCAGTTGTTTGCTGATGATGCCGTGGTGTACGGTTAGATGTCAAAGTTGAGTGACTGTAGGAGGGTTGAGGACGCCTTAGGCAACATTTCTCGTTGGTGTGAAGAATGGCAGCTAGCTCTAAATGTAGAGATACGTAAGTTAATGGGGATCAGTAGGAAAAACAAACCTGTAATGTTCAGATACAGCATTAGCACTGTCCCACTTGACACAGTCATGTCGTTTGCAATCTAGGCATTGTAAAGCAATATGAAATGGAATGAACATGTGAGGACTGTGCTAGGAAAAGCAGAAGGCTGACTTCAGTTTAGTGGGCGAATTCTACGAAAATATGTGTTATCTGTACAGGAGACCATATGTAGGATGCTAGTGCAATCTATTCTTGGGTACTGCTCGAGTGTTTGGGATCCGTGTCAGGTAGATTAAAGTAGGGCATTGAAGCAATTCACAGGCGAGCTGCTAGATTTGTTACTGGTAGCTTCGAACGACAAACAACTGTTGTGAAGATGCACAGGAACTCAAATGCTAATCCCTGGAGGGAATGCAACATCATTTTGAAGAACAATATTGAGAAAATTTAGAGAACCAGCATTTGAAGCTGACAGCGGAATGATTCCGCTGCCTCCAACATACACTGCGCCTAAGGACCATGAACAGAAGATATGAGAAATTAGGGCTCATGTGGAGACAAACAGATAGTCGTGTCTCCCTAGTTCTATTTGTAAGTGGAACAGGAAAGGAAATGACTAGTAATGGTACAGAGTACCTTCTGCCACGCACTATACAGTGGATTGCAGAGTATCGATGTAGATAATTAAGACGTCTTATGATAATGGAACACAAATTTTGGAAATGCATTGGAAGAAGTTATCGTGCCTTTAGTGTAAGAAAGAAGGTTTTTCACAATGGTTGGGAGCAGGTGGTCCTACAATAACCTCTTAAAGCTTACAGTATATGCTGAAATATGTCGTATAAATTGTTTTCTCACAAGCAGCCCTCTTACTCCTGCCTTTTACTTGCACCACAAATTTAGTTTCCACTGGTTGCACTACTGATGACTCCATTACTGGTGGTTGCTGTCATTCTTAACCAATGTCTACAACAAAATGTCCGCAGCCTCTCTGTCTACATAAAAATCCCTGTCCCATCATCACCATACTCACAGTTCACCACTTTAAGTCTTACGTTTTTGGACACCAGCATTCCCCATGCCCTCTTTGCCATAGAATACTAACTTCCCATTGTCCTCCATATCAATCCATCACATTCTTCCTAAACTATCTGGACAATCACATTTTAATTAATTATTATTTTCCTTTCAATTTCACATCTTCAAAGAAATGAGCAAAACTGCCACAGGTATACCCACTTGACTTTCCTATGCAATTCTGTAGATGATTATCCAGCAGAATACTTCCTATTTTCACCCAATGCCTTAAATACATAGCCTGATCCATTTTCATTCACATTATCTTCATAATCTTTACAAAGACGTGCACTGATCTTTTCTTCACAGCCGCAGTGCTTAGTCCCAAGGTTGTTTCACCTGCTACTTCTCTGTTCCGTGAGTCACTGAGCTACAGGTCTATCTGCACATATGATGGCTACACAAAAATCCCACTCCTCATCACAAACAGTAACCACCTCTAGTACTAACACAATGAGAACTTTCTGCCTTTCTAAGACAATTACACTAATAACCCTCCACTACAAAACTGAGGGCGACATGCACAAAATACAATAATAAAAAAATTCCTTCCCTACAACTTTGTATGTTTAATATTTTCAGTAATGGGAATCAAAAGTTATGTAATTACGCTGATAATGCTGCAGACAAGCTTTACAAACAAAGAATATCCTGCTCACTTAGTCAATTAAGCCAGTAACTCATTATGCTGTTCCTGTTCTTTGTCAGGCAGTCAACAAGTCATTTCCAAGCAGACAACTATGTACAAGAACTATCCCACAAACTATCTTTAGATCCAGGGACATCACAAATACTTCTTATCCAATCAAATGTAGGGCATATGTGAAATCAGTCGTGTCTTATACCAACCCTGTTAAAATTATTAAACAGCAAATTTGGCTCTGGATGGCGCTCAGGGAATCAGAGCAGATGACATAAGCAGAATGTCAGTGGCGGTGGATGTAAAGAACATTCTGATAGAGGGCAAATAGCTCAGCTGTGAAGACCATGGAGCCGGTATTTGAAACTGTGTACCCCGAAAATAAAAGAACACCCGACACCGTCATTAGTCTTACAGCCATCTGTATAAATGAAGATCGTATTAATGAACTTCGAACGGAGTTTTAATGAACTTCGAACGGAGTTTGACAAACTGCGAGTGGTATACCGAAGCTGGGGTAACCTCCTTTGGGAGCGAGTTGAGGTCAACAAAGTGAACGCGAACTTGAGCACGGAGCCAAGGTGGCGTTTGGCTGTCGCCTTCGCTAAAGGTTGCAGGGAGTGGAAAATCAAGTTGCTGAAGGAGGCGACGAAAGTGAACTCCAGGGGGTAGCAGGTCAGATACATACAACCCGTGTTGACGGTCGAGAGAGCCGTCAAAAAAAAAAAAAGGAACAATGATACGGATGGTCGGACATTGATAATAGCCGACAGACATACTGACAAAGCAGTATATTGTGCCGGTAGGTTAGTGGCAATTCACCGGCGTCAGCATGAAGACTCTCGATAGGACTAGTATAGAACGCTCCGATCGCAAGACACAACCTCTGGTGTTGTATAGAGTTGAGGCAGCATAAGATGGACGACCGTGCAGAGGAGTATTGAAAGCTCCCATAATCCAGCTTTGAGCGGACGATCGACCGATATAGGCGAAGTAGGACGGTTCGATCCACTCCCCACAACGTACCGCTGAGAACACGGAGGACATTTAGGGAACAGGTACAACGGGCAGCCAAATACGACACATGTGGAGACGAGCTACGTTTCCTGTTAAATGTAAGACCTAAAAATTTTGTTGTCTCCATGAATGGGAGAGCAACGGGACCGAGATGTAAGGACGCTGGGAGAAACTCTTTATAGTGCCAGAAGTTAATACAAACCGTCTTCTCGGCAGAAAAACAGAAGCCACCGGCGACACTCCAGGAGTAAAGACGGTCAAGACAAGTCTGAAGACAGTGCTCCAGGAAACATGTACGCTGTATAATTAATACAATTTGCCATTGTAGGGTGGCCCTTAAAGGTGCGTAAAGCACGTCGACGGCCACGTGTAGCGTCTCTACATGCTGCAGTCCACCAGGAGACCGGTACGTGACATGGAGAAGAAGTAGTATGAGGGATGGAATATTCAGCAGCAGTGAGAATGACTTCCATGAGGTGTGCGACCTGACTATCGCAGCTTGCAATGTTATGATACTAAAATTTCGTCCTGGAAGAGAAGAGCCCCCAGTCTGCTTTGCAGATGTTCCAACTAGTTGAGCATGGAGATGGGGTATGATGCAGGAGACAGATAACACAAGGGAAGTGGTCACTCGAATACATATCAGAAAGAGCGTACCACTCAAACCTACCTGCTTTAGCTCATTCAAATTTGGAGGTTTGATACCGTTTGGCCGCTGCGAGTTGTGAGAACGGTGGAAGTAGGACATTCACACGTATGTGAAAATATGTAGATAGACAGTGCTATTCAGTGCCAGCAACTCTGCAATTCATACAGATCACTTACCATGTATAGATAAAAAATCTACTCACCAAGCAGTACACACACACACACACACACACACACACACACACACACACACACACACACACCAAGGATTTAACTTTTATAAGCTTTAGAAGCCAGTGGCTCCTTCTTCTGGAGGAAGAGTCGAACGGCAAGGTAGAGGGGTGAAGGAAAAGGACTGGAGAGGTTTAGGGAAAGGGGTACAGTTTAGACAAGTCACCCAGAACCCTGGGTCAGGAAAGACTTACGGGATGAGGTGAGAAGAAAAGACTGATTATTGGGGATTGCATCAGGCAAGATTTGAAAACCTGAGAGATTAAAGGTGGAAACAGGGTAATATGCAAGACAGACATTACTACTAAAACATTGTGCACTAGTTAATAAGTGTGTTGTATGTAACAAAGGTGAGAGGGGGGACAGCGAAAAATGGACAAGTCAGAAAATTTATTCATTTCCGTGTCCGGTCAGCATTTCCAGACGGTAGCAACTCCGACGACCTCGTTGTTTCCCTCAATCAGGTCCTGTGTTGTGCAGGGTGTTGTGTTGTTCCACACTCACAGGACGTATCTCAATCAGCTGGAAGAATGCCCCATTTTCCCATGTTGGTCTGGCAAAGAGACAATTGAGTGATCTCCAAATAGGATAGGGCAAGGCATTTCCTGGGGCGGTGAATAAACACTGAGACAGAAGGAATTAAAGTAAATTAAGGCCAGGTGGGTGGTGAGAACCAAGGACATGTTGTAGTGCTAGTTCACACCAGTGAAGTTCTGAGAAACTGGTGTCTGGGGGAAGAATCCAGATGGTGCTTGTAATGAAACAGGCACGTAGGTCATGACTGTCATGTTGTACAGCATGCTCTGCAACAGGATATCGTGTGTTGTCTGTATACGCCATCTGCCTATGCCCATTCATCCAGACTGATAACTGTGTGGTAGTCATGCCGATGTAAAAGGCTGAACAGTGTTTATTTACCAGCTGGTATATGACATGTTGTTTCACAGGTGGCCCTCCCTTTGACAGTTACAGGACTGAAATAGGAGGATGCATAGATCAAGTCTCGCAGTGGGGACAGTCACGGTGATAGGAACCAGGGTAGGGAGATGGGTGCAGAAGGCTACATGAACAATGTATATTGGTTAGAGAAGTGTAGAGAGTGCACTCTCATTTCGTGTGACCTTCCTGCATTCAGCATGGCAGAAGTGTACATCTTCAATATGTTAGATTTAGCCAATGTTGATGTGTTTAACACAGTTATGCTTCTTGTATATTACCACATCGATATTCTGAATCTGATCTCAAAGAAGTGCACCTTGAATTATATAATTTATTGCTATGGTGCGTCATGAAGCATGGTGCTGTGAGAACCCATATTACCCAATGTATGGTACCTGTAATTCCACTTTTTCACCAACGAAAAATCCAAATCATTGTCACATTGGGTATTTTTTCGGTAGTACATTTTCCCACTTATTACATTCAAAATCTGTGATCCTTTCAAAAACATGTGAATGAGCTTCTATTGTACTTTTACATCAATTAAAGTTTGTTTTGATTAGTCAGAATACATTAAAAATAAAATTTTCTTAACGCACCCCCCCCCTCCCCCCGTTTCTAGGTGGGGTGTGTGTGATGTGGAGATTTGTTAAGGGTCATCCAATACCTGGGTAAATACTGCAACACGACAAGTCATACTGGCGTATTAGTTGTATTGGTAAAGTGCCAAGTTTGAATCGCACACATGGTTGGCATGGGATGGCTACGCACCTATCGTCTGATGGAGGTAGTGCTGGGTTTGCATTTCTCAACACTCAATGCATCGCTTCCGCTGAGCAAAGTGCAGACCATGTCACTGATCTGTCAACAAGAGGTAATTAGCAATTGAGAAGCGGCTCAAATTGTTTAGCGATGCGGAGGGAATATGAAAGAAACCATTCTG
Source organism: Schistocerca gregaria (assembly GCF_023897955.1). NCBI lineage: Eukaryota > Metazoa > Arthropoda > Insecta > Orthoptera > Acrididae > Schistocerca > Schistocerca gregaria. Next base: position 497,008,230 of record NC_064925.1, on the reverse strand, counting down.
TCACGTTTTAAGTGATGTAGCAAAACCACAGAAAACATAATGCTTAATTATAAGATGTGGAAGTGGAGAACCCAGCCCCTCATGAACGGGAATATCGTACCTCAACCACAGACACCTTACTCAGTGCCTGAAATCAAAATCCAGGCCCATAACCACTACCACTTTCTACAGTTGCATGAAACTTGATCAAAAATAATTATCTTGTGCTTAGTCTAAATGCCTTACCTGTCAGGGTTGTATTCCAAAGCATTCCTGCAAAGAAGATCAATGTCATCTAGAAAATCTTGAGCACAGGAGTAACGATGTAGGTCTATTTTTGTCATCATTGTCTCCAAGTCCATAGGTTGCTTGATGATAGCAAGATAGTCGGGAACTTCTTCTATGTCTACTGGTTTTGTAAACATGTAGAACCTGTTAAATAATAATAATAATAATAAACTGACATGGAATACAAAGAACAAACAAGGAACATAAAAATAACAGTTGATCTAGAATAAATAGACCTAAACTGAAACAAACACCAGAACACACAGCCCCAAGGAAAAAAATACCAATGGTGGAACAATGAATGTGATAAAACAGTGGTATACTGTCACCAAGCATGGTGAAGGTACCAGACACGTGATATGGAAGAATCACACTTTAGACTTTGAGAACAAAGAAAGATAACCCAAAAAATAATAAGAAGGGTTAAACACCAATATCAAAAAGATATACTAATAATAATAGAAACAAATGGCAATAAAACAAACTCAAGGGGTTACTACAAAATATTTAGCACGTGATAACAAAGATATGATATGCCAGCATTAATGTTAAATGAAAATAAATAATACAATGGCCCATGTTGTTGTGGTCTTCAGTCCTGAGACTGGTTTGATGCAGCTCTCCATGCTACTCTATCCTGTGCAAGCTTCTTCACCTCCCAGTAATTACTGCAACCTACATCCTTCTAAATCTGCTTAGTGTATTCATCTCTTGGTCTCCCTCTACAATTTTTACCCTCCACGCTGCCCTCCAGTGCTAAATTGGTGATCCCTTGATGCCTCAGAACATGTCATACCAACCAATCCCTTCTTCTAGTCAAGTTGTGCCACAAATTTCTCTTCTCCCCAATCCTATTCAATACCTCCACATTAGTTATGTGATCTACCCATCTACTCTTCAGCATTCTTCTGTAGCACCACATTTCAAAAGCTTCTATTCTCTTCTTGTCCAAACTAGTTATCGTCCAAGTTTCACTTCCATACATGGCTACACTCAATACAAATACTTTCAGAAAAGACTTCCTGACACTTAAATCTATACTTGATGTTAACAAATTTCTCTTCTTCAGAAACACTTTCCTTGCCACTGCCAGTCTACATTTTATATCCTCTCTACTTCGATCATCATTAGTTACGATGGCCCATAGCAGTAGACAAATACAGAAGTTCTAGTAGAAACAATTAACAAATTACTAAACTGCGAAGAGCCTGCAGAACTATTTCAAATAAATTCAGACATCCCTATTAACATTGTGCCGTCCGGTGACCCCACACTGGTGTCCTGTGCATAGCATCGTTTAGTGGTTGGCGATGCCAGAGGGTGTTGTGAGCATAGTATCGCACAGTGGCTGGAGACAGCACTTTATTATTTTTTGCCTTCTGTTGGTGTTTTGTTCATGTAACAGTAAGTTACACACATCAACCAGTTTTTTTGTTTTTATAAGTACTTGTGCCCTTTCATCATGGCAGACTAAAGAGACGATATGATGAATGCCCAGACATCTTGCCTGATGTTCTGGATGACTTGGACAATTGGGAAGAAGCCACTGGATATAAAAAAAATGAAACTGAAGCAGAATCATTGGAACATAGTGAAATACATGCAAGAAGAATTTCGCAAACGCTATGGTTGCCACCTGATTCAGATGAATTTGACAAAGAAGACAGTGCACAGTGGTCAGACTGATTTACTGAGGACCAACAACAAATTTGAAGGATCACCAGGTACAAACATATTTCCCCAAAGATACACAGAGCATCGAAGATATATATCGCCGGCAGACAGGCACAATGAACAAAACACACAAACACACACTCAGAATTACTAGCTTTCGCAACCGATGGTTGCTTCTTCAGGAAGGAGAGGGAAAGACGAAAGGATGTGGGTTTTAAGGGAGAGGGTAAGGAGTTATTCCAATCCCGGGAGCGGAAAGACTTCCCTTAGGGGAAAAAATGGACAGGTGTACACTCGCACACACACACACATATCCATCCGTACATACACAGGTGTCTGTGTATGTACGGTGTGTGTGTGTGTGTGTGTGTGTGTGTGTGTGTGTGTGCGCGCGTGTGTGCGTGTGCGCGCGCGAGTGGACACCTGTCCTTTTTTTCCCCCTAAGGGAAGTCTTTCCGCTCCTGGGATTGGAATGACTCCTTACCCTTTCCCTTAAAACCCACATCCTTTCGTCTTTCCCTCTCCTTCCCGAAGAAGCAACCATCGGTTGCGAAAGCTAGTAATTCTGTGTGTGTGTTTGTGTGTTTTGTTCATTGTGCCTGTCTGCCGGCACTTTCCCGCCTGGTAAGTCTTGGAATCTTTGTTTTTAATATATTTTTCCCATATGGAAGTTTCTTTCTATTTTTTTGATGGCTGTGTGTGTGTGTGTGTGTGTGTGTGTGTGTGTGTGTGTGTGTGTGTGTGTGTGTGTGCGCGCGAGTGTACACCTGTCCTTTTTTCCCCCTAAGGGAAGTCTTTCAGCTCCCGGGACTGGAATGACTCCTTACCCTCTCCCTTAAAACCCACATCCTTTCGTCTCCTTCCCTCTTTCCTGAAGAAGCAACCGTCGGTTGCGAAAGCTAGAAATTCTCTGTCTGTGTTTTATTTATTGTGCCTATCTACCGGCGCTTTCCCGCTTGGTAAGTCTTGGAATCTTTGTTTTTTATATATATATATATGGAAATGATCTATTTGAATATATTAGCAATGAAACCAACAAGTACTACAGTCAGAATTGCAATAGAAGGAAACTGGATTTAAAAAAAAATGCCAAATTTGTAGACTTTATGGGACCCGAACTTAGAAAATGGTCTGGAGCTGCTATCCTTATGGGGGGGAAAAAAAAAAAAAAAAAGGAAGAAGATTATTGGTCAACGAATCCGTTGATACACACACCGATATTTCACAAAATGATATCCCACAACCAATTCAGACAAATATTTTTACATTTTCCCAACAACAACAATAAACCAGATAATGCCACCCAGCTTTACAAAGTGCAATTCGTAATTCATTATTTTTCCAGAAAGTTCAAAGAAACGTTTAATCTAAATCAAAGCATCTCAATTGATGAAGGAATGACACCGTGGCAGGGGCGGTTAAATTTCAAAGTTTACAATCTGTCGAAAATTACGAAATATGCATACTCATTTGGATGTTGTGTAATCCGAGTACGGGATACATCTCCTAATTCAAGATATATTCTGACGCTGGACAGCTTTTAGCAAAAACAGTGATGGAACTATTGACATCATCTGATGGAAAGTGGCATCATCTCTGCAAGGATAATTATTATAACAGCGTAGAACTTGCAGTGTTACTTGAAAAGAAAATCAAAGTTTGTGGAACAATACGGCAAAAAATAGGATTTTTGAAAATATTAAAGTTGGCAAAAGTAAATGTGTGTGGATCCTGCCATCAACGGAAAGGTGACAAGAGGCTGGCGACAAGCCAAGTAATCCGAATTAGCGCTGCCGGTACCAAGTGAATAAATTTGTACTAGACGTACAGAAGGCAAAGTGTTAAAACACCAGCAGAAAATATATAAACCCATCTGCAATCAACGAAGGCTACAAAGATTTGAAAGGGCTCAAAAACTACAAAGCAAGTGGAAAGATCCAACTTTTGTGAAACAAATTAAATCCCATCAATAAAAGAGGAGTTTTCAATATTGCATATAAAGCAATGTCAAGAATTCTATACAAGAGTTATAAAGTTCAACTTGAACTGGAACTAGGAGAATACCATGGAGGTTTCAGACCCTAGAGAAATTGCCCAGAACACATTATCACTTCGAAACTGGTAATGGATTATTACAAAAGAAGACAAAAACAATAAGACTTCAAAAATGCTTACAACTGTATCTACAAGCTATTCAGTGATGAAGACACTCAGGAATTTCAATCTCCAGTCCAAATTAATAAAAATGATAAACTCTAAAAAAAAAATCTAATCTAAATTCACGTTCGTAGGACAAACATCTGAGCAGAGAGAGAGAGAGAGAGAGAGAGAGAGAGAGAGAGAGAGAGAGAGAGAGAGAGAGAGAGAGAGAAGAAGAGGGGTTAAGACAGTAAGATAGTTTATCACCATTACTTTTTCAAGTGCACTCTTGACTACGTGATGAGGGAGTAATACAACGAAGATTTAAGAACATAAGAATAGCAACCATGAAAGATCAAATGAACATAAATTGCTTGAGATTTGCGAACAACTTAGCATTACTAGCTAATAACATCCAAGAAACCAAAATCAAATAACAAGCCCACAAAATATAGGATTCCAGACATCATTAGAAGAGACTGAGATAATGATAGTAGATCCACCAGTAAGCAACAAGAAAGTAAAGATAGTGAAATAACTTAAATACCTACGACAACTTACTACATATAACTTGGGTGAGAAATATGAATGGCAAGAAAGAACTAATGATAAAAGCTCAAAATGAACATGGTCTACATACAATAAAAAATATGTCAATCAAAACTACAACATTACAGGATGGTGGTTCAACCAGAGGTGATATACTGAAGTGAAACTCTCTTCAAAATCCCCCAGAAAAACAGAAGACACATATTCCTAAAAGTAGAGGGACAAAATAACTAGGACACACATACATGAGAAATATCAAAAAGAGTGACAATGGCAGATAGTGATAAATGAAAGTAAACTGGAGTCCATTACAAATACTATACGGGGGAAAAAATGATCTGTTTTCTTCAGTCAGTCACATTATTGGGACATCAGAAGCAAGTTTGGCAAGAAAAATTATAGAGAAATTTTGGAATGAAGCAATAAATAGGATGGATAAAAGAAATGAAGCAGCGTATGAAAGCTAGAATTAACTCTGTATGATTTGCATAACAAAACAAAAAATTTAAAGGAACTGAAAAACATAAAAATTAGATTTAATTTAAAAATAGACAAATGACAAGCAATAAAAAGGGTATTTACACATGACGAACGACAAAAAATGCCAGAACGAATGGGAAGATACTGGGCAATTCAGAAATAAACCTACTGAAGATGATGATTAGAAAATTATTGAACGAAGTGATACAATGAGGCCATAAAAGAAGAAAAACAAGAAGAATAAATAACAAGTATTGTACATTTATATAAGTCAAGACAATGGAGCACAATTTCAGAACTTGACGTAGGATCAGGAATGAAAAACTCACTGGCGGTTACGAGCAAGTTTGGCACATATCTCTCTCAGAAATATGCGCAATTCCCTTAATGTGCCTTCCTCCTTCTCATATAGTGCCTTCTGTTCTTCTTCTGAAAGTTTACGTGGTTCAGGTGGTGGTGCTACTGGCAGTTCAGGAAGTGGGGCAGCTGCAAGAGAAATTTTTCAGGTAACATGTGCAAGCTGAAGAGGACTGTAAATGATTTATCTTTAATGTGAAATGGTAAAGGTCCTGAAATATGTAAAAATCAGAGAAAAATAACACTGATTTATTTGTGTACATTGCAGGAAAAAACATTTCACTGTGTTTTTAAATTTTCTAACCTGCTTTTCTCCTAGGCTTTGGGTGCCTTAATGGAACAACAGTAAAAATGGGTGCAAAGAACGCTCTTCGTTTGGCAGCGTTTGGTTTACCAACTTTAATTACTTCTCCACGATAGTCACTGAATAACTCCTTCACCTAAAAAGAACAAAGAAACAGACTATACAATGAGTAATGTCCATTTCCAATGCTATGATGATAATCAGCTAATAATTTTTTGTCATTAATTTATATTATATTTTTGATATAATAGATTTTTGAGTGACATTACATACAGTATGCGACTTATTATTGGGCAAAAGTATACAAACACAGAGCAAGAAAAATTACAATCCATTCTTATTAAACTGTTACTACATGTATAGCACAAAATCAGAGAGGAAGATGTGCATATCAGAACTGCTTCTTTTCATGAATACCATGAAAGTCTTCCGAAACCTAAATATTCTCCTCATCTTGCTCATGCCACATAAGAAATAGGCGAGGGAGGGAAGAGGGTTTGATTAGTCATCTCTGGAAATAAAAATAAAATGGAAGATGAATAACCCCCACTTTTCCCAGAATCAACTTTTCCTACAGTTTAAGACATTTTATCACCCCCATCAAATTTCTTATGTTCACCTTGTTAACTTGCACCCAATTTGCATTAACATATTCATAGTTTTCCCATTACTTATGCTTAATGAAATAATGTTCATGGGGGGGGGGGGGGGGGGGGGGGGGGGAATGTCATGTCTCATATAACCAACAGAAAATGACACTGGCATGGCGTAGGCCTTCACAAAGTGTTTGCAAATGTTGTGCAGTTAAGTTGCTTGACATCAAGGCGCTCTACTAAGCTGATCTGAACCACTAAATGTCTGAACAATTCATGCTTTATCGCCTGCTGCTGCTGCTTTACATGGTGTGGTAGCTGAAGGTTTCTTTCGAAAATAAAAATTATAATGACCGATCACAACTGTTTTCAAACTGTCTATTGCATACGCACAGTTTCGTAATCATTGTGATCATCATGACACCTTTCAGTTTCTCGAATACATATTTCACATGTTTCGTTGTTTGGCCACATGTAGCATAGTTGCTGCCTCTGCTCTCTTGTGTTGCTGAGAAGTTCTGGTTTAAATAATGAAATAGGGCATCAGTTAGATATTCCCCCCCCCCCCCCCCCCCCCCTTCCTTAGCATGACATGTTTGAAGAATTTATTCTCCTTATCAAGTGCAAATATTTATGTAGGTACTTTTTGTAATGTTTCACAAACAAATAATGTGAGTGATGGTTTGTGAAAGTATGGTTTTTTGCATAATGGGCAAGGCACAGTACCATATAATTCAAAAAGAGAACCAGATTGCTAGAGACGCAGAACACACATGAAAACATCGCGCAAAATACAGGGTGTATTTCTGAAACTAATAAACACATAAAATGAATTCTGTTTTTTGATGAATGGGAAACTCAAAGGGTTTTCTCTCTCTCTCTCTTTTTCATAGGTGTTCAATATGCCCACCTTGAGATGCACAACATATGTCAATGCAGTATTCAAATTGCTCCCACACTGAAGCGAGCATGTCTTGAGTTACAGCTTCCACAGCTGCTGTTATGCGATGTCCAAGTTTATTCATTGTTGTTGGTAATGGAGGCACATAAACAGTCTTTTATAAACCTCTATGAGAAATAATTACTTACAGTCAGTTCCAGTAACCTTGGAGGCCAGTAATGTAAGGCTGAATCATTTGGTCCAGCACAATCAATTCATTGTTCAATAATCCTCGATTTAAAAATTCCTGCACTTCCACATGACAGTGTGGGATTCCCCATCCTGTTGGTAAATGCAGGCTTTCTAGTTGGTCTCCAACAGTGGGGAAAGTAGTTCTCAAGCATATCAAGATATGTGCTTCCTGTTAACAGTATTCTCGCCAAAGAAAAATGGACCCTACACCTTTTTCTGTGAAACTGCATAAAACACATGAAATTTTGGAGAGTCTCTACATGTGGTTGATCCTTACTCCATATTATTACATTATTACGGTTCACCATTCCATTTAAATCGAATGTTGGCTTGTCACTAAATAATATATGTGGAAGAAAACTGTCATCCTTTATCTTCCCAAGAACGAAATTACGGAACTCCACATGATGTTGTTCGTCACTCTCGAAAAGAGCTTGCAGTAGCTGAATTTTGTTTGGTTCCACACCAGACAGACATCAGGGGTATGCTGAGCTCTTGAGGTGCACGGCTAACGGATTTCTGCGGACTCCTCGTGAAGCTATGGCGGATGCATTCAACATCTATGTCAGACACTCGGGAATGACACAGTGATTTATCTTTAGACAAACAACACATTTCTCGGAATTGTTTATGTCACTGTCTAATGCTCTGTGCTGTAGGAGGATCCACACCATACCTAGTAGAAAAATCATGCTGAACAGTTATTAATTACCCACACTGCGCAGAATGTAGAACACAAAATGCTTTCTATTGTCCCGACAGCATTTTTACTAAAACTGAAGTGGGTGTACACTGCTGCTACCTATACCTAGCAGGAACCATGTAAATTTCGAGGGTTTGGTCTTTCCAACACTACATGGTTCACGCACATATCTCAAACAACATAATAGTATGATTTTTTTAAAAAATTGCATAGTTCTTTTTGATACAACCTGTACTTTGTATTTGCACTTGACAATATGAAAGTCTCAAAGTGCATCATGCTAAGCATAAAAAATACACAACTGGTGCACTGTTTCATTATTTAAGTAATGAACGATGCATCTGTGAGCTTTCCAGAAATATTTCACTTCTGTATTACTCGATGAGTTACCATCAATTACTACAAACTGTGACCTCTCTGACAGGAAATCACAAATCCAGTCACGTAACTGAGATGATGTTCCATAAGTAAGCTATTTCACTACAAGCCTCTCTTGTGGTACAGTGTCAAAAACCTTCTGGAAATCTAGAAATATGGAATCAATTTGAAATCCCAAGTCAATAACACTGAACACTTTGAGCAAGTAAAGAGCAAGTTTCATTTCGCAAGAGCAATGTTTTCTAAATGTGTGTTGGCCGTGTGTTAATATACCATTTTCTTTGAGTAATTCATAACGTTCGAACACAACATATATTCCAAAATTCTGCTGCTTAGTGACATTAATGATATGGGCCTGTAATTTAGTGGATTACTCCTACTACCTTTATTGAATATTGGTGTGCCCTGTGCAACTTTCCAGTCTTTGGGTACGGATCTTTCATCGAGTGAATGGTTAAATATGACTGATAAGTATGAACTATGTATCAGCATACTCTTTAAAGGAACCTGACTGGTATACAATCTGGACCAGAATACTTCTTTTTATTAAGTGACTTAAGTTGTTCTACTGCTCTGAGGATATCTACTTCTACTTCTACGTTACTCCTGTTGGCAGCTGTTTGTGATTCAAATTCTAGAATATTTACTACATCTTCTTTGGTGAAGGAATTTCGGAAGGCTGAGTTTAGTGACACAGCTTTGGCAGCACTGTCTTCAATAGCACCTCCATTGGTATTGTGCAGAGAAGGCACCGATTGTGTCTTGTTGCCGGCATACATCACATACGACCAGAATATCTTTGGATTTTCTGCCAGATTTCGAGACAAAGTTTTGTTGTGGAAACTACTATAAGCATCTCGCATTGAAGTCTGCACTAAATATTGAGCTTCTGTAAAAGATCGCCAATCTTGGAGATTTCGCGTCCTTTCGTTGGTTCTGCAACAGTGTTCTGACCCGTTTCGTGTACCGAGGAGGATCAGCTCCGTCGTTTGTTAATTTATTTGGTAGAACGCTCCAAATTGCTTCCGACATTATTTCTTTGAATTCAAGCCACATCTGGCCTACACTTACATTGTTGATTTGGAAGGAGTGAAGACTGTCTCTCAGGAAGGCTCAAGTGAATTTTTATCTGCTTTTTTGAATAGGTATATTTTTCGTTTATTTTTGGAGGATTTAGGGGTTACAATATTCAATTTCGCTACAACAGCCCTCAGTTCACTAATCCCTGTATCCATTTTGATGCTCATTATTAGCTCAGGATTATTTGTTGCTAAGAGGTCAAGACTGACGTACAAACTTGGGTCAGGGTGTGTGAAGTGACCACAAGAGTGCTCCTGCTATCATACGAAATTGCACGAGGTGCACGTCCAGTGTGCCCAGCACACAAGCAGGTTGATTGCATCCCTCAACTGGTCGCCTCCTAATCCACACACAGCTATCACTGGCACCGAGGCAGAACTAGCTTTCATCAGGAAATACAACAGACCTTCATACCGCCCTCCAACGAGCTCTCGCTTGACACCACTGAAATCGAAAATGGCTGTAGTTAGTGGTCAGTGGAACGCACGCTACTGAGTGTCTGGCTCAGAGCTGTCTCTGAAGTAACCAATTTGCAGAAGTTCATCCATTTAATAGTGGTACCAACTGCCGCTCAAATTGCTGGTGCAGATGTAGCAACACGCACCAGAGCCATACGCCAAATACCGTGGTCTTCAATCCCGGTAGTGCCGTGTGGCTGTCTGGAGTCCAGTCTTCTTCTGACTGCATATTCTCGTGACCAGAGCTGTCAGCTACCATGTACAGTGGCTATGTTCCTGCCAAGTCTTTCTGCAATATTGCATAAGGAACATCCAGCTTCTCGTAGCCCTATAACACAACTTCGTTCACACTCAGTGAGGTATTAATAATGGTGTCTTTGTCAACTCAAAGCCATTCTGGACTAACATCAACTTGCCATATACATTCCCAAAGACAGTTTACTCACGACTATTACAGCACGTATTTAATAAAAACCTGATTTGCACTGTCATAGTGGTGCTGTTAGTGCCACTCTTATATGACCGATGCAAATTTTGAACTGACATCATCTTTCAGGTGTAGCACACCCGTTTGTGACTTTTCTTCTTCTCAGTTCAGGATACACCCATCGAAAAATGAGCCCACATATTTCCTTCACAGTGGTGGTACTTGAAGAAAAAAGAAGAAAGATTCAAGATGGTACTCTTCTCAGGTGTGCAGCAGGATAATTTAGTTATCTTGACCAGTGGGTTCTTTTAATTAGTGTTCTACTAGCAATACCTCATTTTGACTATTTCTTCTTCTGATGCACTACTAGTTCATAGCGCTGTTGTTCACGCACATGTAACGGGCTGGCCGTGCAGGTGCAGATTCTGTTGGAAACGCAGTTCTAGTGACGTCTAACAGTGTACTCATCTGACGGTGGCCAGATCACTACATTATCCTGCTGCACACCCAAGAAAAATATCATAAATCATAATGCCGGAAAAATCTTTGTAATCACAAGGGAAGTTAACAGTTTAACGTACTGTTGACAAAAAGGTCACTGAAGATGGAGCACAAGTTTGGATTACGAAAGGGTGGGGAAGGAATTAGCCGTGCCATTTTCAAAGTAATCATTCCATCATTAGCAATAAGTGATTTAGGGAAACCATGGAAATCTGGATGCCAGATGGGAATTTGAACAGCCATTCTCCCATGCAGAAAGTTGGTCCCGTAGTGGGTGCAGTCCCCCGCCCCTCCGCCCTCGATCTTGTGATACGCACTTAAGAATTAATTTAAGAGCCACGTATTAGCTAGAAAGTGAAAACTTCACATTCATACAGCACAGTGCATATTTGCAATCTGAGCTCTTCATATGATTTAAGTGCAATAGCAACTTCACACGCCTACAGCTCGACATTTAATAGCGATTCTTGAAACTTTGATCATATGCTCTCACAGAACAGTTCGAGTCTTCCATCAAGTGGCTGGCCAGTTCATGTTTTTCAGCATTTCCAAAACTATCTTCCATGGACCAAACAATCCAGACCATTCCTGCTGCCCATCTTCGTATACATTCAATATCCCGCATAAATTATTTTTCTTATGTGACCCATGAGCATTCCGTAAGCAATCTTCTTTGTAGACTAACTGCATTTTCCCAGTATCCTATTAATGAACCTAAGACTGTCGCCTGCTTTGCATATAATACAACTGTTGTGATCATTCCATTTCATATCACAACAAGCTTTTACAATTAACTTAAAACTGACTCACTGTAGTGACAGGACATTGCATTTTTTAATTTTGTGAAACACACAATTTTACATTTCTGGACACCTACATAAAGTTCCACATATTTCACCAATTTGAAATCACATTAAGATCTGTCTGAATATTTGTGCAGTATTTTCAGGTATTACTTTATTATAGATAATTGCATCATCTGCCAAAGAAATGGGGTTATCTCTACATATAAAAGGCAATGTCCCAACTAACTGACTCACTCCCAGACTCATCACCACCCAGCCCAAACCACTAAGGATAAAAACTTGAATTTTGCACAGCGTATTGATCTTATACTGCCGGTATCGAATAAGAATGAATCTTTCGATAGTCCCTTCCTTAGGTGGTGAAACGGGATAAAGGCTTTGTGGAAATATATCGCTGTTAAGGAATTTTGAAACTAGAACTACAAAAATTCGTATCTGGTTTCCTGGTTAAAAAAAAAAAAAAAAATCGGCACCCCTAAGGTGGTGAAATAGAGAAAGAAAGGTTTTATGAAAATATTTTGTTATTAAAGCATTTTAAAACTAAAAAATTTGGCTTCTCGGTTAGAAATAAAAACTACATGTTTCACTGTTTTTTGAAATTCAATCCCTAAGGGAGTGAAACATTTTATGAAAGTATTTCAATGCGATAGCATTTTTGAAGCTAAACCTTCGAAAATTTGGCTTCTCAGTCAGAAAAGAAAACTTACATGTTTCACTGTTTTTGAAAATTAGACACCAATGGGGGTGAAGTAGGGCCAGACTGATTCATCATTGCCCAGCCCAAACCGCTGAAGACAAACTTGAAACTTGAAGAGTGTGTAATTCTCACAGTGTAGGCACTGTTTAAGTAAAAAGTGTTCAAAATTTCACTCCTAAGGGGGTGAAATACGGGCTGGAAGGCTTTTTTAAAATATGCTGCTGTAAGGGCAATTTGGAAGCTACAGTTACAAAAAATGGTGCTTCTTTTCTCAGTCAGGAACAAAAAATATTAAATGTTTCAGCATTTTTGGTAATTCAGCCACTAAAGAGGATAAATAGCAGATGGAAGGTTTTTGAAAATAAATTATTATTAAAGAACTAAAGAATTTTTGAAACTACATTTAAGAAAATTGGTATTTGGCTTCTTGATTGGAAATAAAAAAAATTGTGTTTCAGTGTTTTGGGAAAACCAACCCCCTAAGTGAGTGAAATAGCAGATGAAAGCTTTTATGCAATTATTTCATTATGAAAGCATTTTCGAACCTACATCTACAAAAATTTGTTTTGGCTTCTCTGTTAGGAATTAAAAAATAAATAAATAAAAATATGTTTCATTGTTTTTAGAAATTCAAACCCCAAGAAAGTGAAACAGAGGATGAAAATTTTTTGTAAAAAGAGCTAAATCTCTGGAAACTGATATTTCACTTCTCAGTTAGATACAAAGAAATATATAAATATATGTTAGGGATGAGAGTTTCTACAGAAATCACCACAAGAGCGCAACAGGTGTGGTAATTAAAAAACTTTCACTCCTGTTACCAGAGCTGCTTTATGGTCAGAAGTACATTCAGAAAAGACTATGTCTCTATGGTCTTAATTGGTATGAAAAGTTTAGAAGCAGCAGGTGCAAGCTTGTTATTAACATATTCAGCTAAATCATTAATGTCCAACATAGGCAGCAAGAACCCAAACACACTTCCCTGGGGCATGCCTCAAATTACTTCTGCATCTGTTGCCTACAATCCAAGATAACATGTTTCTGCATCCTACCAACCAAGGAACCCTCAAACACACCCACAAATTTTTATTTGATATCCCACGAGATCGTACTTTCATTAATAACTCTTGTTACAGTACTTAGTCAAATACTTTTGAAAAGCCAAATATTGCATCTACTTGACTGCCACGAATCATGTCTTTCAGGATGCCACTTGAGAGAAAAGCACAAGTTCAGTTTCATGTGACAGATATATGGTTGTTGGCATGGGGGTCACTCTGAGACAGAAATGATGCTCAAAACTATTGTACAACATATTTGATATCTATCATCTTCCTTGCACATGGGTTGACATGTGCTTTCAATGGGCACAGATTTTTGTTCAAGGGGGTTAGCTTGGCAGCAAATTATGTATAGAATCTGATATGGATACCACCATGCCCTGGGGCCTTGTTCATTTCTACTGATTTAACAATACTTTGACAATGCTGACATTTGTATCCATCCGTCATATTTATAGAGGTGCAAGAACGAAAATGGGCTGTCCTCCTGGGTCCTTCTTTCTAAAGGAATATTTGAAGATTGAGTCAAGGACTTCTGCTCTTGTTTTTCTACACATAGTTTCAGTTCTCCCGTCATCTATGAGTGTCTGGCCACTGACTTTAGTACCAGTGATAGCCTTTACATATGGCCAAAATTTCTTAGGGTTTCTTACGAAGTCTGTGAATAAGACTCTGGTACATTAATTGTCGAAGGCTTCACAGATTGCCTTACTGACATACAAACAAGTTTCATAATGTCTCTCTCTATCTAACACATTGTTTTACAACTGTAGTGCTCTAGTTGCATTTTTTTATAGGACTGTGTCCACAGGGAGCATATAAAATGGAGGGTCCACCCATCACGATCAGTTATACTACATACATATTTACACAGTTCTTGGTTATTTATTTTTCTAAATTTGAGTAACAGAAGTTCTACTTGCCGATGCCAAGTCATACGTTTTCAGTTTTTCTTCGAGATGAAACTACTGCCCTCTTTTCCACATTACTGAACCTGTGAACCCTACTATGTTTCAGCTGCACTTAGTCTTGATCACAATTTACTTATTACTACGGTGACTGGTTTTAACCACTACTGTGGTCATCTTCAGACCAATGACTAAGAACCTCCTTCTGGTGGTAAATCACTACTAAACTGAGTAGTGATTTACCACCAGGAGGAGGTTCTTACTCGTTGGTCTGAAGATGACCACAGTAGTGGTCGAAACCGGCCACCGTAATAAATAAATTGTGATCAAGACTGTTTTTGATAGTAAATATTTGTAACACATTGATCACTGTTCACTCCCACAATGTAGTCAATAGTAACTATTACAATTTCCTCAAGATCCTGGCACAAGTTTCAGTGTGGCTGTCCTCAAAGAAGGCAGGCCTATTTCTTGCCATTAGGTCTAATATATTTCAGTCACGAGTGGGCTTCTAAACTATCTGTTCCAAACAGTTCCCAGAGAAATCATTCACTACTGTTTCACAGGATGTCCACCACTTACAAAACTGTATTAATCCCCCTTGATTGCTTAGTGATCTCGACCAATGATTGGGGAAAATATGTACTAATCAGTTGAAGTTCTGTTTGAAGTTTTAGTTTAACATTTGGGGGTATGTCTAGTGATTGGTAGATGGATCTAATTATAAGTTTATGCACATTGAATTTCTCTTCAGCAGAATTAAAGGCAGACATGTTATTCAAGAACAAAAGATTTGTTTTTGGTGTGCCCAGTTCATGTCTGGTGATTTCAGCTTGGAGAGCTGTGAGCTATAATTTGGCATGGCATATATATGATTAAAAAGTTATTATAACAAAGTGTACTTTACACACAAAAATCCTGTGCTAACGAAATAATACAAACCTGATGTGGTAAGTTTTTATATGGTACATCTGATGTAGCAAGCAATAAAATTGGAATGCTTGGATTAAGCAAACGCAAATTTGATAAAAATACAGCCTGCAGAGTTTCAGCAACAAGAGACCACCACTGAGATATTCCAGGTACATATATGACGGACGGAGTATTTCGGCGAGCTTCCTGGAAAACCTGCGAAAAGCAAGATGAAACATCAGCACTCCCAAGTATTTACAGTTAATGTCAAGGCTTTTTCTTACAAAGGCCAACAAAAGTAACATAAAACAATAACAGACACAAATTTCTTAAATTTCAATAGCACTTGCCATGGATATCACACTGCTAACAATTTTCTGACTGAGTTGTTATCAGTCACTTTGCAGCTAGAAGAGATGAGCCAAACAACTGTTTGTGCCTCAAATAACAAGTTGTTTTATGTCAACTACTGGAATTATTCAGATTAACACTATTACTAGAATAAAACAAGTTGACATGAAATAGTTACTTCTGGTGTTTCACATTAGCACTAGTACAGCCGCAAATAACAACTACTATTAACTGACAAGGGAGAGTCCTAAATTATAACTAAGTGAGAATCAAGGGAACCCAAAAGTCACCATCCAGATGACGACTTTGTGATGAACTAATACAGACTACCTATTCACCAACCCACCTCGCAGACAATGAGACCAATCAGCTTTCTATTCTCTGGATTAAATGTATTATGGTTGTCACAAAGACTGACAGCCAAGAAACAATAATGAACTGGAACTGGGCATGCTGACATGAACTCTGAAATTCAGAAACTCTCAGGTTTGGTCAGTGAGTATAGGTCTGCTGATGTTTGTCAATGTGTGTGTTTTGCCAAATTCTGCAAGCTTTGGCACTCTAGCGTCTGATTGCTGAAGACAATATTAAAATCTTGAATGCCTGGTGCTCTGTAGCTTTTAGATATTAATTTTGTTAAAGGACATCTTCTAAATGCTTATTAGTAAAACCAGTGTTCGACTGTGCAGCCCAATGTCAGTGACACCTAAACAAAGGAAGAAACAACTGTATGAACATAAATTCCTACACTGTGACAATTGTAAATATAATAGGAGAAACATAACTCTACTTGCATTATTTATATCTATGTCAATGACATGCTTGTTCAGCTTGATAGGCACCTAGTAAGCTAACAACCATGCAATATCCAGAATTCAATTTCAACCATGCCTACCAGCACGTATATGCGGAGAGGGAGCGGGCCAATTTCCTGGATTTTTGGTTGAAAATATACTTTTTTCCCAAGTGAATGTACATTTTTTTCCGTGTTAAAAGTGACAATTTACTTTCCCCTCAGAGCTAGAAGTTTCCAGTCCTTTGAATGGTAAAGAATTTATACAGCAGTGTAGAACTTCTAGCCGCTTTAGCAAACAAAACCCAGTAAAAAACGTGGCAACATGTACACTGCATATCTCCATATTAAGATAATATAAATACGAATTCCACCAAATACAGCACAGCTACAAGAATAGCCAAGCTTCCACGTATAATATTGGTCTTTTAAAGCGAATGTTAACCTTTAAGAAATCAAACACAAATAAGTCAGTAAAATTTCAAACAATGACTTAAGTGTCTGACCTTCAGGGTATGAAATTTTTCTCAATGGCTGATGAAAGTAACGCTTCTCAAAGCAACATTTGCAATATTTTCCCATGATTTGCTAGAAATGTAAACAGTTGCGATATCACGCTTATTGAACGCTGTTTGTTGTTACAAAGTATTATATAGCATTCGTCCTAAAGCCTTTGACAAGTTTTGCTGTTGGTACACACTTCTGTGTGCACTGTGTTCTGTTGTTGTAAATGGTGCATTTCTGTTTTGCAACTAAAGTTTTATTTGGATGTTATTCTCTCATTTATGTTTTATTGCTTCAGTATTATTCTGCTGCAGAAGGCTAAAGCAAAATTCGTTGTTAGTGTAAGTTCTTACCAATAAAAAGTGCAAAAATTTAACTAAAAATTGAAACAATGAAGAATTCCTGGTGTTTAAAAAATTCTCACATTTTTTGCCAGATTTCCCAGTTACCTCGGGGCATATACACCCTGTCTATCTTAATAAGATAGGATACAAAATGTGGCCTTTCTCACAGTACAATTGTCATTTATGTTAATGCTGTCAAATCTTAGATGGTGACAATTCTTTATACTTCTGACATTACCATCATTTAACATAAACATGGAACTGACATGTCAAAGAGTCTATACTGCCTGTCTTTTATTTCTAAGATCACACTTATACACATCTGTCACACACATTCGCATATGTAAAAAGCAGTGAGTGGACAATTGTTATATGCGGATAGAATGTACAAAAAGTATGAAATTGCAAAACAGCCCAACAGACCACGTCAATTTAGACCATTTTACATGCAGGATATGGAGACACTCCAGACCAAACTTTTCAGTTAAAATGCTGCAGAAATTTTGTATATAAATCTTATCCCATCCATAACTCTGTTTGTTCATTAAGTATGTTGTCCAAGTACTTTGTTGTGTGGGTGTAGAATTCAATTTCTTCTGTTGTTGTTGTCGTCTTCAATCCCAAGACTGGTTTGATGCAGCTCTCCATGCTACTCTATCCTGTGCAAGCTTCTTCATCTCCCAGTACCTACTGCAACCTACATCCTTCTGAATCTGATTAGTGTAGTCATCTCTTGGTCTCCCTCTACGATTTTTACCCTCCACGCTGCCCTCTAATACTAAATTGGTGATCCCTTGATGCCTGAGAACATGTCCTACCAACCGATCCCTTCTTCTGGTCAAGTTGTGCCGCAAACTTCTCTTCTCCCCAATCAGATTCAATACTTCCTCATTAGTTATGTGATCTACCCATCTAATCTTCAGCATTATTCTGTAGCACCACATTTCGAAAGCTTCTATTCTCTTCTTGTCCAAACTATTTATCGTCCACGTTTCACTTCCATACATGGCTACACTCCATACAAATACTTTCAGAAATGACTTCCCGACACTTAAATCTATACTCGATGTTAACAAATTTTTCTTTTTCAGAAACACTTTCCTTGCCATTGCCAGTCTACATTTTATATCCACCCTACTTCGACCATCATCAGTTATTTTGCTCCCCAAATAGCAAAACTCCTTTACTACTTGAAGTGTCTCATTTCCTAATCTAATTCCCTCAGCATCACCCAACTTAATTCGACTACATTCCATTATCCTCGTTTTGCTTTTGTTGATGTTCATCTTATATCCTCCTTTCAAGACACTATCCATTCCGTTCAACTGCTCTTCCAAGCCCTTTGCTGTCTCTGACAGAATTACGATGTCATCGGCGAACCTCAACATTTTTATTCCTTCTCCAAGGATTTTAATACCTTCTCCGAATTTTTCTTTTGTTTCCTTCGCTGCTTGCTCAATATACAGATTGAATAACATTGGGGAGAGGCTACAACCCTGTCTCTCTCCCTTCCCAACCGCTGCTTCTCTTTCATGTCCACCGAATTCTCATAACTGCCATCTGGTTTCTGTACAAATTGTAAATTGCCTTACGCTCCCTGTATTTTACCCCTGCCACCTTTAGAATTTGAAAGAGAGTATTCCAGTCAATATTGTCAAAAGCTTTCTCTAAGTCTACACATGCTAGAAACATAGGTTTGCCCTTCCTTAACCAAGATTCTAAGATAAGTCGTAGGGTCAGTATTGCCTCACGTGTTCCTACATTTCTACGGAATCCAAACTGATCTTCCCCGAGGTCGGCTTCTATCAGTTTTTCCATTCGTCTGTAAAGAATCCGCGTTAGTATTTTGCAGCTGTGACTTATTAAACTGACAGTTCGGTAATTTTCACATCTGTCAACACCTGCTTTCTTTGGGATTTGGAATTATTATATTCTTCTTGAAGTCTGAGGGTATTTCGCCTGTCTCGTACATATTGCTCACCAGATGGTAGAGTTTTGTCAGGACTGGCTCTCCCAAGGCCGTCATTAGTTCCAATTGAATGTTGTCTACTCCAGGGGCCTTGTTTTGACTCAGGTCTTTCAGTGCTCTGTAAAACTCCTCACGCAGTATCGTATCTCCCATTTCATATTCATCTATAACCTCTTCCATTTCCATAATATTGTCCTCAAGTACATCGCCCTTGTATAGACCCTCCACATACTCCTTCCAGCTTTCTGCTTTCCCTTCTTTGCTTAGAACTGTGTTTCCATCTGAGATCTTGATGTTCATACAAGTGGTTCTCTTATCTCCAAAGGTCTCTTTAATTTTCCTGTAGGCAGTATCTATCTATCTTACCCCTAGTGGATAAGCCTCTACATCCTTACATTTTCCTCTAGCCATCCCTGCTTAGCCATTTTGCACTTCCTGTCGATCTCATTTTTGAGACATCTGTATTCCTTTTTGCCTGCTTTATTTACTGTACTTTTATATTTTCTCTTTTCATCAATTAAATTCAATATTTCTATATAATTCCAATCCCAAAGAAAGCAGGTGTAGACAGACGTGAAAGTTACCGAACTATCAGTTTAATAAGTCACAGCTGCAAAATACTAACGCGAATTCTTTACAGACGAATGGAAAAACTGGTAGAAGCGGACCTTGGGAAAGATCAGTTTGGATTCCGTAGAAATGTTGGAACACGTGAGGCAATACTAACCTTACGACTTATCTTATAAGAAAGATTAAGAAAAGGCAAACCTACGTTTCTAGCATTTGTAGACTTGGAGAAAGCTTTTGACAATGTTGACTGGAATACTCTCTTTCAAATTCTGAAGGTGGCAGGGGCAAAGTATAGGGAGCGAAAGGCTATTTACAATTTGTACAGAAACTAGATGGCAGTTATAAGAGTCGAGGGGAGTGAAAGGGAAGCAGTGGTTGGGAACGGAGTGAGAGAGGGTTGTAGCCTTTCCCCGATGTTATTCAATCTGTATATTGAGCAAGCAGTAAAGGAAACAAAAGAAAAATTTGGAGTAGGTATTAAAATTCATGGAGAAGAAATAAAAACTTTGAGGTTTGCCGATGACGTAATTCTGTCAGAGACAGCAAAGGACTTGGAAAAGCAGTTGAACGGAATGGATAGTGTCTTGAAAGCAGGATATAAGATGATCATCAACAAAAGCAAAATGAGGATAATGGAATGTAGTCAAATTAAGTCAGGTGATGCTGAGGGAATTAGATTAGGATATGAGACACTTAAAGTAGTAAAGGAGTTTTGCTATTTGGGGAGTAAAATAACTGATGATGATCAAGGTAGAGAGGATATAAAATGTAGACTGGCAATGGCAAGGAAATCGTTTCTGAAGAAGAGAAATTTGTTAACATCGAGTATAGATTTAAGTGTCAGGAAGTCGTTTCTGAATATATTTGTATGGACTGTAGCCATGTATGGAAATTAAACATGGACAATGAATAGTTTGGATAAGAAGAGAATAGAAGATTTCGAAATGTGGTGCTACAGAAGAATGCTGGAGATTAGATGGGTAGATGACATAACTAATGAGGAGGTATTGAATAGAATTGGGGAGAAGAGGAGTTTGTGGGAAAACTAGACAAAAAGAAGGGACCGGTTGGTAGGGTGTGTTTTGAGGCATCAAGGGATTACAAATTTAGCATTAGAGGGCAGCGTGGAGGGAGACCAAGAGATGAATACACTAAGCAGTTTCAGAAGGATTTAGGTTGCAGTAAGTACTGGGAGATGAAGAAACTTGCACAGGATAGAGTCGCATGGAGAGCTGCATCAAACCAGTCTCAGGACTGAAGACCACAACAGCAACAACATTTCTTCTGTTATCCAAGGATTTCTACTATGCTTAGTCTTGTTACCTACTTGATCCTCTGCTGCCTTCACTACGTCATCCCTCAAAGCTACCCATTCTTCTTCTACTGTATCTCGTCCCCCCATTCCTGTCAATTGCTCCCTTATGCTCTGCCTGAAACTCTGTACAACCTCTGGTTCTTTTAGTTTATCCAGGTTCCATCTCTTTAAATTCCCACCTTTTTGCAGTTTCTTCAGTTTTAATCTACAGTCCATAACCAATAGATCGTGGCCTGAGTCCACATCTGCCCCTGGAAATGTCTTACAATTTAAAACCTGGTTCCTAAATCTCTGTTTTACCATTATATAATATACCTGATACCTTTTGGTATATCCAGGCTTCTTCCATGCATACAGCCTTCTTTTATTATTCTTGAACCAAGTGTTAGCTATGATTAAGTTATGCTCTGCGCAAAATTCTATCAGGTGGCTTCCTCTTTCATTTCTTAGCCCCAATCCATATTCACCTACTATGTTTCCTTCTCTCCCTTTTCCTACTCTCGAATTCCAGTCACCCAGGACTATTAAATTTTCGTCTCCCTTCACTATCTGAATAATTTCTCTTATTTGGTCATACATTTCTTCAATTTCTTCGTCATCGGCAGAGCTAGTTGGCATATAAACTTGTACTACTGTAGTAGGTGTGGGCTTCATATCTATCTTGGCCACAATAATGCGTTCACTATGCTGTTTGTAGTAGCTTACTCGCATTCCTATTCATTATTAAACCTACTCCTGCATTACCCCTATTTGATTGTGTGTTTATAACTCAGTATTCACCTGACCAAAAGTCTTGTTCCTCTTGCCACCAAACTTCACTAATTCCCACTATATCTAACTTTAACTTATCCATGTCCCTTTTTAAATTTTCTAGCCTACCTGCCTGATTAAGGGATCTGATATTCCACACTCCGATCCGTAGAATGCCAGTTTTCTTTCTCCTGGTAACGACATTCTCTTGAGTAGTCCCCGCCCGGAGATCCGAATGGGGGACTATTTTACCTCCGGAATATTTTACCCAAGAGGAAGCAATCATCATTTAAACATACAGTAAAGCTGCATGCCCTCTGGAAAAATTACAGCTGTAGTTTCCCCTTGCTTTCAGCCATTCGCAGTACCAGCACAGCAAGGCCGTTTTAGTTATTGTTACAAGGCCATATCAATCATCCAGACTGTTGCCCCTGCAACTACTGAAAAGGCTGCAGCCCCTCTTCAGGAACCACACGTTTGTCTGGCCTCTCAACAGATACCCCTCCGTTGTGGTTGCACCTACGGTACGGCTATCTGTATCGCTGAGGCACGCAAGCCTCCCCACCAACGGCAAGGTCCATGGTTCATGGGGGGAGGCAATTTCTTCTAGAATGTTTAATAATCTAGCCCCTTCTGCTTTTGAAGAATGATGATGTTTTTATTAGTGTCACGAGCAGATATTATATCTGGCACTCCAGCCACAGCGGCTGGAGACTGTGTGTGTGTGTGTGTGTGTGTGTGTGTGTGTGTGTGTGTGTGTGTGTGTGTGTGTGTGTGTGTGTTTCCAAAGAAGGCGTTTTGGCTGAAAGTTTAAATGTTTTGTCTGCAATGTTTGCTTGTGTGAATGAATGGTGTTTGTTTCTTTCTCTTTCTTTATCTGCTGATTGCTGTGGTTGAATATGTATGTGTAAACATCTTTTAATTGTATCTGTCCGCAATTTAATGTGTCATCTTTACGGTAAGTAGCAATCAGTCTTTTTCTAGATAGTTTATAATTACAAATTAATGAGTTTTGAATTTTTCCATTGTACGCACTGTGAAACCTTGCTTCTTGCCAAATTTCATGATTCTACGTGGGTAGGAAGTCAGTGAGCGCAAAATATGTTACATAAATGGCCATATCCCTAAAATATGAAATTACAGATAAAGAAGCTATTGTTTCTCAGAAAATACAAGTGAAATGGTTGGCCTTGTGCTAGCAACTTCTTGTTTATTGGTATAAAAGTTCCAATAAAATTGTGCATTGCCATGCATTTTTACAATGAGTGAAAATCAGCTACCAATATATTGAATAACAGCTTGTGTGACAGTTACCTGAATACATGCCTCCTCTGGAGTGCATCCTGACACACCGAAGAGCTTAGCCAGATCAAGTGTGTGTACTGGCAAATGTTCCATGTGATGCAACAAGGCTGGACCAAGATGGGTTGTCTGACCGTGTGCTGCAGAATCCCCTACAAGCAGCAGTTGAGGCCGATGGATGCCACCAGTGCTGGTAGGACAACAGTCAAACTCTGTTTTCATTTAATGTCACCACATATCAAGAAAACTGATGCTTACTAGTTACCAAAATGTGAAATAATTGTAAAATGCATTGGCTGCTTCAATCAACAAAAATACTCTCTGAATTTTAGACCTATTTTAAGCTTGAAAAGTTCTTCAAACAGGTAAATTAATGTGCAACCAAACTACATCAATTCACACGACAGTGTCTGCTAAACAAGATTATTTTTCTCTCCGATATATAACCTACTTTATCACACAGTCGAATTATGTGAAGTTCTATTAAATCCACAAGCAGTCTAACCTCCTCTTCTCTTCTCTTCTGCAGAATGAAACAAAAGTAGAAACAGAACCCAGTGCTTAAGGGGAGTTGGAATGTGCTGTCCCGACAATGTTAAATTCAGTGACTTGGCTTCCCTGTATTTCAGGAAGCACTGTAGCCATTGACATGAAACTTTTACAGGACATTAAACTGTATGTTCTGAGTCTACAGAACTACAATAATTGCATCAGTCACTACTTTCGGAAATACAATTTTAAATTACACCGTTAAAATTTTTTTTGTACTCTTTTTGTACGTTATCCTACATAATTTTAATTATTCATAACATTATGTTCTTCTTTGAGTTCAGTAGACACAGGATGTGTGTGTAATTAATCCCTGAAAATCTGAATACTCTACTCGAAGTGGTTTCCGAGATTTAGGGAAACATGCAACACAAAAAACTAAATTTTCAGGAACGGCTTCTAAAGTTTCAAAAGACTGCAACTCAATATATGTTAAATTTTTTTTTTTATTTTTAGTAACACAGAAGCACCCTGCACCATACTGTATATCATACTCTTGATCTTTTTCTAAGTTTTCCTTCTTTTGGACTCCTTGGTGACCAACTGTGCTGCATACTCTGCTTTATCAATGCGAACCTTGTCCATCTGTTCCAGTTCTCTGATGCAGTTTGCTCCAGGATTAATTCTCACCCTACCAATGTTGTTGTCATTAAAAGCAACAACAGCATCAATAACCCCCCACTTTAGTGAGTCTGAACATGCAGACACTTCTTCAGCGATTCAGGATTTGCCAGGTCTCTGTAAATAGGTTTTATGATACTCATGGCTGTTGCTGGGATGGAATGTTTAACGGTATTGGGCATTATGGTAATTGCACCAGGAATCACGTCCAGGAGGGCAAAGGTGGTTTACTGGTTTTTCAGCAGTTGACAGTCTGTGGAAGAAAGTAGCCCACGCTGTCTGCCTCATTTTCAACAAATCCTCAATATTATTTCTAATGGACATCCCATAATACTGCTGTAGTTCATCACTCATTTTGCCTGTCAGCCTGCCTCTTATGGTTTTACAATCAGAAAATTTCTTGGCTCTCTAACTTTGTTTCAACTTCCTCAACCTGGTGCCCATCCTCTTCTTGACAGGACATGACATTTAACCTTCATAACACAGCAATCCATAGCCTTCTATATCAAAAATTACCAATTTTATTAGATCTTGAAGTAATGCACATAAAAATTTTAACGCTTTCAACCGATGTAGATTACGTTTAAAAAAATAAAATATTTCCCATATGAGTGTGTGTGTGTATATATATATATACTGAAAATTTTGTAATGAGATAAAAATCCGAAAACGTGAAAAAAAAATTTTTTTCCCATGCTAACTACCCTTAAGTAACCAGTACATGAGAATTTTGTGCCTTTATTTTGCTGAATTGACATGTAAAGTTTACTGTAATCTGTCTTTGTTTAGTTCTTTGCCATGGGATATTGTCCATAGATTCCACTATGATGAGGAGAGAAATAAAATATTAAGAACATAGAAAAATGCTGAAGATGACACAACAGCTGAAGTCAAGGATGAATTAACTTCAAACAATGGAACTTCAGGTTGGAATATCAACAATATATTGAAAAGATAGATTGCTATTCATCATAAAGATGACACACTGAGCTGCAGAAACACACAACAAAAGACACTTACACATTATCTTTTGGCCAAAGCCTTCATTAGGAAATGACAGACAGACAGACAGACGCACGCACGCGCACACGCTCATTCACACTAGCTACACCTCATGCAAGCATGACCACTACCTCCGGCAGCTTTAACTGGAATTATTCCGCTAATATATGTCTTTTTGTTGTATCTGCTTGCAACTCAACACGTCATCTTTACAGTGCGTTGCACTCTATCTTTCTTTCATATTGATAATGAATGTAAACTTCCACTTCCATGTGAGGGAGGGGGAATGAAACAGAAAGCAAGCATGACTACTGTTACGCATCAGTCTTGTCTGTCTGACAGAGGAAATTTTAAACAACAAGGAAAAGCTGTCTCATCGTAACAGATTACCTCATTAAACTGTGGAGCACAATATAATCATGACAAGATATTATGTAAAACTGGCAACCACTCTTACCCGGGAGACAATTACGTCATACAAAAAAACTACAATGCAATTCAAGAGGCGTGAAAATCAGTAACATTCAAGCACTCATTTGGCAACAGCAGTTTCTACACTTATTTTTTTGAGGAGAGAATGGTCCACGGAAATACTTAATTAGTTTGTAACGTTAACAAATTTGACAACATGTAACTGCGTGAGTTCATGAATTCTAGAACACCCAAATATCTCGTCTTCCAATAAAATGGTATCTCAACCAGGGCCTTAAAAAAAAAAAAAAGTTCCCTGAAAGTAGGCACCAGTTCTAATAAATGATAATTTAGGCCTGCAGCTGGTTGTATTTGATATCTTCCACTAACATGCAAAATAAGGGAAAGGTAACCACTCAATCATAGAGGAATGGTGCCTGGTGCACACAAGCACATAACAGAGCCACATAGACACCCATGTTCTCACACTCGCAGTAGTAACAAGACTGATTACTGAATATTGATTATCGAAAGCAACTGCCTGAGCTGATGGAGGGGGGGAGGGGGGGGGGGTGTTGTAGGAAAGGATGCAGATGCAAGTAGGGTGTAGCAGGGTAGTGTCAGGCATATCTTTTACCAGATGACTTAGTGGCTGCACAACAGGAGTGGCCGCACAACACGATGAAAGGAGTTCAGAATGTAGAATATGTAAGGGATAGAGAGAGGAGAAGGGGAGAATGGAGAGAGAATGGGTTGACAAAAGGAGGAAGGGGGGTTGAGAAATGGGGAAGGGAGGGGGCTGACAGGGAGGGGGAGGGAGAGAGGGGATGAGGGAGGGAGGAGGTGAGAGGGAGGGAGGAGGTGAGAGGGAGGGAGGAAGTGAGAGGGAGGGAGGAAGTGAGAGGGAGGGAGGGAGGAGGTGAGAGGGAGGGAGGGAGGAGGTGAGAGGGAGGGAGGGAGGGAGGAAGTGAGAGGGATGGAGGAAGTGAGAGGGAGGGAGGGAGGAGGTGAGAGGGAGGGAGGGAGGAGGTGAGAGGGAGGGAGGAGGTGAGAGGGAGGGAGGAGGTGAGAGGGAGGGAGAGAGGAGGTGAGAGGGAGGGAGGGAGAGAGGAGGTGAGAGGGAGGGAGGGAGGGAGGAGGTGAGAGGGAGGGAGGAGGTGAGAGGGAGGGAGAGAGGAGGTGAGAGGGAGGGAGAGAGGAGGTGAGAGGGAGGGAGAGAGGAGGTGAGAGGGAGGGAGAGAGGAGGTGAGAGGGAGGGAGAGAGGAGGTGAGAGGGAGGGAGAGAGGAGGTGAGAGGGAGGGAGAGAGGAGGTGAGAGGGAGGGAGAGAGGAGGTGAGAGGGAGGGAGAGAGAGACCACGTTGGGGGAGGAAGAGTGGTGGGAGAAGGCAGTACCCAATCTGTATGGGGAAGGTGTGATGTGGACAGAAAATAGAAGGTGAGGCAGTGGGAAATAAGTTAGCAGAGGTTTAGACCATGGGGATTGTGAGGGCACAGAATATGCTGGAGGGACAATTCCCACCTAAACAGTTCAGAGAAATTTGTGATGAATAGAGTATGAAAATGGCCCATACAGTGCAGCAGCTGTTGAAGTAATTAGTGCTGGGACATGCAACATGTTTGGCAAATGGATGGTCAAGTTTGCAGTTTTCCACATTTTGGTAGAGGCCATTCATGTGAATGGGCAACTGATTACTTGTCATGCCCACATATGTGGCCCCACCTTTTATTTGGGCAGTTAATGTTCCATGGCCTCGTGGCCATGGGCATGGTGGATGTTCGTTTATGAGAACGTTGCATGCACAGTGACCACCTACGAGTCTGGTGGTAATTGGACATGAAGTGTAGAAAGACAGTGAAAGAAGTGGGCTGCTTCTTGAATGTAGGATAGGAGGTTATGAACCATGGTTTTGAGGTGGTGTTGGGGACATTGCTCCCAGCCACAACTAGAGAACCTATGGGAGATCTGTAGGTTTGGTGTAGGGTGTGGGGGGTTGCTGATGTGAGGAGAGGGGTCAAATCAGGTGACAGGTTTTGGGATGGACCTAAGGCCTGACGAGCTGCTGGAAGTCCTCTTGGACTTCTAGGATGGGAACATGACCTTATGGGTTGCATTCAGGGCTCTCAGAAAGTTGACAGGTACCCTCGGCCACATAGTCATACAATTCATAACCACTGTGGTTGAGTCTTTGTCTGAAGGAAGGATGAATGGTTTTCAGGATGTTACAGCTATTGAAGGGCAAGCACTTTATTGTTGTAACAGAATTACAGAAGTTGCCGTTAGAGAGTAAAAGGTTATAGCACCACAACACTAATGACTTGAACAGCTGCTTCACTACATATGCCATTTGTATACTCCTTTCCAACACAAGTTTCTCTGGACTATGTGAGTGGGAATTGTATCTCCAATGCATACGCCACTCTTCCAATCCTCCTGGCCTAAACCTTTGCTAAGTTGTTTCATCACCACCATCTTCCTCTCCTCCCCTCCCCATATCTACCTGTTTGCATGCTCTGAACTGCTTCCCTCTTGTTGTGTAGCCACTAAGTCATCTGGCGACAGACTTCTTCGTACTACCCTGCTAACCCCTCTTCGGTTCACATGTCTTTCCCTACCCCTTCCTTATCTCAATCAACCCAGGCAACTGCTTTCAATACTCAATCTTCTATATATTGGCTTTTTTTTTTTTTTTGTATCATGGTATACTTAACCGTATGAGCTAAGTCTAATGTCTGAAGAAGGCAATATGCAACTTTTAATCTGATCATGCCTCGTGAAACACTAGTGTCTAAGGCAATCTTCAAACTGAGAACTGATTTACCGAAGATTTTTAAATAAAAAATTGCCTCTCCAGCAAAAAGAAATTATGTGAGACTGTAAGTTTGCCGTTTGATCACCATCCATCAACACACAAAAATAAAAATAGTCTGTAAAAGAAATAAATATATTAATTAAAACATACCCAATAACATTCCGAGATGTGCTGTGAGGAAATGACAGTCTCAGAATGTCAATCGCTTCACCAAGTAAATCCTTCAGCAGTGGTTCAACTAGCTGTGATAGTTTTCGTCCAACACATGGTGCAACACGATGTGCTGCAGGCACTATGTACTTTTTTGCTCGCAGAAAATCTAATTTATCCACCTTGCAATACAAAGAAAAAATAGAGAACTTTATAAGATTATAAATGTATGTACACTGTAAACATTGCCTACTGATACGGTTTACTGTCAAAAATGGTATTTGCATATTTAAAATCAATTTGATGATGATACCACAAAAAATTAAACAAATTACAAATAACAACCACAATTAGGCACTGCAGTAAATATCACTTGTGAAAGAATGCAAATAACCTTAAATATTACCTTCACTGCTTTGGGATCAACCAGCAATTTTTGCCTCGAATTGTAAATCTGGGGATATCTCCGCCTTAAGCTTTGGATTACAGCTTCAGAGCACAGAGCTTGTAAGTCCGAGCCACAATAACCAACTGCCTGTTCTGCCATTGAAACTAATAAAGATGGTGGAGGTGGTTCCTGCCAACGGCTGACATGGATGCGCAAAATTTCCTGCCTTTCCTGTAACAGACAAAAACAAACATGACAATTATTATACATGTAACTATGAAACATTACATCTACTATATGTTTGTAAGACATTAAGGAAGAGGTTGCAACACCGTATCTTGATATAATTCTACGGGGGATACCACAGGAACAATGAAGTAAAGTAATAAGATGTACACATACATTTCTGGATATGAAGTATATGCACGAGATCAAGCAAGTACCAGATTCAATGACTGTTCACTCTGGTGGGCAATTTCATGTGGCAACATCTATCAGGTGCTGACAGTGTCGAACCCTTTCTTGTGGTAACAACCACTAGATGCCATCACACACAGTGAAATCTGTGGCAACCTTGCCAGAGGACACACAGCCCCATGTAGTTTTTCACTTTCTGTGAAGTACAGCTGTTTCTAAAGACAGCATGGTTAGTAAATCGAATTGTCATACTGACTTACTGACTGTGATGACTTTAGCTATATAAGAAGAAGATGGATAAATTCTAAACTAAAGTTGTTCAGATTTCCCTTAAATGACAATAAAATGTTACATAGGCAGATTCTGAATTTGGACTGATTCATGTTGACATCATGAAGCATTGAAATTCCTGTACAAGAACTTTATTAAATTTCTGCATTCTACATCACTTTTTATACTAAAGTGAGAGCAAAAGCGAGTAATTTGTTGGTTCTTTCTGCCATTCTATGAGCATTTAGTTAGGAGTGATGGAACAAAACAGGACATAACAAACATATCATTACAAGAATGCTTGCAAATATTGAGGTTATGCATTTTCTACAATGCTGTTTTACACTGGGGGGAGTTATAAAATGTGTGGCTCTAAATGTCTTTACTTTGTTGTCCTCGCATATTTGAGCAGCTAATGTTGACAAGCTTCAATGGTCTTCCTATACGACATATAAGAAGGCTGCAATATCG
Source organism: Schistocerca gregaria (assembly GCF_023897955.1). Taxonomy (NCBI): domain Eukaryota; kingdom Metazoa; phylum Arthropoda; class Insecta; order Orthoptera; family Acrididae; genus Schistocerca; species Schistocerca gregaria. The sequence continues at coordinate 496,977,815 of NC_064925.1, read as the reverse complement.
CATTTTCCTTCAAATTCCAAGAGAGGAACACAAAATGTAATCTAATTAAAATTCTGTAAAGGTAACAATATAAACCAGAAAAAAAGTAGCAGGTAGAATTCAAATTTCTAGTGGAATTAATGGCCAACTCAGACGTAAAGCAGTTGTCGTAAGCAAACTGAGGGCTTGTAAGATATACAATTTAGCCTTTTACATTTCATTAGCATTATATATTAAGATTTTCAAAAGGACTGCAACTGAAAGGAACTTACCATGCTTCAATCTAGTTTGATAATATTTTTTCAATGCTCTGAAGTGTTATATTTGTGAAAAGTTGACTGGAACACTAATTAATATACAGCTTTTTCCCCCTTCTGTTCCAAATTCACAAAGGTTTGAACTTTAAAGTAAATTGCGACAATTTTCATCTCTAAATTTTCAATGTCAAAGAGCTCACTACAAATTTCTGGAAATAAAGATGTAATAAATATTTTGCTTTAGGAAATTATCTTACCTCTCAATGGTGAGAGCCTGAAAAATTTATGACTTATCAAGTAAGTTTCCTTATTCCATTAACATGTTTCTTTGTTTATTCAGAGTTCCAGTGTTTTATATTACAATGACTGAAAACATGACACTCAATACAATGTATTACAAACATGCTAAGGACAACAGCAATTCTGCAGGACAGTTATTCAATACTTCCTTGTCATTCAGGAAAATCTATTATCAAAGTGTGAACATTTCTGGTTGAAAGTACAAAACACTAGTTCTCTAAAAATGAATTGTGACAAAACAGACTTGCATAAAGAGTTATGAAGGTGAATTTTAACTCTTGGTATCAATTTCTGTTTAAAGATGAAAATACACATGTGGACATCTAAAATAAATTTAGAACTTTTTAGCATTACCTTCTTAGCTGGTAGAGGGAAGTAGAGCTCCCGATCAAAGCGACCAGGCCGCCTCAAAGCAGGGTCAATTGCATCAATTCGATTAGTTGCACCAATGACAATAACATCACCCCGGTTATCTAGGCCATCCATGAGGGCAAGTAGTGTCGACACTATACTAGCGTGTATCTGATCTTGTTTAGAAGAACGAACTGGTGCCAAACCATCAATTTCATCAAAGAAGATTATGGACGGACGCATCTCGTATGCCTGTGAAAGTACAACATTGCCATTAAACACTACAGAAGTAACTTAATAAAAAAACACAGCATAACTGAATGTGATGCCTTAATATACCTGTTCAAACAAAAGACGCAATTGTCTTTCTGATTCTCCTACCCACTTATTAAGACAATCTGCTCCTTTACGCATGAAAAATGATACTTTTCTATCACCCTGACAACATTCATTTGCAAGCGCCCGAGCGATTAAGGTTTTTCCTGTCCCGGGAGCACCGTGGAAAAGAACTCCTTTCGGTGGCCTTATACTGAAGCGATCAAACACTTCTTTGTATAACATTGGGAAAACTACCATCTCTTTTAGACAACGTATATGCTCTTCCAAGCCACCAACGTCCTCAAAGCGTATGCTCGTATCTAACACGACGGGATTAACATCGGCGAGTTTTTTGCTGGCTTCGTGTGGCCTACTACTCACAGGAAGATCATTTGTATGTATGTTTATGGGAAGGCAACTGTAAAAAGAAACAAAGTATCATTAACATCTCATTTAAGGCACAGAAACCTTATTTTATTGCTTGAAATTTTGCTCCTTTCGATTCCATTATAGTTTACCGTGTCCTGCTTTTGCCGTGGCCCTTCACTTTTTTCCTGTCAAATCTTTCTTCTTCACTGCTGCTCGATGAACTGTCATCGCGGTGTCGTCTTCGTCTGACAGACGATAAAACTGTACGGAAGATTCGGGACGATCGCCGTGGTGGATCTAAAAAATATTAATGCCATTTTACCGTTGAAGTAAGTCCACATCTGGGTTCCAAACTTTGAATAAATACATGCTATTTATAATTTTACATATACTGCTTACACCCCTCAGAACCTGCCATAGCCTCAGGCCAGTAGCAGGGTGCCATTATTTCGCCATATCCCAAACAGTGGGATTTGCGTGCAAGGATGAAAGCGACATCATTGGGGATTGTTTAGGCACTGTGTCCTCAGATTTCACTTTACACTCACCAACATTCACCTGGAACCTCTGCACAGTCGGTTTTGTCTTTCGGAGGTGGTATTTTTCCCTCCGCACTTCCACTTCTTCTTCAGAGTCTGACGAAGTCTGACTGCTTTGTGAGTCACTTGCATCATCACTATCTTCTGAAATAATACAATTGTATGTTATTTAGCAACTTCATATTAATCACTTCCCACATCTGACTGATTCTAAAAGACATTATACAATGGAGTAACACCAGTTAGGAATATCAACAATGTAGGAAAAGATAGATTATTACTTATTGTAAAGAAGACACGTTAAGTTGCAGATAGGCGCAGCTTTTGGGCACAACCACAGCCTTCATCAGGAAAACAGAGAAACACACACAATCAATCACACCTCAGGCATACATTACTGCCAACTCCGATCTGCCAATTGTGTGCATGAGGTATGCTTGCTTGTGTGTGTGTGTGTGTTTCTCTTTTGCTGATGAAGGCTGTGGCCGAAAGCTGTAAGTACACACCTTTTAATGGTGCCAGTCAGCTACTGAACACGACCCTTTTTTTTTTTTTTTTTTTTTTACAGTGAGTAGCAATCCCCTTTTCCTATGTTGTTGTTAAACAATAGAGTAATTGACAAACAAGTCACTAACGTGTTGCTGTTATCCTCCTGTAGGAGGTGGTATGCCGTTGCCGTCCTCCGACCTTTGAACTGACTTATCCAGCCAGTTATAGGGTGACCTACAGTTTGATGTGGATTCTGAGCATGATGCAACTTTGCATTTTTCACATCGACAGATATTTCCAGAGGTTAAAGAAGTGTGAAGAATGATTAAAAGAAAATCTCTGAAAGTTTGGAATTTGAAGTTAATGTGTCCAGAATTAAAAAAACACAAGAGAAAGACAATTGTATTCAACTGATTTAACTTTCAAATATTTTTGAAATCACTGATCATGAGTAGAAGTCAATAGCTGAAGTTTAAACTCCAGAATAGTTCATAAGGCATTGCAGGGAAAATACTATTCACAGACTTAGTTATGAGTAAGTATAGATTCCAAGACCAGAAAACACGGTACCAGGTAGGATTGACAGAGGACATCGAAAAAGTGCAAAGAAGGGCAGCTCGTTTCGTGTTATCGCACAATAGGGGTGAGACTGTCACTGTTATGATAAACGAGTTGAGGTGGCAGTCACTGAAACAAAGGCAGTTTTCTTTGTGGTGAGATCTATTTACGAAATTTCAATCACCAATTTCCTTTTCCGAAAGCTAAAATATTTTGTTCACACCTACCTACGTAAGGAGAAGTGATCATCATATAAAATAAGGGAAATCAGAGCTCGAACAGAAAGATTTAGGTGTTCCTTTTTCCCATGCGCCATTTGAGAGTGGAATGGTAGAGAAGTAGTATGAAAATGGTTCGTTGTGAACCCTCTGCCAGGCACCTAACCTACAAAATTCTAAGGCAGAGGATTTTCCTACTCCAAATGATGACTCATTTCACTGGGAAAACATCACCAGACACTACATTATTTGGTCAAAAATGGTATTAATCAAAACAAAAATGCTGATTTTTCCAAGTCCACACGGCGAAATGAAAACGGATCATGGCAGCTTTACAGCGAAACGCTGTTTCAGAGGGTTTTGGTGAATGGGGAAATTATCAACAGAGAATAACTTGTATATTCTCCTAGTCAAAGATCATTGTTCTGCACATTTCAATTTGCAACATCTGGTTTCAGCGATTGGAGCCATGCTGGAATAAGAATAGCTGAACATGAAACTTCTACCTCTCACAGAGATTGCTTGTTAAAATCGAAAAACAAAGGAAACAAGGTGAATACAGTTAACGAATGGCTGCTCACCCAGCATTAGCATGAAATTATGTATTGAGGCAATGTGCTAAGAAGCGTTGTTCCTGCAGTTAAAAAAGTTAGCTTCTAGGGGTCTAGCATTTCATGGAGACGAAGGGTGTTTAGCTATGTAAGTAATGGAAATTTCATTATGTATCTGGAAACGACTGCACAATATGATTCTGGTTTTGGCTGAGCATATAGCATGGTTTGGTAACTCTGGAAAAGGATGTACTTAATTCTTGTGACCAGTAATTTATTAGACATTCATACGTCTCACAGGGATGCCTGTGACTCAAAGAAGAAGTAATTAAGTTATTTCTTCTAAATATTTTTCAGATATAGTAGATTCTACAACAGATATATCACGTAATGACAAGTTAATCAAACAATGGAAAATCCAGGATGGAACGTAACAACATTATAACTCAGTTGAAAGATTACTTTTTTTTTTTTAATAAAAAAAAAATGGAAGTCGCACTGGAGAGAACCATTTCTTCATTCCATGCTCAGCTCACTTGGCGAAACTAGTTGGCTCACGAGCTGCACAATGCTGCAATACAGTTTTTTGAGTTAATTCAAAGTTTAGCCAGTTTCTTTGTACATTTGACAGGTATATGGAACATCTTGGAAAAAATTGTTTGATTCTGCGAGTATGACACTGAAGTCACCGTGTACAACTCAATAATAGCATATAAGGATGTTTGTAAGGGTTTGAATTCAGTTTGGAATGCACTGTTTTCTGCATTAAGAACAGTTTCAGAAAATGAGAATGTAGAGTTAGATGTGAAACTTGAAGCCTTCTTAGAAAGTTAAGCAGTATTGAAGCAGCTTTCATGATAGTGTGGGGATGTATTCTTGAACAGTTTGGCAAAGCACTTAAAAATAAAAACCACCTGCAAGCTGAGATGTAGACATTTCTGCTTTTGTTGAAATGTTTCATACTCTTGCAATGTTTATAGCTGAGCTTCAGACATCTTTTTCATTTCAGAAGGATTCAGCTGAAAAGAAGTTTATGGGGATATGGTATTCGAAATCAGTTCCATGTCCTTCAGCTGCTGATAATCAAAAAAGGAAATGAAACATTTAAACACAAGAAATTCTTTGATGAATCATCTAACCCGGGAGAAGAACCCAAATGTCCTGAAGAAGAAACAGGATCAGAATATGTTGAGATCTGGAGAAGCGTGAATATGTTGTATTCTAAGATAATACAAACTCTACAGGATAGGTCACAGAAGACATAGAGAATATAACTTTAAGACTTTAATTTCTCTCAAATGTCACCAAACTAGAAGCTGTTCTAATTTATGATGCTGCAGAGAAACTTTATTATATGGCCATTTATAATATGGCACCCTTAAGATCATCTATCACTTCACTCCACTTTCACAATGAACAGACGACTTTGTAATTTCTCACGAAATGGTACAGTATGTTGCTTCACACTGGAGACAATGCCGATGTCGAAACTTTGTTCTAGCAATCACATTTAGGTCTTCAATATTTTGTCAGCCGAAGGACATAAACCATTCCAATTCTTGATTATGTCTCATTCTTTACCAGGCAATTAACTTAATCCATTCATGCTACAAGATACAGCACAAAATTTCATTGTTATTTTTACAATCATCAACTGGGGATGGTTGAATTAACACACACTGAGACCTCAATTATTTATGGCACACATTTACTGTCTGCAAGAATAATAAATGTGTTTCGCAGCCTCATTACGGAAACATTAGGCTTAACTCAATGCCTGTTTTTTACTTCTTATTAAATTATAACTAATTAATACGTACAAAATGAAGTGTAATTCATCGTCAAAAGTCCAGTTCACTCACTAAAACAATAAACATACTCAACTACAAACCGAACAGGCGAAAATTTTTTCTACGGCTGACTGCAAACAGAAACATGAGAAAGGTTCAACAAATGCTGTTTCCCACAAGGGAGACATTACACACCGTAAGTAGTAAACAAGTAATCTATTATTAGAAAGAATGAGAAATGACAGAAAGAAGTCAAAAGGTCTGAGACAAAGGATGGACAGATGAACGAGGAACATGAATCGTGTGAAAACGGAACAAACAACAAAAATTGGAAGGAAGAAGTGACGGAGGAACATCAAACTAAGTAAAGAACAGAAGACACAAAATTGCAGAATAAACAATAAAAGAAGATAATTTAATATGAAAATCTACAGGATAATAAAATAAAAGAAAGTGGAAAAAAGACAAAGAGAAAGAATCTAAATCATCTGTATAGTGGTGCACCTATCAGAGCCATGGATAGTGTCTTAGCACACTGTCTATGAAAGCAAACTATGTCTGCCAGCAATACATACTTCTGACATATCAGTCATCCTAAGAGGCAGTTCAGCTGACATAAAAAGCTGAACAACACGAGCATGTGTAACCTCAACATGTAACTTCCCAACTATAAACCAATGAGAAATACTGTATGTTAACCCAACCCAAAGCAAATGTGGAATTACAACTTACTTGCTGTGATATCCTAAGGGTTTACATTTGTTATCATTACATTCTCTATCCATTTTCTATACACCTTACATTCTTTCAATCTGCTACAACTGAGTGTAAAATGTCTATTTTCTTTCTATGGTACTGATTTCAGTTTAGCCTTGTTCAAACATTTCATCTGTTACGTAAGTAAGATGCTGTTACCAACAAATACAATTTTAATTCAACCAAGATAGTGATTTACTGTTTCATATCTTAACAAAAATAAAGTATTTGCCAATTTGAAGTACTTTTAAACCTTTCAGTCTCTACTAACATTGTCCCACTGAAACTGGAAAATGTAAATAAAGAAACACAGCACCAATTACTTATTTTTTCTTGTGCAGCATGACACTTTTCGAGTATCTATTCTTGTTAAGCGCAAATATTTACATAACTATTTTGTGTGGTGCCTGCATATGTGTTGTTCTGCATCTCTTGCACTGTAATCGCCTTTTTGGGGGTTATCAGGTACTGTGGCACCTCAGTTATGCAAAAACCTGCCCCCCCCCCCCCCCCCACCCCACAGTCACTCACATTGCTTGTTTGTGAAACATCACAAAAACCCACATAAATATTTGCACTTGATAATGAGAATAAATTCTCAAAACATGTCTCACTAAACATGGGGAAAATATCTTAGTTGCAAAAACATCTGAGCAATGCAATGTGAGCAACTAGTGCTACAAGTGGTTCAAATAGCGCAACAGGTGTCAAGATGATCAGAAGAATCACAAAGCTGCGCACACACTGTAGAGACAGTTTAGAAATAGTTAGGACTGGTCATGATACCTTTATTCGAATGAAACTATGTAGTTACTCCCATCAACCACCACACCAAGCAGCAACTGGCAGCAGTAGGATATCAAGGAGGACTAGCTATAACTTTTATCCATTTACTGGTTCAGCCAGCATAATTGTACATCAATTACATCAGTTCTAATCTCCACAAACATTTTTTTCGTAAAGTATAAATCGCGGGAAAATTATAAATCTGTTCACACAAAATATGGTATGAAAAAACACTGTCAACATAAAAAATTTGACAGAAACGTAAAAAAATGTTGCAAACAGCAGGAAAATGCTAATTATGGGAACATAAAAGCAGGGTTACACAGTATAATTGCTAAGTATTATCTGATGTAACATTACAGGTTTATATTGTTCATTGACAGATTTCGATAATATTATTGTAAAGCTTTGTATTGTTCACTGACGGATTTTCGTATTATTGATGTGAGCAACACCTTGTAGAATATGAGGATAATTTTGATTTAATAGTAATTAATAATAATAGTAATAATAAAGAAGTTCAGGGACCAATAGCATGTAGAACTTCTGAAGAAATCCCAGAACTGGATTCACAGTTTAAAACTTACATATTTAACACAACATGCCACAAAGTGAAAGTGGGAATATGAGGTTGTCACATCAGACAAAATACTAATATCAGTTAAAGAAAAACTTGTTACTAATACAAATATTGTAATATCAGTTAAAGAAAAACTTGTAAATATCACACACACCATTAATTTTGCGAGATCTTGGTGCAGGCTGCTGCTGAGGATACATCAATCTGCGAGTTGTTCGCCTTGGCCGTTTCACTCTTGAGTACATATCTTCAAAATTCTGTTGAAAGAAAGTATGAATAAGTTTGTGCCTATTCTGCATAGCAGTAAAATTAATAATGTGTGATATAACAGAATACATAAAAAGAAAAAGGAAGAAATCCACTGATTAAAATAACTAATTAGTGCAGGGTAACTGCAGTTTTGGGAATACATTTTTCTAGGTAATATATTTCAGTGATTAACATTGGAAGATCATAGGTTAATGTAAGTGAGAGATAAACCACTGAAAATGTGAAATCCTGGTACATTAATAACCAGTGTAACAGCCAGAATATTGAACGCAAGCATGCAAACGTGCATTCATTGTGTTGTAAAGGTGCCGAATATCAGATGCGGGATGGAGTTCCATGCCTGTTACAATTGGCTGGTCAGTAAAGATACAGTTAATACCGGTTGTGGATGACACTGGAGCTGTCGTCCGATGTTGTCCCATATGCGCTCTACTGGAGGGAGATCTGGTGAATGTGCAGGCCAAAGCAACATGCAAACACTCTGTGGAGCATATTGGGTTACAACATCAATATGTGTGTAAAAACATCTGGAGTGCAGTTCATGAATGGCAGTACAACTGGTCAAATCACCCGACTGATGCACAACTTTGCATTCAGGTTGCATGGGATAACCACAAGAATGCTCCTGCTATAGTACGAAATTGCACCCTAGACCCCAATTCCAGGAGTAGTTCTAGTATGTCTAGCACACAGACAAGTTGGGTGTCCTCAACTGTCCCCTTCTAACCAACACACGGCCATCACTGGCAATGGCGCAGAAACAGCTTTCATCAGAAAATACAACCGACGTCTGCCATGCCCTGCAATGAGCTCTCACTCGACACTGCTGAAGTCGCAAATGGCAATGGTTTGGGGTCAGTGGAATCCAACTGCAGGGTGTTCGGCTTGGACCTGCCCTTGAAATAATCAATTTGTAACTTTTCATTGTGACACTGTGGTGCCAACTGCTGAAGATGCAGTACGGTGCAACAGAGCAGTAGGCTGAACACAAAGGCCTTCCCTCTCGGTAGTGTCATGCGGCCATCCAGGAATTGGTCTTCCTGCGACTGTACATTCACATGACCACTGCTGCCAGTAAACATATACAGTGACTACACATCTGCCAAGTCTTTCCAAAACATCGCAGAAGGGGCAACCAGCTTCTTGTAGCGCTATCACACGACCTCTTTCAAACTCAGTGATGCATCAATAATGGCTTCTTTGTCATCTTAAATGCACTCTTGACATCATCTTAAACGCATTCTTGACTAACATCAACTCACTGTAAATAACATTCACAACCATTACAGTGTGTATTTAAAGCAAATCTGTTTTGCATCCTCATAGTGGCACTACTCACCTTATTCAACTGGCACAAAATTTTCATAGACATCCCCTTTCAGGCGCAGAAACACGCCTATCAACTTTTGATTTGTTTACTAGCTCCCATCCAATATTTTTAGAGCACAAGAAAACATCTAATGAGCTACAACAAATCTCTCCTACTATTACTAATCTAATTTCTTCTGACAGTAGTGTCCTCATAGTTCCTAGCAGTTCCCGTCTTTTTATAACACTGGAGATCCTCACAAATGGCAACATTAACTTATTTTGGTTATAGCAGATAAGGTAACTTTTTGAAATGATACGACCTACACTTCTAATGAACTGTTTCCACTTTAGATTTCCTTTTTCAAAGAAGTGATGTGACGTGTTAGTAAAAAGGATAGTGGCAAGAACATTTATTTACATTTACATCAATGAATAAGAGAAAATATATTAAAAACAAATCCCATACAAAAATGTCAAACAGGAAACTGCGCTTAAATTGAAACTTTCACTTATTGAAACAGTTGATTATTGTAGAGTAATTGCTGTGGGACTAAGCAGATGCAGCAATTTATGATGCCATTGATTCTATATTAAATACAGTTGTCAGTTACAGAAAATGTATACATACTACATAAAATATTGGAAGGTTTTATGTAATGCAATGTCTTCTGGTGGATAATGCTGGGGGCTCCACAAGACTGCTCCTGAAAATGTGAAATGCTGGAAAACATGTAAATAATTGACACTTTGTGCAAGTACTGAAAGCAGGCTTTCTAAATAAACAAACGTAATGTTATATACATGGAAGGACGCATCGTTCTTTGACTATACAATTGATGATTAATCATTGGATACAGTAAAGTGAAATGGCAACATGAAATGAGTTATAGGAATGGGAGATGGCAGGATGAAATTCAGTTGACAAATTTTAAGTAAATACATTCCACCCAAACCTTTATTATTATTATTTAGTTATAAGTGCTAAAAGAGAAGTGTAGTAACAGCAAATTCTTGACTCTGTGTGTGTGTGTGTGTGAGAGAGAGAGAGAGAGAGAGAGAGAGAGAGAGAGAGAGAGAGAGAGAGAGAGAGAGGGGGGGGGGGACCAGGGGGGGAGAGAGGGGGGGGAGAGAGAGGGGGGGGGGAGAGAGAGAGAGAGAGAGAGAGAGAGAGAGAGAGAGAGAGGGAGAGGGAGAGGGAGAGGGAGAGGGAGAGGGAGAGGGACGAGGGAGAGAGAGAGAGAGAGAGAGAGAGAGAGAGAGAGAGAGAGAGGAAAAGTGGAAAACATCTCTCGTAAAAGAACCTTCCACTGCAGACCAAACGGTTGCTTGAACAGGATAGAGTAAGGACAAGCTTTCAAATATGGTTATCACTGCCAATATCAGTACAGGGTGCACTCACCAGTGTTTTAACAGTGTGTATTCTTTTCTGACAGATTATGCCACCTATAAAGAACATTACAGTGGGTAACGTACCATCATCATACCCAACATGAAAATCAATGCTAAATGTTCAATGTGCACCCCAAACTCCACGCTATAGACAGATGCGGCATAATGGCAATACTGGTTGGACTGTCACATGATACACTGCAATGCCCCCCCCCCCCCAACTTTCTTTTGTGCATGCACATCACTATCAGGGATGCGCTAATTTATTAATTATGAGTTGCATGTTATCGTGTTCCAGTTCCGTCCAGGTAGTAGATGCCAGTAGTCTATTAATTATTTAGTAGGTTATAAACAGGCATATATGTTGAAATCAGATAAATAATACTTCACATAACTGCAGTTAAGTTTTTTTAGTGTTTCATATGGTGAATGAAATCATTTTGCACTTTTAATTTATTTATGAGCCTATAGGGACGTAAAGAAAAAAAGGTATCCACTGTTTAAAAGTCCATAACTTGCAAACCAATTGACGGAGTTGTCTCATTTTTGGTGAAAGTGTATCTTAAAGTCCAGCTTAAAGAAATCACTGTAGGTGTTCGAAACGGTCACCATTAACATCCACACACAAATGATGCCGCCAAACTGCTGCACTTATTACTGAGACTGCAACGTGTTCAGTTGGATATTTGCACATGAATGTACAACGGATTCTCGAAGTTCATCCAATGTGCGTAGCTTTCGTTGATAAACGACATCGTTTAGTGCTTCCAACAGGTAAAAGTCCAGAGGAGTTAGGTCTGGGGAACGTGGTGGATACTCCACAGCACCTCTATGACCTATCCATCTTCCTGGTAGATTTTCGTCATGATACGCCCTAACACCATTTTGGCAGTGGGCTGGGGCACCATCTTGTTGAAAGTAAACTCTTCCGTCTCCATACAAGTCTCGGATGGCACATAAAATGGATGTCGGAAGCTTCTGAAGGTACACCTCAAAGGTAACTGTGCTGTCAAAGAAAAATGGTCCAATCAAGCCCCGACAAGACAACCCACACCACACATTTACTCCTGGCAAATTCACGGCTTTGTCTACATGGACGTTCGGATTTTCGGCGGCCCACTAGATGCAATTGTGGCGGTTTACTGTACCATTGAGTTTGAACTGTGCCTCATCAGACCACACAATAATCTCTGCAAACTCTTCATTATTGCGTGCCATGTTAGTAAACCACTCGCAGTACTGCATTCTGCGATCTGGGTTGTCTCATTCATTGCGTGTAGCAATCGTGGGATGTAGCACTTCCACTTTGCTGTCTTCAAAATTTGCCGAACACTTGAGCGACTCACTCCAGTTTCACAGGCACACTGTCACACAGACTTCTGTGGTGAGCGAGTGAATTGTTATAACACACAACGGGAGTTAGCAGGACTTGTTACTGTTACAGGTCATCCAGATCGTTGTTTGTGTACATCTTTAACACAGCCTCTGACTTCAAATTTGTCTCAAATGCGACGAATCGTTAAATGTGTCGGTGGTTCTGTTTGATACACATTTAGCCATTGTCGTTGAACATCATTAATGTTTTCGTACTTAACATACCACTTCAAAATCGACTCCTTTCATCGAATGTAAGACTTGGGCCAGTGTCATGTTTACTCGAGTAACTACGTGCAACTAAGAACAAAACACTGACTACCTGGTGAATATCATCTGACAAAACAAAACGACGTAATACAACACTTGTGTCGCGATTGCCGGAACTAAAAACTATTACACTACAAAAGATGAGACAACTCCATCAATTACTTTGCCAGTTATGGACTTTTAAACAGTGGATACATTTTTTTAGAGCCCTCTGTATAATGTTACAATCGAACCACGATCATTTTCTAAATATATATCTTAATTTGGGCATTTCATGTCAAGTATTCTAATATCGGAAAATTTCCCATATGACCATCGCAGATTTTGCTGAAATTTTGTTCCAGCATTCACACATGTTCTCAATGAACATTGGGTGCCTCAATGATACAGATAGCTGTACTGTAGGTGCAACCACAATGGAGGATTATCTATTGAGAGGCGTGGCTTCTTACAAGGGGCAGCAGGTCTTTTCAGAAGTTGCAGGGGCAACGGTCTAGATGTTTGTCTGATCTGGCCTTGTAACATCAACCAAAATGGCCTTGCTGTGGTGGTACTTTGAACAGCAAAAAGCAAGGGGTAATTACAGCTGTAATTTTTCCCAAGGGTATGCAGCTCTAGTGTTCAGTTATATGATGATGGCATCCTCTTGGGTAAAATATTATGGAGGTAAAATAGCCCCCATTCAAATCTCCCGGTGCAGATTACTCAGGACGTCATCATTATCAGGAGAAACAAAACTGGCATTATAACGATAGGAGTGTGGAAAGTCCTTTAACTGGGCAGGTAGGATAGAAAACTTAAAAAAGGGAATTAATAGGTTTAAGTTCGATATAGTGGGAATTAGTGAAGTTCGGTGGCAGGAGGAACTGGGCTTCTGGTCACGTGAATACAGGGTTATAAATACAAAATCAAATAGAGGTAATACAGAAGTAGGTTTAAGAATTAATGAAAAATAGGAACATGGATAAGCTACTATGAACAGCACGGTCAATACATTATTGTAGCCAAGATGGTCATAAAGCCCACACCCACCATAGCAGTACAAGTTTACATGACAAACAGCTCGGCAGATGAGAAGGAGATTGAGGAAATGTATGATGAGGTAAAAGAAATTAGGTAGTTAAGGGAGACGAAAATTTAATAGACATGGGGGACTAGAATTCTGTAGTAGGAAACGGAAGATAAGGAAAAGCAGTAGGTGAATATGGATTGGGGAAAGGAATGAAAGAGGAAGACAAATGATAGATTTTTTGCACAGAGTATAATTTAATCATAGCTAATACTTGGTTTAAGAATCATGACAGAAGGTTGTATTCATGGGAGAGATCTGGAGACACTGGAAGGTTTCAGATTGATTATATAGTAGTTAGATTTAGGAACCAGATTTTAAATTTTACGACATTTCCATGGGCAGATGGGGCACTGACTGCAATTCACTTATTATGAACGGTAGATTAAAACTGAATAATTTGCAGAAAGGTAGGAATTTAAGGAGATGGGACCTGGATAAACTGAAAGAACTGGAGGCTTCGGAGGAAGCATTAGGGAACAACTGACAAGAACAGGGGAAAGGAATACTGTAGAAGAAGAATGGGTAGCTCTGAGAGACGAAATACTGAAGGCAGCAGGAAGATCAAGCAGGTAAAGATGAAGGTTAGCAGAACTCCTTGGGTAATACAAGAGATATTGAATTTAATTGACGAAAGGACAATATATTGAAATGGAATAAATTAAGCAGGCACAACAGAATACAAATGTCCCAAGTACAATATGGCTAAACAGGAATGGATAGAGGAAAAATGTAAAGATGTAGAAGCATATATCACCAGGGGTAGTAAGATAGATACTGCCTACGGAAAAATTCAAGAGACCTTCCGAGAAAAGAGAACCACCTCAATGAATATCAAGAGCTCAGATGGGGAACCAATCCTAAGCAAAGAAGATAAAGCAGAAAGGTGGAAGAAGCATAAAGAAGGGGTCTATACAAGGGAGATGTACTTGAGGGCAGTAGTACGGAAATGGGAGAGGACTTAGAGAAGGCAAGAAAGGAGATGTGATACTATGTGGAGAATTTGACAAAGCACTGAAAGAGTTAACTTGAAACAAGGCCTTGGGAGTAGACAACATTCCGCTAGAGCTACTGATAGCCTTGGGAGGGCCCGCCATGACAAAACTCTTCCATCCGGTGAGTAAGATATAGGAGACAGATGAAATACCCTCAGACTTCAAGAAGAATAATAATCCCAATTCCAAAAACCATAGGTGCTGACAGGTGTGAAAACTGCCAAACCACCAGTTTGATAAGTCACGGCTGCAAAATACTAATATGAATCCTTTACAACACAATGGAAAAAATGGTGGAAGCCGACCTTGGGGAAGACTATTTCTCTCAGGGTAAAGGAATAACTGCAGTGATGTGCTGTTATGGAACCCAAGATTTGTCACCCCTAGGTGGCCAATAAAATAAAATTGCTGGCTCATTTGGGTTCATAAAGGTTATTAAAGCATCCTTCTGCTCAGCAGAAATCTCACAGATATTTCCAATCCACCACTGTTTTTCACAAATGCAAGCAGCATATTCTCCTGGTTGAAGGTCCAATGTTAATATATCTCCTTCACTACTGTCAATAATTCTGGGCAGAAAAGATGGTGCATCATATGAAACGCTGCTGCCCTGAATCGTTGTGTCATCAACTGGAAGAACATCATGATTTTTCTCTAGTTCCTGCTGAAATGTGCCATGTTAAAAACACTGTTCTTGTAATAAAAATTATTTCAATCAATTTTTTCTCTGTTGATGTAAGCAAATTTAACACTCTCCGTGCAGAAGCAAAACAGAGTGGTCCTCCAGAAAAGACAATATGCTGCATGCATTCCTAAAAAAGAATGGTGAATTGGAAAGAGACTTCAACTGAGCACACTGAGTAGAAGGATGCTTTAATGAGCATTATGCATCCAGAGTCCTGGCAAATTTATTTTATTGGCCTTCAAGGAGTGACATGTACTAGGTTCTATAACAGCACATTATTGTACCAGGTGATCAAAAAGTCAGTATAAATTTGAAAAAGGAATAAATCACGGAATAATGTAGGTAGAGAGGTACAAATTGACACACATGCTTGGAATGACATGGGGTTTAAAAAACAGAAATTCGAAATATGTCTGACAGATAGCGCTTTATCTGATCAGAATAGCAATAATTAGCATAACAAAGTAAGACAAAGCAAAGATGATGTTCTTTACAGGAAATGCTCAATATGTCCACTATCATTCCTCAACAATAGCTGTAGTTGAGGAATAATGTTGTAAACAGCACTGTAAAGCATGTCCGGAGTTATGGTGAGGAACTGGCATCGGATGTTGTCTTTCAGCATCTCTAGAGATGAGGGTCGATCATGATACACTTGCAACTTCAGGTAACCCCAAAGCTAATAATTGCACGGACTGAGGTCCTGGGAGGTCAAGCATGACGAAAGTGGTGGCTGAACACACAATCATTACAAACCGATGCAAACAAGAGATCTTTCAGGCGTCTAGCAATATGGGGGGTTCTAATGAAAACCCATGTCATTCCAAGCATGTGTGTCCATTTTTACCTCTCTATCTACATTATTCCGTGGTTTATTAAGTTTTCAAATTTATACTGACTTTTTGATCACTCGGTAGTTATTGCTTAGTGACAGTCTAGTTGGCAGTATAGTTCTCCTCATGACATTCAACAGCAAATTAATGAAAGCTGTAACATATTCATGGTGCTTGAGGGAAACATAAACATCGGGTCCTGAAGAGCCCCTTCTAGCTTTGTCCTCCGACACTGAAAGAAATGTATCATCAGGGTTGAGATCCTGCGTCAAGAAACCCTGAAAGGCTTGGGAACCTGTGGCAAGGAATTCTATCAGTGGCTGCTGTTGCACAGCTATTAATCATGTGTGGGGGGGTGCTGGTTTTCTCACACTGACAGAAACCAGCAGTGGTTAAGCCACCATGAACCATAGCAACACGTTTACACAATTTGTCATCAGTTAATATACACTGCAAACTACATCAACACACTACATTTTAAACTGGAATTAAACTAGCATGTCAATAGCAGTGTGTACAATAAAAAGAAATAATAAAAATACTAAATAATGTGAATCCAAAAATGTCAAGCAGACTGCTATCGACTTCCCCAAAACTTAAAAAATGTGACAATTCTTTAAAACTTGAAGACAGTTTATATGATGGGTGCTGTAGCTGATGTCCAACAAATTTACTACCATGATGTCCAGTACCTCTCATAGGGAAAAAAATAGTACACTGAAATATGTCATGATGAGCCATGACAAAATACACGACTTTTTCTTCCTAATCATCAGGAACTTTGATACTACTTTTGCCAGAGTGTGCTTAATATTTGAAGAACATAATAAAGAAGTCAGATTTAATTAAGATACCAGTGAAATATGGGGTATATCTAAAATGCACCATCACTTTATCGTTTTCTAGTGTCTTGGGTACTTGCATCGCAAAAGAAATCTAGTTTTTTATGGTCATGGTCTTTCTAATGAAAAGGGTACACAAGTTTGCTGAAGGCTTTTCTGTGAAAGTGAGCTATTACCATCAATTTGTAAACTATTGGAAAGCAGCAGGAAATTGAAATTGCGCAAGGTTTCCAGTTTTATCCTGGAATTGCTTCAAATTATTCATATGAAAATTGCCTAATTTTTTAATATAATTTCGCTTAAGAGTGTGCAAAAAGTTGTAGAAGATGGTCTAGGTTTGTTTCTATCAAGAAAATATTATCGGAGATGATATGCCTCTAAGTTGTTGAAAACTCAGGGATGCACTTTCGATCATTTCACTATGGGGTCAAATAAATGGCTAGATCTCTGAAGTATCATATTGGTGAAAGTAAAACTTTACCAATGTTCAATGGGGACATGTGCAAATGTTGACACAAAATTTCAACAGAATCTGTGGCCGTCATGCGGTAACCTCTAAAGCACTTGTCTCGCAAGATCACACAACACACATTGAGCTGTAAACATGTCACAGCTTCCACATTACCAAAAAAATTAGAAGATTTGCCAAGATTGATAAGTAGTTTGGATTCTACGTTAAGCTTTCTTGGTAGGAATAGCAGGGTAAGTTAAGAAACATACAAGCCACCGACGTGATGGCCAACTGAAAAGACCGGCACCAGGTTGCTAAACTACATGGAATTATTATAATTCTTACATTAAAAATCCTCCATCTCTTTTCTCTATCCAGAAAATGCTCTTACTGACAGATTTAGTTTGTTCTCAACACTGTAGTTATCAGCACCCTTTAAATATTTTATGAGATGAATGTAGTCAAAATATATGAAACTCAAATATGCTGAAAGCTACGTACAATCACATTCTCTCTCTCTCTCTCTCTCTCTCTCTCTCTCTCTCTCTCTCTCTCTCTCTCTTTCTCTCTCTTTCTCTCTCTCTCACACACACACACACACACACACACACACACAAGAACCATCACTCTCAAGCATACAAAGCTGGAAACTGTAAACATTGTGTCTCTCTTAAAACATATTGTTACAATATGAATTATAAAGTCTGAAACAACACAGGATAGTAAGCCTGTAAGTGGCTGTTGGCTTAGATAAGAACTGAATGAGCTAACCATGCTCCGGAAACACTAAAAACTCCTAACATTTTCTCAGACCTGAGGGAGAGAGGGACTCTCATGTTGTGAGGATGAAGGAAGATTAAGATGAAGGGAAAAGCAACAGAAAGAATAGGATGTCAAAGATAGGGCATTTGTAAGCACTCTGACAGCTTCTGTTCAGAGGCACAATGGACAGAATGAGAAGTAAAAAAACATGGATTAGGAGAAAATGAAGTTAAAAGAATACAGAAATTAAGAATGGAGGGGAGGGAGTTATCTACAACCTGCACGAGAGATTTTCTGTGGCTCAAAAAATGAAATTCCCTATCTTTTGTGCCTTAGTCCACAGGGAAAGAAAGACAGATGAAAAACAAAGCAAGCTAGGGTTATAAAAGAGGTTTTAGACAATAAATATGATGTTGAAACATCCAAACATTAAAAACAAGTGCAAAACTAGGACTAATATATGGAACTTTGTGGTGATCCCACTTTTACCAACAGAGCTATCCAGGCACATCTCACGGCCCAACTCAAAGATTCAACCCAACAGTACTTATCACCTACTTTGCAATATCTTGCTTACTTTCTAATGACATTGCCACTAACAGGGCATTAAAACTATCTCCCTTCCTTTTTCAATGCCTCACCCTGAAGGTACTGGAGTAGAGTGGCATTCCAGTTCATTTACACTTAAAACAATCTGTCACATATCACATATTTTGTATTTCAAAAGATATAATAAGAAAGAGGGGTGAGGAAGAAGACAGGAGGGCACAAAGGAAAGCTGTAACAGTATTTTAAATGACAAGAAATATGCTGGGAGAAATCATTTTCTCACATAGTAAAATTCCATGGTTCCTAATTATCATATACGGCTTTACCTCAAATGTGTAATATTTCTGATGACTGATGACATGGATAAGTAGAGAGTTTTATCTGTACATGTAATGTAATCGCACATTGCTTTCTTAAAAGCCTTCAGCGTACATTCTGCAGAGTCAGATTACTATTTATTTCAAAATATCTTTCTTATGTGGTTATCATCATGGAAATATTCAGTAACTGAAAGGCGTATATACAAGGCACAGTCTTACTAATAAAGTTTGTTAATTGAGCTGTTATATTAAACATTTTGTATTTGCATTTCCACTGTTTACTGCCACAGGACATTTTCATCTTCTAACCAACATTTTGAAATTTCATATTTCATCTTTACCTCTGAAAACTGACAGTTAAGTGTTGCAATTCATTTTAAAACCTGAATGTACAGAGCTCCTGAATTCACTACCATAAAAAAAACTTAGAACAACTATGAAACAGCAGATGATTTATTCAGTTTGTGCACAGTTGTGTGTGCTACGTTGTATCATTCATACAAGTTTTCCCAGTAAAAGGCATAATTCACGTAACTGGGGGAGAGGGTTCGGGAGCAACTTAAGCTGGAAATTTTGTTGCTGATCAAAAAATCTATGGTACAACTCACATCATCTACAGCAGCAGGCATTTCTACCAATGGTTGTCTCTTTTTCTTGCACGTCTCTTTGCTGGTGTCTCCCTCCTCTTCTTCAACCCGCTCTTGTGTACGAGAACTGCCCTCTGTGCAGCCTTTCTCCACTTCTTCCTTGTCTGGCAAGAACATTGGGTAGCCTCTCAGAGTCTGAGTTCCAAGTATCCAACTCGTATTGAAGTTATCATAAAGAAGTTTTCGTTGTCTAGTACTGCGCCTAACACCTGTATAAAATTACACAAAAAGTATGTCATGTAGAAAAATGAAATCTGTGATCAAGGACACCACTGTACACTTTTAAAGAGAGGGGCTAATGAACAATGTTACTGACCTTCAGCTTCTTGTGCATCATCACCTTGTTTTTCAATCCTGCTGTCATGACCATTTAATTTACTACTGCTCCTATGCTCTCTTCTTGAAGACGTGCGTGAACTTCGAAGGTGGGTCCTATAGGACTGGCGTTGGCGGCAAGTCCTGCAATGAAAAACATTCTTGCAATTGTACAAAGTCTGACAAAATGCACATAGGTTAATATTAGAATATTCACTATTACTCTTAAATTTACACAGTACCTCTTAATTTAAGTATATGTGGGTCCTTTGAAGCTATTGCATTCTTTTAGATAATGTGTCTGTGCTTAGTGGGTTAATGCTCATTCAGTGTATTTCTACACGAGAAGTTACTTCTATTTGGTCATTTCCTTGTTCTTTGAGTCATTACACAGATATGAAATTCTGAACATATCAGTTCCAGACGCAACAACATTTAAATCATGCTGTATTTCAATCTCATTAAATGGAAAATCCAGGACGGAAGGTAACAATATTATGGAAAGGAAAGTTGCTACTCGCCATATAGCGGAGATCCTGAGTCACAGATTGGCACAACAAAAAGATGGTCACAAATACCTGTGGCAGTGTGGTTTCAGTTGCACGAGACTGCAGTCGTGTGTGTGAGTTGTATTTGTGCACGTGCTTTGGTGTGTGTGTGTGTGTGTGTGTGTGTGTGTGTGTGTGTTCTATAGCTGACAAAGGCCTTAATGGCGGAAAGCTTTATTTGTGACAGTCTTTTTGTTGTTCCAATCTGTGATTCAGCATCTCTGCTATATTGTGAGTAGCCACTTTCCTTTCCATAATATTGTATTTCAATTATCTATCACTTTTTCTTGACAACAACAAAGTAAGAAGTAGTCCTGCCCAAATTTTAAAGAAATAATTTAATTAATACTGTTTCTGCCAAGTAAGAATGCAAAGTACGTCAATAATCAGTTATTTTGCTAGATATTCATTACAGCAGCAGACAATTTTTCACATATTCAAACTCAAGCCTACATTAGAGCGGAAAAAAGGGGGGGGGGGGGGTCATCTTTCAAACAACACAATGTAACAGTAACAATGACTCGAAAACATCCAGGTGAACTGTGGAAAAACAAATGTAAGCTAATACGCTCCACCAACTTATGTGTGTGTGGGTATGAATGTAAATGGAATTCAGATACATGTTGAAAAAAATAATAAAATAAATGAAAGATGCGAACATTTACAAACAAAATCATCAAACCAGTCAATGACATGATTGATGCCTTTGAGAGTTCCAAAGCCTCCTTTGATAACCTAGCACTGATTGGCACTCCTGATACATTGTTATTTTGAATCACACTAAACAATTATGAAACAATAATGCATGTTTCAACAGTTGTTTTTCCTTTCTCCTACTAGCACATTTTAAAATTAAATGATGGCAATTGTGGTGTCTTACAGACAACGGTTGTTTAGCTGAGGAATTGTAGTAACTTAGTGTGAAACCTCAACCTCAGAAGTTTTCGTAAATAATATGATACACTTTGGGCCATTAAACAAACTATGACATCTTTCGAAACAGTAGACAAATCTACCATCGCTGAGAAATATTTTCTGGTATTTAAGAGAAAAATTTAAAATTCTTCACAGATGGTTCAGAAACATTTAAAAGGCTAGTTGACACAAGATGTCATACTAATCACATGATATCATACTAATCAATGCCTGCACTGTATTTACAGGATTATGAAAAGTCAGAATTTTTATCTTTCTGTGTGTGGTTTTTAGGACATTTCCACACGCCTGAAGGAGTATTGTTCTATTTTAAGGACTGCTAACAAGAGCCATGGCAATGAGTAATCGCCTATATTTGCAATTAGTATCTCTCTCTCTCTCTCTCTCTCTCTCTCTCTCTCTCTCTCTCTCTCTCTCTCTCACACACACACACACACACACACACACACACACGAGGGTGGAAATTTTAATACAACAGTACAGTTGTGGAAGGCATGCATGGGCTATAAATGTAAAATGGATAGACATTATAGAAGCATCAAGAGTAAGTGAAGGAGTAGTAATGTGATCTTATAGCAAGTTATTGAGAAGCCAGGTTTTAATGGAGTCCTGAATCGAACTGCAAACGTTTGGAGCTGTGGGGACAGACAAGATGTCCCAATTAAATTATAGATGACAAGTACCACGAACAAAATGGGAAAAAGAACATTAAATTTAAGCATTATTTGAACTACTAGCTTGTCCCAGAATGAATGCTGATAGGTGAGACTTAAAAATGAAATGTAAACCACAATCAAAAACAGTGTCGTGTCAACTGAGCAATAAACTGGGAACATTCCTGTTAAGTGCGCACGCACACGCACACACACAGCATGGCTACCAGGTCAGAGGGAGTCTGGTCTGCCAGCTAGGAATGCGGGAGGGAGGAGCGGCAGGTATAGTTCAGACAACTGATGGGATAGCAACACACGGCAAAACCCACAAGAGGATGTGAGCTGGGAAGGGGTGACAGGATTGAGGAAGAGAAAACTCATGTGTGGAAGGTGTGGGGGCACAATGAGTTACTTGAGATTGAAGCCAAGATGATTAAGGGAGCGGAGGATTTGTTGGAAGAATAACTACCATCTGTGCAATTCAGAGAAGCTGATGGCAGGGAGAAGGATCCAGATGGCTTAGATTGTGCAGCAGCCACTGAAATTGAGCATGTTGTGCTCGGCTACATGTCATGCAACTGTATAGTCAACTTTGCTCTTGACAACAGTATGGCGATTGCCATTCAACCTGGTGGATAGCTGATTGATAGTAAAGACTGTGCAGTTTTTGCTGTAGTGCTGAAATATGAGATGGCTGCTTTCACAGGTGGCACGGCCTCTAATGGGCTAGGATAAGTCTGTAACAGGACTGAAGTAGGAGGTGCTTGATTGCGCATGTCTTGCACTTTTGTCTAGCATACGGATATGATCTGTGTGGCAAGGGGTTGGAAGGGGTAGTGACATAAGGGTGGACTAGGATGTTGTGTAGGTTGAGTCTACAACGAACGTCACTTTGGGGGCGGGGAGGGGGTGAGGAATTTCGGGTAGAAAGTCCCTCATTTCAGGGCAGGATGAGAGATAATCAAAGCCCTAGCGAAGAATATGTGTCAGTGACAGGGAGCTCTCCTCTGTAGCTGACTCTTTGGTGTAGTGGGAGGATTAGGGGTGTGTGAGAATATGACAAGAGAAATATGTTTGTAGACTGGTTTTTGGAGGTATTACCAGTCTGTGTAGGCTTTTGTGAGGTCTTCAGCACACTGGGAAAGTGAGGAAAGGGGGGGGGGGGGGGGGGTGTCAAAATGCAAGTACTGTTGGTGGTTAGTGGATGAGGTGTTGATAGCATGTATGATGGTTTACCCATATGGATGTGTTTTATTTTTCGCTGCTTATTTTTATCCATAAATTCACCTAAGTAGTTTATGGCAAAGAGTAAAATGCAACACACCTACAGTGAGAGAGAGAGAGAGAGAGAGAGAGAGAGAGAGAGAGAGAGAGAGAGAGAGAGAGAGAGAGAGAGAGAGAGAGAGCAAATGAAGAACATTAATTTGCTTAGGTTTATAAAAACTTCTAATCTTATACAGTCTTTCTTTTTCCATCCATGATAAAGAGGGCACATGAATTTCTAATTAGTTCACAAATAATGTGAGATATACGAATTCTTATGGTACGAAAATAACGTTGCTTTCAGCTCTTTATTTCACCTTGTAACAGTGCTCACTTGTCGTCAGAAACTTTGTGACAGCAAAGAAAAATTTGAAAACTATGAAAGTGACAGTAATGATGTCAATGAAATAATTAACATTTCCTTGCTCTCTAATATTTTGAAACATAATGTATTATGCAAAGAAAGAGGACTGGAATTGAAAATAACTTCACACATTGGTTTGGCATGTAAAATGTTATTGAAGTGTAACAAATGTGCTGCAGAAGTTTCATTTTCTAATTCTAACAGTATTCCTCGTGGTGGTAATAGTGGAAAGAAAGTGTATGATATAAATGTTAGGCTGGTGTATGGCTTGCGTTGCATTGGCAAGGGAAGTGCTGCACGGACAATGTTATGTGGAATTATGAACTTGCCAAAACCACTAACCAAGTTTGGATTTTATAATGAATTGGCGGTATCTTCTGCTGAAGATATTGCTCGAGCAACAATGAAGAAAGCAGTTGAAGAAGCTGTGACAGGTAATGGGAATTGTAGAGATTTAACTGTTGCTTTAGGTGGGTCATGGCAACGTAGAGGTCGTAAAAAATCTCTACATGGAGTTGTGACAGCTACCAGTGGAGACAGTAGCAAAGTTATCAATGTTGCTATTCTTTCAAAACATTTTTGATGTGAGGGCAATACCGCAGATGAACATAGTGAAAGTTGTGAAGCAAATTTTCACGGCAAGAGTGGAGCGATGGAAGTAGAGTGAGTGAAAGCTTTTTTTTCCAGATCACAGGAGTGGTATAATGTACGATACACTATCTGTGCCCCACAGGTGAAGACTCATGGTGTAAGTACCAATCAGGAAAGGAATATGCCCATAAAAACAGTTTGCCAAATGCTGTAATTAAGCCCATATTCAAAGATTTATCACAGCCAAGTTTATTGGAGGAGTGTTTACATGGGAAAACACAAAATCCAAATGAAAGTGTAAATAATTTAATTTGGATTAGGATTCCCAAAAGAGTGTTCTACAGATAAAAACATTGCATTTTGGAGTGTATGATGCAGTGGCAACACACAATGAAGGAAAATGTTATCGAATGTGATGTGCTGAAACGTTTAGGTTTCCAACCAGGACATAACACCATTTCCACAATGCATCTAATTTATGAAGAAAGACTAAGATGTGCAGGAAGAAGAGACAAAAGCCTACACATGCAGCAAAAGGGAAGAATAAGACCAGTGAAAAGGAAACTAACACTGGAAAAAGAAGAGGATGCTGATAATCCATCATATGGGAGCAGGAATGCATTAAAACACTTTGGAAGCCATTTCCCAAAACTTTAAAATTTTCACCTTTGAGGAACATTTTCTCAAAAACTGCAACAGTATATCAATGAAATTTATACACAATATTGTTTACTTCTTTTCCGTCATTTTTATAACAAATTGTAAAAAAATTCAAGAGTTATAGAAGAAAAAGTGCAAAATTTCAGAGAAAAAAATAAGCATCTGTTTTAAAAAAATTGTAAAACAAAAACCAATAAATATTACTTAACATGGCATCATAAATTTGTAGAGAAATAATCACTGAACATGTAGTCCAAATTTCAGAGCAATACGTTTAATGGTTTTCGAAACAGTGTTCCTTCTATTTGCGAGATGGATCGTTCCAGCTCCCCTTAAGATACTAGCATTTTGTCTTCCAAATGTTTACAATTCGTACAGAATTTATATTTGTTTATACGTCAACAATAGAATTTAAGTTACAAGACAATTACTGATTTCACCCTATAATAAAACATACTAATTAGGAACAGCCAAAATAAATTAGAAAATCAATTACATACATAAAACTAAGCACAAAATTAGATCTGATGTCATATTCTTTAACACTAAGGGCCAACCTTTCTCTTTTTATAAAAATGCTGTTTATATTCACATATGTTAATGGTAATAAGTTAAAATGAAAAAATGAATTTAAGGAGGAAGATAGTAAAACAAGAAGGGAAGTAAAGTTATCCCAGCTTTCTTCGTCACGTCCTTATGTATCTATTTGTATCAATGGTACCTGTAATACTTTGGAGAAGCAAGGAATTTAAGCAGACTAAGCTGGATACCGTAACACTGTCTTTAAAGAGGTTCACACAACTATCAACTAATAATACAATATTATTTGTTACAGATTTTTCTTGTATGCGAAAAATCGTAAGCCTGACTGCCTGGAGTGTGCAACACAGTGCATGAATTAGCTGAGACACATGCTCCCAAGTGAAATCACTTTTGTTTCACCTCTTTTATGGCACCAGCAAATTTCCATTATAGTTATTCTTCTTAAAATTACTAATTAATCAGTAAAAGGGCCATCAATGAAGTGGAAGTCAACATCCAGTAATGTGTCATATTGGGTAGAGGGCAATGGACCAGTTGAAGCAGATGGAAGAGAAGGTGTTGTCATTGAGAAGGACTATGGGTATGGTGTCTTAGCCCAGAGACCAGATCTCGCAGACATCATCAATGAACAAGAACCGGGCTTCGGGATGGGAGTTTTGAGAGGCTAGGAAGATCACCTCTAGATGGTTCATACACAGGTTGGCATTGGACGATGCCAGGCAGATGCACAGATTTGTTTGTAAACCTTCCCTTCAAAAGAAAACTGGTTGTGGATCAGGATATGGTCAGGAAGTTATATAAGGAAAGAGGTGGTGGATTTGGAGTTTGAAGGAAATAGAGAGAGGTAGTATCTGTTAGTGGCAAGGCTATGGGCTTGAGGGATGTTAGTGCATATGGAGGTAGCATCAACAAAGACAAGTAGGGATCTAGGAGGTAAAGGAGTGGGGATGTTGGAAAGTCAGTGAAGCAAGTGGTTGGTATATTTGATATGGGAGGCTACATTTCAGGCAACAGGTTGGAGATGTTGGTCAACAAGAGTGGAAATTTTTTCGAGCTAAGAACAACAGACAATGGTGCGTCCAGATTTTTGAATTTGTCGATTTTGTGGGGGTACATAGGTGTGTGTGTGTGTGTGTTGGATTGAGAAGAGAGAGGGACTGAAATGAAAGGTTCTGAGAAAGACCTATGGATTTCAATAGGGAGTGGAGGTTATGTTGGACTTCCAAGATGGGATCACTCTGGCAGAGCTTGTAGGTGGATGAGTCAGGCAGCTGGCAGAGGCTTTCCATCAGGTAGTCACTGTGATTCATAAACACAGTGGTGGAGCCTTTGGCTGCAGGTAGGATGATTCGGACTAAATCTGTTCTCAGGTTGTGTATGGTTGTACTTTATTCTGCCAAAAGTTGACTGTTTATAAGAAGAGACCCGGGTAACTTGATGAGGCCACGTTGGAGATAAGAAATTCCTGAAAGCTGACTACAGATGGTTAGATGGGAGAGGGCCACAGCTGGATGGTGGTATTACCTGGGAGAGATAATTCACCATTGGAATTAGATTGGCTTTGGTTGGAGGGATTGGGGGCAAACAAGTATTTTCACTGTAGGGATTGGAGGAGGAGGAGGAGGAGGAGGAGGAAGAGGAGGAGGAGAAGAAGAAGAAGAAGAGGAGGAGGAGGAGGAGGAGGAGGAGAAGAAGAAGAGTAGGTCTTTGACAAGTCCAACATGTTAAATATATGGCAGGGCAGAAGGTTACGTCTTTGGATAGGACTGAAACTTCTACTGGACTGAGGTTTTTGGTGTGGAGGTTACGGACAGTGTTTTGGTTGAGTACTTGGGTTCTGTGTTTTGTGAGGCGTTGTGAGGGAGTTTTGGAGGACGTGGTACATTGAAGAGATCAGCTACGCAGGGTCTGGGTGCCATGAGGGATTGACGAGGGGGTTCATGGGGGAGGAATGGGTGTTGATGGATAGTAGTACCCTTATGTGGGAGTAAGAGGTCAACAGGCTGGACAGTTTATGGAGATGGTGTCTCAAACTCTCCTCCAGGTGTTTGAATGCAAGGGTTTCTATTTCGGAGTGTCGCCCTAACCGCTGTCTGCTTCACGTCTTTTGTGCAGCGAACTACCTTAATTTAAGTATTAACTGTATTTTTCTTACTTGTCATTTCTTCTTCCGTGTGTTTTTGCTTTTAGAAAGCTGTAATTGTCGAATGCTAGTAATAGTGTTCCATAGATTTTGTGTTTGTTTTGAATACAGTCAGAGAGAGTCCCTTTAGTCAACCATAGTGCCAGTAGTGCTATTTTCATTGTTTACTACAAGAAGTGGTTAGCAATCACAGTTTAGTCAATAATCAGCCGCCTTTAGTGAATTAGCAGTCTAGTTAAAAGTTGATTAAGTCTCGTCAGTAAATCGATTCCCTAGGATGGATAGGATGTGTGACTGCTGTGTACGGACGCAGGAGGAGCTGGCCACTCTTCGCGAACAGCTGAGCGTGTTGATGGCTGCGGTCAGCCGTCTTCAGGCTGCTGCCTCGGAGTGTAGCGGCAGTGGGAAGTCTGGTGCATCGCAAGGTACACCCCAGGTGTTACATGCTTCGCCCACTGTCCCTGCTGTCGATACATCTTCACGGGTACCGGGTGCGGTTGGGCCACCCTCTCCCCAAGGGGAGTGGCGGGTTCAGCGGCATTCGCGGCGCACGAGGCGGAGGGTAAATGTGGAGGCTCGCTGTGTGGCATCGCCCGCTCTGCCTGTGAGTGGACATGTGGCTGCTCCTTCAGCAAGGTCCGAGCAGGCACACGGGGGGAGGGGTTTATTAGTTATTGGGAGCTCCAACGTTAGGCGGGTGATGGAGCCCCTTAGTGAAATAGCGGAAAGGTCGGGGAAGAAGGCCAGTGTTTACTCTGTCTGCTTGCTGGGGGGTCTCATCCGAGATGTGGAGGAGGCCCTACCAGCGGCGATTGAGAGCACTGGGTGCACCCGACTGCAAATTGTTGCTCATGTCGGCACCAATGACTCCTGCCGTCTGGGTTCAGAGGTCATCCTCAATTCGTACAGGCAGTTGGCGAAATTGGTGAAGGTGGAAAGCCTCACTCGCGGGGTGGAATCAGAGCTAACTATTTGTAGTATCATTCCCAGAACCGATAGCGGTCCTCTGGTTTGGAGCCGAGTGGAAGGCTTAAAGCAGAGGCTCAGACGATTCTGTGAAGAGCTGGGGTGCAAATTTCTCGACCTCCGCTATCGGGTGGAGAAATGTAGGGTCCCCCTGAATAGGTCAGGCGTGCACTACACGCTGGAAGCGGCTACAAAAGTAGCGGAGTATGTGTGGAGTGGACATTGGTTTTTTTTAGGTTAGAGAATTCCCTCCCTAGGCACGACAAGACGCCTCCTGAGACGCGGCAAAGTAGGAGTAGGCAAAATGCAACAGGGAATAACAATATTAATGTGCTAATAGTAAACTGCAGGAACGTCTGTAGAAAGGTCCCAGAACTGCTCTCATTAATAAACGGTCACAATGCCCATATAGTACTAGGGACAGAAAGTTGGCTGAAACCAGACGTAAACAGTAATGAAATCCTAAACTCAGATTGGAATGTATACCGCAGAGACAGGCTGGACAGTGAAGGGGGAGGCGTGTTTATAGCGATAAGAAGTGCAATAGTATCGAAGAAAATTGACGGAGATCCAAATTGTAAATTATTTGGGTGAAGGTCATGGTTAAAGCAGGCTTAGACATGGTAATTGGATGTCTCTGTAGGCCCCCGCACTCAGCAGCTGTTGTAGCTAAGCGCCTGAAGAATAATTTGGAAAATATTTCGAGTAGATTTCCCCACCATGTTATAGTTCTGGGTGGAGATTTTAATTTGCCAAATATAGACTGGGAGACTCCAACGTTCATAACGGACGGCAGGGGATAAGAATCCAGTGAAATTTTTTAAAGTGCTTTATCTGAAAACTACCTTGAGCAGTTAAACAGAGAACCAACTCGTGGCGATAACATATTAGATCTTCTGGTGACAAACAGACCCGAACTATTTGAAACAGTTAATGCAGAACAGGGAATCAGCGATCATAAAGCGGTTACTGCATTGATGATTTTAGTCGTAAATAGAGATATTAAAAAAGGTAGGAAGATTTTTCTGTTTAGCAAAAGTGATAAAAAGCAGATTTCAGAGTACTTGATGGCTCAACACAAAAGTTTTGTCTCAAGTACAGATAGTGCTGAGGATCAGTGGACAAAGTTCAAAACCATCGTACAATATGCCTTAGATGAGTGTGTGCCAAGCAAGATCATAAGAGATGGAAAAGAGCCACCGTGGTACAACAACCGAGTTAGAAAACTGCTGCGGAAGCAAAGGGAACTTCACAGAAAACATAAACATAGCCAAAGCCTTGCAGACAAACAAAAATTACGCGAAGCGAAATGTAGTGTGAGGAGGGCTAAGCGAGAGGCGTTCAATGAATTTGAAAGTAAAGTTCTATGTACTGACTTGGCAGAAAATCCTAAGAAATTTTGGTCCTATTTCAAAGCAGTAGGTGGATCAAAACAAAATGTCCAGACACTCTGTGACCAAAATGGTACTGAAATAGAGGATGACAGACTAAAGGCCGAAATACTAAATGTCTTCTTCCAAAGCTGTTTCACAGAGGAAGACTGCACTGTAGTTCCTTCTCTACATTGTCACACAGATGACAAAATGGTAGATATTGAAATTGACGACAGAGGGGTAGAGAAAGGCCGCTGGACATGATGGGATACCAGTTCGATTTTACACAGAGTACGTGAAGGAACTTGCCCCCCTTCTTGCAGTGGTGTACCGTAGGTCTCGACAAGAGCGAAGGATTGGAAAAGGGCACAGGTCATCCTCGTTTTCAAGAAGGGACGTCGAACAGATGTGCAGAACTATAGACCTATATCTCTAACTTCAATCAGTTGTAGAATTTTGGAACACGTATTATGTTCGAGTATAATGACTTTTCTGGAGACTAGAAATCTACTCTGTAGGAATCAGCATGGGTTTCGATAAAGACAGTCATGAGAAACCCAGCTCGCACTATTCATCCACGAGACACAGAGGGCCATAGACACGGGTTCACAGGTAGATGCTGTGTTTCTTGACTTCCGCAAGGCATTTGACACAGTTCCCACAGTCATTTAATGAACAAAGTAAGAGCATATGGACTATCAGACCAATTGTGTGATTGGATTGAGGAGTTCCTAGGTAACAGATCGCAGCATGTCATTCTCAATGGAGAGAAGTCTTCTGAAGTAAGAGTGATTTCAGGTGTGTCACAGGGGAGTGTCATAGGACCGTTGCTATTCACAATATACATAAATGACCTGGTGGATGACATCGGAAGTTCACTGAGGCTTTTTGCAGATGATGCTGTGGTGTATCGAGAGGTTGCAACAATGAAAAATTGTACTGAAATGCAGGAAGATCTGCAGCGAATTGACGCATGGTGCAGGGAATGGCAATTGAATCTCAATGTAGACAAGTGTAATGTGCTGTGAATACATAGAAAGATAGATTCCTTATCATTTAGCTACAAAATAGCAGATCAGCAACTGGAAGCAGTAAATTCCATAAATTATCTGGGAGTACGCATTAGGAGTGATTTAAAATGGAATGATCATATAAAGTTGATCGTCGGTAAAGCAGATGCCAGACTGAGATTCATTGGAAGAATCCTAAGGAAATGCAATCCAAAAACAAAGGAAGTAGGTTACAGTACGCTTGTTCGCCCACTGCTTGAATACTGCTCAACAGTGTGGGATCCGTACCAGATAGGATTGATAGAAGAGATAGAGAAGATCCAACGGAGAGCAGCGCACTTCGTTACAGGATCATTTAGTAATCGCGAAAGCGTTAAGGAGATGATAGATAAACTCCAGTGGAAGACTCTGCAGGAGAGACGCTCAGTAGCTCGGTACGGACTTTTGTTAAAGTTTCGAGAACATACCTTCACCGAAGAGTCAAGCAGTATATTGCTCCCTCCTACGTATATCTTGCGACGAGACCATGAGGATAAAATCAGAGAGAATAGAGCTCACACAGAACCATACCGACAATCCTTCTTTCCACGGACAGTACGAGACTGGAATAGAAGGGAGAACCGATAGAGTACCCTCCGCCACACACCGTCAGGTGGTTTGCGGAGAATGGATGTAGATGTAGAGATGATGTGTACATACTGAGGATTGCACAGTGACAATATATTTCGGAGGGCACAGAGATGGTTCAAGGCAGTCTGCGCCATGGAGAGAAGTTTTGCTGTACCATGTTCATAACGGAAACGGATTTGCACTATTTGAAAAGGTGAAGGTCCTTGTGAAATGAGGTGTAGGATCCAGGGAAGGGAATTTTTGTGGTTAGACCATTGGGGAGGGGGAAGGGACTTCCATGGTTTAGATAGCATTTAAGGAACAGGATGTGGGCGTGGGTTTGAGCCAGGGAAAGGGATACTGTTTTGAACTGTTGCATAAAGATGAAACAGGTGTCCATTGTGGTAGGGTTCTTAATAAACAGGATATGACATGGGAAATGGGCAAGTGAAAGCATCAGATGGTTATAACGAGAACAGTACAATATGTGGCATGATGGTATTTAGACTGCGCATAACTTATCGTCATGTGCGTGAGAAGAAAGACGAAAAGGCATACATTCTGGTGGGAGAAATGTGCGAGGATTTTTCTCATTTTTATTTATTTATTAATTTTTTGCACAAAATAACTGGGGTCATATGTGTCTAAGTCAAAACTATAGAACACAAAGCAAGAGAGGAGTTAAAAAACGACTACACATTAGTCCCAACTGACAAAGAGCAGACAGCTAAAATCAGGGGTGTGGTGAAAGGGCTATAAAATACACCATAGAGAAACAGAGGTGCAGAAATAAAAATTAAATTGTCTTTGCCATATTGCTATGACGGATAAAAGGTAATATGCAGTCGACAGCCCACGTGTCATTCACTAAAACGGCCGATAACTCAGAAGGCAAATCCAAGCAGGAACGTTAACAGTTAAAAAATGGGCAGTTAAAACTTGGGTGCAATGTGCACAAAGCGATGGGGGAGCACTACTTAACAAATGGCGATAGCTAAAAAGGTAGTGCCCTATGCACAACCTAGTTAAAATGACCTCCTCCAAGCGGGAGGACCGAGAGGAGTTCATCCAAGCCACTGGGAGAGGCTTAGTAATCTGGAGCTTACTCCCATGAAAGGAGGACCAATGACGATGCCGAAGTGACACCACCTCACAATAGATGGCAACACAGACGTCATTGGAGAGAATATAGAAACTAGTGGGTTGAGGTACAAAGACACCAGCCTTGGAAGCAGTGTCAGCAGCCTCGTTTCCTGGCAGACTGACATGACCAGGAACCCACATAAACATCACAGAGGCTCCATCAGGATTGCAGGAGTGAGCAAGTGACAGTTTTCCTGGACTCGTAGCACTAAGGGATGAGAAATGTACAGCACACGGAGACTTTGAAGGCTGCTGAAAGAGTCAGAGCAAAAGACACAATTGAAAAACCTGTGTCGCCGGATGTACTCCGTGGCCTGACACTGGGTGTAGTGCTTGGTCGTAAATAATAAACAACGTGCCGGGAGCCAAAAAAACATTGGCAGCAATGATAAAGGCACACCCTACTCCATGGTCAGTCTGAGAGGCATCAGTGTGCACAAACATACTATCACAAAGTTCCAGGTGAAGGTCGGGAAACCGAAGGCGAATGAGTGAGGCTAGAGTAGTGTCCTTAGGAAGTAAATGAAGTCCAAGGTAAGCACTGGCCACTGTGCGAAGCCAAGGTAGTGAAGGGTTCACATCCACTGGGAAAGTTGCAGGTAGTGTGAAATTAAGATGCTGGAGCAAGTGCCAAAAGTGGTTGGTTGGTTAAAAGAGAGAAGGGACCAAACTACGAGGTAGCCCAAGACTAACCGTATTTTACTGAATTTCGATGTGCTTCAGAAACAAAGCTCACTATTAATTTCAGTCACTAAATTAACAATCAATTTTCCAGTTTTATTAATTCTTTTGCTAAATTAAGTCAGAGTGTAGCGAAATTTATTACTTCTGACCAACTTTCAATTTTGACACTACACGTGTCGACCTTCAGTTGCCACGCTTCTAGTGCTAATTATATGTGTAATAACCTTTCTTTTTCAGTTACTATAGTAATTGTCCATATGACTGGCGACCGTAATTTCCCCAAATCTCAAATATCTAATTACCGCTAGTTAATTGTTAACGCAACGGCCGCACATTTACTTTCTTTATTAACTTTACCCCTTTTCAAAATTAATTTCCACCAGTTTCATTTGCATTTTTCCTTTCAATTAGATGTAACCGTTTCCTCCCTCTTTACCAACAAATTAACTTTGGTGACGATTGCTTTTCCCAAATTTCCATTAGGTGCACGCGGTTAAATTTTTCACTGTCATTAAGGTCAATAAGCTA
Organism: Schistocerca gregaria; assembly: GCF_023897955.1. NCBI lineage: Eukaryota > Metazoa > Arthropoda > Insecta > Orthoptera > Acrididae > Schistocerca > Schistocerca gregaria. Next base: position 496,943,878 of record NC_064925.1, on the reverse strand, counting down.
CACAAGACGTGGACGCCTGTCTTTTGGGAGCCACAGCGACACTGAGGTGGGTTCTCGTGAAGGAGTAGGTAACCATGGGTTAACCACTTATGGCCAATGCGGAGCCAGCATAGGACAACTGATTCCCTGCGAGAGGCCCGCACTGAATACTTCCACACATTCCTAGTCTCCTTAATGACACACAGTTTGTTGTGTCTGCTGTTACGCCATTCTGTCTCCCAAAGTTGGAAAACCCTGTGGTGTAAGAAAGAACGCAGTTCAGCTTCAGAGATGCCTATCTCCAGAAGCAGTGTCACCCTGTTTGGCCAGCCTGTCGGCAAGGTTGTTGCTGGGGATTCCGATGTGTCCTTGGGTCCACACAAACCACGGAATGGCAGGACTGTTCCAGGGCATAGATGGACTCCTGAATGGACGCTGCTACCAGAGTGTGGTGGGAGGGGGGGGGTAGCACAGGTCGACAGCTTGTCGGCTGCTCAATAAATAAGTACAAAGGAGAAATGACTAGCCAGAGCACGAGCAGATGTACTCAAGAGCACGAGATATGGCCGCCAGCTCTGCAGTGATAACACTGCAGTCAATTGGCAAGGAGTGCTGCTCAACATGTACTCCATGAATATATGTGAAGCCTACATGACCATCAGCCATTGAGCCATCGGTGTAAACCACTTCACAGCCCTAGAACACATCAAGAATCGAAAGGTAATGACAGTGGAGAGCAGCGGGGTTAATGCAAAAGGTCCAGATGAAGCTGCGGTTGAGGTGTACACCATGAAGGTGTATGTGAACGGATCGCAAGTAGAGGTGGTAAAAGGAAGGACTCCAGTTCAGAGAGAAGGGACCGCACATGAACCACAATCATTGGGCCAGATCTGGGCTGCGGATGCGGGAGATGGACTGTCGTGGGCAGGAAAAGGAGACAGTAATTCGGATGCTCAGGGGAACTATGAATGTGCGCTGCATAACTGGGGAGCAGTTGCGCATGTCTGATCTGCAGTGGAGGGACACCAGCCTCCACCAGTACGCTGATCACCGGACTCGTCCTAAAAGCTCCTGTCACTAATCGAACCCCACAGTGGTGCACAGGGTCGAGTAAATGAAATGCTGAAGGCATTGCCGAACCATAAACCACACTCCCATAGTCAATTTGGGATTAGACAAGGACTCTGTGTCAATCGAGCATTGAAAACCAGTCCTAGGAATTCATATGTCTCCACTACAGTGAGTGGATCGTCATTAAGATAAAGTATGGGTTCCGGATGAATGTTATGACGCCGACCGAAGTGCATTACACACTACACTGCGGCTGAAAACTGGAAGCCGTGGGCCAGAGCCCATGACTTCGCCTTGTGGATGGCTCCCTGGAGGTACCGCTCAGCAACAGCAGTACTGAAGCAGCAGTACGAAATGCAGAAGTCGTCCGCATTCAGAGATGGTGAGACGGAGCACCCGACACCCGCTGCTAGACTGTTAATGGCCACTAAAAATAAAAAGACACTCAATACATGGCCCTGCAGGACTCAGTTCTCCTGGATATGGATTGAACTACGAGTGTCACCAACTTGGACACGGAAAGTACGGAGCGACAGGAAGTTTTGGAAAAAAATCGGGAGTGGTCCCTGGAGACCCCACTCATACAATGTGGCAAGGATACGACGTCGCCAAGTCGTGTTGTATGCTTTACATAAGTAAAAAAAGACAGCAATCAGGTGTTGCCGTCTGGAAAAGGCAGATCGGATGGCAGACTCTATGGACACAAGATTATCAGTGGTAGAGCGACCCTGGCGGAAGCCACCCTGACATGGAACCAGCAAGCCACGTGACTCCAGGATCCAACCCACCCGCCGGAATACCATACATTCCAGCAGTTTACAAAGAATGTTGGCGAGGCTGATGGGCCGATAGCTATCCACTTCAAGCGGATTTTTACCAGGTTTGAGCACCGGAATGATGGTGCTCTCCCACCACTGCAATGGAAAGATGCCATCACACCAGATCCGGCTAAAGATGACCAGAATATGTCGCTTGTAGTCAGATGAGAGATGTTTAATCATCTGGCTGTGGGTGTGATTAGGCTCAGGAACTGTGTCGCAGCAATGTGCAAGGGCATTGAGGAGCTTCCACTCTGTAAATGGGGCGTTATAGGATTCACTGCAGCATGGAATGAATGAGAGGACGTTCCCTTCCAGCTGCTGTTTGAGTGTGCAAAATGCTGAGGGGTGAATCTGCGATGCAGAGGCTCGAGCAAAGTGATCAGCAATCACATTTGTGTTGGTATATAACTCGCCATTTATGGTAATACCGGGGATAGTTGTTGGGGCCTGGTACCCGAAAAGATGTTTGATCTTTGCCCAGACTTGGGAAGATGACGTGTGGCACCCAATGACAGAAACGTATCTCTCCCAACACTACTCCTTCCTTTAATTGATAGGCTAGCGAACATGGGCACAGAGCCGTTTAAAGGCTATGAGATGCTCCGCTGCTCACATCTATTACTTTCCCCTCTTTGGAGAAGTGTGCGGGGGAGTTCATAGACTATTGGCTTTTAGTCCCCTGTGTACTTGTGTGTGTGATTATGTCTGTACTTTTTGGTGTCTGTGAAATGTGATGATTGTTCTGTGTGTGTCTGGTACTTGCCTGAGGTTTGGCGAGATAATTGTGGTTATTTGGGTAGGAGCAGGATTTGGGAAAGGATATTGGGATTTACTCTTCGACTTAGTCGTTGAAGATCGTCATGGGGCGATTATGTTTATCGCAGGACATGTCATACCGACCTAGGGAGTGGATGAGGGCGTTTCCCGACCTGGAAGAACCTTCATAGGAGGCCCTTGCCAGGTCTTGAAAACGCTCTTTCAGGAGCGGGATTTCAGCAGCAGCATGCAAATCGTCAATGGGGAATCCGAGAGGTAGACGCAGTGCCCTCCTGAGGGCGCGGTTCTGCAGCCTCTGGAGTTTGTCCAGGTGCTGCTTCGCCGCGTATCCCCAGACAGGACACGCGTATTCCATTACTGGCTGGATCAGGGCCTGGTATACGTTTACTCCTACTGAGTAGGGAAGGGAGCTGGATGAGTTGAGGATTGGGTACAGGATGGACATTCTGGCACAGACCTTCCTGTGGACCTTGTCTATGTGGGGTTTCCACGTAAGGTGAGAGTCCAAGGTTACGCCAAGATACTTGGCGGTTCTATGCCAGGGGAGTTGGGATCCATTTAGGTGAAGGTGGAGGAGGAGGGGGGGGGGGGGGGAGGCGTTGAGGAGGTTCGCGCCCTCCGAGCCTATGGGTAATCAGCATAGCCTGCGTCTTTTCGGAGTTGATGGCGATTCGACAGCAACGGGCCCAAGTTTCTGTGTCATCTAAAACCCTTTGTAGCCTACGGATGACCAGGTCCTTGTTCGCATTCCTTGTGTAGAAGGCTGTATCGTCAGCCTACTGTGCGGTGTGCACCAGGGGGGCCGTTGGTGTGTCTGCAGTGTACAGAGTGTACAAAACGGGCCCCAAGACCGATCCCTGCGGCACCCCAGCACGAATACGCCTCTTGGTGGAGGTGGCTGTTTCTACTTTTACAGAGAAAGTTCTGTTCGAGAGATAGCTTTTGATCTGCTGAACTATGCTCCCGGGGAACCCTTGTGTGTACAACTTGTAGAGTAGCCCTCTATGCCATACTGAGTCAAAGGCTTTGGCTACGTCTAGTAGCACTATCCCGCAGTAGCCTCTGTGGCAGCTTCGACCACTCTCATGATCTGTTGTGGGGCAGAGTGGTCCTGCCGGAATCCGAATTGGAAATCCGGCAGAAGTTGCTCTCTGGTAATACGTTCCTGTATGGGTCTTAGCAGGAGGCGCTCATAGATCTTGCTGAGAGTTGGCAAGAGGCTAATCGGCCTGTAGTGCTGCGGGAATAGAGGGTCTTTCCCTGGTTTGTGTATCGCGACCACCTCCACATGTTTCCAGCAAGCTGGGAACTCGCGGGTACGAGTAATCTCGTTGAAGACGTTCGTGAGGTGTTCGATCGCCGTGGGTGGGAGGTTTTTGACCAACTGGTTGGTGACACTGTCATGTCCTGGCGCCTTTTTGAAAGGGAGAGACCTAATTACTTTTGCCACGTCTTCAGGGGCAAAAACTGTGGGCTCATCTTCTGGGCCCTCCTCAGCATTGAGGAAGACAGCCAGTTGACGACGGACCACTCTTTCATGCTCATCATCCTGGGGTTCTGCCGCTTGGAACTGCTTCTCGAAAGTGTCGGTGAGGGCGTTGGCTTTTTCAGTATGGCTGTAGGCCAGAGCCCGCTCGCCGTGCAGCGGCGGCATCCTAGCGTCTTTTTGTGAATTGTTTGGTTGCTTGCCAAAGTGTGTGATCGTCTACTTTGAGGGTAGAGAGGCGGTTTTGCCATTGCTGGTTTCTGTGCTCATTGAGCGCAACCTTCAACTCTCTCTGTAGGCGATCGAGCAGCCTCCTTGTGGCCTGGTTTCTGGTTATCTTCCACTCTTATGCCACTCTGTTCTTATGTCGAATTTGAGCTATCAAGTGTTCCGCGAGCTGTATTTGTGGCGGCGGGCCATCCCTTTGTGGAGGGGTGGCCTCTTCTGCTGCCTGGAGGATGGCACCTGTTAGGTCTTGTAGCGCTTGTTCTACTGTTTCGGCAGTAGGTGGCGGAGCGCGAGCGATATCAGAGGCGACAGTTTCTCGGTATCGCTCCCAGTTTGCACGTTTGTAAGACGTCTGGTACCGTGGGAGTGCTACCCATTCTCCCACGCCGACCTCTAGAATCACTGGGTTGTGGTCGGAGGACATACTGTTGATTGTCCTCGCAATCACAAACCCTGTAATCCGCCTGGTGAGAGCTATGTCTAACACGTCTGGCCTGCCTCCATTTTTTTGGAAAATGTGTGGGCTTGACTGGACCCCATGTTTCGAAATGGTGATTGAGTGCTAGTTGTTGCAGTCTGGCGCCTGCTCTGAAGATTACTCTAGAATTCCAATCAGGATGTTTGGCATTGAAGTCGCCCCTATTACGAGTTTGCCTTCAATTTGCCCTAGGGTAGCTATGTCTCCCTCATCTATCTGGTCTTGTGGGGGTCAGTAAATTGCAACGATTGTTAGGGGTCCAGTGGCAGTGGCTACTTCCACCGCCACTGCTTCGATTTTAATGGTAGCTGGTAAGAACACCTGGTGGTGGGGGATCCCTCTTTTTATGTATATGGCCACTCCTCCGCCTTGGGTCGGCCTGTCTTTGCGGTAGCTAACGTAGTTGGGAACTGTCGCTTTTACTCCCGGTTTTAGGTGGGTTTCCCCATCATGCATATGTCGATAGAGAACTCCTTCATGAGTTCCCTGAACTCGTCCTCTTGGTTAACAATGCCGTCTGCATTAAAGACGCACATTGTCAGGCCTTGGATGTTTGGTCGTCTATCCATGATGGGGTTTTTAAACTACTGAGGAAGTCGCAGAGGGGAGCGACTGCTGCCTGAAGGGCAACGAGGATCTGTGTGTTCTGCTTCTGGGCTTCCCTGAAGTCCTTCATCATTTCCATGACGAGGTTCATGGTCTGCACCCTAACGCCTAACAACTGATCCGTGGGTGGGGGGGGGGGGGGGGGGGGCTGGCTGGCTGTGTGTGGGGTTCCCTAGAGCCTCCTCTGTCTTGGTGGACCTGGTCGTTGTTGTTGTGTGTGTCCCGGTGTTGTTCTTGTGACTGTGATTTGTGTTGTTGTGACAGGGACGCGCTTTCATGGTTTCTCGGGGGAGAAACCACTTCTGCGTATGTTGCCCTGGGTGTGTCAGGTCTTGGTTTTACCCAGGCCTTGTCTGTGTGTGTTGTTGTATTTTGTTTTCTTGTGTGAGTGGTTGGGATTGTCGTGTTTTGTTTACATGTGTGGAGGGCGCCCTTTACCTGCTGTGAGTGTCTTTCGTGGACCTCACAACCTTGGTAACCGGCTGTGTGGTTTTTGCCACACAGTGCACACCTTATTTGTGGGTCCATGTGTTTAAGTGAGCATGTCCTAGTGTCGTGGGCATCGGCACACTTCCTGCATCCCATTGGCATTGTGCAGCAATGTGATTCAGGTCCTGACACCTGAAGCACTGCACCGTCTTGAGGTGCTCCAGGGAAGAGCGCTGCTTATGCCACTTTAGTACTCACCGACACTCCTTAATTACTTCAGTGACTCCCAGCAACCACCAAGGGACTGCCTTACGCCTTTGGCACCCTAAAGAGCGAGGGTTCGCGTTTTCTGCCACAGAAACAATTGTGCTGGTCACCTGCTCAACCATCACATCGATGTTACCGTGTGGGGGAGATTCAGTGGTGACGGCAGAGATGAAAGTTCCCCAGTCCGCCTTGTTCAAAGCCCATATGGGCAGACGTCCGTGTGCCTGAGGCTGAGGCACTGACAGGAAGAGGGAGAAGTCGTCACTACCACACAGGTTGTCATGTGCTCTCCATTGGATAGATGTGAGAAGTCCTGCACTGCAAACTGATAAATCAATGGCCAAGTAACTACCATGAGCCACAATGAAATGTGTGGCGGCTCCAGTATTTAAGAAGCAGAGGTCGAATTGCATCAGTAAAGTTTCGACATCTCTGCCTCGGCCAGTAAGCATGGTGCCACCCCACAAGGGGCTATGGGCGTTAAAATCTCCCAGATGTAGGAAAGGTTTAGGCAGTTGATCAATCAGTGCAGCCAATGCATTCAGGGGTACTGCACCATCTGGAGGAAGATATAAATTGCAGACAGTTATTCCTGCATTGTCCTTATTCTGACAGCCACAGTTTCAAGAGGGATTTGAAGGGCACATGTTCACTACAAACCGAGTTTAGGATATAAACTCAAACTCCACCTGACACTCGACTGTAGTCACTACTGTTCCTGTAATATTCCTTATAGCCGCAGAGGGCAGGGGTCCACATTGCTGGGAACCAAGTTTCCCGGAGGGCAATGCAGATAGCAGGTGTAAAGCTTAACAGTTGCCTTAGCTCAGCCAGACGGTGGAAAAAACCACAGCAATTCCACTGGAGGATAACATTGTGAGTCTGGGAAGGCATGGAACATTCAATGAGGCAGTTTACGCCTCAGAGTCACCTGCTGCCACCGATTTATTGTCTGAGCAGTCTACATCCATCGTGTCTGAGGGTCTGGTGAGATCTAGGTCCTCAGCGGACACCAAAATCTCCAATCTCAGCCGCAGAGCTTGTAGGTAGCGGCGGTGTGGGTGCCACTGCAATTTCCTTGGTCTTAGGGGTTTTCTTTTCGGATTTTTCTCACTGTTCCTTGGGTTTCCGTGGCTGGGAGGACTTAACTGGGTCAGTCTCCAGGACTGAGGATGAGTGTGAAGCTGTACGATCAGCTGCTTTTGAGCTCTTCAGCCACTGGCGGGTGTCGTCTTTCGCACTAGAAGAAACTTGGACAGGAAGTGAGCGAGGGAAGCCGAAGAACACTTACACTTCTCCGTCTTAGAATTGGGGGTCGGATGTCACTGATGGTTGGGGGAGGGGGGTGTTGCTGCTGAAGTACACGGTGCAGGAGCAACAGGGAGGGAAATTCCCCCACCATTAACGAGGCAGGTGTAGTCTTCCGGCTCTGAGAGGTGACCTTGGTTGGGGGAGCTAATGGTGCAAGAACTGTTGTAACGGTGCGTAAAATGATGTCATACGCACAGGATGCAGGCGTTCAAATTTTCTCTTAGCCTCAGTGATGGTCAGTCTGTCCAGCGTCTTGTACTCCATGATTTTCCTTTCTGACTGGAGAATCCTGCAGTCAAATGAGCAAGGTGAATGGTGCTCTCCACAGTTGACACAGATGGGAGGCGGGGCACATGGAGTATTGGGACGATATAAGCATCCACAATCTCGGCATGTGACACTGGGAGTACAGTGGGAAGACATATGGCCGAATTTCCAGCACTTAAAGCACCGCTTCAGGGGAGGGCTATAGGGATTTACATCACACCGGTAGACCATCACCTTGACCTTCTTGGGTGATGTATCACCTTCAAAGGCCAAGATGAAGGCACCGATGGCAACCTATTATCCTTGGACCCCGGTGGACACGATGGACGAAATATACACCTCACCGCTCTAAACTGGCGCGCAGCTCATTGTCAGACTGCAAAAGAAAGCCCCTGTGAAATATGATACCCTGGACCATATTTAAACTCTTACGGGGCGTGATGGTTACAGAAACATTCCCCAATTTGTCACAAGAGAGTAACTCCCGTGACTGGGCAGAGGATGCTGTTTTAATCAAGAATGACCTAGATCTCATTTTGGACAAGCTCTCCACCTCCCCGAACATGTCCTCTAAATGCTCAACAAAAAACTGATGGTTCATCGTCATGAAAGATTCCCCATCAGCTCTTTAACATACAAGGTACCAGGGTGAATAAGATCCACTGCCATCCTTAGCCTGACATTCCTCCCATGGTGTGGCCAGGGAGGGGAATGATTTGGGGTCCTACCTCTGTGTGTTGAATTGAGCTCGTGATCGCTTAGAGACTGCTGGTAGTGAAACACCAGCAAGAGATGAGGGACTACGCTTCATCACGTGTCATTCGTCCTGATGCCACTCACTCCAACCAGAGGCCCTCCCCATGGGCACCACCCAGCCACATCAAAGGCCACCTGGCAGGATTGCCATTGCTGGGGGTCCCAATGCCCCAGGGAGATGGGCATCTACCCCTTGGCATACATGGGGAGTTAATGGTGCATGCATCAGCTAAGCGATCCCTGTGTGGTCAGGGGGCTACAACCAACAGGGTACATGGCAGCCCCACCACAACAGACTGACTACCCTGCTGGATATCAGGTGTAAAGAAGTCCATGGTCATTGTTGACACAGAAATCGGCACTTCAAGTGTATGGTGGAAAACGAACCCAGGAAGGTGTCCTCACCCAAGAGATTGAGAATGGGCAGGACAGCAATGCGACAACAAGAAAGTGGGCTAACCCTCAATGCACAATGGACACGATGCACCTTGTAAAGCGCCCTTCCCCAATCGGCTCGCTCTTTGGGAAAATTTTGAAGAATGGAGGTCAAACCTACAGGGGATTGTCACAGAAAGGTGGAAACAGGTTAAACTCCTCCTAGTCGCCTCTTACGACAGGCAGGAATACCTCAAGCCTATTCTAATCCCCGGACCCACAAGGAGGGCCAAAAGTGGATTCCAGGAGGTAACATAGAAGACGGTGATCAAAGGAGTCATCGAAGAGGGAGCCATAGGATGTGTAGCCATGCATGGCAGACAAATGGCATGCATACCTGCTGAGGAGAAAGTCATGGTGATAGGACAGTTGTAGTTCAGCAGTTTCGGCATGTAGACTTTCAACCAGGCTAATGTAAACGGCGCCAGTAGCCAAACAGATGCTACGATGGTGGATAATGTTAAGACGGCGTAAGAGTGACGGACGTGCATGAACAAAGGACTCACAGTCTACTTTTGAACAGATAAGGGACCGGTACAAACTGTGGAGGATGGTTCGATTTGCGCCCCAGGCAGTACCACTGAGGACACACAGCATATTGAGGGACCATGTACAGTGGACTGCCAGGTAAGACACAAGGGAGGACCAAGAGTGTTTCCTATCGAGCATGAGCCCCAGGAATTTCGTAGTTTCAATGAATGGAAAGGCAACAGGCCCAAGATGTAAAGATGGTACGAGAATCCAATTGCGCCAACAGAAATTCGTACAAACAGTTTTGAGAGTGAAAAAACAAAAGCCATTGTTGGTGCTCCAGTAAAGATGATCGAAACATCGCTGCATCACTGAAGACGCTACTCAATGAGACAGGTCTGTGGAGAACTACAATATATGGCAAAATTGTCAATGAAAAGGGAGCTGGAGATGCCCAGTGGAAGACAGATCATTATAGGGTTGGTGGCAATAGCAAAGAGAAAAATGCTAAGGATGGAACCCTGAGGCACAAAATTTTTCTGGATAAAGATGTCTGACAAGGCAGAACCCAAACGCACCTTAAAAACTTGGTCTTTTAAAAATACCTCAAGGAAATTTGGCACATGGCCACAGAAGCCGCACATTTAGAGAGTACGATGGATACCAGTTCTCCAACAGGGGTCGTAGGCCTCCAAATTCAAAAACACGGCCACAGTCTGGGATTTCCACAGAAAACCATTTGTAACATTGGTGGACAAAATGATGAGATAGTCAACTGAAGAATGGCGTGCTTGAAAGCCACATTGTGCAGTGGTTAGTAAATTGCCAGACTCGAGCCACTATATCAGCCGAGCATGAATCATATGTTCCATCACCTTCCAAACACATCTGGTGAGAGAGATGGGGTGGTAGCTTGAAGGGAGGTGTTTGTCCTTACAGGGCTTAGTTATGGGCATGACGGTGCCTTCGTGCCATCTGCAGAGATGCGGTGCAACGTATTAAGCACAAAGTGCTTGCCCGCAGGAGAAAGGTGCTGCAACACCTGAATGTGGACAGCATCTTGACCTGAGGTGGATGGTTGGGATGAACTGAGAGCATGATCTAGCTCCCTCACAATAAAGGTGGCATTGTAGCACTTGCAGTTCCGAGAAGAAAAGGGTGTCGCCCAAGCCTCCTTAACTCGTGAAAAAGGCATGGCGACAGTGGGAAGAGCTCAAAATTTCCGCAAAATGTAGGCCTCAGGTAGTGGAAATACCAATAGGGTCCATGATTACACTGTCTGATACTGTAAGGCCAGAAATTGGAAAATGGACCTTGGTCCTAGAGAGCGATCGGAAGTTGGCCCACACGACAGAGGAAGGGGTGGAACTGTTAAAAGAACTACTGAATGAAATCCAGAAACCTTTTCTGCTAACCAAACAATGCGACGACACAGTGCACACATCTGTTTATAATGAATACAGTTTGCCATTGTAGGATGACGCACGTCTCTATACGACAATTGTGTTGCTGCACGTCTCAGTCCACGAAGGAACTGGGACACAGCCGGTAAAGAAAAAGTGTGAGGAATGGAACGTTCTGCAGAGGTAAGGATAATGTTTGTTAGATATTCCACATGGTCACCACAACTGGGTGAATGTAGTTCTTCAAAGTTTGCCAGGGAGGAGTAAAGCCACCAGTCAGCCTTAGTAAGCTGCCACTTGGGTGTGCATGCAGGTAGGGTAAGAGACAAATGGATAGCACATGGGAAATGGTCACTTAAGCAGGTACCAAAAAGAATGGACCACTCAAGACAACGGACAAGTTGGGCAGTGCAGAAGGGTAAGTCCAAACAGGAACAGGTGTGCGAGGAATCGGAGCGGAATGTGGGTGCTCCTTTGTTAAGGCAGAAGAGGTTAAGTTGATGAAGGGTGTTGTTGTGGTCTTCAGTCCTGAGACTGGTTTGATGCAGCTCTCCATGCTACTCTATCCTGTGCAAGTTTCTTCATCTCCCAGTACCTACTGCAACATACATCCTTCTGAATCTGCTTAGCGTATTCATCTCTTGGTCTCCCTCTACGATTTTTACCCTCCACGCTGCCCTCTAATACTAAATTGGTGATCCCTTGATGTCTCAGAACATGTCCTACCAACCGATCCCTTCTTCTGATCAAGTTGTGCCACAAACTTCTCTCCAATCATATTCAATACTTCCTCATTAGTTATGTGATCTACCCATCTAATCTTCAGCATTCTTCTGTAGCACCACATTTCGAAAGCTTCTATTCTCTTCTTGTCCAAACTAGTTATCATCCATGTTTCGCTTCCATACATAGCTACACTCCATACAAATACTTTCAGAAATGACCTCCCGACACTTAAATCTATACTCGATGTTAACAAATTTCTCTTCTACAGAAACGCTTTCCTTTCCATTGCCAATCTACATTTTATATCCTCTCTACTTCGACCATCATCAGTTATTTTGCTCCCCAAATAGCAAAACTCCTTTACTACTTTAATTGTCTCATTTCCTAATCTAATTCCCTCAGCATCACCGACTTATTCGACTACATTCCATTATCCTCGTTTTGCTTTTGTTGATGTTCATCTTATATCCTCCTTTCAAAAAAAGACACTATCCATTCCGTTCAACTGCTCTTCCAAGTCCTTTGCTGTCTCTGACAGAATTACGATGTCATCGGTGAACCTCAACATTTTTATTTCTTCTCCATGGATTTTAATACCTACTCTGAATTTTTCTTTTGTTTCCTTCACTGCTTGCTCAATATACAGATTGAATAACATCGAGGAGAGGCTACAAGTCTGTCTCACTCCCTTTCCAACCATCGCTTCCCTTTCGTGCCCCTCGACTCTTATAACTGCCATCTGGTTTCCGTACAAATTGTAAATAGCCTTTTGCTCCCTGTATTTTACCCCTGCCACCTTCAGAATTCGAAAGAGAGTATTCCAGTCAACATTGTCAAAAGCTTTCCCTAAGGCTACAAATGCTAGAAACATAGGTTTGCCTTTGCTTAATCTAGCTTCTAAGATAAGTTTTAGGGTCAGTATTGCCTCATGTGTTCTGATATTTCTACGGAATCCAAACTGATCTTCCCGAGGTCGGCTTCTACTAGTTTTTCCATTCGTCTGTAAAGAATTTGCATTAGTATTTTGCAGCTGTGACTTATTAAACTGACAGTTTGGTAATTTTCACATCTGTCAACAACTGTTTTCTTTGGGATTGTAATTATTATATTATTCTTGAAGTCTGAGGATATTTCGCCTGTCTCATACATCTTGCTCACCAGATGGTAGAGTTTTGTCGGGACTGGCTTTCCCAAGGCTGTCAGCAGTTCTAATGGAATGTTGTCTACTCCCGGGGCCTTGTCTTGACTTAGGTCTTTCAGTGCTGTGTCAAACTCTTACACGCTGTATCATATCTCCCATTTCATCTTCATCTACATCCTCTTCTGTTCCATAATATTGTCCTCAAGTACATCGCCCTTGTATAAATCCTCTATATACTCCTTCCACCTTTCTGCTTTCCCTTCTTTGCTTAGAACTGGGTTTCCATCTGAGCTCTTGATGTTCATACAAGTGCTTCTCTTTTTTTTCCAAAGGTCTCTTTAATTTTCTTGTAGGCTGTATCTATCTTACCCCTAGTGAGATAAGCCTCTACGTCCTTACATTTGTCCTCTAGCCATCCCTGCTTAGCCATTTTGCATTTCCTGTCGATCTCATTTTTGAGACGTCTGTATTCCTTTTTGCCTGCTTCATTTACTGCATTTTTATATTTTCTCCTTTCATCAATTAAATTCATATTTCTTCTGTTACCCAAGGATTTCTGCTAGCCTTCATCTTTTTACCTACTTGATCCTCTGCTGCCTTCACTACTTCATCCCTCAAAGCTACCCATTCTTCTTTTACCATATTTCTTTCCCCCATTCCTGTCAATTGCTCTCTTATGCTCTCCCTGAAACTCTGTACAACCTCTGGTTCTTTTAGTTTATCCAGGCCCCATCTCCTTAAATTCCCACCTTTTTGCAGTTTCTTTAGTTTTAATCTACAGGTCATAACCAATAGATTGTGGTCAGAGTCCACATCTGCCCCTGGAAATGTCTTACAATTTAAAACCTGGTTCCTAAATCTCTGTCTTACCATTATATAATCTATCTGATACCTTTTAGAATATTCAGGCTTCTTCCATGCATACAGCCTTCTTTTATTATTCTTGAACCAAGTGTTAGCTATGATTAAGTTATGCTCTGCGCAAAATTCTATCAGGCAGCTTCCTCTTTCATTTCTTTGCCCCCAGTTCATATTCACCTACTACGTTTCCTTCTCTCCCTTTTCCTACTACCGAATTCCAGTCACCCATGACTATTAAATTTTCATCACCCTTCACTATCTGAATAATTTCTTTTATTTGATCATACATTTCTTCAATTTCTTCGTCATCTGCAGAGCTAGTTGGCATATAAACTTGTACCACTGTAGTAGGTGTGGGCTTCGTATCTATCTTGGCCACAATAATGCGTTCACTATGCTGTCTGTAGTAGCTTACCCGCATTCCTATTTTCCTATTCATTATTAAACCTACTCCTGCATTACCCCTACTTGATTTTGTGTTTATAACCCTGTAGTCACTTGACCAAAAGTCTTGTTCCTCCTGCCACCGCACTTCACTAATTCCCACTATATCTAACTTTAACCTATCCATTTCCCTTTTTAAATTTTCTAATCTACCTGCCCGATTAAGGGATCTGACATTTCACGCTCCGATCCGTAGAACGCCAGCTTTCTTTCTCCTAATAACGACTTCCTCTTGAGTAGTCCCCGCCCGGAGATTCGAATGAGGGACTATTTTACCTCCTGAATATTTTACCCAAGAGGACGCCATCATCATTTAATCATACAGTAAAGCTGCATGCCCTCGGGAAAGATTACGGCCGTAGTTTCCCCTTGCTTTCAGCCGTTCGCAGTACAGCACAGCAAGGCCGTTTTGGTTATTGTTACAAGGCCAGATCAGTCATGAAGGGTGGGAAAGGAAAAAAGTCGGGTGGGAAAGGAAAAAAGTCGGGTGGGAAAGGAAAAAAGTCGGGTGGGAAAGGAAGAGAGAGGCTGACTATGAACATCATCCCATATGAGCAGCATGACTCAAGAAATGGAATGCCAACCTCAGGGGGAAGGTCAAAAAGCACCGGGAAGAAATGTGAAAACTCAAAGGAGCCCTGAGGATGTAATTTTGTTTCCTGAAGGCAGAGAACAGGGGTACGCTGCAATTCTCAAAGCAGACGTAAATCCTGTTTGTGGGATCGAAGGTTGTGAATGTTCCACTGGAGGAGAGTCATGATGAAGAAAAAATGAAGGGGTGTCACCTCAGTGGCTGCTGAGTGACAGCCTGCTAAGACTGTGCTACAGAGCACAAAGGCAGGAGGATCCTGCTTCATGAGGTACACAGAAGCATCAGCTTTCGTGTGCTGTCAGTCTGTGGAGTCCAACACAGAAAAACGGTGGGTAGTGCACACAGGCGACACGGAGGCCGGCCAGGCGAAGGTTTCACGTGGCAACACCGTCGAGTTGTGTAGCTGGTAGCTTTGCCTCTTGAGGCGAGTTTGATGGCTTTTTGCACAGCTGAACGAGGGGATGGTGATGCTACCGTGACACTGGGCAGTTGCACAACCTCAGAAATGAACTTGATGATGCATGTCAGTGTGGCCATATCCTTCATGGAGTGAGATGTAGCAAGAACAGAACTGTAAGTGCCAGACAGTAGTACACAGGTTTTGTGACTATCAACAACTTGCAAGTGACTGGGTAAAGCTCTTTTTCCTTTAGCCAGATCTCCTGGACAGCTCGCTCATCAAGATACATGGGACAATCTCAAGAGGCGGCAGCAAGGCCACCACTGCAGTTGATTAGCGAAGAGAAGGAGGCAGACAATTGCGCCTGTACGCACCCCTACCCCAGGTTACACATTAGGCTGGGTGTCGACAAGATGTTCGGGTGTGGTCGAAACAATGACACTGGTAACAGCACATTGGGTTTGGACTGTACGATCGGACTGTGACAATTTCATAGCCTGCTTTGATATTGGACGGAAGCACCATTGTGTGTGTGTATATATAATCACCCAATGGATGGTAATGACAACCTGAACAGAGAGGTATGATTTGATTTTGGCCTTGGTCAGCCTGTTGAGCAGCCTAGTGTAAATACCACCACAGGAAGAATTCAAAGTTCTATAGACCTCGAAATGAACAGGATAGCCGTGGTGAAGCAAGGTGGAAAGCAGTTGTGGTTGTGAATCAGAATTAGTCTCCAAAAGCAAAGTGTCATTCTTGTAAATGAGAGCAGGATTTCACAAGGCCAGCAACTTCATCACCATCTTCCTGAATAATAAATGGATTGACCGTTGCGAAGGACCGACCGTCTTCAGTATGCGATACCATGAGGAATGGTGGTGCAGCTGGAAGGGTCTTTGAATCGTTAACCACATTCTGTTTACATTTCATAGACGTTGCTTGCGAAGATGATTGGCTCATTGCGAGAAAATCCCCATGATTGCCAGCACCTCTGATGGCGCGTTCCTTCCAACTGGGGGACCCCTTCATAAGGGGACACGTGATTGTTCACACCTGAAGTCACACCTCCCGAACACCTAACAGAGATACCAACTTGCAATTTTGGAAGGTAACAGCTCAGGCAATCACCCCTCTCTGGGCCTGACCTGTACCTGTGGTGTGTGCAAACCCTACTTGTCGACCCGGGGCAGGAAATTACGGGCTACCCAGTAACCTGTTACATGTCAGACGTGTGGGCCAGCCCTCAGGAGCACATAGGGAGAAAGAAGAAAAAGAGGAACCTCAAATACCAAAGTGGAGGAAGAATAGGCGAAGGTAAACAAAGAAAGCAAAAGGGAACAATAAACAGTGGTGATATTGTTCTTATGTCAGCCATGGAAATTCCCAATAGCACCCCAGACATATTCCCCAAGGGGAAAAAGAATATCAAGAAGAGAGAGACATGCAGCACATAAGGGAAAAGATGCTGCAAAGGCTGGGGGCCCTTGGTAGCCAAGCACGAACCCACAGTGACAAGCCCCCTGAGGGGAGAGAGTGCAAGGATGGATGGATTGATTGATTCAGAGATTAAATGTAGTGGATGGTTGCTCATTCCTTATATATCTTCCCGATTATATCCTGACCCAGAACTACGTTTCCTTTGAAGGAAAGGTTTACAAACAAATCTGTGGCATCATGGGCGCCTGTATGGCACTCTTCTATACCAACCTGGTTATGTGACATCTAGAGGAAACTTTCCTAGCCCTCAAAACTCCCAACCCCTAGTTTGGTTCTTATTCTTTGGTGATATCTGCATGATCTAGACTCAGGCCAGGACCAAGGCCTTCACAACCTCAACATATTTTGCTCCATCTGTTTCACTTGGTCCTCTTCCACCCAACATGCCACTGGAAAGTGATCTCCACCTCGTTGATGGTCCTATCCACACCTCTATCCACATCAAACCAACTTATCACCAGGCACTACTCACCAAACCTAGCCCACAAACAGATCCCTTGCCATATCCTCTCTCTCTCTCTCTCTCTCTCACACACACACACACACACACACACACACACACACACACACACACACTCACACTATCTTCCCACCATCCCCAGGAATCTGTTATAGACAAGTGCTCCCTGTCCCCCAATATCACCCTGGACTGGAACAACCATTCCATATCCTTTGACAAGGCTTTGAATATATCTCATCCTGCCCTGAGGTGAGTGACATTCTACCAAAGACCCTCCTAAAGACCCGCTGCCCCCAAAGTAGTGTTTGTTGTACACTCAACCTATACAACTTCCTAGTCCACCCCTACGCCGCTCCTACTTGCAACCCCTTGTAATACAGATCACATACCTCTGGCACACCAATTTGCAAGACCTGCCCAATCCACCCACCCAGCATTCACTCCAGTCCTGTCACAGGCTTATCTCACCCCATCAGCACCTGGGCTACCTGTGAAAGTAGCCATGTCATACATCAACTCTGCTACAAACACTGCACAGCTGTTTATATTAGTACAACTATCCACCAGCTCCCTGACTCATGGTCAAGAGAAAAAATAGTTCACGAATTCAACGTTTCCCATCGTTTGGTTAGGCTAACCCGAAAATTAGTGAAATAGCAAGTCATTCTCCTAGTTTTAGGAAAGTAGAAAGGAGTAGGTATAAGTGAAGAAAAAATTAAAAAGATTCAGCAGTTTTTTTGAAGATGGTAAAACAGTAGAACGTGCCCAGGTTGCAAAGATAACAAAAGAGTTGTTATAAACAGAGTTAAAGTAACAAAGCAGAAATGACTAGTGCTGTCAAATTTAAATGATATTCTCACCCTCAATGCAAAATAGGAAGGTCAAAATTTTGTGACCTCTGCCTAAGTGGTGTATTTTAGCTGGATACTCTCTGTATGTGTTTGTTTATATCATCAAAATGTCAAACTGATGATTGCGGGTGGAAAACTCAGTGATCTTAACTACAGAGAGTTACTGGATTTAATGGCATGTTACACTAAGAGTTATGGTTGCATGATGAGTTTGTGTAGTAAATCCCCTCGTAAGGTTAACTGTTATTGAATTGTTTCACAAATATGATGAGGAAATGCCAGGCAGTATTATCTTCAAACAGTGGGTCACCACTGACAGGGCAGAAATGATAACAGTGGTTAAATCTCAGGAAGAGTACTTCGAATCTTTAATTGATAACTTACAAAAACTCAAAAGTTACCACAACGTTTTTGAAGGCCAAAAAAGCACAACTTCATGAAACTGAATGCATAGTGCTAGCTGATTTTGCAGAAAGTTTTACATTTGTGATTCAGGATGCAATACAAGGGTACCACTGGATCAATGACCAGGAAACAGTGGATCCATTTATTCTCTACTTTAAAAATGAGAAAGATTAAGTTTGCTGTTCTTCAATTTGCATTCTAATAGATTACTTGGAGCACAACACTTTGGCTGTACTTATGTTTCTAAAGTGTGTAATAAATTACGTAAAAGAAAATTTCCCAAGGTTGAGAAGCTGATATAGTTTTCAGATGGAAGCAGTTATCAATGTAAGAACAAAAATAATTTTTCAAATCTGTGCAACCACAAAGTAGACTTTTGGGTTGGAGGCTGAAAGGCACTTTTTTGCATCTTGCCATGGTAAAAATGCATGTGATGGAGTAAGAGGTACAACAAAATGTGAAGTAAGTAAAAGCCAGCCTACAAAGACCAACCACAGACCAAATTCTCACAGTACAGAACATGTATGTCTTTTGCAAGGATAATACTGAAGGCATTACGTATTTTCTGATCAAGAAAGAAGTGGTTCTGCATATGAAAACAACACCTCAAACCAGATTTGAAAACTGTATTGATATAAACAAAACAAGGCATTTCCACAAATTCATTGGCATTGCAGAAAACTTAGTTCGATGCTATGCAACATCAGAAGCCGAAATTTATAAGGATCAATGTGTCAGTAAAATTACATCTCTGTCTTTAACGTTGAATGACATAGTGGCACATGTGTTTGATGGACAGGGGAGGCTTGCAGAGGTTAAAAGAATAAGTTTGGAAAACAATTGTTAGCAGAGTAATTTACGGGCGGTTTCTGATTGGAACAATTTATTAATACATTAAACAAGCCACTTGAATTACACACATAAAGCTCTCAATACAAGGAATAAAACAAATCATAACGTCTCAAGTTGTCCATAGCAACGCAAAAGATATTCACACACCAGGGAGGCATCAATTCTAAAATCCCACACCCCCACTAGAATTATGGCTGCAAAGAAGATACACACACACAACAAAAAAACTACTTTCTCAGCCTGAAATCTTGCAGCAGCAGATGACAGCGCACCTTCATCAGAGATTTTGTCATCATATCTGCCAGCATTTGGTCTGAATGTATGTGGTGCACAGTAATTTGAGTTGACTATTTTTCCCCTTATGCAGCGCAGGACTTCTCACATTTATCCACTGGAGAGCACATGACGACCTGTGTGGTAGTGACCACTTCCCCCTCTTCCTGTCAGTGCCTCAGCCTCAGGCACACGGGCGTCTGCCCATATGGGCTTTGAACAAGGCGGACTGGGGATATAAGATGAACATCAACAAAAGCAAACCGAGGATAATGGAATGTAGTCGAATTAAGTAGGGTGTTGCTAAGGGAATTAGATTAGGAAATGAGACACTTCAAGTAGTAAAGGAGTTTTGCTATTTGGGGAGCAAAATAACTGATGATGGTCGAAGTAGAGAGGATATATAATGTAGATTGGCAATGGCAATGAAAGCGTTTCTGAAGAAGAAAATTTTGTTAACATCGAGTATAAATTTAAGTGTCAGGAAATCGTTTCTGAAAGCATTTGTATGGAAGTGAAACGTGGACGATAAATAGTTTGGACAAGAAGAGAATAGAAGCTTTCGAAATGTGGTGCTACAGACGAATGCTGAAGATTAGATGGGTAGATCACATAACTAATGAGGAGGTATTGAATGGAATTGGGGAGAAGAGGGGCTTGTGACACAACTTGACTAGAAGAAGGGATTGGTTGGTAGGACATGTTCTGAGAAATCCAGGGATCACCAATTTAGTATTGGAGGGCAGCGTGGAGTGTAAAAATCATAGAGGGAGACCAAGAAATGAATAGACTAAACAGATTCAGAAGGATGTAGGCTGCAATAGGTACTAGGAGATGAAGAAGCTTGCACATGATACAGTAGCATGGAGAGCTGCATCTAACCAGTCTCAGGACTGAAAACCACAACAACCTTTTAGATACCTGAAGATTCTTTTGACTGCTTGCTAGTGCGGTATGCCTGGATTATTACGAAAACGGCTAACAATTCCTATCGGAAAGGCTAGGTCTGGCCTTGTTCCTAATTGAACGTACATTAAAACTACCTATTGCTTCGCGATGGAGTATGTTCCTCACAGCTTCTTGCTCTTATTCTGTTTACGGACACATTTCATATCATGAGTAAGCATCTGATTACTGTCCAGTGGTGTACATATTGGCTTACACTCTTCCATCCACAAATAACCTTCTTTGCAGTTCCTAGTAATTCAGATTCCTAAATAGTTTGTAACTTACCGAAGATCTTTCAGTTTGTTTTTAAAAGCATCTGTATCTTGTGAATTGTTACTAAAAATGAGCATATCATCCACATAAACAGCAACTATTAAAATGTCTGAACCTTGATTTTTATAATACGCAAGGATCAGCAGCGACCACCTTGCTTCAATCCATATACTGCCTTTTTCAGTCTTCTTACATCAGTATGTTTCACTGTCTTTGTAACTGGATCCACTTCTGGAACTTTCACATAAATCTCTTCATGTAAGTCCTCTTGTAAAAAGGCTGTGAAAACATGTAAGTGATCAATGTCAAGATCATATTTAGCAGCCACACCAAATAAATACCTTAATGAGTTATATATTATGACTGGTGCATATGTTTCATCATGCCTTGCTTCTGAGCACCACCTTTTACCACTAGCCATGCTTTATAGCGTATGATGAGACCTTTCATATCTTTCTTTGTTTTAAATACCCATTTTGCTTTTAATGGCTTTTTATCTGAAGGTAAGTCAGCAGACATTCCTTATGTGGTTCTCTATGTGAGATTGTAACTCATCTTGTATTGCCTTCAGCCAGTTTTCAGCATTGTCCGACATCATCGCTTCTTCTAACATCAAAGGATCGGAGTCAGTTGACTGTTTAGACTGGTAAGTTACAAAGTCATGCAGTTTCTTTGGCTTTGGAATTCTTGATGACTTTCGTATTTGCTGCGGTTGCTCATTATCATTAACTGGATCGTCTGGGTGTGTTTCATCATTGCTGCTAGTATTCATTGAACTATTACTTGATGTTACACTCTCAGGTTCAGGTTCAATTTCTTCTAATTCATTTGTAGTTACTTCATCTTGCTTCTTCTCTGCCTGTGGGAGAAACAGTCGACTTGGTTCCTTTGACTCGGTTCTCTCTTTACACTGTTTCGAAGCGTCTTCATAAAAAATCACACCTCTCGTTTTTATGATTCTCTGACAGTTAGGTTCAAAAAGTCTGTATGCTTTTGAATCTTTGCAGTTGTTGTTATGGTCTTCAGACCTGAGACTGGTTTGATGCAGCTCTCCATGCTACTCTATCCTGTGCAAGCATCTTCATCTCCCAGTACTTACTGCAAACCACATTCTTCTGAATCTGCTTAGTGTATTTATCTCTTGGTCTCCCTCTACGATTTTTACCCTCCACACTGCCCTCCTGTGCTAAATTTGTGATCCCTTGATGCCTCAGAACATGTCCTACTAACCGGTCCCTTCTTTTTGTCAAGTTGTGCCACATACTCCTCTTCTCCCCAATTCTATTCAATACTTCCTCATTAGTTATGTGATCTACACATCTAACCTTCAGCATTCTTCTGTAGTACCACATTACGAAAGCTTCGATTCTCTTCTTGTCCAAACTATTTATCGTCCATGATTCACTTCCATACATGGCTACACTCCATACAAATACTTTCAGAAATGATTTCCTGACACTTAAATCTATACTCGATGTTAACAAATTTCTCTTCTTCAGAAACGCTTTCCTTGCCATTGCCAGTCTACATTTTATATCCTCTCTACTTCGACCATCATCAGTTATTTTGCTCCCCAAATAGCAAAACTACTTTAAGTGCCTCATTTCCTAATCTAATTCCCTCAGCATCATCTAACTTAGTTCCACTACATTCCATTATCCTCATTTTGTTTTTGTTGATGTTAATCTTATATCCTCCTTACAAGACACTGTCCTTTCCATTCAACTGCTCTTCCAAGTCCTTTGCTGTCTCTGATAGAATTACAATGTCATCGGCGAACCTCAAAGTTTTTATTTCTTTTCCATGGATTTTAATACCTACTACGAATTTTTCTTTTGTTTCCTTTACTACTTGCTCAATATACAGATTGAATAACATCGGGGAGAGGGTAAAACCCTGTCTCACTCCCTTCCCAACCACTGCCTCCCTTTCTACCATCTGGTGAGCAAGATGTATGAGACAGTCGAAATAGCCTCAGACTTCAAGAAGAATATAATAATTCCAATACCAAAGAAAGCAGGTGTTGACAGATGCGAAAATTACCGAACTATCAGTTTAATAAGTCACAGCTGCAAAATACTAACGTGAATTCTTTACACTCAACACTTTTTGTCCCAATTTCATCTGTTGGCTCTTGGAATGTGAGCATACGCCTTACTTCCAAATATTCTAAGATGTTTACGATTCGGCTTCTTATTTGTCCAGGTTTCCTCAGGGGTCTTGTTCTTTAGCGCATTAGTCAGGGACCTGTTAATTAAATAAACTGTAGTGTAGACTGCTTCTGCCCAAAATATATTTGGCAAATGTGCTTCAAAGAGCAGGCATCTTGCTTTTTCTACTATTGTACGGTTGTAACACTCAGTCATTCCGTTTTGTTCTGGTGTATATGGCACTGTAGTCTGACGTCGGATTCCTTCCTTTCTGAAAAACGTTATCAGACTATCATTCAGATATGCTGTGCCATTATTAGTGGGTCGAGTGCAGATGCTTTTTCCGGTTTGCCTTTCTACTACATTTTTGAAGTCTCGTATCAGTTGTGCTACTTGATGTTTATTTCTGAGGAAATATACAAATACTTTCCTGGACTAGTCATCAATTAGAGTAAGAAAGTATTTGGCTCCTCCAATTGATCTAGTTTCCATCGATCCACACAAATCTAAGTGAACTAGCTCAAGAATTTCTGTGGCTCTTGAGCTAGATCATGGAAAAGGAAGTCTTGTTTGTTTCCCTCTAGTATTTATTGTTCCCTTATATGATATTCCACTAGCCAGTCCATTACAAAGTGCATCCACAGCTTCAGAATGCAGATGACCTAGACTTCCAGTGACTGAATATAAAAATACGATTTTTGCTCAGTTTGTACACCTATATGATAGCAACATACTGTAAACATTTCAACTATGATATGTGACTGTGAACAAAGATCTTAATTTTTGAAAATAAGGCGATGGCTGTTGCCTATTCATGTGTGAAATTTGCGGGATATAATCAATTATTATTGAAGTAAGGTACTGAATTATATATAAAAAGTGAAAACATCACTGAAATTAACATTAATATTGTTTTGACATACTTAAATAGTTTCAATTAACATCCTTCGAGATGTGACTGTTCCTAAACTTGGTAGTGAATGTTAACACCACTTATTTCTCCAGACAGCTTCTGTAATGTAGAATAAGTCCCACCTGAGATAACTAACCCCAAACTCT
The DNA here is from genome assembly GCF_023897955.1 of Schistocerca gregaria. NCBI lineage: Eukaryota > Metazoa > Arthropoda > Insecta > Orthoptera > Acrididae > Schistocerca > Schistocerca gregaria. The sequence goes on along the minus strand of NC_064925.1, from coordinate 496,920,161 downwards.
ACAAAAACTGAAAATTTTCAAATTTCAAAAATTCATAAAAAATTAAGCAAACATTTGTGAGTGTTATTGCTCCACATGAGGCTAGCAGGTTAGGTTAGGTTAGTGTTTTTTAACGTGCCATCGACACCGAGGTCATTAGAGACGGAGCACAAGCTCAGGTTAGAGAAGGATAGGGAAGGAAATCGGCCGTGTCCTTTCAAAGGAACCATCCCGGCATTTAACTGAAACGATTTAGGGAAATCGCAGAAAACCTAAATCAGGATGGCTGGAGACTGGATTGAACCGCCGTCCTCCTGAATGCGAGTCCAGTGTGCTAACCACTGCGGCACCTCGCTCGGTGAGGCTAGTAGCGTATGATATCTAACTACAGGAAAAAATAGACGCTCATAAATCACTACTTGTTTGTTTATTTTTGGGCCTAAATAGTGTATTTTTGAAAATTTAGATACCAAACTTTGGAGGCCATTTTGACTGGTTATTTTCAAATTTAGGGTATTTTGTGTAAAAGGCAATTTTGTAGAGGACACTTTTCTTAAAACAATCTTGTCAATTGCATAGTTGACTCAATGCTCCTGAGTTTCGGTGTATGGTCTCCTTTAATCTTAAAGTAGATATAAAAATAATTTATTTCTTAAAACCTGTATTTCCCAGTCCAAATGGTAATACTGCACACTGGAACTCTCTTGTACAGCACCACAAACTATGCTAGAGGTGAAAAAACAATCCCTCTCCTTTTTGATGGCTTTCTTCTCTGTGCACCTATTTGTCGTTTTTGTTACCTTTTCTCTCTTACAATATCAGCTCCCTGCTGTCCAATAAATTATACTAAAAGTTCTCACAAAACATTTTACTCATATTTTAATATCAACTCACTTGAATTTCATTTTTCTTATATATGAATGCATGTGGATGTGCGTTCCAGACTGGATCATATGGACCAATTTTATTCAAACTCCTAAGCCTATTTGTTTGTTAATATAGCAGGTCCACCCTTTCACTTGCCCAATTTCCCACTGCCGTAAAGAATTAATCTGTATGTAATGCTATATTATATCTCAGAGTTGCTCTGAGATTCACAATGCTTTACTAAATATTGTCCTATTGCAGGTGGTACAGACTTGCCTTTCTGAGAACCAACAGCCTGACATTTAGCTTGCAGCCACCAAGTCACATACTGACAAGTTAGCCAGTAGGAACATGAACACTGTTCCCTTTCTTTGCCTACATATTCCACCAAATTGGTTTGACAAAGAACCAAAACACTGGGGCAGTCCTCAAGAAAAATTCACAATACTGTGCTGTTTGCAGGCATAAAGCATAAACCCTATTTTTTTTTTTTCGGAAACAGGGAACTTTCTTTCAATCACCCTTACTGATTTTACACTCTCATTCTTCACAGCTCTTTGCAGCATTACTCCCAGATAATATATAGATGTAATTGTTTCCAAGGGGGCAGGGAGTGTGTAGATAATGTTGTAATCTGACACTACAGAATTAAAATAATTACAAATTTTTGCTTACCTTACTCTTTTGCGACAAGGGCTAAAAATGTCATCATCATCATCATCATCGTCGTCATCTTCTGGATGATCAAATGAATCACTGTCATCTAAATCTTCAACCATACCATCTCTGTAAACTGAATTTCTTTCACTTAAAGTCAGAGGTGCTCCACATCTAATATGGCGCCTTGAACGAATTCCTGAAAAATAATAAAATAGGTGATCAGTTGCTAAGTAAAATTATTCAAGGTGATCACATATATTTTGTTTATCACAGAAGAAGTAGAAAAGGTTCTGAGGAGCAAACAGGGACTTCCTGTTTTAAAGTTTATGGAATTCAAATTCAAACTCAGAAATGCAAAGGAACAACTATTATTACGTCTTGATACAAAAGCCAAGTGTACTGAAAGATGGGCACACAATGAATAAACAAAAGGGTGCTACAACCAAGGAACATAAAAATAAATGCAACAGTAGTGCCATCAAAATTTTAGGTGGGTTGATTTTAAGAACGAAAATAATATTTGAACGTCAACACTTCATTCTCTCTCTCTCTCTCTCTCTCTCTCTCTCTCTCTCTCTCTCTCTCTCTCTCTCTCTCCCCCCCCCCCCCCCCCCAGAATAGTTTACTCTCCCCAATCAGAAAAGACAGATCTCTCCTGTTCTAACTGCCTAAATGTTACTCATTACTTCACCCATTTAGTGAGTCATGATCTGTCCTCAAACATTCCATATTCCAGTTATTTCCATGTATTCTTTTTCACCATAAAATATTACATTTAAGAGAAGCAGAGTAGTAGGCATCTCTATCCTTACTTAAATATTTCTAGATTTATCTTATTCTAAAACTGCAGATGACAATGTGGTCTTCAGACCGGTGTGGTGCACATTCTCCACTCTATCCTGTGCAAGTTTTTCCATCTCCAAATAAGGACGGCAACCAACATCCTTTTGAACTTGCTTAATGTATTCATCTCTTTGTCTCCCTCTACAATTCTGACTGCCAGAATTTCTAACCAACATTAAACTAATAATTCCTTGATGTCTCAGAATGTGTCCTATAACCAATCCTTTCTTTTAGTCAAGTTATGCCAAATATCTTTTCTCTCATATTCCATTCAGTACTTCCTTATTAATTATGCATTCTATCCATTTAATTTTCAGCATCTCCTGTAGCAGCACATTTCAAAATCATCTTCTCTCTTCTTGTCAAATGGCTTATCATCAAAGTCTCACTTCTGTACAAGGCTACACTCCAAATACTTTCACCAGATGCTTCCTGTGGCTCAAGTTGAAGTGTGTCAACAAATTTCTCTTCTTCAGAAATACTTTTCCTAGTCAACATTTTATATTCTCCTTACTTCTGCAATAATTAGTTATTTTGTTGCTCAAATAGCAAAACTCTTCTACTTTTAGTGCCTCATTTCCTAATTTCTAATTCTCTCAGATCTGTCTCGCGTGTGTATCATTGTTTTGATTTTGTTGATGTTCATCTTACATTCTGCTTTCAAGACACTGTCCATCCTGTTCAACTGCTCTTCTAAGCCTGTTGCTTTCTGACAAAATTACAATGTCACAGGAAAACATCAAAGATTTTATTTCTTCTCTCTGAACTTTAATTCCCATTCCAAAATTTCTCCTTGGCTTCCCCTCCACAGTTGCCCAATGTGCTGATTGAATAACACTGGGGATAGGCTACACCACTGACTCACTCCCTTCTCAGCCACTGCTTCCCTTTCATGGTCCTCAACTCTGCAACTGCCGTATGGTTTCTGTACAAGTTGTATATAAACTTCCACTCTCTCTATTTTACCCCTGCTACCTCCAGAATTTCAAAGAGCATATTCCAGTCAACATTTTCAAAAGCTTTCTCTAAATATAAAAATGTTAAGAACATAGATTTGGCTTTCTTTGACCCATCTTTTAAGATAATTCTAGGGTCAGTGTCATTACACATATTCATACATTTCTCCTGAACCGAAAGTGATCATCCCAGGGGTTGGCTTCCACCAGGTTTTGCACTCTTCGGTAAATAATTAATGTCAGCATTTTGCAACTATGACTTTAAAAACTGATAGTTTAGTAATATTCAAACTTGACACCACCTGCTCTCTTTGAAACTGGAAATACTACAGTCTTCTTGAAGCTTGAGAGTAATTCCTGTCTCATTCATGTTGTATAGTAGGTAGGGTGGTCTTGTCGTGGTTGAACCCCCCCACCAGAGGATAATAGTAGTTCTGAGGGAAAATAGTCTGCCCCAGGGCCTTGTGAAGTCTGTCGGTGCTCTGTCAAATTCTTCTTCCAGCATCATATCTCCCATCTTATCACCTACTTCCTCTTCTCTTTCTATAATGCTGACTAAGGTTGTGGTGACACAGGTATAAAATTTAAAAGGCAGTGTTGTCAAAATCACATGATATCTTTCTGTAGACTTATTCAGGGAGTATATGCAGACAAGGGGGGGGGGGGGGGGGGGGGGGGGAAATCTTGGATGTCTCAGTTAAAATGACACTTTTTCTGTGTTAAATGTTAAGTGATGATATATTTTCCCTTGGAACTGTAAAACCTATCAATCCTTTGAATGGTAAAAGATTTATACGCCACAACCTCTAACAGTAACATCATCTGAATCACTTGGAACATCAGAACAATCATCCACAAACAGTTCAGCAAGAATCTCACTTTCCGTCAACTGTTTTCACACAATGTTGGCAATAAAACAAAAGAGAAAAATGAGTCCATGCTGTTGTTCACTGCATGAACCCTCCAATTCATATATAACCTTTTGTTAAAATGAAATAGTTACTGGCATGAACAACAGGTCTCAGAAAATGTGCACAGAACAAAAAACATAAATTTATATGATCTGTCCACAACAGTTGGCTATCTACACAAGTCATGCACAAGTGTTAAACAAAGATTACCACAACAGGAACAATTGTGACACAGCATTAAACAAAATATGCTGTTAAGTTAAAAGACTAAGCTGCAGGTAGCAGCAGAGGGGTGGGGGTTAACTTCTGCAAGAAAGACATGTTATTGAGACCTTAAGGAGAAGTTGTGTTGACAGTTGGGATCTTTAACCACCAAAAGTATAGTTTTTTGACAGACTTTGATTCAGCAACGGCATGGAATCTTAAAGAGTAGCTGAAAACTTCTTGGAGGAAGTAACTGTTTTTTCTGCTTTATTAATTTCTGTTGTGTAAGGCCCAATTAGAATCTATATCATCCTCACTCATCCTCAGTTTCATACCCAGTACTTGTCCTCTAAAAGAAGTTGTTTTTTGTTTTTAGGGATCTCAAGTTTCCCCTCAACTCTGCTTGCTTGCCCTTATTTTTACCAGACAGTTTTCTTTTTATGTGTTTGTGTTGTTCGTTGCAACATCGTATCATCTTGTGGTCACAGTCAAATCAAGAATGCTTTGAGAAACTTCCTTTAATGATTCATATATTTGTGAAAAAAGTTTGCCAGTTGCTCTTTTAATGATTTTCATGTCATGTCAAGCTATAAACTGGGCACAGGTACAATGCATCGACTCCATAAACACAATTTCCACCTGAATGACACGATTGAAAGAATTGAGCTCACTCAGGGCACACCTTTAACAGGCCACATGTTTGGTAACTATATTCAAGAGACTTCTCCTGTGTTGTGTGTGTTGAGGTCTACAGTTGGTGCAAGGGGACTTCAAGAAGTAAGTTACACATGTCGACCATTGCTAACACTACTGCCTAAGAGTGGCCCATTGTGTGTGTGTGTGTGTGTGTGTGTGTGTGTGTGTGTGTGTTTTTTTCTGGGTTTCCTGCAGACACAATTCCACTGTGATATGGGCAACAGTTGCATCCCACTGTGGGCATGAAACAGCATGCCAACTGGAAACATACACCGAGGCTCAAATATGTGGTAAAATATGACGTGTGTAAAAGGCCTGAAGCCTTCCAAGATTAACTAGCAGTATATGCTATGTAACGTAGAGCCATAACAGAATGGTGCCGACATTTTGACCAAGGCCTTACACATGTTGCTGACCCTGGCTGGGAAAGAAGGCCATTGACATCGATCACAGATGACACAGTCTGAGGAACTGACTCAGTTACTGAACGGCACCATGACTGCTGAGCAGATTCTGTCATTGAGGAATTGAAAGATGGGTAGAATGTGCCTGTTGGAAAATAGCGTCACACAACCATGTCACTTTGAAATGTCGCACAGCAATCAATAATTGTTATTTGGCCTCCCATAGTAATGAGTAACTTACTTTTTGAAGCCCCCTTATAATGTTACAAAGCGAAAGCTTGAGTGAAACACAATACCCAAATGTTCGTCTGTATGTGTAAGCAAGCAAGTGACTGATGCAAAACCTAATACATGCAGTAAAAACTACTCATAAGAGGAATGCTTTCACAATTTTACTGCTGTGCAACAGTAACAAGAGCATACACACAGCTCACATAAAGGAGGAAAATAACCCACAATAACACAGTAGAGGAGTGGAAGGTTTTATGTAATTACAAACCACAGTACAAATGAAGAAATTTAAGATGCACCTGTATGACATGGTAGAAGCCTGGCAATCAGTAATCAGATGATTTGATGACAATGGGTGTTTCCTCTCACAAGGGGAGCTTCCGGTCTCTGAAATTCAGTTCAGGATGAGACTTCACAGGTAAGCAGTATACCTCGAGGGAGTCCACTCATAGAAGTCTTAAAGCACACTATCCAGATAATTCCGAGAAAAAGTGCTCCAAGTTTTAAGCATAGCACATATGCGCCTCATACATGGGCAAAGTAGCATTTTAGCACACAGGTGAAATAGCTTGGTCAGTAACGAGCTAGAATGTCATACAGCCAATCCAGGTTCGATCCTACCTGCAGGATCGATTACTTTTTTTTTTGTTTTCTTAAAGTTTAAAAAATTATAACAAAATTTAAATAAAGTGAGTGACATTATGTATTATCAATTAAATCATAAACAATTTTATTTTGTTTATGAAATAGCTGCCACAGCTACTTAACATGTGAATTAAATGCATGAATATTTTCTTTTAAAAAGTTGAATACTTTCTGGGTGGATTTTCAGTTATATAAAGTTTTTTAGAATATCATGTTAATTTCTCAATTTTGTACTTTACGTGCAAGCAGCAGAATAATAACTGTCATAAAAATGTTGAAAACAAAAAATATTTTGTCATCTTGCACAATTTATGAAGATGATTGTTTATAGGAACACTATTTCTTTAGAAGATCTGTTGAAAAACATACTTCATTGGCATTCCTGAGAACTTCTCTCACCAGAAAGCCTGGCAGCATACTAGGCATAACAGATCATTTCCTTAAAAATTGGCGATGACAGCTGATGGACTATTCATTGGATTTTTATATAGTCTTCATGAGAATTTATTTCTCATCATTTTCAGAAAGATAAGCACAATTTTGCATACGTTTTATGCACAATTTTGCATACGTTTTATCCGATTTCTTTCACTTGTCAATAATAGTAGACATAGCATTTCAGAGGAATCACTTCCCTTGTACACACTGGCAATTTCTCATCATCCTGAAAAATTTCATCATATAATTCAGACTTTACTCGTCCACCCCAAGAGACAATAATTAACAGAAACTTCTTGACCCATATAAGGCTTCAAACGCCAGTTGAGGAAGCCAGTATACAGTTCTGTCGTTAACTTCCCAGATTTGGAAGACATTGTTACAACATTTTTATGATTTAGTTCATATTCTTTTACTGTTTTTTGAAGTAAGGGAGCAAAGATACTGGTTGAATCTGGTAAAGAAACAAAAACTTGAGGTAGGATGTATCCAGAGAGAGAGAGAGCATATTGAGTAGTATACGTATGCATCACTTTATTCATGTCGTTTCTTTTGACGAAAATAGCTCTGCTTCATTTTACAGCCAGAGTCCTGTTGTACACTGACTGAGACCAACATCCTGAAAAGAATAAACAACTGAAATTGAAGTATTTTGTCAAATAATCGTAAAAATAGAGAGCAAACTGAATTTTTAAATACCGTACAATAAATAGCTCTCTGGTCAGTGTTGATAACAAAATCTTTGTTGAAATACGGTATCAACTTTAACATCTAGGTTCAAAAGTGTCTGCAGCAGGAAAGGCTTCTTCAATCACTGCTGCTTCTTTTCTTGAAACAAATCTTACCACTTTTTGCTGATGAATTCAGTGCTTATTTTTTTACCTATGAACTCAGCTGTCAGAAGCTTTAAATTAAAAAAACTGAACTGTTGTGCTGCTGCTAAAGCCCACTGTTGTAAATTCCGTGTAGTCACTTGCGCTTGGGCTGAACAAAAAGACTTGCGCTTGAGCTGAACAAAAAGATCGTATGGCCAAGAACTGATTGCTGCAGGCTTGATTCTTCTCCCCCCCCCCCTCTCTCTCCCCCTCTCCCCCCCCCCCCCCCCCCACTGGGATAAATATTCCTTCTTTCTTAACTGACTTTATTCTTGTTTTTAATGTTTGCAGTTTCCACATGGGGTGAGCCTTTGCAATATTAACAAAGCTAATTTACATCTGTAAATTTCTTCACCCATCAACATTGCTTCATGGGAGATTGTCACTCATGATTCAGATGCACTGAAATTATTTGCAGCAAGCAAGCAAGCTTTCATAATAAACACCCACGTCTTTTAACATCACCTTCAACACTTCACTGTATAACGAATCTGCAGCTATTGATACTTTCACGGTGTCTTCATTGACAGATTTTTAATTCACAATATTGTAAAAATTCCGTTAATATTTCACAGTACAGAACACTCCAATCTCTACGAAAGTCAGGCTAAGCTAAGGCCCAGTAGCAGCTAAGGCCCACTGCTCGATTAGTTACGTGTGGGCCTTGACACTTCCTGACTATCTGCCTGTTTATATATACAACATCTATACTCCGCTTTTCCACGAAGACAGTGGTTCCTCAAATTTACAATGAATATTTAGAACCTTTTTCACAGTTTATAACATCACCCAATTTTGTAACAACATTGTAATGACAGCAATATACTGCCATTGGAAATGCATTTGAAATTATTCAATTTTAAAAAAAGAAAGTATTGATGAGTGTAATTCATTTTTTAAGTAGCCTATGACAACCATTTCAAAAACGAAATAAAATATTTATGATTTAATTGATAACACAGTAAAACTGGCTCAAATCCGCAAGTGTATAATTCGAAAATCTGCCCAAACTATACAAGTATTTCAGTCCCGACGCATTCGGTGCTGTTTTACACGCTGATTTTTTGTATAAAGAGGAACGTGCCTAACGTGGAAAAAGAAAGTAAACCTTAGAACATACTAAATAATTCATTCTATAATGAGGAAGAGTGTCTACACTATACTACTGTATTACAGTTCATTAGTTATTCACAACTCTACAAGGACATTACTTTTAACACATCTGCTATGCGGTGCAAAACCAAGGAAAGAGATCCAGTGCAGTGTGGTGCTGCTGGTGTGAACTTAAAGCCACACAGCTCTGTGCAACAACAAATAAGTTACACTCAGTGTCGGAGCAGTACATCAAAGGAAACAGTTCGTTCGTCAGCACCCTGTTTGTCGGCTTTCTTGTTTTCCTCATTGACTCATGCTGTCGCATACAGAAACATTGTACATCTACCAACACACTGCTGAAATGTACGCAGTGAAAGAGGTGGGTACTGTTCCGTTAAACAATGATTTTACCTGGCAAGGTGACTATTTTCTGCCTGTTTCAGTTGAATAGTAGCACTTTAAGAGGTACAATAACATGATCTCTAACAAACGGTGTGTGCCGTTAACACTTAGCAAAATGATTAATGTAACTGAGACAAATGAGACAGACAAACAATCTGTGCACGAAATTATGTTGCTTTTTAAATGTGGTAAAACACTGTTTTATGAGACTATAAGAAACAAGGATGAGTTTCAGGACGAATGGATGAAAGGGAAGGGACAGATGGAAAGAAAGGTGAAGAAGACCAAAAATAAAGAAATTAACGAAACAGTGTGGGAATGGTTTGTAAGTGTATGAGCAAAAAACGTACCTTTATCTGCACCCATGTCGCAGAGTGAGGTACTGAAAGTCACTAACGACCTTGGAATTACAGAGTTTAAGGCACCCAAAGGATGGCTGGACAGTTTCAAATCTAGGCACAACATTGTGTGGAATAAAGTGTGTGGGAAAGTTAAAGATGTGCAGGAAAGTGTAGCAACTGAATGGAAGGCAATACTGTCCAACTTAATTGTGAATTATAACCTGAAAGACATGTTCAGTGCCGATGAAACAGGACTGCTTTATGCCGCACTGCCTTCAAAATCACTAGCAAAACGAGGTGACAAGTGCACCAGCGGAAAAATGCCTAGGGAAAGACACACGGTACTCCTGTGTGGAAACATATTATGTGAAATGGAGAAGCCACTGGTAATTGGAAAGGCAGCAAAATCACATTGTTTCAAAAACATAGACATCAGTAGACTTCCAGTCACATGACGAAGCAATAAAAAGGTGAGGTGGGGTCTTACGGAAACATGGCTGAGCTCTTTCAATGCAAAAAGGCCATGTTCTCCTTTCCCAGACAATGCAGCCTTTCACCTGAAAGCAACGGGCATAATCCATATCACTTCAGGCAGGGGGGTTACATTCACAGTATTGGATGTTATTAAATTTAGCATATATTAAAATTCAGGAGTAAGTTAAGAAACACACATTTTTATTGTTTTCTCCAAAAAATAAAAACGTCTCAACAATGAGATTGACATGAAGTGCAAAATGGCTAAGCAGGGATGGCTAGGGGACAAATGTAAGGATGTAGAGGCTTATCTCACTAGGGGTAAGATAGATACAGCCTACAAGAAAATTAAAGAGACCTTTGGAAAAAAAGAGAAGCACTTGTATGAACATCAAGAGCTCAGATGGAAACCCAGTTCTAAGCAAAGAAGGGAAAGCAGAAAGGTGGAAGGAGTATATAGAGGGTTTATACAAGGGCGATGTACTTGAGGACAATATTATGGAACAGAAGAGGATGTAGATGAAGATGAAATGGGAGATATGATACAGCGTGAAGAGTTTGACACAGCACTGAAAGACCTAAGTCAAGACAAGGCCCCGGGAGTAGACAACATTCCATTAGAACTGCTGACAGCCTTGGGAGAGCCAGTCCCGACAAAACTCTACCATCTGGTGAGCAAGATGTATGAGACAGGCGAAATATCCTCAGACTTCAAGAATAATATAATAATTACAATCCCAAAGAAAACAGTTGTTGACAGATGTGAAAATTACCAAACTGTCAGTTTAATAAGTCACAGCTGCAAAATACTAATGCAAATTCTTTACAGACGAATGGAAAAACTAGTAGAAGCCGACCTCGGGAAGATCAGTTTGGATTCCGTAGAAATATCAGAACACATGAGGCAATACTGACCCTAAAACTTATCTTAGAAGCTAGATTAAGCAAAGGCAAACCTATGTTTCTAGCATTTGTAGCCTTAGAGAAAGCTTTTGACAATGTTGACTGGAATACTCTCTTTCGAATTCTGAAGGTGGCAGGGGTAAAATACAGGGAGCAAAAGGCTATTTACAATTTGTACGGAAACCAGATGGCAGTTATAAGAGTCGAGGGGCACGAAAGGGAAGCGATGGTTGGAAAGGGAGTGAGACAGACTTGTAGCCTCTCCTCGATGTTATTCAATCTGTATATTGAGCAAGCAGTGAAGGAAACAAAAGAAAAATTCGGAGTAGGTATTAAAATCCATGGAAAAGAAATAAAAACTTTGGGGGTTCGCCAATGACATTGTAATTCTGTCAGAGACAGCAAAGGACTTGGAAGAGCAGTTGAACGGAATTGATACTGTCTTCAAAGGAGGATATAAGATGAACATCAACAAAAGCACAACAAGGATAATGGAATGTGGTTGAATTAAGTCGGTGATGCTGAGGGAATTAGATTAGGAAATGACACACTTAAAGTAGTAAAAGAGTTTTCCTATTTGGGGAGCAAAATAACTGATGATGGTCGAAGTAGAGAGGGTATAAAATGTAGACTGGCAATGGAAAGGAAAGCGTTCCTGAAGAAGAGGAATTTGTTAACACCGAGTATAGATTTAAGTGTCAGGAAGTCGTTTCTGAAAGTATTTGTATGGAGTGTAGCCATGTATGGAAGTGAAACGTGGGCGATAAATGGTTTGGACAACAAGAGAATAGAAGCTTTCGAAATGTGGTACTACAGAAGAACGCTGAAGATTAGATGGGTAGATCACATAAATAATGAGGAGGTATTTAACAGGATTGGGAAGAAGAGAAGTCTGTGGCACAACTTTATTATAAGAAGGGATCGGTTGGTGTTCTGAGGCATCAAGGGATCACCGATTTAGTATTGGATGGCAGTGTGGAGGGTAAAAATCGTAGATGGAGACCAAGAGATGAATACAGTAAGCAGAGTCAGAAGGATGTAGGTTGCGGTAGGTACTGGGAGATGATGAAGCTTGCACAGGATAGAGTAGCATGGAGAGCTGCATCAAACCAGTCCCAGACTGAAGACCACAACAACTGCATACTTTGTAATCTATGACAGAACTAAGATAAAGGTGAAAAACTTATCTTAAGGCTTGATCTTTTCTAGCGTGTGTTACCCTCCACGATACATCAAACACAAATGTGCCAGCAAAATTTTAAATAATGGCATAAAAGGCTGGTCTTCTGGGTCTGAAATTTTTCTAAGTGGCTGGTCATCACAGTGCTAAGTTCTGAATGAAATTCAAGCACTCCATGATTTAAAAACTTCATCAACACATTCTCACACATAACGTACAAGGAAATTCACTTGGTTAAAGTTTCTCAAGCCACCATTGACAATATGTCCCCACAACCTGTCAGAAATGTAAGCAGTTGTGGTGTCAAACTCATCAAAAGCAGTTTGTTGTTACAAAGTATTGCACAGTCTTCGTCCTAAAGCCCTTGCCACTTTTTGCTGTCACCAAACTCTTGTATGTGCACTGTATTTTGTTGTTGTAAATGGCGCATTCTCTTTGTAACTACAGTTTTATTTTGGTGTTATTCTCCCATTTATGTTTTATTGCTACTATGTTATTCTGCAATAGTGGTCCAAAGTAAAATTCTTCGTTAGAGTATCAGTTCTTACCAGTCAAAATAACAAAAATTTAACTGAAACTCAACCAATGAAAAATTCCTAGGATTATAAAAAAAAAATTCCCAAGGTTTCTTCTGCATGAACAAACTCCTAGGTTTTCCGGTTGCCCTGGGAGATATACACCATGACAATCCACTAAAGCATAAGTGCTAAACACACTTTTCCAAAATTCCTTCACAAAAGAAGACGAGTAAACATTATAATGTGAATCAAGAACAATTGCCAACATGAGTAACTTGGTAGCAGACATCCTCAGTGTAGAGCAGCAGCAGCTTGAAACACTTAATGAAGTCAATGCCACTGGTCCAGATTGTATATGTCAGGTTTCTTTCAAAGTATGCTCATACAGTAGCTCCATATACAACTGCTCACTCATAGAAAGATCCGTACCCAAAGGCTGGAAAGTTGAACAAGTCCCACCAATATCCAAGAAAGGAAATAAGAATAATCCATCAATTTGCAACAGGATTTTGGAACATTTATTGTGTTCGAACACTATGAATTACCTTGAAGTAAACTATTTTTTGACGAATAGCCAACACCGACTCAGAAAATATCATTCTTACTAAACACAACTAGCTCTTTATTCTCACAAATGAGTGCTATCAACAGGGAATGTTCCTGTTGGCCTCCAAAGAGAGAAATGATCATCAAAATAAAGTAAGAGAAATCAGAGCTCATACAGAATGATTTGAGTGTTTTTTTAAGTGTGCTGTTAACAGTGGAATGGTATAAAAGTAGCTTGATAAACCCTCTGCCAGGCACTTAATTGTGAAATGCAGAGGTATCACATAGATGTAGGTGCAGTTTGTCCATTCAGACTGCTTGTTCCCTGTATTTATCCACTATGCTTTAGAAAGAAGGGAAAGACTCCATTTCATCACAGTATAACACAGCAAAACCTCCATGTTCAATGCTGTAATAGCACAGCAAGAAGGTTCTACATGCAGAATAAATATCTATGGGTCTGAAGACACTTCATTCCACATAGTGTGTATCTGGTTGATTATTGCTGTTCACTCAATTTTTGAAGAACTACAATTTTGGTGACACAAATAAAGCGAATTCCCAGAGCAAACACCGAGCTTGGGTACGACAATAGGGGACAAAAAATCAAATGCAACTAAGCTAAAACAATACTGCCATTCACCTCTACAGGTTTATGAAAACTGTGTTAAATCTACATTGAAAAAACTAAACTTCAATCTAGTCCATCTCAAATGTGAGTCTCAGCTTTTTGTTCACTCAGTTACTTCAGGTGCATGGAATTAATTTACATGAGAACCCCTTGAACTAAATGGGAGCTGCCAGCAAGCAGGTGAGGATGACGGCCACCATGCCCACTGAACCTCACACATAGTGTATGATTTGGTGTGGAAGCTAGCTGGCTGGCTTGACACCGTGAAAGGCAAGGCGTGTGACCCGAGCAAACTGCAATCTTTCTCGAACAATTGCAGAGAGAATATATATATTTCGTTCTGGCATTTTTTATAGCTTCATTCATCAGCTTCAAGATGAACTGCCTATCATTTTGCTAATGGTTACGTTTTAGGATTAAGTAAAACACTGCAATAATTTTGGAAAGTTTGCTATGAATTTGTGTTTGGTGCATGTTAGCTCGTATGTTGCTGTGTATCAAATGTACTATGTTTTTTTAGCTTGGAAGGCTATTGCTACCTATTACCAATTTCAAGAAAAAGGATCTCATATATACATATAAAAGCACTTCATCTCAAACTCATGTGCCAGCAAAAAAGTCAGAATGAAATATTCTCAAAATTCCTAGTATCTCACAAATGATTTCAGAAACTGAAACAAGATTTTGGCGAATGTTAGTAAGCAAAGAGGAGAGTATTTCGTCACATGATTCATATGCAAAACTTCCATATACTGTGATATTCAAGCAGCTACAGACTTTTTTCAATGGAATGATGTAATATTTAAGCACCATCAATAGCTGCTGAAACAAGACTTACAGTGGGATTGGAACAACATAAATGAGGACATTTTACTTTATTTTTACACCGATAAGTGCATTTTCATACACTATTTACATATCTTTCCACCGGTTGCTGTTTTATGATCCTGTCGCAATTTCAACTGCATTAGAATGTTAGTGACACGAATAGTTACAAACTCTGCTGTGTTTTGGCAAAAGAATCAGATTTGAACATGGTAGCAAGGGAACTTAATGTATTACTCACAACTTTACACGCGTAATGCCTCTCTGAAGAAAAATGAAGGTGGCAATAAGTCTGTGGAAAATAAATCACAACTTCCATTTATAATAACGAATGATGTGGATTGACACTGGCCAAAGAATTTTCTGTTATCTCAATGATCTGAGAAATGCGAAAAGCAGTCAACTCCTTATCAAGGTCTAACACATTACCAACATCTTTGACAAACGGAAAGATGTTTGTGGTGATAAGTACAATCCCTCATTCTGTATAGGGATGGGAAAGAAAAATGGCATGCTATGTACTCTTAACTGTTTTCATATTTCTTGAATTATTGAGATATAGAAATAGAATTTGCTGCCCAGTTTCAATCCATATCATTTGTTATTAGATACATACTGGCGTATAAGATTTTGCCAAAATTTCAACAGAAGTTGTGATCTATTTTCCCCAGCCTTATCATCTTTATTTTTATTCAGTGGGACACTATGAATGGCAAGCTGTACGTAATACATTAAGTTCCCTTGTTAGCACATTCAAATCTGCTTGTTTCGCCAAAACACAGCACAGCTTGTAAATATTCATGTCACTAACATTCTAATGCAGTTGCAATTGCGACAGAATCACAAAACAGCAACTGATGGAAAGATATATCAATAGTTTCTGAAAAAACCTATTATCAATACAAAAATGAAGTAAAACTTTCTCATGTATGTTGTTCTAAACTCTCAGTAATTCTTGTGTCAACAGCTATTAACGTGCTATAATATTGCATCATTTCATTGAAAAATCTGTAGTGATTTGAATATCGTGGTAAAGATGGAAGTTTCACATATTAATAATAAGACAAAATACTCTCCTCTTTGTGTACTAACATTTGTCAAAATCTTGTTTCGGTATCTGCAAACATTTAAGAGATACGAGATTTTTTGCAAACATTTTATTCTGGCAGTTTTGCTGGCACGAGTTTGCACAAAACACTTTATATACAATCCATTTTCTCAAGATTAGTAATAGATAGCAACACCTTCCAAAGTTTAAAAAAATTCAATATGTTAGCTACATCTGATACACAGCAACATACGACCTAACAGGCACCAAACGCAAATTCGCAGCATCCTCTATTTTTCACAGCAAACTTTCTGAAATTCTTGCAACAGTTTACTAAATCCTAAAATAAAATAAACATGACAATTAACAAAATGATAGACAGTTTACATGAAGTTGATGAATGAAGCTATAAGATGGGCGAGAATCAATTTTTTTTTTACCAAACAGTTTCTTCACAATGGTTTGAAAAAGATCATAGATCAGTCGGCAAGCGGGTGACATTTTGTTTGGTCTTGAGGGTTACCTGGTGGTGTCTCAGAGTTCCTACCTTTTGTAGACTGCGACGTCAGTCACCAATAGGATTCCTGATTGACCAACACTGGTAGCATGCAAGGAATCCGACTAGACCTCACAAGCACCAGAGATCTCATGAAAAACATGCACAGCTCCCTGCTGGGCAGCTGGCCAGCAGATGACTGAGCCCTGAAGGGAGCCATCGTATAAGGCGGCAAGTAAGATTGCAGCAAGTCTTACTACATTTGAGACAGGGTTTACCCCAAGAAACCGATCAGCATAGACAAAACGATAACATTTTAGAAAAGATGGCAAACATATAAGAATAACAAGGATAAAAAAAGAGGGAATGGCAGGGGCCAGTGCACACCACTGAACACAGGGCGCCATAGGCCCCTGGGTTCAAGCAAGTGAGGGATGCGGTCAATAAGGTCAAAATGCCCCACCCCACAGAGGCAAGTAGAAACCATTTATGAAGGGTGAAACGTAAAACCAGATCAGCTGTTTGGTGTTGTCTGCTAGCACCAGAGGTAGTGTGTCAGGAAGTTTAATCAAATTTTGGCCGTCTAGCAGGACGTGGGCCGCCGTCAGGCGAGCACCACATCGGCAGTAAGGTGGGTCCTCACATCCGAGAATGTTGCCATGAGATAGCCAAGTGTAGTCAATGTGTAGCCGACAAGCGATTCCTTGCAAGAAACGTGAAGGGAAGGCTGCCTTGTCACTGTGGTTTTCCCTGTTGCCCTAAGTTTGTTTGGGGTGTCTGGGGCAGACCATTCAGAGTTCCAGGCCAGACCATACCAGACGGCGTAGAGTCAACCAAAGGTCCAATTCTGGGACCCCGATTTAACAAATCGGCCTCCTGGTAGCCAACTTTGCCAAGTGGTAGGCACATTCATTTCCTGAGACATAAACATGTCCGGGGTCCAAACAAAGACAATCGACCTTCCAGCTTAAGGGAGGACACAAAGAAGATTCTGAATAGTCATGACTAATTGGTGACGAGGGTAGCACTGGTCTATAGATTGATGGCTCTTCAGGGAGTTGCAGCAGATTAGAAGTATGTTGCCAGTGCAAGAATGAGCAGGGCTAATGGCTTGTTCGATAGCCACCAATTCCGCAGTAAAGTCAATGTATGCATTCGGCAGGTAGTGTAGCTCACTACACCTAGTGTGTGTGTGTGTGTGTGTGTGTGTGTGTGTGTGTGTGTGTGTGTAAATCAGTTTTCTCCATTGACCTTTGAGCTATCAGTGTGTACCACTTCTGAACCTGGAAATGCATCAACAATAGCATGACTCACCATGCATTTGAGCAATTTACAGAGAACATTGGTGAGATTAACTGGGTGATAGCTGTCCATCTCCAGGCAGGCTTACTCAGTTTCAGTTACAGGACGATGGCGCTTTCTCGCCATTGAGATGGGCATTCACCCTCTCTCCACATATGGTTGGAGATGGTAAAGAGATAACTCTGACAATCCACTGATGTGTGTTCGAGCACTTGGGTGTGGATGCAATCTGGCCCTGGGGCTATATAAGGGCAAGGGACCAGGGCACTGAAGATTTCCATTTCACTAAACAGAACATTATAGGGCTCCAGATGGCATGTAGTGGAAGATAAGTGCGGTCACTCCATCTGCTCTTTAAGGATAGGGCAGGCTGGTAGGTCTCAGACGCAGAACAACATCTTTGGCTATGGCATCTTAGTCAGTGAAAACAGCATTGTTCAAGGAAATACGAAGCACACCTGCAGAGGACTGTTATTGACAGAGGCACCTGATCTTCGTCCAGACATACGAAGGAGGCGTTTCTGGTCCAATAATTGAGATGTATCATTCTCAGCATTCTTGCTTCTGTTGTTTTATTATGTGGCACACCCAGTCACAGAGCTATTTAAAGGCAATGAGGTGCTTGATCGATGGGTGCCGCTTAAGGCATTAGAGCCCATTGCGATCTCCAATGGCATTGATAATTAAAGAGGTCAACCAAGAATGGGGACTGCGAAGTCGGCTGCAAGAGAATGGCGGCTGCTGCACCCATGTAGTGCGGAGCTCAGAATGACAGTGGTGGTGAAAGCATCCCAGTAGGCATTGTGGAGGGCTCGTTTGGACAGGCTTCCACATAAGTGATGATGAGAGGAACAGGAAGATCGGGAAGTGGTCGATATCACACAGGCCACTGTGGACCTTCCAGTGGATGGATGGGAAAAGACCATGGCTGCATTTAAAAGGTCAATGGCCAATTACATTGCATATGCCACAATGAAGTGTGTGGAGGCATCAATATTCAAGAGACAAAGGTAGAAATCTGTCACAAGTTTTTGATGTCTTTCCCATGGCCAGTGATCATTGTCCCATCCCACAAAATGTTCAGTGAAGTCACCCAAGATTACGGAAGGTGGTGGGAGCTCAGAAAACAATGCAAACAATACATTCAGAGATACTCCATCATCGGGAGGGAGATATACATTACTGATGGTCAATTCCTGAAGTCTCCTTACCTGTATGGCCACAGATTCCAAAGTTGTATCAAAAGGCACTAGTTCATCATACAGGATGAAGCAAAATTCACGCACTCGGGCTTTGCAGCACGGCTCCTCACATGCCAGGGATAAAAAAAATGTCTGTCACTAAATTTCGTCCGTCAAGTACATACAGCAGAAAAAGGATGTTAAAGAGTGGCAATCTTGCAACACTGTAACCACATGTATGGTAACTACCTCTGTCAGCACATATTAGTTGCGCTGTACAGTTAGTGCAGTGCATAGAGTTTTGGATTAGCACATAGGAAGTCAATAGTTTGATCCTAGGTTGACGCATATGTTTTTTATATGGTAAATGTAGTCCAGGTGGTACGGTATCTGGGATCTTAATCAACAGTGATTGCACCGGGTCCTCTAGAAAACACTTGCATTTGCATACTACAGTTGTAGAAATGGAAGATTAGTCAGCTATGAAAGGAGCCCTTTCCACATCGTGGGTGAAAATTTATTCGCGCCATTCATTTACTAGACGTGAAACCACCAGTTTTCTTTATAGCCTTCTCCAATGGTCCCATAAATTAGTACAGTAAACTCAAGTTTATCTGAAATGATCGAGATGGCAGCCAGTTTGGATAACAAAAATTTCAGATAAACCGAAGTCCCCCTGTTTTCATGTGTAAAACACCCCCGAATTACGTCAATACCGTGAAGTGTAGGGAACATATAATGTTACTGATATGGTTGTGAATAAGCCTGCATGTCTTTGACTGAAAAAATTGTGTTAAAAGTGCCCAAGTATGATTGAAAACAAAAAAGTTTTTAAATGCTGAATAACAAAGCTCGATTATTTTGCATTCTTTTAGAAAAAAAATTCACCTTATTTGGCAACAGGAAAAAACAGGAGTTTTAATTTTATTACCTACTCTTTTGAATAAAAAATAACCTACTATACAAAATTATGAAACAAGTCAGATTATGCAAAGGAACGAAAAGTTTGTCTAGAGGAACTTTAAAGTAAAAAAAATGTACGGATGTCAAAGTTCTAGGACGGTTCACTAGATTTTATTTTTTGGTACAAAAAGTCTGTAATGTGTTTTCTCTCCTTGAGAAACTTTTGTTGTGACAATAATCTCCAACATTGAAAACGAATGATTTCGTGATAAGTCACCTCCTCCTGTTGGTTAATATACTCCAGGGCGGCTTGGGTCGCTTCGTAACTTACTGTGTGAGAAATCTTTTTCTCTGCTTCGTCATCAAAGACATATTCTTCTGGCACTTTCTGATTGGTCGCAATTTGGACGATTTCTTCCTCAGTCAAATCAAAAAAGTCTTTTTCCTCTATTCAACGTCTTCAAAGTTTACGTCTTCACAACTCAGTAGCCTCTCCAGTAAATTCACCAGAATTACATTTTCATTTGTTTCTGACACATCAGCTTGTGTTTCAGTGTTGTCCGAGAGAAATTGGAGGAATTCGATTCCAAGCTGCATCAATCCAATGGATGACACTTAAAAAATCAATTTTTTTAAGAGCTTGCACGAAATCTTCTTCAGCATCTTTGCACCGATTCTAACAGCTTGCAGCTGTAATGTTTGTTCATCACCTCAAGAACACAGCTTTGACATCCCCATCTTGGGTGAGGAGGAGCGCGGCCACAAGAAGCAGCATGTTTCGAGGAAGTCCATATTCCTCCATGTATTTTTCTACAGCTGGAACAAACTAAGCCTGGAACCACTCCTTGAAGACGGTACCGTTCATCCATGCCTTAGACTGATTCACGTAGCACAATGGTAAAGGTTTATCGACTGGTTGCCATCTAAATGCTCTCGGTTCTTTGGATTTGCCAATTAAAGCGCAGTTTATGATTGCTAGTGGCATTACTGCATGCGAGAACAGTAACTCTTTCATCGCTTTTTTAATATCTGGACGCCAATTTTTCTTGTTTAGAGGCAAGGGCTTTTGTTGCAACATTTTGTAATTCAACCTCGTTTCATCACAGTTGTAAAGTTGATCGCCAGTATAATGTCCTTTGTCGATGATTGTGTGCACTTTCGTCTTAAAAGTCAGCGACAGAGGCTTCATCCCCAGATAATGATTAGCCACTAATGGCAATTTCACGAATGCCACGCCGCTTCTTGTACCGATCCAGCCAGCCATGACATCCAAGGAATTCTTGCTCCTTTCCTTCAATCAGCTCATAAAATGTCATCGTTATTTGACAAAGCAGAGGACCTGAAACTGGCACACCTTTGGCTCTTATTTGTTCATGCCACAAAAATAAGGCCTCTTCTAATTGAGGATGTGCACCTTTTCTCATTGTGTTTTGAGACTTCATCGCACTGCCTGACGCTTGCATGGAACAACACTTTTCAATTTCTGACCAATTTGTCTCCCAATCAGTAATTGTACTCCTAGCAACCTTCAAATCAGCAGCAACTTTTGCAGGTGGCTCACCAGCATCAATTCTCTGCAAAGCGCAAAGCTTTTGTTCCAATGAGATCATATTCTTTTTTTGTTTTGCGCCCATAGTCACGTTCAGCGTTTTTTTACCAACACTCGACTGATTCTTTTTTGGTTTTTGGCCACTTTCATCTCTGGACATTTTAAAGCATGTAGCACAAGCGTGAAACGTTAAATCGAAAACACACAGACACACGACTTGACAACACCCGATACGCACTAGACAAAGCTTTTGACTTTTGAAACCAGGCTGTGGCAGCCATCGAATGACAACGTTCAATACATCTAGCCCCTCTCCCCTGTCCTACCCAAGATCATGTGGCAAAACAACAGTGCATTGCATGTTCACAGTTAAATTATTACACGCTTGGCTTTGTTGTACTGAAACAGGCTGAAGTGTTTGGCAGCACACACTTACTGTCGGTTTCAACAGGGCTACATCATGCTGCATAGAGCAAAACTGTATATACTGCACTTCCAAGGAGTTCCAATAGATGACAATGGCATGTAACCACGCAACACGAACAAGAAACACAATAGAACTTCAACCAACACACGCACGAATTGAGGACACTTCGTCTTCTGACATGTGCCAGTGCACTGATTAGCAGTATACTGCCGAAAAACACCACCAAATGCACAGCTCCAGGCGCAGAAAAGTTCAAACTTGTCAAGTGTCAGTCTAACCAGCCAATAGTGTAACTGCGAGATGTGTCAGACAGCGCCAATGTGAGCCACGAAAATCGAAAAAATTTGTTCAGATAAACGGAGTTTACTGTACAAACTATTACTCTTGGCTTGTTCAGGTTCATTACATTTTGTTAGGGCCTTACATTACCAGTAGGACCAGCAAAGTGCGAATAATGTCCAAACTCTGTTACGTATTTGTATGCGTTATCATCTTTGTCCCATTAATTATGCCTTTCAACATTGAGTCTGATAAATGTTTAGTACATATCTTAATGCATTATTATTATTATTCTACTGATGGAATTGTGGAAACATCATGTCTATTACCGTTAGCGAAACAGTGTAATTCGAAACCGAACATTTCACAATTAGCGGTGTCGGGATGAGTCATGCAGACCACCACTTGTCAAGAGGGGAAATGCGTGTTATTTGGAACAGCGCACAGGACTGATGGCATGTTTATACTGTATGCGCTATCCACCACGCAGGGACTAATTGTGAGCAGAGTAACACGCCCATGATAGACTTCAATGTACATGCGTGCATGTATCGAATTTTTTCATTCTAAAACTCTAAACGAGTGCGGCAGACGTATGGCACACTCAAACAATGAATATGTGGATATACTTCTGGTCCTTGGTGCACCTGATAACCGGGCTCATGTTTCCGCTTGGAATATGGTATCATCATCGACGCAATCTAGATAAAAATGTGTTTTGTCGTCTAGAGCTGTGCCTTTGGGAGTCAGGTCCTCTCCTTCTGCAATCATGTGATAGAGGTCATTGATGGACTCTCCATACTCCAGCTACTGGGGAAGCTATTCTGGAGGTCACAGACCAAGACTTCAGTAACATACACATAGTGTAGCAAGGCAGCTGTGTGTCTCGCAACACTTAGTCATTAATGTGCCACACAAGCACGGGCTGCACCTCGATCATTATGCTTTCACGCACCACCTACATCCTGTAGATCGCCATCATCAGCAGATGCAATTCTGTGAATGGTTCCAACAACAGGAAGCCAATGATGACTTTGTGAACACTGTAATATGGTCGGATGACGCAGCATTCACTCGTGAGGGTGTCTTTAATATGCACAATGCCCACCTCTGGTGTGAGGTTAACCCGCATGTCATCTGTGACCATGGATATAAAGTTCACTTTGGTATCAACGTCTGGGCCGGAACATTGGATGACAGGTGTCTGGGGACCCTATATGTTGCCTGACCAGTTGACTGCAGGAAAGTATCATTCATTCCTCTCAAACTATCTGCCTCATACACTGGAAGACGTTCCACTACATGTTTGGCAGAGGATATGGTTCCAAAATGATAATGCACTTCCACACAATGGAATTAATGTGAGAAAGTATTTGGAAAGAACATTTCCAGGGAATGGCTCGGATGTGAAGATCCAGTTGTATGACCACCGCATTCACCTGGCCTAAATCCCTTGGATTTCTTCCTGTGGGGACACCTGAAGGAGCGCATGCACTCTACTTCACTGAGGAACGTGAAAGAATTGGTAGCATGTGTTCATGCTGCTCTTGTTACTGGGGACACAGCTTTGCTGCGAAGGGTCAAGAGCTGTATGATCCGGCGAGTTGTGCAATGTTTGGATGTGCTGGGAGGTTGCTTTGAGCATCTGTTGTTCTGATGCATAGCGTATTCTGTTATGAAGGTCATGTCATCAATAATATGGACACATTATTATTGTCATTGGTTGCTAATGTGGAACTTTGAGTGCTAATATTACATGTGGCATAAATGACAGGTAGATGATATGTTATTGTACTG
The DNA here is from genome assembly GCF_023897955.1 of Schistocerca gregaria. NCBI lineage: Eukaryota > Metazoa > Arthropoda > Insecta > Orthoptera > Acrididae > Schistocerca > Schistocerca gregaria. Next base: position 496,896,555 of record NC_064925.1, on the reverse strand, counting down.
TGCTATCATCTTTAGCATTCAACTGTCTGTTTCTTATTTGTCTAACCACATATCTGATGTTCAGCATTACAGAATGTTGTAAACTTAGGATACATGTGACCTAAGAATCAGTGTATGTTACAGTATGAAATGTCAGAATGAAATTAGCAAAAATGCGCCCCAACCCAGGACCAAACTCTCAACCTCCTGCATGCAAACCCACAATTCCATCCACTGCAACAACTGTACAGCACAACTAATATATGCTGACAAAGGGAGTTACCATGCATGTTGTTGCAGTGTTCCCAAATTGCCACTCTAACATCCTTTTTCTGCCGGATGTACTCACCGGGGCTGAAATTTTCTGAGAGAGAATTTTTATATCGCTGGCATGTGAGTAGTCGCGCTGCGAAGCTTGAGTGCAAGAATTTCGCTTCACCCTGTATGAGTCCAGAACATATCTGCAAACTCCACCTGACAGCCTTCCATAATCAGCATGGTTCTTAAAATAACCCTGGTAGCCATAAAAGGCAGAGGATTGTTAAAAACCAAGTTTCCCGAAGGGCAATGCAGAACACAGGGGAGGAGCCTAAGAGATGTCGTAGCTTAGCCAGGTGGTGGAAAATAATGTTAAAATTCCAATGGAGAATCATGCTGTATACTTTGGGGGCACGAAGGGGCCAAGGAGGCAGGTTATGTCCCAGGGTTATCTGCTGCATCATCCAGTTGAGAAGTGAAGTTATCAATACACACACGATCTGAGAAATATTGTGTGGTGCGATCTGGTTCCTCAGGCGCCACCAGGACTGCTGCAGCAGCCACAGAAGCAGAACATGTGGAATCCGGTGGCAAGGGGGCCACTAGAATTTCCTTAGTCTTGGAAGACTCCCTTTTTGTCTTTCCTTTCCTTATGGGGTTTGGATGACTCGGAGGAATTCCCTGAATTAGTTTCAGGACTTAAAGAAGAAAGTAAAGCCCTATGACCAGCAGCATGTGGCTCCTTCAGCCACTGGCTGTATCTAGTTTCAGACCAGCAGAAACCTCGTAGGGGAGTGTCACGAGCGACCTATTCCTGATGTGAGAAGCCAGACGAGGATGGTGCAACTCTGGTTAGGGGATGGGGATCGGCAACCTAGATGGGTGGAGAGCCATTGTTCCCAAAGTGGTTGTCGGGAAGCAGCAGGAAGAGAGCTCGCATGCATGTTCAAGCAGTCCTGCGGGCTCAGTATGTGATGCATAATGGGTGAGAGTGTCATCAACAAAGAGGGCAAGTTCCTCATAATGGTAGTATATGACATTGTCATGTGAGTAGGATGTAGACATTCATACTTTTTCTTGATCTCTTAGTATGTCATTCTGTCCACAGTCTCATATTCCGGAATGTTTTTCTCTCTCTGAAAGACAGTGCAGGTTGCTTAGCAGGGAGAATGGTCATCTCCACAACTGAGGTAGACAAGGGGAGGAGTACAAGAAATGTTTGAGTGCAATGGTCGTCCACAATCTCTATGGTCTGGGCTGGCGTTGCAATGCAAAGATGTGACCGAATTTCATATATTTGAAGTACAGCATAGGAGGCAGTACATACTGTCTCAATCACATTGATGTACCACCAAGTTGACTTTTTCAGGCAACAAATTGCCCTTAAGCCAATATGAAGATCCCAATGGCAACCATATTGCCCTATGGACATGACAGACACAGTGTACACCCAGTCACTCCAAGTTAGTGCATAGCTCATCATCATACTGATGGCCACAATGGGAAATGATCCCAAATGGCTGTCACAGGAATGTCACCCAGCTTGTCACAAGCAAGCAACAACCGTGACTTCACAAGAGGATGTGGTTTTAATAAAAACTGACCCACTCTTTATTTTGTAGATGACTGCAACATCCCCAAACTTGTCTTCTGTAGTCTCTACAAATAATACAGGCTTTATGGCCAAAAAGAACCCCCACCTTTCCTTTTACAAACCAGGTATAGTGGGGAGTATTTCTCTGCTTGTTGCTTACCTCCTACATCCCTCCCATGGCACAGCTAGGGAAGGTCTTACCTCTCTGTGTTGAACGAGTTCTTGCCTTCTGAAGAGACGGGCTGCACCACCTACAGTGGGAGAAAGCTTCATCCACCTGGTCAGTTATCCATTGCTTGGAATCCCCATAACCCAGTCATAATGAGTACGTACTCTTCAGCATACATAGGGGAGGTTTCAGCTCAGGCACCAATAGTGCAATCTCTGCATGCTCAGCGGCTACCACCATGCAGGTACTTGATGACCCCCCCCCTCCATGATGGGATGGTTTAGGGATTATTACCTTATTCGAAAGGAAGGGTACTAAGGTGGAAAGGCACAAAGGTTGAACAGACACTACACTGGGTGGCCTTCCCTAAATGATCTACACTTCTGAAAATTTTGGAAAAAGTGGTGGCAGGCCAAACCCAACAATGGAGACCATATATGTGACACCCTCGGGTGAGGTGGAGGTTGGGGGGGGGGGGGGGGGGGGGGACGACTACATGGTTCTCCTTGAAATTAGATGATGCATAGGAGTCTAAATGGCATTAGTAGGTGGGTAAAGCTATAAAAACTACAATTAGTCATAGTAGTGAGCCTAGAACACTAGTCAAAGAGGTAACAAACATTGTGTAAAGGTAAAATGAACAATTCCAACAACCCTCCTTTTTTTAACGGACCTTTCAATAAGAATTTCTAAGGTAACTGGCGTCCATGGTCAAATATTATACCTCAACCACCAGGTTGTTACAGCACGTTATGTGTAGAACACATCCTACAGCCTGTGCTGTATCTGCTAAAATGTCAGTGAGTTTAGATGATAAATGCACATTACAAGGTAAGGGGTTAAAAAACTGAAATTTGGTAAAGTGAGTGCAACTTGTGGGACTGGTGCTTAACTGATGACTGCTGAAAGACAGTGGTCAATACATAGTATAGTTAAAAGATTAAAAGGCGAGGTGGATGACAGGCAGTCGCCCAAACCATAGCAAGGGTGTTTAATAACCTTGGGCTTGTTCCCGTGGATAGATGACCAGTTTTCAAGGCGAAATAATATAACATTACTCCAAGGGAGAAAAATAGCTAAAAGGCCTGAGTAGTAGAGTCGCAGTCTTGGCAACATCACCAGCAGCCTCACTCCCTGACACACCAACATGTCCATGAACCCATGCAAACAACACAATGGTACCAGCACCAATGAGGGAGTGATGGCATCCCTGGTATCTTTTACTAAAGGATGGCTTGATTAATGACGTAGAGGCTTCAGATAATGCAGGGAATCACAGAATATGACAGATTTATAGATTCCGTGTTGCTGGATATACAACGTGACCTGATAAAGAAAAAGAAGCTCTGCAGTAAAAATCAAGCATGGTCTAAAACACAGCACCTAGAAACCTCTTCAGCAACAACATAGGCATACCCCATTCCTTGGTCATCCTTAGAGCCATTGGTGTAAATAAGGGGGCTCTCCCCAAACTATAAATCTCCAGAAATGTCAAGTAATTGATCGAAGCCAGAGTAGTTTTCCTTAGAAGCGAAGTAACTTCAAGATGGGCTGGGACTCTGCAGGGAACCAAGGAGGGGAAAATGACACTCACCCCCTCAGAAATGTCACAGATAATGCAAGACATAGACTCGTAGTAGACTTCAAAAGCAAACTGCGGTTGGCAATAAGGAAGCAGAGTTTGCCTCATATTAGCAATCGACAGTTATAAAAAAAAACCACAAAGTATCGTGTCGTTTGCAAGAAATAGTAGGCAAGTGCATTCACGGAGAACACTGTACGAAATGACTGCACAATCAGACAGTTTCGGCATGGAGGTTCCTAACTGGACCAGTGAGTAATGTGGCTTTAGCCCAACGGATTCCACAGTTGTGAATCACATTAAGGTGACCGAAGGTGGATGGCCATGACTATACAATGCATCCATAGTCCAGCTTCGAAAGGCCTAAAGATTAATACAAATGAACGAAGATTATTTAGTCTATCAATTGTTAACCAAAAGAATTTTATAGTTTCGACGAACAGAAGAGCAACGGGTCCAAGGTGCAAGGACAGTGGAAAACATTTCTTTCCCCTCCAGAAATTCACACAGACAGTTGTTTCGTGGAAAAACAGAAGCAGTTGCCTATGCTCCGTGAGTAAATGTGCCCAAAACTGCCCTTTGCCCTTTGAATAATCAGGTTCACTGAGAGCTGCAACGGACGAGAAAACTGTCGACTAAGAGTGAACCTGAAATGCACGGTGGGAGGCACACAATAATGGGATTAATTTCTACGGTAAATTAGGTTCCCCTCAGTGCAGACCCCTGAGAAATCTCCTCCTGAATAAAACAGGAGTGTACATTATAAACCAAGTCTTTCAAGTATTTGCTAATAAAGTGGAGCAGGACACCTTTGAAGCTCTGCTTGAGCAGCCAACAGTGGATTCCTGTGCTCCAGCAAGTGTCATATGCCTTTCCAAAGCAAAAAGTAAAACTATGTTTTCGCACTTCTGCAGAAAGTTGCCCATAATGTGGGTCTACACGATAACAAGGTGGTCAACTGCAGAGTGATGCCTACTAAAGCCACATAGCCACATTATACTTTTGTTACAATTTCTCAGACTCAAGCCACCATACCAGCAGCCCACTGATCATTCGTTGTAACACCTTGCAGACAACAGTGGCAGAGCTACCCTTTTCTTCTGTTTTAAACCCCCTCTTAAGTGGGGAAAATCTTTTGAGAAGAACATGGAAACTGAATTTTTACATTATTTTAATTTCTAGTTAACATTTTGATTAGTTGTTGGATTCATATTGGCATAAGACTGCAATTAAGTATTTACTTATAATTATGAGTCTTGACTGCCAACAATGCATCGTTTCGAGATACTTTTGTACATTTTCCACGCACAGATTTCTTTTAGGTGTCATATTATTCATGATATTCATACGTTTTGAAACTTTACACTGCTGTCTATGATTTGTAATCACTGATATAAAAATTTATTTTGTTGCTATTAGTTCTGAATATTTCATAACCATCTGGCAGATCTTGACAAAATACCAGAATAAGAGCATACAATTTTGTTCAAGAAAAGGGTGTATATAGTACTAGTATTTACTTTAAATCCTAAAATAGTATATGCAGTGTTCTACAATTGCAGTATATGTAATATAATTGTGATGTACAGCAGCTGGCTGAGACTGCAGTCATGTGCATGTAAGTTGCATTTGCGAGCGCGCGCGAGTGTGAGTGTGAGTGTGAGTGTGAGTGTGTGTGTGTGTGTGTGTGTGTGTGAGTGAGTGATCTAATTTTGATGAAGGCCCAACTGGCTGAAAGCGATATTTGTGACATTCTTTTTGTTGTGCCTATCTACTACTCAGCATCTCTACTATATAGTGACTGGCAACGTTCTTTCTCACAATACTGTTACATTCCATCCTGGATACAATCATATTCCATTTATTTTATTAACAGATTTTCCACGCATCCACAACAGGTTACCAGTTAATAATGTTTATATTCTTCCCTGTGTCTAATACATCATAGGCATTCAGAGGAATCCATCACACCCACACGATTTTGTTTAGCATGATATTTTTATCAATTTCATGTAGCTTAATGTATCCTTCCACAAAAATATTTTTATTCCTTTTATAATATTTGTGGTTAAATCATGCTTTACAAGGATTTCATTTCATTTCTCTTTTCTTTCTTTGTTCACACTTTTGCACTAATTCTTTCCATTTCTTTGTCAACACTGTCTCTTCCCTAAGATCAAAAGTAGGCTATATTTCTATCTGACTAGGTCTTCCTATGGTATCTCACACTGAACCAATTCAAGCTCCACATTTTTTTATCTCGAATGATCCTCCTGTTATTTATCTACGTTGTTCCATGGGGTGATGTGAGCCAAAGCTATCTGGGCATGGAGTCAATCAGTATGTCTACAGAACTCTGATAAAGTTTATAAACAAAAGAATTAACAACACATAATGCTGGGAGGAGGAGGGGGGGGGGGGGATAAAAATAAATCCAGAATGTGCCACAAGGTAACCTTTCAACTTGGCTTTGAATTTTTTTTCCGTTCTGCTGGAAGCATATTGGAAAACCTATCGAACAGTGCTCCTTTCTGTGTTGTGTTTCAGGAAGCATTTCCAAGTTCATACTGTTTTTCCATTTAGTATTCACTGAATTAATGTTACAGTTTCTTGTGAATGAGTCAATACCGCAACACATGGTAGGGTGTAATATATGTTCAGAGTTAAAATTTCATGACACCTGAACAAAAGTCTACAGAAAGTTTGTTAACTGACACCATAGATCATCTGATTGCCTTTTCTCTGGCTAAGGATATTCTTTGTGAAAACACAGAGTTGCTTCAAAGTATAACACCATAAGATATAATTAGAGCAAGGTAGACAAGCCTTCTAAATTCAGTGTCAGAGAGATTGGAAACATCCTTACAGTGAAGACTGCAGCACACAGTATCTTTGCTCATCTTAAACGTGGTACTTCCAAGAAAACTTCCATTATTCGTAAATCCAAAGAATTTGAACTGACTGACTTCACTGACAATTTGACCACACTTTAGTGTTTTGTTGCTGTTAAGCATTAATCTGATCTCTGAAAGTCACTTGCTGATGTTATTTACTGACTAACCTATTAGCTATATCATTTATATTCTTGTTTTTCCATGACTTTCACACTAGCACCTGTGTTCTTAGTATTGCTGAAATTTCTCCCTAACCTTATATAGCTCCAACTTATGCAAGACTATTGCATGGCCCAAACAATCAAAGCTTTTCTTAAATCAAAGAAAATACCTATTTGTCCTCAAACCATCATTTTGAATTAGCAACTTTTGCTTTCATATTATTACTAGTCTTGGAAACCAACCAATCAACACTGTAACAAAATTTACATGTTTCTATTCATAAGTGTTTTATGGCACAGTATAATGGTAAGGCTCATCATTTAAGAATACAGTGTCTACTGCAAAACAGTAAGCATAGTGGTTGGTTGGGTGGTTTGTGGGGGTTAAAGGGACCAGACTGCTACGGTCATCGGTCCCTTTTTCCAAATACTAAAAACATCCACAGAGGATAAAAACGATCAACACAGACGATAAGACAGACGACACAGAACAAGAGAAACGTAGACAAAGACCAGACAAGACGAACTAAAATCGCACAGAGTGGTTGGTCGACCATACAAACAAAAGGGGAAAAGCCAACCACCGAGAAACACATGGAAAGAAAAAAAAAAAGAAAAAAAAAACCAGACAAATCTTAGGCCAGAATCAACACAAAAACACACACTTACATTAAGCGATAAAATCCCCCTGCCCGAATAAAACGCAGAACTATGTCCGCTATGGAAGAGTCGCAGATAAAAGCGCAATGAGCGTATCAGGCAGCGCAAAAGTCTGCCTGAGCACAGTTAAAAGGGCGCACTCCAACAGAATATGGACCACCGTCAAGGAACCCCCACAACGACAAAGAGGGGGATCCTCACGACACAGTAAATAACTGTGCGTGAGTCGGGTGTGGCCAATGCGGAGCTGACAAAGGATGACTGATTCCCTGCAGTTGGCTCGCATGGATGACTGCCACACAGTAGTCATCTCCTTGATACAGCGGAGTTTGTTTGGCACAGGCAGGCTGCGCCAATCAGTGTCCCATAAATCGAAAACTTTGCGGCGTAATAGTGCCCGCAAATCAGTCGCTGGGAGGCCAATCTCCAGAGATGGTTCACTAGTGGCCTCTTTCGCCAGGCGGTCAACAGTTTCATTTCCGGGTATCCCAACATGGCCCGGGGTCCAAACGAAGACCACAGATCTGCCGCAACGGGCAAGAGTATGCAGGGACTCCTGGGTAGCCATCACCAGACGAGAATGAGGGAAACACTGGTCGAGAGCTCGTAAACCACTCAGGGAATCGCTACAGATAACGAAGGACTCACCTGAGCAGGAGCGGATATACTCTAGGGCACGAAAGATGACGACCAGCTCAGCAGTGTAAACACTGCAGCCAGCCGGCAACGAATGTTGTTCAGAATGGTCCCCTAGAGTTAGTGCATAACCGACACGACCAGCAACCATCGAACCGTCGGTATAGACAATGCCAGAGCCCTGATACGTGGCCAGGATGGAATAAAAGCGGCGTCGGAAGGCCACCGGAGGGACTGAGTCCTTCGGGCCCTGTGCCAAGTCGAGCCGAAGGCAAGGGCGAGGCACACACCATGGGGGTGTACGCGGAGGGGCCCGGAAAGGAGGTGGTACAGGGAAACACTCAAGCCCGTAGAGAAGCTGTTTGACGCATACGGCGATCGGACAACCCGACCGGGGCCGACGTTCTGGCAGACGGACGACTGACTGCGGGAACAGGATACGATAATTTGGATGCCCGGACGAGCTAAAAACATGGGCAGAATAAGCACCCAGTAATTGTTGGCATCATAACCGCAGTGGAGGGACACCTGCCTCCACAAGTATGCTGTCCACAGGGCTGGTCCGGAAGGCACCAGTGGCAAGGCGTATCCCGCTGAGGAGGATTGGGTCCAGCAGCCGCAACGCAGATGGGGATGCTGAGCCATAAGCCAGACTCCCATAGTCCAGACGGGACTGGATCAACGCCTGGTAAAGCCATAGTAGAGTAGATCGGTCGGCGCCCCACCCGGTGTGGCTCAGGCATCGCATAGCGTTTAGATGCCGCCAACACGCCTGTTTAAGCTGCCGAATATGAGGCAGCCAAGTCAACCGGGCATCAAAAACTACCCCCAAAAACCTATGTGACTTCACCACTGAAAGAAGCTCGCCGTCAAGATAAAGCCGCGGCTCCTGGTCAACAGTGCATCGCCGGCAGAAATGCATAACGCAGGTCTTGGCTGCCGAAAACTGAAAACCATGCGCTACAGCCTAAGACTGCGCCTTGCGGATTGCGCCCTGTAGCTGACGTTCAGCAGCTGCAATGCCAATAGAGCTGTAGTAAAGGCAGAAGTCGTCAGCATACAGCGAAGCGGAGACAGAATTTCCCACGGCCGCGGCGAGCCCGTTAATGGCTATTAAAAACAGACAGACACTTAGAACAGAACCCTGTGGCACACCGTTCTCCTGGACTTGGAAGGAACTATATGAGGCCGCGACGTGCACGCGGAAGGTACGATATGACAGAAAATTGCGGATATAGATCGGCAGAGGGCCCCGAAGACCCCATCAATGAAGTGTAGAAAGGATGAGATGACGCCATGTAGTATCATACGCCTTCCGCATGTCGAAAAAGACAGCAACCAGATGCTGACGACGGGCAAAGGCAGTACGGATGGCCGACTCCAGGCTCACCAGATTGTCGGCGACGGAGCGGCCTTTACGGAACCCACCCTGAGACGGAGCCAAAAGGCCCCGAGACTCCAGTACCCAATTCAAGCGCCGGCTCACCAGCCATTCAAGCAACTTGCAAAGAACGTTGGTGAGGCTAATGGGACGGTAGCTGTCCACCTCCAAAGGGTTATTCCCCGGTTTCAGAATGGGGTCAACAAGACTTTCCCGCCATTGCGATGGAAACTCACCCTCGACCCAAATGCGGTTGTAAAGGTCAAGGAGGCGTCGCTGGCAGTCCACTGAAAGGTGTTTCAGCATCTGACAGTGGATGCTATCTGGGCCAGGAGCGGTATCAGGACAAGCGGCGAGGGCACTGCGGAATTCCCACTCACTGAATGAACATTGTACAATTCAGGATGGTGGGTGCGAAAAGAAAGACTACGACGTTCTATCCGCTCTTCAATGCAGCGGAAGCCCAAGGGGTAGTTGGCAGAAGCGGAATTCAGAGCAAAGTGCTCTGCCAAGCGGTTTGCAATGACGTCGGAGTCAGTACAAACTGCTCCATTCAGTTAGGGCGCAGGGACGCTGACAGGGGTCCGATAGCCATAGAGGTGGCGAATCTTGGCCCAGACCTGCGATGGAGTGACATGGAGGCCAAGGGTGGACACATACCGCTCCCAGCACTCCTGCTTGCGTTGGCGGATAATGCGGCGGGCTCGCGCACGCAGCCGTTTGAAGGCGATAAGGTGTTTGTTTGAGGGATGTCGCTTGTAACGCTGGAGCGCCCGCCGGCAAGCTTTAATCGCTTCAGCGATCTCAGGCGACCACCAAGGCACAGTCCGCCGCTGAGGGGACCCAGAAGAACGGGGAATGGCAGATTCGGCGGCAGTAACGATGCCTGTTGGTGACCGATTGAACCACTGCATCAATGTCATCGTTAGAGAGAGGCTCAATAGCGGCAGTGGAGGAGAACAAGTCCCAGTCAGCCTTATTCAGAGCCCATCTGCTAGGGCGCCCAGAAGACTGACGCTGTGGTAGTGACAGAAAGATCGGAAAGTGGTCACTACCACAAAGGTCGTCATGCACTCTCCATTGGACAGGCGGTAAGAGGCTAGGGCTACAGATCGAAAGGTCAATGGCGGAGTATGTGCCATGCGCCACACTGAAGTGTGTGAAGGCACCATCATTTAATATCGAGAGATCGAGCTGCGCCAATAAATGCTCAACGATGGCGCTTCGACCTGTTGCCACCGACCCACCCCACAGATGGTTATGGGCGTTAAAGTCGCCCAGTAACAAGAAAGGTGGCGGCAATTGGGCTATTAGAGCAGCCAGGACATGCTGTGCTACATCACCATCCGGTGGAAGATAAAGACTGCAGACGGTAACAGCCTGTGGCGTCCACACCCGAACAGCGACAGCCTCTAAAGGTGTTTGGAGAGGTACAGACTCGCTGTGAAGAGAGTTCAGGACATATATGCAGACGCCACCAGACACCCTTTCATAAGCTGCCCGGTTCTTATAATAACCCCGGTAGCCACGGAGGGCGGGGGTTCGCATTGCCGGAAACCAAGTTTCCTGCAGAGGAAAGGGTGAAGGCTGATAAGTTGGCGGAGCTCAGCTAGACGGTGGAAGAAACCGCTGCAGTTCCACTGGAGGATGGTGTTGTCCACGGCTGAGAAAGGCGTGATGGGACTGGGAAGGGAGATTACGCCGCTGGGTCACCTGCTGCCTCCGATTTAGCACCTGTGATAGTGCTTTCCATGGCGTCTGATGGACCAGCGAGATCGAGGTCCTCAGCGGACGCCAGAATCTCCACCGCGAGTTCCTTGGGCTGAGAGCTCTTCTTGGGTTTCCCACGCCGTGCCTTGGGTCGCACCGACTGGGAGGGCTTCACCGATTCACTCTCCGGGACGGAGGAGGATCGTGAAGCCCTACGACCAGCTGATTGCGGGCACTTACGCCACTGTCGGTCGTCAGCCTTCTCGCTGGCGGAAACCTGGGAAGGGAGGGACCCAAGGGACCCCTTGCAAGCGTGAGAAGCCAAAGAAGTTGGGGACACTACTCCGGCTTAGAAGTGGGGATGGACGTCCCCGATGGGTGGGATGGTGTTGCTCCTGAGGTAGGGGGTGCAGGAGCAACCCGGTGGGTAGAGCCCCCCACTGGCGAGGGGGCAGGAGGAGTTGTACTACTCGTCGATCCGGCCACAATTGGAGAAACAGACGGGGCTAGCACAGGTGTTGTAGCAGCAGCGTAGGAAGATGTCATTCTCACAGGATGGAGTCGGTCGTATTTCCTTTTGGCCTCAGTATAGGTTAGTCGGTCCAGGGTCTTGTATTCCATGATTTTACACTCTTTCTGGAAAATTCGGCAGTCTGGCGAGCAAGGTGAATGGTGCTCCCCGCAGTTGACACAGATGGGAGGTGGGGCACATGGAGTATTGGGATGTGATGGGCGTCCGCAATCTCGACATGTGAGGCTGGAAGTGCAGCGAGAAGACATATGGCCGAACTTCCAGCTTTAGCACCGCATCGGGGGAGGGATATAGGGCTTAACGTCACATCGGTAGACCATCACCTTGACCTTTTCCGGTAAGGTATCCCCTTCAAAGGCCAAGATGAAGACACCGGTAGCAATCTGATTTTCCTTCGGACCCCGATGAACGCACCGGACGAAATGTACACCTCGACACTATAAATTGGCGCGCAGCTCTTCATCAGACTGCAAAAGAAGATCCCTATGGTAAATAACTCCCTGGACCATATTTAAACTCTTATGGGGTGTGATCGTAACTGCAACATCCCCCAACTTGTCACAAGCGAGTAACCGTCGTGACTGGGCAGAGGATGCCGTTTGTATCAGGACTGACCCAGATCGCATTTTTGACAAGCCCTCCACCTCCCCTAACTTGTCCTCTAAATGCTCGACGAAGAACTGAGGCTTTGTGGAGAGAAAAGACTCCCCATCAGCCCTCGTACAAACTAAGAAGCGAGGCGAATAACTGCTACTGCCATCCTGAGACTTACGTTCCTCCCACGGTGTGGCCAGGGAGGGGAACGTTTTCGGATCGTACTTCTGAGCGTTAAACTGAGCCCGAGAACGCTTAGAGACTGCTGGCGGCTGACCACGGCAAGAGCCACCTGGCAGGATGGCCGTTGCCGGGAGTCCCGATACTCCAGGAGGATAGGCATCTACTCCTTAGCATACGTGGGGAGTTAATGGCGCAGGCATCAGTAGAGCGATCCCTGTGTTGTCAGGGGGCTACAACCAACAGGGTACATGGCGGCCCCACCACAACGGACTGGCTACCGTGCTGGATGTTAGGTAACATGTGGTCCATGGTCGCCGTCGGTGCAGAAAGAGGCACTGCACAGTGCAAGGTATAATCTGCATGCAGAAACAGAGTCATGCCCAAGAGATGGAGAGCAGACAGAACTGCAATTCAACGGTGTATAAGCTGGCGAAAAGTCTGATCGTAAGATGGACACAATGCACCAAGTAAGGCGCCCTTCCCCAATCGGCTCGCTCTTCGGAAAATTTTGAGAGATGGAGGTCAAACCCAACAGGGGACCGTCATATAAGGCCGAAAAGTTTGAGACTCCTTTTAGTCGCCTCTTACGACAGGCAGGAATACCGCGGGCCTATTCAAACCCCCGAACCCACAGGGGGAAGTAAGCATAGTGAATAACAAGTGACAGTCATATCTTAAAATTTCTTGTTCATTCTAAATACACTTTTAAAATGTATGTTTCCTAACAAAATTTCGTATATATAATACCTGACAATTATCAAAGATTTGTCAGGTTGCAGCTACATCACTAGCAGAAGTTTGACTTCTATATACACAGTAACTCTGTCGGATTGGATTGGATTAGATTAATACTTGTTCCATTGATCATGAATACAACACTTCGTAATGATGTGGAACGTGTCAGGTTGATAAAAGATGTCTGTACAAGGTATTACATTACACAAAATATTGCATGACACTAATGTTTAAGTTGAGCGAGTGATTTTAGATATTTTACCGCATGGGTGGGCAAACGGCAGCCTGTGGCCAATTTTAATCTGGCCCATGGAAGAAATTCTAGGTGAACATAAAATGAATGTATTCTTACATAACACGTCTTGAGGCATAATTTGATGGCGTGAAATATCAGGAAAGGAATGTCATTCACATTGGTGCATTACCCCACAAACATCAAAATCATGGACTCCATAGTTTGATCTCTGCATGAGGAGCTTTCCTGTCATGCCATGAGGAGGCAGCCTGTGAGTTTAGATAAGTGTGTGTATCAGGTCTGTGGGTCGAAAAAGGTTGTCCGCACCTGTTTTACTGAATAGCAAAACTCATTAAATTTTACTTAGGACAAATCCTACTCTTTGGACAGATTTTTGATTAAAAAAATCGTGGTGTGCACATAAAAATACAAGTGGAGGGATGATGCACAGCGTATAATGTGACGCTCCAGCCAATAGCGCCATTCTGCCACGTCTGTTCGTAGCATACACCTCAGATCACATACATTTAGTGTTGTATTCATTTTATTTCAGTTATAATGAAGATACTTGGCTACTGAGGTACTGACCTCAACTGTTTTGCACTCTAGCTACAACGAACTACAATTCATTATAAATGACCTAAAGCAAACACTACAAGTATTCTGCTGAGTGACAGCTATAGTTTTCCAACCATATAAATTTTTGAAAGGAGAGTCACAAGCAGAAACAGTGGCCCAATGCAGCACTCACCCCCACCACAATGCCGATTACCACAGCAGGCAACGGATTGAGTGCACAGCATGGGACGATATAGAGCACAATGGTGACGCCATAGAGTATTCTCCATTCCCTCTGTGTAGAGCATATAACAGAGCCATCTATTTACTTCATCATTAGTGGCACAACGGCCCTTTCTGAGCCTTGCCCTTCTGTGGAAGTTTATTTTGGTCTTTCCTGATTAGTGACGAAAAATTCTGGATTCTACTTTCCATTAAATCCTCTTCCCACCTTAGCTTTGGTCTTTCAAGCTCCCCGTTTCCTTTAGGGACTCCACTGAGTATCTTCTTAATCTATGTGTCACTGGCTCTCAGTATATCTCCTACGTATTCCAGCCTTTTCATCTTAATGCAACTGACAATGTCTGGTTCATTTTACAAATTATATGATTCCTTGTTGAATCTCTTCCTCCAGACACCAGTAGTTCTTAGACAGGAATGCCCTCTTGGCCTGTGGTAGTCTGCTTTTAATATCCTCCTTGCTCCATCCATAATGGGTTATTTTGCTTCCGAGGTAGCAGAGTTCCTTAACTTTGCGTACTTCGTGACCACCAAGTTTGATGTTAAGTATCTCATTTATGCTGCTTCTGATTACTTTTATCTTTTCCTGATTTCCGCTCAATCTATATTCTGTGCTAACTGGACTGTTCATTCCACTCAACAGATACTGTAATTCTTCACTTTCATCAAGGATAGCAATGCCACCAGTGAATCTTATCATATCCTCCTTCTTGAATCCACTTTTGACCATTTCTTGCATTTCAATCACTGTTTCTTTGAGGTATAGATTGAATAGTTGGGGGCAAAAAGACATCCATGTCTTTCATCCTTTTTAGTGCAAATACTTCTTTCTTGGTCTTCCAATCTCACTGTTCCATCTTGGTTCTTGTACATATCATATATTACCAATCTTTTTCTCAGAATTCATAGCATCTTGTACTATTTTACACTGTTGAACACTTTTTCTAGGGTGACAAATCCTAAGTATGTGTCTTGATTTTTCTTCAGTTTTGCTTCACTGACAGAACTGCCTCTATCTTTCCTAAAGCCTAACTCATCAGCTAAAAGATCCTCTATTTTCTTTTCCATTCTTCTGTATATTATTTGTGTCAGCAGTTTGGATGCATGAGCTGTTGAGCTGATTGTGTGGTAATTGTCTCATTTGTCAGTTCTTGCAATCTTCATAATTTTGTGGATCATATTTTTCCAGCTCTGATGGTATATTGCCAGGCTCATACATTCTACACACCAATGA
Organism: Schistocerca gregaria; assembly: GCF_023897955.1. NCBI lineage: Eukaryota > Metazoa > Arthropoda > Insecta > Orthoptera > Acrididae > Schistocerca > Schistocerca gregaria. The sequence continues at coordinate 496,881,220 of NC_064925.1, read as the reverse complement.
GAATAGTGGTTTTGCTGCCACTTCTCCAAAAATGAGAGAAATTCCAATTAAATGTTATCTATCCTTCCTGCCGCATTTGAGCTTAAACTACTCAAAGCTCTTTTACATTCAGATCTAACAGTGGACCCTTATCTCTTTTGTGTCAACTGCTGTTTTTTCTTCTACCAAGTCATCAGAAAAGTCTTCCCCTTCACGGAGGTCTTCAAATGTACTTTTTTCACCTACCCACTCTCTCTTCCGCCTTTAACAGTGGAATTCCCATTGCACTCTTAATATTATCGCCCTTGCTTTTAATTTCACCAAAGGCTTGTTTGACTTTTCTATCTGCTGAGCCACCCTTTCGGTAATCATTTCTTTTTTGGTATCCCCACATTTTTCATGCAGCCATTTTACCTTAGCTTCCCCACGCTTCCTAATTACTTCATTCTTAAGTGACTTATTTCTATATTCCTGAATTTCTCTGAACATTTTTGTACATCCTCCTTTTGTCAATCAACAGGAGTATTTTTTGTTTTACCCATGGTTTCTTCACCATTACCTTCCTTGCGCCTATGTTTTTCTTCCCAGTTCCTGTGACTGTCCTTTTCCGAGATGTTCATTCCTCTTCAACTGAATCGTGTATTGAGCTACTCAGTATTGCTACTTATCTATAGCCTCATTGAACTTCCAGCATATCTCTTAATTCCTCAGTATTTCTGTATCCCACTTCTCTGCATATACAGAAATACTAAGGAATGAAGATCATGCGCTTAATGTTCTCTGAGGCTATAGATACGGTCACTTATCTCTAGATTTATCTTTCTAGCAAGTCTTTCAAGATTTGTATGAGTCCATCATCATTCTTGGTGTTCTTGCAATTACATCATTATCATCTACATATGCCAGTACCTGAACTGATTTCTCTTAACTTTTTTAAAGAATATATTACACAGAAGGCTAGATGATAAATTCCAATCTTACATCAATTTTTGTGGTCACAGCACTTGACAACATTTTCTACATTGACTGAAGGTAGCCATAACTAAATTGATCAGTTTATTAGCAATCTCAAACTCTTTCACTGCTATACAGGGTGTCCCAACAGGAATGGTCAGTATTCATGGATATGACAGAAAAGATCATTCGAATAAAAAAAAATATCTAGTAAACATGGGCTCTAAAATGCATACCGTAAGAGCTCTTGTTCATCTTTGCGACTGTGAAACATCTCTTCTACTGAACGAATGTTCATAGCTCTTAACCTAAGCATTTCAGAGCCCATCTTTACTAGACAATTTTTCTGGTTTTTGTCCGTACTACCACCCCCCCCCCCCCCTTTTCCTAAATATGATAAGCAAAGAACTTTAAGAAGATGAGATTTGTTTCAGAGTACTGAAGATGAGGAAGAGCTCATGGCTCTTTACAGTCTATATTTACTAGCCTATTTCTGCTTTGAATGGTCTTTCCTGTCATATCCCTGGTTGTTGACCATTCGTCTTGTGACACCCCGTGTACTTCTTTCAATACTGTCATAGGCTGAAATGTCAACAAAAAGGTGATGTGTATCAATTCCAAATTGTTCACTTTTTCTAGTATTTGCTGTACCATGAAGATCTGTTCAATAGTAGACCTTTCTTGATGAAATCCACATTTACAGACACTAACAATGCTTTCAAAATTAGTTGTAAATCAACTAAAGAAAAAATTGGAAAACATTTTACAAGCAGTACGTAATAGGCAAAATCCTCTACATTCATAGCGTGCCATGATAGCATCTTTCTTGATTACTGGTCATTCCATTAATGAAGGATACTTTATCTGAAAGTCCCCCCCCCCCCCCCCAAGTTATACCCACAATTATCAGTCACATGTCACTTTAATTTGAAAATATTTGTTATTTGTTCTCGAAATCTCAAATTTCACAAACCAACATACATTAAAACTAATGTGAGACTGATATTTTAAAAAGGCTGTATGAAATCCAATATGCAAAAATTAGTGACTTGAGATCTTTCTTGACCAACGGAACTAAGTATTATCCATGCAAACCAAGATGACATTCTGTGTGGTGGTTTATGGGAGCAACTGTAAATGCACTTTTCATTTATATTCATTGCCATCCACCACCGCACTGTATCAACTTAATTTGAGCAGATAATACATCTACAAACTCCTGTATTTTCTGCCAACAGTTATCACAGCGCCGTCATATGTCAAACTGAACAATATGTAAAAAGGTATAGTATTTCATCAGTGCAGACTTCGAAGTTTTCCAACCACTCCTTAGGGAAACAGTCCAATGAATATAAGGGATACAGCAAGTTTGTTAAAATTAATCTACATCAGAAATGTAGTAAGTAGTGAGTACAAATATCTGCATTTCATGATGTTACAACAAAGGTAGCTGCAAAACATGAATGAATTAAATTAAGTACCATTATTTGCTGTAGTAACACAGCTGTTCTTTTTCTTCAGTTGTGTGAGTTATATACTGGAAACTGCCACCAAGATAATATTCCAGTTGCAGATGTTAAATACATTTTAAAAGATCATACCTTCATTATATAAATGAACACTAAAAAGCCCCTACAATAAACAAAACATTGAAACAGTTCTTTATCAGTTACATCAGATGTGTATGAACCAGAAGTGACAAGAGTCAGAAATTCTCCACATAACAAGACAAAGGCTGTTGGGCTCTATGGGAGAAACTAGTAAAGTTATTTAGGATTCTTGATCAGCAACTACTCAGTACCGTAATAACACAACTTTTTGCGACACGATTGTGCTATATAAATAATTCAAATAATGGACACCAATCGTATGAAGAATCCCCTTTCCGTTACGAAAATCAGTTCTGTTCAACAAAAAAAGTATAACTTAGTCACCAGAATAATTTCATTGGCTTAGAATGAAGGAATAGGTACTGAAAAGCAGTGCTTGCACACCCTGTGTCAAAATAACTCGTCTACATCTACACACATACCAAACAAGACACCATATGGTGCATGACTTGTACTGCTACAAGTCTTTTCATTTGCTGTTTCACTCACAAACAGAGTGAGGGAAAAATGACTATATGCCTCTGTACTGTGAAGTAACGGGCAAGCTGTGGCGCCCCGAAAATGTCCTAAGTTCGGAGTTGGCATGGCCATGCTGTGGCCTCTTGGTGGGCCACGTCTCATTGGTGGCCGCATGGTGCTGAATGTTAGCTAGGGTCCAGGGACTGCATGGCTGGGAATTCCATGGTGATGCTGTGTCGATGAAAGAGACATGCAGGGAGTGCCAAAGATGGCAGACTTGGTAAAACCTTAATGGCAGCCATTTCACAGTTTGTATAGAAATTAACAGTAGGCACATGAATCATGATACCTCAGCAAGAATCACGTGCCTTACCTTTGCACAATGATTCTGATCATGTAATCGGATTTTCAATATCTTTATTAGTTTAAAGTTTAGTATCTGACGATAAATTATACAAGTGACACCCAGCAACGAACTTCCAAAATTCAAACGGTTCACCCAATTTTGTCACTCAATGTGTCTTTAGAAAGCTATTAGTGTAAACCTAAATTGGTATAAATTACAGGCATGTAACTTGAATAGTAAAGGAGTTATTGGAGGTCAAAGTGGCCAATTACCATCGATCACGTCAGGCGATAAGTACTCCATAATTACACGAAAAAATGGTAGCAGCACGTTTGTTTATATCCGAGATATACTATTCACAAAGAAATTGGTCAATTATTTACTGCGTTTAGAAAGCACAGAGACAGGCTACAGGCCTACTTTGTTTCTGTTATTTTGATATACGTTTATTGAATTATTATGCATTTAATACTGTGTGTTAGAGCGTGTTTACGGTCCATCCGTAGGAATATTTATTTAATTTCAAGTTATTTAAATGTAAATCCAGTATTTCGAATGTGTTTCAAAACATTTGTGAGTGTGCGTTGGCTTGGAGACATGACGGGAGTGCTATCACCAATCACATAGCTCGTTACTAAGGGTGGCGACTACCGAAGTGAATGGAAGGGCGTGTTCTGAACAGTGCATTGCGAGGGACACAGTATGTGAGAGGACACGAGAGAGTCCGGGACAGTACGGCACAATGGATGCACGGCCGTGGGAAACTTTGAGAGTGGAGCAGTATGTGCATGGTTGCGGGAAATAGAAATACTTCATAGTGCTGATTTGTGCACTTCTGAGATTTCCGTGTGTTGGACCACTGACAATAACAAGTGTTTTACAGTAATAAAGGGCATTCTTAAAGGTACTTCTGCTATCATACCCATCATTTAAAGTCATTAAAATAGTACTTGTAGAATTTACTTAATTGCAATCTTTCATTTATAAATTTCTATATACCACCCAAAATTCGAAACTGCTGAGTGATAGGAACCTTCGACCATTCGATTCATGTGTACATTCTTATTGTATTCTGTAGACTCAGCAGTATTTGGCTTGTAATGCAGCAAATATGTATCCCAGTCCCTAGACAATGAAACCAGCCAAAATTTTAAATATTTCAACTTTGAGTCAGAGGGTACGTAGTTGAGGGCCACACCACATTTCAGTTTCAATTTGAAAGCCCCACTCTCTCTAATCCTGTTCTCATGGTTCGTACACGAAATGTAAATTAGTTTGCAGTCAGCTTCAAATGCCGATTCTCTCTCAAAAACAAAAATTGCCCTCGTTCCAGTGATTCCCATTTGAGTTTCCAAAACATATCCATAAGACTTGTATGTTGTACAAACATACTAACAACATATCTAGTAGCCAGCCTCTGAATTGCTTCGGTATCTTCTTTTAACCCTACCTGGTGAGAACCCAAACACTCCCAACGGTATTCAACAACGGGCAGCAGTAGTGTCCTATATGCAGCTTTCTTTACAGATGGTCACATTTCCCTAAGATTCTCCCAATAAACCAAAGTCGACCATTTGCCTTCCCTACTACACTCCTCACCTGCTCAATCCATTTCATATTGCTATGCAATGTTGCATCTAGGTATTTAATTGATGTGACTGGGTCAAGCAGCACACTACTAATACTGCATTCAAATACATGGTGTACATAAAGTCCAAGAATACTTTCACTTGTTTATTGCACAAGAACTAAACATTGTACAGATGTCATACACATTGCATTTAGAAGAGAAACTCTGAAAGTTTTTATTACAAACATTCAATATGCGAACCATGAGTGACCCAGTAAATGTCAATATGGTAATCGAATTCTTGTCATACCCGTCCCAGCATGGCATCATCGACTGTGGTAGTCGCTTCCCGTATTCTCTCCCAGAGCTCTGCTACATCATGAGGTAGAGGCGGTACATTCACAAAATCTTTGTGTCCCCACAGAAAAAAGTCACACAGAGTAAGATCTGGTAATCATTGAGGCCATTTCATGAAACACCACACAGAAAGCTTGCTCTGCACCTGAACTCTCCATGTTTGGAACTAGTGCTGACTAAGCTATCAGCAAATTACCAAACCACACTATGGCGGTTTACATGGGGGAGGGAGGGCATCTTCAGGGTTTCTTTTCAAAAAGGCATTATGTATGATATCTGTACAATGTTTGGCTCTTGTACAATAAATAATTAAAAGTGTTCCCAGACTTTATGTACAACCTGTATTATGTGTTAGTTTTTCCTACTCATCTGAATTAAACTTACATCTTCTCCATTAAGAGCTAGTTGCCATTCATCACATCAACTAGTAAATTTGTCCAGCTCATCTGATATCCTCCTACAGTCACTCAATGATGACACCTTCCCATACATATCATCACCAGCAAGCAGCCACAGACTACTGCTTACCCTGTCCGCCAGATCATTTGTTTATACCTAGAAAATAACTGCTGTCCTATCACATGTCCCTGATGCACTTCTGGTGAAGCAATTGTCTCTGGTGAACAGTCACTATTGAAGACAGCATACTGGGTTCTGTTATTTAATAAGTATTTGAGCCACTTACCAGGGAGCCTAATCTGTGTGCTTGTACCTTTGTTAACTATCTGCAGTGTGGCACTCTGTCAAATGCTCCACACAAAGCCAGTAATGTGGAATCTGCCTGTTGACCATCACCCATCCCTGAGAATATCTTTTAAGGATTTCCTCAAACCCATGCCATATTACAGGTGATACCAGAGGTGCTCATTTCAATGAACAAAAATATTTCCCACATTAAAAGTAAATATATAAATCACCTTTATACCCGATATTAAAATTATGTACATAATAGTGATTCTCTGATCATTATGCTACCAGAGGTGGTTATGCTTTCCCCTATGCCAACATTTGAACTGATTTACCCTGTTGTTATTGGAGACACCCACACTTTATAACATAGACTTCAAACATCCACTACTCTGTAAAGCACTGTGAAATGCATGGCACTTGATACCCTACCATACGTTAGGGTATCTTTCCATTCCATGATGTATGGAGCTTAAATGCCTCTGTGCACACTGTAATTAGTCAACCCTTGTCTTTGCAGTCCCTATGGAAAGACATATAGGGAAATGCTTTATAATATTAGGACTTCCATTTAATACTGGTTCTTGGGTCTATGTCAAGTAGGCTTTCACAAGATAGCTGGAATCTATCTTCAAGCACCTGCCAATTCTATTTCTTTCAGTGTTTCTGTAATGCTCTCTTGCCATTTAAAATGAAAGATATGACCGTTTGTGCTGCCCTTCTTTGGAACTATGCAAACTTGGTGTATTAGAGTACCATATATAAATTATCGGTGAAGGTGTGGCAAGAAGACTTAATATTGATGGAGGATTCAACATCAAACTTTTAGATTTGTAGTCTGGCACTCATTATAATGAGTGGCAGATTTTGCTGCCCGGAAATAGCACATGACAGATCAATAGCAAAAGTAAAAGTTTCAATACTGAAATTAATTTCACTATTTAATTTTCTTCTTGTAGAACACTTAACCAGGGCACTCTAATAGCAGTGACTTAGAAAATAATTTGATAAGGTGGGATAACGAAGTATAGCCTATGGCATTCACAGACTCGAGTGTGCTATTTCTACTTCCTATAACCTTGGTGGTAGTAATAAATTTATACATAGAATATGGCAAGCTTTGACATATGCCAAAAAAGGATAGATTGGATGTGAGTTGGCAAAGCAAGGAATAAGAATACAAAATAATAACTGTGGTAACAGTCTAATGGCCGGGCTAGTCATTGCAATCAGTTGTTTCACGTCTGAAACATCTCAGTACGATAACACGAATGCTGCTCCATGACTGTTAAAGCCAAATCTAATTTTGAACAGAGTATGTCACTGCTCTACATTTAACACGCTGTTGTTTACAAAAAACTAAAATTGCAATTTAAACTCAGAAACAGTGTAGTAAGTCACAGAGAATCCTCTCAAAAGTTTTGTGATATGTGTTATAGACATACGGTTACTGTAAATCAACTATGAAAAACCTTGGAGGCGGCACATGATGTACATCCCTTGTGATTTATGTGCAGAAACTAGATTTTGAGAAACAAAGACATGAGGGAAGATCATATGCAAAGCAATAATTGTGGTAAGAGAACATTTCTGCAATAATAGAGAAATGATATTTTGATGGACATTGCAAACTATGCAAGTAATTCTAATGAGAACGACACATTCACCAGAACGGCCAAAGTTACAGCCAAAAACTCAATGCATATATTATATCAAGATCTAGCATTAAGATGATGCAAACGTAACAAGGCATATTGTAACAGAAGACTTATAAAATAACCAGTAGGTAGCAATGTTAACAATGTAAATGTAAATACTGATGACACACATTCGACAATCACCCAAAACATCATCCACCTAACAATAAAGATGTAATCAGTTTTTTCACGATTCCAATACACAATCAACACAAAACATAGAATGCATGAAAGAGTACAATACCAAGATGTGACTTAACATGAAACCTATTTCACCCATCATCCATATGAAGATATAATTCATTGTATCTGTATCACTTTTTGATACACAAAAACATAATTTTTACAATCAATCAAGCAAACTTTCATCCGAATTTATGCCGAAGTGCCTTCTAACATCCTCTCTATATCATACCACTGACACCATCCATGCCATGCAACATGCTTCAATTAGTGCTCTAACTTACAGTTTAATTAGAAGCTTGGAAGTGAAGAGGATATGGGCGAAGCAGAGGCCAATCATGCAGAAGACAGATAAATCAGTAATGAATACGAGGAGGATATTTTAGCAAGACTATGAAGGTAAATAGTTTCCTGTACTGCAATCTACCTTGTTTTCCATATCTGGGATGCACATTACAGTCTCCAGAATTACGTGTACGATCTTTAGTACTAAAAACAAAGCGATTTCGTAATTCTCGGCTCCAACAAGGGGACTGTTGAGGATAGGAATCATCCTTATTGGATCCATGGTCACTGTTATCACTCCCATCGTCCTGTAACCACACCCGTAAAACGTATTCAGCATTCTTAAGTTGCACATTTCTACAACATAAATATATTTCAAGTAGCTTCAATAGAAAGTGTCATTAAAACGATACACAAATCTGACTCACGTCTTCTTTTACGACCACAGAATTTTTTACTGGCATCTCTGTATCCAAATACTGACTTGTATCACCACTCCTAGTTTTCACCATTTTCAGAGACTGTATCTGTTTACTAAACTGTTGTAACAGCGATCCACAAAATTCTTCAACGCCAATAACATTCTGAGTTCTGGTGAAACAAATATGGTTCAATGGCCGATAATCACTTCCACAAAAGCAACTACAAAACAAGTAATTGCAACATAGATTCGAATACCACTTACAAAATATTGTGTTTCTTTCAGCAATTCAAAGAAAATTCACCATTTCACACACTGGCTCCAGCACTCACTTCCTCAACAGACAATGGACATCCTCCGAACTCAACGTGAGTCTTTCAACAACCGAACGTTATGAAATGGCGGTAATTCGTATTGGTAATGATCAATACTCCTTTGCAACAATTCAATATTGGCATCTAAATGTCTTGGAAAAATCCATTTTATGGTGAATACACTTGCTTCAGTTTCACTGATTCTATTTCCTTCTTTACAAGTTACATAACAAATTAAAGATTCTTAGAAACATTATCCTGAAAGCAACGGAAATACATTCCGTAGTTGTCCAACCTGTGCGCGGAAAACAAGTGAGCATCGAGCCATAACCAAGTTCGTAACGCGCGAAGTACATGTCAATATTACAATTGTTTTGATTTGAGTTCAGGAGGGTGATAAATAAGTGAGTGTTTTCTGTCGCTGTAACAATAAATATACCGTGTGTCCATAACGTTCGTACAGTAGGCATCTGTTTACAGTTGATGGGATATGTCTCGCGATATCAGATCTTTTTTCGCTCCGAAAAAGCTTGGTGAAGGAGAAACCTCTTTCAAGGAAAAAGTCTTGTCGAAATCGAAGCAAAAGAAAAGATTAATTTTGTCGGACTCGGATTCGGATGATGGCTCGAGCAAGCACCCAGAGGTCAAAGTTTCGAAAAAGAAAAAACTTTCCTTAAACAAGGGGAAGGAGAAAACAAATGATGAAAAAACATTAAAACCAATTAAAGTTTCAGACGTATTTGGAAGTGATCATATCAAAAGATCAACAGAGAAAACAGTGCCTACACCAAGCAAACAGGTGGCAAATAAAGTAACGGTGAATGTAAACTCTAAGAGTAATGAAGATTCCCTTGAAGGTGAACTTAGTGTGCCTTGGGATGAGTTAGATGAGATCGAATCGAAGTATTGGAGCACAGATAGACAGCATGCAGTGAATGTTGACTCCTGCGGTAGCCCAAAGAAAAGTGGAGAAAAAAGACGCCATGAACAAGATCAACGAAAAAAGAAGGCTGCTTCAGAAAGTGATGTGTTACCAACCAAGAAGAAGAAAGTATCCACAGACGAAAACAGTTCGTCTAAGGTAACTGCTGACTCTCCCCTGGCCTCCCCCTCTAGTCGTTCTGCAACAGAAAATGACAACACTCAGAGTAGTGGCACAGAGGAGGTGCAAGCTGAAAAAACACCGAAGGCAAAAAAGGTAAGAGGAAAGTCAGATGAGAATGCTGATAGTAGTCAGAAAAGTAAGAAGGAGACACCTAAAGCCTCAGATCAAGGCGCGTTATCAGCTGAAAAGAAGAAGGAGCATGCAATGAATTATATAAGATACCTTAACAGAGAAGGACCAAAGCATCGTGGAAGTAAAGTGATACCAGAAGGTTCACCAAACTGTTTGGAAGGGCTTGTGTTTGTTATTACTGGTGTACTGGATTCTCTGGATAGAGATGAAGCCACAGAATTAATTAAGAAATACGGAGGACGTGTAACGTCATCACTCAGTCGTAATACAAGTTACCTACTTGTTGGCGAAGACGCTGGGCCATCAAAGCTTGAAAAAGCAAAATCATTTAATACAAAACAGCTAGATGAGGATGGGTTATTAAACCTAGTTGTAGAACGATCTACTGGAAGTGGACTTCATAGCAGCTCTAAAGAAGACACAGGCAGAAAGGATACAGAAAAAAAGTCTGGAGGAAATCTAGCAAACAAAAATACTAAACCCTTAAATTGTGATTCAACGTCTGTTGTTTCTGTACTAAAAGTGAAAAGTAATGAAGGTACTGTTCATCACATTCATTCTGCACCAGCCACCCTTAAAAATTGTTCACAAATACCTAGTAGTCAGAATAATGGAAATTTAATGATAAACTATTCAACACCATCTTTGTGGGTGGAGAAATACCGACCAACAAGTTCAAAGCAGATTATAGGACAACAAGGAGAAAAGAGCGTAGTCAGGAAACTAAGTAAATGGCTTGAAAATTGGTACAAAAATCGCACTGGTGGGAAAAAGTTTAAACCAAGCCCCTGGGCAAAAGATGACGATGGGAGCTTCTACAAAGCTGCTCTTATTTCTGGTCCACCAGGAATTGGGAAAACAACAGCAGCCCACCTTGTTTCTAAGGAACTAGGTTTCGATATTGTAGAGTTCAATGCTTCAGACACAAGGTCAAAAAAGCTTTTACATGATGAAGTTACAGAACTTTTGTCTAGCAAGAGTCTGTATGGTCTTTTCCATGGAAAAGATGGCCGTGTAGCACCTTCTGCTAAACATGTGTTAATAATGGATGAAGTAGATGGAATGGCTGGAAATGAAGATAGAGGAGGTATTCAACAATTAATTCAGTTGGTAAAAAGTACTCATATTCCAATAATATGTATTTGTAATGACCGTAATCATCCAAAGATTCGTAGCTTAGTAAATTACTGCTTTGACTTGCGGGTTCAAAAACCAAGACTTGAACAGATACGAGGTGCTATGATGTCAGTTTGCTTTAAAGAAGGTTTGAAAATTCCACCTGATGCTCTAACTGATGTTATCACTTGTGCAAACCAAGATATTCGACAAGTTCTGAATAATTTGTCTATGTGGTATGTCAATACAAAGAACTTGTCATCAGAGGAAATCAAAACTGAGGCACAAAAATCAAAAAAAGAGTTTAAACTGGGACCTTGGGATGTCCTCAGAAAGGTATTTTCAGCTGAAGAACACAAGAAGATGACCATACATGATAAATCTGATTTGTTTTTTTATGATTATAACATCAGCCCATTATTTGTACAAGAAAACTATCTAAATGTTGTGCCTGCTGCAGCAGCAGGTAATATTGGCAAGACACTGGAACTCATTTCAGCAACTGCTGACAGTATTAGTTATGGGGACACAATTGAAAAAGCAATAAGATCAAGAGGCTCTTGGAGTTTGCTGCCAATGCAAGCAATGTTCTCAAGTGTGTTTCCTGGTGACTATATGCAAGGTTATATTAAAAGTCAGATTAACTTTCCCTCATGGCTGGGCAAAAACTCGAGATCTAATAAATTTGACAGACTCTCGCAGGAACTTCATGTCCATATGAGGCTTGCAATATCTGGAAGCAAGTTAGATCTTGCATTGGACTACCTTCCTTATATTAGGGATGCAATAGTAAAACCACTTATTAAGGAAGGTGCACCTGGTGTTCCACAAGCCCTCAGTGTACTTAAGAAATATTACTTACTGCGAGAAGATTTGGAAAGTTTGCTTGAATTATCGTCATGGCCAGACCAGAGGGACCCTATGTCATTGGTGGACAGCAAAGTGAAAGCTGCTTTGACGAGAGCATACAACAAGGAAGGCATAATGATACCATATGCTGTGCACACCACTGTTAAGAAGAAGGCCGGGGCATCATTCAGTGAAATGGAAGGTGCTGAAGGTGAAGAAACAATAGAGGATGTGGAAGAAGATGATGAAGAGACAGATGACATAAAGTCAGATGCCATGATAAAAATTGCTAAGAAGAAAACAGTAGCTGCAGAATCAACATCAGGAACATCTGAAGTAAAAAAGGGAAAGGGGAAAGGCAAAGGAAAACCAAAACAAAATAAATAGTTGTAGTGGGGAGTTTCTCACCCAGTCAATGAAATAAGTCTTCTGGCGTAGTATGGAAGAAATCTATTATTTGAATCATCACATTGTTACATTATTAAATTATTGCCTTAAACATTGTGTTACATGCTAACATTGCAAAAAGCGTTGTACTTGAGAATAACCCATTAGATGGTTACTCCTTTTGTATATTAAAGACGTGATTTTAAGGAGTACAGTGTAAAGTAAGAAAAATATAAATATCTGTGTGGAAATATTCCAAAAATTGCTGTTATTTCTGGTGTTTCTGTATTATATTGCAACTTAAGTTGTTGGAATTATAATTGCAATGTACAGTTTTTGTTTTATGTGAACTGAGTGACAACACTTAGATGAATGCATGCAAATTTGTACCATTTATAAGTGAACAGAACAGGTAAACTATTTTCATGCCTTTTACAGATTTAAAACTAACTTTGTTACTTAAATTGTGTAACTTGTTTGTAAAACATTTATATGTGATAAGTTTGTGGTACTTCCCTTAGATGAGGGAAATTGCAGGTTCATGACAGGTTAGGAGTGATGCACATATGCTATTGCTGATTCACTTGAAGAAATATGTTAGATTTGCCGTTTTTCCAATCAGTTATTTTGTGCAATTTACATATCCTTGTGATTTATGTTTAAATGTGTGCGCAATACTTATTTATTGGCATTAGTTACCATATTTATCCATCTCATGTGCAACAAAATACTTTTGTAAAGTAATTCCAGAATTGTCTCATTAGCGAAAGACTAGCTCATTATGTCAAGGAATCTACAGACCGAGCTTAGTAGCTACTGCAGTTCAATGTTCCTGTATACATAAAACGTTGTTGAAAAGATTTGATGAGGACAAATTATCACCGCCACTACATGGCAAACTCAACTACAATGACTGGATTGAATTTTTTTTGGGGGGGGGGGGGGGGGGCGTTTGTGGGAGGTTATGCTCCATTTATTATTTTTTATTTTCGACAAAATCACTTGGTTATAATTGTAACATAAAAAAGTTATTACGTCAAAGAAAATTGTATTAGAATTTACATTTTGTCTGTACAATGATCATAGTTACCATTTTTTTAATATTAAGAAATGTAGTAATGTCTCACCAACTTTTAAATATATTGTGTATGGATGGTACTGGTGGAAAACCAATAGGTGTAAGAAAGCGATTTGCTTTTACTATTAGCGAACAAATCATTTCTTGGTCAATGTATAAAAATTAGGTTAACTTAATAATTACTGCAAAATCTAATGTCCTTATGTATGAGATGCCTTCTCTCAGAAAACTTTACAAGTTAGATGACTCCTGTTGAATACTTTTTATGTTTGATATCTCTCAGAAATTTCTGTACTCACCTCTTTGCCATACATTGTATGTTGTTATTTTGCCATATGACTCATTTTCACCTTACATCAGCAGATAACACACAGATTTTAGTATGTTTGCAAAAGTTGGCACCAGGTTAGCCATTCTGTCAACTTTTCTTCATCTGATTTCCCAATATGCAATTTATTTTTGCATCATTTCTGATCTGACACTTTATGTAGACTAGCTGCATGAATCTCTCTCTCTCTCTCTCTCTCTCTCTCTCTCTCTCTCTCTCTCTTTCTTTTAAGCTGCATGAATCTCTCTCGAGAGAGAGAGAGAAGCTATGTTTTTAATACTATGTCATAGGGAAAGTTGCTTTCATTATACCAGTACTAAGAACAGCTCCCTAATTAACTGGAGAATTGACTGTATCATGTGTTTTTCAATTTTTGTCAAATTTAATACAAAGTTATGTGTATTAATGAAAACAGCAATGTCTTCTACAAGCACAATAAAACACTTGTATTGGTTTGATTATGACATATTGAGCATAGCAACATGAATGAAACTGCACTTTTCCTGAGACATATAAAATGAACTATATGCCCTCTATAATCTATTTGTTTATTTTTATAATGTTTTGTGAATATTGTGTGTGTGTGTGTGTGTGTGTGTGTGTGTGTGTGTGTGTGTGTGTGAGAGAGAGAGAGAGAGAGAGAGAGAGAGAGAGAGAGAGAGAGACTGGCTGGCAGGCTGACTGTGTTTTTCATACTGTGTCATAGGGGAAGTTACTTTTGTGATACCAATAGTAAGACCAGTTTCATAACTAACTGTAGCACTGGTTGTATTGTGTATATTTTTTTCAATTTTTGTAAAATATTTTTAGAATACACTTTTTACCATCAAACTCGTTTTCTGCCTTTTGTTGCTGCTTTGCAAATCCTGAAGAATACAATACAATACAAGTGTGTGTGTGTGTGTGTGTGTGTGTGTGTGTGTGTGTGTGTGTGTGTGTGTGTGTGTGTCTATAGAGTTCCTCATGTCACAATGACTTCTCAGCTAAAGCTGTTAAATTACTGTGGTACCAAAGCCAGATATCGAAATTTTCATTGACAGAATTTAACTGTTGCGGTAACAAGGTTGTAGACCACAGTGTCTGTTCAACAAAACGTGCACCAGTGTCCTGGCTTTTCGTGTACCAGTATCCTGACTTAAATTCCAAACCCTTTCAAAACTTTAGGAGGTTAGGGTGTAAGACATAACGACTGTTCCTCTTATTAAGGAGAACAAATTATAACTCATTACTACACATTTTGAGATGACAGTAACACTCACATGTAAAGTTTCTCTCCTGTTCAGTTTCTGAATGGGGAACTTAGTATACATCATCACTGTTGTGGATTCTGCACCAGTTCAATAGCCAGTCAATACCCTATACAGTTGTAATTCACAGTGCCTCAAGATCATCATTCACAGTACCAGGAGGAGACAGTTAGTGTGGTTGTTGAAATGTGCAAAGAACTAACACAGTAACTTGTCTGAACATACTAAATTTGTATTTCATAGTTAACACTTTATTTGTTGTCGAAATGTGCAAAGAATTGAATCAGTAACTTGTCGGAACATCCAAATATGTGTCTTTCATAGTTAACACTTTATATTTTATCTTCATATTGTGGAACAAATTTTTATTTTTCAGAGACACTGTTGGTGAATTCAAAAGTTAAATTAAAGCTGGTTTGGATAAAATATGCAGTCATGAGATATATGGCAAAAATATAGAATTTGATTATAAAATTTAACAGAACAGAGATAGTGGAAATTCAAGCAATCACCAATTAGCTGTGGGGATCAGATGGACACCATATTTTAATTTCTCCATCAGGCTGTAGTGGATGTAGTTTAGTATGAAATTGCCCCAAAGTGTGAATGATGTGACTAATTGATGACTACATTTGAGAATGACTCTTACAAGTACTTGAGCAGTGCAGTATAGGTATGGATGGAAGATGTTATAAAAATCCCATATTTGCACATTTCTTTTTGAAAATCATTACATAATCCTGCACTTCGTGTTCCTAGGGTCACAAGAATGTTTCTTAAATTCTTGCTGTGCACAACATTAGAATTATGGAAAATATCAGTAAATTTGGGCAGTTATTATTTCTGTGCAACATTACTATTTCACAAAGCTGCTGGTTGAATATTGGCAGTTATTACGATTTATCTCGATTGTGTAGTGGCTGTAGACAATTTAATTTCCATTTCTGTGGCAATAAACATTTGCATCTATTATAAAATTTTCACCGATAGACACTTACAAAAATAATTTGCTTATACTAATCATGTGAACATAATATTAGATAAATAATTTTAATTCTTTTTTTGTAAATATAGGTATCTTTTATAATAATTTTCATTGTCTTTCATAAGTAAATTTCATTATGCAAAGTATTTAAGCGTTAAAAGATACAGTACATTTAAATTACATAATGTAATTGTCACTAAATATTTTAATTTTTAAATATTTTATCAAACAATCCAGTTTAGAAATCCCTTAGGTGTTATCTTTGTTTTAACAAAGCTTTTTAATTGAATATACTTGACTCTCACCATGAGTAAGTATGTAAACTGTTACAGAATCATCAGAAATGGCAATCAACCTGAGGAATGTCCCTGTTATTTTCACGTAGGATGTAATATAACTTACATGAGGAAAGATGCTGCTCACTTCTGTGACTGTTACTACAACTACACAATATTGAGAAAGAGCAGCTAATGTTGAAACTTCGAGCTGATTTCGCAGTGCTGCAAGAAGAGTTAACAGTTTGGTATGCTGTAGTTGGCAATAAGTAGAGTTAGTTCAAGACCATGAGACTGCATTACAGTCACTGCTTTCCAGAAAAGATCCAGGAGACATTACAAGTCCAATTGCTTCAGTCTAACTGCCTCCAATTGCTTCAATGCTTTGGAGACTGAGGACAAAAGCTTTTAGATGTCTTAAATTCTGTAGCAGTCTGTCAGTGCAGGGCATCATGTGCATGCTAAGTATAGGAAGAAAAGTTTTGAAGAAGATCAAAGAGGGCTTATTGCTGTGTATTAGTCCAGGAGCGACATGTCAGAACTTGTTCAGAACACAGGGAAAAGATTACCAGGTAACTAGTGTATTTCAGCCAAGTGCAGGGGTTAGTAATGCCATCTGTGATGTAGGCTCTGTGAGGAAGGACCTTCGATAAGAAAAATCATGTAATAATAGCAAGGGCATAGGTAATAGTTTGGACTGTAATCACATTTATACAACTGAGGATGTCATCAGGCTGAGAATGCTTCTTACACTAGTGTGAAAATTGTGTCATTCTTGAGCGATATGGTAAGCCTTGGCATTCTGTGGTACATGTTAATGCAGAGCTTGGAAAATCACTCAGAGGAAAGGCACAAATGCTTCAAATGGCTCTGAGCACTATGGGACTCAACTTCTGAGGTCATCAGTCCCCTAGAACCCCTACTTAAACCTAACTATCCTAAGGACATCACACACATCCATGCCTGAGGCAGGATTCGAACCTGCGACCGTAACGGTCTTGCGGTTCCAGACTGTAGCGCCTAGAACCAAACGGCCACTCCGGCCGGCTGGAAAGGCACATTCATACATGGGTGTGGCTGATGCATCACCCCTAACTTTGTTAAATTATACATAGTGTGGTTTGCATCTGAATGCTTTGTATGGCTGATTGCTTGAGTCCATTGCATCTCAGTGATTTCCAGTTCACCCACTAGACCCTTTTTTAGCAAATTCATCTGGAAAACAGAATAAATATAGTAACAGTTGAAACAGCTAGTAGTGCAACAATACACCACAGATTGGGCAGTTCCATAGGACATGATAGAAAATGCATGGAGTGTCTTCCACCAAACAACAGAAGCGTATAAATAAAAAATATGAACTCTACATATCCACCCAGCAATATGTAAGTGTAGATGGAATTTTAGCAGACTGGTGCACATCAGCACACCACATAGAAATCACTCAAATTGAACATATTCGTCTTGATGGATACAGTGTAGTACTGTAGAACCAATAAAACAAAAGGGGAGTGGCTGTATATGCACAAAGTGGAGCTAAATCCCACGCCCTTCTGCTTGACAAACATTGTGTTGAACATCTTTTTGAATGCTCAACTACAATAGTGGATCAAGAAGCGCACAGCTTGCAGTATTGAAAATTTGCAGACCACTAGCAGAGAGTACGGTACCTCAAGATTCAAAAATCAATTAGAAACAGTTTCAATACGATTATACAGACTTAGCTGGAATATCGTTTTTTGTGGAGGCTATTAACATTTTTCTTTTGACAGATAGTACTGACCCAACATCACCTAGAGTCATAGATGTCCAGCTTTGGATTATTTTCCACAGGAAAATTTCCTGAGAGTACTGAAGGATATAGTGCAACAGACCTTCCTCCCTCCCCCCTTCCCACCCCCCATGGACCATGCCCATTGGTGGGGTGGCTTACATGCCTCAGCAATACAGATAGCTGTACCATAGATACAACCACAACGGAGGGGTATCTGTTGAGAGTCCAGAATGTGTGGTTCCTGGAGAGGGGCAGCAGCCTTCTGAGTAGAGGCAGTGGCAACAGTCTGGATGATTGACTGATGTGGCCTTGTAACATAAAAAAACGGCCTTGCTGTGCTGGTACTGTGAACAGTTGAAATCAAGGGGAAGCTACTACCATAATTTTTCCTGAGGACATGCAGTTCTGCTGTAAGGTTAAATGATGCTGGTGTCCTCTTGGGTAAAATATTCAGGAGGAGACTAATCAGAAGGATGTCATCATCAGGAGAAACAAAACTGCCATTCTGTGAATTGAGCATGGGATGTTAGATTCCTTAATTGGCCAGGTAGTTTAGAATATTTGAAAAGGGATATGGATAGATAGAAGGTAGACATAGTGAGAATTAGTGAAGTTTGGTGGAAGGTGGAACAGGACTTCTCATCAGGTGAATACATGGTTTTAAATACAAAGTCAAATAGGGGTAATGCAGGAGTGGGTATAATAATGAATTTAAAAAAAAATAGGAATGCCAGTAAGCTACAGTGAACAGCATATTGAATGTATTATCATAGCCAAGATAGACACGAAGCCAACGCCTACCACAGCAGCACAAGTTTACATGCCAATTAGCTCTGCAGATGATGATGTTATTGAAGAAATTCATGATGAGATTAAAGAAATTCAGATAGTTAAAGGAGATGAAAATTTAATGTTATGGGAACTGGAATTTGATAGTAGGGAAAGGAAGCTAAGGAAAAAATAGTTGGTGAATATGGACTGGGGGAAAGGAATGAAAGAGGAAGCTGCCTGGTAGAATTTTCCACAAAGCATAATTTGATCATTGCTGACACTTGGTTGAAGAATAATAAAAGAAGGTTGCGTACGGGGAAGAGACCTGGAGAGAACAGAAGGTTTTAGATTGACTATATAATGGTTAGATAAAGATTTAGGAACCAGATTTTAAATTGTAAGGCATTTCCAGGACCAGGTGTGATCTCTGACCACAATTTATTGGGTGTGAACTGTAGATTAAAACTGAAGAAATTTGAAAAAAAAAGGGTGGAAATTAAGAAATGGGACATGGATAAGTTGAAAGAACTGGAGTTTCATAGGGAAAATTAGGCAGCAGTTAACTAGAATAGGGAAAAGGAATACAATAGAAAATGAATGGGTAACTTTGAAGAGATGAAATAGTGAAGGCAGGAGAGGATCAAATAAATAAGGAGACAAGGTCTAGTAGAAATCCTTGGATTACACAAGATTAATGAATTTAACTGATGAAAGGAGAAAATTTAAAACTGCAGCAAATGAAGCAGGCAAAATGGAATCCAAATATTTAAAAATAGACTGACAGGAAGCACAAAATTGCTAAGCAGGAATAGCTGAAAGGTGGAAGGAGTATATGGAGGATCTATACAATGGAAATGAACTTGAAAGTAATATTATAGAAAGGGAAGTGGATGTAAATGAAGATGAGATGGGAGATATGACACTGCGAGAAAAAATTGACAAAGCTCTGAAAGATCTAAGTCGAAACAAGACCACGATAGTAGACAATATTCTGTTAAAACTTCTGATAGCCTTGTGAGAACAAACCATAACAAAACTCTTGCATTTGGTGTGCAAGATATATGAGACAGGCAAAATACCCTCAGACTTAACGAAGTATGTAGTAATTGCGATTCCAAAGAAAGCAGTTGTTGACAGGTGTGAAAATTACCAAACTATGAGTTTAATAAGTCATGGTTATTGCAAAATACTAACACAAATTCTTTACAGAAGGGTGGAAAATCTGCTAGAAGCCAACCTTGGGGAAGATCAGTTTGGGTTCCACAGAAATGTAGGAACATGCAAGGCAATACTCACCCTATGACTTATATTAGAAGTTAAGGAAAGGCAAACCTAAATTTTTAGCATTTGTAGACTTTGAGAAAGCTTTTGATGATGTTGACTGAAATAATCTCT
The DNA here is from genome assembly GCF_023897955.1 of Schistocerca gregaria. Classification (NCBI taxonomy): domain Eukaryota; kingdom Metazoa; phylum Arthropoda; class Insecta; order Orthoptera; family Acrididae; genus Schistocerca; species Schistocerca gregaria. The sequence continues at coordinate 496,860,916 of NC_064925.1, read as the reverse complement.
TTGAAATTCTGAGGGTAGCAGGAGTAAAGGATTCTCTACACAGAAAGCAAAACAAAATCTCAGAAATAAAGTTTGATCGGAGCTACACAAGAAAAATCATCCTTTTGGTGTACTCAGGGACCTTGCCGGAGCCTTTGATTATGTGAATCACAAAGTTTCACTTGTCAAAGTAAACCATTGTGGCATTAATGCCAATCCTCTTGTGTGGATGGAATCTTATCCCCATAAGAAAAAGCAGAGGTTTCATTAACAGACTGTGTCTCATGTATGACATTAATCTCAGAATGGGGAAGCGTAACTTGTGCAGTGCCACAGGAATCAATACAGCCCCCACTCTTGTTCCAAATTACATAAATGATCTTCAAACAACTCTGAAGAGCTGTTCAAGAACTGTAATGTTTGCTGGTGACACGAACATATTAATCAAAGGTCCAAACTCAACCCTAGCAGACACAGCTCCAACAATAGCGGAGTGAGCCCAGTTGTTCGGAGCTTAATCCCACAGCGGCTCAAATTATGCAATTTCAAACCAACAATAATGACCTGTTAGCACCAGAAGTAGACATTGACAGCCATACACTGAATGAAGTGCAGTGCATAAAATTCCTTGGAGTCCAGCTGGTTAATAAGTTAAAAATGGAGGCAACACGTGGATAATCTAATCAAGAAGCTTAGATGTGTCTTGCTATGCTGACCTAAAGGCAAAATTGTTTGCTTGTTTTTCATATTTTCACTTCCAGTTGTCTTGAGGAATTATCTTCTAAGGCAGTGCACATATAGTAAACTGTTCAGAAGATTTGATTTGAACAGGGAGATTAAAATGACTGTGGTCATAACCCATTATTGTTTGCACTGAAAAAGGCTTTGTTGTGCAGTTTCACTCCCTGTGGTTCTACTAAAGCCAATTAGTACTCTTAAAGAGTAATAGGAGGTCCTTTACTAGTTCTTTATTAGACACAATTTCTTCAGGATGTGATACATGAATATTCTTTGTCTTTCTCCAACTCTTCACATTGGATGACTGAGTGTGGTGTGGTTTCATCAACCTCATCACACAGTCTGTGTATAGTGGCTCCTTTCTCAATACCCATTGTGTGTTGGTGTTTCTTAAAGTTCCCACATCCTGTCATTACTCTTATCATGATCTTAATTTGTCTCCTGTTCGAGACAAGGATTACAGAACTTCTCTCAAAACAAAGGTTTGACGTCATTAGCTTGCCTTGTCTTTGTTTTTGGATCATAGTCTAATACTGTACATGCTGCCTTCTGATCCAGTTTCATAGTTTTGATTTGATCATTGATTTATTGAGTTTAGGACAGGTTATGGTCCAATAAATAGAGTCGTTGCACCTCTCCTGGCAGCCTTTCAGACTGTTCATTGCCACCGATTCCTGAGTGACCAGGGACCCGCAGCAGGTTTACACTCTGCTTTCGCCTGGTCTCACAATGGCTTTGTGGCATTCATCAATGATCCTTGATCCTGTTGCAGGGGCTGATAGAAATTTCAGAGCTACTTTCTGTCTGAATAAAAGTAGATACTACAGTCTCTGTAGGGCCTCCACACACACTCTGATAGCAGATATTTCCTATTGGAATACCGTGTCCAGCTTCCTTGAGAGATCACGTTCTTTAGTCTAGTCTGTACCCCGTACACCATGATCTGAGCACCTTTATCTTTTTTTGACTTACCAGTAAACCAGACTACGTCTCCTGTATGGTCTTGTAGTTCATTGCTCCACTGCTCCATACTTCCAAATGTTATGTGGAAAGGTTTATTGAAGCAGTGGGAAGTTATTGCATAGTTAGCCAGCATTTCCGCAATCATTCCTACGTTTACCATAATCCCTATTTCAGTGTGGGATTCTGGATATCCTAAGGGTATCCAGTTATTTCTAGTTTTTAGATTGTATGCCTCTTTCACTGCCCCAATTTTAACCCGCTGGTGTAATGATGGCATGTCCGCATGGTCCTTATCCCAGCAGTGGGTGTACAGCTAATTCTGCCTGTTGTGCCTAAGCCCCTTATTACAATATCCAACTTCTTTGATCAAAGATCTTGTCAAACTTATTTAATTAAAGAAATTCACTGGAACTGTTACACTATTGTCAAAATTTTTATCATAGTTGTTGGAGAATGGATTCTGAACAGTTAACCACCTGTACAGCAGCATTTAATTTAATTCTGGTAGCAAGTGCATTGCTTAAAAAGAAAAAGAAACTGAAGCAGTTGTGAGCAAATCCGTGGATAGAAGGAAGACAAGCTCAAAGTGTTCACCAGAATTTGCTTAGTGCACTGTATTGCAAGGACACAAAAGAGCTATGAAAATTATTTGAGAATGGATGAACAAACATATCAGTTTGTCTTTATGAATGTAGCCCCTCATATTTCTAAACAAGATGCTCATTTAAGAAATGCCATATCTGCTAAAGATCATCTCATAGTGCTGTTAAGATTTTTAGCAACAAGTGAAACCTATTGAAACTTGCAATATAGTAATCACATCCCACTGCGTACCATTTCACATACTGACCCAGAAATGTGTGTAGCAAAATATAAATCAAGAAAGGATGTATAACGTTAGGTTATGTTATTTGGAGTAACATTTATTTCACTTTACTGATAACACTTTTACTTCCACAACACCACAGACACCATAATCCATTTAATTTCTTCCTTACATCATCCACAGTGCAGCCTCTTCGAATACAGCTGATGTCTGCAACTGTTTCTTTATGACAGCGTAACCACTTATTGAGGTTTTTATAATTAGTGTGTTTGGTGTTATGAACAACTGCACATTCTTCATTCTTGGAAATTATCAATATGGAGGTAGCTGCACACCAAGTAAACTCTGAAGTCATTTTACAGGTCTATACTCTAACTTTGATCAAAGAAATCTCTGATAAAAGTTTCCATAGTACACTTTCAAAGATTCAACCAAAGAAATTTGACAGTGTAATATGGACCTAAGAAGCCAAGTCTCTGCCCCTTGCCAGGTGCCACAGCAGCCACTTTCTGTTCTACTTTGTCCCACCGTACTATACCCCCATAAATTATCACAGGTCTTACTACAGTTGTGTATATCCAGTACATACTCTTGGTGTTTAAATCCAGTTTTTTCCTCAGGTTCTTCTAGTGCTCATAAGGGTACATTTCACCTTGGAACATGTATTCTTTATGTGGGAGGTCCACGATAGTTTTGCATCCAGCTACTTCATTATCCCCTCCACAAGTAGAGTGTCATAAAGAAGACTACAATTCCAGTACATTTGCTGGATATGCTTTCTTGTAAATGGTACAACAACAGGTTTTTTTTTTTTGTGCTGACTCTTGGATCCTGTTTCCTGCTCTGGCCCTAGTCTTAACACAATGTTCAATGCTCATTGTGCCATGGTTCTAATAGAACTAACATAGTACTAGCCAATTTGTAAAGTATCAATATGACTAAGTCATCCACATATCCTTGGCTAAAGTAGTCTCTACCTGTATTCTCACTGACATGGTCTTACTGCACCTGTATATGGTGGTTTCAGTGTCATGCTCTTCTGCAGTTGTAACAATGGATTCGAATTTGATGTTGCTAAAAGCCCCCTCGATATCCAGGAAGATGCAGAGAGCGATTGCCAGAAAGTGTAGTGCTTTTTCCACCTTCCCAACAAGTTGGTGAAGTCCTGTTTCACTTTATTTGCCCAGTTGAAATCCATGTTGGTTTACACACAAAGGAACTTTAGTTATCCTCTGTTCCCTGATGTCCACATTAATCAGTTTTTCTAAGTACTTTAAAAGAAAGGAGGAGAGGCTGATCAATCTCATATCCTTGGCCTTTGTTTGACCAGTTCTCCATAGCATCGGAATGAAAACAACCCTCAGTGTCCTCCAAGCATCAGGAATGATTCCTCCTGCTACGCTGGTCCTAAACAACCTGCATAGAAATCTAATTAAACTCTATCCTGCCTGATGCAGTAGAATTAGAAAGACTCCATCTGGGCCTTATGACTTGAATGGCTTTTCTTTTTTTCATCAGTACATTCTCTGGCAGATTCTGAGTTCTTCCTTTGATTGCCTGTAAGCTAGTGCCTCTCAGAGATTGGACATTGGTCTGTGTTGTCTGCCAGAGTGCACTGAGGAAGATGAAACTTCAGGAGCACATCAAGCATCTCATTCACTGTCCAAGCATACACACCATCCTGTTGCTTTAGAGCAGGCTACCTCCTGTGTTGGTGAGGATTTTGTGAGGTCTGGTGCAAGTAGGTGTACCCTCTGTTTTCCCACAGAACACCTTCCAGGATGAGAGTTTCCCTCCCTTAATCACAAGATTGTATTGGCAAGGGCCCCCAAATATTTTGCCCATTGGCCTGTCCTTCTTGCAATGTTGAAAAGTCGTCTTACCTTTGCAATTCCAGGTTATTGTTCCTCCAAAGTACATTCCTGTTTGTGTACTTCTTGGTGATGGGCAATTTTCTAAGTATAAGGCCATAATGGCAGACATCACTCTGTCTGACATTTCCTCGAAATCTACTGGATTCCTTATCAAAATTCTGACTTCAGATAGGCATGAGTTGAGGTCTTTCCTATAAGTTTCCCAATGTTTCTTCCTAGGATTTGTGTAGGGGTTGATTCTTGATGCTGAAATTTTTTACATTGTAGGTTCCAAATGACATGGCAATTCTGAAGTAAGCCTGCTGTGTGGTTTCTGTAATTTTTATTATATCACATTTTTCTATATCACCTTATCTTTACAATCTCAACTTTTAAATCAAAAATTACATTGTTACTGCCAAAATTAAAAACACATCCAATCACATCAGAGGCATGCCCACTTCTACTCATTGTGCTGTACTAACAATATATCCCAGAGTCTACAAACTTTCTGGATAAAAGAAGAATCTTCACCAAGTTGTATCATTATTTATAAATGAGTCCAGAAATAAATTTGATAATTAGCATTAGATTGAGCAATTAATAATAGGACATTTAAGTTTGCCAGATATTTTGTAATTTCAAATGTTTCTAAAAGAAAAGTAATATTAACTGTACATACAGAGCTAGTACATATTGAGTGTAACAAAGAAAATAAGGTGATTTATTTTAATACATTTTAGCCTGAGATATAATGCATCATACACAAAATCATATTAATTTCTTTTAGTTAAACAGCTGAGATAATATTAACCTGCTTAAAAGGTAGAAAGTATTTTTGGCATCAATAACTTCTGTTGAATAAAGATAATGTTAGAGGAGGGTGTCCCTTTACAGTATCCCCCTCACACAATTTGGAAACAATGCGTTTACAAGATTTTATCACAGACTATAAGGTTTACCAAATGGTATACAAAAAGATAGAATACAGATGTATAGTAGTATCTGATACATAACATATTACAGAAAACATAAGCATAAGATCTACTATACACATCATAATCTATACATACATCAGGACATTGCATACAGATTTTCAGGTGTGTGGAACATTCTTTCATGAGACAATTGATACAAAGTCAAAACTACATCACTGAACCACAGAAATAAATAAAGATCAAGGTAAATTACTAGAATTACAAATTGTAGGTTTACATCCATGAAATCACACCTTTAAAATCTCCAAAGGGAAGAGGAAAAAAATTCAGAGCCTAAGTGTACAGCGAGTGAGGGGACTCGGAAAACTCCCGACGACGAGTATAGACCACAAGAATACACTCAATCATGTGTGGGAGTATAGCACAAAATCAATCAACCACAAAAATTATATTTAAGGATATGTTGATTCATGAAAGGACAAAATAATGAAAAAATATAAAGCCTAAGCTTATGATGTGGGGACCGGCCCATAAATCCAAACCACATTGGGTACAAACCAGCAAAAAACGTTTCAACACAACAAAATGAATAAAGCTCATAATCATATCAATAAGTTCAATCATATGCAAAAATAATTGTAAGAATCATCTAGCCTCAATCAATAGTTGTACACTCTCCTTGAGTACAAGTCGCAATGACCAGGGGTACTCAGAACAGAGTTAAGCGTGAGTCTGCCCACAACTCAAGTTCCATTCAGGTACAATATTGCAGTACTCAGGATAAATATTGGTAAACCAAGTCATAGTTAGCTTTGAATGATGACATAATCTAGTAGCTTGAGGACCAAAATAGTGTATGAAAGCAGACTCGTATATATCTTGTTATATTGTCTTCCACGCTTGTCCAAACAAACTATCCTACATACATAAAGACCAAGAAGAGTCATCTACAATTGATGAAAATTGGTAGAAAAATACATACTGATTTCAAGTTACATAATATATTGGTAAGTTAATCCCCCTACTTGAATAAACATACATTTATGTGAAATTACACTGCTTTTTGCAGTCTTGGTTAACAATTTACAAATCTCACTCACAATACTGATGTAGTTGACAGCTGCTTGAGTACATTGCTGAGCACCTATGATCTCTCGTAAGTCGACTGGTCCAGAATGGTACAGTCACACAGCAGTGTGGGGAGTGAATCCGACCACATCTTTCAGTTCTCTCCCTAGAGTTCTCATCACATACTCCAACAGATTGGTAACTTCCTGTCTAGCACTCATATCAAATCCTGAAACATTGTTTTGTGTACTAAATATTATGTTCAATACCTTCTTCACATCACACAGCATATGCTCTCCCTGTTTATATTCCAAAAGCAATTATGTAGGCTTTATGTCAGGTGAGATTAAAAAGTGTTCACATATGAAACTGTAATAAAAAGAGTTAAATGGACTGAAAAAAGGAACTAACAAGGCAATATAGACAGATATACTAAGATATTATTCCTAATTTTTACGGTATAAATTATGAACACTGCCCTATTTCAAAATTGCAAAAAGATCTACTCATTTAGTCTCTTGGCATATATGTATCAAATTCTAAAGCACAAATCTATTACAAAACATAATTATATAGTGTATCATAGATTTTAACTCAATCAATAATAAGACAAAACTTTAGAAATCACATCATCTTACGTACTACATTCCTGGTAAACAAATCACGATTATATAGTCTTATAAATCTACAAATGTAGTGTATATTTCCTTCTAGCTAGGTCTCATTATGCAGACAAGTTCATAGGTCTTGTCCTCTATACTAAATGTTAACAGTACTTGACATTTTACATACTTGCTTTGCTTACCAGTAGCTCCTCTTATCTTTACACCTACAATGGGCATTTCCACAAAATTTTTACTATACTTTATCTTGTCTCTAAATCGTTCAGATATACCACAAATCGAACTATCTGTATCTATCAAACAGTTACCTTCCCACTGATCAATCTTAATCTTAATGTAAGGACAATCAAAATCTGAATCATCTTCTCTGTTATTAGACACTTCATGTAAAAGGATGTGGACCATATAGGTGATCTAAATGATTAATGGAAAATCTCATATAACAATGTGAAACAAATACTAACAAAGAGATAGAGGGGCTGGTCAGTACTTACCTCAGCTCAGTACAGCTGACAGATACACAAAACAGAACAGAAAATTTACATTCCTAGCTTTCGGAACTTAGTTCCTTTATCAGCGAGGAAAGAGGGGAGGGGGAAAAAAGGGAAGAAGGGAAAGTGGATTCTTTCTCCTCTCTCCTCCCTGATGAAGGAACAAAGTTCCGAAAGCTAGGAATGTAAATTTTCTGTTCTGTTTTGTGTATCTATCAGCTGTACTGAGCTGAGGTAAGTACTGCTCAGCCCCTCTATCTCTTTGTCAGTATTTGTTTCACTTCATGTAAAAGATCATTTTCAATTTCATCAGTGCTACATCCACAATGTTTTTACAGGGTTTTATCAACTTTACTGGTATCATAGCACTACTTTGGTTGCTCATGTTGTCAGGTAAAGATTGAACACAATGACTGGATTCCATAGCACAACTAACATCACTTATTACAGAAGGAACACAAAATATATAGAATTTCTTTCACTTCATTGCACCAATTTGGATACAAATTTTTAACAACCACAGCTAACTTACTCCAGAATGCACATTTATCTATGTTATTATCAACCTGGTCCCAAACAAACTTCAAAAAGTTTTTGCCTTTATTCCCCATGCTAACAGATACCTCACCTTCACTGTTTGGATCATTACTCTGCATGAAATTAATAACAAATGCTTTGACTGGACTAGTAGATCTTGACTCTCACTAACATGATCACATACATCACTTAACTTACCTGTGTTGTCAACATCATTCACAAATAACTTAGAAACTTCATTATTCTTAAACTCCACAAATACCTGATACCCATCATCATCATCATCATCATCATCATCATCATCATTATCATTACATTCTTCCTAAATTACTTCATCAATAACATCATTAACAACACAAGTCTCATCTCCATCAAAGTCACTTACATCACCTACATTCATTTCCAATAAGCTACCAGTCTCAGATCTACCAACCACAGTTATTTCACAGCTCTCTTTCATATCTATATAAAAAAAATCACCTAGTTCAGATCCAATACAGTCATCACCTGATTTACATACATCAATATCACTGTTTTCTGACCAAGAGAGGAAATCATTAGTACATACACTATGTGATCAAAAGTACCTGGACAACTGACGTCAAAATGACTTACAAGTTTATGGCGTCCTCCATCGGTAATGCTGGAATTCCATAAAGTGTTGGCCCACCTTTAGCCTTGATGACAGCTTCCACTCTCACAGGCATACTTCAATCAGGTGCTGGAAGGTTTCTTGGAGAAAGGCAGCCCATTCTTGACGGAGTGCTGCACTGAGGATAGGTATCAATGTTGGTCAGTGAGGCCTGGCACGAAGTTGACATTCCAAAACATACCAAAGGTATTCTATAGGATTCAGGTCAGGACTCTGTGCAGGCCACTCCATTACAGGAATGTTATTGTCATGTAACCACTCCGCCACAAGCCATGCATTATGAACAGGTGCTCGATCGTGTTGAAAGATGCAATCGCCCTCCTCAAATTGCTCTTCAGCAGTGGAAAGCAAGAAGGTGCTTATAACACCATTGTAGACCTGTGCTGTGATAGTGCCATGCAAAGCAATAATGGGTGCAAGCCCCCTCCATGAAAAACTCAACCATGCCATAATACCAACACATCCGAAGTTTACTGTTGGCACTACACACATTGGCAGATGACGTTCACCAGGCATTCGCCATCCCCACATCCTGCCATTGGATCACCACATTGTGTACCATGATTCATCACTCTGCTCAATGTTTTCCCACTGTTCTCTTGTCCAATTTTTACGCTCCTTATGCCAAGCAAGGTGACATTTGACATTTACCGGCGCGATGTGTGGCTTATGAGCAGCTGCTTGACCATTAAATCCAAGTTTTCTCACCTCCCGGCTAACTGTCGTAGTACCTGAAGTGGATCCCGACACAGTTTGTAATTCCTGTGTGATGGTCTGGCTAGATGTCTGCCTATTACACATAATGGCCCTCTTCAACTGTTGGCCGTCTCTGTCAGTCAACAGACAAGGTCGGCCTGTATGCTATTGTGCTGTACATGTTCCTTCACATTTTCACTTCACTATCACATTGGAAACAGTGGACCTATGGGTGTTTAGGAGTGTGGAAATCTCATGTACAAACGTGTGGTACTAGTGACACCCAATCACGTGACCACGTTTGAAGTCCATGAGTTCTGCGGAGTGTCCCATTCTGCTCTCTCATGATGTCTAATGACCACTGACATTGTTGATATAGAATACCTGGCAGTACGTGTCAGCACAATGCACCTAATATGAAAAATGTATGTTTTTGGGGGTGCCCGGATACTTTCGATCACATAAGGTACTACTTCAAAATTCTCATTGCTCTCGCATTCTGGTTTGTGATTAGCACCTACATCACTATAATTAAACATAGTAACCCAAAACTCCTGATCGAAACATAAATGAGAGATCTGAATTCCTTCTGTTCAACTTCAGATACCTGTGCCATATCTTTAATACTGTTATTATTGTCTAATTGTAAGTGTAAATTGGGGGCCCTGTGCTTGTGTTTCCTCACCCCAAAACTGTGAACCTTCATTGAGGCAGACTGCCATTTCCCGAGCAGTTACCTCTATGATTGTTTCTTCTATTAAATTGCCCATGGTTATTCCCATACTGCTGGTGTCCAAAATTTCTGTCTCTATTAAAATTTTGACCCTGATAGACATTACTGTTATCTCCGTTCCTGTAGTTATGACCACTGCGATATCTATCACTTCGATTATTATTGTACATACTTCTTCCCATTGCCCTATCCAATCTGTCAACATATTGTAAAACTGTTCAAGACAATTGTCTGGTCTGTGTACTAACTCCCACTGCAACCTTTCTGGTAATCTCTTTTTGAGTGCATCAATCAATGTCATTTCATCAAATGGTTTGTCAAGGTGTGTAATTCCTTAAGTTGGTTCTTACAAAACTCTTTGAGGGTGCTGTTCCTATTCCTATAATTAGGGCAATTAAAAACTTCACTTTTAGTTCTCCTTTGTTCAGCTTCTGACCAAAATTTATTTAAAAACTTTTTCAAAACTTTGCTATTTTTCTCACTGACTTAAATTTAAATTTACCCAAGACATCTTTTAACAAATTTAAATTTTTGACAGTCACTCATGCCTGACACAAAACTCTCTACAGTGGTGCAGAAAATTCACTGGATGTAAATTGTCTGATGGAAAACTTTTGATTGGAACATTGGACCACACGATACCATTGTTTGAATACAGATTTTTGTGAATGCAACTTTCCTGAACTGCTGAAATTTTTTGATCTAAAACATTTTCATTAGTTTGTATATTGTTTTCAACATTTAAAAGTTTTTGATCTAAACTACTAAAGTACTGTTCCATTTTTTCCCATACAGTCTTCTGTTCAACTCTGATGTCATTAACATTCTTTGTCTGTTTTACATATTTAACAATGAACTCATTTTCCAAAACAATAAATTTATTTTTTTAAGACATCAACTTTTTCAATCACACTTTTTAACCCCTCTGACAACACGTGTGTTAGCTCAGGAACCTGATTACTATGTTAGTCTATTTGGTATTGTAACCTAACCATTCTACTATTGTTTTCAGTTTTTAGGTCATTTAATTGTCCTTGTAGTGAAGTAAATTTTCTGTTATTGTCTGTCCTTATTTCAGTTAACTGTTCATTAACAGCACTAAATTTGCTATTATTATCTGTCTTCATTTCCTCTAGCTTTGCCAAAATTAACTTCAGAATATCAGTTTTTACTGTTTCTTTTCTGACTACGCTTTCACTCAGCTCAGCCGTGTCCTGACTGGGTCTCACAGCTCTCAATTCTGCATCACTACTACCCTCATCTCTTTTCATTTTGTTAACAATCACACGAGTCCACTAACAAATTAATTTCACAAATAGTTTGTATTTGTCTTTCCTTTTTGATGTCCTTCTTCATAGTTGTAAAGTCCTCTTCAATTGATCTGGTCCGTCATTGTTGGTAGCATCTTGTCACTGTTGAAGCGACTTTTTGGGCAGTATTTGTCTTTCGTTTTTGATGTCCTTCTTCGTAATTGTAAAGTCCTCTTTCAATTGATCTGGTCCATCATTATTGGTAGCATCTTGTCACTGTTGATGCGACTTTATTGGGCAGTCCTCGGTCTTCTTTCTTCATGTGATCAGAAATTCCTTTATATATAAACTGAAAATGGCACAAATCACTGTCCCTTCTTCTGCAACAGACAGAACTTTATTACCATTCAACTGATCCCGGGTGATGCCACCAGCTGTATCTTACCCTCCCTCATATCACCTTTTGATTGTCACTCATTTCCTAATCAGTTTCTTTTAATAAGCTTCAATAGTAGTAAGATTTACAAATAAACTTTTTTACTTCTCTTCTTTTCTCGTAGTTGGCTCCAGTTCATCTCGTCTAGTGGTTGATTCTTGAAATTTTTGACATTGTAGGTTCCAAATGACATGATAATTCTGAAGTAAGCCTGCTCCGTAGTTTCTGTTTCTGTGATTTTGATTATATCACATTTTTTCTATAGCACACTCTCGTTGCAGTCACCACTTTGAAATTGAAAATTACATTGTTGCTGCAAAAATTAAAAACACGTCCAATCACGTCAGAAGCATACCCACTTCAACTCATTCTGTAGTACTAACAATATTCCAAAGAGTTTACAAACTTTCTTGACAAAAGAAGAATCTTCACCAAGTTATATCATTATTTTATAATTGAGTCCAGAAATAATTTTGATAATTAGTGTTAGACTGTGCAATTAAATTTTAATTATGCCAGATATTTTGTAATTTCAAATGTTTCTAAAAGAAAAGTAATATCAACTGCACATACAGAGTTTGTACATATTGATTGTAAAAAAGAAAATAAAGTGCTTTATTTTTGTACTTTTTAGCCTGAGAGATAATGTATCATATACAAAATCATATGAAATTCTTTTAGTTAAACAACTGAGAAAATATTAACCTGTTTAAAAGGTAGAAACTATTTTTGGTATTGATAACTTCTGTGGAATAAAGGTAATGTTAGAGGTGGTTGTCCCTTTAAAAACTCCAGACTCAATTTAAAGGATGTTCCAAAAATATTTATTCAAATTGATACAGGAGGTAGAGAACATCGAAACAAATATATTTAGTTATGGTACATATGGTCCCCAATGGCAGTTTCTGATGCTAGGGACGATTTACAGAGAAGGCAGTTTAGCATGCTAATTATAGCAGTGAAATTCACAGGAACTGCTTGAACATGTGACCATTGGCATGTATGCGTACAGTACTTCATAGGATCATTGATTGTCATGTCCATTCATAGATTCCTGGCATGTTCACAGTGGTACCAACAGCAATGTCAGTACTAGTGAGTAGATCTTCTATTTGCACAATGGTTTCATAAAGAAGCTGCTGCGTATGTTTCCAGAGGAAGAAATCCAGATGTGAGGTCAGATGACCTGACTGGCCAGGCCATAGGGCCACCTCAGCTGATCCACTGATTCCCGAAGGTGGCTCTCAAAAGATTTCTCAAATGGAATGAAATGGGCCGGTTCACCATCCTATTGTAACTACAACCTTGTGAATGAATTGGCGTATTTCCAAGCAGACCTTAGAGCCAATCATCCATACAAAGAGCAGTTTTGAATGTCAGTATTCATTACCAATCAGTGACACGGACACAACAGCTTACTTGAACACTAGTAACAAAATGTTCCTCTAACATTACAGGTTGACTTCAGGGACCCTTTCTTTCTTATCAAAATATATATGTTTTGATGTTCTTTGTGTCCAGCACTAATTTGAATGAACAGTTTTTGAACACATTATATATGTGAATATACTGTAACTGAATACATAAAAAAATCTTCTCACCAAGCAGCAGCAGGAGGACACAAACAAATAAATATTAAGTAAATTTGCAAGCTTTCAGAGTCATTTACTTCTCCTGGCAGTAGGGTTGAAAGGGAAGTAAGATGGATGAAGAGTCTGAAATAGTTGCCTCATTTTCTAAACCTTGCCAGTCCTTTTCCTTAATTACTGTTCCTTCCTCTTCAATCCTTCAGCCAGAAAGAAAACCACTGGCTCAAAAGCTTGCAAGTTTCTGTAACCTTCATATGAGTGTGTTTTCCTGTTGACACTTGGTGAGCAGATTTTTTTATCTATCCAATTACGTTGTTGTTGTTGTGGTCTTCAGTCCTGAGACTGGTTTATGCAGCTCTCCATGCTACTCTATCTTGTGCAAGCTTCTTCATCTCCCAGTACCTACTGCAACCTACGTCCTTCTGTATCTGTTTAGTGTATTCATGTCTTGGTCTCCCTCTACGATTTTTACCCTCCACGCTGCACTCCAATACCAAATTAGTGATCCCTTGATGCCTCAGAACATGTCTTACCAACCGATCCCTTCTTCAGTCAAGTTGTGCCACAAGTTCCTCTTCTCCCCAATCCTATTCAATATCTCCTCATTAGTTATATGATCTACCCATCCAATCTTCAGCATTCTTCTCTACCACCACATTTCGAAAGCTTCTTTTCTCTTCTTGTCCAAACTAGTTATTGTCCAGGTTTCACTTCCATGCATGGCTACACTCCATACAAATACTTTCAGAAACGACATCCTGACACTTAAATCTCGATGTTAACAAATTCCTCTTATTCAGAAACGCTTTCCTTGCCATTGCCAGTCTACATTTTATATCCACTCTACTTCAACCATCATCAGTTATTTTGCTCCCCAAATAGCAAAACTCCTTTACTACTTTAAGTGTCTCTTTTCCTAATCTAATTTCCTCAGCATCACCTAATTTAATTCGACTGCAGTCCATTATCCTCGTTTTGCTTTTTTTGATGTTCATCTTATATCCTCCGTTCAAGACATTTTCCATTCCATTCAACTCCTCTTCTAAGTCCTTTGCTGTTTCTGACAGAATTACAATGTCGTCGGTGAACCTCAATAGTTTTTATTTCTTCTCCATGGATTTTAATACCTACTCTGAATTTTTTCTTTGTTTCCTTCACTGCTTGCTCAATATACAGATTGAATAACATTGGGGAGAGGCTACAACCGTGTCTCACTCCCTTCCCAACCACTGCTTCTGTTTCATGTCCCTCGACTCTTATAACTGCCATCTGGTTTCTGTATAAATTGTAAATAGCCTATCGCTCCCTGTATTTCACCCCTGCCACCTTCAGAATTTGAAAGAGAGTATTCCAGTCAACACTGTCAAAAGCTTTCTCTAAGTCTACAAATGCTAGAAACATAGGTTTGCCTTTCCTTAATCTAGCTTCTAAGATAAGTTGTAGGGTCAGTAATGCCTCACGTGTTCCAATATTTCTACAAAATCCAAACTGATCTGGTCGGCTTCTACCAGTTTTTCCATTCGTCTGTAAAGAATTCGCGTTAGTATTTTGCATCCGTGACTTGTTAAACTGATAGTTCAGTAATTTTGACATCTGTCAACACCTGCTTTCTTTGGGATTGGAATTATTATATTCTTCTTGAAGTCTGGGGGTATTTCACCTGTCTCATACGTCTTGCTCACCAGATGGTAGATTAGATTAGATTAGATTAGATTAGATTAATACTTGTTCCATAGATCATGAATACGACACTTCGTAATGATGTGGAACATGTCAGGTTAATGAAAGATGTCTGTACAAGATATTACTTTACACAAAATATTGCATGACACTAATGCTTAAGCTAGTTTTTTCCCCTCCCTTAATTTATATCTAAAAACTCAGCCAATGAGTAGAAGGAGTTGTCATCTAGAATTTCTTTTAATTTATTTTTAAATGTTGGTTGACTATCTGTCAGGCTTTTGATGCTGTTTGGTAGGTGACCAAAGACTTTTGTGGCAGCATAATTTACCCCCTTCTGTGCCAAAGTCAGATTTAACCCTGCATAGTGAAGATAATCCTTTCTGCTGGTGTTATAGCTATGCACACTGCTATTACTTTTGAACTGGGCTGGATTATTAACAACAAATTGCATAAGTGAATATATATACTGTGAGGATCCCTAGATCCTTAAATAGATGTCTGCAAGATGACCGTGGGTGGGCTCCAGCAATTATTCTGATTACACGTTTTTGAGCAATGAATACTTTTCTACTCAACGATAAATTACCTCAGAATATGATACCATACGAAAGCAGTGAATGAAAGTAGGCATAGTAAGCTAATTTACTGAGATTCTTATCACCAAAATGTACAATAACCCTAATAGCATACGTAGCCGAACTCAGACGTTTCAGCAGACCATCAATGTGTTGCTTTCAGTTTAACCTCTCATCAATGGACACACCTAAAGATTTTGAAAATTCTACCTTAGCTACAGACTTCTGTTCAAAGTCTATATTTATTACTAGAGTTGTGCCATTTACTGTACGGAACTGTATATACTTCGTTTTATCAAAATTTAAAGAGAGTCCGTTTGCTGAGAACCACTTAATAATTTTGAGAAAAACATCATTTACAATTACATCACTTAGTTCTTGGTTTTTGGATGTTATTACTATAATTGTATCATCAGCAAAAAGAACTAACTTTGCATCTTCATCACTATGGAATGGTAAGTCATTAATGTATATCAAGAACAGTAAAGGACCTAAGAGCGAACCCTGTGGGACCCCGTACTTGATAGCCCCCCAGTTTGAGGAATCAGCTGTTGTATTAACATTACATGAACCACTTATTTCAACTTTCTGCATTCTTCCAGTTAAGTATGAATTAAACCATTTGTGCACTGCCCCCCTCAAACCATAATGATTTAGCTTATCTGAAAGAATTCCATGATTTACACAGTCAAAGGCCTTTGACAGATCACAGAAAATACCAATGGGTGATGTCCGGTTATTCAGAGCATTTAATATTTGATTAGTGAAAGTGTATATAGCATTTTCTGTTGAAAAGCCTTTCTGAAAACCAAGCTGACATTTTGCTAGTACTTTATTTTTACATATATGGGAGGCTACTCTTGAATACATTACTTTCTCAAAAAATTTTGATAGAGCTGTCAGAAGAGAGATTGGGCAATAGTTGTTGACTTCCGACGTATCCCCCTTTTTATGCAATGGTTTTACAATGGCATATTTCAGTCTATCGGGGAAAACACCCTGCTCCAAAGAGGTATTCAATACGTGGCTGAGAATCCTGCTTATCTGTGGGGAACAAGCTTTAAGTATCTTGCTGGAAATGCCATCAATTCCGTAAGAGCTTTTACTTTTCAGCGAGTTTATTATTTTACTGATTTCAGAGGGAGAGGTTTGTGGAAATACAGTTGTTTCAATCTGCACAGGTATGGCCTCTTCTATTAGAAGCCTTGCCTCTTCTAGTGAAGATCTAGATCCTACTTTCTCCACAACATTTAAAAAATGATTATTGAAAATATTTCCAATTTCAGATTGTTTGTTAGTACACTTGTCATTCAGTTTTATGACACTAAAGTCTTCCTGTGCTCTTGGTTGCCCTGTTTCCCTTTCAATAATATTCCAAATTGCTTCAATTTTATTATCAGAGTTACTGATCTCAGACATGATACACATGCTTCTGGATTTTTTAATAACTTTTCTTAGTTTTTATAATATTGAACAATTTCGGGGTCAGTACTCCCTCTTGCTGTTAGATACAGTTCTCTTTTACGGTTGCAAGAATTCTTATTCCTTTAGTTAGCCAAGGCTTTTTATATGTTTTCTTGGAATTATGTTTCACTGTTTTCTTGGGAAAACAATTTTCAAATACCCTTAAAAATGTATTGTGAAATAAGTTATATTTCAAGTTTGCATCGGGTTCCATGTACACTTCATCCCAGTCTAGCTCCTTTAGTCTTTAACTAAAGTTTGCAGTATTTATATTGTTAATTGAACGCACTGCTTTGAAATTTTGATTTGATATACTGTATGGAGCTATGCCATGTACTGTAACTAGCTGTGCACCATGATCTGAAAGACCATTCTTAACAGGATAAGCATTTATGTCCTTAAACTTATGTTGGTCTATAAAAAAGTTATCTATCAATGCCCTGCTGTTCTTTGTTATCCATGTAGGAAAATCAATGATGGAGCTCAAATTGAAAGAACTGAGTAATACTACAAGGTCATTCTTCCTATCACACTCTTTCAGGGAATCAACATTGAAATCCCCACAAATGATAATTTTGTCAGGACTAGCTCTCCCGTCAGTAGTTCTTTCAGTGCTGTATCAAACTCTTCACACAGTATCGTATCTCCCATTTCATCTTCATCTACATCCTCTTCCATTTCCATAATGTTGTCCTCAAGTACATCGCCCTTGTATAGACCCTCTATATACTCCTTCCACCTTTCTGCTTTCCTTCTTTGCTTAGAACTGGGGTTCCATCTGAGCTCTTGATAGTCATACAAGTGGTTCTCTTTTCTCCAAAGGTCTCTTTAATTTTCCTGTAGGCAGTATCTATCTTACCCCTAGTGAGATAAGCCACTACATCCTTACATTTGTCCTCTAGCCAACCCTGCTTAGCCATTTTGCACTTCCTGTCAATCTCATTTTTGAAGTGTTTGTGTTCCTTTTTGCCTGCTTCATTTATTGCATTTTTATATTTTCTCCTTTCATCAATTAAATTCAATATTTCTTCTGTTACCCAATGATTTCTACTAGCCCTCATCTTTTTACCCAATTGATCCTCTACTGCCTTCACTACTTCATCCTTCAAATCTACCCATTCTTCTTCTACTGTATTTCTTTCCCCCATTCCTGTCAATTGTTCCCTTATTCTCTCCCTGAAACTCTGTACAACCTCCAGTGTAGTCAGTTTATCCAGGTCCCATCTCCTTAAATTCCCACCTTTTTGCAGTTTCTTCAGTTTTAATCTACAGTTCATAACCAATAGCTTGTGGTCAGAGTCCACATCTGCCCCTGGAAATGTCTTACAATTTAAAACCTGGTTCCTAAACCTCTGTCTTACCATTATATAATCTATCTGAAACCTGTCAGTATCTCCAGGCTTCTTCCATGTATACGACTTACATTATATCTTCAAAAACTGAAAATTGATTTCTTTCATCAATATATATGTGGTCAGTTAAGATGGGCTCCAACACCACATGCCATTTTTTGTCACAAGCTCTCGATTAGAATGGACCCAAAAGTTATGCCAATTAGTTCTTTGATTCTTCTATGCCTGAAGGTAGGTTCCGCATACCTCTTCAAGATTTCCAAGTTACTTTCAAGTAGATATTCAAGTAGGTTCTCAGCTCAGTTGTTTGTGTCACTGCTCTTGCACACTATGTAGTGGGCATTGGCATGATACCCAACCAGCAGTTGCTCAATCTGCTATGAGCAGATGTCGATCAATCTCATCAGTTCATGGGAAGAAGTAGTACTGTCCCTGTATGGAAGGTAAGCTAATCCCAGTACAGTTTCCCTTGTGCTTTTCCTCACATTGTTTCATCCCGATGGCCACTAAGTCCCTGGCAGGAAGGAAATTTCATTCTTTACATAAATGCATGATCTGGAGTTCTTCAGATTCCTAGCATAGATCAACGCACCTCCTGTTTTACCAAGGCCTGAAACACCCTTTTTGTATAGGTAGGGTTTCTGAATCAGAGCCACATCCAATCCTGACTTCCTGGAACGTGACTCGGGGCAGCAGTTGCAGGTTTATCTGTACCTTTGTGGTGGAAGTTGACGAAAGATCTCTGATGGCAATGCAAGAACAGGACCTGAAATTGTACTTATGGACTTGCACACTGCCGTAATGATAATTAGGCCTCAGAAGTGACCATGGTGGCAAGTTACAAACTGCAAGTGTTAGATATCTTGGGCACCACCTCCTTCAGCCAATACAATGTTTCCATCACATTGCAGACAAAGATAACAGGATGCTTGTCCAGACATATCTTTCTTGATTTGGAACCTGGACTTGCAACCTCCCCATCCTTCTAAGAGAGATTCATCTGAACAAGCTCCACCTACTGCGAGGTTATGTGGACCAATGAATATCCTTGTTGGATAACTGAACCCCAAGACTGCAGTATTATAGGTCTATTTCCCTCTTTGTTATAAGTATTGTGAAGGTACTGTGAATATCTCAAGTTCCTTGAATAAATGTTTGCAAGGTGATCTTGGGTGGCCTATTATTCTGATAACACACTTTAATCATAAAGTACCACAAAATATGATGTCATACAAAAGCAGTGACTGACACAAGCATAGCCGACTAATTTACAGATATGTTTATCACCAAAGTATACATTAACCTAAACATTTCAGCAGATCATCAATGTGTTTCTTCCAATTCAATTTTCATCAGTGCGCACACCCAGAAATTTTGAATATTCTACCTTATCAACAGACTTCTGTTCAAAGTCTATATTTATTAATGGTGTTGCGCCATTTACTGCACAGCTTTGTATATACTGTATTTTCTCAAAATTTAGAGAGAGAGTCGATTTGTAGAGAACCACTTAATAATTTTCTGAAAGACATTATTTACAGTTCACTCAGCTAATTCTTATGTGTTGGGTGTGAATACTATATTTGTATCTTCAGTAAAAATAACTAACTTTGCATCTCCATGAATACAGAGTGGCAAGTCAATAAAGTATATTGAGAACAATAAGGGACCCAAGAGTGAACCCTGTGGGATGCCATTCTTCATACCTCCACAGTCAGAGGACTCTGCTGAATTTTGGAGATGATCTGTACAGTTAAATTCAACCTTCTGCATTCTTCCAGTTAAATATAAATTAAACCAACTGTGCACTGTCCTACTCATACCACGATACCTAAGCTTATCTAGAAGAATTTCAAATGATTGATTGATTGATTTCTTTATTAATCCATGTAACAATTTACATTGTCTGGATTTTGTCAGCAAAATCATATACAATACAATATACCTACAATTTATAAACATGAAATTAATATTTACACACATTTTTAAAGTATCTTACAGTAGTTTTATATTCTTATGTAATTTTCTTATAGTACTGTACAATTCTAGATTTCATATTATAATTATTTCCCCATGTATTACAATGCAGGCTACTTTAACTACACTACGTGTTGTAATTTAGATAATAACTTTTATTTAGTAAAGTTTTTTTTTTTTTTTTTTTTTTTTTTTTTTTTTTTTTTTTTTTTAAAAGCTGTCCAATTGCGTCAATATCTTTTATATTTTGGGGTAATATATTATATAATTTAACGGTATTGTACAACAAGCTCTGCTGAGTTTTAACTTTATTTTTCCTCTCTAGGTGCGGATTGTATTGGGTTCTAGTTCCGTAGCTGTGTACTAAAGAATTTTTAACACAGCAGTCAATATTATTATTATTATTTTTTTACATACATATACTCTGAAAAATATATTCACAGGGGACAGTTAGGGAGCTTTTGGAAATGTTCAAGGCAGTGAGCCCTACTGCCACTCTTGGTTGCTCTTTTCTGTAATTTGAAAACTATTTGAATATTTTTACTGTTCACTCCCCAAAATATTATTCCATAGGTAATGACAGAGTGGATATAAGAAAACTATATAGATCTGACACATGAAGTATCACACACTGCAGTCAGAATTCTAAGAGGATAGCATGCTGCAGCAATTCTGTTACTAAGTATTTTAATATGTTCTTCCCACTTTAACTGACTGCCAACATGCATACCAAGAAATTTTGTGTAGTCTACACAATCTACAGTTTCATCGTTTAACTTAAAGTTGTTATAGTATGGTTTTTTGCAGACAGAGAAATTAACAGAATTTGTCTCTCTCTCTCTCTTTTTTTTTTTTTTTTTTTTTTTTTTTTTTTTTTTTTTTAATTTAGTGTTAGTTTATTATTGGATGCCCACTCACGTACACTGTTTGGTGTTTGTTCGGCTTTTTCTTTCAGTGCATCTGGTGATTTGTCACTGATTAGAATATTTGAGTCATCTGCAGACAATATTGTTTGTCCTTGCTTCATGCTCTGTGTGAAGTCATTTATGATTCACACTGTCAGAAGACACTGACAGATCACAAAATATCTCTGTGGGTGATATTTGGTTATTCAGAGCATTTAATATTTGATCAATGGGAGCATATATAACATTTTCAGTTGAAAAGCCTGTGGCACTGGTGAAATCGACACCAATATCGATATGCATTCATCTTTGGACTCTTAAGCATTATCTTTGGCTGTTCCGCCATGTTCAGTTCAGTTCTTTGTGATCCTTGTATGTGTTCAGGTTAATAAATGAACTATTGCTAAATGGCTGTGATTATTGGTTCAACCAACCCGGTAATCCTCCTCACTGGTGACCCCCAGTTGTAACGTCTTCCATTTTCGCCGTTTTACTGTGTCCATGACCTCCGTGTCGGCTATTTTTGTGTGTGTTACATCAACACAGCATTCGAACAATGACTTCGGCCCGGATTTTGTGATCAACATGCATCATGTTGTGGGTGATGTACACCCGCCAGGACTGCAACACGATGCCTCTCACTTGATGATTACGCCAATTCCGCCGGACGTTTTCGAGCCTGCAACAATAAGTGAGGTTAGGAGAGTGCATGAATCCAGCTATCAGATGCCTTTGTTCCCGTCACATGTTCCCTCCCTCATCGACTGATCGACTGTGCAGTTACCTCTCATGGATCTCCGTGCAGTGTGGGACCAATGCCGATTTCTGCAAATGGTTTGTCGGACAACCTACTACCACCAGGACAGCGATTTGACAATTGTGCAGTACTACACAGATACCTGCCACATGGCTGGAACTGCTTCGTTCACAGGGGTACCTCCTCAGCATCCGACCACACCCACGTCTCCCTCAGTTCAGGATCAGCACATGTGTTCCTACTTCGATACCTTGGCCTGCAACAGGATCAACAACTTGTTATCTGTTCCTGACCTCCACCTCTGTCCCACTGCTACGCCTCAGTGTTTTGTGCCACGACATTCACCTTATCCACAAATCGTTTTGAGTGGAGTGAATATGAACAGTGAACATTCACACATTCAGTCCCAAGTTCGACATCATTTCCCACACTGTGCTTCTGGACAGCTCGTACCTCCGCAGTATACCCTGCAACCCAGGCAGCCCCAGCTCTGATCATATGTCAAGCTTTCCACGGACTAAAACGCATTCTCAAACTTTGAACTTTTCCTCACCTGTCGCCTCCGCGCTGGCTCCAGTCGAGCTTCTGATACCGTTCTTGGCACATCTCAGTGTCTCTTCCACGTCAGTCTTCCATGACGCATCAATCCAAACACACCCGCAATGTGCTGAGCTTCTGCAACTGCAATCTACACATTACAATGTCTCACCTGCGTTGGCCTTCCGCGTCGCTCAACAACAATGTGTCACCTTCACGCTGCCACCCGAACAGCCGTCATTACCACATTCCCTGGAGGCACATTCTCCTGGAATACTACAGCAACAACATCTCGATTAAGGCAGTGCCCCGATGAACTAAGCTCAACCTGTTCTCCTGAACATTCTACAATGCTTACCGATTCTGCCGGCGTTTAATCCCGACAGAGCAACAACCTGGTTCAAGATTGTGGACGAAGTGTTCGACCATTACAAACTCGACGAGTCAATCAGGTTTCTGTGTCTCATCACCCACCTGCACGACTAGGAGGACTCGATTGCTGACCTGGTCGATGCCCTGGACTCACCTACCCGGTACACTCTAGCCAAAAAGACAGTTCTATGTCGGCTTGCGCATTCGACTGAGGCAGCAATACAGCAAGTGCTCCATGTCGAGCAACTAGGCAATGACAAACCTTCCCAGTTCTAGAGATGGCTATGTGCCCTGGTTAGCGCCAATCTATTCTCTGACACAGCTCTCCTTGCCGTCTGGTCAGATAAATTATCTTCTCACATTCGCTTTGCTCTGGCTCAAAGGTCTTCTGAGCCTGTCGAGCAAAGAATGACAATTGCTGACAAGCTACACGATGCATCACTGCTGTATTTCGCCAGCCACTGCCTACCTGACAAGTCTCAGGTTCAGGCTCATTGCCCTGCGGCTGGACATGGGCGGGGCCGTACTGTGCCGACCGTTCCGCTCCGGGGAGCAGTAAACAAGCAACTGGGACGCCACTGACTCCGCCCACAGTCACGCCCCCTCCTGCAACTGAACCTGCTAAGGCCAGCGAACCTCGGTCACCGCCACTGGCAACGAACTTTCCGCAGGAAGTGCAACTGCACTACCCATACTGTCACTTCGACACATGGTTTGGTGAGGTGGCACGGAACTGCAGACTACCCTGCTACTTCCCAAACGCCTCCTGCCCACAACATGACAGGCACCGCCCAGTGCTACATTTTGTCCAGGAATGACCGGATAATTGCGGGCAACTTTACATTAAAGACATTTCGTAGGGATATCTTTTCCTAGTGGACACAGGCGCTGATGTTTTGCTGTTGACTACATACTTAGCCTCGTCGAACATCTGCTTTCATCATACTTCACTGCAAGCTGTGAATTCAACTAAACTACAATGCTCGGGTTCAACTTCCCACGATATCTCACTCTCTGCAAACTGCAAATTCGGTTGGACTTTTTTAGTGTGAGAAATTGACAAACCTATACTACGCATTGACTTCATGAGACACCACAAACTTACACCGTGATGCATCAGTCTGGGCTCATTTCATCTGTACATGCTTGGCTCTGTCGATGACATTACAAGAAACCACGCACAAGTCCCTTGTCAAGCTTGAACATGTCGCTTGCCTACGCAAGGAAAACTTCGAGCTCTCTCTCCGGCTCCATGAAACACAACTACAGCTCTCCGATGCAGCAAAGGAATTACAGACACTACAGCAAGGACAAAGTGAGATCAGTAAGTGCGCTGAATCTGCTTGCAATCCCAGCAATCAAGCCTCTGTGTGTTTACCTCCCGCTACCCCTCGCAACTGTGCTACCAAGACTGCCATTACGTGTACTGACAGTTCTGCAGGGCCACAGCCTCCTAACACAGCAGCTTTTGACACTCTGCCGGACACAAGTGTGCATGCGCGACGAGCTTCACGTGTTCCCGAACTGACAGCTCCTACCCCGCCCCTCGCGGAGAGCACCTCAAACTATGCAACTTCGGCTCCTGCGCGCCGCTGTACGACCCCCACTGACAACACAAACTCGTACCAAGTGTTTCGCCCGCAACCATGCTGCCACAGGCCGCACCCTCAGACAGTGGGCTCACCAACGGCTCACAAGCTCTACCAACCTCACACGACCACCATGCCACTGCTTTGGGCCGGCTGCCATCTTGTCGTATTGACTCCTGGGACACTTTGCCGCTTCGGCTCCCGTCAGATCCACCGAGTGGCTCCAAAAACCACGACCACGCCTCGTAGCCCCGCCTGCCACACGTTGTAAACAACTGCCTCTCGTGCCGCCGGCAACATTTCCATCATCACCAACGGCATGGTTCATTAGCTTCACCCCACACCAGGTGCCCCGATCTCCAATAAGCCATGTCGCCTTTTCCCGAGCGCCTCTCCGACCATAACAATCATATTTCTGAAGTAATAAGCTCCGGCGTCATTGAACCCTCTGCCAGTAGCTGGTCTACGCTCATACAAATGACACCCAAGAAAGACGGGTCCTGGCACTTGTGTGGAGACTACCGTTGACTAAACGCACGAACAATTATGGACACCTACCCCATACCCAACATTGCCGACTTTACCAGTTCCCTCACAGGTGTGACCATGTTCTCTGTCACTGTCATTGATTGCAAACGGACCTACCACCAGATCCTCATGGCACCTGAAGACATCGAGAAGACGGCAATCACCACTCCGATCAGGTTATTTCAGGTTTGATTCATGCCCTTCGGTCTGAAAAACGCAACCCAGATGTGAAAACGCTTCATCAACGAAGTGCTATTCGACCTAAAATTCTGCTTTGCATATCTTGATGATATTCTTGTGTTCAGCTCCTCCATTGAGGACAACGTTTGACATGTGCAAACTGCTATGAACACTCTCACGGCAGCAAGACCAACCAGGACAATTTGCAGCTACATCAACCCGCTGTCACTTTTCTTGGTTTTCGGGTCTCTGCTGACGGCATTTCACCGCCCCCTGAGAAAGTACAGACAATACTAAACCTACCCAGACCTACGTCATTCAAAGAGCTCCAGTGCTTTCTTGGGACAGTTAATTATTATTGCCGACATCTGCCTTGGGCTGCAGAGATTCTGGCTCACTGAAGGATGCCTTGGCAGACACCAACACTTCTGGATCTCAGCCCATTCCATGGACCCCTGCTATGAACTGACTCTTTCACTGCCCTCAAAAATCCTCTTGCTGAAGCCTGCACCACCGCACATCCTCATCCCAATGCGCAGCTTTTCATACCACAGATGCAAGCAATACTGCCTTTGCAGTTCTTCTCGCGCAAGCTCACCAATGCACAACGGAAATATTCCACGCTTGACAGGGAGTTGCTTGCAGTCTACAAAACGATCAAGCATTTTAAGACTGACGTTGAGGAACACCCTTTCTATGTTTTAATGGAGCACAAACCCCTGGCTGCGTTCATTGCAAACCTGCCAGCAGACCCGTCTCCTCGCCGCTTCAGATACATGGACTTCATATCTCAGTTCACCACCGATGTCAGACACATAAAGGGTGCTGACAATATATTTGCCTATTTTCCTTTCATAAGTCAACGCTGTACATTTGCTGTTAGACCTCTCTGACCTGCCTAACCTCCAACCCACTAACGAGGACACACAACACCTGATTTCAGACTCTGCCTCTTCACTACACTTCATCCGCACATCTTCCCTAGCATTTCTGGTGAGATCTGGTGTGACAACAGTATGGGCACATTACGCCCCCTCATCCCAACCACACTCCGTCGAGCTGTCTTCAATGCACTGCATGATTTAGCCCACCCCGGTGTTAGTGTGCCTGCCCGCCTCGTAGCGAAGCACTTTGTGTGGCAAAATGTCAACAAGGACTGCGAGCAATGGGCACGCTCCTGCGTTGTGTGCCAACGCTACAAAGAACACAAGCACACTTCACCCCCCCCTCCCCCCCTTGGCGCCTTTTCGAACCCTCCTGCATGTTTCTGGCATATTCACATTGACATTGTTGGCCCTCTCTCCCACTCTAATGGCTTTCGTTATGTTCTCTCGTCTATCGACCGTACAACTCACTTTGTTGAGACTGTCCCCCTCGCCAATATCACGGCTGAAACTGTTGCTTGAGCTTTCGTCAAGTCATGGGTATCACATTTCGGATCTCCAGCTATCATCACGACTGACCACAGCAGACAATTTGAGTCAGCCCTTATCAATGGGATTTGTTACATTTGCGGCATACCGCGCATCCATACCACACACAGCATATCACCTGCAAAGTAACGGGCTAGTTGAGAGCTGGCACTGCACGTTCAAGGCGGTTCTTCGATGCCACGACTCTCTTTGCACGGAGGCCCTTCCCCTTGTGCTACTCGCATTTGTGCGATCTATAAGGAAGACCTCAAAGGCCCCATCTCGAACGTGCACTTGCTTGAGGTGTTTGTGCCTGTCCCCCCCCCGGACATAATCCACGTCATCTCTATAATACAACGCGATGACACACTGTTCATCGTATGTTTCCCTTCATCCGGTGCCCATGACACAACCTCCGCCATTCCATGCCACCTGGTGAAATGTGTTCCTCTCTTGCCTGACATGCTTCTACATCTACATCTACATCCATACCCCGCAAGCCAACTGACGGTGTGTGGCGGAGGGTACCCTGAGTACCTCTATCGGTTCTCCCTTCTATCCCAGTCTAGTATTGTTCATGGAAAGAAGGACTGTCGGTATGCTTCTGTGTGGGCTCTAATCTCTCTGATTTTATCCTCACGGTCTCTTTGCGATATATACGTAGGAGGGAGCAATATACTGCTTGACTCTTCGGTGAAGGTATGTTCTCGAAACTTTAACAAAACCCCATACCGAGCTACTGAGCGTCTCTCCTGCAGAGTCTTCCATTGGAGTTTATCTATCATCTCTTTAACGCTTTCGCAATTACTAAATGATCCTGTAACGAAGCGCGCTGCTCTCCGTTGGATCTTCTCTATCTCTTCTATCAACTCTACCTGGTACAGATCCCACACTGTTGAGCAGTATTCAAGCAGTGGGTAAACAAGCGTACTGTAACCTACTTCCTTTGTTTTCAGATTGCATTTCCTTTGGATTCTTCCAATGAATCTCAGTCTGGCATCTGCTTTACCAACAATCAACTTTATATGATCATTCCATTTTAAATTACTCCTAATGCTTACTCCCAGATAATTTATGGAATTTACTGCTTCCAGTTGCTGACCTGCTATTTTGTAGCTATATGATAAGGGATCTATCTTTCTATGTATTCGCAGCACATTACACTTGTCTACATTGAGATTCAATTGCCATTCCCTGCACCATGTGTCAATTTGCTGCAGATCCTCCTGCATTTCAGTACAATTTTCCATTGTTACAACCTCTCGATACACCACAGCATCATCTGCAAAAAGCCTCAGTGAACTTCCAATGTCATCCACCAGGTCATTTATGTATATTGTGAATAGCAACGGTCCTATGACACTCCCCTGTGACACACCTGAAATCACTCTTACTTCGGAAGACTTCTCTCCATTGAGAATGACATGCTGAGTTCTGTTATCTAGGAACTCCTCAATCCAATCACACAATTGGTCTGATAGTCCATATGCTCTTACTTTGTTCATTAAGCGACTATAAGGAACTGTATCGAACGCCTTGCGGAAGTCAAGAAACACGGCATCTACCTGTGAACCCGTGTCTATGACCCTCTGAGTCTCATGGACGAACAGCACGACCTGGGTTTCACACGACCGTCTTTGTCAAAACCCTTGCTGATTCCTACAGAGTAGATTTCTAGTCTCCAGAAAAATCATTATACTCGAACATAATACGTGTTCCAAAATTCTACAACTGATCGACGTTAGAGATATAGGTCTATAGTTCTGCACATCTGTTCGACGTCCCTTCTTGAAAACGGGGATGACCTGTGCCCTTTTCCAATACTTTGGAACGCTACGCTCTTCTAGAGACCTACGGCACACCGCTGCGAGAAGGGGGGCAAGTTCCTTTGCGTACTCTGTGTAAAATCGAACTGGTATCCCATCAGATCAAGGAGCCTTTCTAAAGAAGGAACTACAGTGCAGTCTTCCTCTGTGAAACAGCTTTGGAAAAAGACATTTAGTATTTCGGCCTTTAGTCTGTCATCCTCTGTTTCACTACCATTTTGGTCACAGAGTGTCTGGACATTTTGTTTTGATCCACCTACCGCTTTGACATAAGACCAAAATTTCTTAGGATTTTCTGCCAAGTCAGTACATAGAACTTTACTTTCGAATTCATTGAACGCTTCTCGCATAGCCCTCCTCACACTACATTTCGTTTCGCGTAATTTTTGTTTGTCTGCAAGGCTTTGGCTATATTTATGTTTGCTGTGAAGTTCCCTTTGCTTCCGCAGCAGTTTCCTAACACGGTTGTTGTACCACGGTGGCTCTTTTCCATCTCTTACGATCTTGCTTGGCACATACTCATCTAACGCATATTGTACGATGGTTTTGAGCTTTATCCACTGATCCTCAACTCTATCTGTACTTGAGACAAAACTTTTGTGTTGAGCCATCAAGTACTCTGAAATCTGCTTTTTGTCACTTTTGCTAAACAGAAAAATCTTCCTACCTTTTATAATATTTCTATTTACAGCTGTAATCATCGATGCTGTAACCGATTCATGTGTTCACCACGCCCACCGGAGACATCGTCATCGTCGCTCCGTTCCTCCTGCAAATCACCAGACTACCTGTCGCCGCACGACCGGGACACCCAGTACGACGCCCGACGTCAACGACTTCTATGTTCGGTGGCTGGACCTTCCTTCACATCATCTACCAACACAACTCCCCAATGACGCCGTCAAGCTGACCATGGTTCAGCTCCGGACCACCCCTGCCGACGCAATAGTCACCCCCCCTCAGCCTCTCAGGAGTACTCTGCACTGCGAGGGGGGGGGGGGGGGAGGGGGCGGGCTATGTGGTGCCGATGAGATTGACACCAGTATCGATCTGAGCATCATCTTGGAACCTAGCTAAATATTATCTTAGTGAATTTCCACCATCCAGTTCTCTGTAAGCCTTACTTGTGTGAAGAGGTAAATAAATGAACTCCCGATTATGAGGTGGTGTTTGGTGTATCTCACCCGAGCATCCACCTCACAAGTATGAACTCAAGAGGTTGCCCAAGAATTTCTTTTCTGAAACTTGACCAGTTGCTGTACAAACTGAGAATCGTGAAGAAGTGGGGGATGGAAGTGTAGTGGAATTGGTAGCCTGCTTATACTGCATGTTGGACAGGCCTTCGAGTATCCCAACTTAAAACGCTGGTGAGGTAGGTCAGCACTTAATACTTGTTCTCTGGCTCTTTTTGATTTACTTGAGAATGTTGATGTCCTTGAGTCGAGCAGGTGTGCAGGGTCCAAGCTCAACTTAGTAGTCACGCTAGTCTTGTTTCACAGGGCATTGTTTTTGGTCAGGTACCTACCCAACTTAATGACATGCAGATTAGGGTAAGTGTTTTCAGCTTGGACAATAAGGGAGCTGTGAGTGAAGTGGGTAATTCAGCATTTAGCCAGTTAGTGCAGGTTAGTGATCTTGGGAGACAGGAAATAGACCTATCATTGAGTCTTTTGCCTAATTGTCTAACCCCATTGCCCATGTGCTTCTGAGAATCACAGAACTTTCCATTAAAAAGATTGCTCAGGTAGAGTTTACTCTGTGGTTAACTGTCCATTCTGAGTTATACACTGACACCTTGGGCATCTCACATTGTGTAATTCTCCAACTACTTTACCAGCAAGATTTTTTCAAAAGTTTTGTAGGACAGGGTCATTGCATGACGTAAGGGCACAGATTATTCAACTCAAGTTACCCCCCAGTATTAAAAGTGAACTTGTGCACAAACATTTTTGGCATGAACAGCTTCCTGCTGAGATGCTGGCAAAGTTATTGTAGAAGTCCACACATCTTAGAATTGTAGGTTACTAAAGGTAAAGTAATCAAAAAAATACTAGATATCATGAGGCCAGAAGAACTTTTACTGGGTGGTTGGTTTGTAAGGGAGGCTTAGAGTTCACAACTTCTTATGGCCTATTGATTTACTCATAATTAAGAATTTGTGTGTCAGTCTTCTTGTGGGGTGTGACTTTGTACAGCAGACTGGATTGGTCCTTGGTTATTCTGACGGGGTTTTCTTTTTTGATTTTACCCCTGTGAGAGGTTTGCATTATGCTCTTGTCAAGGTCTTCAGGGGGTGAGTCGTGTCCAGTCTCAAAACTCAGACTTTGAGGTTTGTCATCTATGAAACGTTGAAACTGGTCAACTTTTGAGGTTCTTGGTTGGTTCCTTGACATGCTTACTAATAAGTTGGGAGCTACTTTATTTATTTATTTATTTATTTATTTATTATTATTATTATTTGAGTCATCAGTCTTGTGACTGGTTTGATGTGGCCTGCCACAAATTTCTCTCCTGTGCCAACCTCTTCATCTCATAGTACCACTTGCAACCTCAGTTATTTGCTGGATGTATTCCATCTCTATTTTTCTCTACAGTTCTTGTCCTCTACAGCTCCTTCTAGACACATGGAAGTCATTCCCTGGTGCCTTAACAAATGTCCTATCATCCTGTCCCTTCTCTTTGTCAGTGTTTTCCACATATTCGTTTTCTCTCCAATTCTGCTCAGAACCTCCTCATTCCTCACCTTATCAGTCCACCTAATTTTCAACATTTGTCTGTAGCACCACATCTCATATGTTTCAATTCTCTTTAGTTCCGTTTCCCCACAGCTCATGTTTCACTCCCATACAAAGCTGTGCTCTAAACATGCATTCTCAGGAACTTCTTCCTCAAATTAAGGCCTATGTTTGATACTAGTAGACTTCTCTTGGCCAGAAATGCCCTTTTTGCCAGTGCTAGTCTGCTTTTGATGCCCTCCTTTCGCTATCCGTCATTGGTTATTTCACTGCCTAGTTAGTAGAATTCTTTAACTTTATCTGCTTCATGACCATTAAACCTAATGTTAAGTTTCTCACTGTTCTCATTTCTGATACTTCTTGTTACTTTTGTCTTTCTTTAGTTTACTCTCAATCCATATTCTGCACTCATTACACTGTTCATTCCATTCAGCTGTTCATGTAATTTCTCTTCACTTTCACTCAGGATAACAGTGTCATCAGTGAATCATATCGCCGATATCCTTTCACCTTGAATTTTAATTCCACACCTGAACCATTCTTTTATTTCCATCATTGTTTTTTTGGTGTACAGATTGAACAGTAAGGGCGAAAGACTACATCCCTGTCTTAAATCCTTTTTAATTCAAGCACTTCATTCCTGGTCATCCACTCTTATTCCCTTTTGGCTCTTGTACGTATTGTATATTGCCCATCTCTCTCTGTAGCTTACCCCTATCTTTCTCAGAATTTTGAATATGTTGCATCATTTTACATTGTCAAAAGCTTTATCCGGCAAACAATCCTGTTAGAGAAACTTACCACTGCAGTTGCAAGGTTCTTTTATTTAACATACAACCAGTTTCAGGCTCTTATACACCCATCTTCAGGTGTCTTAACGTGGTGCTGTGACCCCGAGCGCCATAGTGGACAAGTACAAGACACGGTGTGCTACCAACAAGCACAGAGCACACCGCATCTATGCATGAGAGAGATCCTATGGGTAAGCTCTTTGTTGATTGTGTAGGACCCTTCCTCACACCCAGACCCAGAATGGGAGTCATTATATTCTGGTTGTGGCTGACGCCTTCTCCCAGTTTACCTGGATAGTCCCGAGTCGGGAAGATGACAGCCTTTTGTCAAAAATATTTTCTAGTTTTGGTTCGCTCAAGTCAGTGGTTAGTGATAAGGCCCATTTTGTTTTGGAAACGCCTTTGGGCACCTCACCACCACCTCTTATTATCCTCAGCCTTCCTTTGTGGAAAGAGTAAACCAGAACCTCAAGTCTGCATTAATCATATTCCATGCATAGGCTCAGAAAAAATGAGAGGTGTCAGTGCCTTGGTTGAATTTGGCTTTAATTCTGCCCATCATGAGATTATCAAGGCAACTCCTGCCTCCTTAATGTTCAGCTAGCTCCTTACTCGCCCTTTGCCCAACTTGTGTTTGATAAATGAGCTCCTCCATGATAAAATTACCCCGGAGACTGTTGAGCAAAATTGAGGGAGGGCTAAGAGAAATATTGAGTTTGTGCACTGCAGGTAGGCCTGTCACTATCACCAGGGGAGGTGTGAATTTAGAGCCAAGGTTGGAGATCCTATTTTCATTTGCAAGGTTAATGTTGCAACAAGAGAGGATGCTGTCATTTTTCATAAGTTGTCCCCTCAGTTTTAGAGGACTTGTGAGATGTTGAAGTTATCTCATGGTTCATAACGTGATTGCAGGGAAGACATCTAGCATGCATATAACTCAAGTTATGGAAAGTATTTACAGTCCCCTTACCCTCCCTTTCCTCAGGATGGGTGTTTGGGATTTCATGGGAGAGGATGAGAAGTGGTGGCTCTTGTCAATATTATTTTTGATAGGAGTCACAGTCTTTGATTTCGAGCTGTTCAAGTCAGCTCAGTGATGCGCAGCAGTAGCAGAAGTGTTGCGGTGAGTATGGGTAGCTAGTGAGAAAGTGGACATGAAATGACTAAGAGACAAAGCGTGCTCCTCCATATGGCCAGACAGTTGTATTTGGTGTTTGCTTGGTCATAGTGTGTTGGCCCAGGCTCATGGTGGTCCTGCCATAACACCTTCTTGAGTGTTAACATATTGTGTAATATGGTCTGGTTCTGCCTTTGTCTTCATCAATAATTTACTTCTTGGCTAGCTGGAACGTTAAGTGTTTCCTAATGGGGAGTTGGTGGATCATATGTGGGTAACCCTCCCATTACATGCTTTGAAGTTGCTTCTGCATTTACTTGTTGCACTGTTCACTGTGTGATTTAAAAAGTGTCATTTAAGTTGTTATATGAGGTTTGAGCTTCAATATACTGTATGTTACCTTATTTTTTTAAAAAAAGAAAAGTAAAACAAAATTGCAACTGATTTCCTTGTGAGTGTTATTTAAGGTGCCTGTTGATTTGGCGTAAACCTGATCTTGATAAGAAAGGAGTTCTGTCTATGATCTTGAGCATAAACTGTGCTGCCATTTTCCTTTTTTTCTAACATTAAGACCTTAGTGTGTTTTGGTTGTTTTCCTTTGAGTGCCGCTAAGAGTTGTCGTGTGCTGGGGCACCTGGCATCTAGCACTTCGACATCTGTTACTTTGTACCCATCCGTTACTGTGCAGGGGAAAGTGGGTTGAAAACTGTAAGCAATTTTGCTATTAAAAGTGGCATGCCTCTATGTGCCTTCAGCTATTTAAATGCCACTTTTTTCAGTTTTGATGTTTGAGCTCCTCTGAAGGCTAATGCTAGTTAATAGAGCTAATATTATTATAGGTGTTTGTTTTGAGTACCTACCTTTTGATTAGCAAGCCTCATAGGACACCCAATTATCTCAAATATGAAACCACTTTCATTGGTTTATTGTGTCATTAAGGCAACAAATTTTTAAAATGTACTGCTGTTACGTATATTATCTGCTGATAAGTGTCATTAACAATTGATTCAAGGTGCAGCTTGTACTGAGACCAACCCTAATTGATACATTTTCTCTTAATTCAGCCAAAAATGTTGTTAATGAACTATTGTCACTGTAATGATTTAAGTTAGGGAGTAAATTTTAAAGCTGATTATTTCCATCATTTGTAGCTTGCTTTAATTGAACTTCTCGAAACCTGCCCATTCTGCTCTCTATTTCATATCGAGTATGTTAACTAATAGTCTTTTGCCTGTACTGTAGGTGTATCTTGGCATACATTTGTTATTTAGAGGCTTGATAAATGTTATTCTGTTGCTGTGTTTTGTCCTTTCTCAACATTGGATTTTGTTTTGCATTCATGGCTGCCATTCACTGCTACTGGTGAGTTTAGACCAGCACCTTGATGTTTTGGCACAGGCAGCAAATGTATTAGAAGGGACGGCAATTATTTCAGGGACCTTGGGCTGCTAGTGTTCTGCGAATTAATATTTTTTGACTGCTCTGTTGTCACAACTGAAGAAGGAGTTAAGTGTTTCTTTAATTTTAAAAGTCTTGTAATGTTATTACTGTTCCTGTGGATCTTTCATTTCTTTGAATCTTAAATGCTGCTTTTCTCCATGGTTTAGTATTTTGATTGTTTAATACTGTTAATTTATTTTGTTGTAGATTTACCTGGCGCAGTTGTTGTTTTAAGTAATTTTGTTGTTGTTTTGAAGTCATCTGTTGCTCACTTGGACAGTTAAAAGGTTGCTGATGTAATTTCAAGCTGCAAAAATTGGGGACCACTCACTGTTTTCTTGAACTGTAAAGTAAAATGAAAAATGTTAACTTCACTAAAGTCCAAAATGGTCATTGTCAGACCTTTTAAATTCTGATAATATAATGTAAATGGATAGATTAAAAATCTACACACCAAGTGGTGGCACGGGAACACACACACAAAAGGATTTAATGTTTACAAGCTTGTTTCAGAGCCAGTGGCTCCTTTTTCTGGAGGAAGAGTCGAAGGGGAAGGAAGAGGGTGAAGAAAAAGGACTGGAGAGGTATAGGGAAATGGCCACTGTTCATAAAAGTGAACCAGAACCCTGAGTCAGGGGAGACTTAACGGACAGAATCAAAAGGAAAAACTGTTTGTTGGGAGCTGCACTGGTTGAGATTTGAAAACCAGCAAGCTTAAAGGTGGAAGACAGGGGTAATATGCAAGACAGAGATTACTGCTAAAACATCATGCATGAGGTAGTAAGAGTGAAAAGATAAGTGCACTGTATGTAACAGAGGTGGGAGGAGGGGATGGCGAAAAATAGACAAGTCAGAAAATGAAAGCTGTAGGAAACCAAAATGGTGCAAAGAAAGGAGTACTTACTGTGAATAAACTCTGAGACAGAAGGAATTAAGGCCAGCTGGGTGGCGAGAACCAAGGAAATGTTGTATTTCTAGTTCCCACCTGTAGAGTTCTGAGAAACTGGGAAGAATCCAGATGGCACATTACTGTGAAACAGATAATGAGATCATGACTGCCGTGTTATACAGCATGCTCTGCAACAGGATATTCTGTGTTGCCTGTATGCACTCTGCCTATGCCCATTCATCCTGCCTGATAACTGGGTGGTAGCCATGCAGATGTAAAAGACCGGGCAGTGTTTACATAACAGCTGGTACATGACATATCATTCCACAGGTAGCTTTTCCTTTGATATTATATGTTTTGCCAGTTACAGAGCTGGAATAGGTGGTGGTAGGCATGTGCATAGGGTAAGTTTTGCAGTGGGGAAGGTCACAGGAGTAGTAGCCATAGGTTAGGGAGATGAGTGCAGAAGGAGCATAGGGTCTCAAAAGGATATTCCAGAGATTGGGAAGGGGACAAAATCTATTCTAGGTGTGAATGGATCTCATTTTAGGGCCTGATTTTAGGAAGTCATGGCTTTGTTGAAGTAGCTGATTAATACATTCAAGACCAGGATAATACTGGGTGACATGTGGTGTGTTCTGAAGTTATTTTTTAGCAATCAGGAGTACCGGATTGGATGTGATGGCCTGGAAAATCTGCTTTTGAACTAGATTGTTGGGATAATTACACCCAGTGAAGTGAGACTGGTGGTGTATTGCTGTAAAGGATGGCAAATGTCAAATGTAAGTAGTGTTGTTTGTTAGTGGGTCTGATGTGGACGGAAGTGTGTAGCTGGCCTTTCGTGAGGATGAAATCAACATCAAGGAAAGTGGCATGGAATTCAGAATAGGACAATGTAAATTTAATTAGGAGAAGGTATTTAGGGATTCCAGGAATTTTAACAGGTCAGCCCACCATGAGGCCATATGGCAAAATGTCATCAGTGTATCTGAACCAAACCAGGGGCTAAAGGCTTACTGATCGCAGGAAAGCCCCCTCCAAGTGACCCATGAAATGTGTCACATAGGAAGGGGCCATCCTGGTTGCTATGGCCATACCTCTGATCTGTTTGTATGTCTGTCCTTCAAAGGTGAAGTAGTTCTTGGTAAGCATAAAGTTGATTAAGGTGAGCAAGAAGGATGTCACACATTTGGAATCAAGTGCGCGCTGTCTGAGGAAATGTTCAGTATGTATGTGGGGGATGTTGGTATAGTTGGAGATGGAATCAATGGCAACAAGCAAGATGTGTGGTGGGAGTGGAATGGGCATGGATTTCAGACAGTCTAGGAAATGGTTGGTATCTTTAATATAGGAGGGATATCTTTGTACTATGGGTTGCATGCGTTGACCAACTAAGGCAGATACACATTCAGTGGGTGCTTTGAAGCCAGAAACTATAGGATGGCCAGGATGATTGGATTTGTGGATCTTAGGAAGAAGGTAAAATTTGGCATGCATGGTTTGGGTGGGGAAAGAAGTTCCATGGACTGGGGTGTAAGTCCTTGTGAGGGGCCTGAGTGTTTTAGGAGGGACTGCAGGTCAGTTTGAATCACCAGTTTCTCAGAACTCTGCAGGTGGGACTAGAACTGCAACATATCCTTCTTTCTCACCACTCACATGGCCTTAATTTATGTTAATTCCTTCCATCCCAGCATTTATTCACGGTAACTACCTTTCTTTACTCTATTTTAGTTTTCTACATCTTTCATTTTCTGACTTGTCTATTTTACACTGTCTTCCCTCCCACCTCTGTTACATACAGTGCACTTAGCTTTTCACCCTTATTAACTTATGCACAATGTTTCAGTAGTAATCTCTGTCTTGCATATTACCCTGTCTTCCACCTTTAAGCTCTCAGGTTTTCGAATCTTGTCCAGTGCAGCTCCCAACAATCAGTCTTTCCTTCTCATCCTGTCCGGTAAGTCCCCCCTGACCTGGGGTTCTGGGTGACTTTTGCTGAATTGTACCCCATTCCCTGAACCTCTCCAGTCCTTTTCGTTCACCCCACTCCATTATCCTTCAGTTCTTCTGCCACAAAAATGCATCACTGGCTTTGAAAGCTTGTTGTTGTTGTTGTCATCTTCAGTCCTGAGACTGGTTTGATGCAGCTCTCCATGCTACTCTATCCTGTGTAAGCTTCTTCATCTCCCAGTACCTACTGCAACCTAGTGTATTCATCTCTTGATCTCCCTCTATGATTTTTACCCTCCACGCTGCCCTCCAATACTAAATTGGTGATCCCTTGATGCCTCAGAACATGTCCTACCAACTGATCCCTTCTTTCAGTCAATTTGTGCCACAAACTTCCATACATGGCTACACTCCATACAAATACTTTCAGAAATGACTTCCTGAAACTTGAATCTATACTCGATGTTAACAAATTTCTCTTCTTCAGAAACGCTTTCCTTGCCATTGCCAGTCTACATTTTATATCCTCTCTACTTCAACCATCATCAGTTATTTTGCTCCCCAAATAGCAAAACTCCTTTACTACTTTAAGTGTCTCATTTCCTAATCTAATTCCCTCAGCATCCCCTGACTTAATTCGACTACATTCCATTATCCTCATTTTGCTTTTGTTGATGTTTATCTTATATCCTCCTTTTAAGACACTGACCATTCTGTTCAACTGCTCTTCCAAGTCCTTTGCTGTCTCTGGCAGAATTACAATGTCATCGGTGAACCTCAAAGTTTTCATTTCTTCTCCGTGGATTTCAATACCTACTCCAAATTTCTCTTTTGTGTCCTTCACTGCTTGCTCAATATACAGATTGAATAACATTGGTGAGAGGCTACAGCCCTGTCTCTCTCCCTTCCCAACCGCTGCTTCCCTTTCATGTCCACCGAATTCTCATAACTGCCATCTGGTTTCTGTACAAATTGTAAATAGCCTTTCGCTCCCTGTATTTTACCCCTGCCACCTTTAGAATTTGAAAGAGAGTATTCCAGTCAACATTGTTAAAAGCTTTCTCTGAGTCTACAAATGCTAGAAACATAGGTTTGCCTTTCCTTAATCTAACTTCTAGGATAAGTCATAGGATCAGTATTGCCTCACATGTTCCAATATTTCTATGGAATCCAAACTGATCTTCCCCAAGGTTGGCTTCTACCAGTTTTTCCATTTGTCTGTAAAGAATTCGCGTTAGTATTTTGCATCCGTAACTTATTGAACTGATAGTTCAGTAATTATCACATCTGTCAACACCTGCTTTCTTTGGGGTTGGAATTATTATCTTCTTCTTGACGTCTGAGGGTATTTTGCATCTCTCATACATCTTGCTTAACAGATGGTAGAGTTTTGTTAGGCCTTCTCTCTCAAGGCTGTCAGTAGTTCTAATGGAATGTTGTCTACTCTCGGGACCTTGTTTTGATTTAGGTCTTTCAGTGCTCAATCAAACTCTTCACGCAGTATTGCATCTCTCATTTCATCTTCATCTGCATCCTCTTCCATTTTCATAATATTGTCCTACTATATTTCCTTCTCTCCCTTTTCCTACTCTCGAATTCCAGTCACTCATGACTATTAAATTTTCGTCTCCTTTCACTACCTGAATAATTTCTTTTATCTCATCATACATTTCATCAATTTCTTCATCATCTGCAGAGCTAGTTGGCATATAAACTAGTACTACTGTAGTGGGCATGGGCTCCATGTCTATCTTGGCCACAATAATGTGTTCACTTTGCTGTTTGTAGTAGCTTACCTGCACTCCTATTTTTTTACTCATTATTAAACCTACTCCTGTATTACCCCTATTTGATTTTGTATTTATAACCCTGTATTCACCTGACCAGAAGTCTTGTTCCTCCTGCCACTGAACTTCACTAATTCACACTATATCTAACTTTAACCTATCCATTTCCCTTTTTAAATTTTCTAACCTACCTGCTCGATTAAGAGATCTGACATTCCATGCTCTGATCTGTAGAATGACAGTTTTCTTTCTTCTGATAACAACGTCCTCTTGAGTAGTCCCCGCCCGGAGATCTGAATGGGGGACTATTTTACCAATGGAATATTTTACCCAAGAGGACGCCATCATCATTTAATCATACAGTAAATCTCCATGCCGTCGGGAAAAATTACGGCTGTAGTTTCCCCTTGCGTTCAGCCGTTTGCAGCACCACAACAGCAAGGCCGTTTTGGTTAATGTTACAAGGCCAGATCAGTCAATCATCCAGACTGTCTCCCCTGCAACTACTGAAAAGGCTGCTGCCTCTCTTCAGGAACCACATGTTTGTCTGGCCTCTCAACAGATACCCCTCCGTTATGGTTGCACCTACGTTACGGCTATCTGTATCGCTGAGGCACGCAACCCTCCCCACCAACGGCAAGGTCCATGGTTCTTGGGGGGGGGGGGGGGGGGGGTCTTGAATCTTAAAAACATTAAATCCTTTAGTGTAATGCTATTATGAAAAGGAAAGTTGTTACTTACCACATAGGAGAGATGCTGAATCGCAGATAGGCACAACAAAAAGACTGTCACAAATTAGATTTCAGCCAGTATGGCATTCATCAAAAATAGATGACAGCCACACATACACCTACACATTCATGAAAATGCAACTCACACACACACAACTGCAGTCTATGGCAACTGAAGTCACAATGTGAGTAGCAGCACCAGAGCATGATGGAAGTGGTGACTACGAGGGGGTAAGGAGGAGGCTGGGGCAGAGAGGGGGAGGGACAGTAGGGTGGGGGAGGGGACAGTGAAGTGCTGCTGGTGAGCTCACAGGTATGAGGTGGACAGACGGAAGGGCAGCTAGGTGCAATCAGCAGCTTAGACAGTGGGCTGGGAAAAGGTGGAGTTGGGAGGGGGGGTTAGCAGAAAAGGAGATAAGTAAGAAGACTGTGTGTGATGGTGGAACGATGGTTGTGTAGTGCTAGAATGGGGAGGTGCTGGATAGATGAGGTCAATGACTAAAGAAGGTTGAGGCCAGGAGGGTTACAGGAACATAGGATATATTGCAGAGAAAATTCCCACCTCTGCAATTCATAAAAGCTGGTGTTGGTGCGAAGTACTCTTAGGGCAAGGGCTGTGAAACAGTTATTGAAATGAAGGATGTCATGTTGGGTAGCGTGCTCAGCAGCAGGGTGGTTCACTTGTTTCTTGGCAACAGTTTGTTGGTGGCCATTCATACAGACAGACAGCTTGCTAGTTGTCATGCCCACATAGAGTGGAACACAGTGGTTGCAGCTGAGCCTGAATTCCACATGACTTGTTTCACAGGTAGCCCTGCCTTTGATGGGATAGATGATGTTTGTGACTGGACTGGAATAGTTGGTAGTGGAAGGATTTATGTGACAGATCTTTTATCTAGGAATAAGAGACCTAAGGTAAGGGGTTGGGAGCAGGTGTTGTATAGGGATGGACAAGTATATTGTGTAGGTTCAGTGGAAGGGAGAATACCACTGTGGGAGCAGTTGGAAGGAAAGTGGGCAGGACATTTCTCACTTCAGGGCACAATGAGAGGTAGTTGAAACCCTGTAATTCAGTTACTCCAGTCCTGTATGGTACTGAGTTATGAGGGGAATGTTCCTCTGTGGCCGGATGGTGAGTCTTTGGGAGGTGGTGTGAGACTGGCCATACAACATATGGATCCTTCCCATCAACACCAGATTTTCTGAATTGTGCAGGTGGAGACTTTCCCTTCAATATATCCTATATTCCTGAAACCATCCTGGCTTCAACCTTCGTTAGTCATTGTCCTCACCATTCCAGCCTCCTCTCTGTTCCCACTCCAGCACTACACAGCCCTCATTCCATCACTGCACCCAGTCTTTTAACTTCTCTCCTTTTCTGCTATCCCCTCCCCCCCACCTCCCCACTGCCCTCTGTCTAACCACCTGATTGCACATAGCTGCCCTACCCTACTATCCCCCCCTTCCCACCCCAGCCCCACCCACCTAGTCGCCACTTCCATCATGCACTGGTGCTGCTGCTCGCAGTCTGGCTTCAATTGCCAGAGACTGCAGTCGAATGTGTATGAGTTGCATTTGCGTGAATGTGTGTGTGTGTGTGTTGTCTATTTTTGATGAAGGCCATACTGGCTGAAAGCTAATTTAGGATTGTCTTTTTGTTGTGCCTATTTGTGGCTCAACATCTCCACTTTGTGGTAAACACCACCTTTCAAATTCATAATATTGTTACACTCCATCCAGGATTTTCCATTGTTTGCAATCCTTTTGTGTGTGTGCTCCCCTGCTGCTGCTTGTTGAGTAGATTTTTTATCTACCCATTTACACTATATTATCTTTAAATCCTGAGTGTGAAATATAGGTGTTGTTCCTTTTAATTGTGAATTATGATTTAAATTCTCATGCCCTTCCACTTAACTGCATTTCCTGGCTCCAACTTAGGCACAGTTACTGGCTGAATTCTTAACCTTTCTATTCGTTTTGTTCTTTGAGAAGTTTCCTTCCACTGAGCTCCCTGACAAGTATTTAATCTTTACCAGGTCCAACATCTCAGTAATAGTTTCCACTTCTTGGTCTGGTCTGTTGCCTGATCCAATAGTGGAAACAACTCCCATCAGTTCCAGATGGATGCTTGGGTATTTGAGGTCTCATCAGGTTCCTCAGTTTTTGTTTTGTTTTCTGTGTTCTCTATTTTGGTCCACAAGAGTTCAGGGTCTGTTCAGTGAATACCACAGAACCTCACACAGTGCGAGGCTAATTACCGATGGAGGTTGTTCAGTATCCCTGAAGCTCCATTTATCACACATCTTTCTGTGTACTATGTACCCCTCACTATGGATGGCATCACACCTTGGGTTGGTTATCTGGAGAACTGAGGAGGGGAATGGAAATAGATAAGGGAGAGATGGGGCATTGTGGGACACTCTTCATGTGGTCAATCCACTGTGGCCTATTCAAAATGGGAGACCTTGTCAATAGCTCCACTACAGCTGGCAGAGTCTTCAACTTCATGCAAATCTGGAAGCCTATCTGCCCACAAAGTAAGTATTTCAACAAGGCAGTGCCACCAAAAGAAGGTTCAGGAGAAGTGAGTATTAAGAATATTATGTAAAGTAGATAATTGTACATCTTGCAGAAGCCTTTTTAGAGATCTTGGAATTCTTATACTCACTTCACAATACATTTAATCCTTAATTGTTTTTGTTGTTGATAATAAGTAGTTGCAGGGGCAATAGTCTGGATCAGTAACTGATCTGACCTTTTAACATAAAAATGGTTCAAATGGCTCTGAGCACTATGGGACTCAACTGTTGTGGTCATCAGTCCCCTAGAACTTCAAACTACTTAAACCTAACTAACCTAAGGACATCACACACATCCATGCCCGAGGCAGGATTCGAACCTGCGACCGTAGCAGTCGCACGGTTCCGGACTGCGCGCCTAGAACCGCGAGACCACCGCGGCCGGCCCTTTTAACATAGCCAACATTGTCTTGCTTTGCTAGCATTGCGAATGTCTGAAAGCAAAAGGAAACTATAGCCATTATTTTTTTGAGGGCACACAATTCTACTCTCTCTCTCTTGAGTAAAATATTCTAGAGATAAAATAGTGCCATGTTCAGATTTCTGGGCAGGGACTACTCAGGATGATGTCATCTTCAGGAAAACCAAACTGGCATTTTGTGGGGCAGAGTAAGGAATGTTAGATCCATTAACCAGATAGGTAGGTTAGAGAATTTAAAAAGGGAAATTGGCAGTTTGAAGTTACATTTTGTTGGGAGTTAGTGAAGTGTGGCAGTAAGAAGAAATGGACTGGTTAGGTGACAACTGTTCATATCTTTGTATCCTTCCAGTGGGCTGGGTATAGTTTTTATGAGCAATTTGCCTCCATTTTGCTGTATCATGATATATTTCTAGTTTTGATATTGATTTCCAGTTTTCTCCCCCAGTCTCTAAATCTTCCTTAATCTGATTCAGCCATCTTGTTCTGGGTCATGCTATTGATCTTTCCCCTGCACATTTCTATTCAAGTATTGGTTTGGCAGGTAGCTTGCCTTCATCCTCTTCACATATCCAAACCACTTGAGTTGTGCAGTACTCAGTCTCTCAGTCATTGACAGATCCCCTTGCACCTCTCCTGTGATGTCTTCATTTCCAATTTTATCTCTTCTAATCTTCTGCAAGGCTGATTACAGAAGCTTCATTTCGCATGCTGTAACTTGCTGAAATCTGCCTCAATAATTACACAGCACTCCAAGCTGTATGTCATAATCAGCATGTGATATGTTTTAAACATGGTCTGCTCATCTCTCACAGTAACTCCCCTGTCTCTCACATGGTTCTGCACTTGATGAAAAAATTTAGTTTCCTTTTGTTACTCTGTTCTGCATTTCTAGATTGGCAGTTCCATTCCTCAACATTGTACTACACAGGTAATTGAAAGCTTCCACAGATTCAATTTCTCTCCATCTAGCATCCCAGTTGCCCTGGACAGGTGTCCTGCTCATAATCATTGCTACAGTTTTGCTCTTGCTTGCTGTCAGCTGGTACTCTTTAAACTTGGAGTTCCATTGATCTAATCTCCTGTGTATCTTTAGTTCCGTTTGTCCCCAAATAGCTACATCATCAGCAAAGACTAAAGCATTGAGATCACCATTTCCTGTTTCCTTTATAATAACATCCATAAGTGCAATCCCCC
This sequence comes from Schistocerca gregaria, assembly GCF_023897955.1. NCBI lineage: Eukaryota > Metazoa > Arthropoda > Insecta > Orthoptera > Acrididae > Schistocerca > Schistocerca gregaria. The sequence continues at coordinate 496,816,753 of NC_064925.1, read as the reverse complement.
AATGAAGCATGGACCTTGCCATTGGTGGGGAGGCTTGCGTGCCTCAATGATACAGATAGCCGTACCGTAGGTGCAACCACAATGGAGGTGTATCTGTTGAGAGGCCACACAAACATGTGGTTCCTGAAGAGGGGCAGCAGCCTTTTCAGTAGTTGCAGGGGCGACAGTCTGGATGATTGACTGATCTGGCCTTGTAACATTAACCAAAACGGCCTTGCTGTTGTGGTGTTGCAAACAGCTGAAAGCAAGGGGAAACTACAGCCGTAATTTTTCCCGACGGCATGCAGATTTACTGTATGGTTAAATGATGATGGCGTCCTCTTGGGTAAAATATTCCATTGGTAAAATAGTCCCCCATTCAGATCTCCGGGCGGGGACTACTCAAGAGGACGTTGTTATCAGGAGAAAGAAAACTGTCATTCTACAGATCAGAGCATGAAATGTCAGATCCCTTAATCGAGCAGGTAGGTTAGAAAATTTAAAAAGGGAAATGGATAGGTTAAAGTTAGATATAGTGTGAATTAGTGAAGTTCAGTGGCAGGAGGAACAAGACTTCTGGTCAGGTGAATACAGGGTTATAAATACAAAATCAAATAGGGGTAATACAGGAGTAGGTTTAATAATGAGTAAAAAAATAGGAGTGCAGGTAAGCTACTACAAACAGCATAGTGAACACATTATTGTGGCCAAGATAGACATGAAGCCCATGCCTACTACAGTAGTACAAGTTTATATGCCAACTAGCTCTGCAGATGATGAAGAAATTGATGAAATGTATGATGAGATAAAAGAAATTATTCAGGTAGTGAAAGGAGACGAAAATTTAATAGTCATGAGTGACTGGAATTCGAGAGTAGGAAAAGGGAGAGAAGGAAATATAGTAGGTGAATATGGATTGGGGAAAAGAAATTAAAAAGGAAGCCATCTGATAGAATTTTGCACAGAGCATAACTTAATCATAGCTAACACTTCGTTCAACAATCATAAAAGGAGGTTGTACACATGGAAGAAGCCTGGATATACTAAAAGGTATCAGGTAGATTATATAATAGTAAAACAGAGATTTAGAAACCAGGTATTAAATTTTAAGACATTTCCATGGGCAGATGTGGACTCTGACCACAATCTATTGGTTATGAACTGTAGATTAAAACTGAAGAAACTGCAGAAAGATGGGAATTTAAGGAGATGGGACCTGGACAAACTGATTAAACCAGAGGTTGTACAGAGTTTCAGGGAGAGCATAAGGGAACAATTGTCACAAATGAGGGGAAAGAAATACAGTAGAAGAAGAATGGGGAGCTCTGAGGGATGAAGTAATGAAGGCAGCAGAGGATCAAGTAGGTAACAAGACGAGGCCTAGTAGAAATCCTTGGATAACAGAAGAAATATTGAATTTAATTGATGAAATGAGAAAATATAAAAATGCAGTTAATGAAGCACACAAAAAGTAATACAAATGTCTCAAAAATAAGATCGACAGGAAGTACAAAATGACTAAGCAGGGATGGCTAAAGGACAAATGTAAGGATGTAGAGACTTATCTCACTAGGGGTAAGATAGATACTGCCTAGAGGAAAATTAAAGAGACCTTTGGAGAAAAGGGAGCCCCTTGTATGAATATCAAGAGCTCAGATGGAAACCCAGTTCTAAGCAAAGAAGGGAAAGCAGAAAGGTGGAAGTAGTATATAGAGGGTCTATACAAGGGCAATGTACTTGAGGACAATATTCTGGAAATGGAAGAGGATGTAGATAGAGATGAAATGGGAGATACGATACTGCATGAAGAGTTTGACACAACACTGAAAGACCTGAGTCGAAACAAGGCCCTGGGAGTAGACAACATTCCATTGGAACTACTGACGGCCTTGAGAGATCCAGTCCTGACAAAACTGTACCATCTGGTGGGCAACATGTACGAGACAGGCGAAATACCCTCAGGCTTCAAGAAGAATATAATAATTCCAATCCCAAAGAAAGCAGGTGTTGACAGATGTGAAAATTACTGAACTATCAGTTTAATAAGTCACAGCTGCAAAATACTAATATGAATTATTTACAGATGAATGGAAAAACTGGTAGAAGCCAATCTCGGGGAAGATCAGTCTGGATTCCGTAGAAATGTTGGAACACGTGAGGCAATACTGACCTTACGACTTATCTTAGAAGAAAGATTAAGGAAAGGCAAACCTATGTTTCTAGCATTTGTAGACTTAGAGAAAGCTTTTGACAATGTTGACTGGAATACTCTCTTTCAAATTCTAAAGGTGGCAGGGGTAAAATACAGGGAGCAAAAGGCTATTTACAATTTGTGCAGAAACCAGATGGCAGTTATAAGAGTCGAGGGACATGAAAGGGAAGCAGTGGTTGGGATGGGAGTGAGACAGGGTTGTAGCCTCTCCCCAATGTTATTCAATCTGTATATTGAGCAAGCAGTAAAGGACACAAAAGAGAAATTTGGAGTAGGTATTAAAATCCAGGGAGAAGAAATAAAAACTTTGAGGTTCGCCGATGACATTGTAATTCTGTCAGAAACAGCAAAGGACTTGGAAAAGCAGTTGAATGGAATGGACAGTGTCTTGAAAGGAGGATATAACATGAACATCAACAAAAGCAAAACAAGGATAATGGAATGTAGTCGAATTAAGTCAGGTGATGCTGAGGGAATTAGATTAGGAAATGAGACACTTAAAGTAGTAAAGGAGTTTTGCTATTTGGGGAGCAAAATAACTGATGATGGTTGAAGTAGAGAGGATATAAAATGTTGACTGGCAATGGCAAGGAAATCGTTTCTGAAGGAGAGAAATTTGTTAAAATCGAGTATAGATTTAAGTGTCAGGAAGTCGTTTCTGACAGTATTTGTATGGAGTGTACCCATGTATAGCAGTGAAACATGGACAATAAATAGGTATTTAATAGGATTGGGAAGAAGAGAAGTCTGTGGCACAACTTGATTATAAGAAGGGATCGGTTGGTGTTCTGAGGTATCAAGGGATCACCAATTTAGTATTGGAGGGCAGCATGGAGGGTAAAAATCGTAGAGGGAGACCAAGAGATGAATACACTAAGCAGATTCAGAAGGATGTAGGTTGCAGTAGGTACTGTGAGATGAAGAAGCTTGCACAAGATAGATTAGCATGGAGAGCTGCATTAAACCAGTCTCAAGACTGAAGACCACAACAACAACGAGTGCAATAAAAAGTAGTGTGGCTAATATACTACTCTGTTACACTCCTCTTTCTGTCCTGAAACAGTCCAATCTGCCATTATCCACTTGTACACAACTTTTGCAGCTTTCAGATAGCATTTGCATCTTTCTGTAATGGGGTTTTTTGTCCACTAGTTTTTCTAAATCAGTCCCAGACCTTACACCTAGGGACACTGTCATATGCTTTTTCCAAATCTAGGAATATGATTATCAGACTTTTATCCTTTTACCAATACTTTTCCATTAGCTATATTAGTACAAATATGATGTCTGTCATTCCTCTGCTGCTTCTGAATTCATGCTGTTCCTCTTCAGTTGGTTTTCTGAAAACAATCTCAATCTATTCTCTGTAATATTTTCCACTATCACATGACAGTGTGGTAACAGGGTGATTCCACAATAATTAGCATACTTTCTCCTATTTCTGTTCTTGAAATGTGGTCTTATAATCCATTCTGCCAGTCATCTGTTACTTTATTTTCCTTCCAAATGACCGGCAGTGTTTGATGTAGCCATGGTGTTCCTTGGATGCCTGCTGCCTTTGAGCATGTCTACTGTTAATTCATCTGTCCCTGCTTATTTGCCTCCTTTCATCTGCTTCAAGGCATTCTCTGTCTCCACCCAGGCAATAGATGATTGTTCCACATGTTCTATAAATCCTTTATATTCTGTTCCTCCTATATTATCTCCTTGTGATTCAGTAATGTGTTTTTTCATCTCTTCTCTGATCCATTCTGCATTCAAGGCTGCATGCCCATTTTCTCTTTCTATCACTTTTTTATGCCTGCACTATCTGATGTTTTAGCATTTTCTTCCTTCCATTGCTGTCTTTCTGTAGTCTTTTTATGAATGTTTGCTAACCTCTCTTCTTTACTTCCTTTACAACCTTTATAGCAGTACATATCTTGTCCCCCTATATGCCTGTTCCAATGTGGACCGTTTTTGAGCTTCTACTGGTTTAATCCCACCTCAACCCCCTTTTTTCAGTTTCTTTTTTCATCACACACAGCTATTAACCAAGCTCAAGACAGATAGGATCACCTTTCCTATTCTCCACTGGAGCAGTTCCTGTGTGGCTCATCCCCAGTGTGGACATGACAATCCTTTATGTCAGTAGGCCAGTGTGAAAGGAGGTCTAAATGCAGACAGGGACCAATTTCATTAGGTGTAACTTAGAACCTCTTCTTAGAGTTACAGGTGAAGACTATAATGGTGTATTTGGCAGAGAAGGAAACCTTCATTATCAGAGACAGATGTGGTAACTCATCCTCCCCGAGTTGGTTAGAAGAGGACACTACTGCCTTGTGGAGAAGAGGAATCTTCAAAGGATAAGGGCACAAACCCCAACAGAAAATTCTCATCTGCATTACACCTAGAAAGTCTACAATTGAGTGTTAATATATTGCTTTCAACATTAGAACAAGCCTTAGAGTCTTTTATGCCCCTGGAACACATAATGATGCATTGCAGTCTGATGCTTACCATGGGAGCATGAGAAGAATCCTTAAATGTGACAGCCATACAAGGAACGGACCTAAATGCAAGAATGGACTTTGAGTGGGAACTCTGAACATCTTAAGACTAACTGGAAGGAAAAAGACATAGTGCATATGATGGAAAGAAGGAAAATATATGTACTTGGATTAAGTGAAACAAAATGTAAAGGAGCAAATAAAAAAATAAAAATTTAAAAAAATCTGAGGTGAGACTGCAAATTATACTGGCATGGTTAAAAAACATGGCAGAAGGCAGAGTGGGTCTGGTGCTACATAGGGAAATTGATGTTATTGCAGATGTCACCTACATCAAGGAAAGAATTGTTATAACCTGAATAAATACTGTAAATACAAATTTCACAATTGTAAAGTTGTATTCCCCACAACAAGGAAATAGTGGCGAGAACAAAAAAGTCTTCCTCGCAGAACTGGAAGATAAATCCACATGAAGTCTGACAGTTCAATGTGGTTATCTGACATGTTGTTGAAGAACTCACTGGATAGTCATATGTACATCTACATCTACATCTACATATGTACTTCACAAGCCACTGTATAAGTGGCACCCTTTACCATTACTGATCATTTCTTTTCCTGTTCTACTTGCAAATAGAGTGAGGGAAAAATGACTGTCTATATGCATCCGTATGACACCTAATTTCTTATACACTCCTGGAAATGGAAAAAAGAACACATTGACACCGGTGTGTCAGACCTACCATACTTGCTCCGGACACTGCGAGAGGGCTGTACAAGCAATGATCACACGCACGGCACAGCGGACCCACCAGGAACCGCGGTGTTGGCCGTCGAATGGCGCTAGCTGCGCAGCATTTGTGCACCGCCGCCGTCAGTGTCAGCCATTTTGCCGTGGCATACGGAGCTCCATCGCAGTCTTTAACACTGGTAGCATGCCGCGACAGTGTGGACGTGAACCGTATGTGCAGTTGACGGACTTTGAGCGAGGGCATATAGTGGGCATGCGGGAGGCCTGGTGGACGTACCGCCGAATTGCTCAACACGTGGGGCTTGAAGTCTCCACAGTACATCGATGTTGTCGCCAGTGGTCGGCGGAAGGTGCACGTGCCCGTCGACCTGGGACCGGACCGCAGCGACGCACGGATGCACGCCAAGACCGTAGGATCCTACGCAGTGCCGTAGGGGACCGCACCGCCACTTCCCAGCAAATTAGGGACACTGTTGCTCCTGGGGTATCGGCGAGGACCATTCGCAACCATCTCCATGAAGCTGGGCTACGGTCCCGCACACCGTTAGGCCGTCTTCCGCTCACGCCCCAACATCGTGCAGCCCGCCTCCAGTGGTGTCGCGACAGGCGTGAATGGAGGGACGAATGGAGACGTGTCGTCTTCAGCGATGAGAGTCGCTTCTGCCTTGGTGCCAATGATGGTCGTATGCGTGTTTGGCGCCGTGCAGGTGAACGCCACAATCAGGACTGCATACGACCGAGGCACACAGGGCCAACACCCGGTATCATGGTGTGGGGAGCGACCTCCTACACTGGCCGTACACCTCTGGTGATCGTCGAGGGGACACTGAATAGTGCACGGTACATCCAAACCGTCATCGATCCCATCGTTCTACCATTCCTAGACCGGCAAGGGAACTTGCTGTTCCAACAGGACAATGCACGTCCGCATGTATCCCGTGCCACCCAACGTGCTCTAGAAGGTGTAAGTCAACTACCCTGGCCAGCAAGATCTCCGGATCTGTCCCCCATTGAGCATGTTTGGCACTGGATGAAGCGTCGTCTCACGCTGTCTGCACGTCCAGCACGAATGCTGGTCCAACTGAGGCGCCAGGTGGAAATGGCATGGCAAGCCGTTCCATAGGACTACATCCAGCATCTCTACGATCGTCTCCATGGGAGAATAGCAGCCTGCATTGCTGCGAAAGGTGGATATACACTGTACTAGTGGCGACATTGTGCATGCTCTGTTGCTTGTGTCTATGTGCCTGTGGTTCTGTCAGTGTGATCATGTGATGTATCTGACCCCAGGAATGTGTCAATAAAGTTTCCCCTTCCTAGGACAATGAATTCACGGTGTTCTTATTTCAATTTCCAGGAGTGTATCTTACCTTCATGGTCCTCAAGCAAAATGTTTGTAGGCAGCACTAGAATTGTCCTGCAATCAGCTTCAAATGCCAATTCTCTAAATTTTCTCAATAGTGTCCCTTGAAAGGAACATCACTTTCCCTCCAGGGATTCCCATTTGAGTTCCTGAAGCATCTCTGTAACACTTGAGTGTTGTTCAAACTTACTGGTAACTTATCTAGCAGCTAGCCTATGTATTGCTTCAATGTCTTCCTTTAATCCAACCTGGTGTGGATCCCAAACAGTTGAGTAGTACTCAAGAACTGGTCACACTAGCCTCCTAAATGCAGCCTCCTTTACACATGAACCACACTTTCCCAAAATTCTCCCAATAAATCAAAGTTGACCATTCACTTCCTCCTGATAAAACTGAAGTTGACTATTCACCTTCCTTACCACAATCCTGGTCGTATACAAGTTTGGTAGTCATAGCTTTTGGATCCTCTTTCACCGATGTGCAGAGACCAAGAAAGGTGCTGGGCAACATCTCTGTACACTGCTGAGATTCATGGCACTGAAGAGACAGTTTCAATAGCTGGTGCATTCGCTTGACTATGCCATTTGGTGCCAGGTGGTAAGCTGTGGTTATAATGCACTTCATACATACCCAGTAGGACAGCAAGTGCTTTGAATGGGTATGATTTGAACTGCCTTACTTGGTCTTCGTAACTTTTAGTGATACACCAAATCGGACAATCCATTCCTGGAAAAACGAGGTCACAGTGGGTTTGGTGGTAATGTCAACCACAGGGAACACCTCTGGCCTGCACATGAAATGGTCTGGGGCTGTAAGACAGTAGGTATAACCTTACAATTGGGGAGTGGTGCCACGATGTCCAGGTACATGTGCTCAAATTTTTAACTTGGTAGAACAGATATGCCAGCTAACTTTGTTCTGTTGACAAGCCATACACTGGCACACATATTCCTCACAATATTTACCTGTGTGGCCACACAAAAGCTTGCTTCACCATGTTCATAGAGACTCATACTCCAGGATGCAAGAGGTCATGTAAAGAGGTGATTTCCTTCTACTGAAAGTCAACAGTCACAAACGGTCACAGTTTGGTAGTTGTGACATCTCAATACAGAAACACACTTGACAGCAGTACTGTAATATGATGGAGCTGTAGGCCTGATGGTTGCATCAAAAAAGTCTCGCAGCTCCCTGTCTGCTTGTTGCACTACAATGATAGGTTCAAAATCAATTGAATCAGTGATCACTTTAACTCGAGAGAGAGTGTCCGCTGGCAAATTCAGGTGTTCCTGGTGTATCTGGTGAACTGTTGGATATAGTCTAGATGGCACAGTCTACATGGTGAAGCTGTTTCCACTCACTGGTGGAAAGTGTATGTCAGTGGCTTATAGTCTGTGACTACGGTGAATTGCCGTTCCTCTAACATGTGACGAAACATCTTAATGGAGACATTTGCAGCATACAGTTCACATTCATATGTGGACCAGTTCTACTGTGATGGCGATAGCTTCTGAAAGGTATTGAATACAGGTCAGGGAGGGTTCTGGCACTGAACTGTTTATAATCACCAAACAGGCACCATCTGTTGTTTTTCTTTGGGACCACATGCAGTGGGTATGACCAACTGCTGCTTTATGGGTGGCAGATTTTGTGTGCAAGCGTGAACAACAATTCATGTTTCACTAATTTCAGTTTCTTTGGTGTCAGGCAGTGCAGTTGAGCCTGAAGTAGTGATCCTGGAGTGGTTGGTATTGGGCATCTTGTGTATGAACTCCAGGAACTGCTTGAGGAACTGATCATCATTTGCACCGCAGTGTAATCCAAATGATGTACACACCGTTGGTTTACTAGGTTTGTAGTGATATAAAGGAGGCACCAATGATTAAGGTCAGGCAGGAATTCATAGAACAATGGCAAGTCTGCTCTAAGTATACAGTACACTACGTCCACTATGATGAATTGCCAGTCAAATTTGCATTGCAAGACTAAGTTTAATGTTAAGGTGACTCAACCATATGTTGGAATCATGGACCACTGGTGGTAAAAAGATGGTACTCAACACATTTGCAGCATGGTAGATGGACAAACTGGATGGTTGCTGACTGGGGAGCCAGTGGCCATCATCACTAATTTCCTGTTGCATTTCCCTTCTTGCACAGTGGACTGCACCTCAAATTCAAACCTTTGGGGATACCAGCAGACTCTTTCTGATGAGAGTGAGTGGCTGCACTTTCCCTGTGAGCAGAGGTGCCAGGATTGGCAACTGGTACTCTAAGGACCAGCTTGTGTGGTGAGCTCGGTGATCTGCTCTTGTAATGTAGCGAGAGTGTTATTGCCTTAGGCTGTGGGTAAGCTCTGGCAATGCATGTGGATGGATACATCTATGCTATACAATCTGCGGTTTGCTTGAGTGCATCTGAATTGCCAGAGTACAATGGTAGTATCTTCTGCTAATCAGGTGGCAGGTGTGATAACCAAATATTCCCCAGGATGTCTTCATTAACAGCGTTGCTCACTAATGTATGTAGGTAATATAATAGCTGTGAATGTGTGTGGTCCCGTAGCTCTTCAGTGCAGTTTGGTTCTCCAAACAGTTCATCTAAAATCACGAGAGGCAGTAATCAGGGCATTCTTGAGATAGCTGTGTAGCAGTTAGTGCTTGGCAGTAACACCAGAATACCTTTCATCCTTGTGGCTGTATCTACATTGATCACTGCAACATGTTACCTGTGATTACCAGCACTTGCACAAATTGACTCTCTAACTGCATGAACCACAGGATGAGATTCTGTTGCCGAAACAGTGATGGTTTTACCATCACATGATTGCTTACTGTGCCATTAGGAATGTATGCAGTTAGTAGCAGGTCTGACGTTATGGAGTTATGCTGACAAAGATGTGAAAGATCTGTAATGTGGTAGACATGGATGTTCCATACTTAGCACAAGGCAGCATGGTATGAGACACCAGCGACTGTTGAAATTCGTGTCGGGGTCACCAATTGTTGCAGGTTTAATAAATTCACTTACTACAGTGCTGTAACTCATACGACATTTTGTAGACAGGGAATCTAAACAACAGAATAACTACAAAGCAGGGAGCAAATAAAAATCAAATAGAGATTGTGTCAGACATAATAATGCACAGAGTAATCACTTGTGTGCATAGCACTGCAGTTACTTAATGCTGCACCTCAACATGATTTGAATGCTCTGATTAGAGTAAACAGACCTGAATATGAAGAGGTGCTGAGTGCATTTGGGTAAGGAGGAAGAAATACTGAATGAGGGAACCTATTAGACTCTATTAGACTTCTGTGTAAGAAATAATGTCTTCCCAAAAAACACTTCCTTCGAGAAAAGAGACAGAAGCAAAACCACCATATATGGCTGGGATGGAAGGAACAGTTTAGTTGCAGAAGTCAGCTACAGTGTGGATGTGATATAAGTGAGGTACGACTCAGACTTACACTTTATTGAATGAATGCATCCACCGGAAAAGACGTGCAACTGTACAACATGGACACTGAGATCGAACTGAAGTCTCTGGGCAGGTCACAGATATTGGATTCACAGCCCCTCCCCCATCCCCTCCCATTCCTGGTAGTGTGGAGCATGGTAGGGAGAGAGAGTGTGCTGATGATTTCCCTTCTTCACACTGATGTCCCTGACCAACCATGCTGTGGCTGGTGTCTGATCCTGGCGCAGCTGGACCATTTCTCATATGTGGTATTGCATGGATGCTTGTTAACAGTCACGCTGTGGGTAGCACTTTTGCAAGAGATGACTGGGCCATTCCTTGAAGTCACAGTGGGCATAGTATGAGTGCTGAATATGTGGTATAGCTGTGGCTACGTGGGACACTGGTGGTGTGCCCTAAGGGACGGGGGCAAGGTGTCAGTGGTGAGGATGTCCACATGTGGAGACCACGTGTGCCAGAAAAATTAAGATCTGATCAGAGTGATGGTGAGTTTTGTCAGGTAGAATAACTGTTTTAAGCAGCTAATTTATTAGCTGGTGCAAACTGCTGTGGGTGTGGTGTTTGCGATGACTGCCTGTGTTGACGGAGGTGCAGTCATAGGGTCTGGCATTGTTCTGTGGAACTCATCTTGGGAAGATGCACTGAAATTGTCAGTCACAGTTGGAGGTGAACTGCTCAACTGGCAGTGTTGAAAACAGCTTCATGTTGTGTTTGATTCCTCCTGTTCTTAATGCAGAATATTAGAGTATCATCGACCTGTGGTAGGTGTGCAGTAAGTGAATGTGGAACCTTGTGAACATGGTCACTGGAGTCGGTGTTGTTGTGTGAAGATTGGCAGCAGGTGGTGATTGAGCTGCATCATACAGAAGAGACATGGCAACAGTGTGCAGTACAGCTAGAGAGGCTTGCCTGATGATGCCAGTAATGGGGTAGCCACGTGTAGAGGAGAAGCAATGTGTACTGTTGTACGTGTTTTGTTGTATTTCCTGGATTGGTGATTTGTGTGTCGAGACTGTGAGCAGCGTATGTGCAATCAGAGATGAGGCAATCATTGTCAGTGGAGTGAGAGAAGATTCATTGCTGACAGAGCATTGAGGTGACTAGAATAATCTTCTTGGATAGGTGAAATCTGTTGCAGGCAGCACTGAGTAGTCACAAGATAGACAACAGTAGCAGACAGTGTCAGTGAACTGCGTCTGTGCAGACATGGCTGAATGTGGGGGGTGGTTGCATGGTGCAAAGTCATTTGTTTTGACAGGTTGTAGGTCATTGTGCCAAGGTGCAGCAGGGATGTTTGACACAAGATGCCAGTCAAATCAATTCTGCCCAGGTGCTGTACAGTCAGTCACGTGACGATGTTCTGCGCAGGTGAGAATGCAGCTTGCGCGATGCCATTTGCACGGCCCCAGGAGGAAAGCAGATGGGGATGGTCTGCACAGGCATGGGTGCGCAACACTTGGCAGTGTTCCGTGAAGTCTTGGGTGCAACACGAATGAAGATGACCTGTATGGGCATGGTATTCTTGGCAGCATTCTGCACAGACCAGAATGTGACACAGATGCTTTGCACAGGCATGGGTTGTGGGGAGGTGGGGGGGTGTTGATGTGTGGAGGCTGTCACTCCAGATGGGCTCAGTGACCTCAGAGTCGAAAGTTATCATGTGAAGTCTGTCAGAAGTACCTCTAATACCTCTATGAACCATCTTTATACATGTCAAAGTACTCTTATAGCCAACAAGATCCCCAAATCTGTCCCCAATAGAACACTTGTGGGACCAGCTTGGATGTCAATCTGTCCCAGTGCCGATAGCCAGGATGACAAGTACCAGTTAGTACCAGTTACAATGGCTGTAGTCCAGCTTCCTTCAGAGGAGGCTACAACAGCTTTATGACACCGTTTCCAAACAAATCAATGTTTGCATTCAGGCCACAGAGTGTAAAATCATGCTGATAAGGGAGCTCATACTGCCAAGTTCTATGTGAATCTGACTCGCTTCTGTTATCACTGAAATAACATCACATACTTTCTCAATCTGTTAAGTTTTATTTCATACCCTCCTCCCCTTCTGGGTGCTCCACTTGTTTTGTGAGTCAGTTTATTTACACAAGAATGGAAAAAAACTAGTAGAAGATGACCTTAAGGAAGATCCGTGTGAGGTAGAAATGTACGGACATGTGAGGCAGTACTGATCCAACACCAATGGTTGAAGAAAGACAAACATATGTTTATAGCAATTGTAGATTTAGAAGTTGAATAAAGGCAAACCTGTGTTTACAGCATTATTTTGTAGCTTAGAGAAATCTTTTGAAAATGTTGCCTGGACTACACTGTTTGAAATTCTGAATACAGTCAGAATAAAATATAGAAGTCGAAAGATTATTTACAATTGGTACAGTAACAAGGCTGCAGTTATGTGTCAAGGGTCATAAATAGGGAACAGTGGTTCAAAAGGAAGTAGACACAGTTGTAGCCTAACCCCAGTGTCATTCTAATCTACACACTGAGCAAGCTGTAAAGGAAACTATGGAGAAATTTGGAGAGTGAATTATTTTTATAGAGAAGAAATAAAAGAACTTTATGGCCCACCTATGACACAGTATCTCTGTCAGAGATGGTAAATGTCTTGGAAGAGCAATATAAGATGGATAGTGTCTTGTTTTTAAGAGGATCAATTAACAAAAAAATAAGGGTAATGGAATTTAGTTGCATTAATTCAAAAGATGTTGGGGAATAGGATTAGGAAGAGACCAATTGATGATGGGTTATTTATCCAAATACCAGTCTGTATATAAACGTTTCAAGTGCAGCTCATTGTGTTTTCAAGAAACCCTTTCATAAACATCTTTAAACTGCAGAGCACTAAGCATTCAAGATTTTCATCGAAAATGTTGTAGGAGTTTTAGTATTTTGGGCAGCAAAACAACTGATGTTAGATAAAGAAGAGAGAATATGAAATGCAGTCTGGCAACAGCAAGAAAAGAATTTCTGAAAAAGAGTAATTTCTTATCATCTAATATGAAATTAAGTGTTAGGAAGTCTTTTTCCAAATGTATTTGTCTGAAGTTAAGCTTTGTACGGAAGTGAAACATAGATGATAAGCTGTTCACACAAGAAGTAATAGCTATTGAACTGTGGTGTCTACAGAAGAATGCCGAAGATTAGATGGGTTGATCAAATAACTAATGGAGGTACTGAACTGAACTGGGGAAAAAAGAAATTTGTGGCACAACCTGACTAGAAAAAGGGATCAGTTGATAGGACACACTGTGAAGCATTAAGGAATTGCCAGTTTATCACTGAAGGGAAATGTGGTGGATAAAAATTGTAGAAGGACCTAGTAATGAATACAGTAAGTGGATTCAAATAGATGCGGGTTTCAGTAACTGTTCAGAGATGAAGAGGCTCACACAGGATTGACTGGCTCAGAGAGCTGCAACAAATCAGTCTTTGGACTGAAGATCACAAAAACAACAAATAGGAGTCAGTATTTGCAGTAGTATAGTAAAACTGAGAAGCCAACAGCTTTTTTCAAAGTAGCAACATTTTTACTAATTTACTCAGTTAAATTTAAATGGCATAGCTGTGAACGGCATTTAGCAGTATAGTGATATTTCATTGTAAATACAGTTTATAAATTTAGTTTTTATGGTGTGTTTGTTGAAACCTTGACTCATCCCTGAAAGCTGAAAGTTCTCCTTCGTGATAAGATCTACAGGACATGAGGAGTGAATGAATCCCAGAGATTATTAATATTTTCTTTAGGAAATTTTTATGCCAAATCCCATGGAAAATCAAAACTGCAGATAAAATATAGTTGTATGTGAAAAGTGACCTGCAAAGCAAATATGGACAAAATTATGCATCTAACTAAACTAATTTATTTTCTTCCATAAAAAAATGAGAAGCCACATGTAAATTATATGTTAATGACATGCTAACCTGGAAGAGCAGTGGAACAAAATGGATAATGTCTTGAGAAAAGATTATATGACCAACAGCAACAAATGTAAAACAAGGGTACTTGGATGTAGCTGAACTAAATCAGCTGATGGCTGAGGATATTAGATTAGGAAAAGAAACACTAACAGCAGTAGATGAGTTTTGCCATTTGGTCAACACAGTACTTAATGATGGCTAAAGTAGACTGCATATAGAATTCAGACTAGCAATAGCAAGAAAACAAAACTGTTTCTGAAAAAGAGGAATTTGTTTTTATTTATCTATCCATCCATACACAATGTAAATTCTATGGATGTTGTCAACACATAAATACATAAAATACAGACACAGAGATACATAAATGTACACAATTACACACATAAATACACACATACATTTCTTGCCTTACTGAATTACCCATTATGACATTGTATTTTTCTGTTCTATTAAACATATTGTAAAATGCATCTCAATTACATAATTAATCATTAGCATAATTGTCAACAAAATTTACACATCATTTTAGGTAATCCTTTACAGTAAAAAAACACTTTTCTAACAAATAATTTTGAGGGTGTTCTTGAAGACATGTCTTTTGCTTTTGTCTTTGATCTCTTGTGGTATTGTATAATTTAATTCCATTACATAGCACACTATTTTTCCCCATTGAGCTGTAAGTGGCAGCTGGATCTGGTTCGATGTTGTGTAGTGACCTGTTCATTAGGTATTGAACAATATCTTCTTTTTAAATGTATGCCACTGTTTGCAAAATGAACTTGCTTGGAACAGTCAAGATTCCCATAAATTTAAACAACTTAGTGAAGTGAGTTCTCTTACTACTTTTTGTCACAATTCATACAGCCCTTTCTTGTAGCTTAAAGATTGGTTGTCTGTCCTGTTCATTTGTTCCCCAAAACATTATGCTCTAGTGACTGCTACTCACATCGACCACTGTGCCCACACACGTTAGTTCCGTTTGCGCCATCCATAGATACTGTTGTGACACTAATTCAGTGACTGCATGGCAACAAATGAATGGTGTAAACCGCCAAGTTTGAATCCACTGCTTGGAGTGCTGAATAATGTTGTTGCCTACTCCTTGGAGTTATAACTTCTGTTTTTATGTTTATTCTGTTCCTTGGTTACTGTTTTGTTATTTACAGGTTACCTATAGCAACTGTGCTTTTTTTTTGTAATATCAAGTAATAAACCATTCAAGTATATTCTCAGTGTGTGTTTGAATATTTATTAAGAATGGGTAGCTCTACACAACAAAACTGTACTTGTAAGTGGTGACCCCGACGTGATCCATGCCAAGAAAACCGGTCCCATGACAAAATTGATTACTGAATGGAATTGCCTGCAGTATCAAGACTGGCTGTTTGTCTCCCACCATTTTGGCCACATAGTCCAGTTCTATGGTTCGCTCAGGTTGAGGCCAGATTTTGCTATGCCAGAGTTACAGCAGATACGACTAAGTTTGCATTAATAGTGAGTCAGCTCGAGCAACACCACCCTTCCGAAGTTCAAGACATAATCAAGACACCACCGACCGAGAACACATATGAAAGATTAAAGACTGAGCTTATTTGTAGAGTTGCAGCATCGTAGGAAGACCATATCAGACAAGAGCTGACTCAGGAATATGTAGGCAATAGAAAACCATCTCAGTACTTGGATCACCTCCGCAGGAAGGTGGAATCGGAACAGTGTCTGACAACTTTCTGCATATGCTATGGAGCAGCCATCTGCCACCAAAGGTAAAGGCGATTGTCGCGTTGCAGACAGATATGTCCCTGGACGTTGTTGCAGAACTGATTGACCGCATCCAAGATGCCATCACTCTGAACCAACAGGTTAGTGCTTTGTGTCTGGTAGTGCTGTGTCTGTGGCCCTTCCCATTTCATATGCAGATTATGATGCTCTGTCTGCCAAAGTTGATGCACTGAGCACACAGACTGGCACACTGTTGTCACAAGTAGGTTTTAATCACTACAGAGTACGTAGCTGCAAACGATCTAGCAACCGTTCCTCGACTCAGTCTGTTTCAGATGCTGGTCCAACCACTTGTTGGTACCACAGAAGATTTGGTGAGCAGGCTAAAAAGTGCATTAGCCCCTGCACCTACCCAAATGCAAATGGCGGTCAGACGTAAGCACCACTGACTGCTCAACTACATCCCAGCGCCTATTCATTACTGACGGAGTATCAGGCCAGAAGTATTTAATAGACACAGGGTCTGACCTTAGTATCCTGCCCAGAGTGTCACTGCTCTGTTACAGGTCACCCACTGCACTTAACTTGTCTGCCGCAAATAATTCAGCAATTGCAATGTATGGAATGTGGAATGAAAATTGAATTTGGAGCTCTGCCATTAATTCCCATGGGTCTTTACTGTAGCAGATGTGGCCGAAGCAATAATCGGTGCTGATTTATTAGCTCACTATCAGCTCCTGCCAGATGTAGTGAATTCCCACCTAATAGATAATGTTACTGGACTTACAACCTCTATTGTGATGCCAGAACAAACAACAAGGTTATACAGGTTGCAGACGAAGAGTATTGCTCCCTGCTGCATGAGTTCCCAACCTTAACGAGGCTGCCAGGTGTGCCACAGCAAGCTTTGCACGATGTGGTCCAATACATAAAAACTGTATCTTGCAGGCTGAGACGATTGGCTCCAGGATGCCTCTGAAACAGAATTCGACATGATGTTACAAAAGGAATCATCGGACCCTCAAGTAATCCGTGGTCATCTGCACAGCATTTAGTACCTAAAAAGGGAGGAGCCTGGTGCCCGTGTGGTGATTACAGAGTGCTCAACTCACGGACTGTGCCTGATTGCTACCCAGTGCCACTACTAAAAAACTATAGCCACGCACTGCATGGAGCCACTGTATTCAGTGTTATAGACTGCGCAAAAGCATATATCTAGATTCCCGTGGCAACAGAAGACATTCCAAAGACCACTATTATTACACCATTTGGGTTGTATGAAAGCAAGTTTATGATCTTCGGCATGCATAATGATGTTCAAACCTGGCAGATGTTCATCAATTCCGTCTTGCATGGGTTGAACTTCTGTTTTGCCTATCTGGACGATGTGTCAGTGTATTCATCATCCAAGGAGCAACATTGCCAGCACCTGAGAGAAGTTTTTGAGCATTTTGAGAAGTATGGCATGGTGTTAAATACAGCAAAACGTGTGTTTGACCCACATCAAGTCAATATCCTAGGTCATCGAATATCTTTATCAGGCTCATTACCACTCACTGAGAAGGTTGAAGACATATTGCAATTACTCAAGCCATCTACAATAAAAGAGCTATGCAGATTTTTAGGAATGCTCAATTCTTGCTGCTGTCATTTACCATGCATTGCTGAACAACAGGTGCTTTTGAAAGCAGAACTGGCTGGTCCCAAGGTTAAGAGCAGTTCTCCTGTGCAGTGGACTGAGGAGATGAATGCAGCTTTTGAAGTAACCAAAAAGAGCCTAGCACAAGCTCGAAGCTCCACTGACGTTAGTGGTGGATGCCAGTTAGCCATTGGTGTAGCCCTCCAACAATGGGTGGACGATGCCTGGTAGCTGCTGGCTTATTTCTTGCACAAGCTGTCACCTGCACAACAAAGATGGAGCACATATGATCGGGAACTTTTAGCCATGTATCAAGCAATCAAGTACTTTCAACCACAGGTTGAAGCATGAGAGTTTGTGATATACACCGACCACGAGCCTTTAACATATGCCTTCAAGAAAAACAGCAACACTTGATCTCCATGGCAGTACAGCCAATTGGAATTTATTAGCCAGTTTAGTACAGACATCCACCATATATCAGGCATCACTAATGTGATTGCGGACTGCCTCTCTAGAGTGGTCAGTGTCTCACAGTCTGTGGACATGATGGCACTTGCCAGTGCACAACAAGAAGATTCCAAGCTACACACCATATTGCACGATGACACTGCAGCGCTGAAGTTATAGCAAGTCGACATTCCTGGTAAGTTCATGAAATTGTACTGTGAAGTGTCACAAGGCAGATCACGCCCCTTTTTTCCCATTGAATTTTGCAGACCAGTGTTTGAGTCCTTTCATAATCTTTGCCACCAAGGAGTCCAGTTAATATTTAAGCTAGTCTCTCAAAGGTTTGTGTGGCCAGGGATAGAAAGAGACTGCTGTGAATGGACAAGAACTTGCCAGTGTTATCAACTTTGCAAAATCACATTCATCTCCCTGTAGGTGAGTTCCCAGACACTTCTTCACACTTTGCTCATGTTCATCTTGATGTGGTAGGACCACTTCCTCCATCAGATGGCCAGTGGTACATATTCACAATGATTAACAGATACATGTGGTGGCCTGAAGCAGTACCTACAGACAATATCTCCACCAAAACACTAGCCACTACTTTCACATCAATGTGGCAGGCGAGATTCAGCTGTCTGCTCCATATCACCACTGACAGAGGCTGACAGTTCAAGTCAGATTTTTTCACACAGTTTGCAAAGTTCTGTGGTTATGTACACCACAAAATGACCAGTTATCATCCGGCCAGTAATGGCATGCTTGAACGTTGGCATCAAATGCTGAAGGCTGCGTTAATGTGTCGTGGGACATCTTGGATGTCTGCACTACCCACAGTCCTGCTGGCTCTACGAGCCACATACAAACCAGATATAGAGTCCTCGGCAGCTGAACTGGTTTATGGTGAGACTCTGCACCTACCAGGGGAGTTTGTCGACACAGGCCTACTGTCAGAAACGGATGACCAACCAGAGTTCCTTCACAAGTTACAGGAACGTGTAAGCCAAATCAAACCCATGAAGGCCTCCAGACATCGTTGTCCAACAACATTTCTGCATAACAACTTCGAAAGCTGTTTGCACATTATGTTACATATAGACTGCATCAAGCCACCACTGCAACCACTGTATACTGGACCCCATCGCATCCTGCGCAGAGACGTACACATGATGGTCATCATAGTAAATGGCAATCATGCCACCATGTCTCTTAGCAGAGTGAAGCCATCTTACCTTTTCAAGGAGGCATCACCCACTTATGATCAAGAACTCAACACCTAACAGATGCAACACCTCGAATTCCAGCACCACCGCCACAACATGTCGATGTTGAACCTACACACTCCACCTAGTCTGGACGACAAGTGTAGACGCACCATGCTCCACTTTCACCAAGGGGGCTCCTGTAGCGACCGCTACTCATGTCGACTGCTGTGTCTGCACACGTTAGTTCCATTCGCACCATCCATAGATGCAGTTGTGTCGCGAATTCAGTGACTGCACAGCAACAAATGAAAGACATAAACTGCCAATTTGAATCCACCACTTGGAGCACTGAATAATGTTGTTGCCTATTCTTTGGAGTTATAACTTTTGTTTTTATGTTTATTCTGTTCCTTGGTTACTGTTTTGTCATTTACAAGTTACCTACAGAAACTGTGCTTTTTTCCTGTAATACCAAGTAATAAACTGTTCAGATATGTTCTCAGAGTGGTTTAAATATTTATTAAGTACAGGTAGCTCTACATGATCAAAGTATAGCTATCAATGCCATAACTCATCACAGAATGAACATATGCAAAATATGTTGTTCTGGTGCAAGAGCTGCTACACATAGAATTTATTATTCTACCTACAAAGTATGCTGAAGCTATTCATTTCCTGAGGGCAGTAACATGTTCAGTCCATTTTAATTGTGTGTCAACATGCATCCCTAGAAATTTTCTACATGATACACATCCTCTGAGCTCATATTTCACTTTTAAAGAGTTATTTTTGGGCTTTTCACTTATGAGGAAATATACTGTTGTTTTTCTTTACGTTTAAAATTAATTTTTTGCTGTCTATCCATGTGCATACATTCATGAGGGTTTCTTCAACTTTGTCCTTTAGTACATTTGGTGATATTTCTCTGATTAGAATATTACTGTCACTGTGCGTGACACTTCGGGGAAAACCATTGATATATATCAAGAAGAATATTGGGCCAAGCACACTTCCTTGAGAAACTCCAATATTAATATATTCTGGATCAGAAAGGTGTTTTATGATATGATTAGAGTTAGTTTGAGAGATCTCTATTCATTGCACTCTGTTTTATAGTTGCTACCCTCCTTTTACCTAGAGCTTCCAGTTTATTTAACAGAATTGTGTGGTCCACTGTATTGAAGGCTTTCCTGAAGTCAAGGAAGATGCCTATTGTATAATCTCCTTTATCTAGTGCTTCCAGAACAACACTTGCGAAATGAGTTATAGTTCATTGCGTGCTTTTACCAGGCCTGAAGCCAAACTGTTCCTTACATGGAAGATTGTACTTTGTTATTTACCCCATGGGTCTAATCTTCATTATCCACTACTTTTGAAAATGATAGCAGTAAAGAGATGGGCCTATAATTTTCTATATTTTTGGGGTCTCCTTTCTTATGTAGGGGCAGGATTTTTGCTTGCTTTAGTGCATCTCAGAAGCAACCTGTGGTGAATGATTTGTTTATGATGTGCGCTAAAGGGTCTTTGATACTGTCTATACAGTCATTCAGCAACCACACAGACACTTCAGCTATACCTGCTGAAGTTTTATTTTTTAGGTTTCAAACAACGTTGCTTATTTCTTCTGAAATAGTGGGTTGCAGCATCATTGTGTTTGGAACATAGTCCAGTGTTTGTTCAGGCTGTATTTTGTCAATTTTGTGTTCTAGCTTGGTAGCTATGTTGGTAAAATATTGATCAGCGAAGTTTACAATTTTTTGGGATTATGAATTGTGGTACTATTGTGCTGTGATTGTGTGTTTACCTGTTTTGTCTTTTATCTGTTTGTCTCCTGTTTGGTGACATTCCAGGTTGCTTTTGTTTTTATTTCTGACTTTTCTATAATTTTATCATTTTGATATCTTTTTGCTGTTACTGAAACTTTTCTATATATGTTTTTGTATGTTTGATAGTATTTTTGAAGCACAGGATCATTTTTGTTGTTTTTTCTATGCTGTGCTGAGGTGTTTGAGTGTTACAGCGGATTTCCTTATTCCATTGCTCACCCAGTTACTTTTGTTTTGTGTTCCAGTGACTTGTAGTACTTTTGGTAACACTTCTTTGAACCTGGATTTAAATTTTGATACAAATTCCTATCTGCACTAGTCTCCATTCTCCATTCTCCATGTACACTTCTTCCCATGTTTCATTGTTTGTTTGCACGGTAAGATCAATCCTTTTTTGCTTGGAGAAGATCCTTCTATATGTGAGTATTTTAGTTTTGTTTTCTACAGCTATGTCTAATTTTAAGTGCTGTCTGGAATGATCTGAAAGACCCAGTTTACTGATAACAACATCAGAATTTTCTTTCTCCAAGTCAGTTAGTATATGGTATATGATTGATGTTGAATGCTTGGTTACGCTTGTGGCTGTGTTGATCAGTGGCGATATTCTATAGTGGTATACATAATGTTAAAAACTGTGTTTCAGAACCCATCTGGGTTCAATGTGTTGATGTTTAAATCTCCACTAATGAGAACTTTGCATTTAGAATTAGTGACCATGTCTAGTACTGGGATTAAGTTTTGCTATGAATGTTACTACATCACCGTTGGGAGAATGGTATAGTATAGTTAGCCAATCCCAAGCCGAATTGAAAAAGGAGGAGGAGGATTAACATCTCATTAAAAAACCTTGGTTCACCTGACGCAGGTGATAGTACCTTCTAAGGGTTCCTTGCCAGGATGATGGTAAAGACCTCAACAGCAGTGAAGGCGGAATTGTAGGTCATCAGAATGGCAGAACTGGTGGAAGAGACAGGCTTTTATATGAAAGCACAAGACTGTAGCATGTGTTCCCACAGTGGGTGGTTACAAAAGGTGTCTGTTCCACATGTTAGTGACAGCACCATTTATAATTCAAAGCTGAATGCTTGAATTATAATCATGGAAAGGTTCAACTATCTTTCCCCAGACTAATCTTTAACCTTAGGCATGATGGTAAATTTCAAAAGGAAAACTACTCCAGGAAGTAAGCAATCTTCCACCGTCAGTCATGGCAGTGCAACTAGGCCTTTGGATTCTGGAGAGCCTGGAACATCATGTAAGGAAGAGTCGGAGCTTTCTAGAACTTCTTCAAAGATAAGGGCCAAGAAAAAACACATACTGGACACTGTGAACATCAAAACACTTTTGAAAGTTGAAAGACTAAAACACCTAACTGACACCCTCAATAAACACAACATACTCAGAAAACGACTCGGCGGCACAACTCTGCCAGGAAAACGACGAGCTGAAACAACGAATAGCACACACATAAAAACGAGCTCATTGTGGCTTGTACCTCACTGCTGAAACTGCAATTCACAGTGCTGCCACCTAACCTTGTTTCTCCAGCAGACACCAGCTCGGACACTTAGAAAGTTAGTACAAAAACATTAATTGCGTGTGACGATTTGTGTCCGGTAGACACCGCACCCCCAACACGCTCACCATGTTCAGTGCCATGTGTTTCAAACAGTGCTTCTAATGGCAGTCGCACATGTGATACGACCACGCCCACCACACAGGGAGTCACCCTGCGTTTTGATAAACATTCCCCCTCTCCCGCATGCTAGCAGTGTGACTCAGTGGCCATCTCTGTTCCCCGCATGATGCCAACACCTCTCTCACCCATGCTGGTTACCCAAAGCAAGGCTGACAACAGACAATTGTTGTGTGTCCTGACCCGCTGCACTGCACATTCAGCTGACTTCTCCAAACAAGTGCATACCGCTCTCACATAATAGGCATGTGAATTTCGTGCTGCCTTTTCCCACTCACACTAATGGTTATGCCTTGTCGCGCCCTACTCATCCAAAAACTTCACATCAGGATTGCTCAGTCTCATGTGCAAGTCTCAGTTTCTTCCGTCACTGACGGAATGACACACAAGATAGTTACCACTGCCAGCCCTCCTATTAGGCACAAGGTTAGATGCCTCAACTCCATTAAGTTGCGTGTGGCCCAGCAGCAAATAAACAAACTTTAGAAGGCAGGTATCCTGAAACCGTTGGACAACAACTGGTCTTCACCAATTCACCTCATCATGACGGTTCTTTCCGAATGTGCGGCAACTACAGATCCTTAAACACTCGTACCATCATGTACAATTACCCAGTACCGAACATAAAAGATTTAACTCATATGTTATTGGGCGCCACAGTCTTCAGTATTATTGACTGTAAATGTGCCTATCACCAGATTCATGTAGCAGCAGAAGACATATCAAAGACAGCTATTATCACACCGCTCGGTTTGTTCCAATACAACTTCATGCCATTCGGCCTGAAAAACGCAGCACGAACATGGCAATGTTTCATCAACTTAATCTTATGACAGTTCGAGTTTTGCCTTGCATATCTGGAAGACATACTCATTTTCAGCAACTCGGCTGAGGAACATGAAATCATTTATCCAACTTCCTCCAGACCTTGAACTCCAACGGTGTCGAGGCCAACAAAGAAAAATTCCAATAGCGCGTCTTCTGTCACATTTTTGGATTACAACATCTCCACAGATGGAATACAGCCTCCCAAATCCTGCGTTCAGACCATCACGTCACTGCCGCCTCCAGCTACTTACAATGAACTCTGACGTTTCTTGAGTGCAATAAATTACTACCGTCAGCATCTGTCTTCTGCCGCCACCATGCAGGCCCCGCTGACAGACTCGCTGTTGGGCAAACAGACTTCAGGCCTTAGACCAGTTCGCTGGACTGAATCTATGCTGGAGGCCTTCACAGCTCTAAAAACTCCCTCAGCTCACGCTGTGACACTGGCCCATGCCGACCCGTCGGCCGAGTTGTTCATCACTACGGATGCCAGCGACATCGTGGTGATGGCAGTACTACAGCAACACAAAGGTGGCATGGTTTCTCCCCTTCATTTCTTCTCTAATAAACTGTCTACAGCTCAGAAGAAATATTCCACTTTTGATAGGGAACTTCTGGTGGTCTATAAAGCTGTCAAACACTTTCGCAAATCCTCAAACATCTCTTGTGTTTACCAAAGCCAAGTTCCCCAGCGTTTTGGATGAGGTGTGGTGTGATTCTTCTACCAGCACGGTGCAGCCTTATCTCCCGCCCACATTGCACCAGCAAGCCTTCGACGCCTTGCATAACCTTGCTCACCCTGGCGTCTGTGCCACCACATGGCTCATATCCAAGCATTTCATTTGGAAAAATATTAAATGGGACTGTCAGGCCTGAGCATACAGCTGCGTCTCCTGTCAATGCAACAAAATTGGCCGCCACACCTCCCCTCCACTAGGCAAGTTCAACATTCCACAATCAGAGGGCCACAGATATATTCTCTCCACAATCAACCGCATGTCACACTGTGTGTAAGCTGTTCCTTTACGCAACATCACCACTGAAACTGTGGCTATGGGTTTCATTTCCTTGGGGATTGGTTACCTGACCACCATCACCATCGACCAAGGTCGGGAGTTTGAGTCTGCTCTGTTCACCATTTTATGTAACATCTGCAGCAATAAAAATTCATACAACAGCCTACCACCCACAAAACAATGGGTTAGTTGAATGGTGACACCGCGACCTCAAATCTCCACTCAGGTGCCATGACTGCCTCTGGTTCGAGGCACTTCCATGGGTGTTACTCGGTTTCCGTTCGACTTTTAAACCAGACTTACAGGGAACCATCTCTGAATTCGTTTTTGGGAGAACCCAGTCCTACCCAGGGAACTTATTCTTCCACAAGCAACTGAGGGTGTTCCCCCCTCCCCAGATTTGATTAGTCGCGTGCGCACTCACTTCAAACATGCACGGCTACACCCACCTATTAGCCATTCCCCACCGGACACTTACGTGCCAACCACACTCAACACTTGCTCCCACATTATGTTTCTGTTAGACAACCCCTGCAATCATCCTACCTTGGCCCTTTTAAAGTACTCTGGCAGGGCGAGACAACATCCAACATTATGGTTAAAGATCATCCTCAAACTGTTTCATTACACAGGCTCAAACCTGCTTTTGTGGATTCCGACGCCCCTCTGCCATCTCAGTCAGACCCTCCTGATGACTTTTCCTCTGTGGATCCTGAAAATACTTTGTCTCATCCCATGATGCTGTTTTCTCCAACCCATTATTCATCATCACCATTCGCTGGCTTTCCAGGTGTGTCACCATCCATCCCATGTGTGGGTTTCACCGCCACTTCACCGACTGCGCTCTCTCATATTCAACCTGTGCTGCGATGTGCTACCACACGACATGGATGATGTGCTGATTGACACCTTCAATGACAGTGTGCTCGTGCTCCTAACAGACACCACAGCCTTGCCCATCAACAGGCAGTTAAATGTCAGTGTAGTGCATAGCCTGTCCCTCCCCCGCGACTGCGGCCCTTCATCTCCTCGGACAGTTTGATCTGCATTCGGGGTGGGCACGCCTGCAGCACGCTGCAGGCCGTTCCACATGCCTGATCTTGGGCCAACCAACCGATGCATCTTCTGGCCCTGCTGGTTGACTGACTATGAGGTGGACCTGCCGCCAATCTCCACCTCCGCACCCCACCTCAACAGAGATGGACATCCTGGTCATGCACCTGCTGTCTCACACGACTGCTACCAACACCAACGCCCACATGACCTCCACTCAAGCCTCACAGGTAGTACTGCGTACTGCAGGGGGCAGGGGGGGGGGGGGAGGAGAGGGGGGGGGGGGGAGCGCTGTGTCGCGTTGATAGGTCGTATTGACCAAGATTAACACCATCTTTGACTTATTGCTCTGCCGAGGCTCAATGTTAGTTTTTTAGTTCTGGTCTGTATCTCAAGCTGTGTACATATTTATGACTAACTACAAAATATATCTCTATGTGGAATTTAATGGGGATAGTTATTGAATTTGACCAATAAATGTATCCCATTCCAATAAATTTATTTGTAATGTATTTTTCATGTTGGATCACTCTTAGATCTTCTTTGATCCATATTCCATGAAATTTTGAATAGCTTACATTTTCAAGGGTTCTGGTAAACAACTCTATGACTGGTGTTAGTGGACATTTACTTTGCACTGTGTGTAACTGCATTGTAACTGTTTTTTTCTGTGTTTATTACTAAATTGTTACCAGAAAACTTTTTTAATCTCATGCAGTAATTCTTTTCTGGTCCTTCCTTTTAGTATCACATTTCTGTCATCTGTGAATTTTATGTAGTTATGGCATGGACTGGTCAGTTCCAAGTCATTTACAAAGAGTAAAAACAGAACTGGTACTAGAATGGAACCTTGTATACTGTACTCAGTGTTCTGCTTTTCTGAACAGTAGGACTTTATCTTGTTTCCTTCTTGGATAGCAAGCTAAACTACTTGCCCTCTATTTTGGAGATATGATTTGTCCATTCATAGACTGGACCCCTAATACCTACAGATCCAAGTTTCGTAAGCAAGATGTGATTGATGACATCAAATGCTTTGGAGAAGTCTAGGCATATGGCTGAGATATGCTCTTTGCAGTCTATTGCATTTAAGGCTTAATTTGGGAATGCAAAAATAGCAATCTGGATAGACTTACATTTTCAGAATCTGTGTTGTGTATTTGAGAAGTATTTTTTTTTTATGGAACTGATTAGTCTTTTATAACAGTTTTTTTAATTATTTTGGAAAAACCAGAAGCAAAATAGGCATGTAGTTTGATACTTCTGTTTTTATCCTCTGCTTGAACAGAGGTTTTAATTTTGGTGTCTTCAATTTTTCTGGGAACACCCCTTCCGATGGAGAACAATTACAGATGTCAACAAGTGGCTTGGCTATGAGACGAGTACATTTCTTCAAGATGTAGTCAGGGATATTGTCAGTACCAACAGAGAATTTGGGCTTCAGTTCTTTGGTTACAGCAAGTATTTCCTTTTCAGTGGTGGGGTATAAAAAATAGTTTTATTATTTATAGCACATGTGGACTGATTTCTGGGAGTACACTGTAAATTTTGATTTATAAGATGTTCAGCTATCCATGTAATGTAGGAATTAAACTTATTTGCAATTTTTGTAGGTTCTGTTGTTACAGCTGACTTCTCCATTAGGCAGTTAATATTATGGAAACCTGCCTGTTTTGCTACAGTTTCCTTCCTTATAATATTCCATATGGCTTTCGTCCTATTGATGGAATTTTGTATGTATGTGTCATTTGTCATTATTTTTGCTTGTTTGACAACATTTTTGAAGATCTTTCTAAAGGTTTTGTAATATGTATCAAATTTTTGTGATGTAAGCTGTGTAGTAATCTTTTTCTTGTTTGAGGATACTATAATCCCAGACATGATCCAGTTATTATTTTGTTTTCCTTATGTATATTTTCTTCTGTGTCGGAAAGAAGCACAATTCAAAATAGTACAAAAAATTACTTATAAAGTTGTTAAATTTCCATCAGTGTGTTTGCAGTTATAAATCTATTTCCAGTTTTTTTGATCAAGTAATGGAGAAAGTGATTTAACAATATTATGAAAAGAAAAGTTGCGACTCATTATACAGCGGAGATGCTGAGTCACAAATGGGCACAACAAAAAGTCTCTCACAATTACAGCTTTTAGCCTTTAAGGCCTTCATCAACAACACACACACACACACACACACACACACACACACACACACACACACACACACACAAATGCAACTCACACACATAACTGCAGTCTCAGGCAAATTAAACCACACTGTGAGCAACAGCACCAGTGCATGATGGGAGTGGCGACTGGGTGGGGGTAAGGAGGAGGCTGGAGCAGGGAGAGGAAGGGATAATGTGGTGGGGGTGGCGGACAGTGAAATGCTGCAGGTGAGACAGAGGACAGGGGAGAGGTGGGGAAGGGGGGGGGGGGAGAAATAGTGGAAAAGGAGAGAAATAAGTAAAAAACTGGGTGTGCTGATGGAATGGTGACTGTGTAGTGCTGGAATGGGAACAGGGAAGGGGCTGGATGGCTGAGGATAGTGACTAACGAAGATTGAGTCCAGGAGGGTTACGGGAACATGAGATGTATTGCCGGAAAAGTTCCCACCTGCGCAATTCAAAAAAGCTGGTGTTGGTGGGAAGGATACATATGGCACATGCTGTGAAGCAGCCATTGAAATGAAGGCTGTCATGTTTGGCAGTGTGTTCAGCAACAGAGTGGTCCAGTTGTTTCTTGTCCACAGTTTGTTGGGGGACATTCATGCGGACAGACTGCTTGTTGGTTGTCGTACCTGCATAGAATGCAGCACAGTAGTTGCAGTTTAGCTTGTAGACCACATGACTGGTTTCACAGGTAGCCCTGCCTTTGATGGAAAAGGTGATGTTAGTGACCAGAGTGGAGTAGGTGGTGGTGGGAGGATGTATGGGACAGGATCCATATGGCAGAAACTGTGAAGCAGTCATTGAAATGAAGGATCTCATGTCTGGCAGTGAGTTCAGCAACAGGGTGATCCACTTGTTTCTTGGCCACAGTTCGTTGGGGGCCATTCATGACAGCTTGTGGTTGTCATACCTACATAGAATTCATCCAGGTCTATTACAAGGGTATGAGCCATGAAGTAAGGGATTGGGAGCAGGGGTTGTGTAGAGTATATTGTGTAGGTTCAGTGGACTGTGGAATACCACTGTGGGATGGGTGGGAAGGATAGAGGGCAGGACATTTCTCAGTTCAGGGCACGATGAGAGGTAATTGAAACCCTGGTGGAGAACATAATCCAGTTGCTCCAGTCCTGGGTGGTACTGAGTTACAAGGGGAATGCTCCTCTGTGGCCGGACAGTGGGACTTTGGGAGGCGGTGGGAGACTGGAAGGATAAGGCACAGGAGATTTATTTCTATACAAGGCTGTGAGGATAATTACAGTCAGTGAAGGCTTGTTAGAGAGGGACTGCTCTTCACTGCAAATGCGATGATCATTGGTGGCTAGGCTGTATGAAAGGGACTTCTTGGTATGGAACGGATATCACCTGTCAAAGTGGAGGTATTTCTGGCAGTTAGTAGGTCTGATATGGACAGAGGTACTGAAGTAGCCATCTTTGAGGTGGAGGTCAACATATAGGAAGGTGGCTTGTTGGGTTGAGTAGGACCAGGTGAAGCAAATGTGCGAGAAGTTGTTGAGGCTCTGGAGGAATGAGGATAGGGTGCCCTCACCTTCAATCCAGATAGCAAAGATGTCATCAGTGAATCTGAACCAGGTGGGAGGTTTAAGATTCTGGATTTTTAGGAAGGATTCCTCTAGATGGCCCTTGAATAAGTTGGCATAGGATGGTGCCATGTAGATTTATTTATTTTTATTTATTTATTTATTCTTTGCCCATGGACTCCAGCTGAAAATCGAGCTGAGAGTATTGGGTGTGCCATACAATAGGCTATTAACATCAAACTTGATTTCATTATATACAAATGAAACAAATAATTAAACAGAAATAGTCCATAATCAAACAAAGGTATTACATGTTTCACATTATATGTACACACAAATCCAAACAACATACAGAAATGATAATTTTTAAAGGTACATTTCAGTAATGATATAACATATTTAAACACCATCTTAGTATTCACTCAAACTGTATATACATTTCTCTGTGAGATATAGTTTCAAATGGTTTTTAAAATATTTTAGGTCCGTTTCTTTTTTTAATGATTTTGGGGAGTTTATTAAAAAACCTTTTGCCTGCTTCTACTGGGGCAGTCATAGACAGCTTTAGATTTCTGTTCATCATGTAGTAATTTTCATTTTCTCTTGTACCGTGTTTGTGTACATCTTTATTTAGGAGGTGTTTATCACTTGACCTTACCGCCATTATGCTTTGGTATATGTACAGTGAATACACTGTCGTAATATTATAGTGTACAAAAGCTTGCTTACAGGTCTGTCTTGGTGGTATTTTTGCAATGCATCTTACTGCCCTTTTCTGAATTGTGAATATTCTTTTTAGGTAGCCAGCTTGTGCACTTCCCCATATATGAACTGAATAAGATGCCCATAGCCATAACACTGATTTGTTTGTAGGTAATGTCTTTGATAATGTGATTTATGTTTTCATTACAGTATTTTCTACTAGTGTTAGTTAGGCAGTGTTTAAATTGCAGCTCAGTTTCTGTACTCAGAGAGAGTTTTTGAGCTGCGTGATTCCCAAAGCCTGTGTTTAGTGTTTCCATTTTATAGTTCATTTCTGCATTTACAAATATCTAATCAATGGTGGTAGAGTGATACGAGTTGCTATTTCTACAGTAGATTTCATGTTAAATGTTTGCAAGAGATTCAGTAATTCATTTTTTTCTTTGGTGTCCTTTGAAAAGTCAATATTAAAATCACCACATAGAATAACTCTTCTGTGTCTTTGTGTTAGCCTGTTAAGTGAATATTCTAAACTTTTTGTGTCACCAGTTGGAGCTCTACATAAACAAATAATGGCTAGTTTAGTACCCACTATTTCAATTACTAATAGCTGTACATCTTTTCCTTCATTATTTTGACATGAAATTTTATATTTGCAAAGTTTATATCATTTCTTATGAATATACAGCTGCCACCATGTTTAAGAATTTTTCTACAGGAATAATCACCTCACACAAAGTTAGCTAGGGACACAATACATAACTTGTCCTCATCAAGCCAATGTTTGTGAGACACAATTATGAGGTAGTTTTTAATTTGTTTTCTAAGAGGATTTGGATTTCACTTATTTTACTAGTTAGTGGTTGCACATTCTGATGAAAGAACCAGGTTCATACTTTTTTGTTTTACTTGTGAATTTAGAAATATTATGTTAGTGTGACTAATCTGGAGTTGGTAGGCTGATTTTTCACATTTTTATTTTTTTCCTGGCTTGTAACCATAAAAAAATTGTCATTGAGTGACACAGATGTATTTTGCCTTTGGCTCTCCCTTAAGATGTGCTGTACAGCTGCTCCAGTTGTTGTTGCTTCTGCTACTGCTACTACTGTTGCTGCTGCTGCTTCTGAGGATGGTGTTTCACTTATTGCAGGTGCTTGCTCTTCCACAACTACAGTGCTGTTCCATTGAGCTGTTTGCACTTGGGGCATTCACTTGTGTTAACAAAATCTCATATTTGTCTTGGAGGGTTGTAGCTTTGCTGACAGCAGCTTTCCCTTTTTGCAATTTGAGTCTGCATGTACCACACACTTCTTGTCCATGAGAGGTATGACTCCTGTATCCTCACTCTGCACAGTTGAGATTTTATTTACATCTAAAAATTTTCTTACTATCATGTTTTTCCCAAGTCCGTTTAGATGAAAACCGTGTGTTGTGTGGACTCTTTTTCCCAAAGTGCTTATGCTCACGAATTTTACATTTTCAAACTGCCTGCAAATACACTCCTGGAAATGGAAAAAAGAACACATTGATACCGGTGTGTCAGACCCACCATACTTGCTCCGGACACTGCGAGAGGGCTGTACAAGCAATGATTACACGCACAGCACAGCGGACACACCAGGAACCGCGGTGTTGGCCGTCGAATGGCGCTAGCTGCGCGGCATTTGTGCACCGCCGCCGTCAGTGTCAGCCAGTTTGCCGTGGCATACGCAGCTCCATCGCAGTCTTTAACACTGGTAGCATGCCGCGACAGCGTGGACGTGAACCGTATGTGCAGTTGACGGACTTTGAGCGAGGGCGTATAGTGGGCATGCGGGAGGCCGGGTGGACGTGCCGTCGAATTGCTCAACACGTGGGGCGTGAGGTCTCCACAGTACATCGATGTTGTCGCCAGTGGTCGGCGGAAGGTGCAAGTGCCCGTCGACCTGGGACCGGACCGCAGCAACCTACGGATGCACGCCAAGACCGTAGGATCCTACGCAGTGCCGTAGGGGACCGCACCGCCACTTCCCAGCAAATTAGGGACACTGTTGCTCCTGGGGTATCGGCGAGGACCATTCGCAACCGTCTCCATGAAGCTGGGCTACGGTCCCGCACACCGTTAGGCCGTCTTCCGCTCATGCCCCAACATCGTGCAGCCCGCCTCCAGTGGTGTCGCGACAGGCGTGAATGGAGGGACGAACGGAGACGTGTCGTCTTCAACGACGAGAGTCGCTTCTGCCTTGGTGCCAATGATGGTCGTATGCGTGTTTGGCGCCGTGCAGGTGAGCGCCACAATCAGGACTGCATACGACCGAGGCACACAGGGCCAACACCCGGCATCATGGTGTGGGGAGCGATCTCCTACACTGGCCGTACACCTCTGGTGATCGTCGAGGAGACACTGGATAGTGCATGGTACATCCAAACCGTCATCGAACCCATCGTTCTACCATTCCTAGACCGGCAAGGGATCTTGCTGTTCCAACAGGACAATGCACGTCCGCATGTATCCCGTGTCACCCAACGTGCTCTAGAAGGTGTAAGTCAACTACCCTGGCCAGCAAGATCTCCGGATCTGTCCCCATTTGAGCATGTTTGGGAGTGGATGAAGCGTCGTCTCACGCGGTCTGCACGTCCAGCACGAACGCTGGTCCAACTGAGGCGCCAGGTGGAAATGGCATGGCAAGCCGTTCCACAGCACTACATCCAGCATCTCTACGATCGTCTCCATGGGAGAATAGCAGCCTGCATTGCTGCGAAAGGTGGATATACACTGTACTAGTGCCGACATTGTGCATGCTCTGTTGCCTGTGTCTATGTGCCTGTGGTTCTGTCAGTGTGATCATGTGATGTATCTGACCCCAGGAATGTGTCAATAAAGTTTCACCTTCCTGGGACAGTGAATTCACGGTGTTCTTATTTCAATTTCCAGGAGTGTATTTTGTATCTCTGCACTTGCACTTTCAACTTCTATGTTTACACAAGACCATTCTCTCAAGTCATAATGATGTGGCATTGAAAAAACAATAACGTTTGTTCCTCTCAGCTCCTACAATTTTCGTTTTAATGAGATTAAGCGATCCTTTTTTTCATTCCTTGCAGCATCATTAGATCTCACCAGGAAGGCAGAAAAGTCCTTTTCGCTCAATAAGGATCTTTTTTCCTTACTGATGTAGCAGCATGGAATTTTGCTCATGGCTTTATTATGAAATTAAAATTCTGACTGCTTGTCCACTGAAATTTGGTCGCTGTATTTTGCCCTTGGCTGTCTACATACAGTTCAATTTTACATTGTAGCAGCGCCAGCGTTTAAGACGGAAAAAGGTTAGCTTCAGTGCAATATTTCAGAGCACACAATTTACAGCCTGGCAAGGGTCTGTTGACAGTAAGTTACGCTACCAGTGGTTGCAAAGTAGAATGGAGGCAACAGGGCCGTAGTTCTGTGGACAAGAGTAAATGCAACAGTTTGCATGGTGCAAGTTACAGGCGGAAGGGGCCCACTGGCCTACCTAGGTGTTATGAGTATATGACTCAGAGCAGCACGTTAGCAAAACGGAGGCACACAGCCCCTTATAAATAGGCGCCGGTTCACTAACAAGTCATTCAAGTGTGACAGCTCTCCTGGACGGCAGGGCGTGTCACACCACCGGCAACACGCAGCAGCAGATGGGGTGCCAGCGTTCCAGTCCACAGCGGCAGGTTGCTGGTGCAATCCTCTGAGGCCAATACAGAGTCCACAGCCAGCAAGAGGCAGGCCACGCCACGGCTCGCTACTGCAGGCAGTCCTGTTGGTTTCCAACACATGCCAAAGGCATCCCAAGGTGAGGGTCGCAGATTCGGACACTGGATCGCAAGCGCTTGTTGTTGCTGTACTCTTAGCCACACCGGTGAGGAAGCACGCCGCAGGCCACCTTGCAGCTCCCAGTGGAGCAGCGCGAAGGCGGCAGGGATGGAGACCGCTCAGTCAACTGCTAGCGCATCCTGACATCATCACAACTCTGTAGCCGTACAAGGCTGACACACAGCAAGGTGTTGTATGGGTAACTGAGGCAGTCATTCCACACCTAGTCATTTAGCAGACAGCGAAATGGTGTCCTCAGCATTGCGGGACCTGGTGACACAGACCGAGAGGAATGGAGCACTGTAGCTGGAAATAAGAAATCACTTGGGACACTTTTTAATACAGCGCATCCTGACAGTTTCCATCCATGTCTAACATCCATCTACATTTGGTGTCAGAATAGCATGTGGTGTCTGCATAGTACAACATTCAAGCCCACCGCCTGCATTACAGTCACAGAATGTGGTGAGTATTGACCAATTTTTCTTTTTGAGTGTTGGACATTTTCTTTATTTTTTTTCATGTTTTGAGTATGGCTCCTGGCAGGCCATTTTAGATGTTTTGCGTAGGCATTTTTTTTTTTTTTTTTTTTTTTTTGTCAGAATAAGTGTTAGTGAGTTTGGGGCAGTAAAATGTTGTTTTTAGTGGCATTTGATTACTTTTGTATTGGTGTATGATGGTATTGAGTATGATGATATGGAGCTGTAGGAAGTCGGGTTATTCTTGCACTTAAATGTTTTGTTTCAGGTCTAACTGGGAACCAAAGCAACACAATGGCAGAGTCAGGGACGCAAGGGGTGTCAGGACCAGAAGCGGTACAGAATTTGTTGGAAAAGGTAGCACAATTTACAGTAGACAATACACAGTGAGAAGTGAATTAACATCTAGAAGTGATCAGGAAACCGCATCTGATCAGTTGTTTTTGCCTAGGGTGCCACAGCAAGAGACTGATCCAGCTGCCGCAAGTTTGATTATTCTTTTTTCTGGCAAGGTATCTGAAGATGTCTGTTCCTTTGTGGAGGACTTGGAAACTTCAGCTGTGATGAAAGGTTGGTCTGATGAACGGTTGTTACATGCAGCCAAGATTAGATTAATGGGTGAAGTGAAGTCATATGTAAGGTGTTCTGAGACCTTAAGGAAGGCTGGACAGTTTAAGCAGTTGAAGGAGGGGCTTTTACAGAGGTACAAGAAACAGAATAGTGCTCAGTATTTCAGGGAGAGGTTGAGTACAATGGCGAAGAGGCAGGGGCAGACGGTAGAGAAATTTGCGGACAGGATAAGAGAAATTAACGAGTATACTTATGAGTTGGGGCAGAGCGATGAGGTGAATGGTTTTCCATTTCAGGAGGCTGAGCAAAGGGCACTTGATGTATTATTGAGGGGGATACTGATGCATACGTCATGAAAAGTGCATGAAGGAACTGCAAAAGATTTGTATTCAGCCTTCAGCTGACAATTCAGTGTGAGGAAATAGACGTGGCAGCATGGGTACGTGATAGACAAGCAATGTTTACAGCGGGTATAAAATGTTAAAAGTGGGGTCGTACGGGACACATGTAGAGGCAATGTACCCAGGCAATGTACCAAGGAATAGAGGAAGGGATGGAAATCAGGCTGCGTGGAGGATGGAGAAGTGGAGTTAGTAGACATGGACAATCATTAAATGGCAGAGGGGACCAAAGACCCACCTAAGGGAGCTCCCTTTTAATTACAATGCTACTAATACCTATGCAGAGGTGGAATGTTCAGTGGTAGGATCCATAGGAACTAAAACATTTAAGATTTTGTTGGACACAGGGGCACAGGTGTCAGTGGCTACCAAGAGTTTAATGGGATGAAGGAAGTTAGACCCATTACATTATAGGTTGCATGGAGTGGGGGATAAGGAGGTCACACCTTTGGGGTCAGTGACAGTTGACTTTCGCATAGGTAAAGTCCAATTTGATGCATGCAAGGAGGTAGTACCATGGGTAAACAAGGGCTACAACATGATCCTAGGAGTAGATTTCTTGCATCAACGTCATGCTAAAATTGACCTTGGACAATGAACTGTGGAACTTGGGGGAATGTTATTTCAGCTAGGGAAAACTGTTGTAGATGCAGAGCTGTTGCAAGGGGCGTTCAGTGTAATGAAGAAACCAATTGAACCATGTACATTAGCATTAAGGCTTAATTGGCATGAGTGTGTGTCTAGTGGCACCGGGAAGTCGATTTGGGTAAGTGTAGAGTCAAACTTACATTTGTTATTGAACCATTGGAGGATAATAAATTTTTGAATCCATTAGGTTGTTTTGTAAAACGTAGTGTTGTAAGCGTACAAGAGGGAAACGACAGGTGAGTAGTCCCCATGAATGTGGATAATTTTAGCACTGTAGAAGCGAATTTGGGAAAAGGAGTTTTAGTAGCAAATTTGGATGTACCAGATGGTGAATACTGGTGTTCGAGAGGTAGGCATAGTGATCAACCACTAACTGCCGATAGAACTGCATTGCATAACAAAGTTAAGCATTTGAAAGGAGGAGAAAAAGAGCATATGGAAGAATTATTGTGAGAATTTAAGAATTTGTTTTTTCCGCAAGGGCCATTACCAGCAACCCCATTAGTTCAACATAGGATGCAAACAGGTAATGAAGCACCTGTTTACCATAAACCATACAGAATACCCAGGTATTTGCAGCCGATTGTGGAGCATTTCACTGATCAACAGCTTGCGGACGGTATAATAGAGCATAGTAGTAGTTGCTGGGGAGCAGGCATTGTCATTGTGCCTAAAAAATCCCCGGATGGAACTAAGAAATACAGGTTCTGTTGTGACTGCCGATACCACAATAATGAGGCAGAAATGGGTGCATACCCCATTCC
The DNA here is from genome assembly GCF_023897955.1 of Schistocerca gregaria. Classification (NCBI taxonomy): domain Eukaryota; kingdom Metazoa; phylum Arthropoda; class Insecta; order Orthoptera; family Acrididae; genus Schistocerca; species Schistocerca gregaria. Next base: position 496,780,018 of record NC_064925.1, on the reverse strand, counting down.
ACACATATCGGAGACTTTGAATCACTTAGGACAGTGCCAGTACTTCTCTGTGATGGATTTGACAAGTGGTTACCATCAGTTAGAGATGGCTCGAGAGGATCATCCAAAAACTGCTTTCTCTACTCCAGGAGGCCATTACCAGTACATCAGAATGCCATTTGGTTTGAAAAACACTCCAGCAACGTTTCAGAGGTTGCTAGACAGTGTGTTAAGGGGTTTGAAACCACGGCTGTGTCTTGTATATTTGGATGACATTATAGTGTTTTCAAGTAGTATGGAGCAGCATAGACAGCAGTTAAGGGAAGTCTTTATGAGATTAAGAGCAGCTTGATGTTGATTCTGGAGAAGGGTCATTTTACAGTGGAAGAAGTGAAATATTTATGTCATATCATCAGTAAGGAGGAGTGCAAACAGATCCGAGGTTGGTACAAGCTGTAAGGGATTTTTGGGAGCCGAAAACAGTTAAGGATGTGCAATCATTCATCAGAATTTGCAATTTCTATCGAAAGTTCATGAAGGGTTTTGCCAATTTAGCACAGCCATTGACGCAATTGTTATGGAAGAGTGTGAAATTTGCGTGGACAGAAGAGGATCAGAAATCGTTTGACAAATTGAAAGAAGTGTTAACATCAAGTCTGGTTCTTGTGTTTTCAGATTTTGAAAAGGAATTTATTCTAGCATGCGATGCACTGAGTCAAGCATTAGGGTGCATTCTTAGTCAGGAAATTGATGGGAAAGAACATCCTGTAATCTATGCATCTAGGCAGTCGAATGCAGCAGAGAGGAATTACCCAACAACAGAGAGGGAGATGCTTAGCGTAATCTATGGAATCACATATTTTAAATGTTGTTTGTACGGGAGAAGATTTCGGGTAGTGATAGATCATGCTGCATTGAAGTTGTTGTTGGGGCTGAAGGATCCATCCACTAGACTCAGTAGGTGGGCTGTGAGGCATAGTGAATTCGACTATGAGATGATGCGCGAGTCTGGGAAGAAGCACAGTAATGCAGATGCCTTTGGCAAAAGTAGAAGTCATAGGTTGTAACCTAGCAGTATGACAAGAATTACAGCACACTGACAAATATTGTAAATTGTATTGGGCACAGACACAGTTTAATATATAGGACAGTCTTTTGTGCAGGGAAACAAACTTAGGGCCAAGGGTAGTAGTGCCAGCGAAACTGAGAGAGGAGGTTTTAAAGGAAGCACATGATTCCTTGTTATCTGGTCATGGCAGGTGTAGAGCAATGAATGGGAGAGTGGCACAAATGTATTTGTGGAGAGGTAGGAAAATGGATGTGGATCAGTATGTCAAAAATTGTATACCATGTGTGCAGAGAGCAGATTTTAGTCGGAAACAGATACAGCTACAGTGATTGCCGGAAGCAACATGTCCATTTTCTACATTGGGAATTGATGTCTTAGGACCTTCTGCTTGAACACCTTCAGGGAACAGATTCGTTCTGACAATAATAGACCATTTTTTGAGGTATTTGGAGATGGTGGCTATACCAAATCAACAGGCAGCAATGGTCACACAAGCATTAGTAAATAACTGGATTTTGAAGTTTGGCATACCAGAGACAATAATTACTGGCTAAGTGACCAAATTCATGTCAGATTTAATGAAGGAACCATGTACTGTGTAAATTGTTGAATATTAAGAAGCTGAGGACAAGTGTGTTGCATCTACAGGCGAACAGGACAGAATGGGTACACAGAACAATCAGAAAGGTGCTGAGTTTTTATGTGGATTCTCATCATCATTAGTGGGACAAGTATTTGAAGCATACTGTATACGCATACAATGCAAAAGTCAGTACCAGTACTGGTTTGTCTCCATATGAGGTAGTGTACTGGCGAAAAATGCCATCATAGTTTGAGTTAGTGAAGCTACAGAAAGGAAGGACCGGTGAATCTGTACATCAATTCGCTAGAACGATTCAGGATGTTTGTAAATGGGTAAAAAAGGCAGGAAGACACAGTGTAGTAGAAAGGACGTTTACTGCATTATAGAGTAGGGCAATGGGTAATGCTATCCAGCTCCTATACGCCAAAAGGGAAAACGAAGAAGTTCATCACGAGGTATCAAGGGCTATACCAAGTAGTTGAAACCACATCCCTTGTTAATGTTAAGCTTCAGCTGCCAGCTAGAACAACAATAGTACAGATTGTGCAGTTGCGGCCATTTAAGGGTTGTCCAGATGTGATTCCAGGCATGTCACAGGAAGGAAAGAGGAAGAAAGAGAGAGTGAAGAGAGGTATTCAGTGCAGAGAAAACAAGGAAGATAGAGTACAGCACGAATTACCATTTGCTTGTGGTCCAGAAAGTAGTAGAATATTTGTAGTTTTCTGTTTTCATGTTATGTATCATTGGGTTTGCGTAGATTAATTAGGCATAGTGTTTTCACATGTTGTATGTGTTTTCGAATATTGTAAGCCTGCTAGGGACATACCTGTAAGTCTTTTTGAAGAGGGAGGAAGGGTGATGGTGATCCCTGTCCTCTGGTCACAGAAAAGCGGAGCATTGAGCAAGTTGGTAGAAGTAAAAAACTGAGGAGGTATTGCTGATCCCAGAAATTAGCAGTCGGTACGCCGAGATAACAAGAGAGGAATTATGGAACTGCCATAGAGGGAAGGTAACAGTATGTCCAGCCATGGTAATAAGCACCAGGCTGGACACGTGCACGGTGCAGTTATTTTTAGCCAGGAGGGAAGAAATAGACTGCCTAAGGGGCATCATGGAGCCAAAATTGAGCTTGCAACGGGTCAGGATGCATTGGATCTTCTCCACCTATGAAAAATTAATAGTTTTGAACAGGGAGTATTTTCCAAAGTGAAACGTATAGAGCTTGAAGGGAGTGGACTTTTAATCAATGGAGCTAAGTGTAACGTAATAGGACCAACCTTCCATCTGCCAGCATCAATTTTGGGAGTCACGCAATTGAATGTTAAACAGCCACAGCTGTATTGGCCAGAAGCAACTTTAGAGTTTTTGCCAAGGCAGTATATGACCTTGTTAAATCAAACTCTGAGGTCAGGTTTGTTGAGATCTAAACCAGTTCATTTCAGAGCCAGAGGGGTGTTCAGCTGAACAACTTGTGCATCATGTCACTCAATATAGGGAAAGGCAATGGCAAGTAACAATCATTTTGAGCACCTCTGTGCCAAGTGCCATCACAGCCTTAACTTTGTTGTGTGTTGTTTTCATTCTTATCAGACAAAGAGCCAATTCCAAGAGGGAACTGATGGTAGTCCAAATCCCAGTGGATTGGATACCAAGGGCATAAGACGGGTAGGTAAGGGATTGATTGAGCATTAAGTGGATGGTCATCCAGTAAGTAATTTTTACATTTTGACTCATATCATGTGTTTTAAGAGGACTAGACCACATCTAACTCTTTTACTAGTAGTAGCAAGTATGTCACAAGTACGTGCCAACCCAAGCAAGTTAAAGAGTAGTTAGAGGTCAACCCAGGGACCGGGTCTTTCCGAAGGGGGGAATAATGTAGCAGCACCACCGTTTAAGATGGGAAAAGGTTAGCTTCAGTGCAATATTTTGGAGCGCACAAATTACAGCCAGGTGCGGGCCTGTTGACAGTAAGTTAAGGTACCAGTGGTTCTGAAGTAGAACTGAGGCCACAGGGCTGTAGATCCGAGGATAAGAGGAAATGCAGCAGTTTGCATGGCGCAAGTTACAGGCAGAAGGGGTTCCACTGGCCTACCTAAGTGTTATGAGAACATGACTCGGAGCAGCATGTTAGCAAAACAGAGGCACACGGCCACTTATAAACAGGCACCGGTTCACTAACAAGGCATTCAAGTGTGACAGCTCTCTTGGACGGCAGGGCGTGTCACACCAGCGGCTACAACTAGCACCAGATGGGGTGCCAGTGTTCCAGTCCATGGCAGGTCACTGGTTCGACCCTCTGAGCCCAACACAGGGTCTACAGCCATCCAACAGTGGGCCACGCCATGGCTCGCTAGTGCGGGCAGTCTTGTTCGCTTCCAACACACGCCAAAGGCATCCTGAGGCGAAGGTCGCAGATTTGGATGCTGGATCGCGTGTGCTTGTTGTCGCTACAATCTTCACCACGCTGGCGAGGAAGCATGCCACAGGCTGCCTTGCAGCTCCCAGCAGAGCGGCATGGAGGCGGCATTGGCGGAGACAACTGAGTCGACTGCCAGCGCATACTGACGTCGTCACAACTCCATGGCCGTACAAGGCTGACACACAGCAAGGCACTGCATGGGTTGCTGAGGCAGCCATTCTGCACCAAACCATTTTGCAGACAGTGAAATGGTGTCTTCACCATTGTGGGACCCGGTGATGCAGACAGAGAGAAATGGGGGTACTGTAGCTGGAAATAATAAATCACTCGGGAAACTCAGACACATTTTAATACGGCACATCCTGACAGTTTCCATCCATGTCTAACATCCATCTACAATATGTACTCACTGTTTGGAGCATACCAATTTTTTGCCTACCTTTGCTGTGCATGCTGTCTTGTTTGGCACTATTTATTTTGTCTTTTTTGCTAACATAAGTCGATAATGTCTCAGGCGAACAGCTTATTGGTGGCAAATTTTTGGAGAGCGCTTTTGCATATGATCTTTCACTCAACTGCAGCTGAAATATCCCATGTTCTACCACATTCACAAAGTTGTTTAGTTTTCCAAGTGCCACACTCAAAATGTTTACAACACTATCACATTTCATCATAGGAAGAACTTGAAAGTGATTTTCATGCACTATATTTATGTCCCCTTCACAGAATCCTATACCCTGTAGGTATTATTTATTTGCATCTTTTGAACTTCAAAGCAAAAATGAAGATTTATATAATAATACAGAAAAATCATGGATACAATGAGTAAGAGATGGCTAAAATTGTATGGATATTTAAAAAGAATGGAAGAAAGATGGATTTCAAAGAAAACTTTTAATTATGTTAATGAACTGAAAAAAATTGTAGAATGGATAGAAGCAGTGAAGAAAGATGCAAATATGATAGGTGTTAAAGAAGAAATAATTCACGACTGGAATTGCATCAGGCTACTGACAGAGAAAGCAACCTGTGCAGAAGATAAGCCAAATCCTTGACTGAAGAGAGTGTGAACAGATGATCAGAGATGAGCAGTTGGAGAGAAAATGAAGAAGTACTGCAAATAAAGAAAGAAACACCATAAGTCTTAAGTTGTTTGTGGTCCATAGTTGGCCAGATTCATAAATAATAAAAGAAAAGTATAGTTAGTCTTTGGAACATACGTAGCTTTCTTATCTCTATAGCTGATATTTCTACATGTTTTTCCTCACTTAATGAAACAATATCATTTCTAACTTTATATGTAATCCCTTCCTTTACATATACACATGATAAACCACCTCTCATAATGGTTCTACTAAATGGCATGCTAGATTATATGAGCTTAGAGTTACACGTATAATTTCAGATTCCTCACACCAATGTTCTGTTATGCAAACAACTGAGCTGTCAGTAGTCCATATTTCCTCTTCTAGCTGTTGCACTTAATTTCTTATGGGCTGTATTTTTGGTGGAGAACTGAGAAACACTTTTTATCTGGGAGAATTCTCATTTTTATTGTCTTCATCTGAAAAATCATTTCGGTGATGAGGAGCTACAGTTTTCTTGTCGTTCACTTCACTATCCACTGTTGTTTCTACTGACTTCTCACATTTTCTTGCATGTTTTACTGCAACTGCTGATAGTTCTATCACTTCTATATTTCTTGAGGATATGTTACCATCTAATATAAATTTAAGTGTTAGGAAGTCTTTTCTGGAGATATTTGTTTAGTGAGCAACCTTATATGGATGTGAAATGTGGACAATAACCAGTTCAAACAAGAAGAGAATAGAAGCTTTTGAGATGTGTTACTATAGAAGAATCCCGAAGATTAGAAGGGTGGATTAAATTGCTAATGAAGGGCTACTGAATCAAATTGGGGGAAGAAAGAAATTTACTGCACAATTTGATTAAAAGAAGGCATCATGTCCTTAGGCATCAAGGACTTGTCAGTCTGGTAATGGAAGTAAATGTGTAGGCTGAGCAAGATGGTGCAGTGGTTGCCATATTGGACTCACATTCGGGAAGACAACAGTTCAGACCCAAGACTGGCCATCCAGATTTAGATTTTCTGTGATTTCCCTAAATAGCTTCAGGCAAATGCTGGCATGGTTTCTTCAAAGGAGCATGACTGACTTCCTTCCCCATTCTTCCCTGATCCGATGGGACCGATAATCTTGCCGTTTGGTCCCCTCCTTCAAATCAACCAACCAAACAAAAATTGTGGAGGGAGACCAAGGCCTAATTACAGTACACAGGTTCAAATGGATGTAGGTTGCAGCAGTTATGCAGAGGTGAAGAGACCTCCACGAGATAGACTAGCATGGAGAGTTTTGTAAAAATGGTATGCGGACTGAGGACCACCTCAACAACAACCTCAAAGCAGTAAAAGGAAAAGAAGGGTAACTCTATATTTTAAAAAAGTTTCAGGCTCTGATGGTTAATGATTAGTGTTTAAATGTTGTGCCACAGTAGTGGATGTGGAAACTCACAAGGTAGCAGTTGTGATAGTTTATGGGAAACCAGCAGAAACATCTCCAATTTCATCAAGAAATTAGAGGGAGAACATCCATAAATGTAGGCAATACTGTGCTTATCAAGGCTTTACTGTTGATTTTGTGTCAGTAATAATGACTGGGAACCCATTCAGTTGTTGATGTCTGAATATAGATTATTTCCCACAGCAAAGTTCCAGATGATTTGCAGATACAGAGAACAGCAGGATCATAAGTGATGAACTGCTCATCTAGTTTAAAGGAAACTTTTGGAAAGAGCAGATAGGGTGGATGAAAAATTTAAGTCTGTCTTAAATGTGTTCCTTCAGCACATTGAGACCTTTTGTCCTCTAAAATAAATTAGGGTAAAATAAAGCAAAAGAGGGGATAAGAAAAGAATAACACTCAGGGTTAATGAATTTTGTGTGAGAGAAAAAGACATTTATTTAATAAAACTATGAGAGGGATTTAGTGGCCAGGTGTTACTCTCAGGAGGCAAAATTTCTAGTACTGCCAACAGATTCATAGAAAATTACATGAAACTGTCCTATCTTTCTGAGGAAAGAGATGTAGGTTGGGGAAGATTAAAAAGGTAGAACAGATGAACAGATCGGTTAGACACCAGGTTGAAAGGGACCACCCGTTGTGAAGATGAGGTGAGAAAAATAAATTATCAGTCACTGTTGTATTATGTCCTTCTATTCTTGTTGAGAATGTTCCTATGACATACAGACCAATGCTGGACATCAGCAACACTAGGTGCCCTAACTGTAAACATCCTAGGTGAATCTCCAGACACAACCACGTCTTATTTATGAGAGAGAGAGAGAGAGAGAGTGTGTGCAAAACTGATAAAATCCATGATCATATGAGCAACTATGAGAAGGTCAACTGTGAAAAACTATTGCCAAAGCTGATAAAAGTGTTATGTGACAGTCTGAAGCAGATTTTTGAAAGGCTACATAACTAATTCCTGATAATCTAAACAAGCATTATACAGTAGAGGTTCATGTTTCTACATTAAATTGTTGACTTTGTGATCAGGATTTGACTGGCCGCCACCTTTGCATGATACCTTGCATCAGTTCAGCAAGACTGCAAGAGTCAACCGCCTCATCTTTGAGAACGAACTTCTTTGAAAACTGTTGATCTCAGTGTGTTCCGAACTCTGTATTTGAGCGGATGTGTTTTTACCGACATGATCAAAATAATGTTAATTCGTTATAAATGAGCGAATACTTAATGTTGGGTTCGATATTACCGTACGTAACATCCCAATCCTTATACTGGTGACCCCGATGCTCATGAACGCTGCTTACAATGCCAGAAATGTCTACTGGAACATCGCCATCGACAAACAATGCAGCAACCCTTTGTCGGATTTCTACGTCCATCAAATCGCATCACGCCGCATCTGGATGCAGTGTACAGGAAGTGTAATTAGTGTATAAATTCCTGACTCTTGTATGATTCATGCTTTTTGGTAACTTTCGTCACCTTCTCACACATCGACAATGCGACCAAGGCATACACGTCGACCGTCGAAACCCGCTCAAAGTGCCGGTAATTTCACTTCCGGACAGTGCAGTGCTCCTTTGCCAATTAATTTGGACTATTTTTACTTGCTTTTGTGTAATGAATTAACTTTGTGCAGTGCTTCAATACCAGACAATCATTACAAACAATGGACTACAACAAACGGACTATGTTGCAAATCCCAGTTCGCATGAACTCTGAACTATGGCTAAATTGCATGCCTGGTCGAATTCACAGGAACAGTTTCATCAAGGACATCCTACCAATCATCGACTATGCACTAATTACACCGACGACAATGCCGGCTGCTTCTCAGTGCAACATTGGATGTGCTACTCCAGCACCTGAGCCGCACTGACTCTGCTCGACCGCTACCGACAGCGACATCACGTCCGCCACCTGCTGGCTCACTGACCTCGACCCAATAAAAACAAACAGCTGTGAAACATGCAATCCTGCCACAGCTACCACACCCACATCTTGTCAACAACTAGCCACCACTATGCACACTTACCGCCCGGCCGTTCACTACTTGATCACGCCCGCATCTAGTTCACCCACCCCAGAAGACGATTTCAGCTGTATCAATGCTTCATACAGCAGTAAACGTGTTCTCACTCCACTGTCGCCAAGTAATGAGTTTCACATTCATGATCGCACATACGATCTCTTCTACTCGAACTGTTACGTCAATAGTGTGCCGCCGACCTTGTCTTGTATGCCAGGTTACCCTTTGATAGAAACAGATTCTGATTTCGACCCCATCTTACTCAGTGATACACAGCAGACTGCTTCATGTCATACATTTTCGCCTGAACAACTGCAACAGCTATGTGAGTAAATTGTGACGTACAATGTGTTGGTTCAAGATCAGTTACACAAGCTGCAGCCGACACCGACCGAGCACAACATGCAACAAGATGCTCCTGCCATTGTCCGACTGCTGACGATCCTTTGCCCTTACTACCAGCTACAACTAATACCCTGATGATCACGCTACATGGATCTATCTCCCAGATGTCACAACTGTCATCATCACGCTGCCTCAAGTGGAAATTCTACGTTACTGATGTGATACAAGCAACTTATTTATGCCTCTGCCACCTTTCCTTGGTAGTTCCAGACACTTCGTTTCTGTACCATGGCATAACCAGCCGCATTCCAGTGCCGTTTGCTTTGCTGCCCTCTTCACTACCTCCGCAATGTACAACCAATACATCAATACATCTGCTGTTTCTGCTTCGACGAGTGAGCATCTTTCCACTCCGACACATGAACATGCAGCAGTTTCACGCAAGCAGCTTGCAGCTGGACCACAGCACTGACAGCAACAGCATACAAGCAGCTCCAGTTCCACTGAACTGTGTCGCCTCTCCACCACAGACCAGTAGTTCATCCGCCGATTCAACTTCTTCACGTTCACATTACATCTCATCGCCTTCTTGCTCCGACCATGGTTTTGCTGACCACATCTGCCTTCCACCACCTCTCGCCGTCACCATGCCTCATGCACAGGGCTCACGGCCATGCCCCCCAACCTTCGATCACGGCTGTTTCGCACATCAAAACACCGACACAGTCAACTCCGCTTGGAACATCCTGCCATCTACCGCTGCAATACACTCACCGTTCACGGACTCTGAGGTGATGCTTCCGTCAACACCGAAGTCATCCACTGCCAAGGTCAGTCATGTGCAGCTTGCTGTTTTCTTCCCTGCTGCGACATCAAGTGCCTCTATAACTCGTCATTACCGCGAGAGTTGCTCATCCGGCATCTCTTACCCAACCTGTTAAGCCACAGCATGCTTGCTCCTTTATGTCATATGGCCAATAAAAAAACTGTTACCGGACATGTTGCACTTACTGTGGCACTCGCCAGCAAATACTTCGGCAATACATCACTTCGCATCTTCAATGCACTCCACGCCTTTGATCGGATCAAAACCCCGCTGCACTGCACAGCCTCGGCACGACGATGTTCTCCCCACTGACACGCCTCTGCCTTCTGCTTCCACCATACCAGCATGGCACAGTCAACCTGCGGACACCTTCCGCGCATCCTTCCCTCCGCTGGTTGTGTCTACCAAGACATCGAGAAATGGTCCGATCCCACCTTGCACTATCGTCTGACACAACACGATCGGTCACACGCACCTGTGCCATCATCTGGCTGGGTGCACACATGCTTCTCATCATCCTCACCATGCTCTGCATTACTGGTGGGGGCTCTGTGGTGGTTATCGACTGCAAGAGTGACTGCCTCATCTCTAAGAATGAACTTCTTTGAAAACTGTTAATCTCAGTGTGTCCAAACTCTGTATTCGAGCGGATGTGTTTGTACCAACATGATCAAAATAAAGGTAATTCATTATAAACGAGCGAATACTTAATGTTGTGTTCGATATTACGGCACATAACATCCCGTTCCCCACACTCTCTACTTGTGCATTAGAAAGAAAGCTACTGGCTTCTCAGATATAGTACATATCTGCTATTTATTTGGGATTAGTAGCTTAATATTTATGTGATGGGCAGTATTATTTCTCTATATTACTATTTTTTAATATTTACTTGATTCCAGTGGATTTTTCCAAAGAAAATACCTACTTAAATCTGTCCTATTTACGGAACATTACTATGAGGGTGTGCTGTAAGGTAATGCCTTTGAATTTTTAACGTGAAAACCCTTAAAGCTCTTGTAAATAAAACAAACTTTATTAACATTCTACAACTTTATTCTTCATGTCTACATATTCATTTCTTAACATAGTTGCCCTGGCAATGAACACATTTCTCCCAACGAGAGCCCAGTTTGATGAAACTATCAGTGTAGAATGTTTGACTTTGCTCATGGAACCACAACCTCATCTCTGCTAGCACCACTTCATTACTATCAAAGTGAAACCCTCAAAGATGGTGTGTAAGTTTGGAAACTGATAAAAATTAGATGGTATCAAGTCAGGACCGAAGTCGGGACTGTACGGATGATGATCGACGAAGTGAGCAAAGGTACGGGACTGCTGCAGAGGCTACAGTGTTCATATGTCATCTGACATTGTTGCAGTGAAGAATAGGACAAACTTTTTGAATTTATGCTTTACGTTTTCTAAGGGTCCCACAGTACTTTGCAGAGTTTCTGGTGGTGCCTTTAAGCATGAATTCCAAATGCACAACACCTTGAACATTCTAGAACATTGTGAGCATGACTTTTCTGGCTGGTGGCATGGTCTTGAACTGTTTTGGCATCAGCGATTCTTTATGGTGGAACTCCACTGATGCTCTCGTTTTTGGGTTCAAAATTGTGAACCCAGCTTTCATCACCTGTCACAATGTTGTTAAGGAACCTAGCGCGCGCACAGACGCGCACACACAAGCACACGCACACGCGCGCACGCACACGCGCGCGCGCGCACACACACACACACACACACACACACACACACACACACACACAAATTGTTGGCAGATGTGCAATCTCCTCTATTTCATGTTAGGAGGGATCATTTGAGACACCCACTGAGCACACAGATTTTTGTACTGCAGTTTTGCAATGATGACCTGTACACACTCACGTGATACAGCACACTTACTGTGAGCTGTGTCTATGTAATCATATGATTTTCCCTGCTAATTTCATCATCGCAATTCCACTGAGTCTGTGAGTCATGCCGGTTGCCACATGTGGTTGTCCTTTCTGAGCTCTGTCACATGTGCTGAGGTTAGTACCACTAGTTTCTTCACTACAAGATGAACAACCCAATGTCTCACATTACTGATGTCAATACAATCAGCACAATACACAGTTTTGATTCTTTCATGGATTTAAATTGGAGGCCCATTTCCTATGGTTAGAAACCCCATTACAGCGCTCACACACTGACATAGTTACATTACACACTGCCATCTTGTGCTACAAGTCGGAGCCCTCTAGTGGCACAGTGTTACAACTTGCATCTGCAAAGTGGGGAAGTCGACCGAGTAATATGCATGACATGTAATACTTCAGCTGGTATCTAGAATGGAATAAAAAGTTCAGAAGCATTACTCACTGTCATACTTATCGTGCAGGTTTTCAATAAACACTGCTACTTTCCATGTAGCTAACAGAACTTCTAAGTCTCTCAATCTAGTTATATAGATATTGGTAATTTTTGGAAAGAGTGTGTAATGTGGTATGTTTTCTATTTTATTTCAAACTTATTGGGATTCCCAATTTCTTGATTTTTGTTAAATGGGAGCCTGTTGAATATCTGTAAATCGGAAAATCTACATGAAATTCATGCTATATTGTGACTGTGTAAATCGTAGTTCAGCTGAAACTATTTTTGTAGAGCAGCACGACTGAAAATACATAAAATAAGTTTACACTCTTGTTTTTATGTTAACACAGTGAGAGATGCTTCTAAGGGTTTAACACAATGGACTGAGCTTTTTGATTAGTTTATCCTTGTGTTGAGTCCATTTGAACTACTTGTTCAGCTGAACCCAAAGGGAATTTATACACTGTGCTTCATTTGGGTGTGACCACTGTCTACTTCTGGTGCTAACAAGTTATTTCTGCTGATCTGAAATTGAAAAATTCGAGTCTCTGTGAGATTAAGACTTTAACTGATAGATGTGACCTACTTATAGGCCTTTTAAAACTGTGTCTGAGAAGGCTGACTCTGGTCTGTTGATTTGTATGTTTGTCCCATCATCAAATATTACAGTTTTGAATAATCTGTTAAAATCATTGGAAGAACAATTATGTAGGTTTTAAACAAGGGTGAGCTCAGTATCAATTCTTGTGACACTCCACGAGTTAACATTCTCTCATCTTGTGGTTAGTTCCATGCCAGAGACACAGTCTGTTAATGAGTCACTCTGATTTCTGTTGTCAGCAGCTTGTGGCCTTGTGGTCAGTGTTGATGACTGTCGATCACGACACCCCAGCTAGCTGCCCGCCTGGCAACATCTTGTGCCATCTCTCTTATTGTACATCCCTGATAGCTAGAACTTCCCAGCCGATCTGCCACCTGTTAGTGGCCATGCCTTGCCAGCCTGTAGCTGTTTCATTTGTGTTCTTCCACAACTGGTGAGTGACATGAGAACAATGAAAACTTTCAACCACATTAACACTATCCTGCAATGTGTGTTCAATAGAAATTTTAAAAGGTCCTTGGCCTACAAAGCCCATGTATGGATGACGGACAATCTGAAAATATAAGAAAATTAAATAGAAGGGCTACAGTTGTACTTTATGGTAGGTCCCTATATAGCTCTTCCTGAAGCTAAAACCGAAAATACACTGCAATACTGTCATCACCATTAATGGGGAATATGCAGATTCAAGCACAGTGATGGTGCAGTGAGTGACGTGAATATCATGTATACTGGGCACGGCGAGCACAATATTAAGGTGTACAACCTCCCATTTGAGGTGCCCAACAATGTAGTAGCATGCAATTTGAGATAGTACAGAGAAATTTAACAGTAACCAGAGATTTCTGGTGGGTGGGGTGTATCTACAAGGTAGACTCAGGCACTGAGGAAACATGTGTCGTCTTTTCTGACAATAGGGGTCACATACGAGGCAATTACTCCAGAAGCAAACAAGTAGCACAGTTGCCCTTAACAGGCAAAGTCCCATTTGGAAATGAGGAGGCGGTCACAGCTGAAGTGGCAGCATTATTAGCCACAGGTACGGAGGCCCAGCCAGCCACCCCAGCCCTGGCCGGTGCAGTCTGCACAAGGAGTAAATGACAGCTCAGTGCTGACTTGAAGGGTAAGCAGCGAATGGAGAGCTTGCTGACCCTGGCCCCCTCCCCCAATGCCCAGGGGCCAACATTATGGAGACCAAAACCGCTACCCAGCCATCAGCTGTAGCTGGCAATAGCCAGGCATAGCCCCAATATGCCTGCCTCAGACAGTGACATATGAGAGTTGAATATTAAACAAGTGATGAAACTGGTGTGGATTCTGAAAGGGTCAGAGAAAAGTAATGAGAACCAGCAAATACCCAGAAAAATGAAAGAGTGGCAAAACAAGTAGTGAAGCCTGAGCTGTGAGGAAGACAAAAATAGGATGGATATATCTGATGTAGAGGCATCAGACACAGCATCCGCAAATAAGAAAACACCAGCACCAAAGCAGAGGATGTCTTTGTCCAGCCAGAATGGCCGCAATGAGCCCCAGACTCGCCTTCATAGAGTGCCTAAATGAACAAAAGTTAACAATACGATGTAATCACATGCAAAATAAATGGGTACTGAAGTGAAGATAGATGCACTTACCAATTTCCTACAACTAAAAGCCACTGATGTAATATTGCTACAGGAGGTAGTTATGCCTGAAATACAGCAGGTATTGGGATACATCATCTTTACCTGGTGTTGGACCACAGTCACAGTGAGGCAGGAATTGACACACATGATGCAAAACTAAAACCTGACAGACGTGGAATAGGAGTCAAAATAGCCGATATGCTCTTTGTGAACATCTATGCACCACCAGGAACAGAAGATAAGTGCACCAGAAGTAAATTCTTTAAAGAGGATATCTGCAAGCTCCTCCAGTACAACAACAGCAATGTTGTGCTGGAGAGAGACTTCAACTGTGAGGCCACACCAGAAGATCAAATCCTGGTGCCCAGTCTATGCACAGAACTTCAGGAAGTCATAAAATGACTAAAGTTAGAAGATTGATGGCATCTGTTGCACCAGAACCAAATAGAATATATGTTCTACTACAATAGTGGGAGAAGCAGAATCAATAGGTTTTACGTCGATAGAGAAAAGGGCTCCCTGCGATAAAAGTAGAAGTCTGCCCTGCTATCCTCTCTGATCACTGTGCCTACCAAATTAAAGTATACCTGCCAAGCAGGAAGCTCCCAGGAAATAGAGGCAGCTGAAAACTAAATAGAACACACATCAAGGACGAAATGCTATGCCACAAAATAACGAAAATGGATCGACAGTGCACAGATAGGCAAATACAACTCCACCGAAGAGTGGTGGGTTGAACTCACCTAGCTGAAATTAACGACAAAACTAATAAGTTACAGTACTGAGATAACATTTTGGAGAAGGAACATGGCAGACTCCAATACACTCTGCCTCAGAGATGCAGTGAACACTTCTGGAGACAGTGAAATGCTTCTGACAAGGTTACACAATTTAAAAGCAAGAATTCTAAACATGAAAAGCAAAGGGCAAACAGCAAGGTCATTGCTTAACTCCTCAACTAACACAGAAACAACCTGTCAACCAAACATAAAATTCTATAGCAGGCAGAAAACCACTTCAGTGACCTCTTAAGAAGCAAAAAGACAGACAGCACTGAAATGCTAAACATCCTGAAAGGCACATGTTGGATTCTGAGCAATACAGACTGGGCACTACTGACCAAAAGTGATCCAGAGATTGACATGAGAGCCATCCTCAAAGTCAGTGCAAACAGCACCAAGTACTGACAGCATCCCCAGGAAATTTTATAGGAAATTTTGGGACATATTAGGCAGTTTTTTTAACTGAATTAGTAAATGAAATCCTAAATGGGGCTGGAATACTGGTGTCCTTCTGGGAAAGGACAGTAAATCTGCTCCCAAAGAAACAGGCAGCGAAACAGATTGAGGATTTGAGGCCTATAATGATGTTAAATGCCGATTGCAAAGCTGTGGCAAAAAGTCTCAAAGACAATATCAAAAAAAGGTGAAAAAGGCCGCTAGCCTTTGCTAAATGTGCAGTGCTAGGCAGGAACATATTTTATGTCATCTGTACATGCAAAGATTTCATTGCACACATCAAAAGGGAACAAATGAAAGGTGTCATTGGTCTTAGCAGACACACTGTGTCATGTGAGATGAGACTGCCACACTACTTCTTACACAGAGAAGAGCAAAGGGCAAACAGCAGCAATAATATCAGTTGACTTTCACAAGGATTTTGACAGGATCAACCACCATTATCCACTGCAAACGCTGCCAAGTATGAGATTTGGCTACAAATTCACCCAAATTATATATGTATGATGATGTAAATAAAATAGAAAGAAACTTCCACATGGGAAAAATATATTAAAAACAAAGATTCCAAGACTTACCAAGCGGGAAAGCACCGGCAGACAGGCACAATGAACAAAACACACAAACACACACACAGAATTACTAGCTTTCGCAACCGATGGTTGCTTCTTCCAGGAAAGAGGGAAGGAGAGGGAAAGACGAAAGGTTGTGGGTTTTAAGGGAGAGGGTAAGGAGTTATTCCAATCCCGGGAGCAGAAAGACTTCCCTTAGGGGGAAAAAAGGACAGGTGTACACACACACACACACACACACACACACACACACACACACACACACACACACACACACACACACACACACACACACACACACACACACACACACACACACACACACACATATATATATATATATATACACCTCCTAACTAATTAACTAATGCCACATCAAAAATATCTATAAATGAATAAGTTTTCAGATGAATCAACCTAGGGTAGTCAGAAAAGCAAAGCTGCCCCCTGTCTATGGCCCTTTTTGTGGCAGCACATCGCCCATTCCTTTAGAAACTAGCAGCCAGTATAAATGGCTACAAAATAGGACCACAAATGGTGACATGTGTGGCATATGCTGATGATGTGGGAATTTTTGTAAATGATTAAGAGGACATTGACAAAATTGAGTCAATTATAAAAACATTCCAAAATGCATCAGGTGTAGGGATGAATCTGAGGAAAACAATGTTGCTCCCCATTGGCAATGGGAGTTTAAAATTGACAGGCAGGACTACAAACACCCATAAAAACTCAGGATCCAAATACAAAAATTTCCATTAAAAATGGCAACACAAAACTGGCAAACAATCTTCCACACCATAAGAGGCTCACAAGGACAAATTCAAACTGAAATCTAACACTGAGGCAAAGAGTGGGACGGATCAACATGATGATCATATTGAAAACACAAATTGCTTGAGTGAAACAAGGGGCAGTCTACTACCTGTTGTGGAGGTGGATGGTTTTTAAAGACTGGCATGCAATGAGATTGCTGAGAAAGCAGTAGGGAAGGCTGGAATTAGTCAACATGAGTACAAAGTGTTCAGCGCTGCTGCTCCACAGGGCAATCAAAATAGAGAACAGGAATATGAACAGCAATGTGACCTGCCTAATAAAAGCTACCGGTGCAGTCCAGAGGAAATACCTGTAGACAGCAGTCATATAAGCTGCACATCAAACTACTGACACTTGACAAGAGCTACCACACTCTCCACTGTGGGTAACAAAATCTACAGTGCACTAAGAGGGCACACAAACAAAACAAAAAGGACAGATAAACTGCTACTTACCATTGTGTGTGTGTGTGTGTGTGTGTGTGTGTGTGTGTGTGTGTGTGTGTGTGTGTGTGTGTGTGTGTGTGTGTGTGTGTGTGTGTTTTACTGATGAAGGCTGTGGCCAAAAGCTATATGTGAGTGTCTTTTAACTGTGTCTGTCTGCAACTTGATGTGTCTTCTTTCTGGTAAGCAGCAATTCGTCTTTTCCTGCATTTTTTATATTCCTACCTGGAGCTTCCATTGTTTGAAAAAGAGAGATAAAATTTCCAGGTCATGACTGGCCAGTGGTTTGGAAAACCACCACAGAATGGGCAATATCAGAACATGCAAAATCTATGTAGTACAGGGTTTTGCATAACAAAATACCAACAAATGAGAGGCTGACTCGAATACACATGAGAGAACTGCCAAATTGCAAAATTTGCAGTTAAAAGGACACTGTAGAATACTATTTCCTATGCAGAGCAAGCAGTGATATATGAGCGACATGTAAAAAAGCAATAACCCAGATGAACAGAAGTGATCCATGGAACATCCCTTACAGCACTCACTGTCCCTGATGTGAAACTATTCCATAGACAGAAGTGCATGGCCACGATGTTGATATTAGTCATGACTGCCGATGTAGTCAGCACAGTTCCTTATGGATTAGAGAGAATAACACAAGAAGGCAAAACTGCAGGTCAAATATCCCAAGACTTTCCAGAGCTTCCTCAAAATCTCACTGAATGCCACCCTCTGAATGCCTGCTGCTGCGTGATATGACCACTACCCACCCTCACAACCCCACCCTCTTGTCATCATTGCCGACACCCTCCCACACCACAAACTCACTGAAAAGTGTACTTAAAGTCCTCACTCACAAATGACTATATTGTAGTACCAACATAATTTTTCTGTGTGTGTTATCTTCTTTTTTCTTCATGTGCAGATGGCACGTTTTGCAAACAGTGATCATCATACCAAATTGACAACTTGATACCATAATTTAATGTTTACATGTATTAATGAGTTCTCCTTTTTTTTTCTATTACTGCTTCCCTCTCCTCCTGCTCCCTCTTCATCTCCTCTTGTACTCTGTTTCTTTCAGTCTATGTCACCACTTTCATTAAACTTAATTTTTTATCATTTTCATATCAATGAGTTTTTCTTTGGTTTTTCCCTTTCTCAAATGTCTAAAAGTGACATATTTTTCTGCTTTGTGGTACAGATGTAACATGTAAAAAAGTAAAACAGTATATAACTGTCCCTTTCTTTTCCATCTTTGTATGTCGAAAGGAAACATATCCTACCCTGCGTCCTTTGTATATGTGTACCACGTAAATAGATAAAATAGCACACCATTTTAAACTCTGTCTGTCACAACCACATTGTGTCAAACAGGGATGATGCTGCCTTCATGTGCTGGCAAATCTTATAATAACAGTGCTCAGAACATTAACTTGCACATACCATAACACAAAAAGAGGTGTGCATTCCATACCATATACATGTGCTTAAAAAATAAAACACATGCACAAGAAATGCCACTCTATTCAAATGTGAGTGACAAGATACTAACTCTATAAAATATGCTCTTAATGACATTTCAGTGTGTGTTCCTTTAATATGGTCTAAATGTAATAACACATATTTCTAAACAATTTAAAAAATTTACTAAATATCAAAAACAAATACTAATGAACTCACTTCAAGAAACAGTCACTAATATAAACAGACACTGGTGATGAAAGATCTGGGTAACATCCAAACAAAGATAAATCTATTTTATGGAATGTGAAATATGAAAAGTGTATGTAACTTTGTAATTGTTATTCTGTATATTAAATAAAAGTTTATAAACATAAAAAAATGGGACTGGGTGTGTGTGTATTGTACACCTCATCATCTTTTCACCCCATCAATGTGCAAGTTGCTGAAGTGGCATCAAATAAAAAGACTTGCACAAGGCAGTCAAACTCCCCAGAAGAGAACTCCCAGCCAGTTTATTATTTTATTTGCTGCTACCATTTTCACATGACCTGCTATGTAGGTCGTATTTTTACAATATGAAATTGTACATGTACAGAATATGAAACTTATTTGATATTTCTTATTTGTAACAGGGATTAACAATGTTGCAGCTTTAAATACTTATAGACTTAAAAGTAACTAGGAAATGAAAATCTTAAAATTAACAGTTTATTCGTAGCAGATAGAAATTTAGGAAGCTGGACAGAAGTTACGACATACTATCACTTTGTGACATATTATAAATTCGTAAACATTTCCTAAAATTATAAAAATCTTGCACTTAAGAAGAAGAAATAAAAGACAGTAGGAAAGTATGTAGATTTGTTTTAGAGATTATAACATCCCAGCTTCCCCAACCAAATTATAACATTTCAGCTCCTCAACACCAAATTAAAACATTGCATTAGGAGGTGTCTGCTTCGTGCAAAAGGTCTTGAGTTCATATTGACGACAACAAGTAATTCTTCATTACCGACGTTTATTTACAAACAGAACTGACAGACTTCACAGACTCAACAACTGACTCTCCGAGCTAACCGCACTGCAAATCCGAACTGGCAACTGACAACTCCTAGGTGTATTAATATCTTTCCAAACAATGAGAGTCTTTGACAATGTTTTGTTTACAATACGATAGCAATTCACGACTTAAAACTAAATTAGACATTACAGAATTTTAGTACAGATTAAAGTAAAAGGATCAGTACATATAAATTCTTACAAGCAAAATTTCCAAATAGATTTTATAACATTTTTCTACCAGCTTCTGGATAACCTTCACCAGATTTGTACCAATGTTTCCAGAAATATCTTGACATTTGATTCTGGATATTTCTTGAGTGATTTAGAACAACTATTTACATGTAAAATGATTTAAATCGTGTTTCAAAACATAAATAAATCTTTTTAGCAATATTTCTTGATACAAATAGTCTTTCGAAATTAGGTTATGAAACAGTTTTCACAAGTTTTCGTATTTTTGCGATCATAATATAGAATTTCTCCATAGAAAGTTCCAGAAGTGTGCATTAAACGTTCATTTACAGACTTTCTCTTTAGCTGGTGAGTTTTTAAAAGTATCTTGTCCATATTATACGAAATAATTTAGCTCAAAACTGATAATTTATACAATTAATCAAAGCTACAGCAAACAGTGAGTCTTTCTTTTACAAAATGAAATATAATTACAAAATTGAATGAAAATAGGTTACTAACACTAATATATATTTACATTAATTCTATTTTTGTTCTTTCTGTGCAAATTGTCCTAATATTGACACAGTACAATATTTAAACATCACCAAAGTTTCCCTTTACATTTTGTATATCTGTATCGACATCCCCTAAAAGTCTACAGTATCGAATACTTCAATATGCCCCAATATGTCCTGTAATGTTACACAACCCCCCCATCAGCACTTCCACGTGAAACACGGAAGGGTTGATGTCCTTACATTACAAAACAGAAAAGTTTTACACATATCTTTGGTGTCTTCTTTCTTGAAGACCGGTGATCTTCTTTCTTGAAGGTCGATATACCTCAATGCCACACACTGTATTTCAGGCTCATCTTCACAGTCCGTATGGTTTCCATATACACTGCAGGCTATCACAGGCTGCAATAGCACTGTCCGCTATGAATATACAGCATACAGTGGTCAAACCCAGTTAAACATTAGCAAAAGCATTTAATAGTCGGTGGACCGGTTTTTAAGGACACAGAAATTTGAATTTTCTAAAGTCTAATTACTCAAGAAAATTTACTCTAAATAATTTCTTAAAGCTAAGAGAGGATAGACTGACAGATGGAGAAAATTGATTATACAGGATCACAGAATAAGTGTAAGATGCAATGCCAGAATATGAAAATGAAATATGACAATTGCATAGCTAGGGGACCTAGTGCTTGCCAAACACTTAGCACACAAAGAATGTATGCTCCCCTGATGAATCAGATAAATACAACATAACAAAGTATACAAAAATATCCTGGTAAGATTATATATAAAAGTCTATAAACATCTATTATCTAAAATACTTTTCTACATTTTTTATACAATTTCAGTTCGGTCACGTTTCGTAGGCCAAACAGTCTGCCAGAATTTGGGTAGACTAGACGGTAAGCATTCGGATGAGGATTGTCCTGAATCTTGAAAGGTCCAATGTATATGTCAAAAAACTTTTTTAATTCACCACTGATGGCTTTAGACTTCTCTTGTGTTTTAACAAGGACCAAGTCTTCAATTTTAAATTGAGTAGGCTTCAATCTTTTGTCATGTCTACATTTCCTCTTATCACCTTGAGATTTCATGGTCTTTCTCACTATTTCCTCTCTCTCTTGAGTACTTAATGGTTTGCAGACTGGAAAATCAATGAAATCACTAATTGGATGTGGTGGTTTGCTATTATACTGTATTTCATAAGGCGAAAACCCTGTTGAGGAATGCTGTAGGCTGTTCACAACATCTTCGAATTTCTCAACATAGTCAATCCAACTAGCATGATCAGTATTGCAGTAGGTTCTAAAGAATCGCCCAATTTCCCTCATGTATCTCTCCGAAGGGTTTCCTGACGGATGATAAGCTGAAATAAGAATGTGACTTATATTTTCATCTTCAACAAAAGCTTTCCATACTCCAGAAGTAAATTGAGTCCCATTGTCTGATAAGATTTTCTGAGGTTTTCCAACCCTGCCAAAATAGTCTCCTCTGATTTTTGAAATAATGCTCTTACTGTTTGCCTTGCGAAGAGGGTATAACTTAATGAATTTTGAAAAAACATCAACCATAACAAAAATGTAGCAATAGCCTCCTCTGGTCTTCGGTAATGGTCCATATAAGTCGACAGCGACTAACTCGTGTTGTTCTTTTGGTAAGATATTTTGCATCAATCCTCGACAAGTTTGGTTGGATACTTTTACTCTTTGGCACCTGTCACAACCTGTCAAAATTTTTCTAACCCTCCTGGCTATGTTGTTAAAGTACACATTTTCTTGGATTTTCACTCTTCCATCTTTTGGAGTTCCTTTTCTACATCTTTTCTCTTTGCAATGGGTACACTATAAGGTTTTATAAAGAATGGCTCTTGTGGTTTTAATCTGAGTTTACATTGATAATTCTTTACTCTGCCAGGTCTATCATCAAAAACATCACAGTAATTCCACAATAATCTTTCAAACTCTACCTTCTGTTCTTGGTTCAAATTATCTGATTCCCATAATTTTTCTTGAACTATATCCCCATATTCTCCATCATCATAATCCTCAGTAATTTCCTCTACACAATAACCACTGTCTTTAGAAAATGTAACGTCCCTAATTTCAATTCCCTTATCAGCACAGTTTTGTACCAACATGTCAGTACTGGAACATACTCTCTTCTTAGGATCAATAAAGGTAAACAAACTCTCTTCTCAATCAAATGCTGCATTAGCTTTTAATATCCAGTCCATACCCAACAGTACATTCTCATTTAGGTCACTTATTACAAGACATCCTTGAGTAAACTGTACATCATTTATACTGAAGGACAACAACACCTATCTATTAACAATTTTGCTCAGTTTGCCGGTAATGCCTCTAATTTTTATTCCAACAACTGGTAATTCAACAAAGTCAGGATCATGCTTAATTATATCTCTTAATTTGCTTGAAATGGCACTAATTGGACTCCCTGTGTCAATCAAACAATACCCTTCCCAACCTGCAGATTTAATTTTTATGTATGGACTACCAATAGTGGTGGTTTCCCTTTCTTCCTGTTCTTCATACAAAAGATCTTCTGCTATCACATCATACCTCTGTTCCATATTTAGGTTTTCTTTATTAGGCAATACTTTCTTCAAACTTCTAGGTCTACTGGAATTTACTGGAATGTCTGGATTACTATTTACCTCACACACACATCCTGACTAGTACCCCGTTTGATGATTTCATTAGGCTTAAAAGCAGAAACTGGTTGACAAATTTCCCTTAATTTGATCTTAACATCATTGTCATCACTGTAATCTTTAAATTTGTCCCAAACAGATTTCAAAATAATCTCAGATGCATCAGCACAATCAACCCCCCCTGTCTCCTGATGCATTACTAAGCTGAACTGGCACAATCTGATTCTCATGTGGAATGTAGTTAGAGTTCCTGGCACAACTATTCTCAACACTATTGCTTATAACATCCTCCTTAACTTCGACATAAACTATTCCATCCAATTCACCATCAAAATCTTCTAGTACATAATCACCATTAGGCTTAACATCAACATTATCATCATCATTGCCTGAGCTTACACTAGAAACACTACTAGTATCACCAACATTACTCACAACACCATCTTCACCAACCACATCCACATGAATATCAGACTTTCCAGAAACTTCAGTACGAACATCATTATGACAACTTACATTTAAAACATCACCACACATAAGTTTGTACAATCCAAAATTATCAAAGTTATCCTTACCTTTCATTTCAGCATTAGGTGCTTCTTCTTGATTATATAAATTTGCAATTATATCATCTTCTAAGCCTACTTCATCAAAGGTAGCCTGGTTCCTATTACAGTTGTTTCTAGTATTTTCTCTGATGACATTCCAAAATTTCCTGTCAAATTTAATTTTTTCATTACCTCTATCTACAGATAGATCATAAGCATACTGTCTATACTGGTTAGGTCTCTGATTATAGTGCTGTCTGTTCCGGGTGAAATTAGCCTGATTTTGAAAATTCCTTGCCCCAAACTGACAGACTCCCAGTGGAGCATTTAGTCGTTTAAAGGCCTATGTCTTGTTTCCCTGCCTCGGGTTACCTTCTCTCATGTCATTACCCCAGGACCTGTTTCGATTTTCCCATTCTCTGTTTGAATTAAAGTGCTGATCATTCCTACCAAAATTTCTTCTGTCATTGCTATTGTAATTATCCCTGTTGTTGTTAAAGTTTCTTCGTTCACTATTATTGTTATTATTTCCACGGTTCGGTTCCCACCCTCTGTGTGATGAACCTACAAAGTCATTGAATCTGTTGTTTTGTTCAAAGGCTCTATCAAGTTTGTCCACATATTTCAAGAATTGTTCTATGGACTCATCTGGACCATATACTAAACCCCATTGTACTCTTTTCGGAAGTCTCCGTTTTAGTGCATCAATTTGAGTTAGCTCAACAAATGGCTTATCCAGATGCACTAATTTTTGCAACTGTTTCTCACAATAGGCTTTCATTGACCCATCAGATTCTCTGTAACTAGGACCATTCAAGAATTCACTTTTGATTCGAGCTTGCTCAGTTTCAGACCAAAATTTGGTTAGAAAACCTTTATCGAAATCTTCAAAGGACATTTCCGCGGAACAATTCTGATTGGCCCACGAAAGCGCCTCACCATCAAGTAATTTCTTTACAAATTTTATCTTAACACTGTCATTATGGACGTGAACTGCTCCTTGCAGAATTGCATGAAGTCTTTTAGGTGTATATTCTTGTCACCGGGATAAGTTTTAATGGGAAAATTTCCCCATACCCCATTACAACTATTACTAAAACCTTTTTGCAACATAGTTTCTTGTATTTCTAAAAATTTTCTGTCTACAGTTTTTTTTCGACATTACCTACTCTACTACAAATTTCTGTGACCTTTTTGTCAGAATCAGATTTGAAAGATTCAATTTCGATTTCAAAAAATCGTTTTGTCTGGTCAAATTCATTTCTCAATTGAGAATTTTCCTCATTTACAAAATCAACAACTTTTTTAAGTTTTGACTGGTTATTTGAAATTTTGTTACTTAAATCAGTTTCAAGGACAGAAATTTTGCTCTCAACCGTGTCCACACGACAACTAAGTTCTTTTTGGTTTGACTCAGAAGTAATTCGCCATTCTTCGAGAACCTGATTAGTGTGAGCAATCTGTTCTGTATTTGAATTTATTTCTGATTTTAAATCACACACAGCCTTCGAAATCGACCTGTCCATCTGTTGTTGTGTCTGTTCAATTTGTTGACGTAATTCGGCACGAGAATCGTCCATCTTTGAGTTTGTGTTATCCAACTTCGAGTTTAACTCTGAAAACATTTGTTTTAACATTTCCAACATTCCTACACTGTCAGAAGCACTTTCCCTAATAGGTGTACTCGCTACACCGCTGTTAATACTGAAATCTGCGTCTTTTTCCATTATTTTAGGAAGCAGGTACTTATCTTAGTGTCCGTCGGCGGTCGTTGGTGTCCGTGTTTTGCGAAATTTCTTCAATTCCAGGATGGTTTCGCTCGGTTGATTCGCTCCTCTTCTTGTGACCCCAGAATCGACGTATTTACTTCTGAAGAATGATTGGTCCGTCGTATATCCTCTTCTTGTGGTCCCAAAACAGACGTATTTTCTTCTTGGGGTCCCAGAAGAGACGTATTTTATTTTGAAGAATCACTGGGTGGTTGTCAAATCCTCTGCTTCCTCCACCAAATTAAAACATCCCAGCTTCCTCAACCAAATTATAACATTTCAGCTCCTCAACACCAAATTAAAACGTTGCATTAGGAGGTGTCTGCTTCGTGCAAAAGGTCTTGAGTTCATATTGACGACAACGAGTAATTCTTCATTACCGACGTTTATTCACAAACAGAACTGACAGGCTTCACAGACTCAACAACTGACTCTCCGAGCTAACCGCATTGCATATCCAAACTGGCCACTGACTACTCCTAGGTGTCTTAATATCTTTCCAAACAATGAGAGTCTTTGACAATGTTTTGTTTACAATTTAGATTAGATTAGATTAGATTAGATTAATACTTGTTCCATAGATCATGAATACGACACTTCGTAATGATGTGGAACGTGTCAGGTTAATAAAAGATGTTTGTACAAGAAATTACATTACCCAAAATATTGCATGACACTAATGATTAAGTTTTTTTTTATTTTTTTTTTACTTAGTTTATATCTAAAAATTCAGCCAATGAGTAGAAGGAGTTGTCATCTAGAAATTCTTTTAATTTATTTTTAAATGTTAGTTGGCTATCTGTCAGGCTTTTGATGCTGTTTGGTAGGTGCCCAAAGACTTTTGTGGCAGCATAATTTACCCCTTTCTGTGCCAAAGTCAGATTTAACCCTGCATAGTGAAGATCATCACGACTTAAAACTAAATTAGACATTACAGAATTTTAGTACAGATTAAAGTAAAAGGATCAGTACATATAAATTCTTACAAGCATAATTTCCAAATAGATTTTATAACATTTTTCTACCAGCTTCTGGATAACCTTCACCAGATTTGTACCAATGTTTCCAGAAATATCTTGACATTTGATTCTGGATATTTCTTGAGTGATTTAGAACAACTATTTATATGTAAAATGATTTAAATCGTGTTTCAAAACGTAAATAAATCTTTTTAGCAATATTCCTTGATACAAATAGTCTTTCGAAATTAGGTTATGAAACAGTTTTCACAAGTTTTCGTATTTTTGCGATCATAATATAGAATTTCTCCATAGAAAGTTCCAGAAGTGTGCATTAAACGTTCATTTACAGACTTTCTCTTTAGCTGGTGAGTTTTTAAAAGTATCTTGTCCATATTATACGAAATAATTTAGCTCAAAACTGATAATTTATACAATTAATCAAAGCTACAGCAAGCAGTGAGTCTTTCTTTTACAAAATGAAATATAATTACAAAATTGAATGAAAATAGGTTACTAACACTAATATATATTTACATTAATTCTATTTTTGTTCTTTCTGTGCAAAATGTCCTAATATTGACACAGTACAATATTTAAACATCACCAAAGTTTCCCTTTACATTTTGTATATCTGTATCGACATCCCCTAAAAGTCTACAGTATCGAATACTTCAATATGTCCTGTAATGTTACAAGATCCCTCCACCTAGCTATCTAAGGTGTGAAGGTTCAGCTTATCATCGAGCCTGTCACATTCAAGGCAGCATACAAAATACATCTGTAATACTCATTTATAATTTGTGTGTTCAGATAGGTGTTTTATTACTCTTATATTACATCATTACATCATATCCATTACAGGTATTATTTTATCCAAGCATAATAAACAATTTTAGCATTCAAATTACATTTATTACTGAAGAAGTTTTTACATATATTGAAAAGACAGTTGATCCATTTCTTTGTTCCTTGATGTAGTCTTATCTTACATGTACACTGTGTGACCAAAGTACCCAGGGACCCCCAGAAACATATTTTTTCATATTAGGTACATTGTGCTGCCACCTTGTGCCAGGTACTCAGTGTCAGTGACCTCAGTAGTCATTAGACATCAAGAGAGAGCTTGTAGATGATTGAGGCCTCTCTGAAAATCAATGTGTAGCTTCTGATAGGCATGTTTTCTTCCTGGTGTAGGAAGACTCAACTTATGCAAGCTTTCAGAGTCAGTGGCTCCTTCTGGCAGAAGAGCTGAAGGGGTTTATTTAGGCTGTCGTATCCATGCATGATGAGGTTTATATCCCATGGCCACTCACAGTCGGTCAGGCTAGGATAGCCACTAGCCAGGACAATGGAAATTTGTAGCCATCCTCTCCATTAGTGTTGTCATGCTGCTTAATAATTTCAATTGCCTCTTGTACCTTGCGAGGGGCGCCCATGGCGCTTTTGCCAGTAAATTCTGCTACTTGTGTGCTGATTGACCTCGCTGTATTCCCTATGTTGGCAACTTTGCACTCACTTTGGCGGAACATATCACATCACGAATATTGTGCCTCTATCGAAAATCAGTTTGAAACTTCTATCAGTGGAGGATGTTGCTTAAATGTTCACAGATGCCCTTCACATACAGTAAGTGCACTAGTGGAAGCTTCTCTTTCTTGCCTTCTTCTCCTTTTGTATCATTCCAGCTGGCCTTGGCTGCCTTTCTTATGATGTTGTGATAATACCCGTTGATGCAAAAGGTGTGATATAGCTCCCTCACTTCTTCTGAAAGTAAAACTACTGAAAGATCTGCTGTTCCTAAAAGATGCCGAAATCACCATGTCGTCTCGCATTCAATCAGGACGTAGCCACAAATTGATAATAGAAAAGCGAGAACCATTTCCTATCAGTGAAGCGATCCCTTACTAAGGGTGAAGATCTAATAATTCCCAAGCTTCATAGATAGTAACAACAGACAACCATACAGCAAACATTTATGGCTGTCATCAAAGTCCTCGGTGAATGATTGGGGTAACATCAACAGAATAAATCACAAACAGGCCTGTATGGAGAAGCATATGGTCAACTGTTGCCAGAGAAAGTCCAGGGTATGAATTTTATGTCATATTTATTGAAGGAACTGTGTCAGTTATAGCATGTGAAGGTGTTAAGAACTGGCCCTCTCATCCACAGGTCATGGTAGAAGAGAACGAGCACATAGAACAACTGGGTAAACGTTAAATTACTATGTGAATGTACATTGTATGGACTGGGTATGTCTGGTATCAAACACCGCAGGTTTCGAATCCACGCCAGGTGGCATGGACCTTGATTACCACTAGAGGTCACTGCAGCCATCACGCTGTAAGCTGTGGCTGCGCGCACTCCGGCCCCCCGGATAATGTGAGGGCACCACGGTGGAGCACGTGGTCCCAGCAGCCAATAGCGACATACCCTATCATGTATTTAAGCACCTGCCTCTTGTTCAGCGAAGCAGTCTGATATTCATGTTAGTATATCGACATCTCGCCTACAGACAGAGCATTTACTTCGCTTGTTTCAGTGTAGGAGTGGACGTTGTTGATTTGTGAGGTTTTCACTTCTGACTCCTTTGCTTCTTGTGTGTTGTTGCTCATAGGGCCTTGCTCAGTCTTCAATCATTGTTCATGCCCATACTTTCCCATTGTCCATCTTCTTTGTTTGCAGTCCACTCCCATTCAGTTCCGCCACACTCTCATTCTCGGCCACCCCGTGACCGGAATGGTCACAGTTACAACATTTTTGGCAACGAAGGAAATGATGTTAGTTGTTAGCATTGTGGCAAAGTTGGTCTGTCTTCTCGAGCAACAGCTGTGGCTCATTCAGCAACATCAGCTCCAGTTAGACATCTTACAGCACTTGCTGCAGTTGCTAATGGACAAATTTGATGCAAGTGACACACTTATCACAACAGCTTCCGTGTCCTTGGGTGTCGAATACTTTTCCACATCCGCCGTCGTTCCCCCCATTTAATGACGCTAAAGAAGACTGGGAAACATACTTACATTGGCTGAAACAACATTTCACAGATTTTCAAGTCACGGATAACGCCTTGCAGTGGCTGTTGTTTTTGTCTTGGGCCTCCCCAGACACGTTCTTTCTTCTCCACAAGTTGCCACCATTGTCTGATCCTGTGGCTCTCTCTTTCCAGGAGACATGCCTTTTGCTGACAAACTATTATTCCCAATGCTACCATGTGGTCGCCTCTCAGCTGGAGTTCCACCAGTACCATAAAAAGCCTGGTCAATTGTATCGTTCCTGGGTTATGGACTTGCAGGGTCTTAGCAGTCAATGCGATTTTCCATGCACCAGTCAGCACTTTAAGGTTTCGTATGCAGACTCCCTGATCCGGGATGTGGTGGTTCAGCTGGCTCCTGATCCTGAGGTCTGCACTGCAACACTGAAACTCGATAACCCCTCCTTGGAAGAGACTCTCTGCATTACCCACTCACTTGAAATTGCTCATGCAGCTAACGAGTGTCTCATGGTGTGGCTGCAAGTGACAACAATCGATGTGTCTCAGCGGGTTCCACCCTCGTGACATCGACGTGGCCCGGCTGACAGAGGCCAGCGCTGTTGGGACTCCTCTTTCTCCGATGTCTCTATTGCATCAGCACCTCCAGTCGCCTCTCATCGCCGGTTGTGCTGTCCACTTACATGTTGCCCACACTACTTTACTGCACATTCTCAAGCTGATTGTCTCCACCACTGGAAAACGTGCAAGCTGTGTGACTAGGAGGGCCACATCCAATCAGTTTGTCGTAGTCACTTGACTTGCTCCGGTTGTGCCCCTCCTGGGCCTCAAAATACCATACATGGTCTCCAATCAGTGCAGAAGCTTTTCCTCATGCTCCGCCTTTTCATTGAGGATGTCAGTGTTCAGGTCAACACTGGGGCACTGTCTCCCTGATTAATATGGTGCCACATACCCGCTTGGGCTCTCCTGAGATGTCACCCCGCTCTCGGCATTTGGTCACCTATGGAGATGGTTCCATTCCCCTTCGTGGGCAATTCGTTGTCCAAGCAATGTACAAACGTGTTCCCCAGTTCCTTACCCTATTTGGCATTGACCATCCATTGGTTTCGAATATTTTTGGCCTGGATGCATTTCAACTGTTTGACTTTTCAATTTCCAATGAAGTTATGGTCATTTCCATTGCTGTTCCTTTTCAAGACTTGGACAATCTGTGCTCAGCTTCTGCATTGTTGTTTTCAATAGTTCTCAGATGTGCATCAGATTTTCAAGCATACATCACACTTTGGCCATATGCGCAGCCTCACTTTTTCCAGGCCTGACCCCTTCCAGTGGCCTTAGAGCTGGCATTCAAGCAGGAACTTGATTGGATCCAGGCTACTGGTGTTCTGGAGCCTATGACATACAGTGCCTGGGCAACTCCATTCTACATCTACATCTACATCCATACTCCGCAAGCCACCTGATGGTGTGTGGCGGATGGTACCCTGAGTACCTCTATTGGTTCTCCCTTCTATTCCAGTCTTGTATTGTTCGTGGAAAGAAGGATTGTCGGTATGCTTCTGTGTTGGCTCTATTCTCTATTCTCTCTGATTTTATCCTCATGGTCTCTTTGCGAGATATACGTAGGAGGGAGCAATATACTGCTTGACTCTTCGGCGAAGGTATGTTCTCGAAACTTTAACAAAAGCCCGTACCGAGCTATAGAGCGTCTCTCTTGCAGAGTCTTCCACTGGAGTTTATCTATCAACTCCGTAACGCTTTCGCGATTACTAAATGATCCTGTAACGA
This sequence comes from Schistocerca gregaria, assembly GCF_023897955.1. Taxonomy (NCBI): domain Eukaryota; kingdom Metazoa; phylum Arthropoda; class Insecta; order Orthoptera; family Acrididae; genus Schistocerca; species Schistocerca gregaria. The sequence goes on along the minus strand of NC_064925.1, from coordinate 496,748,603 downwards.
AGCGCGCTGCTCTCCGTTGGATCTTCTCTATCTCTTCTATCAACCCTATCTGGTACGGATCCCACACTGTTGAGCAGTATTCAAGCAGTGGGCGAACAAGCGTACTGTAACCTACTTCCTTTGTTGTCGGATTGCATTTCCTTAGGATTCTTCCAATGAATCTCAGTCTGGCATCTGCTTTACCGACGATCAACTTTATATGATCATTCCATTTTAAATCACTCCTAATGCGTACTCCCAGATAATTTATGGAATTAACTGCTTCCAGTTGCTGACCTGCTATTTTGTAGCTAAATGATACGGGATCTATCTTTCTCTGTATTCGCAGGACATTACACTTGTCTACATTGAGATTCAATTGCCATTCCGTGCACCATGCGTCAATTCGCTGCAGATCCTCCTGCATTTCAGTACAATTTTCCATTGTTGCAACCTCTCGATACACCACAGCATCATCTGCAAAAAGCCTCAGTGAACTTCCGATGTCATCCACCAGGTCATTTATGTATATTGTGAATAGCAACGGTCCTATGACACTCCCCTGCGGCACACCTGAAATCACTCTTACTTCGGAAGATTTGTCTCCATTGAGAATGACATGCAGCGTTCTGTTATCTAGGAACTCCTCAATCCAATCACACTATTGGTCTGATAGTCCATATGCTCTTACTTTGTTCACTAAACGACTGTGAGGAACCGTGTCAAATGCCTTGCGGAAGTCAAGAAACACGGCATCTACCTGTGAACCCATGTCTATGGCCCTCTGAGTCTCGTGGACGAATAGCGTGAGCTGGGTTTCACACGACCGTCTTTTTCAAAACCCATGCTGATTCCTACATAGTAGATTTCTAGTCTCCAGAAAAGTCATTATACTCAAACATAATATGTGTTCCAAAATTCTACAACTGATCGACGTTAGAGATATAGGTCTATAGTTCTGCACATCTGTTCGACGTCCCTTCTTGAAAACGGGGATGACCTGTGCCCTTTTCCAATCCTTTGGAACGCTTCACTCTTCTAGAGACCTACGGTACACCGCTGCAAGAAAGGGGGCAAGTTCCTTTGTGTACTCTGTGTAAACTCGAACTGGTATCCCATCAGGTCCAGCGGCCTTTCCTCTTTTGAGCGATTTTAATTGTTTCTCTATCCCTCTGTCGTCTATTTCAATATCTACCATGTTGTCATCTGTGCGACAATCTAGAGAAGGAACTACAGTGCAATCTTCCTCTGTGAAACAGCTTTGGAAGAAGACATTTAGTATTTTGGCCTTTAGTCTGTCATCCTCTGTTTCAGTACCATTTTGGTCACAGAGTGTCTGGACATTTTGTTTTGATCCACCTACCGCTTTGACGTAAGACCAAAATTTCTTAGGATTTTCTGCCAAGTCAGTACATAGAACTTTACTTTCGAATTCATTGAATGCCTCTCGGATAATCCTCCTCACACTACATTTCGCTTCGCGTAATTTTTGTTTGTCTGCAAGGCTTTGGCTATGTTTATGTTTGCTGTGAAGTTCCCTTTGCTTCCACAGCAGTTTTCTAATTCGGTTGTTGCACCACGGTGGCTCTTTTCCATCTCTTATGATCTTGCTTGGCACATACCCATCTAACGCATATTGTACGATGGTTTTGAACTTTATCCACTGATCCTAACAGTATCTGTTCTTGAGACAAAACTTTCGTGTTGAGCAATCAAGTACTCTGAAATCTGCTTTTTGTCACTTTTGCTAAACAGAAAAATCTTCCCACCTTTTTTAATATTTCTATTTAAGGCTGAAATCATCGATGCAGTAACCGCTTTATGATCCATTGGCGGTCATACAGAAACCCAATGGGTTCCTTTGGCTGTGTGGGGACTTTGGCGCTACTGTCAGTGCTCAGTCTCTCGTAGACACTTACCCCATTCCCTGTCTGGAAGACATCACTAAGCTTGCTGGGGGAGAGTACTTTTCAAAGATCGACCTGGCTGAGGCATACTACCAGTTACCCTCGGATGCTGATTCCCAGAACATCTTTGCTATCAATACGCCTTTTGGATTGTGCAAGTACAAGCCCCTTTCATTTGGTGTCAGCCATTTTCTAGCGGTTCCTGGAGCAGCGTACACAGCCTATTCCCGCCTGCATGAATTATCTAGATGACATCTTGGTCACTGGGTGTTCCCATCAGGAACATTTGAAAAACCTCAGTGCCTTATTTCACGCTCTGCAATCTGCAGGTTTATGCTGTCGGCTGGGCAAGTGTTGTTTTTTTCAACCGGAAGTGGATTACTTAGACGACTGGCTTAGCAAAGATGGCATTTGCTTTTCAGTTCGTAATGTCATGGCCATTGAGGCCCTTCCTCGTCCCAAGGACTTATCTGAACTCCAGGTGTTTTTGGGCAAGGTTACTTATTACTTAAAGTTCTTACTCCAGGCTGCCCCCCATTGATCAACCCCTCAATCACTTGCATCACAAATGGGTGCCTTTTGATTGGACTCCTGCCTGTGACCAGGCTTTTCTCTGATTAAAGGCGATGCTGTAGCCTGCCCCTTGCCTTACCCCTTTCTCTCCAGACGGCCCCTTGGTTGTGGCGGCTGATGCGTCAGCATACGGCACTGGGGCCATCCCCGCATATGGGGTTGCCAATGGTTCAGAACAGCGCATTGCTTATGTATCTAAGACGTTGACCCCAGCACAACGGAACTACTCCCATATAGAAAAGGAGGCCCTGGCAATAGTGTTCGCCATCCAAAAATTTCACACCTACCTCTTTGAGGCAGAGTTCACCATCCAGATGGACCTTAAATCCTTAGTTATGCTTTTTCGACCCCACTCACACTTTCCACAATGGACAGCTCAATGTCTCCAGCGCTGGGCATTTTTTTACAAAATTACACTTACACCATCCGGTATAAGCCCACTGCCAACCATGCTAACATGGACGCTTTGTCGCATCTCCCAGCAAGCCCCGATCCTGCATTTGACCAATGGGATGCCCTCTGCTTTCACATTGATTCCGCCTGTCAGGATGTGCTGGACAGTCTGCCTCTTATGGCTGCTCACATCGCTACAGCTACACACTGAGACCCTATCTTGCAGCAGGTTCTCTGCTACGTGGTCCACAGGTGGCCCTCCTATATTACTCATCAGATGTGGACCAACTTCAGCCTCTGGCGCCACCTGACCCACCGGCTCTCCATGATTAATGATGTCCTTCTGTTGGCCATGGAGTCGGATCCCCATCGGGTGGTCATCCTTCCGAATTTGTGGCATTATGTGCTCAGTTTGTTACACTGCCGGCACTGGGGTATGTCCCGCATGAAAGTTTTGGTTCACTGGCACTTTTATTGGCCTGGCATTGATGGCGATATTGACCGTCTGGTCCACAGGCGCATTGTATGTGCAAGTCACCAGGCCATCCCCCATCAGTCGCTCATACCCTGACCTGTGCCTCGCCAGCCCTGGGATTGCGTCCATCTTGATTTTGCGGGCCTGTTTTTGGGATCCATGTGGTTACTTATTGTTGATGCTTTCTCCAAATACCCATATGTCGTCCGCATGGCGCCCACCACCATGGAGGCCACACTCATGGCCCTGGCCCAGGTTCTTGCCATTGTGGGCCTGCCTCACACATTGGCCTCTGATAATGGCGCCCAAGTCACGGCATCCTCCTTCCACGACTTCTGTCAGGCCATTGGTATCAAACATATCCATAGCCTGCCTTTCCACCCTTCCTCCAATGGTGTGGGGGAGAGGCTTGTCTGCACATTTAAACAATAGTTGATGAAGGTGGTCGAAACATCTCCAACCACTTAGGCCCTCACCCTGTTTTTGAGCACCTATCGTACCACACCAATTGACGGATGTAATCCGGCGGAGCTCCTGTATGTGTGACAGCCGCGGACCCTGCTCTATTTGCTGATGTCATCCCCCTCTCGCCCCCACTCCCGGCCCTGTCAGCGTTACAACCCTGGCGCGGCCGTATGGGCCCACGAGTATGGGAGCAAGGTGGGTTGGATGCCTGTCATGGTTATTACGGCCCGTGGGCAGCATGTAACGTTGGTGCAGACTTCGAAAGGGTTGGAGCACTGCCATAATTACCAGCTCTGCCCACATACCCCACAGGACTCCAGCCGCTGCTTCCTCCTCCGCTACTCCTTCGGGTACAGACGTGGTCTTCAAGTCGCCACCACTGCCCCCAGTTGCTGCCTCCTGACGGGCCTGCTGCTGGCCCTCCCCACCCGCAGGTGGATCAGCAGCTCCCTCCACCACCCTGGCCTCTGGGTCAGCTGTCATGGACACCTCGGACATCCCTTCCTCCCCACCAAAGGCAGTTGATGAGCCCTCATCTTCTCCCATCTGCCGACCACCGAGGCACCATCTGGGGCATTTTCACCCCTACAAGCAAGTTTCAGGGGGGAGGGATCTACTACTGAGTACCGTGGGTTTTGAATCTGTGCCAGATGGCATGGACTTCGATTACCACTAGAGGTCTCTGCAGCCATTGTGCCATAACTGTGGAGCGGTGTCTATCCTTTCCCATTGTCCATTTTGATTGTTCGTGGGCCGCAAAATTAATACAGAAGGCAAATAAACAGATGTTAGAAAAGCAGCGCGAATCAGTGAGACGTACGACAAGTTTTCCACAGTATAAGATAGGGTAAGGAATAATTTTATCCAGTCCTTACACACCAACAGCACTGCACGCGCTCCGGACTCACATATGTGAGGGCACCACTGTGGAGCATGTGGTCCCAGCAGCCAATAGCAATGTATTAATACAGAAGGCAAATAAACAGATGTTAGAAAAGCAGCACGAATCAGTGAGACGTACGACAAGTTTTCCACAGTATAAGATAGGGTAAGGAATAATTTTATCCAGTCCTTACACACCAACAGCACTGCACGCGCTCCGGACTCACATATGTGAGGGCACCACTGTGGAGCATGTGGTCCCAGCAGCCAATAGCAATGTACCCTATCATTTATTTAAGTGCCTGCCTCTCACTCAGTGAGGCAGTCTGATATTTACGTGAGTCTATCGACATCTTGCCTACAGATAGCGCGTTTACTTTGCTTGTTTCCATGTATGCTTTTTTGCTTGTGACTCCATTGCTTCTTGTGTGTTGTTCGTAATGTCTTGCTTGGTTGTCAGTCATTGTTCGTGTCTGTCCTTTCCCATTGTCCATTTTGTTTGTTCGTGGGCCGCAAAATTAATACAGAAGGCAAATAAACAGATGTTAGAAAAGCAGCATGAATCAGTGAGACATACAAGTTTTCCGCAGTATAAGATAGGGTAAGGAATAATGTTATCCAGTCCTTACACTCCAAAACAGAAGACAAAGAAGTTCATCACAACATATCAGGGATCTTATCAGGTGGTGTATACTACTTTTCCAGTCAACAAGAAGCTCCACAGTAGTACATATTGGACATCTACGAGGTTTTTGAGGTAGTCCAGAGATGATACAGAATGCTAAGGATGGAGCTGGAGAAGAATGTGATGAGGAGGAGTAAGAGGAAAAGACAAGAAGATTTGGTTGAGTCTGTACATGAAGTGCCATATGCATTAAGGTCAAGAAGGTGCACAGGGATTCTTTTTATTATATGTTTGCATATGAATGGAATTATAGTGTTATAGTGAATAAGTTATGTTAGTATAGAATTTTTTTCTGTTTTTCTGTTGGTTATGAATAGGCTTGATAGTGGCAGCAGCCTTCTGAGGAAGGAGGAAGGATGATATTTGTCCCTATCCTGAGGTTGAAATATGTCAAGAGCAAGAACAGAAGGACTACCAATCATAATATTATTACATTTCACCACCTGGATTAGGATGGAGGCATTGCCGAGCATCAGAGGACATGATCAATCTAGAAGTATTTAACAAGGAAATTGTTGTGACAAGGCTGTTGTAAGCATTAGTAGATAGCACATGGGATGCATGATGGGTAATGTCAAACCTGCAAGAAGCCATACATCATGTGTTGCATGAACAGTTGAGTGTTAATCTTTTGTTGCCTGAACAGTATTTTTTTGGGCTACAGAAAGTGAACTGCCACCTGAATTGAGCCTAATTATGGAATCCATAAGACAACAGCTCCCCTTATGCTGCCACATAGCATCCTTTGAAGTAAAACTGACTGAGCACAATTCTGTATTCTAATTTGATTCCTGATAAAAGGCGGACATGCACAGTTTAAGTGCTTTGCATTCACATGTATCAAGTGAAATGTGGTGTTCTTGGAAAATTCAGGCAGGTGAGGATCCACAGGGTATTATTAATTTTGGGAGATGGTAGTCAACATGCAGTAATGACGGAGGAGGATTTGCAACATTGTTAAAGGGAGAAGATCACAGTTTGTGTGATCAGGATAACATAAATCAGCCAAAACACATGCACATGCAAGCAGAAGGGGCTAGACTGTCCGAGGAGTATTGTGGAACTCGGACTGACTTCCAGCCTAAGGAAGCACTTACAACTTGGTAATAGTGGCAAGTTGTTATGAGCAGGAGAAGCTCACAGATGCCAGATGGACTGAACTGAAGGGAAGGGAGGGGGTTATTGATCACTGAGACTACATGTGACATAACAGGGCCAACCTTATGGGAATTATGCAAGTGAACATTTCACAACCACAGCTGTATTGTAAAATGTATCTTTGGAGTTACTGTGCAGGAAGTAGTTAATGCAGCAAGTAGTGCAGTTCAGGGAAAGACAGTGATGTGTAATAGTGATGTCGAGTACTGCAATACCAAGTGCCACTGTGGCTCTAACACTGCTGTGTGTAGCTTTTATTCTTTTGAGACAGAGAGGTGCACATTAGCATAAACCACTAATAGTCCAGATTCCAGTAGAGCATAAGACAGAGAGTGAAACCTCGTAGTGTGAATGCAGAACAAATGTAAGTTTAGGGTTAAAAGGGATGGAAGCAACAGGACAAGTCTTAAAGGTTGGGTTGCCACAAGCAGAAAACAAATGTAAGAAATAGACCCATTAGTGAAGTAACAATAAGCAGCATAATAAGAAAGATTGCATGCCTTATCTAACCCATGTGGCCATGTCACAACTGTTTAGTTATGAATCTCTCTGTATTCAGTACAAACATGAGGTTTGATATGAAACTAAGTACTGAACTTCTTTGTAACAGAATTATTCTGACTCTCAAAGCCTAACTGGGACAAAGGGGTTGTGCCATATGAGGACACAGCATATACCGGCCAGCAGAGTCACTGGTCTGAGGCCATGGCAGGGCAATAGCTCTGCACACTGAGTCCCTCTCTGGAGGTAGTGCCACCACGTGGCTGGCTGTACCTGGTCTTCTCTGGCAGCACAGTTGGCTCCTGCCCAAGGGACAATGGCTCACTTCCTATGCACACCGGCTGCCACCTGCTACCACCAGACAGGAGTGTCAGCAGGGTGGGCACCTCCACTGTGCCCCCCCCCCTCTCCCCCCAGCTCTCTGAAAAAGGAAAAAATATAGTGGTTTCAGGTGTTTTTCTTTCAATAAAATGATTTAAAAGTCAGTATTACACAGTTTTTAACACTGGTAGACCTGAAAATTTTTATAGCTATTTATAAGTCACCATTAATTTTCCAGAATGTCAAAAATACACCTTACTTCCCGATATAGACCTCCCCCCCCCCCTCCCTCTTATTTCTGGAGCCACTCCGGCTCCCACCTCACCTCCGTCATCCACTTGTACCATCCTGGCTTGTAACTGTCCCATCCTGCACCAGGGGTACTGTGCATTGTGGGAAATATGCATTTTGTTAGACAATTGATTCTTACATAAGAATGTAGATGGATTTTCCAAAAGTCTAACTCTTTTAGTAGATTGTTATTATTAGTGAAGTTCATTTAGGTGTGCAAGTTACACTTTCACACTACCATGTACACATGATACATGACAGTTTTCAGTATTATTAATGGTGAACAAATGAACAATTTGCTGCAGACTAACATACATTTTTTTTTCAGGTCCCGCAATCACTTTCATTAAGCAGGTCAGTGTGATCAATGCTAATGATACTTGTGTAAGTATCTGTATCACAGTACTGAGGAGATCACAACAGCTGTGGAATTCAGTGAGGACAGCAATAGCAGTGTAAGTATGTAAATAGCATTCTCGTATATACCATTTCCAATTCATTAGCTGTGAAGTTGTATGGAGGAAAAGCATGAGATATTTAACATTGACGTTTTGATTCTATTGCATATATTTATTGTAGCAAAATTGTACTTCCACCATTCATTTTTGTACAAGTTATTTACATAAACGACATTTGATATGGACAACTTTTAACAGCCTAATGTAGTTTACAGTCACTGTAATAGTAAATATTGTATTATGTGTGAGCTTCAATATTGTGTCAATTTTATATTTACAGTACTCACAAGAAGTATTTACAGTAGGGTGTATGGAGAAAATTCTGCCCCGGTCAACACTTCACAGCTCACCCAGAGGGAGTGTTACACTTCAACAAGCAAATGGCATAGGAGGGGCAATGAAGATGAATTGGCTATTTTCAACATTGTTAATTTTGAAACATATTCACATGGCAATTAGCAGCAGTAAAAAAGATAAAATGTTGGGGTAATATGTTTCTGCAGAGTTCAAGGAGATGACAACCCAGTAATTAAAGTGGAAGCAAAAATCAGTCTAATGAAATCCATCATGGACAGAATTCAGTAACATATTAACAACTATTTTAAAATAAAATATTCTCTTTTCTAAATTATTAAAACTCAAGATTGCTCTTCTTTATTATTTCCCAGTGTCATGGAATATAAACTGCAGAACTGAAATATTTGCAAAACTTCACATGTACGTCCCTGGCACGCAATGATGTGCAATTTTGATTTTGTTGGGGTATGCCTGGAAGAGATTACTCTGGCAAAAATGTGAACCTCCAGCTACAGCAAGACAGCAAACAAATAACAAATCCAGAAGAAGTAATGAGTGCTTTTAATACATACTTTTGAAATATTACTGAAGAATTACTCTATGGTCTAACGTTCTCCAATAAAAATTCTATCACCTGCAAATCTACATAGAAATGCTGACTCGCTATTTCTTGCCCCAAGCAGCCCTAAAGAAATTACATTAGCAATTATGGCTCCAGCCATGAATGATGGCGGTTGAGTTTAGGCTTGTTCTGTGCACCTATGTCATGCTTCCTATAATAGCCAGTGAGCTTTCAGTAGTGTTCTAAGTGCTCTGCTTTGAATATCACAGCTATTATGAGCAGTAAATGTGATCAGAGTGAGTTACTTGGTAAATTTTTATTCCATTTGTTGTGATATGTCATCACTAATGGTGGTGGTAAGTGATAAAATCTATATCAGCAATCGAGAGACATAATTTACAGGATACCAGCTTTCTGCAAGTGCAAAGTATGTGTATGTGTGAACCACAGCTCTTGCCCTGCACAAACAGCCATCGCTCAGGAATAAAGACTACAGCAAGTAAAGCACAAAGTTTGCAACATATATGAATGAGATTCCCGATTATGTCATTAAAAATGCAGGTGACCTCTCTGCAGTACCATTAGCCCACTTTCTCAACTGTTCATTCAAAACCGAAATCTTTCCTTCCTGCTCAAAGATAGTTAAATTCATCTGCATTTTTGAAAATACTAGAAAAAATTTTCACAGCAGGTTGCTAAATTTTCAAGAAAAGTCCACAGTCCAATATGATTTCTGAAAGGGTGAATCAACAGGAACAGCAATATTTAAATTTCTGAGTGAGATTCTACAAAAATTAAGGCTTTTGACATATACTATTGCCACAGAAAACTTATAGTATTTGTGTCAGAGGTACATCCAACACTGGCTTCGATCATAACTTATTGCCCAAGAGCAAGTAGCAGAAATACAATTTCAAGAAGATAATAAATCAACCAAACACTATCCTTATTACAAAGAAGTAGAGTATGGCATAACACAGGACACAGTACTGGGTGCCTTTTGATATTTATAAGTGACCTAGCATTAACCAAACAATGTCATGGCACTATTGAGTTTGCAGATGACACAAACATTTTAGTCACTGGGAAGACAGCAGGTGTTACTGACAAGAAGTGATTTTTCCTGAGTTACCTTCAGTCAGCTTTCTTTAAGTGCTGTACTGATTTGACTGTTTGCATATACCCCACTGTCACTCACTCTGCCACAGCATACACCGAGCAAGGTGGCACAATGGTTAGCACACTGGATACGCATTAGAGAGGGCAACGGTGCAAACCCACATCTGGCCATCCTGATTTAGGTTTTCCACAATTTCCTAAATTGCTTCAAGCAAATGCTGGGATGGTTTCTTTGAAAGGGCATAGCCAACTTCCTTCCCCATTCTTTCCTAATCCAATGGGACTAATGACCTTGCTGTTTGGTCCCCTCCCCCAAACAAACCAACCATTGCACACAATGTCAGTTAATGTGAAACAGTGTGTAGAATCAACAATAGATAGTAATACAATGTAATGTTTCCATGAGGTAAGGTTCAACAGCAATAAACTATTTTAAAAATGCATTTTATAAAGTAATACAATGCTGTGGAATTTTCTTGTAATTTAAGTATAAGGGCTAGCAGTTTCTGATGGGGCAAATGCTGTGTACTTACCATTCATTGCACCTGAAAATAAAATTAAGTACATTTTTATAACAGTGGTTACACTTGTGTGGTGGAAGGCAGAAAATTGGCAAAAAAACAGTTTGGTGTGTTTCTCTAACTTAATGTCATGGCTTCGCAATGCAATTTGGGAAATGTCACAGATCATCAAGTTCTTACACAATTTTATTCCACTCAGCTTCCGTTGTTGGTGCCTGTAGTATTGTATACAGAATTAATGATTCACTGGCCATCTATATATTCTGCACTCAAAAACATAAAACCAGTAGAGTGTTAAGTACTGGTCCTGTAAAGTGTTGCAAATTTTTGTGTAAGCACCCACAATAAGTTTTTAAATGGTGGACAATATTCAATGGTTAAAAGCAAGACTTAATAGATTCACCAGATGCCAAGATATATAATGTGGCAACCAGACTGCAACATACCAGGGCATGTATTTTATTAGTTATATGGTGTAGTACGATCACAAAGTATATAAATATATGGTTCAATTCTTACTTATGTGATGGGGGGATTGCTTCCCTCATTACTGTGCCACTGGAGGGAGCTCTGTTCTCTAACGTAGACAGCAGCTTGTCAAAATAAGCCACGTCTGTTCTCACAAAGTTCTGAAATTCTTATGAATCTTTGGGCCTCAGCTAATTCATTAATAGAGAAACAGTAAATTATTCCATGTAAACTAAAAACCGATGTGTATTATTGGATGAGTCTAGTGATTCAGTTTCCTTATTTGAATCAGGTTCTATCCTTTCCTAAAATCTTGCCTTATGTAGTTCGGAGATAAATAGTGTACATACGTCTGTATAATGGACTTCTTTCTGTGTATCGTTTTTTCCAGTTATTCTTATCTTATGTAACTCTATTATAAATATGCTCCTGCTTTCATCCCTTCTTTGCAGCCTTGTTTGCACCCATAATTTAGAATATTATAGACACAATTCTGTCTGTGATAAATAGGCCTACAAAAGCCGACATCTCAGAAATTTTTGATTTGACTTAACAAGAAATTTCAAGGTTTTGAACACGACCGAACTTCAGCAACTGTGCATGCAAGAGCTTAATGGATTTGAAATAACAGCCATCCAGTTGCAAATCACAGGTTTATTCAATCTTGACCGTGGTTTCAACAGTTTTAAAATTGTCTTCCTCAGAGGACATTGTACCTACTAACAAATATTATGACATTATAAAGAACAGATATGATACTATTAAAAGAAATGAAATTATAGGAAATGTATACAAATAATTGTAGCAAAACATATTCGCGTAGAATCACATATTATCTATAACCAATGTGGGAGATGCTGACTTTTTCTAGTACATGTGCATATTATCTGCTTAAAGATGATTTAAAACATATGATATAAAAGTAGTAGCTCTCTACTGTAGAACTTTATCTTAAAACTTTTTAAATACCACACATTTGGCAGTGGTTACAACAACATACAGTGTGCCACTTGAATGATTTGTATATATATTATATTTATACATATAAAATGTGGTATTGGATCCTACATTACATAAATATGCCACATACAGATCTAGTGGCATGCGCTGACTGGCTGAAGAGCACAGGCACTAGCCTTAGGTCACCTTTGGTAGTTGGTGCTCCTGCAATGGGCACCATATGTGATTTCACACATACATATTCATTATTAGAATTAACACAGTAACTAAAAAGTTGAAAGAGGGAGAGGGGATAGGGTAAAAAAGTGTGCCATTTAATTCTTATGGCTTATAAAGAACTCACAGGCTCAGGTAAACATCACAAACTCTTTACAATAGTACAAAAACACACCAGAAGCACTTGTGTGTGAATAAGCAACTCTAAAAAGTGTGAGTATCAAAGCAAAAATATCAATGTAAAGGAAGCCCACTACTTGACATATTAAATTGACCTCTGTCATGAAGGAATACTGTAAAGCAGGCTGTTCCAGCTCGTCGGCTCCGTTGTGAGCCGCGGAGCGCTCCCTGCTCCAGGGAGCCGCGTCGCTCGCTGCGACCATTCAAGTGGGCCGGCACGTAGCTGGCTGAGGCAGGCGGCAAGGTGAGCGTTTTGATGTGCCAGCTGCGTCTTACAAGATCGACAACCTCACACTCTTAGCTGCTAAAACGTGGTGACATGCTACGCCACGAACTACGATGTTCAGGAAATAAATAAGAAACAACTGTTTTACAAGAAATTGCATACTAAATTTATTGGGCCTCTGTCGCATGACATTTTCTTTTCATTACAAGCTTGGAAATATCAGGCGTCAAAGTGTTCGCAGCATTAATGCAGAGGATGGCCTTCATTGTTGCAGCCTGAAGAAACGATCGTTCCTTACTTTTTACTCTTTTCATTGCTGAGAAAAGCGTAGATCCAAACATGCACATGATCTGGGTGGCGTTGTTGTGAAGCTTGGAAAATGTTTTTTGCTGTAATGAACGATACCATCGTGACAAATCCAACGTGTTGTAGTACCTCTCCAATAGAAGTGATGAAGACAAGTCATCGGCGGAGGCTTAAAAAGGAGTGCTGAACACCTCAAGTTCCATTTCCAAACTAGTGATGTCTCGGAATCGTGTTTCAAATGACGTGCTGAGCTGCTTTAACTTTGCTTGGTAATTGCCGAAAGTAGTACCGTCAGGTAGTTTTAAAGAAGCACGACGATTGAAGAACGTTAAATGTCTATTACTCGTCTGCCTCTCAAATAAACGTAACTTTTTCATGAACGCTTTGATCTGGTCGTGCATGTCAACGATTAGCTGCCCTTTGCCCTGCAATGACAGATTTATATTATTCAGATGCATAGTTATGTCAGCTAGGAATGCGAGGTCCGATATCCATTTTACATCTTTCAGACAACACATTTCTTCGCCTTTCATTTCGAGAAAAAGGGATATTTCCTCACGAATGGCAAAGAAAACATCAAGAACTTTTCCCCGACTCAGCCAACGAACTGTACTGTGGTAAGGTCCCCATACGCCACTTTCATATCTTTCAGGAATCCTTTGAATTGGCGATGATTATACCGTGACACCGCACAAAATTCACACACTTCACATCTTCCATTACGCCACCTAGCCCTATTGTTTCAGCACACAGTGCCTCGTGGTGAATAAAACAATGAAGAGTCTAAATGTCTTTCCCGAATTTGCCCCTGATTTTATTTTTCAAACGAGAAGCAAAACCTTGGTGACACCCAATCATTTATGGAGCACCGTCTTTTGCTACAGAATGGAGCTTATCCCACGGCAAATTCATATTGTCCAGTGGTTCACAAACAGCTTCAAAAATGTCACATAATCGTTGGTACCACATCCAAGTGCTCTTCAGTTACTTGCAGCTCCATGTTGACACCAAGCACAAAGACTGCAAGCTGAGCACAGTCCGATATGTCCATGCTTTCGTCAAGCACTAGCGAAAATGCAACAAAGCTCTCCGCCTTTTTCGTGAGCTGTGTCTCTAAATCCACTGCCAAGTTCATGATTCGACGAGACATTGTTTGCTTCGACAGGCAAACCCCTTCAATTGCCTGCACCTCCATTGGAAACAAACATTCTGCAACTGCTACCATGCACGATTTTACGAGAGGTTCCACCGAAAACTGCTTGCCACTCGTCGCAATGATGTGACCGACCCTGAAGCTTGCTCGAATTGCAGATTCAGTAGTGTTTTCTCTGCTCTCATTCACCTGAATATTATAAACGCATTACAGAACACGAACCATGTTGCATGTTTTTATACCTTTCGTATTACAAAACCGTTTCTGAAGTCACGTCTCCTGGTATGTTGTTGTTAAGCCTGGCTATCAGTTCTCTGTGTGCAACGCCTTCTACCTGATCGTAGTTCGCTGCGTGAAGACGTGTATAATGTCATTGTATATTGAACCTCTTCTCAGAATTAAATACTTTATGACATACAAGACACTGTGAACGACCATCCATGTCAATGAATAGAAAGGTATCCTCCAATAGAGGTACAGGGCTCCCGCGGCTAGTCATAGCTGTCATTGAACATGGGTTATTGCGTGAGTTGCGGCTGCATGCGGTCAGGGGGCAGTGAGTTTGCTTTCCCCCTCCACGCGGGCTCCGAGCTGCCGCAGTGAGCGCTCCGGAGCGCTCCGACTCCCTAGAGATCGGTCGGAACAACCTGCTGACAAATATAAACTGGGGAAAGAAATGTAAACCTAATCAACAACCTTTTACTTAAAGGATACTGTAATCGTACACAAAGAATTTACTTAGCATAGATTAGATTTATGGGACAAGGTCATAATTTTCAAACACTTAGAGAAAAATGTTGGATACATTTAAATTATCAGCTTCAGCTTGCAAGTAGACACTTCCTGGAATGCTTTAAGCTACTACTTCTGGGCAAGTAGCCAAGTTTACCACTTGGTGCTGGCCTCAACACGGTGTTTGTTTCACTTACATCCATTATTTTGATAATTTACAGTGTACATGTCATCATTCGCAATTAAGTGGCTGTCCAACATTTTGGTAATGAACCACCTTAGTCCCCCCTCCCTTTCCATTTTTAGTGTATTTTATTCTGCCTATAACACTGTGATTTCTAGGTATATGTACACTGCTCAGTCTGTCTTTGTTTATTCATTATTGGTATGACCACTTCCTTTAGCATGATGCTTCACAAGTGATGATCTACCCCCCCCCCCCTCCCCCCCAACCACCACTTTCCACAATTTGCAGTTGTTTTTTAATATCTGCAGTTTCTCTGTCACAGTGTGTCTTTTAAAGCATTCCTTCATGTCAGGGGTCAACTTAATACACTGAAGAGTCAAAGAAACTGGTACACCTGACTAATATTGTGTAGGGCTCCTGCGATGTGCAAAAATGCTGCAGCATGACAAGGCATGGATTCAGCTAATGTCTGAAGTAGTGGTGGAGGGAACTGACACCATAAATCCTGCAGGGCTGTACATAAATCCATAAAAGTATGAGGGGGTAGAGATCTCTTCTGAACAGCATGTTGCAAGACTTCCCATATATGCTCAATAGTGTTCATGTCTGGAGAGTTTGGTGGCCAGCAGAAGTGTTTAAGCTCAGAAGAGTGTTCCTGGAGCCACTCTGTAGCAATTCTAGACATGTTGGGTGTTGCAGTGTCTTGCTGGAATTTTCCAAGTCTGTCAGAATGCACAATGGACAAGAATTAATGCAGGTGATCAGTCAGGATGTTTATGTATGTGTCACCTGTCAGAGTCATATCTAGATGTATCAGGGGTCCCATATCACTCCAACTGTGAATGCCCCATACCATTACAGAGCCTCCACCAGCTTGAACAATCCCCTGCTGAGATGCAGGGTCCATGGATGCACGACGTTGTCTCCATAACCGTACACATCATCCACTCGATACACATTGAAATGAGACTCATCAAACCAGGCAATATGTTTCCAGTATTCAACAGTCTAATGTTGGTATTGACAGGCCCAGGCGAGGCGTAAAGCTTTGTGTCATGCAGTCATCAAGGGTACACAAGTGGACCTTCAGCTCCAAAAGGCCATACTGATGTTGTTTCACTGAATGGTTCGCCTGCTGACACGTGTTGATGGCCCAGCATTGAAATCTGCAGAAATTTGCAGAAGGGTTGCATTTCTGTCACATTGAATGATTCTCTTCAGTCGTCATTGGTTCTGTTCTTGCAGGACCTTTTTCCGGCCATAGCGATGGCGGAGATTGATGTTTTACTGGATTCCTGATATCCATGGTACACTCGTGGAATGGTTGTATGGGCAAATTTGCACTTCATCATTACCTCAGAGATGCTGTGTCTCGTTGCTCGTGTGCTGACTATAACACCACCTTCAAAGTCGCTTAAATCTTGATAATCTGCCATTGTAGCAGCAGTAAACGATCTAACAACTACCCCAGACAGTTGTTGTCTTATATAGACATTGCTGACCTCAGCGTTGTATTCTGTCTGTTTCAGGGTTGCCACAAGTTCTAGAAATCAGGAAATATTAGGAGAAATTTCAAACATGTTAGGGAAATTTGAACACTGGAAAATCTTGTTTTTGTCTCAGTAGATGATATGGTTTGTTTACTGAGATCTCATGCACCGTTGCTGGCTGTGTGCGGCTGATTATGTGCTCATTCTTACTGCTTCTCCTCTTCTTACCATTCCCCTCAGCTTGTAGTCAGTGCTAGCCTAGTGGCTGCCGATGAAAAGCAGGGAGGTGTTGGAGTCATTTGATTGGATCTACACTCCTGGAAATGGAAAAAAGAACACATTGACACCGGTGTGTCAGACCCACCATACTTGCTCCGGACACTGCGAGAGGGCTGTACAAGCAATGATCACACACACGGCACAGCGGACACACCAGGAACCGCGGTGTTGGCCGTCGAATGGCGCTAGCTGCGCAGCATTTGTGCACCGCCGCCGTCACTGTCAGCCAGTTTGCTTTGGCATATGGAGCTCCATCGCAGTCTTTAACACTGGTAGCATGCCGCGACAGCGTGGACGTGAACCATATGTGCAGTTGACGGACTTTGAGCGAGGGCGTATAGTGGGCATGCGGGAGGCCGGGTGGAAGTACCACCGAATTGCTCAACACGTGGGGCGTGAGGTCTCCACAGTACATCGATGTTGTCGCCAGTGGTCGGCGGAAGCTGCACGTGCCCATCGACCTGGGACCGGACCGCAGCGACGCACGGATGCACGCCAAGACCGTAGGATCCTACACAGTGCCGTAGGGGACCGCACCGCCACTTCCCAGCAAATTAGGGACACTGTTGCTCCTGGGGTATTGGCGAGGACCATTCGCAACCATCTCCATGAAGCTGGGCTACGGTCCCGCACACCATTAGGCCGTCTTCCGCTCACGCCCCAACATCGTGCAGCCCGCCTCCAGTGGCGTCATGACAGGCGTGAATGGAGGGACGAATGGAGACGTGTCGTCTTCAGCGATGAGAGTCGCTTCTGCCTTGGTGCCAATGATGGTCGTATGCGTGTTTGGCACCGTGCAGGTGAGCGCCACAATCAGGACTGCATACGACCGAGGCACACAGGGCCAACACCCGGCATCATGGAGTGGGGACCAAATTCCTACACTGGCCGTACACCTCTGGTGATTGTCGAGGGGACACTGAATAGTGCACGGTACATCCAAACCGTCATCGAACCCATCGTTCTACCATTCCTAGACCGGCAAGGGAACTTGCTGTTCCAACAGGACAATGCACGTCCGCATGTATCCCGTGCCACCCAACATGCTCTAGAAAGTGTAAGTCAACTACCCTGGCCAGCAAGATCTCCGGATCTGTCCCCCATTGAGCATGTTTGGGACTGGATGAAGCGTCGTCTTACGCGGTCTGCACGTCCAGCACGAACGCTGGTCCAACTGAGGCGCCAAGTGGAAATGGCATAGCAAGCCGTTCCTCAGGACTACATCCAGCATCTCTACGATCATCTCCATGGGAGAATAGCACCCTGCATTGCTGCACTGTACTAGTGCCGACATTGTGCATGCTCTGTTGCCTGTGTCTATGTGCCTGTGGTTCTGTCAGTGTGATCATGTGATGTATCTGACCCCAGGAATGTGTCAATAAAGTTTCCCCTTCCTGGGACAATGAATTCACGGTGTTCTTATTTCAATTTCCAGGAGTGTAATTCTCAGAGACTGTTGATGCAGTGGCTGCATGTGGCGGTTCTTGTGTGCATGAGCTGTGTTGGAGTGACTGAGTGAGTGTGTGTGTGCTCTCGTTTTCTGACAAAGGTTTTGGCCAAAAATTTAGTTGTGAGAGTGTGATTGTCTTTTCTAAGTGCCTGTTTGCAGTTCAGTGATATACTTTATGGTGAGTTGCTACCTACCCTCATTAGTATTGATTCTCAGAGTATTTGTGCAAGTTATCTGTTGCATGGATTGATATTGTGGTCTCATTTCATTAACATGTTGCCAGTGACATGTGAATAGCTGGCCACATGAGTGGACTTAGACAATGAGCCAAAACCACAGGCCACCTGTCATGGACCAGGCCTGCTGATCGGAAGTTCATTGTTTTCCACTAGTATGCAAGCCCTGCTTGTAAGATCTAGTCTCACCGATCTGCTAACAGAACTGGGTCTGTTTGTGTGTGGCATAATGCAGCAGATTTTCATGATTTATCCAAGTAACCAGGAGTGCGGTGCTCGTTGACAGGCCATGGGCCATGTGCGATGGATTCCAGGAATTGCGACTGTCTCACCATAAGTGCACTGTAAAGTGCAGTGTTTTATAGACATTTTATTTATTCTGTTACATGGAAGTATGGACTATAAGAAGAAGAAAATTGTGACAGTCACTGGCAGTATGTACGCTATGTACTCATATATTTCTTGAAAGAAAAATCATACGGTACCTATAAAATAATAGACATAACACAGTGGGTGATAACCGACAATAATGAACATAGTAGAACCAACATTTTATTGGTGGTCACCTAAAGTGTTGGTGTACCACAACTCTTCACTACCTTATACACTTCTTACAAGAGATCTACTTTTTCTGAGCTTATTTCTGAAATCAGTGAAGGTATTTTAAATTATCTTGCGACTCCCGAGGAAATACATATTTTTGTCACCAAATGTGTTTTGTTTTATTGAAATAACAACAGAGATTTTAATGAAACACACATATCATTTCTCTTGGTTTTGCCATCTAAAAACAGTTCATTACAAAAGATGTTGATGTTAGCACTTAAGATTTTTGCTCATAAAGGGGAGAACCACAGGTGTCCTTACATTTTTGTCAGCTTATGTCCTTACATACCTTTGAGATCTAAAAATTTGATGGGAAAAATGCTAAAACTTGTCTGGAAATCAGAGAATTTCACGTGGGGAAACTTGTGGCAAACTTGTGTTTACATATCTCTGTATCTGAGTATGAATGCCTATACCAGTTTCCTTGACACTTCAGTGTATGTCAAGTAATGGGTCTATTAAGCCTCTATTACATGGCACACTTCAGGTTTACAAGTCAGTACCAGCATCTCAAGTGTACAAACGTGGAACTGCTGACTGGTTCATGCCGACCAATTAAAAAAATCCCTACCGTGTATGTCTGCACTAGCACCCCAAGAGAATATACTCAGAACTACAGTCTCGTTTACGTCGTCGAGTGTGAAAACTGATCATTTCGTAGAACTGCTACTTACTCATATTAAATCTTCTCAGAGATCTAGGTTCATATTTCTTAATAAATTATTGTTCCCTTGTGCAACAAGAATGAAATTAATTTCAGTTAACAGAATTGTGGACAAAATTGTCCTTTTTTATAATCATTCTGGTGAAAGAATTATCAATGATCACTTTTGTTTCACGGTGTTTTATACACAGAGGATGCTATTATTTATGCTATATTTGGAGTGACAGTAACCTCTTTTGTAGTTAGAAGCACAGAATTGTAACATAATGCCAGTGACTCGAATTGGGTTTGGCCTTGGCTGGAAAGAAGGGATGAAAGAGATGACATGTACACCTAGTTAATGAAAGAGTTGAGGCCTGAAGATCATCTGGAATTCAGGAATTTCCTTAGGATGGACATGTCATATTTTGACAAGCTACTGTCCATGCTACATTATGGGATTCATGCACATGACACTGTAAAGAGAGGGGCTATTGAACATAGCCAGAGGTAAGAATCGGACGATTTAATTTGTGTGTTTTATGATTGGACCATCACATATCACTGACTACCTACATTATGTTCCATTATGTTTCAGGTCAGTTGTCACACTTCAATTCGTGGCAACTGGGCAATCATTTAAGAGACTAGCTTTCAGCCATAAAATTTCACAGCCATTCATTTCAAAATTTGTGAACGTGTGTGTGAAATTTGCAACAAACTGAACAATAAATACTTGAAGGTAAAGTACTATTATTTTTTGAATGTGCCATACCTCTAGCTGACACAGAGACACTAATTTTGGTTAAATTGTTAATAAATCCCTACAACAGAAGCAGGGTGGAATTAAATTTCGAAAGAATCTGATAAGTTGTGACAGTTTCCAAATTGTATTGGTAAGCCACAAAATTGAGCTATATATTATTCAAAATTTGACATTAAGTAAACATAAAAGTATAAAAAATGAAATAGCATCTCTGCACTAGAAAAACTTTTCAGAAATTTACTGCAGTTGCCAATGTTAGTGTGTCTATTATTAAATGTATGTACAAATTCTTTTTCCAGCTGCACTGGATGGAAAATACACTGGATTTGCTCAACCATGATCTGCTGGTTTAAGAAAGAGTAAAGTGATCCCTATTTTCAAAGGAGGCAGCAAGGAAGATCCAGGAAATTATCACCAACAGTGTAAAAAGAATTGTTTACTAGTAGCTTATAGAACTTGGCTTTGAAAAGATTTACAGACAATTCTTTAAAATCTTTGCTTAGTCTGTTAAACATCCTTAGTCCAATGACTAGGTAGGAGTTCTGTGATTTACATAGTCTGCAATGTGTCATGTCTACACATGTTGTATTTCTAGTATTATAGTTATGACTATCACTTCTCAGTGCAAATTTTGAAACATTGTTTCTAATGTACAACAGAAATTTATAAATGAATAGGTTTACTACTGTCAGATATTGCAATTTAATGAACAGAGCTTTACAGTATTCTGATTTACCAGAGTCAGTAATAATTCTTCTGCAAAAGTAAAATGTCATTTATGTAACAACTACTACCCCACAATAAAATTCCATATGATACAATGCTTTGGAAGAAAGCAAAATATGCTAATCTTACATAGTTATCTGGAACATATTTTTTAAAATTTCTAATTAAATAAATAACTCTTGAAAGTCTACCTGATAATATTTTTGATGTGTGGTTCCCAGGTCAATTTATTGTCAACAGTAACACCTATAATTTAACGGTATCTAATTCATGGTGGCTAGGTATCTCCTTCAAGCTAAAGTAAAATTCCTGGCTTTTACTTTCATTTAACAAGAAACCACTCACTCTGAACCATAATGAAGATTGAGCAAGGCTATTTATGGTCAATGTTTTTAGTGTGGCTAGATCTTAGCGTTTATTTAGAAATACTCTATCACTTGCATATGATATTGTGTGAGAATTTATGAATAAAAGCAGATGATAAATCATTAACAGAAATAATAAAGGTCCAAGCAACGGCCCTTGTGGCACTCCAGACCATAGACCAAATTTGACTTTCTCTCTACCACTGCACACAACTTGCTGGCGATTTTATAGGAAAGATTTAGACATATTTATACTGTTGCCATCTCAAACCATAACAGAGTAGCTTATTCAACAAAGTATTGTGCTCTACACAATCAAAAGCTCTGCTCAAGTCACAAAATGTAGCCTGGTCGTAGCCCCTAGCCACGAACAAATGTAGGACAATTTTTCCAAAGGAATCCGTTCAATTCAATTCAGTTGTAGATTTACCTTTTCTAAACCAAATCGTTGATCGTTGTTGTTGTGGTCTTAAGCCCAAAGACTGGTTTGACGCAGCTCTCCATGCTACTCTATCCTGTGCAAGCTTCTGCGTCTCCGAATAACTACTGCAGCCTACATGCTTCTGCATCTGCTTACTGTATTCATCTCTTGGTCTCCCTCTACGATTTTTACCCTCCATGCTTCCCTCCAATACTAAATTGGTTATCCCTTGATGGCTTGGAACATGTTCTACCAACTGATCCCTTCTTCTAGTCAAGTTGTACCACAAATTCCTGTTCTCCCCAATCCTGTTCAATACCTCTTCATTAGTTACGTGATCTGCCCATCTAATCTTCAGCATTCTTCTGTAGCACCACATTTCGAAAGCTTCTATGCTCTTCTTTTGTACTCTGTTTATCAACCATTTTTCACTTCCATACATGACCTCACCCCATATAAATACTTTCAGAAAAGACTTCCCGATAGCTAATCCTACACTCTATGTTAACAATCTTCTCTTCTTCAGAACTGTTTTTCTTGCCATAGCCAGTCTACATTTTATACCCTCTCTACTTCGACCATCATCAGTTATTTTGCCCCCAAAACAGCTAAACTCATTTTCTACTTTAAGTGTCTCATTTCATAATCCAGTTGTTGTTGTTGTGGTCTTCAGTCCTGAGACTGGTTTGATGCAGCTCTCCATGCTACTCTATCCTGTGCAAGCTTCTTCATCTCCCAGTACCTACTGCAACCTACATCCTTCTGAATCTGCTTAGTGTACTCGTCTCTCGGTCTCCCTCTACGATTTTTACCCTCCACACTGCCCTCCAATGCTAAATTTGTGATCCCTTGATGCCTCAAAACATGTCCTACCAACCGATCCCTTCTTCTAGTCAAGTTGTGCCACAAACTTCTCTTCTCCCCAATCCTATTCAATACCTCCTCATTAGTTACATGATCTATCCACCTTATCTTCAGTATTCTTCTGTAGCACCACATTTCGAAAGCTTCTATTCTCTTCTTGTCCAAACTAGTTATCGTCCATGTTTCACTTCCAGACATGGCTACACTCCATACAAATACTTTCAGAAACGACTTCCTGACATTTAAATCTATACTCAATGTTAACAAATTTCTCTTCTTCAGAAACGCTTTCCTTGCCATTGCCAGTCTACCTTTTATATCCTCTCTACTTCGACCATCATCAGTTATTTTACTTCCTAAATAGCAAAACTCCTTTACTACTTTAAGTGTCTCATTTCCTAATCTAATTCCCTCAGCATCACCCGATTTAATTTGACTACATTCCATTATCCTCGTTTTGCTTTTGTTGATGTTCATCTTATATCCTCCTTTCAAGACACTGTCCATTCCGTTCAACTGCTCTTCCAAGTCCTTTGCCGTCTCTGACAGAATTACAATGTCATCGGCGAACCTCAAAGTTTTTACTTCGTCTCTCATGCCCCTCGACTCTTATAACTGCCATCTGGTTTCTGTACAAATTGTAAATAGCCTTTCGCTCCCTGTATTTTACCCCTGCCACCTTTAGAATTTGAAAAAGAGTATTCCAGTCAACATTGTCAAAAGCTTTCTCTAAGTCTACAAATGCTAGAAACGTAGGTTTGCCTTTTCTTAATCTTTCTTCTAAGATAAGTCGTAAGGTCAGTATTGCCTCACGTGTTCCAACATTTCGACGGAATCCAAACTGATCCTCCCCGAGGTCCGCATCTACCAGTTTTTCCATTCGTCTGTAAAGAATTCGCGTTAGTATTTTGCAGCTGTGACTTATTAAACTGATAGTTCGGTAATTTTCACATCTGTCAGAACCTGCTTTCTTTGGGATTGGAATTATTATATTCTTCTTGAAGTCTGAGGGTATTTGGCCTGTCTCATACATCTTGCTCACCAGCTGGTAGAGCTTTGTCATGACTGGCTCTCCCAAGGCCGTCAGTAGTTCTACTAATCCAGTTACCTGATTTATTTATACTACAGTCGTTTATCACTGATTATATTTGATTTTCCCAAGTAAACACTAACTTGATTATTACATTATTGTTTCAAAAATTGTAGAAAAACAAGTTATGGATATGGACTTGCAGCTAGTGAGACAGTTCTTTTCACCATTTTTATAAATGGCACAGCTCTAGACATTTTTAGTGTAGCAGGGAACTTAAGGCGGGTCAGAGAGGTAACAAAAGTATCGCCACTGCTAATGGCGAACTGCAGTTGCTTTGTAGTTGCATGTGTGAAGTCCTAGATTTCGGTGGCGCCATTTAAGAAGCGCAACTTTTGTCACGCCACAAAAAGTTGAACTTGGTTCTACTTTGTTCCGCCATTTTGTCTTCTCCACAATCGAATAACGTCATTGGATTGCTACCTCCCGGCTGGATTCAAACCTTGCTAGTGCGTATTCGTTCGCAGATAGTGCTTTTGTTTGTGCGTTTGCTATTAATATGTCGAAAAAGTGGTCAACAGTGACAATTATGAGATTCTTGGAGGTATATCAAGAACGAGAATGCCTTTGGAACCACAAAAGCGAATCATGCAAAGACAGAAATTTGAGAGATGCTGCATTAATTGAAATAGTAAACAGTATGCGTGAATGTGTACCTGGAATTGATGTAGATACAACAAAATTAAAATTTGGAAGCATTCGAAATGCTTACATGAATGAACATAAAAAAGTACTGAAATCACTTAAGACTAGTACAGACGGTGTTTATAAACCCAGCCTTGCTTGGTTTGCAGCAGCAGACCGGTTCTTAGAACATGCAGTCGAAACAAGAGAGACGAGAAACACTTCATACAGCCGTTTAATCAGCTGAGACAGGTGACGCCATTTTGCAAACTGCGCAATTACTAAGAATTTGTGGCTTCCTGTGTGAACTGTAGCTCTCAGCGCCACTCCAGAATGACTTGACTTGTGGCGATACTTTCGTTGCGTGTGTGAACCCGGCTTAACACGCGCTCGTCAGCCGACCTATCTTGGAATGCTGACAATTTGCTTGGTCAGTAAGACGTGCGTCGGGCCGCAGTGCGCCACAAGAGAGTAAGCCACTGACCGTCGTCCGCAGCGCGCCGTATAACAAGCGCGGCCTCGGACGCAAATATGTCTCTTTTCTTAGTTCACCATGGATCCCTTCGATACGACCGTAATTAACCGGTGTTAGGATGGGTGTGCATAGCGTACGTGTTTTATAGTCAGTCTTTTGTTAATAAACTGTTAAAACTTACTTCTCAGTGTTCACGTATTCTGTACATCAAGCACCCATTGCTTACAAATCCTGATAAATATTTTGTGTAATTATCATCTTGGGACAACAGCACAAACAAACTCCTTATAACGTCCGTGAAAGTGCTCAGGAAAGTTCTTTTAAAGCAGTTGTCCATGGTATTAAGTGCAGTTTCAGGAGGTCTGTTTACTGAACTACTAATTTCTTCAATGGACTACTCCATGCTTTTTTGAATTTGTTCTTGGCTCTTTCAATGTTTACTACATTATGTAGTTTCTCTTGCGTGCAATCGTCGAAACAGTCCCCAATCGCCCATGTATTTCTTCTGCTGACGAAAACAATAACAGGTAGAAAGCCCGCTGGAAATCCTGCGTTCTGCAGATGCGCGGAAAAACCGCATAATACTGCACAGGGCACATGCACAGATATACGCTCCAATTCTACCTGACGTAAGAAATATCTGAGGACTTCTGCGCGAAATATTCTACACGTTTTTCACCGAGTAACTTTTATTAATGCAGTAATAAAACAAATAAGAGTTCTCTTTTTTAAAAATAGCGTTTGACAAGAACTGTACATACAATAATAGTTTCATACTATAGAAATGGAGTGCAACAAAGAAATTATAGTCGCTCTTACAGAGCCATACGACAAGGAAGGGTGTCTGTGTGATCCTCTAGATACGCCGTCACAAAACAAAGTATGTCTAAACATGTTTAATTTTGAGTTTATGTGTTTCACGTAAATACAAATCTAATTTTACTTCAGATGTGTACATATTGCCTTAATTGGTGAAAGTACGGTATTTGCTTGATTTGATTACATTTTTTGTGGTGTCACCGCCAGACGCCACACTTGCTAGGTGGTAGCCTTTAAATCGGCCGCGGTCCGTTAGTATACGTCGGACCCGCGCGTCGCCACTATCAGTGATTGCAGACCGAGCGCCTCCACACGACAGATCTAGTCTAGAGAGACTCCCTAGCACCCGCCCCAGTTGTACAGCCGACTTTGCTAGCGATGGTTCACTGACTACATACGCTCTCATTTGCAGAGACGACAGTTTAGCATAGCCTTCAGCTACGTCATTTGCTACTACCTAGCAAGGCGTCATATTCAGTTACTATGAATGTATTCTGAACAGATAATATTGTGACTCATGTACCGTCAAAGGCGACGTTCATCATTAATGGTTTAAAGTTAAGTATCAAACTAATTATGTCCGCTGTCTGAATTCTCATTCCTTGTCATGCCAGACCTCACCTCACTATAGTTGTTCCCTCCTCACGCCAGTCTGTGTGAGCTAAAACGCATGAATTTCGGCCTCCATTCGTAACACGGTGTTGGCTTTTCAGCCAACACAACATCTTTTGTATTATTTCAGCGTGCCAAGAAGAGTAGTATTGCGGGAATAGCCACAAGAGTCAGTCCAGTTGTGCCGGCCATGACCAGTGAGGAATGTAAATGTTGTTTTGCATCTTCGTGTCACACTGTTATGAAATAAGGTCAAAACACACTATCCGTCAAAGCACCGTCATGTCACGCCAGCATCACATCAACGTGTATTCAGTGTGAGAAAGAAATTGCTTATGTTATAAATGAATTAGAAGTCACAGATATCGTGACAACATTGTTGTGGTCTTCAGTCCAGAGGCTGGTTTGATGCAGCTCTCCATGCTACTCTAGCCTGTGTAAGCCTCTTCATCTCTGGATAACTATTGCAAGCTACATCCTTCTGAATCTTCTTACTGTATTCATCTCTTTGTCTCCCTCTACGGTTTTTACCCTTCTAAGTGGTGATCCCTGATGCCTCAGAATGTGTTCTACCAACTGATCCCTTCTGGTCAAGTTGTACCACAAATTCCTCTTCTCCCCAATTGTATTCAGTACCTCCTCATTAGTTACGCGATTCAGCATTCTTCTGTAGCACCGCATTTCGAAAGCTTCTATGCTCCTTTTGTCTACACTGTTTATCTTCCTCGTTTCACTTCCATATGTGGCTACACTCCATACAAATACTTTCAGAAAAGACTTCATGACACCTAAATCTATGCCCGATGTTATGAAATTTCTCTTCTTCAGAAACGCATTCCTTGCCATTCTACATTTTATATCCTCTCTACTTCGACCATCATCTGTTATTTTACTGCTAAAATATATCACCTGATTTAATTTGACTACATTCCATTATCCTCTTGCTTCTGTTGATATTCATCTTTTATCCTCCTAACAAGACACTGTCCATTCCGCTCAGCTGCTGTTCCAGGTCACAATAACAACTTTACAGAATCTGGGTGCGATTTCAGTCAAAACTAGGAGTCGCAAGCAGCACTTAACATTCAGCGCCGTGTGTCATCTGTTGGCCGAATTTCGTACTGCTTTCTCTGACCCTTTCAGTGACATGTCGCAAGTAGCAGCTAAAAAGCGCAAATACCATTCAACGCCATGTGCCATCTGTTGGGAGAATTTCGTACTTCTTCCTGTGAACCTCTTGTCTAGCTGCGATTTCAGTGGCAAGTCACAAGTAGCATCTCAAAAAGTGTTAAATTTCAACGCCGTGTGCCAGCTGATGGCCTATTATTATTATTTTTATTGCTGTTTTTCTTTGTGACCCGCTATTGAATCTAGCTGCCATTTCTGTGACAAGTAGTAACTAGAAGTCGCAAGTGGCAACTAAAAAGCACAGTTAACGTTAGATGCCGTATGCCACCTTTGTCCTACATCCGTACTTCGTTCTAAGAACCTTGTGTCTTATGATATGGATGTATTACATTCTTATTGTCGAAGAAATGAACCAAGGAGCCCCAAGCGGCCAGTAACTTAAACTGTGAGTTCAGCGCGATCGTGAAAGCGAATAGTGGTTGTTTATTTTGAGTTCTACAATGGTTTTTATACGCGGGAGAGTTTGTAGTGCAATAAATTGCAGCAACAATATGAAGACACCACAGGTGCCGTTTTTAGGTTTCCTGACGATCCTGAGCGGTATATACCATCATGTTACTAAACTATATTGTCAGGATTCACTTGCAAACTACATGTGTATTAATGATTAATGTTTCGTTTTAGGAGCAGAAAATGGCTAGTTAATAGCAGACGAGAAGACCTTATGAAAAAAGACCTAGTTTGAATGTATAATAATATTAGGTTTTATTCGCTACATTTCGAACAAAACCAGTTCATGAACGAAAACAATAATAAACTCGTATGAAATGCAATACCCACACTGTTTGACATCGCAAATAAGCCACCTCAGCTGATGATGAAGAGGAAACTGCCACTAAGATTCAACAATCCATCAGCAGCTGTAAAACAGTCTTATGACACAGAAGCAGCCAGTTCAGCTGCACATTTATCAGTGCCAGATTCGTGTGAATCGTCAGCACAGACCTGCTTTGACGATGAATTGGTTAGATTAAGTGCATTATTCATGTCTTACAAAATCTTCATGTTTGGGATGTATTTCATTCACTTCTGTTGTTAGTCACTTAATTTTCCTTGCTTCCTTCGTGTGATGACATTATTTTATTGGCACTTTGTTCACTGGCAGACTGTTCGATAAATTATTCAAATATTTGGTTTTGTGTGAAATGCAATGTAATAAACTCATTATAATGTTTTCGACATATTTCACCTACTATTTGGCAGTTGCTTTTCCCACTTAGAATAATATAAAGATGAAGGTCGCAATAGCCGACAATGACAAACACAAAAGGCCTACAGAACGATAAATGAGCTGTCGATCGCTTTTGCATGTAGAGGTACATGTGTATGCTTCCTACGTGTGAATCTGTGTGTTTATGTTCTTTTGATATCAACGAGGTAAGCTGCAATATTATCCAACGTCACAAGTGTTTCTTCACGAATGTGTTGCAGCTTGCCACTCGATTCATGGTTTTTGTCCATACTTGCGTTTATTTTAGAATCATTTTTAGAAACATATGCCTTCTTATACTACACAAACCCTTGGAGGCAAGAAAATAACTCAAATATTTCGTAAATTATGTAGGAAAACGATGCAAAACAAACATTATGCTTACGACTCGTAACAACTTTTACAGCAGTAAGTGACGCGACTGTTGTGTTAGACTGTGGTATGACTCACTGATATCTTTGAAAGTAACAACCTGCTTATCTTATACTCATTATTTACATAGCGGTCTATAATTTGAAAAGTACTTAAAAAGCTCTCCTAAAGGCCAATTCACAATGGCCATTACAGCACTGTCACGTTACAGCACCATGCCATCAAATTATATTCACACTGTCTACCACATGACGGCATGTCACGTCAAATCGAGTCAAGTCACGTGATCTCAACTTGCATGGCTGGCCTCAACTATTTTTCTTTTCGCGGGAATTGGGAATTGCGATCTTCACATGATGACTTTCAGCTGTTATTACACAGTAAGTGTACATACACAGTGTGGTAGCTTATATACATTGATATTTGAGTCCACATTTGTACTAAAATAACATTCATTGGACTCAAATGGTTTGAAGCTTGTATATCACAGAAGGAAGACTGAAGAGCAAAATTACACACTAAAGAATGGGTTCCAAAAATACTATTATTTGGTACAGAAAGGGTATTTAACATACCTTACAAAGAGATCAAGGAAGCAGAATCTTAATTTTACATGTTAGAAAGTCGAAGCATCAGTTTTTTAATTTAATATGTCAAATTGCATCGAAAACTAAAAAAAAACGATGTTACAAGCCGCCATTACGTTCTATAAAAATTTGGTTTTAAGTTAACTTTACTTGCTACTTCAGTGGAAACTTTTGCACATTAGTCATATCTCCTTCAATAACTTTCCTTCCAAGAGTTATAGGTTTTCTTCACTTCTTTTATGTGGCTTTTAATGGATCAATTGCCTTATTTGTGCAGGGGTTGACTACCCGAAACCACATAAATATTGACTGATGCCTGCAAAACTATTTCACCCACGATTCTGAGCTCTACTTAATTATAAATAAGCCTGCCATAATTCCATATTTAATCCCTTACTGCATAATGTGCCAGATATGGCACATACCACTTTTCTCTTTGTCAATCTCATATCCGAGAATATATTTCCAAACTGCATGTTGGGACAGAAATGGCACACATCCAGAGCAGCTGTGCAAGTAGTGTATGCCATCTGTTGGGAGAGTAAGGAATTACGTGTTATGAATCTTTGCTTTGTGCTGCTAGCTGTTTACATCCAAGTTTGGTCACACAAAGAGTTGCAATCAAGTACAGTAAACGATTGATTTCAGTGTTTATATTATTTTCAGGGGAAAAAGTACATCTGTGGACAGTTATAAAGAGGTAAGTTTATATATTTGTTCATTAGAATACATATAATACTGAAAAATAAGTCTGTGACGGATATGGCACAACATGCAGTCTGGACCAATCGAGTACGTGGTTGCATTTTACCTAAGGATGCAGCAATGAAGAAGAATGGTCAAGGCAGCATGGAGGAAAAGATAGCAACAGTAGACGGTGTGCAGCTGTCCGTAGTCTCCTGGTTTGATAATAAGTAGGCAACACTTTGTCAACTTACGTTGGATGCAAACCAGAAAGCGAGATCAAGAGGCTTTTCAGGGAGGAAAAAGAATACAAAAAGGTACCTTGTCCACACTCTGTGATGATCTACAATGACTACATGGGGGATGTCGATCTATTAGATTCTATGCTAGGATATTATAGAATTCAAATCAGATCAAAGAAATGGTACTTGAAGATATTCTTTCATCTAGTTGACTTTGCTTGTGTGAACAGCTGGCAGTTATGGAGAAGAAGAAATACGGACTACATGCCCCTTGTTGATTTCAAGGTCGCAGTTGCAGAGGCCCTCTGTAAAACTGGGAAATCCTTATCCAAGAAACGTGGTAGGCCAAGCAATGAAATGCAGAAACACCTTGACTGCAAGAAGAAGAGAGGCCCTACAACAGATCTACCACAGCGTCAGGTGCAACTGGATGGGGGCACATGCCTATCTGGATGGAAAACCGTGGTTGTTGCAAGTATCCAGAATGCAAGGGAAATTCCTATATAGCGTGTATGAAGTGCAGTTCAACATTGTGCTTGAATAAGGAGAGAAATTGCTTCATCAAGTTTCATACAGAATAGAGAAAAATGTAAACAGAATGTGTGTTATTTTCTCTAAATATGTGTATTGTAATGAATAGAAAGTGTAATTGTTTTACATAAATACAGTTCTGCTAGTTCATGTATGTATCTTATTGTGTATTTTCCTCATTGTGCATCATCAATCTCAAAACTGGTATCACATGGTATTAGTCGTTACTGCATGCTGTCCCATATATGGCACAAAGCCTTAATTCTAAAATAACCGCCCCTACATAAGATTTTGAATTTTTTAAGCATTTTTTTATGAAATCAGAACATCGAACATAACATGTAACATTTTTACAGAAAATTTTTAAAAAATCTTGCAGTAAGGGGTTAAACAAAAAACTAGCAGTGTCTGAAGGTTTCAAGCGATTCCTTTATAAAACGCTACAAATGCCTCACAATATAAAAATAAATTCCACCTGATAATCACCCTGAATTTTTCACTTCAAGTTGCAGCCATGTTGCATGCATTTCATTGTAATATATTAAATACCACAATGATATGTATAAATATCCACTTTATAGATGTAGTAGGCGACAAGTAATGTAGTACGCTCATGTCATAGCATTCAGATTGCTGCCTCACTACTTCAATTAATCTTTCGTTGTTTATTATAAATTTTAACAAAAGAAAGAATGAAACCAAACAATTTTATAACAAATAACATACAAAAAACTGATATTAATCACTAAAACCACAAATGAACAAAATAAGGAGATCTGCGCATGGCCGTACATCAGGAGTAAATGAGTTTGGGGTCATGTGGTCAACAATGAACTGTTGACATCAGTCATCAAAGCTTTCTTGCTAAGAAACCTTGATGGTGCTGTGACATGACGTGATGGGATGGCCAGTGTCGATAGCGAAATTTGAAATGCTTTACAGAATGTTTGGATGGGATGTGACATGAGGTCACAGCCAGTGTGACTTAATGATATGTAAGTGATAAGTATGTTCTCTTGTTTGTACAAGAAGTCTTCAAACATAATTACCTTGTAAATTTTCTATTATACTTCATAGGTGGCTGACAGTGATACTAAGACACCTTTTAATTCTCTCTCACTTGTGTCAGTTCTTTTACTTTTTTTTCTAATAATGAGTGGTATTTTGTTTTTATCAAATAATCAAAATGTTTTGAATATTTCATCGCATTTCCGTGTTTCAAGCTTAATTTGTAAATTATTGACGTCAAATCCCAGTTGTCCTCAGAACCGTGAGGATGAATAATAAAATTTTTGAGGATTGCAGGACTCAAACTGAAGCAGCCAGTTGCAATTAAATTGCCTTACCACCTTCTACAGTCATTATCCACTATACAAGAGTGATCAAATGCAATTCTCTCCTTAGTCCTGTTACATACAGTCCCTGAAATTTAAATGCAATAACTCATCTGACATTTAATATCAATAAACTGTACATTTTCGGGAGGTTCTTTAAGTTTTAGTATTGTGGAACAGCATTTATTTATAGGAAAGAAGATAATTTGGTTATAATATAAAACACACCAAATATGAGACTGATGAAATACAATTTGGCGTCATGCAGGTCCTTCAGCCAAAATATATCTTTGAAAGGAGTACAGCCACAGTACTTCTCATGACATCTCTACTAATAAAGGCATATGTATATGTTGGGTGTGTCATTTAATATGGGTGAGTGTTATTGCAAGTTGGTAGCATTATGCTTGACGTCATTATGATGGGTACATGCTGTATTGAATACGATGGAGACCACGTTTCAGCTTTCTCGATTGTTTGAAATGCTAAACTGTAGTAGCCATTTTTCAGACGAATTGAAGGAACAGCACATTGTATCCTCAGTTGGTATATTCACTGCAATTTTGGAAGCTATTGATGAGCTTACTTTCTTTGAAAATTTGCACCTGCCAACTTCTGCAAAAAGAACTCACCATATGCTATGTAAGCAGTACTATAGGTGAGAGTTTGATTAACGTCACAGTGGTTCAGTCAGACATACCAAATTATGCAGTGACAAAGGTCCTATGTTCGAAATTCCTAATAGTCAAAGTTTTATTAAAATGTGTGAAAATTGTGTCTAAGTAGCAGTGTGCAGTGTGGTTTGAAGTCTACATTAAACTAGATTCAAGTAGGAAATTATCTTCAGTTGTCAAAATTAAAGACTGAAATGTCTACTGCTAAAGCATATCCTACATATAATCAACCTCTTACAAATTTCACTGAAGAATTGCATCAATGTGTCCGAAATTGCCCCAGAATTGTTAATTTATCAGTAATAATTATTGTATCTGACCTCCAAACACACTTTAGAGGTTTTCAATGTCACCAGGGAGAGGTTGGTAATAGTCTGACTCTACTGCTGTGAGACATCAGGGAAGCCATTAGTCACATCTAATGCTAAATTTAACTTCTCATTTACACTGAAGACCCAAAGAAACGGGTACACCTGCCTAATATTGTGTAGGGTTCCTGCAACACGCAGAAGTGCCGCAATACAATGTGGCATGGACTCGACTGATGTCAGAAGTAGTGCTGGAGGGAAATGACATCATGAATCCTGCAGGGCTGCAGATAAATCAGTAAGAGTTAGAGAGGGTGAAGATCTCTTCTGAACAACATGTGGCAAGGCATTACAGATATGCTCAATAATGTTCACATCTGGGGAGTTTGGTGGCTAGCAGAAGTGTTTAAACTTGGAAGACTGTTCCTGGAGCCACTCTGTAGCAATTCTAGACATGTTGGGTGTTGCAGTGTCTTGTTGGAATTTCCCAAGTCTGTCAGAATGCACAATGGACATGAATTAATGCACATGATCAGACAGGATGCTTATGTACGTATCACCTGCCATGGTTGTATCTAGACGTATCAGGAGTCCCATATCACTCCAACTGTGAATGCCCCACACCATTACAGAGCCTCCACCCGCTCTGACAGTCCCCTGCTGAGATGCAGGGTCCATGGATGCACGACGTTGTCTCCATACCCGTACATGTCATCTGCTCGATACATGTTGAAACGAGACTCATCAAACCAGGCAATATGTTTCCAGTGATCAACAGTCTAACGTTGGTACTGATGGGCCCAGGCAAAATGTATAAGCTCTGTGTCATGCAGTCATCAAGGATGTCGCATTGTCCTGCTGGAATGGCCCAAATCCGTCAGAATGCACAGTGTAAATGAGTGGATGGTGATCATACAGGATGATTATGTATGTGTCACATGTCAGTGTTGTATCTAGAAGTATCAGGGATCCTATATCTCTCGAACGGCACACGTCCCACACCATTACAGACCCCCACCAGCTTGAACAGTTCCCTGCTGAGATGCAGGGTCCATGGATTCATCACGTTATCTCCATAGCCGTACATGACAATTCACTTGACACAATCTGAAACGAGACTTGTCCAACCAGGCAACATGTTTCCACTCACCAACGGTCCGAAGTCGGTGTTGATGGGTCCAGGCGAGGCGTAAAGCTTTGTGTAGTGTAGTCATCAAGGCTACACAAGTGGCTCTTTGGCTCAGAAAGCGCATATCGATGATCCGTTGAATGGCTCACAAGGTGACACTTGTTGATGCCCCAGCATTGAACAGGAATGTCTGAGATTTGATGTCTTACCAGATTCATGATATTTACAGTACACTCGTTAAATTCTAATGCGGGAAAATCCCCGCTTCTTTGCTACGTCGGAAGTGCTGTGTCCTATCGCTCGTGCGCCGAGTATAACACCACGTTTAAAGTCACTTAATTCTTGATAAACTGCCATTGTAGCAGCAGTAACCGATCTAACAACTGCACCCGACACTGGTTGTCTTTAACAGGCATTGCCGACCGCAGCATCGTACTCTGCCTGTTTACATATCTCTGTATTTAAATACGCTTGCCTATGTCAGTTTCTTTGGCTCATGAGTATAG
Source organism: Schistocerca gregaria (assembly GCF_023897955.1). Classification (NCBI taxonomy): domain Eukaryota; kingdom Metazoa; phylum Arthropoda; class Insecta; order Orthoptera; family Acrididae; genus Schistocerca; species Schistocerca gregaria. The sequence continues at coordinate 496,713,357 of NC_064925.1, read as the reverse complement.
TTTCTGTGTATGTCATAGGTGCAGCATTTCTGCTGAAAGTAGGTGACCAAAGAGCTTTTTTCTGAACTACCAGTATGAAGTGTCTGTACTGAGTTGACAGTATTTGGAAATGCTTCTTCATGTCAGTAAAGTGGAAAGTTATGTTAACATTACTCATTTGACACTTTCATTGCAGTAACCAAATTATGATGAATATTGGATTGAATAATTCTGTTTTCGAGGAAAAGGGTATGATGTTATTAAAGTAGTTGACAAAATAATCTATGGCACACAATGCCCTTCTGCATACGTCTTCCATATATAAGGCCAGACTACTTTTCTTAAACAATTACAGTTACGAACAACTTAAATTGAAGGAACACATAGAATATATTGTGGGGAAGGGTAACCAAAGACTGCATTTTATTGGCAGGACACTTGGAAAATGTAACATATCTACTAAAGAGACTGTCTACACCATGCTTGTCTGTCCTCTTTTAGAACACTGCTGCATGGTGTGGGATCCTTACCAGACAGGACTGACGAAGATTAGATTAGATTAGATTAGATAAATACTTGTTCCATAGATCATGAATACGACACTTCGTAATGATGTGGAACGTGTCAGGTTAATAAATGATGTCTGTACAAGAAATTACATTACACATCGGAAACGTTCAGAGAAAGGCAGCACATTTTGTATTACCGCGAAATAAGGGAGAGAATGTCACTGAAATGGGACAGGATTTGGTGTGGACATCATTGAAACAAAGACTTTTCTCGTTGCAGCATAATCTTCTCACGAAATTTCAATCACCAATTTTCTCCTCTGAATGCGAAAATGTTTTGTTGACGGTGACCTACATAGGGAGAAACGATCATCACACTAAAATAAGGGAATACAGAGCCTGCACGGAAAGACATAGGTGTTCGCTTTTTCCGCGCTCTGTAAATGGCTCAATGACCCCTCTGCCAGGCACTTAAATATGATTTGCTTAGTATCCATGCAAATGTACATGTAGAAACACATTCACATTGGTCATACCTTAAGTATTTAGGATTTGCTTAGTATCCATGCAAATGTACATGTAGAAACACATTCACATTGGTCATACCTTAAGTATTTAGGATAAGCAATGTTAACAAACTTTAGCATTTTACTGATATGATATGTGTTACTGCTCGACAATATGGAGAATATACTTTGGTGTTAGACAATTCTGTCTTTAATTTAACAACTGAATCATTTCTGAAGAAAATTTCCTACTTGCGTTGAGTATTACGCGGACTCCATACGAAGCCGCAACTTGGCGGCAATTTTCGCATTTACAAAAGAAAAAAAAAGTGCCTCTCTTCTTGCACCAGATAATTTCGTTTAACAGATTGTGTCATCGTGAAGTTAATAGATGTCCTCCCATCTCTATCATTAATAAGATTCTTGTGAGCTCCTTTTTTCCAAACGTTTTGCAGGCTCACATTTTCAATGAAAATAAACACATCAATAGCTTCCAAAACTACAATGAATATACCAATTGAGAGATAATAGGCTGCCCCTTCGATTCGTCTGCAAATATGGCTATTGCAGTTTAGTGTTTCGAACGATCGCAAAGGTCGATACACGAACTCTGTCGTCTGCGATACAGCATGTACACGTCATAATAATGTTTTGTGTGACTCTATCAACGTGGAATAAGACTCATGATTCGTTGTACAATCTCGAGATAAATCCAGGGATAGCTAATCGAGGAATTGTGTTAACTTGGAGTAAACGTTGTAGGACGCCATTTTATTCCTCTGTTAGTTATTCCCGAAATAACGTTCAAGTCCAGTTACATTGGCAACAACTGAAGATCACTCTGGGTACTTCCATGTATTGTACACGCAAAGTAAGTTGACTCTTGGCGCGGTGGCTGAAGGAAGCAACTACTAAGGCATTTCCCATTTGCAGCCGTTCCCATCAGCCAGCGCGCCGAGTGTCAAGTTTGTTTGCGTGTTTAATACGTCATTTCCTATTTACTAAGGGGTCCACTGCAGAAATAGTCTGTCAAACATGAGTGGTAAGCGTTCAAGATGCCAAATTATTCGTTTGGGGATGCTTTGAGGCTGGTAGGTACTGCAAAGGAGTTAAAGAATGTAGTAGAAAACATGAAAACTGCTGCAGTCTCATTCATTGAAAACATTAGTGCAGAAAATTTAACTAAATTGGTAGGCTACTTATATGAACAACATTATAACGATCTATCCTGAAATTAGTTAAAGAATCAGGTATTTCTTGTTTGACCAGTGAAAGATCTTTCTAGATTTCCGAGTAAATTATGGGAAAAAATATGCAAATTTCTATTCACAAAGAACTTTACATAGATTGACAGAGTAACTATAGCAGACATACGAAATATTGTTTTTAAACATGTAAATATGATGTCCACAAAAGATAGCAAGGGCTGAAAATTGCTGGTGCCTCAAACATGGAATGTAAGGTCCGAGCTGTGTACAGTGTAATACAAGATTTGAGAAAATTGTCAACAGAAGCAGGCCCCACAAGTTCCATTCAAGTGCAATATTTCTACACATGGAATGAAATGTAGCTATGTGGTAGTTGGTGAATTGTAAGTACGTATGTAATATAGAAACATCTGTGAAATTCTGCCTACTTTGTGAAGTAGTTGGTCTTTTCAGTCTCTCCAACAAACTGTGACGATACAGACATCATGAAAATTGATTTGACTTAAAATTCTGCAAGATGTTTCTGGCTAGCGTGCTTTTGTATTTACAACTTAGAATAATTAATTCATTACGGCAGCAATAAGAGTGCTACAAAAAATACCCTTCCTCCTTGAACACTTTGTGCATCCACTTTTGCAGTTTTTGGGCATATGCAAATTCTGATTCTATGCTGTGATTATTAATTACATTGAGGGTATCTATGAAGAACAATATGCCAAAATTTACAACAAGCAACTATTATCTTTATATAATCCTCGAGTAAAAATGTATGTGTGGTACATATCAAACTGGAGGCTGCTGTTATTTTATCTCACCCCAAGTGTTTGAGGTAACTATTTTAATCATAATGTTGGATTGTGTAATCATCTTTAGGTGCTATATGGATTCTGGGAATGAAGCGGGAGTAACTGGAAGTGTGACTCCTTTACTGTGTTCTTCCTTCTTTTCTACAGTCATATCAGCTTAGAACTGTCAGTTTTGTTTTCAGAATAAAAATACCTGTTCTCAAATGTGAAAGAATTAGCAGCATTGCAAATGTTACTGCTTCAAAAGTTGCTTGACAGGAACCAGAGAAGGGAGGAACAACTGTATTGGTAAAAAAAAATAGGATCAGAAAATCAAAATTAATGAAATGATTTCAGAATAAAAATACGGGGTGTATCAAAAAGAATCATCCAATTTCAAAAATCATAACTATTTGAGATATGTGAGCGAACAGTGGACTGTTGGAAAGATCAAAATATCGAGTTTTAGATGGTTCCCACTAGGTAGCAGCAGTATGCACCCACTTCAGTTCTAGTAGAAATGGTGTTGGGACAACAGAAATCATTTTGTGTTCTATGTTTTACACAGTTCAAGTCAATAATAACTATTCAGCGTGACTATTGTACGAGGTGTGGTGTGGCTTCTACATCATAGAGCACTAGAGAAAGGCATGAACAGTTTTAAGAAACAGTTTGTTTGTGTAAACGCAAATCGCCGGGCCACCCCCGAGTGTCTGACACAGACATCGAATGCATCTGTCATAGTTTCACAATGAGTCTGCTGAAATCCATACGCCGTGCAGTTCGACAGCACAGCATGCTCCCCGACGTCCATCTGGCATGTGTTGCGTTTTCGTTTACACATGTAACCACACAAAATTCAGCTACTGCAAGCTCTTTGTGAGGGTGACGAACAACAACCTGTGAAGTTCTGTAATTTTGTTCTTAGCAAGATAGAGAATGACAGCTACCCTCCACACTTAGTGTCTAGAAATGAGGCAACATTCCATTTGAATGGAAAGGTGAACCGTAACATTGTGAAATTATAGGGTACAGAACAAGCACATGAAGCTGTACAACACGAGAGGGACTTTCATATGTTTCGTGTAGTTTCTTGAGAAAAGGTGTATTGTCCATTTTGATTTGCCAATAACTCTGTTACTGGGAGCACATCTCTCGATATGCTTGAGAACTTTCTTTTTTCACAGTTGGAGACTTCGCTTATCAACAGGATGGGGCACCACCACACTGGCATCTGGTAGTGTGGGAATATTTAAATCAAAGAATTACTGAAAGATGGATCGATCATACTGGACCAAATGATTCAGCCTTACATTACTGGCCTCCAACGTCACCGAATTCTGACTGTATGTGAATATTTCTTATGGGGGGAATATAAAATACTCTGTTTACGTGCCTCCATTACCAACAACAATGAATGAAGTGAGACATCGCATAACAATAGCTGTGGAAACTGTAACTCAGACATGCTTGCTGCAGTGTGGGAACAATTTGAATACCACACTGATATATGTAGTGCATCTCAATGGCAGAATATTGTACACCTATTAAAAGGTATGAAAAAAAGGAGTTTCCAGTTCATCAAAAAACAAAATTCATTATATATGTTTATTAGTTTCAGAAATATAGATGTGCCAAATCAGATGATTCTTTCAGATTCACCCTGTATATCAATCGATATACACTTGTTTATTTTATTTTCATGTCATTACATCAGAGAACTGCAATAATTAAAAAACTGTCTCATGTGCATGTTGTCCAGTGTCATTCATATATTTTTAATAATCCTGCCCAAGGTCAACTTTCCAATAGCACTGAAGTCTGCAATGGACCAAAGGATATCACAAAAGTGTGTCTGTAGTAGCTGGTTCATTGGTGGAATAGTTATTTCGGAAAGAAAAAAAAGAATGACATATGGCAGTTCAAGAGAATAAAAAACTTGTCAACCACTCCTTCCACTATGAAGATTATGTAGATTCAATAATTAGAGATTCCTGTTAGCTGAATGACAAGTACCTATGTTCTTATAACACAAAGATAACAATTACTTTATGATAAATATGTATGTGGTTATACTAATAAGTTAAGAAACAACAGATGCTATAGATGTCTTTAAAAAAAACTGACTTTCTTGTTAATTTTACTGTGCTAACCTTAGCTTGAGTAAGCACAGATAATTTACATGTTCAGGGGTATGGGAGATACAAGTGAAGATACAAGTGAACAATATTTTTGCTACAAATGTGGCTGTGTGAACTCTGGATATTAATGCTCTGTCAGACTTTGTTACATTAAAAAATCATAATAAGCCATCAAGTAAAAAAATATGGTGCTTCATACAAGTACAATATATTTCAATTGAAGTTATTTTCAACCAAATTTGACATAAAGAGGAACAGTGAAAATAACTTGATATTCAAGTTAAAAACATAGCATTCCATGCACTTCTTCCATGTGCTACAGCTATGCTGATTCAGTAACTAGAGATCTGTTCTGCTCTTATATAGCTATAATTCAGTGATAAATATGGGTTGGCTTACCATGATACTACCAATAACTGAGAAACACAACAATGATGCTCTATAGCTGGGAAAACATCATCATTTATAAGAAACAAAAAAAGAAAAAAAATGCTAACTTTCCTCTTAATCCTACAGTGGTGAACTTAGCCTGTGTCAACACAAATAGTTCACAAGCTTCATTGAATAATGGTAATTGTTAGACAATGTTGTTGCTCTGAAGCATTAATGGGCTTGTGATCCCAATATTTTCAGTAAAAGGTGGAATTGTTGTTCTGACACTACTGTTATGTTTACTAAAAGAGGAATTCCCAATAGGAAACCGATTGGAGCAATATTTGCTGCTATTAATGTGATCTCACTGAGGAAATTGGGGCACTACTGTTTTATCAAAATGTTTTGCAGAACGAAAAATCGTTTTTTTCTAAAACAGAAGAAGCTGTTAATACAAATAGTCTATTATGGCACTATCTGCTACATAAAACGAAACAGTCCTTTCCACTATTGCAGCACTTGCAACACATGCGAGATAGACAAGATTATTTTTGCAACAATCGTCATTTTAATATTATTGATTTACTTAAATAACACTTCGGAATCCACGAAGTACTGAAATCAAATGCATATTACTGCAAATAAACAGTATTATTTAAGAAAACAATGAAATAGTCTCACCTGTTTATCATATGTTACAGTTTCTCACGCACAAGATTGAAAAGATGAAGCACACCATCCTCTGATAAGCAAAATCTGGATGTAAATAAGCAACTGGCGTCGTCGTACTTTCCTTTCCATATTCTCATGAACAGTTCAGCCAAAATATCGTCATCGCTGTCTGCATCTGTCATAATTGCTGCCATCTTGAAAAATTCCTGGGTATGTTTGCTACTCGTTCAGAAATCGCTAGTTAAGTTATCCGGAGTTTTTTTCCTCTAGTTAGGTGCATTTTGGGTCCATACAAAGTGTTTCTTACACTATTTCAAGAATAGCACTTAACTGGATGCTAACCGTACTAACCAGAGATTTACAAAAATACGTCTTTCTTGGAATGATTTATTATAATGATTGCTATAATGAAATGTTGCATAATGATTTATGCCCCTCACTGAAAATGCCACATGGGTTTAGCCGAGCGGTCTAAAGTGCTACAGTCATGGACTGTGCGGCTGGTTCTGGAGGAGGTTCGAGTCCTCCCTTGGGCATGGGTGTGTGTGTTTGTCCTTAGGATAATTTAGGTTAAGCAGTGTGTAAACTTAGGGTCTGATGACCTGAGCTGTTGAGTTCCATAAGATTTCACACACATTTGAAAAACATTGGAAATTTATCACAAACGTATCACCATTATCAGTAAATGTCACACAATAACGCATCAATGGTACAAGCCTTCAAGATAGAACATGATAATATGCCACATCTCCATTGAAATATTTTTTTTATAATTTTGTTGCAGATTGTCTTGAAAAATGGCAATGAAATAACTTCTGTCTGTTTTTGTTTGACCACAATAATGCAGTTGAGAATGATTATTATTATTATTTACCAGCTAAGTTTAGTTGTCTTACATTTAGAATATTTCGTATTATAACTTTTAAATTAGGTGGAGAGGTGCATATAGATTTGTATTGGCCTGCGTAGAACTGAAGTATACTGACTACGAGAGAAATACTTTACTGTTGTAGTAGTTAATACTTTCATTGCTTTTATATAGCAAAACTATTTACTTCTCACAAAAATATTATAAGTACCTATATAGATCCACACAGAGTCTCAACAATGAAAAAGTACCAATGTCAAAATGCTACCTAAATGGAAAAAACCGAAACAAGACGCCAAATCTTATAGACTGATAAACCCTCTATTCGATCATTGGATAAATATTTGGCGCCATCCTCACGAATAGACTTCAGAGATTCATAGACAAGAAAAATTTAATACTAGAGGAACAAGCATGATTCCATAAAAACAGGGGCACTGTAGATCCAATATTGCAACTGGTTAGTAGAAGCATAGAAACAATAAATGTAGGAAATGTAGCAGCTGCACTACTGCTCAACACTGAAAGGGTGTTCGACAAAGTATGTCATATAGGGCTACTGCACAAGTTGATAACACTTGATACACTAATAGAGGTAGTCAAATTGATCAAAAACATAGTAATAGAAGGATCCATAAAAATAGAAGTAGGAAATGAATTCTCAGAAACACACGCACCAGCAGCAGGAGTACTGCATGGGGTGATAATATCACCACTACTCTACAACTTATACTCAGCAGACATACCAAAACCAAGAGGATTGAATGAGGAGATATTTCTATATGCCAACAATATGGCCTTCTGGTGTCAAGCGCCAAGCACGGAAAAAAATAAACAGATATATCAAAACCCGAGAAAAATCGATGTCAACATAGAGGATGTGCCTCAACCCAACAAAATCAAAACTCCTAATTAAAGGACATAGACACATGACGCAATACAAGCCACAGAACCCAGATAATGCACAAAATCACTTTATGGGGACAAAAAGTAGAGCCAACAATGACAGCAATGTACCTCAGGCTGGAAATAGACAACCTACTGAATTGAGCGAAAAATACGACGAAAAAAAATTGGGATAAGAAGCACAAAATTATCACAAATAAAACTACTACAGTACTAAACCAGAGGAGCTACAATTTCTGTTGTCCTACACATCTACAAAATGTTTCCTAGGCCAGTATCGAAATATGGGGGACAGAAACGCAATATAATAGAATCAGATCCACAGAGCAAAGAATGTTGAGAACAATTGCAGAACTACTATATGAACCAACAGCCACATTACATGCCACGCTTGCAACAAACTCAGCGGAGGAAGGATTAGTAAGGCAAATGGCTACATATGGAAACAATAGGATCATCACTAGCAGTAACATCAAGCAACTCTTCCAAAAAATTTCATATTATCTCAAAATATCAAGATACAAATACCCATATCCAACACACATCATGGTCATAGCAACAGAAACCATACACCCAGGGAAGCATGAAGAAATGAAGACAGACAATTACCACCACACCTATGAAGACATTAAAATTTAAAATAGAAGACTAGAATAACAAAGGAATGCTACCTGACTCCAGCTGAGGTCGTTTCCCGCAGCTGTAAGGCAAATGCCACAGTTGTGTATATCCCCCAACAATAACAAAAAACAAAAAAAGAACAATAACAATAACGAAAATAATACAAAAATACCAGAACAAAACAAAAAGACAAATTAGATCCTTAACCAAACTGAAAAGTAAATGCTGCCAAAAAAGCAGTGCTTAAGTCTAAGCTAAGGCTCCAAAGCGGCATTAAGCCCTCTATGAGGCATCCCCACCCTTCCAGTGGAGGAATGAAAAATGAAAAAGAAAGTTGAGCCTTAAGTAAAAATTAAGTAAGAAAATGTTTAAAAATTGTACTGCTCAGCTTCTCTGCTATTCTGAAAATGAAACAACTTAATTTCAATCGCAGGTCATGTGTCTTTTGCACAGTTAGTTTAAATTTATATTTGTTGTCTAATGATGGCGGCTGCAGATCGTCAGTGAAGATGCTCGAACAGCTAAAAATGCTAATTGTTAAAAAATCTTAATGAATTTGGCATGGAAGGGTATTTACTGTACCTAAATAATTGCAACAAATGTTCTTTTATTGCATATTGAAAGCAAGCAGAGGAGAGAATGAAATATGTAATGGCTCTCTTTTAATAACGAAGAATTAACATGACCTTATATAGCATTATTATAATGTAGCTCTAACATACATATTTTTAATATATAGTTATTCTTCAATGATTACACATATTCAACATGCAATCATTCTTAGCGTTTTGTGAATATTTCCTAGAAAAAGGTTTACATTACTGTTTATTATTCATTGTTCATAACATATAGTCCTCTGGCACACTATGAGCACACTCATTCGAAGTTTGTGAGTAGCATGCCATAACACTTGGATTTGTTTATCACTTCTGTTTAAATTTCATATTTTATGCACAGTTTATAAATACGTTGCACCCATTTGTTGAAAGACTTTACATAAGCTGTCATCAGGTGTGTGTACATATATAACAAAAAACAGTGAATACAGAAATACATTAGTGAACAAATATATATATATATATTACTTTCTGTCACAAGTACTGTATCATACGCTGGTGTCCAAAATTAAAGCAATGAACTGCTATATCTTGTCTTATGTGTAATTTACTGTGTAACCAAACAAACTGTCAACAGATGTCCATACATTCGTCTTCTGCACTTACTAAGTGTAGAAGTAAGAAACCGTAATTTGGTAGCAATAATTACACGTCTGTTGTTTGAAACTGAAAACAATAATTTATGCAAAATAATCTCCGTTGGTATTTGTATATTTCTCCCACCCATACGCCAAGAAAAACAGTTCTTCTTTTGAAGCGAACAAGTTGGCGAGCCATTTTCTTACATTTTCATAGGAATTGAAGCGTTGTTCAACAAGAGCGTGTCCCAGTGATGTAAATACATGATAATCGGACGGAGCCAAGTCTGGCGAATAAGCCGCATGCCCTAGTATTTCCAAACTGAACGCCTGGATCGTTTCCATGATCCGTCTTTCTGTGTGGGGCGTTATCATGGAGCAATATGACTCTGTGTTGCCTTTTTCCATATTCCGGTCGTTTTTCACGTAATGTTCGATTTAAATCGATTATTTGCTGTTGGTGGCGATCAGCGTTGACATTTTTACCGCGTTTTAGCAGCTCATAATAGATGACACCTCTTGATCCCACCAAACACAGAGCAATGTCTCCTTTCCAAAGCGATTTCGTCTTGCAGTGGATGTCGATGGTCTGTCTGGATTTACGATGCTTAGGACTCAAAATACATCCATTTTTCAACACCTGTCACTATTCGATGGAGAAACGACTCTCTTTTATATCTGGTGAGCGGCATTTCAAAGGTGGTCTTTCGATTTGCTTGCCGTGGAAACCATTTTCAAACTTTCTGCACCTTTGCCATAGCTTTCAACCTAAAAGAAGCGGCTTTTGCGTTGTAATCAATTGTTCCGCGAGTTCCTGTTTAGTCTGAGAATCATCTCCATCCAATGAGCCGTGCAGTTCGTTGTCTTCGAACATTTTTAGTGGTTGTCCGGACTCGTCGTTTCTCAATTCAAAATCACCACTTTTGAATTTTTTGAAGCACTGTTTTCCAAAGTGCATGTACGCCAAAAGCTTCGACAAGTATTCGATGCGATTCCGCAGTTGTTTTCTCCAAATGATAACAGAAAACCAATGCTGTCCGCAAATCGTAGCTCGTAATCACCAAACTCGACATGTTTACAGGTTTGAAACAGATACCGATGTACGGAACTTGGGTTAATGTGTGCTAACATTCGATGTCAGAAAGCAGATTGCGCTGCAGACGCGGTCTCACGGGCCCTACACTGACGGTTAGCACCTTCTATAGGGAAATTCCGGCTTCACACTTCTACACCTGGTAGAAAGGCATTCCAGTCAACGGACAACCGCATCAATGGTGATGTCAGGGCACATATCGAACAGGGTAGTGTTTGCTGGGTAGGCCCACATCCACAATCGCTGTGTACATGGCCAACGACGATGCAGTATGTCTCAAAGAAGACGCCTACCAGACTCTCTGTGGTGGAAGGCCATAAGAAGAAAGGAAGCAGGACAGGCCCAAACTGATGAGGCACTATAACTTGGTGTGATTTGTACTGTTGTTTTTCGGATATGGCAACAATTTATAGAGATCAAAACAGTACCCCAAAAACCTGAGCATGAAAGAGAGAGAGAGAGAGAGAGAGAGCCGTTATTTGGACGTAAAATGGTACTGCCTTACCACTGTACAGGAACTGGCATCTGACATCACAGCATCCACTGGACGTGCTGCATCGAGACAAACGTTGTCCAGGTTTTAGAAGAGTGACCTTTATTGCTGGAGACTTACTGTATGTGTATCTTTGATGCATCTTCACAGAAAGAAGGTCTATAGTGGAGTCCTCAACACGACACTTGAGTGGTCGAACAGTGGGCCGACGTTCGTTTCACAGATGACCTAATTTGGTCTCGAGAGTAATTTTCGGCACATTCGAATCTGGAGGGAACGTGGATTACTTGATCTGGAATAAATTGCTGGAAAAATGAAACTAAACCAATGAATGCTTTCAACTGCTTTTTAGTACAAGGTTGGAGAAATTTCTGTATTGCAATCATTTTTTTAGGATCAATGAGTGACCAAAGAATTTTATTCTCTCCTCCCAAACTTGGATTTCTCGAAGTTGGCAGTTATGCCAGCTTCAGCAGATGTTTTCAACACTCTTGTTAATAAGTGCATGTGTTCTCCCCAAGTGGCCGTGGCTGTTAATTGATTGTACACATACAATATCACTTTATCTAAAAGCTCTAGACATGATACTGAGTCTAATGGAGTTATAAATACCCCTGTGTTAATGTTCAACCCAAACGACAACAATCTGAATTGATAGCTCCTCCCACTAAAAATGAAAGCAGTATATTTCCATGAACTTTCTGATAATGGGATCTGCCAGTACCGATAACCAGAGGTCCTGTGAGGTTAAATATTTCACACTAAAGAATTTTTGTGTCTTCTCTTCCAGATTTTCCACTCCAATACCAACAGGGACTATGATTTCATTAATGTCACGAGTGTCTAGAACCACCCTAATTTTGCACCCTGCCTTATATGCAGCGACTTGAAGACTGCTATATGGTGACACTGATGGCTCAATTGGTTGCCACTGAAATATATTTCTAGTCTCCTTTGTGCTTCCTTTTTTGACAATGGGACAGAGTAAGTAGCATGGCAGAAGGTTTTGTGAGGTGCCATCTCTGTATGGTATGTGTAGCCTTTGATTATCCAGGGTTGCTCAGCAAATATACATACATAATTGGTTAGTAATTGATTGAGACCGTTCTGTTGCTCTGTGATTTACTATCCAGGTTCCTTAACTTTAGAGCTAATTAGTTGTAGCTTGCACATAATTCCTGTTCCAAGCCTGAGTAATAATATTTGTGCTCAGATATTTCATTTGTGATATGCAGTTCCTTCAGTCATTGATAGTGTACTTGAATCCTTTGGCAATATTTACTATGGATTTCTTTTGTCTGAACAATTTCCAGAGCTACTCTCTTACTCCTATTCTCAATGCTTAGGTCCACAGTTGAGAGGCCAACTTTTTTTTCCTCTGCTGCAAGATCTTGCAGCGAAGTATGTAGGCTACCACAAGACCCTCTATCACAAAAAAGATATGTAATCACTTGATCTCTTATTTTAATCTCTGTCTGTACTGGGTGCTTTACAAGTTATGACTGGGTGCCAATAGCACTGGTCACTTTGCAGTTGCTAACTGGAAATGTCGATATTTAGTTATCTTGACTCGTCTTTTTGAAAAATTGCATATACATAACATTCACTGCGGCTCTGGAATCAATAATTAAATTTGCAGATACCTGCCTCTACCACTGCTTGTATCAGTTCAATGTTAGGTTGATTGCACTTATGGTGTTTGGTCAACAAGTCTTATTCTATTCCAACACACTATTTGTGGAGCAACATACTATTTTCGTTTCCTGCATAACTGCTGGCCCTGTCACTTCATCTCATGGCCAACAATAGAGAGCAAATTCCGGCCATGTATAGTTTGTTTGATTCTAGGGTCCCAGATGGTTGTCATCCATTACCTCTGTGATGTGTACATTATGATTTAGATTATACCATGGGGCGGATTGTTTGGTCCCTGTTATGCAGAATTGTTGCTTTGATTTCTGGTTATATTCTGGTTGTTAAGCAATGGTATTTGGTTTTGCTCCCACTGATGTGGGTATCCTCCTTGTCGTTGATTATGTGTTTTCCTTTGGAATAGCTATTATAATTAGCATTATATCAGTCATCATGCCTACACTTCCTGTTGTACTGGGATTGGCCATTCCATTAGGTGACCTGTTATTGTTACGATTGTAACCATAGCGTCTACAGTTACAGTTATTTTTACAGTTTGATGAATTATGCCTGTTTTCATGTGTGGATTGTAATTCACGACTATTTTCATGACCACAGTTTAGTTTTAAATCCTTGCATATTGAATCGATGGAGTCTAACATTGATTCTTCCCACATCCCAGGGACTCTTCTTCGAGGGATACATGGAACACGATAAATCTAATGCAATGTAACATGAATAGTTCAATGTCATGTTCTCGTACATTAAGTAATTTTTCTGTCGCGTTGTTTGGTAGTCATGTCTTGAGCAACTGAATTACGTGCCTTTCAACATAGGATCATCCCAATGCTGCTCAGCTTCTCTGTTTTTCTGAAAGTGAAACAACTTAATTTAAATCGTTGCAGATTGTGCGGCTTTTGCACAGTTAGTTTGAATCATAGACTTACTAAATAAAAACTAGAGCGCACTTTGGTGCTAGTGTCGCATCCCCACATTGAATGTAATAGAAATTGTCAAAACCATGGTCAAGATTTAATTCACTTGTATTTTGCAATTGGCTGGCTGTTTTTCCAATACAGTGAACATAACAGGAAATCAATCGTTCTTCTTCAACTTTCGAGCGTTATTGTCATCTAGTGCATGCACACAGATTCGCGTCTGTATTCACACTAGCCATCAAGTCATGTAAAAACAATCCACAGTGCATTTCAAATTGCAACATTCACATAGGCCATGAACATATGATGCCATCTCGCCATGTCACCGTCAAGGTTTCCTGGGAAGAGAGTTTTTACGGTTTCGTCGTCAACTATTGTTGGAAGTATACCTATTTTCACCGCACATACTAATTATTTGCTTTACTTTAGTGGTGAATTGCAAATCTTCCATAACAATGTGTATATTTTTCCCATAGTGTTCATCCACAAGTGAGATCAGGTATCTGATAACGAAACATTGTATAGGTTTTACAATAACAGAACAGAGCAGATGTCCACACCTTGTATAAGTGAGTACTTAAGCTGACGAGGAAATTTTTATCCAATAACATTTTTAAGTGAAAAAGTCAGCTGTAACAAAGGAGAAAATTGCAATTGTTTATGGTTTTCTTTGTTACATAGCAAAATAGGCATGACGAATTAGGTAATTGGGCTCTATTTATTCCCTTATGAAATGAATATTGTTTTATGTGTTTGTATGTATATATCTTTGCTAGTAAGTAAATGTCGATGTTTTAAAATGTTTCCCTTCACTTCTTGGTACTTTTCCGAATGAAATTGATCAAGAACATATGTTATGAAGTTATATTTGGCCGTTAATAAACTTTATTGTTTTCAGTTCCTCAAGTCCTATACTATATTCTTGCTTTTTGTAAGTATGACGTATGGTATCTTGGGCTTAAGTGAACTGACATGATGTGACATGACCTCCACTGTGAATACACCCTGATGTGAAGGTCTATTGACATCTAGAGGGAATCAGCCTTTATGTAAATAAAATAAATAAAAATAAAAACTCCCACATGTGTTGTGTAGTTAGTTAATGTTAACCAGTCTCCAGTTCCAAACACCTAGGTTTGGAGAGCTCCTGTGTGGGTGTACACCTTAAGATGCAATGTGTGAATAGGCTTAACCTTGATGGCTGGTAAATGCTGTTTTTCTTTTTTGGGGGTAGGGGTTGTCCAAACTAAACTGTCATAGCGTAAAATCTTTCTCCCTGCCTTCTGTGACCTATCTAAGGCATTTGACTGTGTGGATCACAGTATTCTCCTAGATAAATTGATGTTTCATGGGATTGATGGTATAGCAAAGAAATGGACAATGTCATATCTAACCAAAAGAATGCAGAAGGTTGTACTTAGCAATTCAGTCAATATAGTCCAAGGAAATGATTGTGACTGGGAAGAAATCTTGTATGGGGTTTCCACAGGGCTCAATTTTAAGTCTGCTATTCTTCCTCTTATATCTTAATGATTATCCACCTAGCATACAACAAGTAGAATTATTTCTTTTTGTAGGTAACACTAATATTGCAATTAATCTAAGCAGACAAATAGAAACACAAGAAATGAAAAACAAAGTTCTTAAAATTATTGTTGGCTGGTTTTCTGCAAATGGTTTCATCCTCAATTTTAAAAACATGTTCAGCTCTGTGCATCTAGGGATACTAGACTAATGATCAGAATAATGCAAGATGGGGAACTGATCAGTGGGGTGGAATCTTCAAAATTTTTAGTTGTTCACACTGATGAGTATTTAAACTGGAAAAAACACATTTTGGAACTCATAAAACAACTTAGTTCCGTCGCATTTGCGCTTAGAATCGTTGCAAAGCTTGAGGAGAGGCAAATCAGTAAGTTTACATATTTTGCTTACTTTCATTCAATAATGGCATATGGGATAATGATGTGGTGTAGCTCACCTGTAATAAAGAAAGTCTTTGTTGTTCAAAAACATACTGTAAGAATAATTTGCTGTGCTCACAAACAACGATCTTGTAGACATATGTTAAGCAATTGGGCATTCTGACTATTGCTTCGCAGTATATTTATTCCCTTATGGAGTTTATTGTAAATAATCCGCTGTAGTTCAAAAGAAACAATGATAATTACAATACCAGAAGGAAAAATTACATCCATTACTCCACATTAAGGTTCTCTTTAGCACAAAAAGGAATGCACAAGGCTGCAACAAAAATTTCTGATCACATACTTGGTGATATAAAATGTCTGACAGGCAGAAAAGTAAAATCTGAAAACAAACTGAGAAAGTTTCTCCTTGATATCTCCTATTCAAAAGAAAAATTTCTATTATTCTAATGTGTAAAAGATCATGGGTAGGAGACATATCCAGAATGTAGCCACACTTACAAATCAATTTTCCACGTAAATGTAAAATGAGTTTTGCTACATCATTACTATGTACAGTGCTAAATGATCCATGTACCATGAAAGTAAGTAACCAACTATTCTTGCAAGCCACTAATCACAACATTACCCCTTCCCTCTTAATGTTACGTAAGCGATTCACCTTCTGTAGCTGTGCCTGTACAGATATTTCTTTCTTATTCTCTGTCAATTCCAAAATACTGTACTCATCATTTCCCTTTCCTTACTACCCTACAACAGAGCTCACATTTTAAATTTATCCCCAGGTACAAGTGGCAAAGGTCCCGAGTTCGAGTCTCGGTCCAGCACATATGTTTAATGTGAAGAATGAAAGCATAAAAGAACATTAAAAATGTTACTTTAGATCAATGATGTGTAACATAAGATGTTTCTAAAAAAATTATGGAAACAAAATGGAAAAGGAAGTAAAATTTTTTGATGGGATTTAGAGAAATTTATGCAGACAGAATTAAAAAATATAAGCTTATCTGACACTGTTGTTTGATATCGCAGCTGGGGTAACTGGACATTCAATAGATTTAAAAAAGTTTTACAGATGGGAGTCGGGTTAATTTGAGCTATTAGTTATAAAATTTGTGGCTAGAGACGTGCTTTCGTAGTTATAGTTCAAACGAAATATTTTTAGTAATTTACCCCAGGAAATACATATAGTTTTGTTATATCACATGTGCAGAACGTAATATTTCTACACACCACGAATTATTCTACAATCAAGTTATTTTCACCGGAAAAAGGAGTTTTCTGTGAATGGAACATACAGCGACAACCTCGGTTCATGAAGCCTTTATTGGATTAATGCCTGCGAATAGTTTACTGGTTCCTTTGTATCTGCTGGTCGGAAAACTCTTAAGACGCTCTCTAACATTGTTTGTGTACATTTGCTGTCCCATAATATCTTTAATTATCGTACTAGGTACACGGTTTCTGGGGCTTCTATAATGCTCTTCGTATTTATTACCTGAATTTACAGATCGCGCATATTTTGCTGCTTTGTCTTGGGAGCCCATTGAACCTTAATCACTACTGCTTCAAGTGCATAACGATTACTGATCCCCGTCTATATGTGAACACCGTTTAAAAGCAATTATGTATATCATCAACAAATCTAAATAAATTGGTGTTTCTGTCATGTTTGCATTTTAGAAGTATGTGTCCAGGCGTGACTAGTGCACTTATTATCAAATTGCGGTTTTCTTTGGCGTATTCTGTAAATAAAGGGAAAATATGTCACTAATCACATATGTATATATTGCAATGAGGCACAAGGACTTACAAAAACAAGATGTGACACATAGAATTCGATAAGAATATGTGTATTTATTTATTTATTTGTCCATATAAATCTCTTTTTAAGTACATATATTGTACACAGGATATTGTACAGAAAACCTTTTTAGCTATTGGATTTTCAAATGTCAAACATTAATTTTATAAATTTTGTGAGAAATTGGATCTATACAGTTAATAATTACAAATTTTTGAAATACTCTATATTTATAACTTATTTCTACAATTAAAGATACAAATTACATTTTTTCTTGCATAAGATACTGTGAGACTGAATAGTAGCAGTTTTCAGAAGGTAGGATGTCACAGACTTTTTAAAGCTTTGTAGTTCAGTAAGAGATTTTATAGGTCTTGGTAATCTCATGTAAAGTTTTGTTCCTGCATGATATACACCTTTGACATGTATGTCACTGTCACTGTCTGACCTGGTACTGTAATCATGGACACTTTTGTTTTGAGGAAAAAGGTTTTCTTTTCTCAGTATGCTTTTTTTGACATGCGTGACTACTTCCAGTATATAAATGCAGGGAAGGATCTTTAAAGAAAGGTTTGCATGATTTTCTGCTGCTCACTTGTTTCATTATTCTTATAATTGCCTTTTGTTTCCTGAAAACTGTTATGGCCTGATGTACATTTCCCCAGAAAATGATACCATACTTCAGTATTGAATGTACACGAGCAAAGTATACAGCCCTGACTGTTTCTGCACTAGTACTGTTGCAGAGAATTCTTACCACATAGCTCATTTTTGCTAGTTTTGAATTTAGGGCTGTGATATGAGTGTTCCATTTAAGATTTTCCTGGATATGAATCCCAATAAATTTAGATTCATTGACAGAGCTAATGTTTTGGTTATCTATACATATTACAGGTTGTGCCGGATTTTTATTTTGATCAGTGCTGAAATTCGTGAGTACCGTTTTTTGGGGATTAACTATTAGCCTGTTTGTGGTAAACCATTCAGACACTCCTTTTGTAATATCTTTTGCAGATGTAGTAAGATTTTCTTCATTATTCCCTTCAATCTATAGACTGGTGTCATCTGCAAACAGTACTGGTTCAGAATCCCTAACGTGTGATGGGAAATCATTAATGTAGGCCAAAAAAAGAAAGGGACCTAAAATGGAGCCCTGTGGAACACTATGAGTTAGTCCACATGGTTCTGAAACGTGTACCTGGAGTTCATTTCCTTCCATGTACTTAATTTCAGTTACCTGTGAGCGATATTCCAAATATGATTTGATCCACTGATTTGGCACACCTCATACACCATACCACTCGAGCTTCCTCAGGAGTATAGAATGATCAACCAGATCAAAAGCTTTTGTTAGGTCCAAGAATAAACCTGATATATTTCTGTGGTTGTCCACTGCATTTAAGACATGGTTTACCAGATTGAAAGTGGCAGTTTCAATTTATCTCTGTGGTCTGAAGCCATGTTGACATCCAGAAATAATATTATTCTTGTCAAAGAATGTAATTAGTTTTGAAAGGAACACATTTTCAATAATTTTCGAAAACCCTGACAATAGAGACACCGGCCTATAGTTACCCATACATTGATGATCACCTTTTTTATATAGGGGTATTACTTTTGCCATTTTCAGTTGCTGAGGGAAGACACCACATGATAAGGACGAATTGCATATGTCCAATAAAGGTGAAAGTATTTGTCTTGCTGTTATTTTTATAATATAATCTGGAATATCATCAATACCAATTGAATACTTACTCTTCAGTGAATTAATGGTATTTAGGAGCTCTGTTGGGCTTACTAGACTGAGGAACATGGATATATTGTTTATTTCAGTAGATGAAAGTTCTTTCCATATTGTATTAGGTGGATTTCCAAATTTTTCCTTCACTAGTTTCCCAGCAACAGTTGCATAGTAAGAATTGAAACTATTTGCCACTTCCCTAGGGTCAGTGACATTCTTGCCATCATGTGATATCACAATATTTTTGTGAGTTGTCTTCTTCCCAGTAAGATCCTGCACAGCTTTCCACATGGACTTAGTTTTATTGGATGACTTCATAATATATTTGTCATTTTCCTTAATTTTTGACTCCATTATGATGCATTTCAAAACTAGCTTGGATTTTTTTAAATAATTAATAAATTCTGGACTGCTGTTAGTTTTTGACTGCAGAAAAAGTTCCCGCTTCCGTTTATAAGATACTCTGATGCCTGGTGTAATCCAGTTTCTGAATCTATCTGTGCTCTTGGAAAGAACTTTCCTGTGTGGAAAAGCTATGTCAAAATTATGCTTGAAAATGTTCAAAAAATGATCCATCTTTTCGTTAGTATTGTCTGTGTCGTGTACTTCTCTCCAAGATTGTTCACTGATTAGGTACTGGAAGCATTCTATATTTTTCCCACTATAAATCCTTTTATGGATAACATTTTCTATACTGGTTGAAATGTGATTTACAGGTATGATCAGTAATTGCGAAAGGTGGTCACTATAGCCGGTATCAAAGTTTTCTTATGTACACTTGTCTGTGTTTACACATACCTGATCAAGGAGAGTGACACTAGTTTTAGTTACATGTGTTGGAGAGCTAACAGTAAGACAAAGATTGTAGGCTTTTATAATATTTAAAAACGTTTCCCTGTGAGGGCTATGGCTCAGAAATTCAATATTAAAATCACCATATAGTACCACTGTTTTCCCAGTTGTCTTAAGTTTGCCTAAAGCAAGGTCCAATTTTTTTGAAAAAAGCACTTATGTTGCTAACAGGAGATCTATACATACATAAAATAATAGTATTTTCAGACATTAATTCTACAGCTGAGATTTCAAAGTCTCTTTCACAACCAAGTTTGCAAACAGATGTTATACTCTTATAATCTACATTTTCTTTTACATGTATACAGGTTCCCCCATGTTTTGATTCCATTTTACAAAAGCAGTTTGCAAGGTTAAAATGTAATATTTTTAAGTACTGAAAATACTCATTTTGTAACCAATGCACACAAAAACATAACACTGAAACACCTTTCCATTCACTATTGAGGAGTATATTTCTTTCATTAACTTTGTTTGTTAATGACTGTACATTTTGGTGTACAATCTTCAGTCTATATCTGCAATTTAATACTGCATCACATTTTTTTGTGATACTGTCTACTTCCCTAAAAATGTCTTTCACCCTTTTTATAAGACATCGCATCTTTCTTTATGACCCATTTGTCCAAAGTACTTTGGACTGCTTCTATATTAGTCCTATTGTGATTCCAATTTGTAGACGAGAGACTTCTTCAATCAAAAATTGTTTCCCACTGTGATTTAAATGAAGGCCATGGCTGGTGTGCATGGACCTGTCTAACGTGCTTACATTTATTAAGTTCACATACAGAAACTTTTTGCATAAAATATCTATCTCTTTGTTTACTCTTTCCATTAATTTATTTACACATGATCAAGGCGGAAGGTCGTATCTGTGTGGTTGATTTACAACAGCTACATTTGTGTTGCCTAATTTGGGTAGCACACTTTCAAGAACAGTGATGAGTTCACTACCTTTATCTCTGGCAACATCATTCGCACATGCAAAAATTACGACACAGTCTTTTTGGTTAAGGTTTTAACACGATTTTACTACTGTTTTTGTCACTTCTGCAATGTCTGCTCCTGGTTTGACAAAGGCTTGGACACTTGCGTTAGTTTGTGTATCTGCAACCTTTTCTGCTATCTGGCGTCCATGATTATCGGCAAAAATCAACACTTTTTGTTCTGTTTGCACACCTGAGGCCAGCCGACTGATTTTTTAATCACATTTCTTTGTTTAGGATGCGACCTGCGCGAAAAAATTACAGTGCACGGCTGTTGTTGTTTATAATTATTATCTGGACTCATATGTTCCTGATTGACATTGTTTGTGGAATCACGTTTGCCATTATAACTGTTTGATGCACTTACTTTATTATTTCCAAGTTTTGTATTGGTTTCAACAGTAGTTCTTCCTTTGATTACATCACTCGTAGCCGATATTTCTTCCAGGTTCAGACGATGCTCTGTTTGTTGAGTTTTACAGCCAAGATGTTGCAGCTCTTTCTCCAGTTAGGCTACAGTCATTTTAAGTTCACTGATTTCACTGTTTTTTGCACTTAAAACGAGACGAAAATCATCGCAATGTTTACATGTCGATGTCACTGAATTTGCATTTGCTGCGGTTTTTTCACTAGATTTTGATCTTGTAATGATTTCGTTTGCGTTTTTTACTTTAACTTCGCAGCAGTAACAGTTTCCAGGTCGAACAACGATACTTTTTTTTTGTACTGAATACATAGAGACTCATTCTTTTTTACGTTTTTCGAGGAACTCGATTTTCGTGAACCTTTTTTCACCGCCATCTTAACTGAACAAAGCAGTCGATACCATATAAATTACGTTACAGGCGACTCTCGGAGGAAATCGAAAATTCACAAACAGTAGCCTCACATTGGTTAAGGCAAAATTGGTATAATGAAGAGATGGTGCATAGCTTCATCGTCGCACTTCTCTTGCGACACACATTTCTTAACTTAACGGTATATTCGACTCGTAATACCATGCAGGCTATTGCGAAACTGACATATCTTCTAGCACGTTGTTTTCCATCGCAGGAGAGTGACTACGTGTGTTGACATACAAATGTGACCAGTAAGCATGGTCCGTACGTCAATTATTTTAAGTTTGTCACAGTAAAAGTGACGTACCACAAGTGCAGTACATTATACGATTTCCTACTTTCATAAGCTATAAGTGTACCAATTTTATAGGAATGACAGTTTTGACAAATGTCACAAGATATTTTGAAAATGCAATTGGTAGGTTGCAGAGCGTTTTATACTCAGAATAAGATTTTGCACATAGGCACACATTCTGTGCGATATTCCCGTAGATGTTGACAACGGCCAATAATTAGTAATTTTCGCCTTTGGCTTTTCCGTGTCTTTTTTTTCCAGTTGAATACATAGATGTCCACTTTACGTTGTGGTTGACATGGCTTTTAGCGCCGCTTCTGCTTACCTTCATGTTGCCTCTAGTCATATTTTTAATGTTCTATATGAATGCCGTTATACTCTACATTTACAAGCTACATAGGTAAGTTGAAATTTTTCTTCGGTAATTTCAATTTACTAATTTAAAAGGTATTTAAGTGAAGATTTTCTTCGAAACTAAACTTATTTTCCTTGACTGGCACTCTGTCTATCGATTATGTATGCAAAGGACAGGCTTTTCTGAGCAGATATCACATTTTTGCCTGTACTCTCCACACAGTGTATATGTCCTAGATTTTAACCTGAAGCCTGCAATAAAGAGACAATTTTTATGACGAATCCTGTGTTTAATAAATTATTGCAAAGGACAAAATATAGTTAAGATATGCCTGTAGCCATATATATTGCTGGTAAATTGGAAGAGAGACGCTATTACGTGTAAGACAAGACATATCTCAGATGACATAACTCTGAAACATTCTTTGCACACCATTTTCCCAGTGTAAAGTTATACTGATTTATTTTATTGGGATTTTGTGTTTTAGGACTGCAATGAACAATAATAAAAAAAGCTACAGTGTGGGATAACATAACACTGTGTATCATAGAGTTCAAGGAAGACAGTAAAATACTGTAATAGTTGTGGAGTGTGCTTTTACTAGGAAATTTTTGTATGTACAGAATATTTTCCGAGGGACAGTTGGGTATACTTGTAGAAAATAATTTATTTCTACCAACAGATATTTTATGCTACATTTCTATGTCTAAAAGTTGTTTTCAACATTTAAAGCTGCCAAACTATGACACCGGCTTGGTTTCTTTTTTTAAGTGGAAGCATATGCCTTTTTTGTGGCATTGCAAAGAGCCTTCTAAGAGGAATTTTACGGTGTGTTGAACATGATAGAATAACAACACAATAAAAGTGTCACAAACTACCATCCAGTTGTCAGGAAAAGAAGCTTATCAAATATGTGCCCTGCTGCCAAATATAATAAACAGATCTAAAGCAAATACGATCTGTGTCTTTACCTGTGTGAAGTCAGTCAATCTATGTTCTTGTGTGAAGTCAATCTATGTTCTGCTTTTGTAATGACCATACAACTTGTTGGTGAAGCTATTTAGAATTTAATAGTTTATAGAACATAGAGAATATGGTTTTTGTTAATGCTAAATATCCCAGTACTGTTTGAGGAATGCTACAGGTGATACCCAAAATATGTTCCGATTGTACCAAGCCCTTAAGACTCGTCTTTGCAAATATAGTGAGAAAAGTTTCAAGGACTTTATTCTTCACTGGAGGTGTGAAGAATAAAAGACAAAAACTTTAAAGAATGAGAACTGATTGGAGGAATGCAACTAATATTTTAGCAATGGTAACACACAAACCATCTGTCACTGTTGGGCAACTTGTATGTTTGAATGGGATCAGCTAAAGGAGCATTGTGCAAATAGCAAAGTCTCGCATATTTCATTCTTTCCACATTTCACTTGCAGGCTCATCAGGAGGATTTTCAAAATTGGTTTCAGTTCTGTGAATCTCTCGAAATTGCAAAGTGTTGGTGCATTTCTGTGCAAGATTTTGTTTATAGATGAAGCATTTACAAACTATGGACAAATCAGTCTTCATTGTATGCACTTACTGATGAACTGAAAATCCCCAGAGAAATGGATAAACGATGATCTTTATCTGTTAGCATGGCTTTGGGCTTTTCAAAAATTATGCCATTGCTACCTGTTTTATTGATGGGACTCTAACTAATCACATATATCTGCAGTTCTTAACAGATATGTTTCCCCAGTCATTAAAGGACATCCCACTGGACAAAAGGTAATCTGTATGATGCCAGTCCCTCCCAATCTGCACAGGTAACTGCTGTTCTAGAGTGTAACAGAAACTGATACATTTTCCTTAACATAATATTCAGAAATTGTTGGATTGGTCATTTAGGAAACACACAGTTGCTTGCATGCTCGCGAGACTTGACATCTCACGACTTTAATACGTAGGGAAAATAAATAAATAAAAAAGGTTTATAAGAAAACCTTGTTCAGTCCAGAGGACATAAAATGCTGCATAACGTGGACCTACACTATGAAAATTCCCAATGAAGTTCAGCATGCGATCTTATCTGTAGATGATCACTTTATTGACTGTAAAAATGAAATACAGTCCAAATGGAGATCTACATATATTCAGTCTGATTGTGATATGATTTCAAAGTGGTGCATTGATTGACAGCTAGCTTTAAATGTTCAAAAATGTAAAATTCTTCACTTCAAGAGACAAAACAAAAAAAGGTATATCTGACGAATATAGTATTAATGAGTCATAGTTGGAATCTGGAGCACAACACTTAGTAGGGACATGAAGTGGAATGATCACTTAGGCTCATTCATGGGTAAAGCAAGTAGCAGACTTCAGTTTATTGGTAGAATACTAGGGAAATGCAATCAGTCTACAAAGCAGATTGCTTCCAAATCACTCATGTGACCCATCCTAGAATATTACAATATGTGGGATACGTACCAGATAGGACTAGCAGGAGATATCGAACATATACAGAGAAGGGCAGCACGAACGGTCACAGGTGTTCTTGACCCGCAGGAGAGTATCACTGAGATGTGAAAGAACGGAACTAGCAGACTCTTGAAGATGGACAGAAACTATCTCAAGAATGTCTACTAATAGTTTCAAGAGAAGGCTTTAAATGATGTCTCTTGGAATATACTACGACCTCCTAAATATCACCCCCCAAAGGGATCATGAGAATAAGACTAGATTAATTCCAGCACACACACACAGGCATCTAAACAATCAGTTTTCCCGTACTCTATGTATGTATGTATGTATGGAATGGGGAAAAGACCAAATAACTGGTACAGTGGGATGCCCCCTGATAATGATTTTCACTGTGGTTCGCAGAGTGTGGATGTGGATATAGATATCAGTGCCCAGAATCAACATTTTGAGCACCTTATATGACTTTCATATTAATAAATGAATTATTCCCGAGTTATGTTTTTGGTACAGTAGGACAAATGTTGTGGGACCTCTGCTTCTAATGACGGACAGTGATATATTGCACTGTTATCTTGTTACTAAATGTTATGTTAAATTCCTCTTTCCAGTTCCACAGGATAAGATATATAGTCCTAGCATTTAAATTAAAATCCCACTATGGTAATTCAGTGTAATTGGATAGATAAAAAATTTACTCACCATGTGTTGGCAGGAAAACACACATATACAAAAAGATTTTGGAGGGGAAGGGTGTAGGGAAATGTACTGGAGAGGTTTGGGAAAAGGGGTAGAGTTTGGAAAAGTCACCTGGAACACCGGGTCAGGGTGGGATGAGAAGTAAAGACTGATTGTTGGGGACTACACTAGATGAGATTTGAAAGCCTGTGAGCTTAAAGGTCGAAGACAATGTAATATGCAAGGCAGAGGTTACATCTAGAACATTGTGCACACGTTAATAAGAGTGCAAAGCTAACTACACTACATATTACAAAAGTTGGAGGAGGATGGCGAAAAATAGACAGGCCAGAAAATGAAAGATGTGGAAAACTAGAAAGCAGTGAAGAATTGAGTAGTTCTGTGAAGAAACGCTGAGGTGGAAGACATTAACATAAATTATTGATACATTATCAAATATATAAAAATTACTCAAGCGGCAGCAGGAGAACACACATGTAAAAAATGTTTTACTTATGCGAGCTTTTGAAGCCAGTGGTTCCTTCTTACAAGGGAACCTCCACATCGCAGCCCCCTCAGATTTAGTTATAAGTTGGCACAGTGGATAGGCCTTGAAAAACTGAACACAGGTCGATCGAGAAAATAGGAAGAAGTTTTGTGGAACTATGAAAAAAACAAGCAAATTATACAAACTGAGGTGTCCATGCACAAGATAGGCTATATCAAGGACAGGATGAGCTCAGGAATGCCGTGGTCCCGTGGTTAGTGTGACCAGCTGCGGAACGAGGGGTCCTTGGTTCAAGTCTCCCCTTGAGTGAAAAGTTTAATTTTTTCAGTTTGTGACAAACTCTTATGTTTTCATCACTTTTTTGGGAGTGATTATCACATCCACGAGAAAACCTAAATCGGACAAGGTAGAAGAATCTTTTTACCCATTCGCCAAGTGTACTAGTTAGGTGGGTCGACAACATATTCCTGTCATGTGACGCACATACTGTCACCAGTGACGTATAGAATATATCAGACATGTTATCCTGTGGAGGAATCGGTTGACCTATGACCTTGCGATCAAATGTTTTCGGTTCCCATTGGAGAGGCACGTCCTTTCGTCAACTAATTGCACAGTTTTGCGGTGCAGTCGCAAAACACAGATGCTAAACTCATTACAGTGAACAGAGACATCAATGAACGAACGGACAGATCATAACTTTGCGAAAGTAAAATTTTCAGTCGAGGGAAGATTTGAACCAAAGCTCTCTCGTTCCGCAGCTGCTCACGCTAACCACGGGACCATGGCTCTCCTGAGCTCACACTGTCCTTAATATTGCCTATCTTGCGCATGGACTACTCAGTTTGTATATTTTGTTTATTTTTTCATAGTTCCAAACAACTACTTCCTGTTTTCTCGATTGATCTGTGTTCAGTTTTTCAAGGCCTATCCACTGTGCCAACTTATAACTAAATCTGAGGGGGGTGCAATGGAGATGTTCCCATGTTAGGGCAGAAGGGCTTCCAAAAGTAAAAATTTTTATTATGTGTGTTCTTCTGCTGCCACTTGGTGAGTAATTTTTTATCTGTCCAATTATATTATAATATCCATTGTGCCAGGAGGAGGAGCCACCGCCTCCAAAAGCTTGCATAAGTGAAACCTTTTTTTTTATGTGTTTTCTCCTGCCGGTTCTTGGTTAGTAGACTTTTTAATCTATTCAACTACATTATATTGTCAAACATTGATTACTTTCAGTGTCATAATTTGGTAGCTAAAAGAGTAAAAAATTACTTGCTTGTGTCAAGTAATTACTCAAATTGTCCGTCCACTGTGACTTAGCAAAAACCACAACTCGATATATTTGTGTGTTCTGGTTATAATGTACTCATTCTGGATACATTTTGCTTGCCTCGCATAGGTACACACACACACACACACACACACACACACACACACACACACACACACACACACACACACACACACACACACACACACACAGAGAGAGAGAGAGAGAGAGAGAGAGAGAGAGAGAGAGAGAGAGAGAGAGAGAGAGAGAGAGAGAGAGAGAGAGAGAGGGGGGGGGGGGGGGGGGAGGGAGAGGGAGAGAGGGAGGGAGTGGGAGTTAGTGAGTGTGGGGGGGGGGGGGGGGGCAGCAGAACAGGCAAGAGAGGGAGAGTTACTGAGTTACTTCCTAATCTAAATCCTCGTGCATCACCCGACTTAATTCGACTACATTGCATTATCCTCGATTTGCTTTTGTTATGTTCATCTTATATCCTCCTTTCAAGACACTATCCATTCTGTTCATCTGCTCTTCTAAGTCCTTTGCTGTCTCCGACAGAATTACGATGTCATCGGCGAACCTCAAACTTTTTATTTCTTCTCCATGGACTTCAATACCTACTCCGAATTTTTCTTTCGTTTCCTTTACTGCTTGCTCAATATACAGATTGAATAACATCGGGGATAGGCTACAACCCTGTCTCACTCCCTTCCCAACCTCTGCTTCCCTTTCATGTCCCTCGACTCTTATATCTGCCATCTGCTTTCTGTACAAATTGTAAATAGCCTTTCGCTCCCTGTATTTTATCCCTGCCACCTCAGAATTTAAAAGAGTATTCCAGTCAACATTGTCAAAAGCTTTCTCTAAGTCTATAAATGCTAGAAACATAGGTTTGCCCTTCCTTAACCTAGCCTTTAAGATAAGTTGTAGGGTCAGTATTGCCTCACGTGTTCCAATATTTCTACGGAATCCAAACTGATCTTCCCCGAGGTCGACCTCTACCACTTTTTCCATTTGTTTGAAAAGAATTCACATCAGTAATTTGCATCCGTGACTCATTAAACTGATTGTTCGGTAATTTTCACATCTGTCACTACCTGCTTTCCTTGGGATTGGAATTATTATATTCTTCTAGAAGTCTGAGGGTATTTCGCCTGTCTCGTACATCTTACTTACCGGATGGTAGAGTTTTGTCAGGACTGGCTCTCCCAAGGCTGTCAGTATTTATAATGGAATATTGTCTAGTCCCAGGGCCTTGTTTCGACTCAGGTCTTTCAGTGCTCTGTCAAACTCTTCACGCAGTATCATATCTCCCATTTCATCTTCATCTACATCCTCTTCCATTTCCATAATATTGTCCTCAAGTACATCGCCCTTGTATAGACCCTCTATATACTCCTTCCACCTTTCTGGTTTCCCTTCTTTGCTTAGAACTGGGTTTCCATCTGAACTCTTGATGTTCATACAAGTGGTTCTCTTTTCTCCAAAGGTCTCTTTAATTTTCCAGTAGGCAGTATCTATCTTACCCCTAGTGTGATAACCCTCTACATCCTTACATTTGTCCTCAAGCCATACCTGCTTAGCCATTTTGACTTCCTGTTGATCTCATTTTTGAGATGTGTGTCTTCCTTTTTGCCTGCCTCATTTAGTGCATTTTTATATTTTCTCCTTTCATCAATTAAATTCAGTATTTCTTCTGTTACTCAAGGATTTCTACTAGCCCTCGTCTCTTTACCTACTAGATCCTCTGCTGCCTTCACTACTTCATCTCTCAAAGCTACCCATTCTTCTTCTACTGTATTCCTTCCCCCATTCCTGTCAATTGTTCCCTTATGTTCACCCTGAAACTCTGTACAATCGCTGGTTTAGTCAGTTTATCCAGGTCCCATCTCCTTAAATTAGCACCTTTTTGTAGTTTCTTCAGTTTTAATCTACAGTTCATAACCAATAGATTGTGGTCAGAGTCCATATCTGCCCCTGGAAATGTCTTACAATTTAAAACCTGGTTCCTAACTCTCTGTCTCACCGTTATGTAATCTATCTGAAACTTTCTAGTATCTCCAGGGTTCTTCCATGTATACAACCTTCTCTCATGATTCTTGAACCAATTGTTAGCGATGATTAAGTTGTGCTCTGTGCAAAACTCTACCAGCCGGCTTCCTCTTGCATTTCTTAGCCCCAATCCGTATTCACCTACTATGTTTCCTTCACTTCCTGTCCCTACTGTCGAATTCCAGTCACCCATAACTATTAAATTTTCGTCTCCCTTCACTACCTGAATAATTTATTTTATCTCATCATACATTTCATCAATTTCTTCATCTACATTTATGTATAATTACCTATTTTTACTGTCTACTACTTTGATCCAATAACTCATTAAACTGGTTATGTGGTATTATTGATAAAAATAATCATACATAACTTTAGGATGGGTTCTGGAACTCTTATTTCAGTGTGATCTGTTGTAATCAGCTGTAACTATAGATTCATATGCTATGATCTAGGTAAAATCAAATGGTGGCAAGTCCAGGATGGAATAACAATAATATGGAAAAGCATAGATCACTACTCACCACAAAGAGGAAGTGTTGAGCTACAGAGAGGCATGAAGACAGAATGCTGAAAATATTTAAACACATCTGAGGTGCCCTCTGCAGATGACATACCACTGCCACAGGCACGGCCTTTTGAAAGTACTTGCATGCGTCACTGCATTCCACTGCTCTTAGAGAGATCATGAATTCTTAAGACGTCCATGCTGTCCTCCTTGTCCTCTGTGTTCTGCCTAAGGTGACATGTTGTGGGTCACACCGTACGGCAACACTCGCGACACCGGGACTGTTCCATGTCGACCTCGGGCATTGGCTCTGGTGACGGTGCTTGTGATGCTGATCATATTTTTACCAGCAGTTGCTTGGGCATGGGGTGACAGAATTGCTGATGATAGTATTGGAAACGTTAGAGGAACTGTTGGTTCGACCACTGAGGATGAATGCCCTCGCCCATGTGGGAGTGGAGGACCAGCAGCAGCAGGTGATGCGATGTCCGATGTGAAGGGGCTTGGAGGCATTGGTTTGACATCAGGGGGCATCCAGCCGTCTACACGAAGGCAAAACTGATTATGGTCCCTCAAGTAGAGGCAATCCTCTATGCAGATGTCACAGAGTCACTGCCCCCATCTGGCAATGACAGCTGGAATCCATTCAGGGCATGTCTGAAACCGTGCACCGAAACAGTCACTCCCGGCCAGAAGAGGCATGGCAGCTGCACGAGTTGATTTCCAGGTGTTGGACACATCAAGTGTAGGAGTGTCCTTGGCTGGTGCCCGTGGAGTAGCTCCACTGGGTTGTTCTTGCCGAACTGCATGCAAGAGTACAAGGAGAGAAACTGATCTAAGGCAACGTCAGACGAAGAATTGGCAACGTACTTTTCAGCTGAGATTTTAATATTTGCACTAGGTGGGGTGAGGGTGTGATGAATGTCGTAGGAAACGCAAAATGCCACCGCCTAACATCGTAGACGTAGAAGCGACTCAGTAGCAGAAATATGTTGATGCAATGTTTGAGACCCTCACAAGTAACTTCAGACCCAAGATAAATGATAGAAGGTTAAAAAAAAATGACATTTTTCTAAAGTACACTTCTAACTGGAGGATGCAAAAAGAGTTTGCAAATGTTCCTCAGTGGAGGCATGGTAAACCACAATTTCTTCCAGATAGTTTGCACAACCCATCACAGACACTGGAACTTATTCCAAAAAATGTTGAAAAATAGTGGGAGCATTGGCGACTACAGAAGGCAACCGCAAGTATTGGTACAGCCTAAAAGGATTATTGACAACTAACATACGTTGTGACTCTGTATATAAAAAGAATTGTAAGTAGGCTTCTGACAATTAAATTTTTCAGAAATATTGACCACCTGGTAACTTTGCAGACAATTTGTCCAGGTGCGCTATTGGGTATGTGCATTCGCAGAAACTTTAAAATCGCCACAGAGGCATGACTGGTCCAACAGTTTCTTTACTAAAATTAAGGGGTAGAGCATTCACTTGATGCAGTAAGCTGAGCAACAACAGATTCTGTGAGCCAGTGTAATTCATCTTTGACTTGTTCCCTGAGTGCCACTGTAACCAGACAGGCCCAGAAAAAATGAGAACGAGCAGAAGGTTTTACGGTAATTTGCACATGGAAATTGTTGGCACACCCCAATCCCAGAGAGAACAAAGAGGAAAACTCGGAATGTAATGCATCTGTGTGCACATGCTCAGACATTAAATTGTTGTCATCTGAAACAATAAAACCAAACAACTTAAAAACATCTAATCCAAAAAGATTCTCCATATGTGCATTATCTACAACAAGAAATATAAGTAACCAGACTACTCATTTATAGGTCACCGGGGCAGAGAATTGGCCAATTTGCTAACTTTTGTGACAGACGGAGAAGCAAATGGGAGCCCAAGTCCATATAAGTATGTGAGTTTAACTAGGTTACCACAGCATGTGCAGAACTTTATGAAAAAACATAACATCAATGAAAAGCTGTATTTGGTGCTACAGAAATAGCCGATAACAATGTTTACATCCATATCAACAAAAGGACCTTTGGATTTTTGCATTACACGCAAAGCAATGTGACCTTTTCTGTTACAATTGACAGGTAGTCCAACATTTTGGGCAGTCTAGGTGCTTGTGGTTAATGAAACAAGAAGGGCAGACCGAGAGTGTGAAGCATGTATGTTGCTGTTGACTGACTTGTTTACTTTGTTGGTGGGGCTGCTGCTGAGAGCAAGTTCGGTTGCCTTGACACTGTGATCGTGTGCAGACTGCCACCACTGTGCCTTCCCCATGAGAACTACCTGAAGCTTGACCCTGAAACTTATCAGAAGCTTGGTGTGGAGGAGAAGGTTGGATTGCCAATACCTCCCACTGTGACTCAGTCTGATTACCAACAGCTTGTGACACCTTGAACAACTGTGCGGTAGCTAAAACCCTGGAGAGGGCTTGATTTTCGCACTGGAGGGCACACTTTCACACCTCATGATCCAGAATTAATGAATGATAGCATCTCTCACCATCTGATAAGCATATGGCTCTTTATGCTCATCGGACACAAAATGACGATGACGTAATCTGTGGAGTTTAGCTGCCCATGCTTGACAGGTTTGATGTGGTTGCTTCCTGCAGTGGTGAAATTCAACCCAGGTTGCAATAACATGGTTGTGCTTACAGTAGTACTTTGAAAGTAGTTCACACATTTGGTTGGATGTTAAAGAAGACAGGTCTTGCAAATGGGCAAGTTGACATAGGACTTGATACATCCTTGGCAATATTCTCGAAAGGAATAACGCAGGACATAAAATAGCATCAATAATCCCTAAAGCTTGAAAGTGTTGTCGCAGACATTTCTCGTATGCGTCCCATTCTTCAACAGGCTCACTGTATGTAGTAATTGGAGGCAGATAAACCAAGCGGACCTTGGAGGGCAAAACAGCAGGCGGCACAGACTGACTGACTAGACAAAGCTAGTGATTGAAGTATTTGAATTTGATCATCCAGTGCTTGTGATTCAAGGTGCAGCGCTGAGTGAATGATTCTTGCTGTTCAACAACCAACATAAAATGTCCTCTGTATCACTGATAGAATAAATGGACGACCAACTAGAGTACAAATTTGCACAGAGAACAGGACCACACCCATCGCTAGTTGTGTTGTAATTAGGTATAAGTACAACACAACCAGTAGACTGTAAACAACTTTATTCCACAGATGCATTAACGACTTGAAAACAATATTTAAGTAACATTCAGCAGGAACCAATTACGTACACAAAAACATAAGTAAAAATGAATATAAGCACGAAATATCGCGACAAACTAAATTACATTTCGAGCATAAAATTATAGGTTAACTCCCAACAAAATTTCTCATCAACATCGTTTGGTTGCAGATGATAAGCTATCTGTAATAAATAATACACAAGTGGTCCTGAAAAACCATGTAAACTGAGTCTAAAGGTATTAACAAAAAGAAACTAATTGTTGTTTGAACTAAATATCCACATAATTTTGTAATCATTTAGTAAAAATGTTCATGTTGGAGATTAAATAAAACAGAAACCCACTGATAATGGCACAGATGTGCTAAAATATGTTTGAGAACTTGGAAAAAATGTTTTGCATAACTGTCGGACCTTACATCCATCAATTTGTACACAAAGCAATTGTACAATAGCTTGACCAGCCTTAAACATACTGGGGCCAATAGCAGGCTCTGATGGTGATCTCTCTCTCTCTCTCTCTCTCTCTCTCTCTCTCTCTCACACACACACACACACACACACACACACACACACACACACACACAGTCTGAGGTGCCTTCTGTGGACAACATAGCACTGCCACAGTCACTGCAGTTGTTGAAATTCAGATACTGTTGGTGGTTTTAATGTGGACGGAGGTTTGGATGGAGTGGAGCCATCAGAAAGGAGAAGTTCAACATCTGGGAAGGTGGGACACGGGGTTAAGGAGAACTAAGTGAAATGGATGGGATAGGAAGGATTGAGGTTGTGAAGAAATAAGCATAAGGTGTTCTGACCCTGAGTCCAGATCATTAAGATATCACCCTGAATCATACCATGGGTTTGGGAGGCTAGGAAGGTTTCCTGTAGATGACCTATAAACAGGTTGCCACGGGAGGATGCCATGTGGGTGCACATGGCTGTGCTACAGATTTGTTTATATACCTTCCCTTCAAAGGAAAAGTAGGTGTGCGCTAGGGTGTAGTTACTAAGGAGTTTGACTAATGAGGTAGTGGGTTTGAAGTATGAAGCATGTTGGGAGAATTAGTGTTAAATAGTGGCAAGACTATATGGATATGACAGATGTTGGTGTACATGGATGTGGTGCCAACAGTGACGAGTAGGGGTCCAGGAGGTAGAGGGGTGTGGATGGTGGAGAGTTTATAAAAGAAGTGGTTGGTACATAAGATGTAGGAGGCTAGATTTTGGGCCATAGCTTGGAGGTGTTGGCCAATGAGGGCTGAAATTCTTACAGTGGGAGCACAATAACCAGCTACAGTGGTGTGTACAGGATTGTTGGGTTGGTAAATTTTGGGGAGCAACGTGGAAGTTGTGTGTCTGGGGTGTCATAGTGGTGAGGAGGGAAATGAATTCACAGGAGAGGCTCTAGGAAGGCCTAAGGCTTTAAGCAGGGTGTGGAAGTTATGTTGCATGTTTTGGATGGGATCACTGTGGCAGAATTTATTGGTGGCATAGTCAGATAATTGCTGGATGCCAACAGTGGGGGAAATTTGTCAACAGGTAGGGAGGGTAGGTGAGGATATGTTATAGGCTGTGTATGGCTATCCTATCTTCTGCTGAAAGGTTAATGTTCTTAGGAAGGGATGACCTGCAGAAGGATGGTGAGGTCAAGTTGGAGGTGAGGGATTCTGGAAGATGACCAGGGGGTGGTTAGGTGGGTTGGTTGGAGGATCACAGTGGGACAGTGGTATGAACCAGAGAGGCAGGTTAACTGTTGAGATTAGACTGGCTTTGGGTGGAGAGATTTGTGGCAAATAAGTGTTTCTATTGCAGAGTTGGGGAGAAGAAGAACAGGTCTTTGACATGTCTAACGTGGGTAAATTTGGTGTAGTGCTGAAGGTGAGCCCTTTGTACATAGCTGAAACTTCTGGGGAGCTGAGAATTTTTAGTGCAAAGGTTATAAACAGTGATGTATGATTGTTTCAGCTCTGGATTTAGTGGAGTGTTGGAAGGGAGTTTTGGGGGATGTGGTAAATGGAAAAAGTCACTTCGGCGGGGTCTGGTTGCTACTAGCAGCTGATGACAAAGTAGGATAGTTTGTTGATAGTGGTGCCCTACGGCAGGCTGAATGACGTATTACCCATCAAGTAGTACAAGCCCTAAATAACAAATTATCACCAGTTGGTATGTTTTGTGACCGTTCCAAGGCATTTGACTGTGTGGATCATGTCCCACTCTTAGAAAAACTCGGGTTTTATGAAATTGAAGGCTATACACACAGCTGATTTGAATCATACTTAGCGAAGAGAAAGCAAAAAGTTGTGCTGAATAACACAAATAATGTTAGGAGGGTGGTAAATTCTAGTGAATGGGGAGTTACCATAAAGGGAGTCCCACAGGGTTCAATTTTGGGTCCTCCGCTGTTCCTTATTCATGTGAATGACCTCTCACTTAACACTCAGCAAGCAGAACGAGTACTTTTTGCAGATGACACGAGTATTATAATATATCCCTTTCCAGAAAAAGCAGCTGAAGATATTGTTCAGGGTGTCTTTCAATGAATTATTAAGTGGTTCACAAAAAATGGACTCTCCCTTAATTTTGAAAAAAAAAACTTACTATATTCAGTTCTGTACACAGAATAAGAGTTATACCGACAATTGATATAGCATATGAACAGGGCTGAGTTAACAGGGTAGTTTTCTCCAAATTTTTGGGTGTTCACATTGATGACAACTTGAACTGGAAGAAGCATATTACTGAGCTTCTCAAACAATTAAGTTCAGTTCTTTCAGTCTTCATATAATCGCCAGTCTTGGTAATAAACAGATCAGCCTCCTAACCTACTTCGCATATTTCTGCTCAATAATGTCTTATGTAGTAGTTTTCTGGGGTAACTCACCACTTAGACATAAAATATTGATTGCTCAAAAGGGAGCGGTGAGAATAATAAGTGATGTTCACCCAAGAGCTTCATGTGGGCAGGAGTTAGGTATTTTAACTGCACCATCAGAGTACATATATTCGCTAATGAAATTCATTATAAATAATCCATCTCAATTCGCGAAATACAGTGATGTTCATACATACAACACTATATATATATATATATATATAAAGAAACTTCCACATGGGAAAAATATATTAAAAACAAAGATTCCAAGACTTACCAAGCGGGGAAGTGCCGGTAGACAGGCACAATAAAATAACACACAAACACACACACAAAATTTCGAGCTTTCACAACCTGCGGTTGCTTCGTCAGGAAAGAGGGAAGGAGAAGGAAAGATGAAAGGATGTGGGTTTTAAGGGAGAGGGTAAGGAGTCATTCCGCTCCTGGGATTGGAATGACTCCTTACCCTCTCCCTTAAAACCCACATCCTTTCATCTTTCCTTCTCCTTCCCTCTTTCCTGACGAAGCAACCGCCGATTGTGAAAGCTCGAAATTTTGTGTGTGTGTTTGTGTGTTATTTTATTGTGCCTGTCTACCGGCGCTTTCCCGCTTGGTACGTCTTGGAATCTTTGTTTTTAATATATATCTTGTAATCTGACTTCTTCCACATCATATCGATAAAATAATCATGAAAATGATCTACGGAACATGGCGGGATTGATTGGTTTAGACATGCAGCTGAACATAATGTGTTTGATTTCAATGGCTGCTTCTTAACCAGGGTCATATGGACCCTTCCCTCCACTATCAGTTTTTCTTAACTATGCAGATGGGAGTTACCCTTACAGGATATTCACTGTTCCTGAAATCATCCCAGCTTCAGTGTACAGTAATCTACTATCCCCATACCCTCCATAAAACTGTTCCTGCCCCATCTGTCCTGTCACTTCCTCACAGTTTGCCTCCCATCACCTTCAGTGAGTCTTTTCCCCACCTCCGCTCTGCTCCTCTCCTTTCTGCTCCCCAAGCTCCCTCCCCCCCCCCCCCCCCCCCCCCACCACACACACACACACCTCCACTCTCCGTCTCCCACAGCCTTGAAATGTTGCTGGCAGCCCTGGCCTATCACTTCTAGTCCTTGCACACTCTGCCAGGCAGTGCGGATTCCTCTTTCCACTTGTCAGGTACTGCCAGCCCTTCCCCACCGCACTACGGATTGTTGCTCCCATTTCATTTGCATTCTGGCCAGAGAAAGTGGTCATGTATTGTGTGAGATTTGCTTGCTTGTGTGAATGTTTTGTTTTCTGAAGAAGGCATTGGCCAAAATGTTAAATGTAACAGTCTTTTCGTTGGCCTGTCTGCAATTCACTGTGTCATCTTTATGGTAAGTATCAATCTATCCTTTTCATAAAATAAGAATTTGGATGAACTGCTAGGAAAACTTAACAGTGTGGAATAAGAAATAAATATGAACGTAAAACTGTGAACAAAACAGTTACAGTGCTGTAAGAAATTGCAGCACTGTGATGGAATCGTTTCTGACTGCTTAGAATTCAAAGACTTTTTCCCAACACTGCAAACATCACTTCTTCATTAGACTGTACCTGGTGGCTTTTTGTGTCACTAATAATGAAATCTGGTGCAAAAGCTTTTGACAGCTGAATTGTAAGTTTGCGTCAAAATTAGGTATTGCTGATGAATGAACAATACCTACTGACAAAATGTGATATATCCATTTCCTGCTGTAGTTATACTCCTTTTGATGAAACAAGTGGTCCAACATATGACAATGCTTTTTGTCAACTTTTAACTACAAAGCACAGAAGGCTGCTAGTAGTACCAAAGCTATGCTACAAAAATAATAGTATAGCTGTAGCAATACTGAGGCATTTCCATAGAGTCATATACAGAATCACGTTTGTTATTTGTTTTGGTAGATGCCCAAAGAGGTTGCACTGAGCCAGCTTTAACTGTCAGGGCTCTTCCTGTGCTGTACAGGTTATAATTGTTGTTCTGTAACTTTGTCTCTCTCTTCATTAGTCATATTTGGCATATATTTAATATTTTTCTAATGATTTAGTCCTGGCACTGCCATTTTTCACCTGGCAAAAGGGAACAACCTTGAACTGTGTGTTGCAATAGATAGTTGCAGGGAAGATACCAAATAAAGGTCTAGATAGTGATAGATTGAATGAAACCTTAGAGAGAGGATGGCAAATGAAAGTGATAATTTCTAACAAAAGTGATTAAATAATAGAAATGTATATCTACAGCTCAGAAAAAAACTAGATGATGAATAATTGTGACCCTACCTGAAATGAACAGTGTGGGTAAATGTGTGTCTTTACATGTGACCTGACTGTTAACTTTCTGTAATTTATATGACGTGTTTCCCCATGCATCAGTTATTGCTATGTTATGGGAAAGTTTCTCTTATGTTCCAGTGCCATTTATTATTATGCACTCTTACTGCCTGATTTTTATGGGTTGTGTACAGCTAGGTAGTTGGCCTTAGTTTTCATTTTTATATTGCTTCATTTTTATCAATGTTTCTCAACATTTTATTAATCATCAATGAGAGAGGGGCTTGTAAATTAATGCCTGCTCAGTGGACTACTGTTTCATTAGACTAGGCAGTAGTTTGAAGACCTTTGATGAATGCTCGCCAGTCAGTACAAGAAATCAGGCTGCATACAAAATAGACACTTTGACTTTCAAAACTTTAACAGTAGATTGCCAAATTATTCTCAGCAAAGTTCCAGAATTTACTGCCCTCCAGTAAAGTTGACACACTAAATTATTTTCAAAACTAAGAGCTGTCTGAAACCTGAAGTAGAAAGCTCTGAAATATTGAGGTATGGAACGTATATAGAAAAGACAGATTAGACACCACAGGAGTAGGAGTGTTAATTGCAATCAGCAAAAATATTGTAGCTACTAAGGTCGGAATTTAGTCTGACTGTGAAGTTATCTGCATGTGTAATAGCTCTAGATGAACTCAAGCTAGTTATTGGATGGTTTTACCAGCTATCCGATTCTGCCGTGTACAGTTTTAGAATCATTCAGAAGAGTACTACACATAGTAGTGTGGATATGTCCCAGTCGTGCAATATTAGTTGGCGACTTTAACCTACTGTGTATAGACAGGGACATCTATGGATTCATTTCGGGTTGTATAAAGTGTCAGTCTTGTGAAGTACTTTTTGAACACTTTTTCCAAAAAATGTTTTCAGCATCTATTTTGACAGGCCACACACAATGGAAATAATTTAGACCTTATAGCTTCAGACAGGCCTGATCTTATCAAACAGTGTCAATATAGAGGCAGGGAATAATGATCATGATGGCATCATAACAACATTAAAATTAACAAATCCACCATGAAAGATAAGAGCGTATTTTTCCTGAAAAGAGCAGATAGGCAGTTGTTAGCATTCCACTTACAAAATAGACATTATGTAGTTCCAATACGATGGATGTAGAGGAATTATGGACCAGGTTTAAATGGATTGTAAATCGTGCCCTGGAGAAGTGTGTGCAGAAAAGACCCACCAGGGTTTAATAACATAATTTGGAAATTGCAGAGGAAGCGAAGACCGTTCCCTTGGCTCAGAAAAGAGCCCAAAAATGATGGCAGCCCAAAGTTAGTAGAAATTCGTGCCACAAAGAAACATGTTGTAATGTAATGTAAGTGGATTTCCATATAGAGTAGCAGGTAGGACCTGCATGTGGCTTATAGAGAAAGATTTTCATATGATAGGGAAAAAAGAGAAAAATAAAGCAATGCATACAGTTTCTAACACAGAGCATATATAAACATGATGTCTTATCAACAATCACACAGTGTTGTAGAAAATTTCCAAAATGAAGACAGACAGAAAGCTTTGTCGGGAATGAAAATAGCCAAGCCCTTATGCAGAAAATTAATAGTGTTGCCCACACCATCAAATAATACCTGCCGTAACTGACACTCATAAGCTTGTGTAATTTGCTTTTTTTGGCTCCAATATGTCATATGGTGTCACATTTTATAGAAACTCGGTTCATTCACTAGCACATCAGTTATAATAATTAGCTCATATCTCAGATGTGAAAAGTTTTTCACCTTCAAAATTTTTGTAGTGATGGGAAGTAAGTTGTGCCAATGTTGTGGATTTAACTCCAAACCCTCTTCCAGTGACAGTATACAACACTGGTTCTGTTGGCTTGTTAACTGGGTAAGAGTGTCTTCCTCCAAAGTGCATTTTGAAGGAAGACACCATGTGCTTGCATATAGGAAGGACACTTGTTACTGGAAAAAGTAAAAGCCACGGTTTATGAACTGGCATTAAGCCCTACTTTCCACCACCCGTGAGCTACTTCTGGTGTTTCTTTTTTTGTTACATGTCATCTCACTGTACTTCTAAACCTATCTATGAAAATTGTTGCTGACTGCCATACTATGATATACATTGTGAATAACCTCCACTGTGCGTACCACCACCGGCCACAGTTGCAGGTTTGCCTGATTTAAAATAGGGACAAAAATATAGAGGAATATAATGTGAGGAAAAGATTGATTACTACTATGACAGTTAAGTTGCAGTCAGGCACAATTAAAAGACAGTCGCACGTTAGCATTCGATAGAAAAGAAAGAGAAAAACGTGTGCGTTAATTCAAACAAGCAACCACACCTCATACACTCATGACCATTGTCTCCAGCAGCTTGGAGAGCATCACACCAGCAAGCATACATAACACACACATGACCGGGCTGCCGAGTTGCCAGATATGATGAATGTGTTTGTGTTTCTCTTTATTTTTCTTACAAAGGCTGTAGCCAAAAGCCAATGGGTAATTGATTTTTTTAATTTGGCCTGTCTGTAACGTAATACGTCATCTTTATGGTGAGTAGGCATCACTCTTTTTTCTTACATTGTTGATATTCCAACCTAGAGTTTACATTGTTTGATAGAGGAATGTAAAATTAGTTAATGTCATACATCAAAACCCGAAAAAGAGCCAACTTTTCATCCAATT
Organism: Schistocerca gregaria; assembly: GCF_023897955.1. Taxonomy (NCBI): domain Eukaryota; kingdom Metazoa; phylum Arthropoda; class Insecta; order Orthoptera; family Acrididae; genus Schistocerca; species Schistocerca gregaria. Next base: position 496,672,048 of record NC_064925.1, on the reverse strand, counting down.
CATGTGATAATAAATTTTGCAAATTTAGAAGTCATAAACTACACATCAATCTGGTAAATGGATACAGCTGTGTTGATGTAGCTGGAGATATTCTACCCTTCTCCAGCTTCACTGGAGAAAACGTCCCTCCCCCCTCCCCATACCACCCCATATTTTTAACTGATCCACACTCAAATAAAATCAATGGGAGGAAGGAGGAAAAGCATAGGTCCTTGACATGGTTCAGTCATCCTTGTATCCAGATATACAGCATGAAAGCTTTCATGAGAATTTCAGTCCTCCAAGGGAAAAAGTGAGAGAAGGAAAGGAAAAGATGTAAATCAGAAATATTTTTGACAGTACCTTTTTCTGGTGAATCTTTGTTTACGGTAAAACTACCTGTAAATGTGAATGTTTCACTGCCTTTCACTTTTGGTACCCCAACTCCCTGTTCTCTTTTTAATGATCATACAATGGAATTATAACAGTTATTACTGCCAATTCGTGGAACTCGAGCAACTGATCTCCCTCTTCTCTGCCATTTATGTTGCTTTCAAGAATTGTGGTTATTGGTAGATTGCCTTCCTACAGTCAAAAACTACCACATTTTCAGTAACAACTGAACTAATGCAGTGATGGCTGTTAGGGGCATTTGCATGTTGATACAATTATCTACTTTTAGTGGGCTGGTGCTATTGAACACCATACTGAAAGCTGTAGCTGTTGGGCTTCGATCGTCTGACTGACTTGGTAACAATTTGCAACTCATAAACCGCCACCTAAATCCCCACCAGTGTACAGGTATATCCCGTCAGGAGCCGGAAGAGCTTTGTTTGCTATTCCGTTCAGTTTGACTTGATTTATTTAATGTAGATTTTAATATTGTTTCCTCATTACATTCTTGTTGTTCAGTCGTGTTCATGCGTAAGACTATGACACACTTTATCTCCTCATTGTGTGATTATTGCTGTCAGGAAATTTAAAACTGCTTCTCAACTTCTGTTGACTAATATACTAAAGACCTTTGGAAAGTCCTGGATGGAATAATAACTATATGGAAATGATAGACTGATTTTTACCACATAGAGAAGGCCATGCACAACTCACACACAACCACTGTCTCCAGATATTGGAACACAACTGCTCCAGTATGTGGAGACAGCAGTCATGTCTGAGTGAGTTGTGCTTATTTGAATGTGTGTGTTTTCTATTTTTGGAAGGAGGACTTTGTTTGAAAGCTTAACATTTTAGCAGTCTTTTTCACTGTGCCTGTCTGCGACTCAGTGCCTCCTCTGTGTAGTTAGTAGCATTCTGTCCATTTCCTACAGCGTTTAGTGTTTATGTGAAACCTTTCATATTTGTAATCTGTATGTTTTGATGAACATAACACCACATCAACTGGATAACATCAATCTTCTGTCAAATCATAATGTCCAGCGTGAAGCCTCGGCACACAAGTCTGTTTAAAGAATGAATATGAATGAAACATAACTATTGTCAAAAATATATACGTATTTTCCAAGGACTTGACACGTCTCCAAAGTAGGCTGGCAATGTGAGGAGCATCCATGTTCATGTTCATGTTCACGCAGTAACTTCCTCTTGTGTCCCGTATTGAAGAGAGACACCATCCTCCAACATGATTCTCCACATGCAAATAAAATAAGAGCCACATAGTATGTGGGTTCTTCTTTAGGGTAGCTTATTTTATGATTTTCTTCATTAATTGGTAAGAATTCACAGGGATACACACAAATTCTCTAGAGTGGTGTGTAACACCACAGCACTATTACCTCAGTTAGCCTCTCTTTTTACCTTGCTTTGTGATTTCAACACACACTGTTAGTACAGATCAGCTAGTTGAGCAAGTCTTCTTGGGTTTTTGGCTTTGTCAGAATAGAGGGATACCAACACATTTTATTTTACTGCAGATGGCTTAATACTTTGCAGACCTAGACTTGTAGCTGTGACACAAAGGCATGTCCACAGTGATTTGTAAAACGTCGTCTGTTATCTAGTCATTTAATGAATGCCATACTTGAAACCCACTGTGCTTATTTGTGGTAGTCGCTACGAAGTGCAAAGATATCTCCTCAGGCAGCATACACAATCAAATGCTTCACCACCTCGGTGAAATAGCAGACAAAGTATTCTGATGATAATTAACAAGATTTGACAAGAGGGGATTTTTTCCACTCATAGACAGAAAGTATCACTATGCCAATATTGAAACCTGTTAAAAACTGTCACAATACAGATAGCTACAGACTGATAACCTTAACAGAAACCCTATGCAAACTGCTGAATTAGGGGCTTTGTTAGTGTCTGGAAGATAAGAAATTTGCTTTTGCCATTTCAGTGTGGCTCTTGAAGGTCTCCTGACCACCTTTTATAGTTTGGTTGATGGTCAGGGAGGCCTTTGTGCATAGTCGACACCTGGTAGAGGTCTTCGATTTACAAAAGGCATACAGTACAACATGGTAGTTACACACCTTAGCCATGTTGTATGGATAGTGCTTCTGAGAGAGTCTACCAATTTTTATTAAAAATTTCTTATCCGATCGGCATTTCTGCATTAGACTTCATATAGCACATAGTAATCAACATGTACAAGAAAAAAGGGTTCCAGTGGTTTCACTCTTGAGTGCTAATCTCTGCATTTGTCATTACCCAATTTTCTGGTATTGCAGGACCAAATGTATCATCACGATTGTCTGTCATTGATTTTTTTCTGTACTGTAATTCAACATCACTGTGCTCAGCTCAGCAGAATGTCACCTTCAGACAACCATTCAAGAGTATTGTTTTTAACCAATAAAATCTATGGTCATACACTTCTGCAGAATTCAATCGATACAACCACATCCTAAATTCTATCTGGATAACCAACTGCGGGAAGTGGTATATCGCATTTGCTTTTAGGACTGCAGTTTATCAAAACTGACATAATTACCACATGTAAAGCATCTCGAAATGAACTGTGTGTGGAAATTTAAACTCACTATCCTTCCTTTGGAAACAGAATAACAGATTGTAGCAAAATTTTATGAGTATTTGATTTTAGCGTGATTAAACCATTTAGTGCCACTTACTGCTTAGCAACACTTTCCATTTCAGGCCTATTAGACTGTGTGCACCACAGTGGAGTCCACCTTGTGTCTGTAACTTTCCATGTGAGACCTATGAATCATGTGAGAACAGGGAGAAGAACAGGGGTTAGACTAGAAGACATGCAACAGGGGCTCTTTTTTTGCACAACATACAGAGATTCCCCTGTGGTGCATCCCCTGACCAGACTCTAATATCCATCACTGTAAGTTTACTCTTTCCTTAGCCTGAAATATACCAATGACTACCAGGACGATGAGAAAGTCAGCTATATATTTGAGAACAAACATTTTTACGGAAAACAGCTCACTGAATACAGCATCTACATGGAAGAATTGGCAGCAGTACACAGAGCTCCCTCATACGTGAAACCTCAACCTTCAATAAATATTCTCGTGCTCAATAACTCTCTTAGAAGCTTAAATGTGATTGAAAATTACTGTGCAACTCATTTATTTGTCTTCACAATTTTGTAAAGTTTTTATGCCACCTCCAAAATATAAGAACCTTTGTAGTATGCATCTGGATGTTGAGCTACCTAAGCATTCAAGGGAATGGTCATACCTATATATTAGTTGAGGAAATCTCCTCCATGGTCCTGCAGCTGATACAAATCCAGTATGCTGACTCAGATACCGAATCTTACAAAAGTAAAAAGAAAAAGAGATGATCAACATCCAGCCCAACAAGCTAAAAACAGTAAGACATTCTCCAAAAAGTGGAGAATGTCACTTCATCCCCTTCAAAGAGACTCAGTATTGGTCATACCTACTTTGAACACAGCTGCATATTGTGAAAGGACAACACTACACTGGAGCTACCCTGACTGCTGTAGGAGTACATGTTCCTATTTAGTATAGCAACATGTCTTACTTCTTTCTACTGTACAGATGAAGGTTATTCACATAGAAACATGATTTTAATTAGTAGTATAAAAAGGATCACCAACTGTGTGCACATTTATTGAATTTATATTGATCAGCTAGAACATTGTGACCACTGACCCTACTATAGATATAAGTTTGTCAAAGTGGTAACAGCGTCACCTGGCAAGGTATGACTGCTAGCAAGACATACGTGTGGAGCATGTAGCATCAGAGAGCATTATTTCCTTGTGTAGAATGTGGAAGGCACATTGTCTATCTGAGTTTGACCAAGGGTAGATTGTGATAGCACGGAGGCTCGGCGTGAGCATTTTGGAAACTGCTAGATTTGTCGGGTATTCAAGGAGTGCCGTAGTGTCTTCAACATGTGGCAAAACCAAGGTGAGACCATATCCAGATGTTACGGGGTTGCGTGGGCACTCCTTATTACAGATGTTAGACATTGTAGGTTAGGCAGACTGGTGAAGTGGGACAGGCAGTGAACTGTGGTGCATCTAACATCAGACTTTAATGCTGGGCAGAGTGCAAGTGTGTCTGAACACACAGTGCACAAACACCCCTAACAATTGGTGTTGGCAGACTGATGCATGTGCCAATGTTAACACCACATCTGAACTACAACTGAAATGGGCACATGGCCATTGGCACTGGATGGTAGTACTGTGGCAGAGCATTTGATGGTCTGATAAATTCCAATACCTTTTTCATCATACCAATGGGAGGGTACAAATTCACAGTCTTCCTGGTGAACAGCTCCTTGACACTTGTACTGAGGGACAAAGACAAGCTGATGGCAGCCCCATTGTGCTCTTGGGAATATTCATGTGGGCATCTGTGGGCCCAGTGGAGCTCATACAAGGCACCTTGATAGCCAATGAGTGTAGTACACTGGTTGCAGACCATGTACGCTCCTTCGTGATGACCATGTTTACAATTGGCAATGGCATTTTTCAACAAGATAATGCACCATGTCACAAGACCAAGAGTGTGATGTAGTGGTTTGAGGAACACCGTGGCAAGTTCTGATTGATGTGCTGGTCTCCCCAAATCACGAGATCTGAACCTGATAAAGTACATCTGGGATGTGATTGATCGTGGTGTTATCTCAGCTCATCCCCCCCCCCCCCCCCCCTCCATAGAATTTACCAGAATTAGATGGCTTGGGTGTACAGATGTGGTGGTGCCAACTCCCTCCAGTGACCTACCAGGGCCTTATTGCTTCCATGTCACAATGTGTTGCCACTGTTATGTGCCAAAGGTGGACATACTGGCTATTAAGTAGGCGGTCATAATGTTCTGGCTGATAGGTGTATATACAGATGTAAAGAGAGAAATTTGAGCACAGTGCATCAGCAAGTTGTGACAATGAGTCTCTTGCGATGGAGAAGTCGTTCACAATTTGCAGTTGCGCTTTGGGTATGCTGTGTACTCCAGAGAAGAAGGGATCTGATGACGATGGTCTAGCCTCAGAAAAAACAAGCTTATGTTATTTAATCACATACTTACTGTCATTCAATGAGTTATTTTGTCTATACTGGCTACAAGCATGTTGTACACTGAGGTGACAAGAGTCATGGGGTACCTCCCAGTATTGTGTTGGACCCCCTTTTGCCCGCCACGGTGCAGTGCCTCGATATAACATGGAGTCAACAAGGTGTTGTAAGTCCTGAGCAGAAATACTGAGCCATGCAGCCTCTATAGCCATCTGTAATTGCGAAAGTGTTGTCAGTGCAGGATTTTGTGCACAAACTGACCTCTTGATTATGTCTTGTAAACATTCAGTTGGATTCATGTTGGGCGATATGGGTGGCCAAATACTGTTCTTCAACCAGTTGTGAACATCTGTAGCCTGGTGATGTGGTGCATTGTCATCCATAAAATTGCATTGTTGTTTGGTAACATGTTCATGAATGGATGTAAATGGTTTCTAAGTAGCCGAACATAACCATTTCCAGTCAGTGATCGGTTAAGTTGAAGCAGCGGATGCAGTCAATTCCATATAAATACACCCCACACTGTTACAGAGCCACCACCAGCTTGCACAGTGTGCCTTGTTGACAATCTAGATTCATGGCTTTATGGGGTCTGCACCACAACTGAACTCTGTCAGCTCTTACTAACTGACATCTGGACTTATCTTACCAGACAACGGTTTTCCAGTCATCGAGGATTCAATTGATATGGTCATGAGCCCAGGAGAAGCACTGCTTGCTGTTAGCAAAGGCACTCACTTCAGTTGTATGATGCCATAGCCCATTAACACCAAATTTCGCTGCACTGTTCTAATGGACATGTTTGTCGCACATCCCACATTGATTTCTGCAGTTATTCCATGCAGTGTTGCTTGTCTGTTAGCACTAAAAACTCTACACAAAACTGCTGCTCTCGGTCAGCATTAGCCAATGCATTGTCCATGGTGAGAGGTAATGCTCGAAATTTGGTATTCTTGGCACACTCTTGATACTGTGAATTAGGGAATATTGAATTCCCTAATGGTTTTCAAAATGGAATGTCCCATGCATACAGCTCCAACAACCATTCAGTGATCGGAGTCTGTTAATTCCCATTGTGTGGCCGTAATCACTTTGGAAACCTTTTCACATGAAGCACCTGATTACAAATGACAGCTCTAACAATGCACCGGCCTTTTATACCTTGTGTACATAGTACAATCCCATGTGTATATGTGCATATCACTACCCCATGTCTTTTGTTACCTCAGTGTATGTGAGCAATCTGCTTACTGGATGTTGTAATACCTTTCGAAAAATGTTAAACACAGAAGAGATTTTTAAAGAGTGGTTATGTAATTTCACAGCTAGTTGCTAGAGAATATGAGCTCTCTTAAAGCCTTCGACCCTCTGCAGGCAGGGATGAAAGACCACAGTACAATTATTGACACTGCATCAGGTTGACAGATTACTTCACGTAGTAGGTACACTCAGCAGTGTTAATGCAAACCTGAGCCACTGTACCATTTTACAGTCACCGCATCATTAAGGTACAGGGTGTCTCACGAAAAATGCCCAGGAGGGGTCCGCAACACAGCCACTGATCACCTCCACTGCATCTGCTGGCAGCTGCTGCGCCCGACTCTCAGATACTAGTCTGCTGGTAGTTGGCTGTGCGTGCACTTCCTGTGAGTGAAGCATAAACAACATTGCCATTTGATTCTTACCTTTATTTACATTCGGTGTTCAAAATGGTGTTCCTCTGTGGTAAGAGCAGCCTGATGTCTCGCGAACACATTAGCAAACACTCAAAAAATTTTGGCTGCTGACATCTGGGGAAATGACTAGCTGAACCCTGTCTTCCAACTCTTCAAGTGTTGCATACACCTCATCTTTTAACGTTGCCCAAAGATAAAAATGTCACAGATTTAGATCTGGAGAATGAGGCAGCTAGTCAGCTGTTCTATCATCAAAAAACTTCATAATGCTGTCATAAAAGCATTGGTGATATGTGGTCTTGCATTTCCGTGCATGAAACAACCGTACATATTTTCGCTCCCCCTAGAGGGTCCCCACAACTCTTCTGTGGATACGTGTGTGGCGAGCACGGGACCCAGAGCTAGTGCAGTTCTCTTTCTTTTCCGTGCTGCATACCTTCCCTTTCCACTTCCCTCCCTGTCTCTGATCCTTCCTCCCTCCCCCCCCCCCCCCCTCCAGCCCTTTCCCTTCCCTTTCTCCCTCTCTTTGAGAGTCTGTTTTGTGCCTACATCCGGAGACGGGTGCTTGTGAATGTATGATGTGGTTTCTCTTCTTTGATTTCTATAATGGAAAGTCTCTGCCCTTACTTTGTCCTTCTCTTTTCCTTGATACTTCTCTTTACCTCCTCCGCTACAGCGTTTGAGAATTCTTCTCGTCTTTCCTTTTTTTTTCTCCCTTTTTCTTTCTTTCCTCCCTGTGCATGTCTGAAGGCCTACTCACACGTTCCCATGCATAGCCGGTGATGGGGTAATGTGTAATTCCCCACCCCAGGTCAACAAGTGGGACACGTATGTACCCCCGGTAAAGGTCAGGCCCAGGGAGGGGTGATTACCTGAGCTGGGGTACCTTCTGAATGTGTTGATTGGTCCCTCAGTCCGTTTCTTGGTATGTGTGACCTGAGTTGTGGACAATCATCTAAGGTGGGAGTGCTTCTGGATTACGTGGTCCCGGGTTCGATTCCCGGCTGGGTTAGGGATTTTCTCTGCACGGAAACTGGATGTTTGTGCTGTCATCATCATCATCATCATCATCATCATCATCATCATCTCCACCATCACCATCACCATCATTCGTGACAGTGGCTAAATTGGACTGGGTGGAAAAAATTGGGACTTTGTACGGACGCTGATGACTGTGCAGTTGAGTGCCCAACAGAACCAATTATCATCATCATGAGGTGGGAGTGCCCTCAGAGAGGGCCGGCCCCCACTAGGAAGGAGCGTGCCATCGGAGATGCAGGTAATTATGGCTTTAGCGCCACGGTTGTCAGATCGGCCAGCCGAAAGATTGCTCGTTCCACCTCCCCTTATCTTCCGCTCACTCTAAGGCTCAACCTTCATTGGCTCCTGCTAAATCGGATGCCCGGACTTGGGAAAAAGAGCATACTCATGAAGGTTTTTTTATGTACCCAGACCTCCCAATCCTCCATTCCTCCTCCATCTTAACATCCTGCTTCCAAGAATACTCATAACAAGCACAGTTCCTCTCCATCTCTGCCATGGTGTGTCTCTTCTACAGCGCCACCCAGCCTTAGCTGCCCTCAGCGATCTTTTGTGTCGCTGAGACGCACCGCTGGCGGCTGATCAACCAGCCGATCACTGGTGGCAGGAGCTGTTCTCAAACAACCTATGGATCAGGATCTTCTGCCTTTGGCCAAGTGCTATTCCACGCTGTCAGCCACCGGCTCTCGGAGGTCGCTGAGTTGATGGCAACCATGGCGTAATTTTTCCTTTTTTCGTCCACCCTATGTCAATTATCCATTGGAATATCCATGGAATTTGCTCCAATCTGGATGGACTATCGATCCACTTACGATCCTACTCCATGGTCATATTCTGTCCTCAGGAAACAAAGCTATGTCCCCAAGATCGCTTTGTCTCCCCTCATTTCCAGTCAGTCTGATTTGATCTCCCCTCTGTTGCTGGCATCTTGGCACATGGGGGACTTAAGATTCTCCTCCATGTTACTATCACTTACCACCCTCTCCACTTCCACAGTTTCTTCCAAGCTGTCGCTGTACGTCTCTCCCTTTCTGGATTAACCTTCTCTCTTTTTACCATATACATTCCATCGTCCACGCCAATGGAAAGAGCCGATCTCCTTTATCTCCTTTGTCAGGTCCCACCCCCCTATTTGCTGGTTTGGGTACTTCAAAACCCACCACCCGCTTTGGGGATCTCCACATCCTTGTCCGAGAGGCTCCCTATTGCTTAACCTTTTACACCAAACAGAACTTGTTTGGCTCAACACTGAGGAACCTACATTTTTGTCTGCCTCGAAGTTAACCTACTCTCATTTGGGCCTTTCAGTCGGTGCTGTTCGGCTATCTTGGGGCTTTGAATGGTTCGCTTTTGCTGATACTCACTCAAGTGACCACTTTCCATGTGTTGTTTGATTACAGCCTTGCCTGCCATCATCGCGCCCAAGACCCTGGAAGTTTTCCCAAGCCGATTGGACACTTTTCTCCTCTCTAGCAACATTTGATGACTGTCAGTTTCCTAGCATTGATGATCAGGTCACTCGTGTTACGGAAGTTATTCTTACAGCCGCAGAACATTCAGTACCCTGTACCTCCCCTTTGCCCCGGCACCCCCCAGTCCCTTGGTGGAATGAGTCATGCCGTGATGCAATACATGAACGGAGACGTGCTCTTCACGTTTTCCGGAATTATCCTACATTGGCCAATTGTATCTGCTATAAGCTGTCACGTGTGCGATGCCACCACATCATACGCGAATGCAAGAAGGCAAGCTGGGACTGCTTTACCAGCTCCTTTTAATACCTTCACACCCTCATTAGTTTGAAGTCTAATCCGATGGCTATCCAGCATGTCCAGTTATTTCCCAATCTCTGGGCTATCTGTCGTGCAGGATACCTTAGCGGACCCAGTCACAATCTCTAATTCATTGGGTCAACACTTTGCTGAGATTTTGAGCTCTTCTAATTACCCACCAGCCTTTCTCCCAAAGAAACGGGTAGCAGAAGTGTGACCTCTTGCTTTTCCTCTCAAAATTGTGAAAGCTATAAAGCAGTTTTTTCAATGCAGGAACTCGGACATGCACTCTCCTCCTCTTGCTCTTCTGCTCCGGGACCGGATGGTATCTACGTCCAAATGGTGCTGCATACATCATACTCTAGTCTGTGCTACCTCCTTCACCAGGCCATTTAATTTTTAGTTTTGGACCTCCATTTCCGTTTGGTGTTTTTTAGCCAGTTTTCCATGTGCCTGTTTTCAGCTGTCCCTTAATTGCCATAGGGACTGACATATAACTGCTTAACTTCTCTCTGTGTTCATGTTCCTTAGTTTCGACTTTAGCATGTATGACTGCAGTTGTTTTTGCACCCTAAAGCAAAATAAAACAAAGCAACCTCCTTCACCTTTATAACCAACTTTGGGTTGACGGAACCTTCCCCAGAAGATGGCGGGAAGCTATCATCATTCCTGTTCCGAAACTGGGAAAGGACAGACATCTCCCCTCCAACTGTCGCCCAATCTCTCTCATGAGTATTGTTTGAAAGGTTTTGAAGCATATGGTAAATTGCCATTTAGGCTGGTGACTGTAGTCCCAAAATCTTTTAACCACTACTCAATGAGGTTTCCGAAAGCATTGATTCGCAGATGACCATCTTGTTGCTCTCTCCACTTATATCATGAACAACTTTCACAGGAAACACCAAATGTTGGCAATATTCTTTGATCCGGAGAGGGCATGCAATATCTTTTGGATGACAGGCAGCCTCTGCACACTGTTCTATTGAGGCTTTTGTGGTCGGCTACCTCTTTTCATCCATGAATTTATGACAGATCACACATTTAAAGTGTAGGTGAACACTACTCTATCTTGTACCTCCTCCCAAGAAAACAGGATGCCCCAGGGCTCCGAGCTAAGTGTTGTACTGTTTTCCATTGCCATTGCCATAAATCCAATTATGGATTGTCTCCTTCCCGATGTCTTGAGCTCCCTCTTTGGCGACAATTTTGCAATCTACCACAGCTCTCAATGGGCCGGCCTTCTAGAACAACGTCTTCAAGGATGTCTCGATCACAGCTCATAAACTGCACATCTTTAGTGGCCCAGATGACACATTCAGGTTACCATGAAGTTGAATCGTGATGTTTATTTTAACATTCTTGGTGACCAGGTGTTCCCCCTGTCTTCTGCATCTTCATAGTGAGTATGCTGTGGATGCTCTCATCTTCCAAGATGACAACAGCTGTGATCATGGGACTGCGTGCATATATACATTCTTGGTTTAATGAACACTTGAATATCCTATCACACCTGAACTGGCATGCTAAATCATCTGGTCTTAATCCCACAGGAAATGTTTGGGACTTTTTGGAACAGCGGGTGACACATCGCAAGCAACTTCCCAGCAGTTATGTATCTTTACATGTTCCCATCAACCTTATCGAACTGAGACTTGTTGAGGCTAGAGACTGTGTTATAGGGCATTGGTGTAATGTCTCCTGTGGGTGACCAGTTTAGTTTTTTGTTCAGTGTGTGTTAGATGCAGTCTTCACAACTTGGCCAAAGAATGTGGAGGAACTGACAGGAATCGGTTCTTGCAATACCATGTAATTGTTATAATCACAACTTGTTTCAAAAACACCATGTGTTTCAGTAAGACTTAGATTTCTGAAAATGAAAATGTTGGACACAGTGGTCAGTATATCACATATAAAAAGACTTCTGTGTACACCCTCTCTACAGACAATTTTCACTAACTAGTGGCAATCAGTTAGTGCTACACACATAAAAGGTCTTGTCAGTTCCATAGTGTGTTGTATTTTGAGCCATTTCTATATCAATGCAGGAAAGAATTAAGAGTAATTGTATGCCAATAATGTGGCATTTGTCTGAACCAAAGGTTTGTAGAGCATCACATCCACAAATTAGAATCCTTAGTAAAGACTGAAGTGCACAAGTATAACCAACTTGGCACATTGTCATTATAAAAAGATTGGAGGTAGTCTACAGGGCAAAAATGTCCATCTTTCTGGCTACATACTTAAGTTTAAGTTGTATAATAGGTGAACGTTGTAACATTATCATGGAGTAGCTTACCACCCGCTGCTTTGCTCACATAGTCTGTATGGTCTGCACAGATTTTTTTTTCTTTCTTTAATCAAATTTTTATGTTGTTTCAAAATTGCAACACATCCTAAACTTTTTATGCTAATGAAGACTCTATAAATATGGTGTTTACCGGATGTACTTCTGACCAGCAAGCGATTCTGGTAGCTGGAGCCAAAGATTTTTGATAATCATACCTTTTGTGTTCTTGTAGTGATTTTTCCATGGGAACTTTCATCCCCTAACACACATTTCCTTGTATCTAACTGAGAAGTGAAATAAGAGTTTTCATAGATTTAGCTTTAAATTTTTTTTAATATAGTGAAATATTTTCTTAAAAATTTTGAACACCAAAGAGATTGAATTTCTAAACATAATGAAATGCGTATTTTTTCATTTCTGACATAGACACCAAATACAAATCTTCATAGCTTTGATAATGTTTTCATAATTTAAAAAAAATTCTTAAAACTCTTCATCCCCTATTTTTTTCTGTTGGGGGGTCTGAATTCTCAAAAACACCGTAACCAATTTTCATAGATGTAGCTTTAAAAATACGTTAATAGTTCTTTATTAATGAATTCAACTTTCATCCACTATTTTACCCCTATAGTGATTGAATTTTCAAAAATGCTGAAATGTATATATTTTTTTAAATTTCTGATTCAGAAACCAAGTACCAATTTTTGTAGTTCTAGAGTCAAAATTGCCATAATAGTGACATACTTTCAAAAAGCCTTTCATTCTCTATTTCACTCCCTTTAAGAGTGGAATTTCGAACAATCCATTCTTAAGCAATACTTACAGCATATGATCCACACCCCTCTCCAAATTTTAAGTTTCTCTGCTTGGCAGTTTTGGTTGGGCAATGATGAGTCAATGAATCAATCTGGTCCTATTTCAACACCTTAAGGGTCGAATTTTCAAAAACAGTGAAACAGGTATTTCTTTCATTTCTGTCTTAGAAGCCAAATACCATTTTTCATAGATTTAGCTTTAAAAATGCTTTCACAATGAAATATTTTCAGAATCATTTCACCTCCTATTTCACCCCATTAGGGTTGAATTTCCAAAACCAATGACATACATTTTTTTGCAGTCCGCAGCTCGTGGTCTCACGGTAGCATTCTCGCTTCCCAAGCATGGGGTCCTGGGTTTGATTCCCGGTGGGGTCAGGGATTTCACCTGCCTCACGATGACTGGGTGTTGTTGTGTCATCATCATCATCATCATCATCATCATCATCATCATAATCCATCCATCCCCATTACGGTCAGAGGATGGCAATGGCAAACCACCTCCGCTAGAACTTTGTCTAGTACAGTGGTGCGGGTCTACAGCATCGTCGCCTACGTTCTGTCAAGGAGCATGGGACTTCATCATCATCTGATTTTCTATTTCTAACCAAGAAGCCAAACGCAAATTTTCATAGATTTAGCTTTGAAAATCCAGTCATAATGAAATAGTTCATAAAACATTCCATCTCCTATTTCACATCCTTTAGGGTTGAATTTCCAGAAATACTGGAACACACATTTTTTATTTGTAACCCAGAAGTCAATTGCCAAATTTCAAAAATGTAGTTTAAAATACTTTAGTAGTTCTTTAATAATAATTTATTAAAAAAAAAAAACTTTCACTCACTATTTCACCACCATAGGGTTCAAATTTCCAAAAATGTGAAATACGTTTTTTTTTTTTTTTTTTCCTGAGGGAGAAACCAAATACCAATTTTTGTAGTTCTGGCTTCAAAATTGCTTTAATAGTGACATACTTAAAAAAAAATTCATCCCTATTTCATGCCCTTAGTGGTGGAATTTCGAAAAATCCAATCTTAAACGATCCCTACAGTATAAGATCAACACTCTCTCCAAATATCTGGTTTCTATCCATAGCAGTTGGGGCTGGGTAAGGATGAGTCAGTGAGTGAGTCAGCCAGTTGGGACATTGCCATTTATTCGTAAATGTAGAGATTACACTGGTGATTCTGACAGTAAACGTTATTGGATTGTGTGGTGTTATTATTTAAATCGGCTATACCACCATAAGATGTAAGCCAAACAAAAACCATGGAATGCAAATCAGGTTCTATAAAAATGATCTCGCCATCAAAAAACCTCACACAAACCTCATTCCTGTCAGATGGTGAAGAGGTTATGCAGTGACTAAACTATGAGAATGCTTGATTCAAGTTGATTGTCACTTTCATACTATTGAGCACCTGATGAAGTAATTAATGTAATGATTACCTGGCGTATATTGTAGAAAACTGTGAGGCCACACTATTGCCTATGAGACCTTCAGTTTTGACACTCTACAAAAGTGTGACAGCCAAAAATTAAAGATAGTGTGCTGCTGAAGTGGTTTGAAAGATGTTGAGAAACACAGTAACATCTTTTCTGTAGGAATGAAAAGTCACTCTCTCAAAAATAGCACAGGAGTTACTTTTGAGGTTGCTGTTTTGCTCCTTATTTGTCTTTGACATCTTACCTATTCTGCTTTTTTGTAAATGCTGTATTGCCATTTGGACCTCCAGCTTTACTTAAGTTTCGGACCTGAAGAATTCCTGTGCCTCATATACTCAGACTGGCTGACACCAGACAAATTCTCCGACCATAGAATGCTGTCTACATAATTTGATTTGGTCTGATTTAACCAGTTAGAGAAATCAAAAGTGGCCTTAGCTTCCTGTTCCCTGCACCAAAATTAAGTTATTTGTGTGGTATCTCTCCCTGTCAGTCTAGAAAAGCTAACCATTACTCTGAAATAGTAGTAGGAGTCCCTCTACTAGGTCTCTGTTAGCCCCATTTTGTTTGAGAATTAGTGACTCAAATATTTTTGTTCCTTTTGACCTCCAGTGCTTTCCATTAAAAGATTAAATGTGGTGCAGTTTTATTCTCCATACAGCATAGTGTGCAATTAGGTACTTCTTTCACTGTTCCTGTCATGTACAGATGCTTTTTGAAGCTTCCATGACCATTCGTTAAACTTAGGAGTTTAATCTGCCTCCTGTTCAACCTCAGGATTACAGAGTTTTTCTTTAAACTCAGCTTCCCATTTTTCTTTTCAGGTTTTAGTTCAGTGTTCCATGTACTGCCTCCTAATACAGCTACATGATTTAGATTTTACCATCACCTTAGTAATATAATAAGTTCTGGCCACCATTGAATTCATCCCGGCTAGACTATCATCTTCTTCATTACCACTGATACGTGAGTGACCAGGGTCCCGCAGCAGGTTTACCCTATTGCTTTCCCAAAGCCTCACAAAGACTCCATGGCATTCTCCAATAAACTTTGATCTAGTTGCAGGGGCTGATGGTTTCCAGAGATGCTTGGCTGTCTGAATTGATGTATATGCAATCATTCATGTTACATCTGTGTAGATTCTCCTCATACATATTCTGATAGCGAATATCTCCACCTGGAATACCATGGCCATTTTCCCCAGAGAAATAGTGCTCTTTAGTCAACATGCTCTTGGGACTAAGACCCCCCAGGTTTTTCCACAGGCTGTCCTAGTGCACATCACCTCATTTTCTGACAGATGTGTCATGCGTCAATGGGAGACTGAATGGTCGCAAGTTACAGAAAACAAACTGCGGTCGCTCAAATCTACCACAAAGGCATGCTGAACTTCATGTCAGCCTCTCCCCTGCTTCCTAGACACTGCATCAGTGTTTGTTTTTAGGAGCTCTTCAAACTCTATCACTTCGTTGTGAATGATTTGGCAATTAATCACCAGGATTTTGATACTCTCACCTGTGGGAGACATTTATTTTGCCCTTACACTGATATGTATGGATTTCCCACATGTATCATTGTCAGGATTGGGTGAAGGGATGCCTAATCCAAAAATGCTTGTCACAGGTTGTTACTTGGGTAACTGCCTCTGATTTGTAGTGCACACTTGACCTATTTAGGGGGACTGTACAACTTTCAGCTCAATGGCACAAGTCTAGGAAGTCATAGCCTAGCTTGCCGCAGAACCCTTGGATTATCTGGTTCCCGCCATCCACTCAACTAAGGACCATGGGGTCATAATCTGTTGTAGAAACAATGCTGCAGATTATGAGCTTCTTCATTGAAACTCCATGAGCAAGATGGGCATTCTCCACCCTCTGTGCTCATCACTGGAGTGATCCAAGTATGACCTAAGAACCGAGCTGAGAGGCATTGTGTGTTCCAGTGTGCAGTTGATGGCACCCTGTTTCCTCAGTGGCTGCCAAAATAGCCTCTTGAACATGCTGAATGGAGCCACCAGCCATATGCATTGAGTCTATTGAATGTTGCTTCTCATCCCTTGCTGCCATTTCCTTAAAGGGTACCATTATTTGCTGTACATTTGATCTGACAACAGTTAATCCCTAATGGGTACCATTATTCACCATACATATGAACTGTCAACAATTAATAGACCACTACTTGAATAGATATTCAAATAGGTACTTACCTCTGCTGTTTCTCCACACTAGGTTGTGGGCACCGCAGCCGCCACAGTTGTTCAGCCAACTGCAAGCAGCTGTCTACCAGTCTCCTCACTTCCTGGGATGGAGGTGTGCTGTCCTCGTAAGGAAGGTATGCTGATGTGAATAAAAATTTCCTCCTGCTCCCTTCATCACACTATTTCACTTTATTGGGCACTCTGTCCCTGGAATGTAATTTATCATCAGGTTGAATGAAATACCTTCTCTAACATAAATGCATGTTGTAGGGGTTTTTAGATTCCTGTCATAAATCAACTTACCCCCAGTTCCTCAAAGACCTGAAATAGCCCATTTCTGGAAATAGGATTCTTGGATCAGTGCCACGTCCACCTTCTGTTTTCCCAGAAAGTGACTCAGGGTGGCAGTTGCCCCTTACTTTCCTGCAGATTTATCTATAGCACCTGCAGCTGCCAAGTTTTCATTGTCAACTCTGATGTCCTTGATCACCCTGACAGTAATCTGTAAGACCCCGAAATACAGTTTTAGGTCTTGCTCTTACATTGCCTGCAGCAATTTTTCTCCAACTTGCACCTCAAAGGTTTGGCCATCAGTTCCAATTTTCTGGTTAATGCCTCCAGTCCTTTGTTGAGATTTTGTGTTTTTCAACCTGTACTTTCTCCAGCAGAGTCTTGAGTAGTTTTGGGTACACAGATTAATACCTTAGTGGTTGTGAATAGTTCCCCTGCTGTCTTGACCAGCCACAGAGCTTTCCTGGGCACCATCTCACTCAGCCAGTCCACTATCCTTATCCCCTCACAGATGAAGAGTGGCGGATCATTTTCCATGTAGTCATTCCAGAAATTGGGGCTTTGAATGGGATCTTCCCGAACTTTTCTGAAGAAAGTTATCTAGACTAGCTCCTCCTGCTGTAATATGATGCTGACACAAGGATATCTGTGTTGGATTACTGGCATCTTAGAAACTGAGACTGCAGTATTGCAGTTACCCTGTGAACTATCAGGCTGCTCCCTCATCTTTTATTCCCTGTCTTAGAAGTAGAAAGAGTTTTCTTACCCTCTTCCCTTTGAGAGTGTCTTTTCTTGAAGGTGTTTGGAGCAAGATCCTTTAATTCTCTCCATTTGTTCTTAGGAAGCCATTCTTTACTTTCCTTTTCCCTTTGTTCTCTGAGTAGTTTTCTCCTTCTTGTCCAAGACAAAGTTCTGATCTTAATCTGGTCCAAATTCTCAAAAATGTTTTTCACTTCTGAGACTGGTGTATTCCCTGACCTAGTTGCAGAAACAGCTTCCATCGGTTCACTGCCCAGTGTTTGGGTGTTTGATGTATCCTACATGCCAAGCCCTTCAGCTTATTTGTTTTCCTGCATTGTTCTCCACTTTTGGTTCTGTGAGCATTGGAAAAATATTGGTCCACATCAGAGGAACTCCACACTTGTGTAAGGCTAATTACTCCAGAAGATTGCCTGTAACCCTGAGGTTCTGTTCATGGCACATCATCCTGCGTGCCAAGCATCCATTGGCATGGATCACGTCACACCTTGTATTGGATGAGTGCTTTTGTTTCATCATTTTTGTTCCAGCTAATGCACATACTCATGAGGATCGGTTGGCCCAAGAGGAAATACTTATCTCCATCACCTCTGAAAGAATCTACTTTTGTGTAGGGATCAAGCATTTGCAAAGCACAAAACATGTGGCTTGTAGTATTGAAAATACTATCATATATTTTACATGTAGCACCCAAAGGAGTGAGACTTAACATACATGAGCAATGAAAAATATATAAATAGAAGATAAAGGAGTCAGAACAATCATTGAATGAACAACCCAAAATTAAGTACAATAATTTTTTGCTGTCTTTAAAAATGAAATATGAGTCAGTACACAGTCAGCTCAATACTGTTCATGTCATTATAAAATAATGTATGTTTGAGTCCTTTACCACCCGATATCTTTGTATTTTCTTTTAACTTCATAATCTCTGGAGAGGTAGCACATGACTATGTAATGAACATCTTGAGGCACCTGTCAAATTTTGAATGTATAAATATCTAAAGACTCCTGTTGAGTTTTAAATGTCTTGTGGGTATTATGTTACAATCAAATCACGTGTGTTATGTTGATTTGATTTGTGAACAAATCTTATGAATGTTTTGTGGTAACAACAGACCAACCAGTGCAGTGCATTGTTTATTCCTTGGAAGAGTAACTGATTTTGAGAGTTGGCTGTTTTTATTTGTTTCTCTTATAGTTGTTACTTCTGACTGTAAGCTAACTAAATAAGTGTCTCAAAGTGTATGTGGGCTCAATTTCTGACTTACATAATTGGTGACCCCAAAAAACAGGAACAGTTTAAGTCCCAATAACCTTTTTCGGATTACATCCGTTAATAATGGAAGGCACAAATATTTTTTTATGTACAATTGGTGATGAGATCTGGCTGCTGCAACAAGAGATTGATGTCTTAAAACTGTCGACACTGAGAAACAGTACAGCAGGACAGATATGATGAAATCACAAACTCCAGCGATAACGGATGCCTCATGAGTGCATAACCCCGCCGAAAATATTGTGTGTGCCAATTTGTTTGTGTCAGCTGCTCTACACCTACAACTGTGGGCACCTTCATTTACATCCAAACAACCAGACATTTGATTTGCAATCTTGGTAAACATTTTTGCACTACAATGGATCACGGGAGACTGAACAATTTGTACTGACAATTTGCAGTTTGGACCAGAGAGCGATGACAATAGTTTCCAATATGATTCTACACCTACCTCATCAACAAGCATACCTCATGCTGAAGTCTTCGCTAATCACTCACTGCATGAAGTTACCTGACCAGAGGCTTTCACAAGTGTTTTACCGGGAGAAATGTTGGGACAGAAACATGTCGGAATTTTGGAGACATTTGAGTGTGTTAGTGGACTGTTGCATAATATCTAATGAGTTGGTGCTACATATTTGGTGACAACAGCTTCCATCTTGAGTAGAGTTGACATTAATAATGTGTGAAGGACAACCATTGGATAAATGGCTGCAAGTAGGTGATAGAGCATATGCCACATTGGAGTCAACTACTGTGACTTGTGTAGCACTAACAAATACTAGTGTCACATCAAAAGATGAAAACACGCATTGGAGTTTATGGAGGAGCCGATATCGAATTGTGATGCCGCATCTTATCAACAATCATCAGACATCTCTGGGGAACCCAAATAGTTACGGACCACAACGGGAAAAGTTGTCATGCAGTTACAGATCTTGTAGTTACGGACAGACTCTGATAAGAAAACGCGGTCACATTGTTCATGCAACCTACAGCCGTTAGACACCACTCAAGTTCAAATTACTGCTGCTGATATCTGCTGGTACCATAGACATTTCAGCTTCCATGCTACAAAGTGCACTAAGTCATGTGAGTATCCAAATGACAAGGGCAATCCGAATTAGGTACCTAGGTCTGCATGCTCACGAGTGGCACTGCCGATGTAAGAAGCATTGTATTGCATCAAAGCACAGATGGATACATGGTAAAGGTAAGCCCCAAAATGGCATGCACACTACTTCTCAGAGTCACGGTACGACATCACATCGGTTTGCACGTGATTGATAAGATTTCAGGCATAAGATTTTTAATAGACACCAGTTCAGCAGTCAGCACCCTTCCAGTTATGGACAGAAGGAGCCCTTACATAGTCGCGAGTAGGCCTAATTTTTCGTACACGTATTTTCATTGTTTTCCGGTAACTTAATTGTCTTTCTGTCACTAAAATAGATTTGTACCATGAGTGTAAAGTGCCTGACGTGCCGTAGGATCGTTAGCTCCGGGGTCTGGTGTGATGGATGTAGTAACTTTTTTCATTGGGGCGACTGTAGTGGCGTGGGAATTGGGAAAATGAGCGAGACTCATCAGTGGTTCTGTAGGCTATGCAGTAGAGATAGGAAGATTGTGGAACAGGAGGGGAAAATTGCTGCCCTTCAGGCTGAGTTAGATGAGGCTAGGCGAGAACTGGGCAGGTTAAGGGGGGAGAAGGGTAAACAGGGGTGGGAAGTGGCAACAGGCATGAGGAACAGGCCAAGAAATTCTTCTGACCGCTTTGTTATTAATGTACAAAATAGGTTTGACCTGTTGCCTCAGTCAGAAACTGATGAGCCTCTCACAGAAGTAGATGTACACAGGGCTCAACAAGCTTTCAGCAGCAAATTGATTAAGAATGTAGGGAAGTCTGCAAAGAGAAAGAAAGTCTTGTTGCTAGGTAGTTCGCATGCTAGGGGTGTGGGCCAACTTCTGCAGGATGAATTAGGGTTGGATTACCAGGTCACAAGTTTTTTCAAACCTAGTGCTGAACTTGGGCAGGTTACAGAGGATTTAGGTTCACTATGTAAAGGTTTTACTAAGGAAGACACCGTGGTTATTGTGGGTGGGCCGGGCAACAGTATTGACAGAGATCCGGGGTACAGCATAGAGTGTGACCTGGCAAAGATTGCATCGGCATCGAATCATACCAGTGTTGGGTTTGTGTCGGTTCTGGAGCGCCACGACCGACCTCATTTGACCTCTTCTGTCAGGAGAGTTAATTTGGAGTTGGAACGGCTACTTGGATCTGGTGCGGGGTCACACATTGGTGTGGTTCGTGTTGATTCACTCTGTAGGTGGGACTATACTAGACATGGCCTACACCTCAACAGGAAAGGGAAGGGTAAACTGGCTGGGCTGATAGCAGGAAATTTAAAGGGGGGAGGAACTACATCTCATGGTGGAAACTCTTTTTTAGTGTAAGATCAGTGTCCAGTGGGAAACTCAGCCATGCAAGTACTAAAGATGTCAAAAAAGTTCAAGATAGTTGCAAAAGTAAAATGAAAAATGTTAGTATATTTCATCAAAATATTGGGGGATTGAACAATAAAATTGATGAGCTTCTGCTTTGTTTAGAAGATATAGAAACTGAGAATGTAATAGATGTACTATGCCTGTCTGAGCATCACATTGTCACTGATATGCAAAAGGTTAGCATCAATGGGTACAAATTAGCTGCACATGTAAGTAGAGATAATATGATGAGAGGAGGAGTTGCCATATATGTCAAAAGCTTCCACAGTGCAAAAAATTTAGAAACTAAAAAATTTTGTGTAGAGCAACATATGGAAGCATGTGCCACTGAACTTAAACTAAAGGATGGCACTTTCATAATTGTAACAGTGTATAGGTCCCCCTCAGGGAATTTCCAGCTATTTCTGGAAAACTTGGATGCTTTGTTGTGCTATCTGTCAGACAGGGGGAAGCAAATTATCATTTGTGGGGATTTCAATGTCGATTCCCTGAAAGAGTGTAATAGGAAGAATGACCTTTTAGTATTACTCAGTTCTTTCAATTTGAGCTCCGTCATTGATTTTCCTACTCGGATAACAAAGAACAGCAGTACATTGATAGATAACTTTTTTATAGACCAAGATAAGTTTAAGGACATAAATGCTTATCCTGTTGAGAATGGTCTTTCAGATCATAGTGCACAGCTTGTTACAGTACATGACATAGCTCCATGCAGTATAATAAATCAGACTTTCAAAGCAGTGCGTTCAATTAACAATATAAATATTGCAAACTTTAGGGAAAGCCTACAGCAGCTAGACTGGGATGAAGTGTATAAGGAACCCGATGCAAACTTGAAATATAACTTATTTCACAATACATTTTTAAGGGTATTTGAAAATTGTTTTCCCAAGAAAATAGTTAAACATAATTCCAAGAAAACATATAAAAAACCTTGGCTAACTAAAGGAATAAGAATATCTTGCAACCGCAAAAGAGAACTGTATCTAACAGCAAGATGGAGTACTGACCCCGAAATTGTTCAATATTATAAAAACTATTGTGCGGTACTAAGAAAAGTTATTAAAAAGTCCAGAAGCATGTGTATCATGTCTGAGATCAGTAACTCTGATAATAAAATTAAAGCAATTTGGAATATTATTGAAAGGGAAACAGGGCAACCAAGAGCACAGGAAGACTTTAGTGCAATAAAATTGAATGACAAGTGCACTAACAAACAATCAGAAATTGAAAATATTTTGAATAATCATTTTTTAAATGTTGTGGAGAAAATAGGATCTAGATCTTCACTAGAAGAGGCAAGGCTATTAATAGAAGAGGCCATACCTGCACAGTTTGAAACAGCTGTAATTCCACCAACCTCTCCCTCTGAAATCAGTAAAATAATAAACTCACTGAAAAGTAAAAGCTCTTACGGAATTGATGGCATCTCCAGCAAAGTACTTAAAGCTTGTTCCCCACAGATAAGTAGAATTCTCAGCCACGTATGTAATAGCTCTTTGGAGCAGGGTGTTTTCCCTGATAGACTGAAATATGCCATTGTAAAACCATTGCATAAAAAGGGGGATATGTCGGATGTCAACAACTACCGCCCAATCTCTCTTCTGACAGCTTTATCAAAAATTTTTGAGAAAGTAATGTATTCAAGAGTAGCCTCCCATATTTGTAAAAATAAAGTACTAACAAAATGTCAGTTTGGTTTTCAGAAAGGCTTTTCAACAGAAAATGCTATATATGCTTTCACTGATCAAATATTAAATGCTCTGAATAACCGGACATCACCCATTGGTATTTTTTGTGATCTCTCAAAGGCCTTTGATTGTGTAAATCATGGAATTCTTTTAGATAAGCTAAATCATTATGGTTTGAGTGGGGCAGTGCACAAATGGTTTAATTCATACTTAACTGGAAGAATGCAGAAAGTTGAAATAAGTGGTTCGTGTAATGTTAAAACAGCTGATTCCTCAAACTGGGGTGCTATCAAGCACGGGGTCCCACAGGGTTCGGTCTTAGGTCCTTTACTGTTCTTGATATACATTAATGACTTACCATTCCACATTGATGAAGATGCAAAGTTAGTTCTTTTTGCTGATGATACAAGTATAGTAATAACATCCAAAAACCAAGAACTAAGTGATGTAATTGTAAATGATGTTTTTCACAAAATTATTAAGTGGTTCTCAGCAAACGGACTCTCTTTAAATTTTGATAAAACACAGTATATACAGTTCCGTACAGTAAATGGCAAAACTCCAGTAATAAATATAGAATTTGAACAGAAGTCTGTAGCTAAGGTAGAATTTTCAAAATTTGTAGGTGTGTCCATTGATGAGAGGTTAAACTGGAAGCAACACATTGATGGTCTGCTGAAACGTCTGAGTTCAGCTACGTATGCTATTAGGGTTATTGCAAATTTTGGTGATAAGAATCTCAGTAAATTAGCTTACTATGCCTACTTTCATTCACTGCTTTCGTATGGCATCATATTCTGGGGTAATTCATCGTTGAGTAGAAAAGTATTCATTGCACAAAAACGTGTAATCAGAATAATTGCTGGAGCCCACCCACGGTCATCCTGCAGACATCTATTTAAGGATCTAGGGATCCTCACAGTAACCTCACAGTATATATATTCCCTTATGAAATTTGTTGATAATAATCCAACCCAATTCAAAAGTAATAGCAGTGTG
Source organism: Schistocerca gregaria (assembly GCF_023897955.1). Taxonomy (NCBI): domain Eukaryota; kingdom Metazoa; phylum Arthropoda; class Insecta; order Orthoptera; family Acrididae; genus Schistocerca; species Schistocerca gregaria. The sequence goes on along the minus strand of NC_064925.1, from coordinate 496,647,820 downwards.
CATACCTATAACACCAGGAGAAAGGATGATCTTCACTATGCAGGGTTAAATCTGACTTTGGCACAGAAAGGGGTAAATTATGCTGCCACAAAAGTCTTTGGGCACCTACCAAACAGCATCAAAAGCGTGACAGATAGCCAACTAACATTTAAAAATAAATTAAAAGAATTTCTAGATGACAACTCCTTCTACTCATTGGCTGAATTTTTAGATATAAAGTAAGTAAAAAAAAAAAAAAAAAACTTAATCATTAGTGTCATGCAATATTTTGTGTAATGTAATTTCTTGTACAGACATCTTTTATTAACCTGACACGTTCCACATCATTACGAAGTGTCGTATTCATGATCTATGGAACAAGTATTAATCTAATCTAATCTAATCTAATCTAAACAGTTGTTATCTGGCTCCAACATCAAAGCATATACCGTATTTACTCGAATCTAAGCCGCACTTTTTTCCGGTTTTTGTAATCCAAAAAACCGCCTGCGGCTTAGAATCGAGTGCAAAGCAAGCGGAAGTTCTGAAAAATGTTGGTAGTTGCCGCCACAACTAACTTGTGCCGTCGAATATACGTAGCGCTACACAGGCATGCTTTGTGGGCACAAAGCTAAATACTGGCGCCAAAACCTCTGCGTCAGTAAATAAATTAAAAAAAAAAGGTGGAAGAAGAGTTTTTTTTCTCTGCCCCGAGTTTCGACCACTGCATTGTCATACATTATCCAACGAAGTAAATACAAATTCCGTATTGTTCATCTTCGAATGTAGCAGAATTTCAATGTACTACGAAAATCCGACTGGCAAGAGTGGGATGTTTGTCAATATGGCCAACTCTACGTTCTGAATTTTTTTCCTACCTGTGAGAAGAGATGGTTGCTAATAGGAAACTGATGGAATGTGAATCACATACAGTATTCTCTTCACCACAAGAATAATACGAATATAAACATTTTGCCATGTATTCTTTCGCGTTTGCAGCTATCTCATTTAAATCCTGTCTGCCTAATAAACTACGGAACTAGAGTGAGACAACAGCAAACGCGGAAGAATATACGAATCGTGTCATGTTTATATTCGTATTATTCTTATGCCTAATAGTGATACAGTCAGAAATGAAGCACGGCAACTGACTAGATTTTTAAATCTAATATGACTCAAATTTCTGTGCAGAATTTGATGTACTAAAGAAGCGGCCGCAAAGATTTTCAAACGGAGAAAAATTTTCGCCTAACTCTCGTTCAGAACATGTTTTATCATACGCACTCTATTATTTGATTCTTGTTGATCATTATCAAAGAAAGCAGCAGTGTAAGTAACAACAAATAGCAGTCTCTTGCCATTGTTTCGCTAATGAGACGATCACTCTCTTTTTTTTTTAATTGTAAGCGGCGGTAGCGCGCACAAAAGCAAGCCATGCCGCGAGCAGCGACAGGCCGTAAACACGCACTATCAGAATGCGACAAACAATGCATGACAGAGTACAGTAATGCATTTTCAGCTTAGAGTGACGTAAACACCTGTAACAAAGAAAACGGCACTTATCAGATCAAAGCAAAATCAGCAATCGATTCAAACCAGACGAAGCACGTGAAAAAGGAAGGGTACCCGTATAAATACGGACGGAGTGCCTGACGCATAGCAATGGCTACCTGGTAAAGCTTAACTGCTAAGCTTACGACTCGCACCAAACTACTGTAGCTGTATCGTCATTCATTCGACCTAAATTGTCAAATATTACAGTGGACCAACTTTGTTTCGATATGGAGGTGCTGCCTAAAACTCTTCTCTCTCCTTGAATTTCGAGTCTCAAATCTCAGGTGCGGCTTAGAATCGGGAATTTTTTTTCCCTTTATTTCGAGCCTCATTTTTTACGTGCGGCTTAGATTCGAGTGCGGCTTAGATTCGAGTAAATACGATAGGCACAAAGACATGGCAATAGACATCGACTTTTCTATGCTGTACAATTGGAGTTTCATGGTGGTGTGGATATTACATAATGCATCTTAGGTGTTGATTTTCTGTTGCACTTCGCACTGACTGTAGACTTGGCAAATGTCTGGCTTATAAGTGAGACACAATGTGGCAGGGTAAAAGTAATTCAGAGAGGTTCTGTGGACAATGTAATACGAGTAATTAATGCTGCAAGTGAACAGTTAACCCCAGATACGTCGGTGCAGCCAGTGTTAAGCACAATACAGTGTATTATATACCCACGACCCCAGGTGCGCCAGTTTTAACGACGTGCCTCTAGAATATCCCAGAGCGATTGGCTGAGAATAAGCAGTATTTGAAGATATGCTCTGTGCTTGTGTTATATGAAGGTCAGACAGCCTATGGTCATCCCCATTACACAAAGTGCACAAAAAGGACAGCACATGGTACCCATGTGGCAATTACCGTAGGCTGTATGCAAGAACAGTCCCAGATAAGTATTCAGTACTTAATATCCGTGCCATTTGGTCTTAAAAATGCAGCCAAAACCTGACAGAGATTCATTAATGAAGCATTGCAAGGCTTGCCATTTTGCTTCAGGTATTTAGATGTCATATTAATATATTCAGCTGATGCACAAGTTCCTGACCATCATATACGTGAAGTTTTGCAGAGGCTCTGTAACTATGGAATAGTACTAAATGAAGGGAAATGCATCATGTGCAAAATCGAATTAACTTTCCTAGGCCACAAGGTCTTGGCCAATGTGATCTGACCTTTGCCTGGAAAAATTGCCACGTTAAGTAAGCTACCGAAGCCAACAGGTAATAAGCACCTTAGACTATTTTTAGGCACGGTAAATTTTTACCGCTGTCATTTGCCAGTAACAGCTGTCACCAAGGTACTGCTAACGGATGAGCGTGCAGCTAAGAATTCCAAGAGCAAGCATATATTACACTAGACGCCAGAAATGAGTAATGCTTACAGCGTATTAAAAGCCAGCTTTGAAGAAACTGTATTGCTTGCCCACCCTTTCCCAGGTGCACCATTGAATATTGTGATAGACACCAGCCAGGTCACAATTGGAGCAGCACTACACCAAGAAGTGAATGGACATTGACAGCCTTTGAATTTTTTTTATTTATTTATATTTTTTTTTTCAAAGAAGCTACAGCACAGGCAGACAAAATGGAATGCTTGGAATAGGGAGTTACTGGCAATATATAAGAGCGTGAGATATTTTTGCCCTTGCATTGGAACCCGGCCAGCGACAGTTTTCATGGATCATAAACATACCATGTCAGCCTTCCACAACATCAGTGACAAATGTTCCACCACATAGAGTTCATCAGCCAGTTCATTACAGACATATGACATATTAGAGGTGCGGGAAACATAGCCGACAATAATTTTTCGTGAGTATGCAGCTTACTCAGCATCTTAAATCATGATGACCTCATCACAGCACAAGAGAGTGATCAAGAGTTGCAAAACTTACTAACAGGTCAGCACACAGGATTATGACTGGAACAAATAGAAGTGCCAGGAAGCATGATTAAAATATGGTGTGATGTATCACAATGGAGGCCATGTCCCTACATTATGCAGCAATTCTGCAAACTGGCTTTTGACAGTGTCCACAGCTTGACACACCCAGGGCAAACACCACTATCAAGTTGCTAACCAAGCAGTTTGTGTGACCATTGATTAAAACGGATTCCAGGAATTGGAGTCACTCATGTCTTCAATGAAAGTATTGTAAAACAGGGTGGTGACATGTTCATGCAGAGGTCGGAAATTTTGGAGGTTCCCAGGCAAGAGTTATTAAGATTTGCTCACAGCAGTCGATAGATGTACAAGATGGGCAGAGGCTATACCAGTGACAGATGGAGCAGCCGAGACGATACCAAAGACATTTGTTGCACATAGGTTAGCATGTTTCAGATGCTCCCTACATATCCCTACATATTACAACAGATCAGGCTTGACAATTCTAATCTAATCTTTTTGATGAACTGGCTGAACTGTCTATACTCCAGTATCACTGCACAACCAGTGATCACATGACAAACAACGGAATGGTGTCACAAAACACTGCAAGTGGTTCTCGTGTGTCACCGAGAGAGTTGGAAAGAGGCACTACAGACCCTGTATAAGACAAATATAGGTGCATAAGTGGCAGAGTTGGTTTATGGAGAACTGTGGAGAATTCCGGCAGACTATCTCACAACAGCACCACTACCACCACACACAGAGCTACTGCTGCTGGTACAGTGCATTCGTGACAATGTGGGAAGGGTGAGAGGGCCACCGGCATCTCACCATCATTAACATCCGGTCTTCATTCACAAAGCATTGGCTGATTGCTCGCACATCATGTTGCGCATGGATGCCAATGGGCTCCTCTACAACCTCCTAATACTGGGCCCCACCAAGTACTGTGATGTAATACCCATGCTATAGACATCTTGCAAAATGGAAAAACTATCAGTGTCTCCATTGAAAGAGTGAAACCAGCATGGATCTTACCGATGCATGAAGGCAACGGAATGGTGGAAAGGTGTCACAAAAGTGGTTCTCATGTGTGTCCTTCAGTTCAGGATGACCAAGGGTCAGGCAAGCCTACACACAGTCATACTGCTTATCTGTCTGCCTAAGCTATATGATCAAAAGTATCTGGACACTCCCAAAAACATATGGTTTTCATATTAGGTGCATTGTGCTGCCACCTACTGCCAGGTACTCCATATCAGTGACCTCAGTAGTCATTAGACATTGTGAGAGAGCAGAATCGAGCGCTCCACTGGACTTGTGGACTTCGAATGAGGTCACGTGATTGGGTGTCACTTGTGTCATACATTTGTACATGAGATTTCCACACTCCTAAACATCCCTAGGTCTACTGTTGCCAATGTGATAATGAAGTGGAAATGTGAAAGGACACATACAGCACAAAAGCGTACAGGCCTACCTCATCTGTTGACTGGCAGAGACCACCGAGAGTTGAAGAGTCATACTGTATAATAGGCAGACATCAATCCAGACCATCACATAGGAATACCAAACTGCATCAGGACCCACAGCAAGTACTATGACAGTAGGTGGGAGGTGAGAAAACTTGTATTTCTTGGTCAAGCTGCTGCTCATAAGCCACACATCAAACTGGTAAATGCCAAATGACACTTTGCTTGGTGTAAGGATCGTAAACATTGGATGATTGAACAGTGGAAAAACATTGTGTCGAGTGACAAATCATGGTACACAATATGGCGATCGGATGGCAGGGTGTGGGTATGGCGAATGACTGGTGAATGTCATCTGCCAGCATGTGTAGTGCCAAGAGTAAAATTCGGAAGCAATGGTGTGGCTGTGTTTTTCATGGAGAGGGGGCTTAGCACCCCTTGTTGTTTTGTGTGGCACTATCACAGCACAGGCCTACATTAATGTTTTAAGCAACTTCTTGCTTCCCACTGTTGAAGAGCAATTCGGGGATAGTGATTTCATCTTTCAGCAAGATCGACCAGCTGTTCATATTGCACGGCATGTGGCAGAATGGTTACACAACAATAACATCATTGTAATGGACTGACCCGCACAGAGTCCTGTCCTGAATCCTATAGAACAACTTTGGGATGTTTTGGAATGCCGACTCCATGCCAGGCCTCACCGACCGACATCCATACCTGTCCTCAGTGAAGCACTCCCTGAAGAATGGGTTGCCATTCCCCAATAAACCTTCCAGCACCTGATCGAATGTATGTCTGTGAGAGTGGAAGCTGTCATCAAGGCTGAGGGTGGGCCAACACCATATTGAATTCCAGCATTAATGATGGAGAGCGCCACAAACTTAAGTCAGTTTCAGCCAGGGTTCTGGATACTTTTGATCACGTAGTGTATATTTGTATGTTCCAGATATGATGTTAGTATCTTCTGAAACTACTTTGACAATTCTATGTGTTGCCCTCTTGAGAGTTGTCAGCTCAAAATAAATGGTAATCACATAGTTGCACCAAGAGTTGTCATGTCTTGTAATATGCTAATAAACCTAACACAAGTAAAAATATTTGACATCCTAGACTTTTTCTACAATAGTCACTCATCTCATCTCACTGCTGATATGAAACTTCATGGTAGATTAAAACTATGTGCTGGACAGAGACTCGAACTCAGGACCTTTGCCTTTTGTGGACAAGTGCTCTGCTGATTGAGCTGCCCAAGCATGACTGACTCCACACAGCTTTGCTTGGAAGGTAGGAGACAAGGTACTGGTGGAAGTAAGACCCAGAGGACAGGTTGTGAGTTGTATTTGTGTAGCTCAGTGAGTAGAGCACTTGCCCATGAAAGCCGAAGGCCCCTGTGGTGTACCTGCAATGCTGAGCATAAAAGAAAATTTTGTCACTATAAGAAAACAAACTGAAAGTTAATCATCTTTCTGTAATGTTAACGATCACTGAAAAATCAAGTTCTTGCAATATGGTGGGTATAACTTAGTATCTTTAGAATAATAATTAAGTGTCAACTTATCTTGCACTTGACGCTTCACTGCAGATACTGTTTCCTAGATATTTTTTAAGTGAAAAAAAAAACTGGATTATTGTATGATTCACAGTAGTCATATAAAGACAGTTGTTGTTTCAGGTGTACAATATGTTACATCAGAGTCCTTGTCAAAATCTTATATCTTACTGGTCACCTTGTGCAGTTTCTTGCAGGTGCTGCATACATTTGCTGCCAATTGTAACATTGTTACATATAGTAATTTTGCTAATTATAATCACAGAAGTTGTTCAAAATTACAGAAAATGTTATCATTTGGTGGTTACAATTGAAGTATATGAAGTGGAATACAGAATCAAATAATATGTTGTTTCCGCAGAAAAATTAGTGAAATGATACAAATAAACAATGCTGACTACATTTTTGTTAATGGCTCTGAAAGTACCCCATCCAAAACTTTCTAACAGGTTTCTGGTTTCAAATATACATATATTATCTTTTAGTGTTTTAATAAATATTACAATAGTTCAAATAATCACATTGTTTACATTGTTAATAAGATTTTGTTTTATGAGTTTCAGTAATTGCTAAGTGATTAGGTGTTACTATGATTAGCAGTTTAGCAGTTGCATAGTAAGCTGACAGTGTGTTAATCAGATATTACTGATTAATATTACTCCATGATAAAATGAGGATTAATTTATTGTACTCACTGTACTTTTCCAAATTTTTAACAAGCGGTCACCAGCCACAGTGTTGTATGGTCTTACTAAATATTTTGTGTGTCTTCATTCCACCTAGCACATCTGGAGTCACAATTATAAGGTGCATACTGTATTTGCAAATATTGAATAAATTACTGGAACACCTTTTCAACAAATGATACTTACAAGACCTCTTTCAGCACTCACTAACAATGATGAACATGCATAAAGAGCAGTGTGTTGGCAACTTTGTGCTCTTTGTTTCTTCAATTGCATATCATATGTCCAAAGTGCATGTGTTGTTAAATTGTTGTTTTGTGCGTTCCTTTGTGTTTTAATTAAATGGGTGATAAACAAAACTTTGTGACTCTGCATCAGAAACAGCATGCCGCAATGCGATTGGCTTCTGGGGTAGCAGCCAAAATTATTGCTTTGGTGTCACGGGTAGGAAAAAATACTGTCAGAGACTTGAAAAGAAATTGAGCAGAAATTGAAAAGTGGTGTGCTTCCCAAGCTAGTGGAAGTGGAATAAGAGTCAGGAAGACAATGTTGAATGGTAAGCATAAAGAAACTAGGAAAGCTTTATTTTAGAGGCATGAACATTTTAGAGGAAAAGTTTAGCTCATTGCTGGGTCACTATTGCAGGGAAAAGCATTGCCATTTCAGTGGCAAATAGGAGGAGCAGATTGAGAATTTATTGCCAGTGATGGGTGGCTGGATCATTGGAAAAAACAATTCACTATTTGCCAGATTACCATTACTGAAGAGGCTTTATGTGCTGACAAAGAGGCTGTATCATTGTTTGAAGACCGCTTTTTGAAGTTAATTTATGAAGTAAGAATGTCTGGTGAACAGTTGTACAATGGTGATGAGACTGATTAATTTACAAGATGCACCCTGTGAAAATGCTTGCTTCAGAAAAGGAAGCTGCAGCACCCAGATACAAGGAAATTATTGAATTAGTTACCATGTTGGCTTGCAGTAATGCAAATGACAGCCACGAGCTTAGTTTTACAGTGATAGCAAAATCATGGAAACTTAGAACTGAAAAATCCCAAATCACTGCCCCTACATTACACTAATCAAAAGAAAGCATAGATGAATTCATAAGTCTTTTAAACCTGATTCCAAAATGAATTCATACCAGCTGTAGATAAATATTTGAATATCAACAGTTTACTGAGGAAATCTGTTGCTCCTTTTTGATAATGCACGTTCACATCCCACCAGTGATGAACTCACAGGTGGAGATATCAGAGCTTTTTTTAAACACCAAATCTGACTGCTCTTTGTCAGTCGATGGAGCAGGGTATCCTTGAGTTGCTAAAAAGAAGTATTGCTAAAGTCCTCTCAGTTTGTTTATCGGTGATTGATAATAATGAAGACAGTCAGCGTACTGAAGAGGATTGACTTGCTATATGTCGTAAGGTGATTGGCTGAAGTGTGGAAAGAGATTCCAAACGTATCATTTTTAAAGTCATGAAAATTCTTTTAGACAATGAAGTTGGGCATTTTAATTTTGAACCCATGTGTTAAGCCAAATTGAAATACGTAAATGATATTGTTTTCTTGGTCAAAAATGTACTGGACTGTAAGAACACCGATGCAGAGGGCATAACAGAATGCATGGCAAATGATCATGCTGATGAATTAACTGACAACAGTATTCTGGAAATGATGATGCAGTGGAAGTAACACAAGAGAAGGAGTCAAACTTAGATGACAGGAGAAATCTTGTCCCACATTCTCAAGGGTTCTAGATGGTTGAGACTGCACAACAGTACATTAGTGAGCAGGAGGAAGCAATGCCAGCTGATAACATCGGATTGTGCAAGTGGAGGGATATTACAGCACAGGAGAGGGATAAAGGAGGGAAACAGTCTTCTATCAAAACCTTTTAAAAATACCTCTTTTTTGTTAGGTCTGACTTTTGACATGTGTAATCATACATTCGTTCTTTACAATGCAGATTGTTTTATGTTTCATGTACTAATTTTTGAGATTATATTAAAAACAAAGATTCTAAGACTTACCAAGCGGGAAAGCACCGGTAGATAGGCACAATGAATAAAACACACACACAGAATTTTGAGCTTTCGCAACCGACGACTGCTTCGTAAGGAAAGAGGGAAGGAAAAGGAAAGAGGAAAGGATGTGGGTTTTAAGGGAGAGGGTAAGGAGTCATTCCAATCCCGGGAGCGGAAAGACTTACCTTAGGGGGAAAAAAGGATAGGTATATACTCGCGCGCACACACACACATCCATCCATACATACACAGACACAAGCAGACATATTTAAATGCAAATTCATTGTGCCTATCTACTGGCGCTTTCCCGCTTGGTAAGTCTTGGAATCTTTGTTTTTAATATATTTTTCCCATGTGGAAGTTTCTTTCTGTTTTATTTACATCATCATTAATTTTTGAGATTAGCAGTACATACATAACAAACACGTCTGACTTACATGTATTATGTAAGAAGTCACTAAATATTTATAAAATTGGGTTTTGGTATAAAAAAGGGTGTTTTGAATGGTACCGCTGGGGCTGGAAGAGAGGTTTTTTAGAACTCTGGCCTATTCAGCTTTTTTATTATTGAGCTGGACCTTCTGCCACATTAGGTTGGCTAATTGAGAATCCATTGTAGATGCCAGGTGGGAGTAGTGTGTGTTTAAGTCTTTCAGGAAGCATATCTTGTGTTATTAAGGAATTACAAAGATAGGTCAAGGACAGTGTTTTTGAGTCAGCCCAAGGTTTTAACACTGGTTTAGAAACAAGTGTCTGCTATGTAAACAGTGTCTGTTAGAGTAAGTCAAATTCACTTAATTTCTTGTTCAACTGTTATCATTTGTTTGTTTGTTGATGCTTTGAACCATTTTTACTTTGTTTGTGAAATGTTTTATATACATAAACTGTGTGTGTGTGTGTGTGTGTGTGTGTGTGTGTGTGTGTGTGTGTGTGTGTGTGTGTGTGTGAGAGAGAGAGAGAGAGAGAGAGAGAGAGAGAGAGAGAGAGTGGGGTGATGGTGGGGGAGGGATGGGGGGGGGGGGAGAGAGAGAGAGAGAGAGAGAGAGAGAGAGAGAGAGAGAGAGAGAGAGAGAGTGTTAGCTCATAATTGCAACCTGTTATAATTCAGACTTGTTGCCATATCATCCCTAATTAACTGTTTACACATATATTTCCCCTTTGTTGTTTCAATTTTTCCATTTTTCCTTGATTATATGAAAAATAAAAAACAGTGGAGATAGTACTGGTCTTCAACAAAGTTTTAACTTGTACCCTACATTCAGATAACACCCAATTTCTTCCCATCTGTGTCAGAGCCAAGCTACTGCCCAATATCTAATGAGACATTAGTTAACGAACCATTGAGGGAACAAACCTAGAAGAATAATACAAAAACTCATTTTTCCAAGTTTATGAAAGATGTGTAATCACTTATCATAAAAATTGATTATTGCCGTTTCATACTGAAAACACCATGAAACCTTTCATATTTTTGATACTTGGTACAGCTGTTCAGTATTTTATAACAATGGAAATTTGAAGAAGGGAACAACAGACAAAAAATTATAAAGCACATTGCAGACAGATGTGTGTCACATTAGTGCTCTTGGAAAAGCATGTCATCACAGTACCTTTTGAACTTTGTTCTCCATCTAATATTAGTACACAACCTACTCTCCTCTAATCTCCCCCCCCATATCTCCCTCACCCTCGCCCCCTCCCCCTCGCCCCCTCCCCCTCGCCCCCTCCCCCTCGCCCCCTCCCCCTCGCCCCCTCCCCCTCGCCCCCTCCCCCTCGCCCCCTCCCCCTCGCCCCCTCCCCCTCGCCCTCGCCACCACCCCCTCCCCCTCCAGTAATTTAGTTTGTTTGTTGTGTGTGTGTGTGTGTGTGTGTGTGTGTGTGTGTGTGTGTGTGTGTGTGTGTGTGTGTGTGTGTGTGTGTGTGTTTGTGTGTGTGGGGGGGGGGGGTGCATGCATGCATTATTGTGTGCTAGAAAAGACAAGTTCTCTTTCTTTCTTTCAGCTCCTTTTGTTACTGTTAGAATTTTTCAGTTGAACATGGTGTGCATGAAAATTACAGGGAACGCCTTCGACATGCATACGAGACAGACTTCTGGGATGGTGCTCGGAAAACAATTGCTGCCTTATGGGACGCCCATGGCTGGCTTTGGCATGGTAGATAACACTTGATACCATAAATTCTTCTCATGTAAACTTGTAATTTTGAATATTTTTGTTGTAACCACAGTTCATATAAAATTAAAGGCAGCATAACTTAAGGTAGTACTTTACCTTTTTTGATTAAAAAATGTGGAAAACTGAGTGGAACATGCAAGGCAAGAGTTGGTCTGGAGCCTGCCTGGGAAAAATTTTTGATCAGTTCATAACAACATAACTTTAGTAAAATCACGCACATTATAAGATAATAAAACTAAGAGATTAAAGAGGTAAGTACAAAGGAGAATGGTGTTTTGTTAACAAGTCTATGTTTCAGTTAGTTCACAGAACAGGAAATGAGAGTTTGTGAAGCAATTCAGTATCTGGGTCATTACTAGTAGAGGCAGCGTGATAGACCTTTGTTATTGGCAATTGGAGAAAACTTTTCTGTCTCTGCTGTTGGCATCTCTACACAACACCCACTTGACATATTGTAATATTGTGTGATGTGAGAATGTTGCTCAACAAAATTTATTTCTTCTACTATACCATCAAAAGCCGTTGGTTATGTCAAAAGTATTAAGAGTTCATGTAGAGGGAACTGCATCAGCTGTGAGGCTTACATATTTGTATTTGTTGAGTAAACCATGCACAATTTCTGCATTGCTCTGAGGGTTCTTTCTCTTTTACATATCTAAGAAAACTTGTCTGACTTCCCACAAATAGCCACCAGGTGTTATATTGTAGACCTTATAGAGTATACTGCATACATAATCCGCCCCCCCTTCCCCTTTCCTTTTCCATTCACAAAATGGTAAACAATAAGGAAGCCTGTTAAGACTCCTGTGTGTAATCTTAAATACTGGTAAGTTTACTGTAAAATGTAAATCTACATCCATATTGTGGAAACCACTGTGAAGTGCATGTATGTAGATGTAGATGTAGAAAGGGTACTTCCCATTTTATCACTTGTTAGTGTTTGTTCCCATTCCATTTGTGTATTGAGTACAGGAAGAATGATAACTTACATACTTTGTGCTTGGTGTAATTGGTCTAATCTGGTCTTTGCAGTCACTACAATAGTGATACATAGAGGGTTGTTGTATAGTACTAAATCCTCACTTAATACTGGTTCTCAAAATTTTGTAAGTAGGCTTTGGCAAGTTAGTTGTCATCTGTATCCAAGTTTCTGACACTTCAGGTTTTTCTGCAATTCTGTAAGCTCTTCCATGGTCAAACTAATTTTCTTTGTATATGTTCAGTGTGGATTTGAGACTATTTACCATATGGTTACCAACCTGTAGAGGATTGATGTGCAGGCTGTGTGCAGCAGGATTTGTGTTGTTGGTAGTTGCCATTAGGCACCGGTACTGGTAGAGCAACATAGGGTTGAAAACGTAAGCATCAGTTTGCATCACAGTTGCAGAGTCAACATGGATCTGTACAAGGTGTGCAGAGCTTTACTTGTTAAGCTGTTTTATCTATTCAACAGCAATAGTGCTGCTACTCTTCGCGACTATCGATACATTAAAGGAATACACAGAGGTAATCTCTCCACACTGGGGTTGAAGGACGTACTTCAGAAGTTCTAATGAACTGGTGATTTGGGAATTGCTCCTGGGAGAGGCTGACAGCCAATTGCACCACAAATTATTGAAGAAGTTACAGTTTCCATGGCTGAGAATATTGGATGCAGTGTGCAACCTTCAAGCAGTGCATGGGCTGTGTCACAACAGCTGCACTTTCCGTGGTCCACCGTTGTTTGGGGCAGCAGCAGAGCAATCTCTAGTGTGCTTCCAGGCTGTCATGGGTGCAGATGGTTGCATATTGAGCAACGTTTGTAACATGTAATGTAAACATGGTACACAGTTAACAGATGTTACTCTCTCATGAAATTAAAATGTGTTTCTTTCAACGATTTATTGGTTATCTCTTTTCTGCATGTTCTTATAAATGTTTCTACTAAGTTTCATTGTCCTATGATCACATGTTTGTCATAGGGACCCCATCAGGTAGCGAAAGTGTAATTATAACCACCCTGTACTTAATTATGTATAACTGCACATCTGCAAAAAAATCTGATATTACTATTAAAACTGCCTGCCAGGTACACTACTGTTCGTTAATTTCAATGAACCGTGACAGTTATCTGATTTTTGAATATGAATTACAACAAAACAAAAATTTAATTACATGCGCTTAGACTGTGCAAGTCCAGGTTAGATATTAGCTATATTATGAAAAGGATACATAAAAAATGGAAAATCAAGGAAGAAATAATGACAATACTATGAAAAGGATATTTGTTACTCACAATAAATTGACACCAGGAATCCTGCAGGGCTATCCATAGATATGTAAGGGTACTAGGGGATGGAGATCTCTTCTGAACAGCACGTTGCAAGGCGTCCCAGATATTCTCAATAATTATGTCTGGGGGAGTTTGGTGATCAGTGGAAGTGGTTAAACTTGGAAGAATGTTCCTGGAGCCACTCTGTATCAATTCTAGACATGGTGTGTTGCATTTTCCTGATGAAATTGCGCAAGTCTATCGGAATGCGCAATGGACTTCAGTGGATGCAGGTGATCAGACAGGATGCTTACGTATGTGTCACCAGTCAAAGTCATCTCTAGAGATATTAGGGGTCCCATATCACTCCAACTACACACACCCTACACCTTTAACAGAGCTTCCACCAGCTTGAACAGTCCCCTGCTGACATGAATGGTCCATGGATTCACGAGATTGTTTCCACACCTGTACACGTCCAACCACTAGATACAATTTTAAATGAGTCGTCCGACCATCGTACATGTTTGCAGTCATAAACAGTCCACTGACGGGTCCAGGCGAGGCATAAAGCTTTGTGTCGTGCAGTTGTTGAATGGCCCAGCATGGAAATATACAGCAATTTGCAGAAGGGTTGCACTTACATCACGTTGAATGATTTTCTTCAGTCGTCGTTCGTCCCGCTCTTGGAGGATCTTTTTCCGGCTGCGTCAATGTCAGAGATTTGATGTTTTACCAGATTCCTGATATTCACGGTATGCTCTTGAAATGGTTGTACGGAAAAATTCCCAGTTGATTGCTACCTCAGAGTTGCTGTGTCCCATCGCTTGTGCGCCGACTATAACACCACATTTAAACTCGCTTAAATCTTGATAACCTGCTATTGTAGCAGCAATAACCAATCTAGCAACTGTACCAGACACTTGTTGTCTTATGTAGGCTTTGCTGACTACAGTGCTGTATTCTGCCTGTTTACATATCTCTGTATTTGAATATGCATGCCTAAACTAGTTTCATTGGCACTCCAGTGTATGAAGCTTTTAAAATGATACATACTAGGCAAATTGTCTTCTTTGTTTTGTATTTTAGATGGTATCAGCAAGTGATAATTTATCAGCATAAATTTGCAAAGAAAAAGAAGGGGTGGGGACAGTTCCTAGATAATTGATGAAGCATGCTTCTCATTTTCCCCCGAGATGACAATGAGTACTGAGTGCCTGTAGTATCAAGTATTGTGAATAATCTGCAATGTGTATAACTCTTGCATAAGGTCTTTGATGGAATGCTCGAACTTATGAGCCTCTACAGTTCTGTGCTTTATCCGTGAACATGTGGTGGCATATTTGCTTGAAAAACACAGTAAATCAGCAGTAGTCACACTCCTCTAAGCCACAAAATATGGGACATGGCAAAGGCACTTAACGTCCCTTTCAGCTAACCAAAATATGTAAGGTTTCAGATACTAGAGACCCCGAAAATACAAAGTCTCTATTTTACCTAGATATACTAAACGAGTAAGAAAACTAAAAATACATATTCAAAGCAATAATGACATTAAATAAGAAATGTCTGTTTCTAAGACTGTAGCCACAAGTATGTGATCAACCGTAATTGGTATAGCCTCTAAAAACAGTTTACATTCCACTGAAATATAAATATTAATAAAACTAAAACTCGTTTTACCAGTACTTAAGTAACCTATATTTGTCCTGGAAATTTTAAAATAATTATAGTAATTTTTATATTTCCAGGTAGTATTGGAACTTATTTTGTGGGACTAATCATTGTAGATTGCTGGAAATGGTTTTTACATATGCAAATTACCAAGTATGTCTATTGTCAGAACTCCAGATTGAACGGAAATCTGTACTCTCGTCCATCTTCCCCTTTGCGCTCAGACAACTGAGTTGGTAATCTTATCATGGGTCAGAGAATCACAGAACATAACAACTCCTCCCTCTTGTTGTACAACGCCATATAAAGCACTGTAACATTTGGATAAGCCATCAGTTTGACAACATTAGTTATGCTTATGGTATCTGTACCTACAATTATATACAGCATAGGTGTACTTACAAATTGACATAGCAAGGTAAATAGAGAAAAATGTTGAATTTCTTTACTATTTGTGTTATTTTTGTGTAATGAGTATTTTTAAAAATGTAGTAAATCAGTATTTGCTTATTCTGTTATGTAGCTATTGTGTAGCTATTACGTACCTCAATTGCAGAATATTTTGGAGTTAAATAATACTATTTTATTTCCAGGTTATGAAGTCAATGGAATGGATAACATCCCAGATGAATCACCTGCCTTAATTGTTTACTATCATGGTGCTATTCCTGTTGACTTGTATTATTTTATATCGAAGGCCTACCTTTTTAAGAATCGTCTTATACATACAGTTGCAGACAGGTTCCTCTTCAAAATACCAGGTGATTGCATTTCTTTGGCAAACGCTTACTTAATATTGAGGCCAGGTGTTAGTAAAAGGAATTTAGAGTGTAATGTGTACTTAAATAGGCTACATTTAATGTGGCAGGAATGCTAGTTGTTGAAAAAGGGGGATAGCGGGGGAATACCTCTTTCCAAGTTGAAATAAATAACTGCTGTTTTTCTTCTATTGGTAGCATAACAATCACATGTCCATGTTGATGTTTGTGAAAGAATAACAGTTTGGTCCATAGACTACTGGTTTCAGTCAGCAATGACCATCTTCAAATCTGCTTCAAAACATTGGAAACTAAATACAACTAGTGAACAGATTACATCTTAGAATAATAAAATATGCCCCAATGAAAAATTACTATTTTCATGACTATGAAAGCATGCGTGTAAAATACAGGATGACAATTATTGAAGTATATGAAATAAAATCGTCATAACTTCTGAAAGGTTTGCATTAGGGCGTTGAAACTGCAGGCTTGGCCGTGGGGCATAATAGGAATTAGCATGGTTTGTTTTAGTGATAAAACCTACTTTTGTTTGGATGGATTCATCAATAAGCAAAACTGACGCATTTGGGGGACTGAGAATCTGCATTTTGCGTTTGAGAAGCCTCTTCACCCTCAACGGGTGACTGTGGACTGTGTGGTGTGCAGTGTCCAGTCACAGAATAATTGGTGCAATATTCCTTGGTGGCATGGTGACTACCGAATGGTATGTGAAGGTTTTGAAGATGATTTCATTCCCATTATCCAAAGTGACCCCGGTATAGACAAGATTTGGTTCATGTGAGACGGAGCTCAACGCCCACCGAAGAAGGAGAGTGTTTGATCTCCTGGAGGAACATGTTGGGGACCGCATTCTGGCTCTGGAGTATCCACAAGCCACTGGCATGGGCCTCAGTTGGCTCCGGATCAGAACACATACAACTCCTTTTTGTGGGGCTATATTAAAGACAAGGTGTACAGCAGTAACCCCAAAACCATTGCTGAGCTGAAAAAAGGCATTTAGGAGGTCATCAACAGCATTGATGGTCTGACACTTGAGTGGGCCATGCAGAATTTCATTATTTTTCTGCACCACTTCATCGCCAATGATGTCAGGCATATCGAACATGTCATAACCTAAATCTGAATATCTGTAGTGATGTTTACATTTTGAATAAAGTGTGTGCACACTGTAGTTTGTAACTAATTTACATTTTTTTTCATATAGTTCAATAATTGTTATCCTGTATGATGAGACAAACATATTTTATGACGTGTCCTAATACACATATCAAAAATGTTTTGCATCACCCCAGCTCCCAGAATCCTGAAGACAGACATTGACTGTGGATATTGTATCACAGACAACAGTCCCTTTGACTGTTGAGAGATGTCACTAAATCCACCCAAAGATGTAAAGATGAGCAGTACCTATTGGACAGAGGAGGTCCAACAGCCAATCAGTTCCAGTCATTCCACCAGGAAGGAGGTAGACAACTCATTTTGTCTGAAATTCAACCATGCCTCGATGGTCAATACCATGGTTTGATTGCACCCACATTGTTACTTTGTGCCAGGAAGGGCTCTCAACAAGGAAAGTGTACAGGCGTCTTGGAGTGAAACAAAGCGGTGTTGTTCAGACATGGAGGAGATACGAAGAGAGAGGAACTGTCGATGATGTGCCTCACTCAGGCAGCCCAAGGGCTACTACTGCAGTAGATGACCTCTACCTTTGGATTATGGCTTGGAGGAACACTGACAGCAATGCTATCATGTTGTATAATGCTTTTCGTGCAGCCACAGGTCGTAGTGTTAAGACTCAAACTGTGTGCAATAGGCTGCAAGATGAACAACTTCACTCCCGATATCCATGGTGAGGTCCATCTTTGCAACCACGACACCATGCAGCACGGTACAGATGGGCCCAACAACATGCAAATGGAGCACTCAGGATTGGCATCAAGTTCTCTTCATCAATGAGTGTTGCATATTCCTTCAACCAGACAATCGCCAGAAAAGTGTTTGTGGGCAATCCAGTCAGGCTGAGCACCTTACACACTCTGTCCAGTGAGTGCAGCAAGGTGGAGGGAGGTTTCCTGCTGTTTTGGAGTGGCATTATGTGAAGCCAACGTATGCCACTGGTGGTTATGGAAGGCGCCATAACGGCTGTATGATAGGTGAATGCCATCCTCCGACCGATAGTGCAACCATATCAGCAGCATATTGGTGAGGCATTCGTCTTCATGGACGTGCACATCTTGTGAATAACTTCCTACAGGATAATGACATTGCTCGACTAATGTGGCCAGCATGTTCTCCAGACATGAAACCTATCAAACCTGCCTGGGATAGATTGAAAAGAGCTGTTTATGGACAACATGACCTACCAACCACTTTGAGGGATCTATGCCAAGTCACCGTTGAGTAGTCTGAAAATTTGGACCAATGGTGCCTTGACAAATTTGTTGATAGTATGCCACGACAAATACAGGCATGTATCAATGCAAGAGGACATGCTGCTGGGTATTAGAGGTACTGGTGTGTACAGCAGTCTGGACCACCCTCTCTGAAGGTCTTGCTTTATGGTGGTACAACATACAGTGTGTGGTTTTCATGAGCAATAAAAAGGGCGGAAAAGATGTTTATGTTTATCTTTATTCCAATTTTCTGTACAGGTTCTGGAACTCTGAGAACTGAAGTGATGCAAAACTTTTTCTGATGTGTGTGTAATAAAGCCGTAGTGACAGTGTCACAAAATATATTCAAAATCAGCATAACATCATCACACATATGTAAAATATTATGTAAACTAGGCCACAGTTATGGCAAAGCCACACTGCCTCTATCACTACTAATCATAACAGACTGCACATAGTAACCACAACATATGTTTATGGCATAAGCTCATTAGAAGTCTACACACATCCCTCAGTTATAAAGATTGTGCAGTATTTAAGAAATAAAGAGTACAATAGTAAAGTCTATAGTGGGCTCGCCAAATGTACAAGTTATTACAGTGGATGAAGTGTAATAACTAAAAACGCAGATAAAGTTAAATTTAAAATTGTTGAAAGGAAACGGTTAAGTGATAATATATGACTCGGAGATGTTCTGGTGGTCATTTTAGATAATAATAATAAGATACACAATTACATGCTCATAGAGTTCATTAAATAACATAAAGCTGATAGAATAACTAAGGAAAGATTAAAACAAAAGACTGAAGTAAATGATCAGCGACATCTGTTGGCGCAGCCGCCAGAACGCAGCTTAGGCTAGAAGTCAGAGGAACTTAACCACCAGAGAGCCTCACATACCCTGCGACATGCCACTGCAAGAAAAGTATAATAAAATATTTTAATAGTTGCTTAATAAAAATAGCTTGTTAATTAAATGTATTATATAAAAAGAGAAGGGAAAATCAAATGCAAAAGTAAAATGAAAGATGGTAGAAAATGGAGCAAATAAGTGATGCACTTTATGCTATGTAACGACAGGGCAAGATACACATGGGAGAGGCATTCAGTCATTAATGTAAAATATTGTCAAATAAAGCAATGTAGGCATCAGGTACAAGGTCACATTGCCCAACGAGCACTTTCGCTGGCTCCTGTGACCGTGTCGTAATTTGTTAGAATAACAGTTAACTGCATCTAAACAAAAATGGAAATAGGGCACTATTCATCTGCAGCTGACTGGCGTGTGGCACATACAATGAGGTGACAA
Organism: Schistocerca gregaria; assembly: GCF_023897955.1. Lineage (NCBI taxonomy): Eukaryota > Metazoa > Arthropoda > Insecta > Orthoptera > Acrididae > Schistocerca > Schistocerca gregaria. Next base: position 496,628,077 of record NC_064925.1, on the reverse strand, counting down.
GTCATCGGATAGTTTATGCACATATACAGTTGGCAGTAGTATCACACACGCAAGGTATAAAAGGACAGTGCATCGGCAGAGCTGTTATTTGTACTCAGGTGATTCATGTGAAAAGGTTTCAATGGGATTATGACCGCACAAGTGGAATTAACACTGAATGGTAGTTAGAGCTAGATGCAAGGGATATTCTATTTCGAGAATGATTATGTAATCCTGCAAGTACCCACAGTATCTAGCGTGTGCCAAGAACACCCAATTTCAGGCATTACCTCTCACCATGGACAATGCAGTGGCTGATGGCCTTCACTGAGAGCAGCAGTGTTTGCATGGAGTTGTTGATGTGAACAGACAAGTGACACAGTGCAAAATAACAGCAGAAGTCAATGTGGGATGTATGATGAACGTACCCATTAGGATATTGTGGCTACATTTGGCATTAATAGTAGTGCAAGTGCCTGCTAACAGCACAAAACAGCCTACAGCACCTGTCCTGAGCTCATGACCATATCAGTTGGACCCTAGACAACTGGAAAATCATGGGCTGGTCAGACGAGTTCCAGTTTCAGCTGATACGAGCTGACGGTAGTATTAGAGTGTTGTGCAGAGCCCATGAAGCCATGGACCTAAGCAAACAACAAGGCACTGCGCAAGCTGGTGGTGGCTTCATAATGGTGTGGGCTTTGTTTACATGGAATGGACTGGGTCCTCTGAGCCAACTGAATCGACCATTGACTGGAAATGGTTGTGTTTGGTTACTTGGAAACAAACCATTTGCAGCTATTCAGAGACTTCATGTTCCCAAACAACTATGGAATTTTTATGTATGAGCAAAATGTCACCAGGCCATAAATGTTTGAAGATGGTTTAGAGAACATTCTGGACAATTTGAGCAAACTATTTGGCCACCCATTTGCCCAACATGAATCCCTTTCAACATTTATGGGATGTAATCGAGAGGTTGGTTTATGCAAAAAATTCTGTAACACTTTTGCAGTTGTGGCCGGCTATGGAGGCAGCATTGCTCAATATTCCTGCAGGGGACTTCCAACGACTTATTGAGTCTATGCCACATAGAGTTGCTGCACTGTGCCAGGCAAAAGGTGGTCGACACAATATTAGGCTTTATCTTGTGATCTCTTGTCATCTCAGTGTAACTGGAATCTTTGCACCGTTTAGAAGTCTTTAACTGTGAATAGTAATCTTTTTTGATACATAAGCGTACCTATATTCACCCATTAAAAACCAGTTTGATAATGAAACTTTTGGTAACAGTCACAATACATCTTCATGAATAATTATACTTCTAAAAGAGTTTTATAACACTCTATTAGAAAATTAATAACAAAATTAATTTGGGGAGAGTAACATACTTTACATCTTTCCATAGTATTGCTTTATTATGACAAACATTTCTGCTAATCTTATGGTTTTTTAACCAGGATGCCGGGCTGGTATGTGTTAATAACTGAATATTTTACATGACTCTGACTTCTAATACAAATTTTGATAAACAAAACTGATTGTGCTTTTACATACTTTAGTTACAAGAAATAATCTTAAAGACATTGATGTCTCGTAAGTACCATAGCACTCTGCCTATTCTTTCATTTCATAATAGGTTTTTTGCCTTAAAGTTAATTTTTTTGAAGTTACATTCTGATTACTTAAAAATCTTACTTTCATAGAGCTGTACTCTGCACATTGATCCATTATAGGTGACTGTTTGTCTTTCCCGTTTTTCATGTTTAAAGTTCATTATACTACTTTCACCTAATTCCTAAGATACATCCTTTTCTCCTATTAAATCACCTTTCCTTCTTTTCCCTTCAAATGTAGTGTCTCTCTACACGACATCCTCCAACCTATCCCCCACTATATTTACACAGTTATAGGGCCTGCCTTCTTGGTACACTTACCTTATATATTATGAAACATTGCTACTCACTATATAGAGGAGAGGAGCCCCAGACAGGCACAACAAAAAGACTGCTATACATGTGAACTACTTTCAGTCAAAAGACCTCCTCACACACACACACACACACACACACACACACACACACACACACACACAACCACTGGACTGCTATACATGTGAACTACTTTCAGTCGGGAGCAGCAATCTGGGTGATAGGGATAAGGAGCAGGTTGGGTTGGGATGGGAAGGGGGAGAGATAGCATGGTAGGGGTGAGGGGGGGCATAGTGCTGTTTATGGGAGCATGCAGGGATGGGGTGGGGACAGGGTAGGGCTGCTAGATGCTATCTGGAGGTTTGAGGGGGAGCGGGAGGGGGAAGCATAAAAGGAGCGAAGTAGAGGAGGGATTCGTGGAAAGACACAGACAAATTAGTGGGTGCGTTGATGGAACAGAAGGCTGTGTAGTGCTAGAGTGAGAACAGGTGAGGGAATAGGTGTATGAAGGACAGGGACTAGTGAAAGTTGAGTCCACGGGTGTTACTGTAACTTGTGATATACACTAGGTGATCAAAAGTATCCGGAACCCCCAAAAACATATGTTTTTCATATTAGGTGCATTGTGCTGCCACCTACTGCCAGCTACTCCATATCAGCAACCTCAGTAGTCATTAGACATTGTGAGAGAGCAGAATGGGGCGCTCCGCTGGACTCATGGAGTTCGAATGTGGTCAGATGATTGGGTGTCACTTGTAATACATTTGTACATGAGATTTCCACACTCCTAAACATCCCTAGGTCCACTGTTTCCAATGTGATAATGAATTGGAAACGTGAAAGGAGACGTACAGCACAAAAGCGTACAGGCCGACCGTGTCTGTTGACTGACAGAGACCGCCAAGAGTTGAAGAGGGTCGTAATGTGTAATAGGCAGACATCTATCCAGACCATAAAGTAGGAATCCCAATCTGCATCAGGACCCACTGCAAGTACTAAGACAGTAGGTGGGAGGTGAGAAAACTTGGATTTCATGGTCGAGCTGCTGCTCATAAGCCACTCACCACACTGGTAAATGCCAAATGACACCTTGCTTGGTGTAAGGAGCGTAAACATTGGATGGTTGAACAGTGGAAAAATGTGTCGAGTGACAAGTCATGGTACACAATGTAGCGATCAGATGGCAGGGTGTGGGTATGGTGAATGCCCGGTAAACGTAATCTGTCAACATGTGTAGTGCCAACAGTAAAATTTGGAGGTGGTGGTGTTATTGTGTGGCCATGTTTTTCATGGAGGGGGCTTGCACCCCTTATTATTTTGCTTGGCTCTATCACAATACAGGCCTTAATTGATGTTTTAAGCACCTTCTTGCTTCCCACTGTTGAAGAGCAATTCAAGGGTGTCGGTTGCATCTTTCAACATGATTGAGAACCTGTTCATAATGGACCACCTGTGGCAGAGTGGGTACATGGCAATAATTCATTGTAATGGACTGACCTGCACAGAGTCCTGTCCTGAATCCTATAGAACAACTTTGGGATGTTTTGGAATTCCAAATCATGCCAGGCCTCGCCGATCGACATCCATACCTGTCCTCAGTGAAGCATTCCCTGAAGAATGGGTTGCCATTCCCCAATAAACCTTCGGACACCTGATTGAATGTATGTCTGTGAGAGTGGAAGCTGTCATCAAGGCTAAGGGTGGGCCAACACCATACTGAATTCCAGTATTACCAGTGGAGGTAACCACGAACTTGTAAGTCATTTTCAGCCAGGTGTCCAGATACTTTTGATCAAATAGTATATTGCGGGGAAATTCCCACCTGCATTATGAAGTAGTCATGGAACTGAATCATGTTGTGATGGGCAGCATGTTCAGTAACTGGATGGTCCAGCTGTCTCTTGGCCACAGTTTGTCAGTGGCCATTCAAGTGGACAGACAGCTTGTTGTTTGTCATGCCCATGTAGGAAGCAGCACAGTTGTTGCAGCTTAGTTTGTAGCTTACATTACTGCTTCCACATGTAGCCCTGCATTTGGTGGAATAGGTGATGGTTGTGATTGGACTGGAGAAGGTGGTGGTGGTGGTGGGAAGAAGTATGGGATAAATATTGCATCTATATCTGTTACAGGGATATGAGGCATGGAGTTGGGAGCAGCAGTAGAGTAGGGATGGACAAGGATATTGCTTAGGTTCATTAGGTGGCGGAATACCACTGTTGAAGGGGTTGGATTCAGTTTCTCCAGTCATGGGTGGACTGAGGCACAAGGGGAGTAACCAGACAGTGGGAATGTGGGAGCTGGTAAATGACTTGAGAGACAAGGCACAGGAGACCTGTTTCTGTATGAGATTGTCTGTGAAGGCCTCAGTGAGATCCTTGGTATGTTTCGAGAGGGACTGCTTATCGCTAAAGATACGACACACTGGTGGCTAGGCTGTTAGGAACTCCTTGGTGTCGAATTGGTGGCACCTGTCCAAGTGAAGATATTGCTGGTGGTTTCTAGGTTTGATTTGGATGGAGGTACCGATGTAGCCATCTTTGAAGTGAAAGTCAACATCGATGGAAGTGGCTTGTTGAGCTGAGAAGTACTAAGTTAAGCAAATAAGCCAGAAGGTGGTGAGATAGCTGGACCACCCATTTGCTTGACAAGCTGCCCAACGCAACTGGCTTCACTTCATTGATTACTCTGCTGTCTGGATCCTTCCTACTAACACCAGCTTCTCTCTCTCTCTCTCTCTCTCTCTCTCTCTCTCCCTCTCTCCCTCTCGCCCTGACTCTCGCCTCTCCCCTGCTCGCCCCTCCCCTGCTCGCCCCTCATTCCCCTGCTCGCCCCTCATTCCCCTGCTCGCCCCTCATTCCCCTGCTCGCCCCTCATTCCCCTGCTCGCCCCTCCCATCCCATCCCCTTCCCTTCCTCTCCCCTCTCATCCCCTTCCCCCTTCCCCCTTCCCCCTTCCCCCTTCCCCCTTCCCTCTTCCCCCCGCCTCTCATCCCCTTCCCCCCGCCTCTCATCCCCTTCCCCTCGCCTCTCATCCCCTTCCCCTCGCCTCTCCTTACCTCCCTTGCTCTCCCCTCCACTCCCCACATGGGCACTATGAACCAAATATCTGAGAACACTCATCATCTGGGAAGGATGGTGGTAGCTGTTTGTACACAATAAGACAAATCCTCAGCAAGCACAAAGTTAGTGATTTTTTTTTTTTTTTTTTTTTTTTTTTTTTTTTTTTTTTTTTTTTTTTGTCTTCCACGGAAGACAGCAGCGTCCTTGGGTTCCATTAAAGATGACTTGGTGCTCCTGAAGGTTAGCATTAAGGAGATACCCAGCAAATGTGACCTTTCATATATCGGACAGACAACTTGTACAGTCCAGTAGAGATAGTGGCTTCAGCTTGGATAATTAATGGAATCTGGTACTACCAGTAATAAACTTACAAAGACATCGCAACAGTGCAGCTCGCAGTGATACATCGACATTCCAGTGAGGATCGACCAGGCATGTACAGGTCTAATCCATAAACACTGTACTTCTTGGCTAGTGATCAATGTGTCAGGCACTGGTGCATCTGTGGCCCATGTGCAGTGACACAGTCTGCGAGTGTAAAAGGACAGAGTGCATGCTAGTGCGTCAGTCTTTCATCTCACTTTGAAGACAGCTGAATGATACACAGCCGAAATATTAAAAGAAGCAGCAATATTTATATGGCTCCACACCCAGAATTAAATAGAGCAGTCATTGTGCCATCAAAATATGAAGATCCACACAAGGAAAAAAATTAAAATCAATGCACCCTGAAACTTAAAAGGACTGGAGATGTTTTGGAAAAGAGGTAGAGTTCGGAAAAGTCGCCCAGAACACCGGGTCAGAGGAGACTTACCAGATGGAATGAGAAGGAATGACTGATTGTTGGGAACAGCACTGGGTGAGATTTGAAAACCTGAGAGGATAAAGGTGGAAGACAGGGCAATATGCAAGATAGAGATTACTGAAACATCAAGCAACAATTAAAATGAGTGAAAAGCTGAGTGCATTGTACATAACGGAAGTGGGAGGTGGGAAGCCCAAAAATATGAGTGTCAGAAAATGAAAGAGTAGTTTCTATGAAGAAATGCTGAGACAGAAGGAATTAACTTAAATTGAGGTCAGGTGGGCAGTGAGAACCAAGGACATGTAGCACTAGTTCTCAACTGCAGAGTTCTGAGAAAATGGCGTTTGTAGGAAGTATCCAGATGGTGCATGTGGTGAAACAGGCACCGATGTCTCAACTGTCATGTTGTAAAGCATGGTTTGCAACAGGATATTGTGTGTTGCCAGTATACACCCTCTGCCTCTGCCCATTCAACCTGACTGATAACAATGTGGTGGTCACGTTGATGTAAAAGGCTGAACATTGTTAAATTACAGCTGGTATAGAACATGTCATGTCACAGGTGGTTCTTCCTTTGGTAGCATATGTTTTGCCAGTTACAGGGTGTGCATAGGTGGCAGTAGGAGGGTGCACATGGCAGCCGTGACGGTCACAGGTGTAGGAATCATATGAAAGGGAGATGATGCAGAAGGAGTATAGGCTATGTGTGACAGGCAAAATCTCAGACAGAATGGATCTGATTTCAGGGGATGATTTCAGGAAGTCATGGCCTTGTGGAAATAGCTGATTAATACATAATACTTTGTGTCAAGTGGTTTGCTCTAAAGTCCTCTCTTGGAGAGGTCATCACTACCAGGAATGGATGGGACAGCCCGGGAAATTGGCTTTTGAACTAGGCTGGTGGGGTAATTACGTCCAGTGAAAGCTGAGGTGAGAATGGTGGTGTATTGCTGTAAAGAGTCTGCATCTGAACAAATATATTTGCCTTGAATGCCAAGGCTTTATGGGAGGGAACATTTGACATGGAAATGATGGCAACTGTAGAAATGTAAGTGGTGGTGTTTGTTAGTAGGTTTTATGGGGACGGAAATGTGTAACTGGCCTTCCATGAAGATGGGATCAACATTGAGGAATTCAGAATAGGACCATATGAAATTTAATCGGGAGAAGGTATTTAGAGATACCAGGAATTTTAACTGGTCAGCATCACCATGTGTCCATATGGCAAAGATGTCATCAATGTATCTAAACCAAACCAGGCACTGAAGGCTTGTGAATACCAGGGAATCCCCCTTCAAGCAATCCATGATAAAATTGGCATAGCAAGTAGCCATCTTTGTTCCCATGACCGTACCCCTGATCTGTTTGAACGTCTGCCCCTCAAAGGTGAAGTAGTTGTTGGTAAGTATAAAGTTGATTAAGGTGAGCAGGAAGGATGTCATAGATTTGGAATCAGGTGGGCACTGACTGAGGAAATGTTCAGCAGCAGACAAACCATGTATGTGGGGGATGTTGGTATAGAGGGACCTGGCATCAATGGTGACAATCAAGGTGTGTGGTGGGAGTGGGGCGGGCACGGATTTAAGATGATCTAGGAAATTGTTGGTATCTTTAATATAGGAGGGAAGTCTTTGGACTATGGGTTGCAGGTGTTGACCAGTGAAGGCAGATATATGTTCAGGGGTGCTCTGAAGCCAGCAACTATTGAGTGGCCAGGATGATTGGGTTTGTGGATCACAGGAAGAAGATAAAAGGATTACCTCATCAACCTAGTTGAAAAATGTGTTTCCCGTGGCATCGCACTGCTGATTCCCACAAAAAACAACTTCAGAGTGCTGGACTTGTCACTAAATATCATCCTGGTCTTGAATGTATTAATCAGCTAATTCAACAAAGACATTACTTCCAAGAATCATGCCATGAAATTAGGTCCATTCTGTCTGAGATTTTGCCCACAACACATAGAATAGCTTTTCATTGCCCTCCCAATCTCTGCAATATCCTTGGCAGACCTTATGCCCCTTCTGCACCCATCTCCCTGCCCTATGGCTCCTACCCCTGTGACTGTCCCTGCTGCAAGACTTGCCCTGTACACCCTCCTACCACCACCCATATCAGCCCTATAACTGGCAAAACATATATTATCAAAGGGAGAGCCACCTGTAAAATGACATGTCATATATCATCTGTTGCGTAAACACTGTTTGGCCTTTTACATCGGCATGATTACCACTTAGTTGCCAGTTAGGATTAATCGGCATAAGCAGAGGGTGTATACCAAAAATACACAATATTTTATTGCAGAGCATTTCAACAAGGCGGCAATCGTAACCTTGGTGACTGTTTCACCACATGCGCCATCTGTGTTCCTCCCTCAAATGCCAGTTTTTCAGAACTCCACAGGTGGGAACTAGTGCTACAACATGTCCTTGTTTCTCACCACCCACTTGGCCTTAATTTATGTTAATTCCTTCTGTCACAGCATTTATTCACAGTAACTATTCCTTTCTTCACTTCATTTTAGTTTTCAACATCTTTCATTTTCTGACCTATCTATTTTTCATTGTCTCACCTTCCATCTGTGTCACATACAATGCACTTAACTTTTCACTCTTATTAACTAATGCACAATTTTTTATCAAAAATCTCAGTCTTGCATATTACTCTGTCTTCCTAATTTAACCTCTCAAGTTTTCAGTCTTGTCCGGTGCAGTCCCAAACAATCAGCCTTTACTTCTCATCCCATCCGTTAAGTCTCCCCAAATCTGGGGTTCGGGTGAATTTTACAAAATGTACCCCTGTTCCTAAACCTCTCCAGTCTTTTTCCTTCACACTCTTCCTTCCCCTTCAACTCTTCTGCTGTAAGGAGCCACACCTGTGTGTGTGTGTGTGTGTGTGTGTGTGTGTGTGTGTGTGTGTGTGTGTGTGTGTGTGTGTGTTTTCATTGGAATATTTTATCATTATTTAATCAGCTGTCTTCCAACTGAGATCTTAAGAAGTATTATGTATATTGTCAAGTGGCATTACTTATTATTAATGTAAAATGCTTGATGTTTGTTTCTGTCTTAAATAACTGCAACTACAGATGCTTTATTCATCTTTGAATCTTTCCATGAAATCGAACTCGTCAACAATATAAAATAAAACAAGATAGGTACACTGCATAATAAAGTAAATGACACATTGTGGAGCAATTAAAAGATAAAAGCTCTACCTACGTAGTTGAGTGACAAAGACAACAACAACAAAAAGAATGAAACAGGTAAATGACAGCAAGTGTGAGAGTAATAAGTGTGCACTTAACTTTTTGCCACTGTTTTCATTGTGTAGTCAACAGTGACAAAAAGAAAAGTGGAAACTTTCAGCCAGTTTGACAAAAGAGAGAAAGCTGTTTGGCTTAGATATAATTAATTAGATACTGATCTGGAAGTACCTTTCCATTTTATTGTAAAAATCTTGGTGAACTGTTTTAAATATATAAGTACAGATGATAACCTGTATATGCAAACAAAAAGTTTGTGGTATTTCAGGACAGCCACAGAAACTGCCTTGTAATTTAGGCGAAACTCATCTGGGCACACAAGATAAATAAAAAAACTTAATGGGCAGCATGCAAAAGGTGTTCTCCTTTTTAACCACTGTAATTTATATACAGCTGCTGTGAAAATGACCAGCACAAGAAACTTGTTACACTATATTCAATTCAGTACAGCAACTGGTTACACCAAAATTGATGTAACACAGGAAGAGGAGTCAGTAAATAGAGTACACTGCTCCACATGCTTGGATGTACACACTGATGAAAACTGAAAATGGAACAAGTGTATTACTGAGCTTCTCAAACAACTAAGTTCACCTAATTTTACCCTTTATATGATTGCTAATCTTGGAAACAAAAGAATCAACTTGTTGACATTTTTTGCATATTTCCACTCAATAATGTCTTACACAATAATTATCTCAGGTAAATCATCACTTAGTGGGTATTTATTGCATAAAAGTGAGCAATAAGAACAATAAATGGTGTTCACCCATGGACATTATGTAGGTGCCTCATCAAGGAGTAGGCTATCACATTATGTGTATATTCTAATAACATTTGTGATAAATGAGCCATCACAGTGTGAGAACAACAGTGATGTCCATACACTAAAGGAAAAAAGACCTTCATTACTCAGTGGCTCAGAAAGGAGTTCAGTATGCAGCAAAATCTGAACATTCACACAGTAACATAAAATGTCTGACAGGTAGCAAAGCGAGTTTTAAAACTAACATAAAATAATTTTTCATTGACAACTCCTCGTATTCCATGGATGCATTTCCATTAAAAAAACTGGTAGCCTGTTTAAATAAAACCAGTTTTTTTATTAGTTGTCAGTAGGTCCAAAAAACTAAGGTGCACATTAATGTTAACACAAATAATTTATTATAATTAACTAACTGATGCTTTCATGAGTCCATGCAGCTGATTGGTATGAATGAATGGTGCTTGTCTGAGATGTTAGTATTGGAAAGAAACAATAAAACACTTCCCCCACTCACATCCAGTAAACCTGCAGTGGACATGGCACTGTATACATGCCTAACTGTATGTATCTCACAGCTTGATTCATCAATGTCAATTATAATTAAACATATATTTAAATATGACAATCTCCAGAAGTATTTTTGTTTGTTAACCATCAGGAAAGCTACACTCTTAAGAAGCTGTTAATGTTACTCAATGGTCTTGGATTCAGCTAGTGGTTGCTAGGTTCGTGTTAGTATTATAAAATATACCTGATAACTGTGAGTCTCAGGGGCAATTCCCTCCCTGTTGCTCCCACGCCACCTACTTTGTGAGCAACACCTCCCCAACCATCAAGGATTTCAGTCCCCACTTCTGAGCCACAGAAGAGTAAGGCTGTGTTTGAGGATGGGATGGAGATTCTGGCATCTGCTGAGGACCTAAATCTTGCCGGAGCCTCAGTCACAATTGATATAGACTGCTCAGGCAATAAGGTGGTGCCAACAGGTGACCCTGAGGTGTAACCTGCCTCATTGAATGTTCATGGCTTCCCAGTCTTACGATGAAGTCATCCTCCAGTGAAATTGTGGCAGTTTTTACCTCTGCCTGGCTGAGCCACGGAAACTGTTAAACTTTACACCTGCTTTCTGCATAGCCCTCCAGGAACCTGCTTCCCAGCAATGCGGACCCCTGTCCTCTGTGGCTATACGGAATATTACAGGAACCATAGTGACTACAATCAAGTGTCGGGTGGAGTTTGCATTTATGTCCTAAACTCAGTCTGTAGTGAAACTGTGCCCCCTTCAAACCCCTCTTGAAGCTGTGGCTGTCAGATACGGACGATGCAGGAAATAACTGTCTGCAATGTATATCTTCCTCCATATGATTCAGTACCTCTGAATGAATTAGCTGCACTGATTGATCAACTCCCTAAACCTTTCCTACTTTTGGGAGATTTTAATGCCCATAACCCCTTGTGGGGTGACATCATGCTTACTGGCTGAGGCAAAGATGTCGAAACTTTATTGTCTCAGTTCGACCTCGGCCTCTTAAATGTTGGGGCTGCCACACATTTCAGTGTGGCTCGAGGTAGTAACTTGGGCATTGATTTATTGATTTGCAGCCCAGGGCTTCTCCCATCTATCCACTGGAGAGCACATGACAACCTGTGTGGTAGTGACCACTTCCCCATCTTCCTGTAACTGCCCCGGCGTCAGGCCCACGGACACCTGCCCAGATGGGCTTTAAACTAGGTGAACTGGAAAACTTCCTCCTCTGATATCACCGTTGACTTTGCCCCACATGGTAACATTGATGTGATGGTTAAGCAGGTGACTATCACAATCGTTTCTGCAGCAGAACATGCGATTCCTTGCTCTTTAGGGTTCCCTCAGGGAAAGACAGTCCCTTAGTGGTTGCCGGAAGTCGTTGAGGCAATTGCAGGACATCGGCGAGCTCTACAGCAACATAAGGGACACCCTTCCATAGAGGATCTGATAGCCTTCATGCGGCTCCGTGCCCGTGTGCGCCAGCTTATAACATGACAGAAAGAGGTGTGTTGGGAGAGGTACGTGTCGACCATTGGGTGCCATACGTCATCTCCCCAAGTCTGGACGAAGATCAAACATGTTTTCGGGTACTAGACCCCAAAAAGTGTTCCCGGTGTTAACATCAATGGTGTGCTATGTACCGACACAATCGCGATTGCCGAGCACTTTGCTGAGCACAATGCTGGAGCTTCTGCATCAGCAAACTATCCCCACAGCCTTTCACACCCACAAACGACGGATGGAAAGGAAAGTCCTCTTGTTCACTATACGCCACAGTGAACCATATAATGCCCCATTTACGGAGTGGGAGCTCCTCAGCGCACTTGCACAGTGCCCCGACACAGCTCCTGGGCCAGATCGGATTCACAGTCAGATGATTAAACATCTCTCGTGTCACTACAAACGCCGTCTCCTCGTCATCTTCAACTGGATCTGGTGCGATGGTGTCTTAGCACCATTGTTCTGGTGCTCAAACCTGACAAAAACCCACTTCATGTGGATAGCTATCAGCCTCACCATTGTTGTTTGTGAGCTGCTGGAGTGTATGGTGTGTCGGTGGTTGGGATGGGTCCTGGAGGCTTTGTGTCAGGGCGGCTTCTGCCAAGGGTGCTCTACCACTGGTAATCGTGTGTCCCTCGAGTCTGCCATCTGAACAGCCTTTTCCAGATGCCAACACCTGGTTTCTGTCTTTTTTGATCCATGCAAAGCATATGACACCACCTGGCGACATCATATCCTTAGCACATTATACAGGTAGTGTCTCCGAGGCCTGCTCTCGATTTTTATCCAGTATTTCCTGTCGCTCCATACTTTCTGTGTCCAAGTTGGTGGCTCCCGTAGTTCCCCCCATATAATCTTTTGAGTTGGTAGGGATTCACAATTTCTTGTTTTGTATCAGATTGTAGCTTGTTGAAGACTTTTGCAGCAGAATACAGAGTTCCAGTTTGCACCAAAACAGACACAGACTGAAAAAAATCATTTTAACTTCTTGTACTGTTGTTGTAAATGATAGATATTGTTTGCTATAATTGCAGTTAACTTACAATGTTTGAAGAAATTGAAATATCTTGGATAAACACGTACCTTTACTTTTTGTGCCCTCTTACTTGAAATGTTAGTTCTCGGTTCTGATTTAACAGATTTCATGTACATATATGGTTTTAAAAACATTTATTAGAATTGTGCTAAAAGTGTCCTTAGTGAACCTGTTGTAATAAATGTTTTCAGTACGCCTATAAAAATATTTCCCACAAAACTTTATGCACCTTTCCCTTCATCACCAATGGTTCTAGTCGATTTTTTTGGTGAATATCATTTGATGCACTGATATACTATGTTCAGCTTAAGAAAATATCTGCAGTTACATCTTTTCTTCAGTCATAGGAAAGAGGAAGCCACATGATTTCATATCAAGTAAATGGGCTGGGTAGTATTTGTGAATTTTTAGTCTGCAAAATATTGGCTGGTATTACTGCTAGTCTTGCATTTATGCTCAACTGAATCTACCAATACTGCATGTTGAATTTTGTCTCATAATGTAATGATGATGTGGCATATGACATCATACCTACACTAACTAAGTATTTCTTTTGCATTTGTATTAGTTTTTGGAATGTAGGATGTTGTGACTGACTGATCTGTAGTGTAGCTCAAGGTAGACTGTTTGGTTAAGAGTGGATGAAGGGGTATTGAACATGCATTTGTGGTTTGTTGTTCTGCAAAAGGAAAGAAATATAATTTCACTTGAGGTGCTTCAAAGTCCAAAAGACATGACTTGATGTAAGCAGCATGTCACTTACAGTTCAGCACTCATTGTGTAGAAAGTGCCTAGAGAACAGGTAGACAGTTATAATGACAATGAGGTTTCCCTTTTGTCCTCACATCGGTGACTTCTCTTAATCTTGCTGTGTGGGCTCCTCATGAGGAAGCACTAAGCATCAGATGGTATTTGATTGTGGGTTAATATTGTCTCTCACCAGTCAAGACATATTTTTTTTTTGTGAAATATCCTCTGCTGAACTTTTTGTCTAAGTATCAATACCAGTGAACCTGTTTTGTTCTGTGCTGGTGCCTTGATGAATGCCACACCTCAGGAACATCTCCTGGAGAGATCTAAATACTCATGTGCAGCTGCTTGTGCTGGAGTCTTTCTGGTATGTGTGAAACTCTTGGCCTCTACAGTTGCTATTTTTGGGTTTCCTGAACTATTTTTTCTCACAGGATCGGTATTTCTTCTTTACCTCACTTCTGCTGCAAGACTTCCATATCATGGATTGTCTTTATATGAACCCTTCCTCTCTCACACAAAATCAATTTCTGACTGGGTCCCTGGAGGGAATATTGTCTCTAAGAATTTATTTTATTTGTATCTAATGCAGATGCATTGAGTTAAAGTAACTTAAGTGTCTAGTGAGACTTTTATAGATAGACCATCATCTAAGAACTATCACATACAGTTTTCATTCCACTTGGGAGTGACAGAGGAGAAGTCACTATTAAAAGCTCATGGGCGTTAAGTTAGTTAACACTGATGTAAGCTGAAAAACAATATTAGAGTGTCAGGTGTTTCGTTGCTGATAATGTGCTTAAACAATATCGAGAAATTTTATCTATCTAGGTGCAATGTTTTACATTTCATTTTTTGTAGTATCAGTTGCTAATGATTATACTGAATACCAATTTTTCAGTAATATTCTCCTAATTTTGCAACATTTTTTATTGCAGATTGTATATGAGAGCACTGCTACTCAGCTGTGATAAATAACAAAGTGGTATTGCCCTGTGGCCAAGGCACTGGCTTTGCATTGGTGCACTGATACTTGTTGAAGTACATCTGAGACAACATTGGATATTTTTTATTTTGAGACTGGGCCTGATCTTCCTCAATGTTTCAGACAAGTGTAGAGGCTGGGTGTGCTGCTCATTGGGAGCTCCAGTGTTAGGCAGGTGATATGCCCTTTTAAGCAAATAATGAGCAAGTCCACTCTGATTGTATGGGCCTTGTCTGGGATGTGCAAGAGGCTCTGTCAATGGTGATTAAACATGCTGCACGCACCCAGCTTCAAATGATCACTCATGTCACCACAAGTGATTCTTTCTGTTAGGGTTCAGAGGCAATACTCAGTTTTTGCACGTGGCTAGCTGCTTTGGTGAAGGCAGCTAGCCTTTCTCAGATTCTCTGGAGAGGCTGGTGATCATTTGCTTATGATGTGGTATCCTCCTCATATACTAACAGGCATAGAGTCTAAGAAATAGCCAGCCACATATATCTGCTCTTTATTCGAGTTGACTTATCATCAATTGTAAACACTCAATTCTGAAGATGATCATTTTTATTGTCAAGACTAGTCATCAGTCATTTTGTCACACAACTGAGACTGTAAAGACAAACTTTGCTTAAAATACACATAGTTGTGCCATCCCTCACTATGAAATATCATGTCATCATATGTCTTCTCTCTTCTTTTGTTATGATTTTTGTTCTTTAACAGCTTGTGTGTGTGTGTGTGTGTGTGTGTGTGTGTGTGTGTGTGTGTGTGTGTGTGTGTGTGTGTGTGTTTGTTAATGTCTTGAGTTTAGATATGTAGGTGTGCACTTAAAAATTAAATAATTCTGTATTAATTAGGTAACAAAAGTACTGACAGAATGGATTATATGTATTGAAGTCTGCTACATTGTACCTTATTAAGTGTATCAATATTTTTATAATGTATAATTTTTTTTGTAGGTTGGACAATTGTATCTGAGGTGCTGGGAGTCATACCTGGCACAGTGCACACATGTGCTAATATACTGAAGGAAAATAACCTGCTTGCTATTTCACCAGGTGGTGTGTATGAAGCACAGTTTGGAGATTCATACTACAGACTAATGTGGAAGAAAAGACTCGGTTTTGCAAAAGTTGCACTTGAAGCCAAAGCGGTAAATATGTGTATATCTGTGTGTGTTTGTAACTGTACTACTAACACCATACTTAGTTAATTAAAGGTCATCAGATGAAAGTACACCGCTTACCAGAAATAGCTAGTGTCTTCCATTTTCCTTAACATTCTTTCTCAGTGGTAAATAAGATATGCACACCTCTTGTTGTACATAGTTTCATTGATTTGCATTATTGTTACATAGATCCAGACTGAAGAAACCATTGTGAATATAGAATACTTATTTTACTCATGAATTAACATGCTTAGATATAGCAGCCATTTAACAGCACATTAGTAAAGTAGTCTTCAAATATGAGACAAATAAAAATTAATACAAGAATTGTCATAAACATGTAATTGTACACATCCTAATTCTTAGTCTATGATTGTAAGCGTCCCGGACAGAAAAGTGTGTACATTATTCTGATTCTGTTACTGCACTTAAGGTTCCCAGGTCTTGATTCTTACTTGAAATGAGGCTTTCAGAACTTGAATATTGCTTAGAATGTACATTAAGGGATGCTCTTCGTTCATGCATGCATATCTCTTATCATCCTCAATTTCCAAATGATTTTGTTACTAAAAGTCAGTGTCAATTGCCATAAACCTAATAACACGTAGTGACTGGATATATGAAAGTAATTCTCTTAATTATGAGTTGATGAGTACTAGTCAGTATTAGTTAAGATATTTTACAGAAGTAGCCTGCAGTAGTTGCCAGTGTCAATGCATAACTATACTTACACCACAGCACAGAGGGCCATTTTCTTTGATGGTATTTATGGAACATGATCTATGTATGTATGTATGTATGTATGCATGCATGCATACATTCACATATACACATGGGAAAAATATATTAAAAACAAAGATTCCAAGACTTACCAAGCGGGAAAGCGCCGGCAGACAGGCACAATGAACAAAACACACACACACACACACACAGAATTACTAGCTTTCACAACCGATGGTTGCTTCTTCAGGAAGGAGAGGGAAAGACGAAAGGATGTGGGTTTTAAGGGAGAGGGTAAGGAGTCATTCTAATCCCGGGAGCGGAAAGACTTCCCTTAGGGGGGAAAAAAAGGACAGGTGTACACTCGCGCGCGCACACACACACACACACACACACACACACACACACACACACACACATTCGCCACTGGTTCCCTTCTTTTCTCTGCTACAGCAGAATGTGCTGCTTATATAAAATGAATTCTATAGGTCAGTGAAGAGTTGACACTTTATTTATATACTTCAATATATTAATATACTTTGACATGTATAAACAACAATATATTAATATACAATATATTAATATACTTTGATGTGTATAAACAACAAATAATTATGTATAATGTTAGGGTAACACACAATTTTTTCTGAATACTTCATTCATCAATAATAGTTCATCAAAAATGTCCAGATTATGATTTAATGGAAATGTTATTAAAAATATCTGACTAAATTTGCATCCTTTCAGTTTTGTGTAACCTTTGGCAGTCATTTTAAGTTCTTTAAAGGCATGTTAAAACACTTTATAGCCCAGTTTTTGTCACTGCAATAGTACTTTGCACATATTTGTATAGACATGAGGTGTCATTATACAGAGACAGTGAATCATAAAGTTTTATGGGTGAATAAATGCTGACTAAAAACATAGTTTTATGACTTCAGAACCCTTTAGAACCCTTGCTATGTGTTCACTACATCAGTTAAAACTACATTTTTGTCAGACTGTATATTATGTGCATAAATACAGCAACTTTGAACCTGTGGATGTCAGTAACGGATAATGATATTGATAAGTCTCAAAGTTCCCCAAGAATGTCATCTTAAGAACATGTGGGAAAAATTATGATATGCTTTGAATAGAAATTATAGAAGTGAAGTGGACAGCTCCACAATTGGTATTTTCATTCAGGAAGTGCCCCATGAAGCAGCAGTTTCTTTATAGTCCCAGTTGCCTTGGCTGGAGGAAGTGTGTAATGTTTAAAGTTTGAACCTGTACTTTAGGACAGCTACAGTGTGTTTATTCTTCTGGTAGCTATACGTATGGTCACTAGGCCAGGGGCTATCCAAACACTTGACCCCTTATCTCTCTGACAGATGTAATGCAAGATATGACCCCCTGAAAAATCGCATTTTCATGCATGGCATTTTGGAACATATTGGTACCAAGCACTATCGTGCTCAGACCATTGTGAAAAGGCAATACTACTTGGTTTTTAAGTTGTTGTTGCTGCTGCTGAAAAGCCACCAATACGTGAACTAATGGCTGTCATTGCTCAGTGTGAAACAAACAATGCTGCCATTGGTCTGTGGAGGGATGGAAGGTTTTATATGAGCTGCAATACGTGATGTGGCACCCCAGAGGGTGTCTTAAGAAGCTAGCAGATGCCTATCAAACTTTATTAACTTTGAGTATGTTGTGAATGAAGTGAAATTTGCAGAAAGTGATGTGATAGTGTATGGTACCTTTTCCATGTATGGATCAAGATAAATAGGTTTGGGTAGCAAAATTAATGAAATAGGAAGTAACTAGGTCATGTGCCAAATTGTTTGGCTCATTTGTGCAGCTAAATTCGGGAAAAATGAGTTCCAGGTATGGTGTGCTTCAATCCTTGGGGACAGATTTCCACTAAAGTTAAGCATTTATCATTAGGGACAGGAAAAAATAGTTTTATTTTTTGGCAAAATTCAGTGTTATTTTTGGCCAAATTCGAAGTTACTTTTTGTCAAATATGTTACTACTTTTTTGGCAGATTCAGTGTTATTTTTACCAACATATTTGTTATTTCTGCTGTGACATCGTGTCTTTTTTGCCTTATTTGATGTCTGTATTTATTTATTTATTGCCAAATCAGGTTTTATTTAAAGTCAGATTGAGTGTTACTTTTTGCCAAATTAGGTGTCTTATAATCAAATTCATAGTTATTTTTCGAAATTCAGTGAAATTTTATTGCCTTTTTGGTACTGTTTTTTTGCCATTTTCGGTGCACATTCTTGCTGAATTTGGTACAGGTCCCCCCCCCCCCCCTTCCAAAATTGGTGATGATTGTAAAATCACTTTTTTTTCCTTTTTCTTTTTTTTTACTTTCCAGATTTGGTGTTGGTCCTCTTCAGATTCCATGATTGTTGCCAAATTCAATGGTTTTTTTTGGGAAATTTTTTGCCAAATTTGGTTTTTTTCCCCCACATTATTTCTTGCCAAATTCAGTTTTTTGTGAAATTGTGTTTTCCCAAATTACAAGTTGTTTTCAAAAATTTGGTGTTGTTTTTGACAAATTTGTTGTTTTTGCCAGATGCAGTGTTCTTTTGCCGGATTAAGTGTTGCTTCCAACAAATTCTGTGTTTTTTCTTCTACAAATATGTTTTTTTTTCTTTTACCAAATTCTGTGGTTTGCCAATTTAAATGTGAAATGAACCCACTGAATTATCATTTTAAGATTACGCACAAACCTCAACCTCGAGGAGATTAGAAGACAAAATGCTATTTCAACATTCAATAACCAGCAATTACAAAAATTAAGAAATTACTATCTTAAGATTTTCAACAGGAAGATTTAAATTTTGTGATATCTTGTAAGAATCACCAATTTTGCATTTTTTGCTAAAAGCTGTTATTTTTGTGTTGTTGTTTCCACAAAATTTGCTTGTCCCTACTAACAATAGTAGCAAAAAGTGATCCTGTGCAGTAGCATGTACAGGTGTGTCAAGTTTGATGTGAAGGGGAAGAAAGGGTTAGGATGTGGGAGACAGTATGGAGTGGCTCAAAAGAGAACTAGTACACATTGAGGCCAGTGTGGTTGTAAGAATGGAGAGCATGCCATTCAGAGGAGCAGATGCTGAAGGCAGGTCAAGTTTGTGATTAGCTACAGTTCGGCAGTGACCAGCATGTAGAGAACAGGTTATTTATCATACAAACATAAAAACTTCCAGGTATTTACAGCATAGCTGATATAAAACCTGATTGCCTTTGCACTGCCTTTGACCAGACAGGAAATGCCTATGACTGGAATGGAATAGATAGTGGTGTATGATGTATGATACAGGCTTGCACATTGGTCATCCATGGAGAATGACCTACTGTATTTACTCGAATCTAAGATGCACCGCCCGCATCTCGTGGTCATGCGGTAGCATTCTCGCTTCCCAAGCCCAGGTTCCCTGGTTCGATTCCTGGCGGGGTCAGGGATTTTCTCTGCCTCGTGATGGCTGGGTGTTGTGTGATGATGTCCTTAGGTTGGTTAGGTTTAAGTAGTTCTAAGTTCTAGGGGACTGATGACCATCGATGTTAAGTCCCATAGTGCTCAGAGCCATTTCTAAGCCGCACCTGAAAAATGAGACTCGAAATGGAGAAAAAAAAAATTCCTGAATCTAAGCTGCTCCTGAAATTTGAGACTCAAAATTCAAGGTGAGAGAGAGGTTTTCGACCACCCCTCCAAACCGAAACAAAGTCGGTCCGTTGTAACATGAAACACAACTGAGGTCGAACGGATGAAGACACAGCTACCACAACAACCGGCTGCAAGCCCGAAATCTTTTTGAATACAGCTGCAGTAGTTTGGGTCGAGTCGTAAGTTTAACACTTAAGCTTTACCAAGTAGCCATTGCCATGTGTCAGGTGCTCTGCACGTATTTATACGGGTACCCTTCCTTTTTTCACGTGCTTCATCTGGTTTGAATCGATTGCTTATTTTGCTATGATCTGATAAGTGTCGTTCTCTTTGTTATAGGTGTTTATGTCACTTTAAGCTGAAAACACATTATTGTACTGTGTCGTGCATTGTTTGTCGCATTCTGATACTGAGTGCTCACGACCTGTCGCCGCTCACAGCATTACTTGTTTTTGTGTGGGGTACCGTGGCTTACAATAAAAAAAAAAGAAAAAAGAAAGGGAGCAATTGTCTCATAAGCAAAACAATGGCAAAATTCTGCTATTTGTTGTTACTTATACTGTTGCTTCCTTTGATAATGATCAACAAGAACCAAATAATAGACTGTAGAAGATGTTCTGAACGAGAGTTTAGCGAAAAATTTTCTCCGTTTGAAAATCTTTGCAGACGCTTCTTTAGTACATTACATTCTGCACATAAATTAGTCATCTTAAATTTAAAAATCTTGTTAGTTGCCGTGCCTCATTTCTGAATGTGTCACTATTCAGCATAAGAATAATATGAATATAAACATGACATGATATTTATATTCTTCTGCGTTTGCTGTTGTCTCACTCTAGTTTCGTAGTTTATTAGGCAGACGGGATTTAAATGAGATAGTAGCAAACATGAAAGAATACATGGCATAATGTTTACATTTTTCTCTGTGGTTTTTTTTTCTGACGCAGAGGTTTTGGCGCCAGTATTTATCTTTGTGTCTGCAAAGTATGCCTACATATATTCGACTGCAGAAGTTAGTCGTGGCCGCACCTACCAACATTTTTCAGAATTTCCGCTTGCTTTGCACTCAATTCTAAGCCGCAGGCGGTTTTTTGGATTACAAAAACCGGAAAAAAGGTGCGGCTTAGATTCGAGTAAAAACGGTATTGGGTACAACATTGGAACGGTAGTGGCTGGGGGATGGACTTAGGGTGTTGCATATGGTGAGAGTGATTGAATACCACTTCAGAGGAAAGGATATCCCTCATTGTGGGACAGAATGAGAGATAGTTGAAGTTCTGATGGAAGGTGTGGTTGTATTTTTAGACTGTACTCTGTACAAAATACTGTAAAATTAACTACTAACTAGGATGCAGTGGGGTGAAGATCACATGGGAGCATGGTACACATTCAGCCAATCCCATGAGACCAGTGGCTGTGGCAATAATCACAATTGCCAAACCTTCACCCCCACACCACCACTTCCAGTCTGCAAGTTGACTGAGTAAGGTAGCACAGTGGTTAGCACACTCAAATCTCCACCAGTCATCCAGATTTAGGTTTTTAGTGATTTCCTTGTATCACTCCACGTAAATGCCTGAATGGTTCCTGTCAAAATGACACAGCTTATTTCCTTTCAAATCCTTAATGCGAGCTTAGCTTGTGCTTCATCTTTAATGACCACACTGTCAATGGAACATTAAACTCAAATTTTCCTTCCTTCCTGTTTCCTTGAGTTTGAGACACCTTGCTGTCCTCTTCATTTGTTGGGTACAGTGACTCTTTTTGTTTTCATTTAGTATGGTTCCTGGAGTCTTTCTTTTAGTTTTTGTTTGTTGTGTAATGCTGAACAGTGTCAGAAGCAGGTGCGCTAGATGGTATGAGTGGGAACACTGAACACCATTCAATTAGGGGATTGCCATACGAAGTAATTGAGAGAAAATTGTTTTGTTTTGTTTTGTGTGTCTACTTTTAGAGAGAAGACTTCAATAGAACCTCATATATCTCCTTTAACAAGGTGGTTGAAAGAGCTGATGCTGATACAGCTTTGAATACAAACAAAAACACTACAATGCTGTAAGGATTGGCAAAGAAATGTATTAGTAGGAAAAGGAAGCTGGAAAATCGCCGAAAATGAAAACGTGGGAAAAAATTGTATAGATCAGTGAATTACCAAAATAGATTATTTGCTGGGAATGTTATATATTAAGTTAATAATTATATTGCAGAAAGGAATATGTGGCACTTAACAAATTATTGATCATGCTTAAGGAAGCAGGTACCTTTCAAGGCATTCACATGTGATTATTCACAGCTCTACACAACCTGAGCTTTCATGGCTGACATTTCTCTGGACATAAGATATCGATGGATAGAGAAGACTTAACTGTGTGGTTGGTCAGGAAATGTAATAATAGATTAGCTATAAACTCAGAAAGCAGTTTCTAATAATGAAATTGGTATAGGCATGCATATTCAAATACAGACATGTATAAACAGGCAGAATAAGGCATTGCGCTCGGCAATCCCTATAGAAGACAACAAGTGTCTGGTGCAGTTGTTAGATCGTTCACTGTCGCTACAATGGCAGGTTATCAGATTTAAGTGAGTTCGAACGTGGTATTATAGTCGGCGCACGAGCGATGTGACATAGCACCACCAAGGTAATGATGATGTGGGGATATTTCCCGTACGACCATTTCACGAGTGTACCGTGAATATCAGGAATCCGGTAAAACAACAAATCTCTGACATTGCTGTCGCAGGAAAAAGATCCTGCAAGAATGGGACCGACGACGACCGAAGAGAATCGTTCGGAGTGACAGGAGTGCAATCCCACTGATAATTGTTGCAGATTTCAATGCTGGGCCATCAGTATGTCTCAACATGTGAACCATTCAACGGAACATCATCAATATGGACTTTCGGAGCCAAAAGCCCACCCGTGTACCCTTTATGACTGCACAACACAAAGCTCTACACCTCGCCTGGTACTTCAACACTGATATTGGACTGTTGATGACTGAAAACTTATTGCCTGGTTGGATGAGTCTCATTTGAAATTGTATCGATCAGATGCATGTGTACATGTATGGAGACAACCTCATGAATCCATGGACCCTGCATCTCAGCAGGGGACTGTTCAAGTTGGTGGAGGCTCTGTAATGGTGTGGTGTGTGTGCAGTTGGAGTGATATGGGACCCCTGATATGTCTAGATATGATTCTGACATGTGACATGGCACGTACATAAGCATTTTGTCTGATCATCAGCATACATTGTGCGTTCCAACAGACTTCGGCAATGCCTGCAGGACAACGCGACACCCCACACATTCAGAATTGCTACAGAGTGGATCCAGGAGTATTCTTCTGCCCTTAAACACTGATGCTGGTCACCAAAGTCCCCAGACATGGACATTGTTGAGCATATCTGGGATGTCTTGCAATGTGCTGTTCACAAGAGATTTCCACCCCCTCGTACTCTTAAGGATTTATGGACAGCCCTGCAGGATTTGTGGTATCTGTTCTCTCCAGCACTACATCAGATATTAGTTGAGTCCATGCCACATTGTGTTGCAGCACTTCTGTGTGCTCGCAGGGGCCCTACACAATATTAGGCAGCTGTACCAATTTATTTGGCTCTTCAGTATACTTGCTTCCTTAAGCATGATCAATAATTTGTTAAGTGTCACATATTCCTTTCTGCAATATAATTGTAAACGTAATATATTATATTCCCAGCAAATAAGTTAGTTTGGTAATCCGCTGACCTGTACAGCGTATTCCCAAGTTTTCCTGTTCAATGATTTTCCAGCTTTCTTTCCATTCTCATACATACCCTTGTCTGCCTTTACAGTACTGAAGTGTTTTTGTTTATATTTAAAGCAGCAGCTGCAGCTCTTTCAACCACCTTGTTAATGAAAATAAACAAGCTTCCATTAAAGTTTTCTTTCTCAAAATAGATTTACAAAATGCAAACCCTTTCTCTTGACCACTTCACATAGCTCTCCCCCTCCTCACCCCCTCTCCTCCTCCTCTCACCCCCCCCCCCCCCCCTCCCTCCCCTCGAGGGAACAGTGTTCAACATTTCCACTCATAACTGTTAACACCCTGGTTTCTGATATTGTTCAGCATCAAACAACACGCAAAAAATAAAATAATAATTCCTGCAACTATGAGCTCCTCACTTGCAACTGGAAGAAGCATTATGTATCACAGTAACTCAGATTACCTCATGTTAGAACTCTGTGACACAGTTCTATATCAGAGCTGATGAAAATATGATTTATTCTTAAGATTTTGTTTGTGTAATATATACTCTTAGTTTCAGTGACAAAAAAGTTCCCCATGTGTCAGAAAATCGCTAACTTTGTCAGGAAATGCATTTTTGTAAGCATTCTTTACATCAGCTTAAAAATTTGTTGCTGTAAATAAGTCTATGAGGAAAACATAATCAAGTTCTTCAAGAACACCGTGATGCCAGTTTCATCTTTGTACATTAAATAATTCAGAAGGTTAACTAAATCAAATGAAATATAAAGTTTTAAATTCTATGTGAGATATGGCAGCCTTTACTACACTTATCTTTATCCACATACATACTCCATAAACCACCATATGGAGTGTGGCGGAGGGTACCTAGTATCACTCAGTCATTTCCTTTCCTATTCCACTCACAAATAGAGAGAGGGAAACACAGCTGTGTATATGCCTCTGTACGAGCCCTAATATATCTTGTCTACCTTCGTGATGCTTATGGAGAATGTACGTTTGTGGCAGTAAAATTGAAACTTGCTAGCAGATTAAAACTGTGTGCTAGACTGAGACTCGAACTCGGGATCTTTGCCTTTCGGGGGCAAGTGCTGGTAGAGGAAGTTTCATATCGGTGCACACTCCCTTGCAGAGAGAAAATTTCATTCTGGCAGTAGAATTGCTCAGCAGTCAGCTTTGAATACTGGTTCTTTAAATTTTATGATTAGTGTTCCTCAAAAAGACAGTTGCTTTCCATCCAGTGATTCCCATTTGAGTTCCCAAAGCATTGGTGCAATACTGGCATGTTCATCAAACCTACCAATAACATATCTAGCAGCCCACCTCTGAGTTGCTTCAATGTCTTCCTGTAACCTGACCTGATGAGGATCCCAAACACTTCAGCAGTAATCAAGAATGGGTCGCACCAGTTTTCTTTATTTGGTTTCCCTTACAGACGAACTACACTTTCCTAAAATTCTTCCAATAAACCAAAGTCAACCATTCACCTTTCCTGCTATCATCCCTATATGCTCATTCCATTTCATATCACTTTGCAACATTATGCCGATATTGAAATGACATGACTGTATCAAGCAGTATTCTACCAATGCAGTATTCAAACATTGAGATTGTTTTTCCTACTCATCTGCATTATCTTAAATTTTTCCATATTTAGAGTCATCTGTCATTCATCACACCCATGAAACTTTGTCCAAGTTATCTTGTATCCTCCTCCTGTCACTTAATGCCAACACCTTTCTGTACACAACAGCATCATCAGCAAAAAGTTCACCTATCCACATTATCCTGCCAAAGTGTCAATCTGCATGATGTATGATGGTTTTCCATCTCTATCCCAAAAGCGTACATCCCATCCTCCCTCTTAAACAACATTTTAAAAATTGTATGGCCCTAGTCATGGATAGTGTTATTTACCTTCACAATAACACCAAGCTTGGTAATATAATCCTGCACTGCCAAATGGATAGTCCTCTCCTGGCATTGAGACTCCAATGGGCTGTAATTCTTATTTGCACATCTATCCACTGCGCATGCCTTCCCTAATTGGTAAGTGCTTAACTTGACCCCATCCACTGCATTTTATGAACAGGGTATCACATGGAGAGTGTGAGACAAACGTAAATAAAATTATTTAATTTATTTTTTGCAGCCAGTTATCCCAATGTTCACACAGAACTTGAGGGAAGCATTTCGCAGTATTGGTCTTGGTGGTCGTCTTTGGTTGAGACTGTACAACATCACGAGGTTCCCTCTTGTTCCCATATATGGGGGATTTCCTGTTAAGCTTAAAACCCACATTGGTAAACCAATACCGTATGATGGCAGCCTCACACCAGAACAACTGCAGGCTAAGGTAAATTGAATTATTTAAGTGCTAAGTGAATTTTTCTTTGGGGCACAAATACAAAATATCACTTAAATATTGTTTCAATGGTTATTTTTATCCAATAAAAAGACCTTCTCTGTGTAAAAGACACCTATTCAGAAAGAACTCTGCCCTTACATATAAATAGAGATTTGTTTCTGTTGTCACAACTAAGTTTGTTGCCAATGATGTAGGAAAACGATAGACTGCTACTTACTGCATTTCACTCAGTTTTCCCCACCTCCCTGGTCCATAACCTCCTGACACTGCACCTTTTGGCAGTAGGTCCTGCACATTCCACCAGAAAGCCCTCCTCTCTTTTCCTACCCTTACACTGCTATCTCTCCCCCTTCCCTACCCTCTTCAGATTGCTGTTTCCATCCCACATGTAGTTGCATTATGGCTTGAGCTGCTGGAGTTAGCAGTCATGTGTGCATGAGGCTTGCTTGCTTGTGTGAATAAATTGTGTGTATTCCTCTTTTTGTGATGAAGGCAGTGGCTAATAGCTTATGCCTAAGTGTCTTATAATTCTGCCTGTCTGCAACTTAATAAGTTATCTTTACAATAAGAGGTCACCTTTGCACTAAGTAGCAATCTATCTTTTCCTAAATTGTTGATATTGCTACCAGGAATTTCCATTGTTTTGTTATGTTATTTTATGTTATATTTGGTAGCTCTGGAACAAATGTAATGAGCTTTCTGTTTTCAAATTTTCTGTTTGATAGTTGTGTTTAATGCCGCTTAAGGATTTTTTTATCTAGTTTACTATATTTTGAGTGTTTTTACAGAAAAATCAATGCTATCTCAACTTATTATTGTTATGATAATGTTCTAGATATAATTTATTAGTCTGGGAATACAAAAGGAGTTATTTAAGTTGTTGGAAATTCTTTGGTTTCTAATAGGTTAAGTATTAAATTTAGAAACAATTACTATGTTTGAAAAAATCTGTATGCCTAAATTTGCGAGTAAACAACACATTTTTCATGCTGCATGTAAGTCGTAAGTTTATAGTTGTTCTTTTTGGTAATTGCTGATTTGGTTTCTCTACAGATAGCTTCTGCTTTGGAAGATCTTATCCGGAAACACCAGCGAACACCTGGAAGTATTTTAAGGGCACTAAAGGAACGAGTTTATGAAATACCTAAAGAAAAAGAAACATAATACCTTTTCTTTTCTATTTGCAGTGGATTAGTGACAGATTTTGAACAACGATGAAGTATTATATCTACTTACTGCCATTTATAAATGAGAAAAAAATGAGGAGAAAGAGGCAACTCTTCATTGGTGGTGTTTTTATGAATTATAATTAATTCTCATTGTGGTGTGTTATTTTCACACTAACTCATGCATTAGAAATATATAAAAGAGCGTGATCTTAGTTTGATGTGTGTGGAAACTTTGTGCTTGATTTAATTTATATTATTTTTGGAACTGGTGTAAGCTGGTCTTACATGTCTTGTTTTATCATAAAGAAAGGATGATCATTGAGTTTTTCTATCAGGTGATGAATGTTTACATTTTAGCACTTTTTCCCCTCTCTTTGTGTCAGTGGTGTAGATTTTTCATGAGCTTGATTTATGGAACATTATATTCTTCTATGTGTAATACATGCTTCGGAAACAGTATTTTGCTTCATCATTGATGTAACAAAAATACAAGAAATGCATAGCTATGCATCTTAAAACGAAGAAGCAAAGCTCCTGCTTTTCATTTATACATGTTCTTATAATTTATTTTCTGGTCTAAAGCAATTGTCTCTTGAAGTATTCACACAACAAAAAGTAATTTCGTGATGTATTCATGATGAAGCTAACATCAAATTGATTTTGGTGATTAGTAATACAAATTACAATTATATTGTCTAATAAATGGTTCATTAATACTGATTAAAAATTAATTGGTGAATAGCCTTTTGTCCTTGAAGTATTGGAATCAAATGAGATTCTCATGTCCAAAATTCATTTAAAAAATGTGTAAAAAGAGCCTGTAGGTGTCTGAAACAGTGTACGTTCAAGAGTGGCATAAACAATGAAAATGAAATCTTAAATTGTGAAAAGTGATATTACAGTCTGGAACGTCATGACAAAAAATTAAGATAGAGAAATGAGACTCTCGTGTATACTCTATTTTGCATGATTACATCCAGCAGTAAGCTGTTGAAATTACTATGAAAAATTACTCAGTAGTAGAAATACGTGTTAACAAAGAAAACAGAATGAGGAGGAAGGAAACATGTACACATTTTTTTTCTGTTATTGGAGTTCCCAATACTTTTCCTCCTGCTTTGTCACCAGCACCAGTGTGTGGACTGAATTTCACAACATAGCCATCAGATGCTGCAAGGCACCATAACTTGTATCCGTGACGAATAGGTTCTCCCCTTATGAATTGTTTCATCCTGTTATGTCCCCAGTAGGACTCCCTGGCTTCATCTAAAGAGAAAACCGCCCTGTTGGCTGAACATGTTGCAGAAATATGGTGTTGAGGATCAATTTTATACTTTTTATTACTTGGATCTATAGTTGTGTTATCTTTGGAAATGCAGAAAGTGATGGATTTTTTTCAAACCTGTTTCAACTGAGTGAATTACTTACAAGACAGTTGTAAATATCTGCCCTTGTTTCCCAATACATTCATCTAAAAGGGGCTGTATTGTAATTTGCAAGAATAAGAATGCCAAAATATTTATGTAATTCATCAGAACGGGAGAACTTTGATAGTCTAAACATCCTTTCTGAGTATGATATTTGACTCTCTCTTTACAGATGTACTCCATAAATTCTTCATTAAAAACTACTTTGAACATGTCTGTAGGCATCTTACGAAACTGCTTCATTTCAGCTGCAAGAAAAGGCATTTATGTGAAATCTACTTGACTGCCAACATTCATAGTATTCAGTTTCTTTGATTGCTCTGGTGGTGTGTTGTTATCTCCATTGTTCCTGTCTGTCACAGGCTGCTCAGAAACATCATTCCTGTTTCCTTCTGCAATGGCTTGCATTTCCATTTGCTGCAAAAGGTCTGCTGTACCAATGTCACTGAAACTAATGTGTCTTTCATCACTAGGAGCATCATTACATTCAGAATCATTTCCATCATGTGGTGGAAGGAGGATTAAATCCAGCTCAACTGCTCATTCTATTCCACCTCTGACATTATTTTCATCACTGAGGCTCTCAAGCATTTTTAGAATCTCTAATGCATTGTGAGGATCGTCTGGATTATAATAGTGTTCATTTTACATACCGATAAAGTATACTACATAAGAATTTTGCAAAATGACCTCTGCAAGCAATTGCATCAAATATTGTACTCCAAAAAGTAAAAAAAAAAAAGGAATGTTAACTGAGTTAGGTATAAAGGTAGCGACAGTTATCATACAAAAATGTATTATTGTATTACTGAAACCTAGAAAAAGCTTTTATAACCAGAAACAACATAGCGCTCAATTGGTACTGTGAGTAATACTAAAACAAGAACAAGCCAAACATTAGTATTAATATAAGCAACTTCAGTATAGGATAAAATTCTTACCTATTACACATTATTTTGCCAGTTCACAGTAATACTAAGAGGAAATGACTTACTGTGCCATTATGGTATTTTTGTTTCACTGGGAATACCATTGTTATGGAGCAGCATCTGCAGAATGTCTACAAAAACAATTGTAAGCAGTCTACACTGTTCTATCTAGTGGTGACAGTATAAAATCAAAACAAATGTGTAACATATGTTAAAACACAATGTGGGTATTAATCAGTTAATAAGCTTAGGAAACACTACATGATCAAGATTATGTACATGGTTTCTTGTGCAGGCTCCCTATTGTTTGTATGAATTCACCTGAAGTGAATAGCGTAATGATTCCTTATATGTGGCGCTGACTTGATTTCTTTCTCTGAAACAAGTCAGACAGACATGATCTGTTCTGTTTCCATGTACTAGTGTGAACCATTGTGATCAGGTCCTGTGGACCATGCACCTTCTTGGGTGATTGCCCCCAGTGGTGTTTGGTCATTGCTCATGCTATGACTCAACCAGCAGTTCAACCTACTGCAGATCTTTTGAAAACCATCCACCCACTATGTTTGGGGTCTTGCCACAGAACTGGTTCCAGTCATTTTGACAGTTAATATTAATTTTGTTCACTGAATTTTCTTGCTTCTAGCAAGCAAACAGTGCATCCTGCTGACTGTAGACATTGTATTTTTGTTACAGCTCCAATATTTGGCTGATTGTACATTATGTAGAGTTCAGCATTGTAACAGATTCTTCACTCTGTGTATCAGCAACAGATCCTACAGTTTAAAAAAGCACCTTTCTTTCAAACACTGACAGCTATTGTTACTTGGTGCTTCAGGTAGTAAATCCATATAGTGCAGCTTTGGATACCTTTTTTAGATGTTTAATTTAAAATGTGTTGACAGACTTTTGGAAATGATGATGAAGGTCACAATATGCAGTGGTTGGCAGCTTGTGATCTTGCCTCTGTTCCAATTTGGCTGGAGTGTTCCTGTCTGAATATAGCACCTGATATTTGAATTATTGAATGTGGGAGTAAGATTTGCCTGCAGTTCAGAAATGTACAAATGCTTCCAAGGATCCATTTCTGACCATAATTTGCCTCCTATATTCTTTTTTGTAGTCTTAATTTACTTGCACCTGATTTCAGTGTCTGAGCCACTTCTACCTGTAGTTTTTTCCTTAAGTTAGATAGTAACTGTAAGTCATTGATATACTCAACCCACTTAATGCTCTCATTTCCTATCTGAATTCTTCTGAACTTTTTAGACATTGTCTCTTTCATAATCAAGCACAAAGCAAAAATGAATAGTACAGGGGAAAGACTGTCAACCTGTTGTAACCCGATCTTGATTTTTGAATCCTCTTGTCACCTAATTTCACCAACTGAGAAGCTACTTGATTGAGAAATAGCATCACTGATCACAAAAACTCACAGTGGCCAGGAGAGCAGTGTGCTGACCACATGCCCCACCATATCCATATCCATATCCATATCCACATCCATTGGGCCATAAAGATCTGTTTGGACAGTGCTTTCCTTTCCTTTCCTGTCTAATTCACTATCATGATTCTGACTAAAGTGTCAGCCAGGTGTACTTTAGTAAAGTTCATACACTTTTTATTGAAATCATGTCCCTCTAAACATTTGATTATACTCTCTCAGTGGATGCTATCATATACTTTCTTGAAAAAAGTATATGTAATTCCTATGTTTTCTTCATAATGTGCCATACAGCAAAGATCTAGTCAGTTGTATATCTCCCTTTGTGAAATCCACCATGGTATTCTTCTATAATTATTGGGTCTAAGAGCTTAATTCAATCTAAAAAGCTCTTTGAGAATATTGTTGTTGTTGTTGTTGTCTTCAGTCCTGAGACTGGTTTGATGCAGCTCTCCATGCTAATCCATCCTTTGCAAGCTTCATCTCCCAGTACTTACTGCAACCTACATCCCTCTACGATTTTTACCCTCCACGCTGCCCTCCAATACTAAATTGGTGATCCCTTGATGCCTCAGAACATGTCCTACCAACTGATCCCTTCTTCTAGTCAAGCTGTGCCACAAACTTCTCTTCTCCCCAATCCTATTCAATACCTCCTCATTAGTCACTTTGAGAATATTTTATAATAAATAATGAGCAATGCAATACTCCTTAGTAGTTTTGGTATGACAGTGAACGGGGTCAAGCAGTTTTGCGGTCTTGTGATAGCTATT
Source organism: Schistocerca gregaria (assembly GCF_023897955.1). Lineage (NCBI taxonomy): Eukaryota > Metazoa > Arthropoda > Insecta > Orthoptera > Acrididae > Schistocerca > Schistocerca gregaria. Next base: position 496,596,065 of record NC_064925.1, on the reverse strand, counting down.
CATACTTTAAGTGATTATTAACTTGTGGATTCTCAAAATTATGTCTTCACCACATTTATGGATGATTTCTAATTGAATACCACTTGCTTATTCATATCGTGTTTGATTTCATCTCTTCCACTGTTGATGGTTCATACTGAGAGTGCATGGTGTGCTCGTTGTGAAAAGAAAACAGTGTTGTTGAGAATGGGCAGTTCAGTAGATTGCTGAAGCACTCCTTTCATGTATTTGCAATCTGAGTCATTTGTTGACACCTCTCGTTTAGTGTTTTTATATGAATTTCTCGATAGATTTGTGATTTGTCCTTAGAAAGGATTTCTTTCTGTAAACATCGTTGCTAACGTATCTAAGAAAACTTCATCTGCATCATGTATTACACTTTGAAGAGATTTTTCTTCTTTCTGCTTGGTGCAGAATGTGTGTCTGTGTGCATTTTCTCCAAATGCTGATTTGAAAAATTGGCCACTGTTTTATTTTTCATTGACTTGCTTCCTATTTCCAACTGCTTTCTCACAGTTTTGCTTAAACCACTCCTTTTTGTCACTACTTATTGTTTGGTGACTGACTCTTCCCCATATATGAATACACTCTTAATACCTTTACATTGTTGTTCCGCATCCTGCTCTTCTGCATAAGTCAATATGACAAAACTGTTTTGAATATCAATTGCAGATCATTTCTACTTCCTTCTTGGGTTTGTTTAACTACATCAGAATACTGCAGTTTCTTTAGATCACTCCTCTTCACTGATTTTAGAAAAGCTACTTTTCACTAAGAAATGGTCAAATCTGCTTTCAACTACACATGAACTTCTGACATTTGTTATCTAGCTCTTAGCTTCAACTTTGTTTGCTATGTGATTTATGTGTTTGGCAGTTTTTCCATATGAAGATACCTATGTGTCATTATACATATCTTTGTGGAGGTATTTAGTGCTGCTCACAGATATGCCATATCATGTAGGAAAATTGACAAACCTTATTCCATTGTTATTAAAATGATCACGAAGACTATGAAAACTTAGACGACTGAAGTAAAACATAGCCCTTTCACAACTTAGGCATTATAGTTGTCAATGAGGATTCTAATGTTTGCTTTCAGGACGGCTTTCACAATGTCTTCCAGTTCTACATAGAAAGTATCTTTCTTCTAGTGTGTTCTATCCTATGTAGGTGCCTGGCAGTCAACAAAAGTAAAATGTGATATAGCAAATCAAGTAAGAGTACAGAAATTCCTGGATTCGCTGTGCTGTAAAATTTGTTTAGTTTGATACACTGTCATTTCTGACATAAAAACCAGTTCCAAACATATGATTAACGCCTTCTTCTAAAGCATGGTGGAATCTTCAACAAGTAATGTCTCTGTTCCCTCCTGTCAAACTCCTTGTTTGCTATCATAGGAATTGTTAGCCATTCAGACTCCCCAGCAATTGTTACTGCTGCTCCTGATTTAAATAGTTATTGTACATTCTATATTGTTATTGGAATGTTAAATGCTAGCAAAGGTTAGATGAAGTAGTTTTCTTTGTTAATTGAGGGATATGGTAAAGTGTTGTGTTTCAGATTTTATATGGGAAAGCTTTACATTGATTTACATTTCTTTAACCAAGTGTGTCATTGAATTATATGTATAAAGCTTCATTGTTGTTTGCCAGAACAAGAAAGTTTTTGGTCTTTTATTACTAACTAGTGTGGATAACATTCACTGTTCACATTTTATGTAATTCAATCAAATGATCAACTTCTATTGATACAGTATCCTAATATAATTTATATAATTCATGGATGTTTTTTTGGGTTACTTCTCATTTCAGTGAGATTTATTGTATGTTATTCCTCATGAATTTATATGAAAACATTGAAAACAAGCTGAGAAAAAAAGGAAGTGTTCATCAAAGTCTTTCAGAATGGTGAGTCACACCTGGGATGTAGAAAGTGAAGTACTTCATGAAATAGTGGGGGGGGGCTGTAAGTGTGAAGAGTAGTCACATAATAAATCATAGAACTATGTATGAGACCATAAATGCAGTACAGTCTATGTAACCTTGTGTAAGACAGGCACACTGTTACATGCTACTCAGTGGGTAATCTTTGTGGTGAGCAGCAATCTATCCTTTTCCTGATATTGTTAATATTCCCACTTGAAGTTTTCATTGTTTGATTTAACCTTATGGTAAATGATGGCTGATCATTAAAGTGACATTGTTATTACCAAACTACATCAAGTAATGAAAAGTGCCTTTACATATTCCCTTTTATGCACCTCCCAACCTAGATACATATTGTTTTAATATCGTTCTTTGTGTGTTAGAATTTCCTCCATAAGGACCATCATCAATAATTATTTTCCCTGTATCAATTAGTCTGTTTGACTTTCTGAGTACAGAAGCAATGGCACCTAGATATACAAAAAATCTTTAAGTGGCGCACCTTGTAAAAGTGAGTCAGAAGTTTAGCTTGTAAATAAAATGGTACTTGTCTTGTGCTACAGTGGATTATTTTGAAACAAAATATGTTTTATTTTTGCATTTGATAGTACAGCAAATTCCAAGCCATCATGACATTGAACAAAACATTCTGCCAGTGACTAGCTTGATAGTTAATTAGTTACATGTTCCAAAGTTCATTTGAATGATTCTTTTACTAAAATGATGTAGAATGAGTCTTTTATTTAAATGATGTAGAACGAGTCAGTTTTAGTATATATATGATTAGTGTTAACATTAATGAATTCATTTTTTGGTCTTGCTCATGCAGTTATACTTAAAAACTAGTTTTTTTACATGCTACCATTTGTTTAAGTAGAAATTCATCAATGGAACAGAAGGAGCTGTCCAGGAGAAATGATTTTAGGTTAGGTTTGAAACCTTTTGCTTCCTGTCTGACATTTCATGATGTGGAGCAAATGATTTGAAACTTTTGTTGTTGTTACATATTGAACTCCTTTCTGAGTTACGGACAGCTTTTATCATTGTTAATAAAGGTCATTTTTTCCTCTGGTGTTGTAGGTACAGACATGAATGTTCTTCTCAAATTGTGATGAATTTCATTAGAAGATATAACTTCTTAAAGAGATCCCTATGTGATGACCCTGAGTGAACACCACATATTATTCCAGTTGCTAACTTTTGTGGAATCAGTGCTTTCTTTGTAAGTGATAAGTTAGCCCAATAAATTATTCCACTGGACATTATTGAATGTAAATGTGCAAAATATGTCATAGGTTGGTTCATATGTTTCCAAGATTAGCAATTATACACAGAGCAAAAGTAGCTGAACTTAGTTGTCTGAGAAGCTCTGTAATGTGCTTCTTCCAGTTCAAGTTTTCATCAGTAAGTAAACTAAAAAAATTGGATCATTTCACCGTATTTACTGACTCCTGTTCATGTGCTACATGAGTTGTTGATATGACCTTATTTCTTGTATTGAATTGAACAAACTGTAGTTTTTTTTTTCAAATTGAGGTAGAGTCCATGTTCAGAGAACCTCTAAATATTTTTTTTTGTAAAACATTGTCAATCTCTTCTGTTGCTTTCTCTCCAATAATATTTATTATAACACTTGTGTTGTCTGCAAAAAGTACCAATTCTGCTTGTTGAATGTTAAGTGATATGCCATTCACAGCTAGTTTAAATAACTGTGCAGTTCATCTGTACAGAGCCAGTTATATCTTACGTAGTTTCTGCCAAGGTGTTTATTAAAAGCCCATTAGGTAGTTACAGAAAACACAAGTCTGAATAGTTAACAGCAAGTATATATGGAAATCATAGTAACTAACATCCATTTCTACAGTATTAGAATATACTTCTTCCCTGGCAGCATTTACAGGGCAATTGTCTCTTGTCATTATCAGGATGATGTGTGTGAAAACTGATTTAGAATAATAATGTAATATTACAGTAACAGAAAGCTTCAGGTGGAAACAAATAACTGATAGGACTGGGTAGCAGTGGCCATGACAGCAAAGCTGGTGATTACTGTTTAGGTGTGAGTTTTAAACACATACATATATAGGAAATCTGGATATTGTCATTATGATTAATATAAATATTGGACATTATTATGATTTTAAGAATGTGTCTGATTATATGAACAGAAGATGGACTTGCTGACATAAAAGGCACCAAAATTTGCATAAGTACCCTGAAAGATGCAGTCACTGTACTTACTGCTGTCCAGTTGCAGGTAAAAGTAGCTTCAGAGGGGGAGCCACTGGAGAGGTACACACGTGATGTAAGGACACATCTGCAGTATTCATTTTCCTGCACCACAGGCACAAAACCAGTAGCTCGAGGAGGGGTGTATAAATACTGGAAGACTTGTATAGCATACATCCCAAATTAAGTGGGAGTGATGGAATCATCTGTTTGCAGTAGAAAAATGCTGAAAATACATACTTCTAGTTCCTACCTTTCAGAATATAATTACAGAAACTGACTGGTGTGTAGCTGCTGACCACTCTATTGTAGCTTCCTACCATCAGCAATCGTTTTCTAATCAAATAAAGAGGTACCATGTGTGTCTGTTTCTATTACATTTCCTTCGTCCCTTTTTTGTTACTTCTCATTGTGTGCTTTATTATCTTTCTGTTTATGTTTTCTGCTTAAGAAAATTCTCACATTCCTTCACACGTCCAGCTGTCCAAATGCTAGTGATGGGAACAGTCAAATCCTCAGTGTTTCTGAGCCCCTTTGCTGCAGTAAGTTGTTGATTCTATTATGTGGCCCCTTGTTTTTTCCCATGGACTAGACTCCTCTGTTGTTTGTTTGTGTAGTTGGAATTTTTAAGGTGTAACTGATTCTTCAGTTTAACACTGCTGTGAATTCCAGGGTGATGTGAATTTCAGGATGATGTACTCAGTCTTTCACGCATTGTCATTATACATGCCAACATTTGTATGTTCCAATTATGCTTTCCCAGGAAGTGCATTTCTTCAACACTCTTCTCTCTTTCCTGAAGTAGTCCATTGTAGTTAAATATGTTTTAGAAATGAATATGGGCTGTAATGTATATGTTTAAAAACTGGATCTATCTAAGTACATAACTGTAAACTTGGTCTTTAATTGCAAGGTGATAATCAAATTGAATGTGCAAAAATGAATTTTTAATGTCATCCTTATAATAGATCACAAATTTCCAGGTGTGGCTCAAAAGATGATTTTTTACATGTGCAGATATTCTACCTGAGATACGTGATTACTGTAGTTTATCATTTCAATTTTTGCTGCATCAGAATTGGAATTATTATTACATTCCCAGACATTGACATTATTGTCTGAAGGTGTGAATTTTACATTATGTATCTGAAAGTGTTCTGTCCTTTTCTGCTACCGTATTTTTCTATTTTTAGGACTTAATACTCATGTAATTTAGTAGTCATGATCTGAAATAATTGTGGATGACAAAATTTTTTTGTCCTTTAATGAGGCGCGCTTCATGGATTTTGTTTCTCTGATGGTGTTTTGATTTTGTATTTTGTTTAAGTATTCTTGTGTTATCTGTAGGGAATAATGATATCTTGATTCTATGTAAGAATTTTGTCTTTTTTAAGGAAAAAATGTGTAATGATCTAAGACATAGACAATAGGGAAAAGATCTCCTGACTTCACTTACAGGAGAAGAGCAGTAATCTCAAATAGTTCAGAACATAGTATTGCAAATGTACCAAGGCATCTTGTAAATTGTTATTTAAGAAGTAAATTACAGAACATTAACTTCAGCTATTATTGAAAATCAAATATTTTCACAAGCACTGATATTTCTGAAGTTCTGTTTGTAAAATACAAGCACTGAAGCTTGTTTGGTAGATGTTTTTGTACTGGTTTGTTTTATAGCTGTGATATCTTTTATGTGATGTGTCAATAGTGACACATTTTTCTTTTGCGCATATATGTTGGATACTAACGGACTACAGAAAATGATTATTTTGTTTTTCTTTATTTCTTTGGCACCTATGTGCAATATTGTATAAGAGAGAAGCCTATATTTTTGTACGTAATGATATGGATACATCATTCACCTCTGTTATAATGAGGGTATGGCATATTTTATTGTTATGTTACTACTGTAGTAAGAGGTTTTGTTGTTATAGACTGATGTAACAAATTTTTATTGGGAAATGTGTGACAAGTATTATATGAATGAATTTGGATAAAGACACCAGTATTATTTGTTTCACTAGTGACTTCTTTCTTAATGTCATTAAGTATTAATAGTACCTGGGAAGTAGTAGTTGTCTCATGTACCACACCATGTATACTTTTACAGTGTCTGCATATTACATTCAGACTGTGTGGAGCAGAAGAAAAGTAGATGGCTATACACTCTCCTTTGTACTATTCAAGATGTCTAAAAACTCACTGTCTATTTAGGTAAATATGGAGCAGATACCTACACTTTACTGCACCAAACCAATTATTTTTATCTAAAGAAGAATTTAGCACTTTCTGTTGTAAGTCAGCATTCTGTTTCTCTATTTACATGAGCATATTTAATACATGGGGCAAAATGAGTCTTACGTTGTTCACATTTGTACATTTTGTTCAACAATGTAAACAGTATGTGTGAACCAGCATTAGCTGTGGAAAAAGTGACATCAAGAGTGTGGGTATCACACAATTAAAAGAGAAACATCCAGCAGTTTCTCTTTTTTAGTGTGGGTGTTCTTTCTCGCTAACTTCCCACACCCTAGGCCCGAACATCTTACCACTGCCAACTGCCAGACATCTTTCCTCTTTCACCACTCTGTCAGCCCAAGAAACACATTTTTAGTCTGTGTGTGCATGTGTTTCAGTTGAGTTTTTGCAAGGAAAATTAGTTGTTAGCTCCCTGTGACAAATAGTTGTTAGCTGACCATGACAAAATAGACTTGACATACATGCTAGATAGTAGCAACCTAGATCAAAATATTGAGAACTGTCTGAGAAAAATTAGTATCACTCCCACCACAATAAAGCTGAGAGGAACGATTTTCTCCAATGGAATGCAACCACAGCTGACACACTTTCAGGCAAACCACAGTCTACAATTGTTTGCTAAGGCCTGGCTACAGCTCCTGAGGATGTGCCAGCACTACTGATGCATCCAATTGCAGTCTTAATTTTTCAGTTGATAACTGTCACAAACATTTCTAGTGTCTTAAAGCAAAGCCTACAGAAAAAGCATTATTATTAAAGAAAGCTGACTCTCAAGCTTTCAGAACAAATAGTTCTTTCAGCCATAGAAATGAGGTAAGGAGTGGCCTAAAGGCTATATGTAAAACTCTCAAAGAGAGATAGCAGAATAAGACTAAATGTAAATATGCCATTTAGTCTTTCTTTTGAAATACACTTGTATGCTTGCCTTAATTAATTTAAATAAATTAAAATGTACGCATCATGTGTTTGGAGATGTTGTTGTTGTTGTACTGCGGAAATAACTTACAAACACTGTAACTTAAATTTCTTCACAAAATAATTATGTAATGCATTGTTGTTGTTGTCTTCAGTCCTGAGACTGGTTTGATGCAGCTCTCCATGCTACTCTATCCTGTGCAAGCTTCTTCATCTCCCAGTACCTATTGCAACCTACATCCTTTTGAATCTGCTTAGGGTATTCATCTCTTGGTCTCCCTCTATGATTTTTACCCTCCACGCTGCCCTCCAATACTAAATTGGTGATCCCATGATGCCTCGGAACATGTCCTACCAACCGATCCGTTTTTCTGATCAAGTTGTGCCACAAACTTCTCTTCTCCCCAATCCTATTCAATACTTCCTCATTAGTTATCTGATCTACCCATCTGATCTTCAGCATTCTTCTGTAGCACCACATTTCGAAAGCTTCTATTCTCTTCTTGTCCAACCTATTTATCGTCCGTGTTTCACTTCCATACATGGCTACACTCCATACAAATACTTTCAGAAATGACTTCCTCACACTTAAATCAATACTCAATATTAAAAAATTTCTCTTCTTCAGAAACGCTTTCCTTGCCATTGCCAGTCTACATTTTATATCCATCCTACTTTGACCATTATCAGTTACTTTGCTCCCCAAATAGCAAAACTCCTTTACTACTTTAAGTGTCTCATTTCTTAATCTAATTCCCTCAGCATTACCCGACTTAATTCGACTACATTCCATTATCCTCGTTTTGCTTTTGTTGATGTTTGGAGATATCACGTGGAAAGTGCTACATACTGCTTTTATGAGGTGGTGATTCTTCAGTACGGTAACATGACTATATATACTACTGGCCATTACAATTGCTACACCAAGAAGAAATGCAGATGATAAACGGGTATTCATTGGACAAATATATTATACTAGAACTGACATGTGATTACATTTTCACGCAATTTGGGTGCATAGATACTGAGAAATTAGTACCCAGAACCACCACCTCTGGCCTTAATCATGGTCTTGATACACCTGGGCATTGAGTCAAACAGAGCTTGGATGGTGTGTACAGATACAGCTGCCCAAGCAGCTTCAACACGATACCACAGTTCATCAACAGTAGTGACTGGTCTATTGTGACGAGCCAGTTGCTCGGCCACCATTGACCAGAAGTTTTCAGTTGGTGAGAGATCTGGAAAATGTGCTGGCCAGGGCAGCAGTGGAACATTTTCTGTATCCAGAAGGGCCCGTACGAGACCTGCAACATGCGGTCGTGCATTATCTTGCTGAAATGTCGGGTTTTGCAGGGATCGAATGAAGGGTAGAGTCACGGGTTGTAACACATCTGAAATGTAACGTCCACTGTTCAAAGTGCCGCCAATGAGGTGACCAAGACGTGTAACTAATGGCACCCATACCATCACGCCAGGTGATACGCCAGTATGGCGATGACGAACATACGCTTCCAATGTGCGTTCACCATGATGTCGCCAAACACAGATGCGACCATCATGATGCTGTAAACAGAACCTGGGTTCATCTGAAAAATGACATTTAGCCATTTGTGCACCCGGATTCGTCATTGAGTACACCATCGCAGGTGCTCCTGTCTGTGATTCAGCATCAGGGGTAACCACAGCCATGGTCTCCGAGCTGATAGTCCATGCTGTTGCAAACGTCGTCGAACTGTTCATGAAGATGGTTATTGTCTTGCAAACGTCCCCATCTGTTGACTCAGGGATCGAGACATGGCTGCATGATCCGTTACAGCCAAGCAGATAAGATGCCCGTTCTCGACTGCTAGTGATACGAGGCCATTGGGATCCAGCACGGCATTCCGTATTACCCTCCTGAACCCACCGATTCCATATTCTGCCAACAGTCATTAGATCTCGACCAATGCGAGCAGAAATGTCGCGATATGATAAACCACAATCACAATAGGCTACAATCTGGCCTTTATCAAAGTCAGAAACATGATGGTACACATTTCTCCTCCTTCCACGAGGCATCACAACGTTTCACCAGGCAACGCTGGTCAATTGCTGTTTGTGAATGAGAAATCAGTTGGAAACTTTCCTCATGTCAGCACGTTGTAGGTGTGGCCACCGGCGCCAATCTTGTGTGAATGCTCTGAAAAGCTAATCATTTGCATATCACAGCATCTTCTTCTTGTCGGTTAAATTTCATGACTGTAGCATGTCATCTTCGTAGTGTAGCAATTTTAATGGCCAGTAGTGTATAACTTGTCTGATGTCAGCAGCTGTGCAAACTATTCATTCAATCTGTGAAAGGATGGGTAGGAGTAAAGCCACGTGTTGAATTTGATAAGTGTTGTATATGTGAACTACAAGGCAAATCATAATTGCCACTCGGTACATACTTATTAAATACTGCAGAACTTTAGCCTGGATATAGTGTTCAATAAGAGAGGTAATTAGTAATATGAGGGTGTGCTGAAAAGTAATTCCCATATTTTTTTATGTGAAAACTTTTAAAACTTTCTAAATAAAACATCAGCATTCTAAATAAAATGTCAGCATTCTACATTTTAATTCTTCTTGTCTACATGTTTTTTTCTCAACATAATCACCCTGGCAGTGAACATATTTCTCCTAATAAGAGGCCAGTTTGACTATGTCGTGTCAAAATGTTTGACTTTGCAGAAGGGGCCACAACTTAGCCATACTTACTTGTGTTAATATGCCTGTGGTAACTGCGCCTCTGTTGAATATGGCTGAAAAGTAGTTGTTTGAAGCAGGCGATTTTAAATGATGTGGTCCACACTAGGCTCTCATCCAAGATATTCTATATTGACATTGTTCAAGTTCAGTAACTTACCATTGAAGTGACCCAAACGTTTGTGTGTGGCAAGTAAATCATTAATAGTCACTGAATATAGTTCTCAAATCACTGTCCTTGAAATCGAGCATTCATATATAATTCAGAAATAACAGAGTCCACAATCCATTACTATTTGCACAGAAAATATTATTGAAGATTAACACAATTCATGAATCTAATTATGAGTTCACAACCAATCATCGAAAAAACAGTCAATATATAAACACTTGGACAAAGAATTAAAATAAAACTCGGCACCTTCTTATGACTTGTGATTTGTTATAACTTGTCTGCATACATTGTGCAATAATTTTTGGGCAAAGGTCTTGCTCACATCATACCTATCTGCAGACTGACTAAAATAGCTTCCAAAATGTTCCTTTTATAAGTTTCTGATTCTCAGACATTGTAGTCCAATGTCTTTTTATGAGTTACTGTTTCTTGCTAATTGACCAAGCTAAAACAGCCACAGATGCCAGGGCCAATTGTAATTATCTGAAAGCTAAAATAATGTACAGAAAGGAAGTAACTAGAAGCAGCAAGATGGTAGAGCACTTGCCCGCGAGTGGCAAAGGTCCCGAGTTCGAGTCTCCGTTGGGCACAAAGTTTTAATCTGCCAGTAAGTTTCAAGGCTTATAATGTTAGGTTCATTTCTAAAGCCTGCAACCCATGCAAAGTGGCATGGGAAATGGTTAACTAACACAGAAAAAAGAGCCCAGTACCAGTAAACACTTGCGGCCCTGATTATTATGACAAATATTTTATAATGTTGTTGGGAAGAAAGCAGCTGAAGTATTAGATTTAGAAATTGGAATTACAAGTATTATAAGCTTTATCAATAGTTTTATCTTGACCAGGTGGAAGAAAGTGCTTCTAGAGGTGAAAGGTTTAAACACTGTCGGCCATATATACGAGGTGCTATCCAAAATATTCAGGACTGGTGCTGCCACCTGTTGAAAATCTTACCTTTGGTCTAATGGTCACCATCATCCTCGAAGTAGTTCCCATCTGCACGCACACACCGGTCCCAGCGCTTCTGCCACTGGTCAAACGTTTTCTGGAAGTCCTGTTCTTTGATGGTGTTTATTACTGCCATCAAAGTTCTTGAATCCTCTCTAGAGTATCAAACAGACAGCCTTTCAACTTGAGTTTCAGTTTTGGGAACAGCGCAAAGTTGCAAGCTGCCAAATCTGGCAAGTATGGTGGGTGGGGTACAACCGCCATGTTGTTTTGTGCCAAAAAGGTCCTGGTGAGCCAGGACGTGTGACAGGGCACGTTGTCGTGATGCAGTAACCAGTTCCCTTAATGCCTAAGTTCAGGCTGTTATCACGCACGTTTTCACAGAGCTGTCGCAAAGTGTCACACTAGTATGCGGAATTCACTGTTTGGTTGGGTGGGATGAATTCCTTGTGCGCAATTCCCTTAGTATCAAAGGAAAAGATGATCATGCTCTTCATTTTCCTCCTGACCTGTCTCGCTTTTTAGGTCTTGGAGAGTCCGGGCTCTTCCACTAGGACAGTTGTTGCTTTGTCTCTGGGTCATAATCGTAAATCCAGCTCTCGTCGCCGGTGATAACCCGTGACAAGAAGATTGAATCATTAGATGCGGTCTGACAAAGGTCCGTGAACACTTCAACATGCTGTGCCTTCTGACCGGCAGTCAAGATCCGTGGCACAAATTTTGCGGTGACTTGATGCATGCCCAATTAATCAGTCAACATTCATTGACATGTACCATAACCAATATCCACTTCATCCACAAGGTCTTGAATGGTTTGACGTTGATCAGCACGAACCAACTGTTGAAGTTTGGAACAATGTCAGGTGTTGTGCAGCTAATGGACCTCTCAGTGTGAGCATGATCTTCGATGTCTGTACGGCTGGCCCTGAACCAAGTGTACCACTCAAACACATGCGTACAACTCGTGCTCAGTCCCCCAAACACTTGTTGAATCATTGCAAGGGTCTCCGTAGCACTTTTCCCTAGATTTGCACAGAATTTGGTACACACACGTTGTTCTGTTCGTGGATCCATTGTAAAATCGCCATACACCAAACACAGAGTATTACGGAAATCACTGTGGACACACAACACGTCGTCCCAGCTGAATGCCACTCCGCACACTGACTCATCAGATGTGCAGCTCTCACCAACTAGTGATGCAAAGATCTACTACTCCTACTTTCCAGATCGCAGAACCGGTTCTGAAAATTTTGGATTTCACCTCGTATATGAACAGGATACGGTATCTGATATTGCTGAACCTTTGGCTGCTGTCATTAAACAGTACCTTGAGGTTAATCCTTGTCTAGGTTTCTTAAGATGTAAAAATAGTGCCTGTGTATTAAAAAAAGGGGGGGGGGGGGGGAGTGATTCTAACAGTCCATCCAGCTATAGAGCAATTTCCGTAATATCTATACTAACAAAAGTGATTGCAAGGATTATGAAGTATCAACTGTCATGTTATTTTGAAGATGATATGCACATCCTGGATAACAAACATTGATTTAGTGGAGAGAAATTTATATTTACTGCAATGCTTTATGTAATCACAAAAATAATGTATGCATTTGAATAAAATAATTTCATCTCCCATAAGATAAAGTTGAAAAAACTAAAATCTTATGGTATAAATTGTGTCATTTATGAGACTATCATCTTACCTAAGAGACAGGTGGCAGAGTATTTGTATCCAGCAGAGTATTTGTATCTCATGAAATGGCGATTGAATGATGTGTACTGCTTGGTCCTCTGCTCTTTTGATATTTGACAATGTCTTAAGCTGTGATGGTCATACCCTGTTCTTTGCAGATGATATAACATTAATAGCTAAAAGTAGAAATTCAGTGGAAGCACTGAACGATGTTGATATTTTTTTTTTTTTTTTTCAAAGTAGCCAAAATGTGGTTCAAAGCAAACAAAATGAAATTAAATAAAGATAAAACCCAGAAAATATTATGCAGCCTTAGTGAATATGGACCCATAGCAAATGCTGACAAAGTATCAGCACAGCATGGAATTCAACTTTTACACAACACAAGTTCAGCACAATAGGCTGTGGGGTGGTAGGACTGGACCACAGACACATCAGGCAATCACCATTGATAGTTGCTCTGAATATTTATTTGGCACATTTAAACAAGACAAATAACAAATAATACCATCAACACATTTTTAAAATTACCAGTTAGGTGAGGGCAAGTTACTTCAAAATTTAAATCTTCATAAACCATTGCACTTAGGGTGTATTACACATTTAGTGAAATGAGTTAAAAATTATTTACTCAAAATCTATGATCAACCTGAAGAACAATTTACTAAAATTTAATGAGGAAATGTAGTCTTTCATTACTGCAGTGATTGGTATTACCAAAGTAATTCAGAGTACAGGCAACAACAAATCAGATACCATGGCATACAACCATGTTACTTAAATGGCAGCCTTGTGGAATTCAACAAACTACACCCAGAAGCTGACGCCCACCCACTCAGCTGTTTCCAATATAGGCTTGGCATGGGCCGACAAGCAGGAGCAGCAATGCTCACGAATAGGCTCGAAAAATTCCAGAACTAGTGGGTATCTACAACAGACTGACATCTGCCCTAAGTATCTAGAAGCACAGTAATTCATTACAGCACATCATCTGTAGAATTACTCAACCTATTAATGAACATCAGCTAAGGAGTACAAATCTATTATCCTATGTGCGCAAGGGAAATTATACATTAAACCACGAGTGAATTAGATACTCGGCCAGCCGACATGGGCAGGCAAAGGGGCTGAAAAATACAGAACACCACAAGTAGGACGCATCCGCTACCAAGCGAAACAGCAGAAGTCCCGATAAAACAAAATCAAATGCAAGTAACTAGCATGCAGGCTAACAGTATATCGAGCCGCCCCCCCCCCCCCCTCTCCTCATACACAAGGCGACTAACAGCAAATAACCACACTTAACACTTTCGTTGCGGCTGACGCTTATAAGTGTCAAAACAAGCCACAAGCCAGTGCAGCTGACACTTATAAGCGTCCGGCGTCCGTGCACACTGTCAGATTACTCAGTCTAGTGTAGCGTCTAAGCTAGCATCAAAGCATGTAAACTTTTGTTTTGTGTGGTCAGTTGTTGAATGTATATTGTTCATAATGGCAGCTAATGAACTGATACCTGGACCTTCCAATGTGAAAAGGAGCAGGAAAAGTGTTAAATTGACAGCGGAACAGTTACTTAGTGTACTAGACGACAGTGATTTTCTGTGTAGTGAGGACGAGGCATACCATCGAGATTGTCATTTAGAGGCTGCAGAAGAATTGCAGAGTGATGATAGCGTAGAAGCACAGCTTTTGAATCTGTTTCATGACAATTCTGAATCTGAGGATATGGATCATGATGATTGTGTGGAAACCGACAACGAAAATGAACCCAACCTGTCACACAGAGATAATCCAGGTGATTCCTGGCATAAAGAACCACGTAATATGCAGTATCACCCATTTACGAAGGAAGAAGTTTTGCAGATTCATCCTGCTGGCAATTCTCCTGTGAATTTCTTCAGATTATTGGTAACAGTGTTACAACTTGTAGTTGACAAAATGAATGATAACGCAGTCAACATATTGCTGAGCGAAAATACAAAAGGGGGATCTAGGATCTGAAAATGGAAACCTAGGTGCATTACTGGTTTTCCTGGGTGTTTCGTTACATATAGGTAACATTAAATGTCCACAATTAAAAGACTATTGGAAAAAAGAACCGATGTTTGAGAATAGAGGAATAGCGATAAGTATAAGCAGAGACCAGTATTTGATCATATTACGTTCTCTGCATTTTCCAAAAAATCCACTTCCAGAAAACCTGAAACCAGATGATTGTTTGTATAAGATATGACCTATAATGGATTATATTAACAAGAGAATGTCTCAAGTGTATTACCCGGGAAGAGATTTATCAATAGATGAATCAATGATTCTTTGGAGGGGAAGATAGTCATTTAGACAATACATAAAAAGCAAACGTAATAAATATGGCGTTAAGATGAACGTGCTCGACAATCCAGACAGTTTCATAAATAAGTGTGCTCTGTACACGGGAAGTAGTGGAGATATGGGGAATAAAGGTCACACTGAAAAGGTCGTTTTGCATTTGATGGCAGAAAAGCTGCATGTTGGTCATCATATTTACTTGGACAATTATTATAACAGTTTTCATTTAGCTGCAACTCTGTTGACCTAAAAACACTTTCCACAGGTATTCTGAATTAAATAGGAAATATACCTCCAAAGATATTGTGTCGGCAAAACTTGGGAGAGGAGAGACAAATGCACGGTATTCTAATGGAGTTATGATTGGAAAATGGAAGGATTGAAGAGAGGTTTCCTACATTTCCACAGAACATCTAAATGTTATGGAGCAAGTGACAAATGCGTGCCAGCAAATCGTCACGAAACCTTTGCCTATTATTAGGTAAAATGCATGTATGTCTGGGACTGATAAACAAGAGCAGATGTTATCGTATTATTTTTGTGAACAAAAGACTATCTGCTGGCTGAAAAAACTATTCTTTCATGTCACTGACATGCTAGTTTTCAATTCTCTATATCTGTACAACAAATATTCAAGAAATAAAATGATGATGTATGATTAAAGAATGAACATAATAAAGGGCTTCCTTCCACCAATGGACGTTCCACGAAATCTGAGCAAGAAACATCACAAACAAACACATTGAACATTGAACAAAAGTGGGAAGCTACTGCAGGGAAGGAGCAAGTTATGAGGAAGTGGTGTAAGAAGTGCACGGAAAAAGGCAAACCCACTGATACACCATACGACTGTACAACCTGCCCAGACAAACCTGGATACTGCTTGAACTGCTTCCCATAAGTAACAAAAACGTGATAATATCGGAGAAATTCCAATTATCAAAGACAACTCTTATTTCTTTCGACATGGCACAGTTTCTTTTTATGACGTGAAAGGTTAGAACGTTTTTTTGACGAGTACTCAGAAAATGAGGTTTTCTTTTGTATTAAGTTGACTTATTCCTTATTGCATTGTAAAGCATTCACTTCAGTTTTTTTGCGAAAGAATTTGTTGTACTAAATCTGTTTTAATAGCACCACATTTGAAGTGATGGGGGACATGAGAGAAGCCTCCACGTATGGTGTGTTTCGCTTACTAATTTCTACACATACGGGCGTCCCCTGGGCGTCTATGGTATATGTAGACGGCTAATTCTCTCATACCAGGAGCAAACATGCTACTAAATTGACGACCTCTATCAGAGTCAATCTTAAAAATGTGCATTTGAAGTAACTTTAATTTCCTTTTTTTCATTCTTAAGATTTTGCATTTCGGAATACAAATTTTTCCTGAATGCAGTAGATTTGTTGCTTGTTTAAATTGTATTTTTTGTTACATTATCAACAAATTACAAACATTTGAATAACGCCTGTGGCCCCTATATGCATCAGACAGCAAACAGACTTTAAAACATGACCACAATACATTTGGAGTTTATTTGAAGTGAAGCATCTAAGGTGTCATCACTAAGTCAGTATATAACATGATCCTACAGATCTTACAAGGTCTTGACATCAGCCTGTAGCTCAGGTGTGCTTAGGAGCGTTGGCTCCAAGCGGTACCTGCCGTTTCAGAGTGTTACCGGCCCGCACTCGAGTGTTACCGGCCCGCATTTGAACGTTGCTGGGGCCGCACTCGAGAGTTGCATGCCTGCACCGATGCCGCAGCGAAAGTGTTAAATTTGTGATTAAATCAGTATTGATTACCATATCCACATACTGTCATTGAAGGAATTCTTGTACTTTCATTAATAAAATCAGTTTCAAACTATTTAAACACACAATAGCAACTGGCCTCTCAGTAACTTGTAAGAATTTGAGACTCCTCATTTAGAATTAGGCACGTGTGTCTCAGACTATGACTTCAGGTAGAAACATGACAGTAATGTTATTGCAGTTCGCAGCAAAATATATCCAGGGAAAATTTTGTCCGTGTATATCTATAGCAATTGGCTAGCTTAACTCCAATGTGTGATATAAATACAATAGCCAGGCGGCACTTAGACAAGGACCAGTGAAACTGTTTTCAGTTGCAATTAACACTGACAGTAACACTCTACAAACAGAATGTATCAGCACTCCAGGCCCTAGTAAATGTTAATCATCACATCACATACAGCTGTCACTAGAACCTTGCTCACTAAGTAAGCTGAAATTACCACATTCGAGGACAGACTCAGTAGGAGTAGCAACAGCCAGCCAAGAAAATGAAGTCAACAGCACTGAACCCAGTAGTCAATTCTGGCCACAATTTACAGCACAAGCAAGGCTCTTACCCTCTTGCTTGTTTGATGAAGCCAGCTGCAGCAGGTTCCGGTGGCAGGAGACATATAGCAAGTGAAATCCACTAACGGCTTCCCAGTAATGTGACTGCTTCCACACCGGATATTTCCTACGGCACCGTCACCTGGGTAAACAGCCCCTTTTTGATGTGCTTTCCCTGCTGCCTCACGCGGCACCTGTGCTGTCCGTCAGACTTGGCAAACAACATTACTGCTAGGCGTCCCAAAGCCAAATTCCCACGCTGCTTGCTAGAGGTTACCACTCACTCCCCGACTGGCCCGGTAGGTGGCACCACCATGCACACCACCGGCGGTGGGAATATCGCTGATCAAGTCACACAGCTCATCCTCCCCCTCAGAAAACCGAAAACCATCCCCCATTCGTCCAAGACAAGAGACGAGAGTTAGCTCCCTCCCTTGACCTGAGAAGTGTGGACCCATGAAGTTTTCCCCACTCAACTATTCCAAACCAGCAAACTGATTGGGTTCAAGAATAGTGATAACTTGCCCAAGATTTTGTCTTTCCCTAGCCCCCCCCCCCCCTCCCCCGCCGCAAAATTACAAGTGAAAACTGTTGCCCCTGTCTGGACCTTAACTGTAGCACTGCACCAGTGTGCGAGCTCGATATTTTCCCTGGCATATTTTCCATTCTGCTGAATGAGCTTGCTGGTCACCTCCTTGAGCAATAAATCATTGATGGACCACATATTGTTCAGAGGATAAATAAGCATCAGAGAGAGAGAGAGAGGATGCCTTACTCACATCGTCGCAGGTGGAAATGAAGGCAAAGTTCAACCAGGGAATCGTCTCGTCCCATCTTCAATGCGATTTCTGGTGGAAGGCTATGAGAGCGGCCTTACGATTGCGATTTACTCCCTCAGCAAATGAAGGTTGAGGGTAGTAGGGAATAGTAGTGACATGATATATAGCACTTTCAAAACAAAATCTCTCAAACTGCCACAAAACAAAAGCAGGGGCGTCACCACTAACAAGCGACCTTGGTGGACCAAAGATTAAAAAAATGTTAGTCAGAAGGCGAATGGTTAAACCTGCTGTTGTTCCACTACTAGGGATGAGCCTACAAAGTGCATGCACTACCAGTATATATCTGTTGCCATTCTGCATGCTCGGTAATGGTCTGATATAATCAATGAACACCTTGTCCATTGGTGCTTTCTCCCTGGTAGATCGCAGCAACCCTCTCCTCGCATTAGAGTTGGGCTTGGACTCTACTAATCTACGAATGTCCTTATACAATGTCGCCCAGGTTAGATACTCCCGAATCTTAGCAATAGTCTTGGCGACTCCCAAGTGGCCTCTCACCACAGTATTATGGAAATAATGGGAAATCACAGGTACTAGTTCATTTGGCAGACAAATCTTAACCCTTCCATCGCTCTTAGTTTGTTAGCATATGATGCTCTTTTCTATACTATAGCCTGGCACCTGCTTCCCTTCTAGGAGCTGCTGTTTTATGGGACTCAAGGTAGGATTCATGCCCTGCTTTTCTCTCAAACTGCCAAACAACTCTGGAACTTCAGTTAGAACTCCCATAACCAAACTGGCTTCCTTCTTGTCCCTCCTCAAACATCCTACTCAGTGTGTCCGCTATATAATTTTCCGTTGAATCTGAAGGCTGATATGCGGACTGCCCACTGGGCGATACGTCCAGTTTTCCTGGGGCGGGCTAGTAACCAGCCTAATGCCTGGTTGTCGGTCTCCAAGTCGAAATGTCTATGTTCTAGGTAGAAACGAAACCTTTCTAAAGCAAAGAGTGCTGCCAGCGCTTCCCATTCATACACAGAATATTTTAACTCAGCAGGCGAGAGTGTCCTGGATGCGTACACTATCAGACGACATTCACCTTCATCCTACTGGAGCAGCACAACTACCACCCCAGAATTAGATGTGTCCATCTGAACAAAAACGCTTACCAAAGTCTGGCACAGCCCACACGGATGGATTGGCTAAGGCCTTCTTAATAGCATCAAATGCATATTTCTGGGATTCACCCCACTGAAAATCCACATCCTTCATCTGAAGTTGGTTTAGTGGAGCAGCTAATTGCGCAAAATGGGATACAAATTTATGGAAGAAATTAGCCATCCCTATAAATCGGGCAACTCCCTTCTTAGTCTTAGGAGGTGGAAACTTATGTAGATCCCTTGTTCTCCCCTGGTCAGTCCTCATTCCAGCTGCTGAGACCAAGTGACCTAAAAACAAAATCTCCTTCCATGCCATACTTATCTTAGAAGGCTTGATCATGAGCCCAGCTTCCCACAAGCGGAGTAAGACTTGCTCCAAATACTGAAGGTGCTCCTCAAATGTAGGACTATATACTACCACATTGTCAAGGTAATTATAAACAATCTTGTACTTGACATCCCTCAAGATCTTATCTAGCAGCCAAGACAGGACTGCCACACCCGTGGACAACCTGAATGGCACCTGATTAAACTCAATAATGGTACAGTTTGTGCTAAATGCAGTGACTGGTTTAGACTCTTCAAATAATGGAATCTGGTAGTAAGCCTGGCTGAGGTCCACAATGGTAAAGACATTTGCCCTGCTAACCAGGTAAAACAATGGTGCAAGTCGGGCAATGGCACCGACTCCAAAAGAACCTTCTGGTTTAATCGTCTATAATCCACTACTGTGCTATACTCAGCCTCTGCCTTAGGCACCAAAAACATCAGAGAAATACAAGGAGAGGTCGAATTCCTGATCACTCCTTCCTCCAAAATCTTATCAACTAACTGGTGCAGCAGCTCCACCTTCGGCAGTGACAGTCTGTACGATGGTTGTCAAACTGGCACATTGTCGGTCAAGCGGATATGGTAACGAACTTTAGCTGTCACACCGAACTTATTAGTCAGCACATCAGGAAAACTACTCAGAAGCATCAATAATTCCTCTGCCTGACTACCTGCAAATGACTGAGCCTAAATTCAGAATCCTGAACAGATATATTGTTTACCTCAGTCTGCCCCTGGCATGAACAAACACTTAACTTCTTCGCTGGTGCAAACAGAAAATGAAACATCCTACTGGCATAATCTAACACCAAACCCATCCATTGTATCGAATCACAGCCCAATAACAAATTAATGGACAGGTTTTCCACCACTAACTGTTTCGATACACTTTCCCAGCAACAGCCCATGAGGGGCAACCCTTATCCCATTAACCGCACGACATCCCTCTGAGGTTGGTTGCAAAGGAGGTTACATACTGAATGATACTTCTGATACCATTGATGGTCTAATAAGGACACACTACTGCCAGAATCCACTAACACACAGACTGGTTCAAGGTGCTGCAAACGAATGGCAGTGACTGGCTACCAAATGTTCTTATGTAATTACATCACTTCATTGGACGTTCCTGAGTAAAGGTGTCCCTGTTCCTTAACCGTCAGCTACTCAGGCGCAGTTTCCATCTCTCCGGACAAGCACGTACCAAATGCTCAAAACTCCCACAACGAAAACAGCTCTTATTCCTAACATCATTTATCTTTCCTTCAATACAATCAGGTTGTACTAAGGTCGTGCCCTGGCTCTCTTACTATCAGCAAAATGGAGCCCCTCGATCTGATAAACCAAAGTCTCAAGTTCACTGAAGGTAGTTGACTTTGGGGCAAACATAACTTGTGACCTGTTCTCCGGTCTGATGCCCTGCAATAAGCTCTCTACAGCCTCCCTCTCAGTTATATTTAAGTCCAGCACTGTAATGGCAACATGAATTTCATCAATATACTGTTCAAAGGTCTCGGTTTGTCGCTGGACAGGTTACAAATATTGGCCTGCCAAATCATGGTTAATGTGTGGAGTGAATTTATCCGCAAATCGGATAGGCTACCCTTAACTCTCAATACTTCACTAATAACTGTCTGCCAGACTTCCCCAATGACGCATACTGGATGGTTCAAAACTCCCCACAAATGCACACTCAGATCCGTCACTGTCCATCAGACAGCACCCCATGTATCTTAAGCTCATAAACTAGCTGCTTTCTCCTCAACTGGCTCAGTTCCGGACACCCACGGGGCTGTGGGTGACTGGCTTCGTCATCCTGTAACATAATACAGCCAACAGAGATCGCTCATACAAAAAAATTACTAGTTAAGATGAATAACCTAATTTATCACCAGATACAACACTGGATGGTGATGCCTGACGCAGGGACCCAGAAACACAACCACGCTCTGCTACCAATGAAGTGTCAGCACAGCATGGAATTCAACTTTTACACAATGAAACAAGCTCAGCACAATAGGCTGTGGGTGGTAGGACTGGACCAAGTGACACATCAGGCAATCAAGATCAACAGTTGCACTGAACATTTATTTAACAATTTAAACAAGACAAATAACAAATAATACCATCAACACATTTTTAAAATTACCATTTAGGTGAGGGCAAGTTACTTCAAAATTTAAATATTCCTAAACCATGGCACTTATGGCGTATTACGCATTTAGTGAAATGAGTTAAAAATTATTTACTCAAAAACTATGATCAACCTGAAGAACAATGTAGGATATAAAATCTAAATTTTCATATGGCCTAGCAACCTCATGGGATTCAACAAACTATGCCCAGAAGCAGACACCCGCCTACTTAGCTGTTGCCAATACAGGCTCGGCATGGACCCCCAAACGGAAGCAGCAATGGTCACGAATAGGCACAAAAAATCCCAGAACTAATGGGTATCTAGAACTGACTGACATCTGCCTTAAGTAACTAGAAACACATTAATTCATTACAGCACATCATCTGTAGAATGAATCAACCTATTAATGAACATCAGCTAAGGAGTACAAATCCATTATCTTATGTGTGTAAGGCCAATTATACATTAAGCTGCAAGCGAACAAGATACACGGCCAGCCGGCACATGCAGGCAAAGGGGATGGAAAATACAGAACACCACAAGCAGGATGCAACCCAGGTCCCCACACCCACTACCAAGCCAAACAGCAGAAGTCCCGATAAAACGAAAAAATGCAAGTAACTAGCGTGCAGGCTAATGGTATATTGAGAACCCCAACACAAAACACAAGGCAACTTACAGCAAATAGCCACACTTACATTTGTGGTTAAATCAGAATTAATTACCATATCCACATACTACCATTGAAGGAATTCTTGTACTTTTCTTAATAAAATCAGTTTCAAACTATTTAAGCACATAATAACAACTGGCCTCTCAGTAACTTGTAAGAATTTATGAGACTACTCATTTAGAATTAGACACGTCTCTCAGACACACTATGACTTTAGATAGAAACATAACAGTAATGTTATTACAGTTTCCAGCAAAATATATCCAGGGAAAATTTTATCCATGTATATCTATAGCAATTGGCCAGCTTAACTCCATCTTGTGATATAAATACAATAACCAGGCAGCACTTAGACAAGGACTAGCCAAACTGTTTTCAATGGCAGTTAACACTGACAGTAACAATCTACAAACAGAATGTATCAGTACTCCAGGCCCTAGTAAATGTTAATCATCACATCACATACAGCTCTCATTAGAACCTTGCATAGTAAGCAAGTTGAAATCAACACATCCGAGGACATTGCTAGTGCTTACCGCTTGTTCCCTGATCGGCCCACCTCACGTCCTGCACACACCACCAGAATGATGACCCCTAACGGTGACGGGAATATCGCTGATCGAGCCACATGGATCAGCTGATAGCATCAATTTCCTGGGAATCACAACTGACAATAAGCTGATGTGGATTGAACACAGTGCACATGTGGTTTCAAGCTCTCGAAAGTAATTGATCTCCTCAGGAAGCTCAAATGTGTGAAAACAGATCAGTACTTAATCACAGTATATGGTGCACTGTTCCACAGCCAAATCACATATGAATTGCTGCTATGGGGACACTCTATTAAAGGTTGTAAGAATAATATCTTCCAGCAAGAAACTTGACCACTGTAGACCCATTTTCAAGCAGGTGGGAATAATGACAATATTTAACTAGTATGTTTCAACTCTCCTATCTAAATAAAAGGATCCTTCTGCAAGATACAAGAGATTCACAACTATGACACACAAAATATGGCTGATATTGATATTCCAAGCTGTCTCCGAAGCAGCACACTTTCAGTTTTCCAACAGCAGCTCTGAAGATGTTCAACCACCTACCACCAGAGCTCTGAAGATGTTCAACCACCTACCACCAGATGTTCAAACATTGCCACTGAGGATATTCAGAGCTAGACTGACAGATGTGCTCAAGCAGCAGCCACTATATTTGGCAAATGAATTTTTTTCTACAAATGGAACTGACTGTTCAACATGACACCATAACATGTGAAGCCACAAACTGGAAACATTTTATAGTTCTAATTATAACCACTGTTTGTAGCATCAGTGTTTCATAATGCGTTATGTCTTTTATCTTAGTTTTAGTAATGGTTTTAATACATAATAACTAAGATGTGATGCAGTCTGCCTGGCCTTGGCCAGTGAATGATGTTGACATAGCAGTAGTAATAGTAAACATTGGCATTCCAGGTTAACTGAAAAATATAGAGATATTCTTCTCAATGTGAACTTATAGATAAAGCTATGACTGCTGCTGAACTATGCCATTTAATCTGCCAAAATATGGGATTTTACTTCAGTAACAATGCTTTAGATAAGAATGCTAATTACTCTGAAACTAAATGAGTGCAAAAGCTACTAACATATTTCCAACAATGATAATGAAGTTTGGAATAGATGGTATTTGTAATCAGCACAGTTTTTAGGTAAACCAATCACATTAACAGATTCTGATTAACTAAATGAATGTACTGGATAATAAAGTCAAGTTGGCTAAGTCCTGAGTCAATATTTGAGACTTTTGGTACTGTGCACATGCCATATAACTGTGATAATCTTTAACATTTTTGCAAAACAATGGGGGGGGGGGGGGGGAGAAGAAGAAAAATATAATAGGGGGAAAAATCCACCTGCTTGCATTGCTTCATCACTGTCCAAGTGAAGTCCTCAAAGATGTTCTGCAAGTCCTGGAAAGAGACAAAAATCAGATGGGGCCAAGTTGGGACCATATGGAGGATGATTGATGACAGTGAACCCACGGCATCAGATTGTTGCAGATGTCCCAGTGTTTGGGTGTAGTCTGCCATTGTCATTCTGAAGAAGTGGGTGCTCAACATGTAGACACTCGGGAAACTCAGAGAAACCCTAATACAAGATACAGTCTAACATGCACTTTATAGGAGTTTCCAGAATGTGGGTGTATTGTAGGTAATAACTGTAAATCAAATAATTGTATCCTGAAACTTAAGAAAGTATAGAACTCAAACAATGGCATGAATAAAACCTGAATATACTCTTTTGGATTAAGAACCTCTCTGAAATGTTCAAAGTGGATGTGCTCTTTGATACATAAAAAAGTAATATGAATATGAATCATAATTATTCCAAGCAAATGGAGCTTAAGGTGCCATCAAACATGCTTTATGGGGCTACCAAAGATGATTTATAGGATTTAGGTAGGGAGATTTAAGTGGTCTCACTAAAAAATGAATATTTTGCTTTGAAAAATATTCATAACCAAGACAAGACCTGTTTTCAATATATTTTCTTGTGTGAAATCATCACAAATTACACTGGAATGAAAATGTGTATATGCTTCAAAGATGTCGTATCTGTAGTCTTACGCAGTTATAGTTAAATGTGTAGAAACATGGAGGTCTTTGTTTCCACCTGTATATGCTAGGTGAACTAGAACTGCACAGGCACTTTCAGAGGTGGTAGGATGGACCAAATCAAGAAAAAATGTCTGGTAAACATAGGCTCTAAAATACAGACCTTAAGAGTTATGAGCACTTGTTCAGTAGAAGAGGTGTGTTTTGCAGCAGCTAAGATGAACAAGAGCTTATAGCTCTTAAGGTATGGGCTTTAGGGTGCTTGTTTACTGAATGATTTTTTGTTTTGGTCCATACTACTACCTCTGATAGTTTGTCTTTAGGATTCTGGTTCACCCTGTATATTTAAACATACTGACACTCTCTTGTCTGAGGGCACCCCTTTCAGAGATATTTGATGGATGACAGCGGGTTTGAATTCACATAAAATTAAACCATATTTACTACCACTTTACAGAAAAAAGGGCTGTGTGTGAGTGAAGGGCATAGTCAGCCATTAATCTGAAGTCAGTGTACAGTGTACATGTTAAAACATGTGAACTGATCACTTCAGCTAAATGCCACTGCTACAAAGCTGCCTGCCTGCAGTGGAAGGGCATCATACCCTTCCAGCAGCCACAGCTAAGGGAGTCTGGCAGTGGCATGGGATCATGGTCCTATTCTTTTGAGACTGGTGCCATGCAACAAAGATCATGATTGTCCTTGGCTGAAACTTTTAGACAACAGACATGGTGTCCAGGAACCATTGCCACAGTCTTTGAGAAACAGAAACATGAACATGTAACCATGTGATCACATCTCTTAGCCATCGTTATTCTCCTGGTTTATGACACACTGGTGTTATGTAATCAAGATCACTGTTCTTCTTTCCCCCTCACAACTGCAGCTGCTGTCCCAATGTTAAATGTGTTGTTGCTTTCTGAATACAGATATTGCGAGAGGACTGCAGCACCACAGTTTTGTTCATGCTAGTTCTGTAGAGCATGACATTGATAACGTCATACATGACATCTTTTTTTGCTAGATGCTTTGTTTTTCTGAGTTATTGTGGTTATATTTTCCTCTCTTAAGGCAGCCAGTATATTTCTAGTTACTGTAATTTCACTGTGTACAAATTACTATCATTGCCATATTATTATGTTTCTGCATTGTCTCAATATGTTGCCATGCATGCATGCAATTGGGTTTCTCCTCTACAACATATTAATGCAAGTAAGTGTTTTATTTCTCCCCCATTTGGTAGTCCAATTTGATAGTCAATATGTATTTATGCTGCCTACCGATTGTTACATCTGAGGTACAGTATACTGGATTAGTATCTACTGCCTACCTGATGCGTGAAATTTTTTCTTCGGTGAATTTTTTTTTTCTTCATATGGAGGTTGAATTCCTTAAGTTACTCTCATTGAGAAAAAAATGTCCTCGTATTCACTTGCAGTTAAGGTTTCAAAAGAAATTATATATTTCAAAAATGGTTGAAGACTGTCATATTCTGTAGAATTCCTCTGTTGTTTGGTAAAATATAGTCAGTTTAATTTTTAATTGCATTTGGTCCCTCTCAAGTCCAATTTCTGTTTGTTTTCTTCTGCAAGAGTATTTTAATGACAAACAATGTATTCAGTTTTGCGAATTTTCTAATGTATGACATCTGTCATTTCTGGCTTACAGCCAAAGTTACTCCCATAGAAAATATATATATTCTGTAGTTTTTGCCGTACTTTCACATTAAAATCCCCAATTATATTTTTGTTGGATTTACAGTTGTTGGCCAGTTTCTACACCCATATTCTACAAACCACCATGAGCTGTGTGGCAGCCATTGTGCTGTATATTAGGATCTCTCCCCATTCCATTTGTGTATGGTGTGTGGGAAAAATTACTGCTTAATGCCTCTGTGCACATTTTAATTAGCCTAAACTTGTTTTCACACTCACTATGGAAGTGATCTGGTTTCTTGAAACATTTTAAGTAGGCTTTGGAAAAATAGTTGGTATCTTATCTTCAAGCATCTGCCATTTCAGGCTTTTAGGCATGTCTGTAATGCTCTTCTTAGTTAAGCAGACCTGTGACCCTTCATGCCACCCTTAGTTCTATACATTCAATGTAATCTGTTAATCCTATTTAATATGTTTTTTAAACAGTCTCCTTGGGAAGGCAGGGGAACCAGATCTGTCATTGACTATATAATAACACATCAGGAATTCAGGAAGGCTGAGAGGGACACATGGGTATTCAGGGGATTCTTTGATGACACTGATCACTATTTAATCTGCAATGGAATTGGTATTGTGAGGCTGAAAGTGCAGCAGGTCAGGTCCATATGTAGGAGTATAAGAGTTGAGAAACTTCAGGATAAGGAAATCAGGCACAAGTACATAACAGCAATCTCAGAAAGGTACCAGTTAGTTGAATGTAGTCAATTACAGTCATTGGAAAAGGAATGGACAAGGTACAGGGACACAGTACTAGAAGTGGCTAGAGAATGTCTTGGAACAGTAGTGTGTAAGGTATGATGAAGCAAACAGCTTGGTGGAATGTCACAGTCAAGGCAGTCTGTAAAAGAAAAAAGATGGCATGTCAAAAATGGCTACATACTAGAACTCAGGTAGACAGAGAAAGTTATGTTGAAGAAAGAAACAAAGCCAAGCAGATAATTGCACGATCCAAGAAGAAATCTTGGGAAGACTTTGGAAACAGGTTGGAGACTTTGGGTGAAACTGCTTGAAAACCATTCTGGAGTGTAATTAGCAGTCTTCAAAAGGGAGGTAAGAAGGAAATGGCAAGTATTTTGGACAGGTCAGGAAAACTGCTGGCGAATCCTGACGAAGCCTTGGGCAGATGGAGGGAATATTTTGAAGAGTTGCTCAGTGTAGGTGAAAATACGGTCAGTAATGTTTCAGATTTCAATGTACAATGGGATAGGAATGATGATGGAAATAGGATCACATTTGAGGAAGTGGATAAAATGGTCAATATACGGCAGTGCAATAAAGCGGCTGGGGTGGATGAAATTAAGTCGGAGCTCATCAAATACAGTGGAATGTCAGGTCTTAAATGGCTACACAGGATAAGTGAAATGGCGTGGGAGTTGGGACAGGTTTCATCAGACTGGACGAAAGCAGTTATCACACCAATCTTTAAACATGGAAACAGAAAAGACTGAAACAACTACAGAGGTATCTCTTTAATCAGCATTGTGGGTAAAATCTTCTCAGGTATTGTTGAAAGGAAGGTGCGAGTATTAGTTGAGGACAAATTGGATGAAAATCAGTGTGGGTTTAGGCCTCTTAGAGGTTGTCATGACCAGAGCTTTAGCTTACACCAAATAATGGAGAAGTGTTACGAGTGGAACAGGGAATTGTATCTATGCTTTATAGATCTTGAAAAGGCATATGACCGGGTTCCTAGGAGGAAGTTATTGTCTGTCCTACGAGATTATGGAATAGGAGGCAAACTTTTGCAAGCAATTAAAGGTCTTTACATGGATAGTCAGGCAGCAGTTAGAGTTGACGGTGAATTGAGATCATGGTCCAGAGTAGTTTCAGGGGTAAGACAAGGCTGCTACCTGTCTCCACTGTTGTTCACATTATTTATGGATTATATGTTGAAAACAGTAAACTGGCTGAGTGAGATTAAGATATGTGAACACAAAATAAGCAGTCTTGCATATGTGGATGACTTAGTTGTGATGGCAGATTTGATTGAAAGTTTGCAAAGTAATATTTCAGAGCTAGATCAGAAATGTAAGGACTATGGTATGAAGATTAGCATCTCCAAAACGAAAGTAATGTCATTGGGAAAGAGATATAAACAGATTGTCTACCAAATAGGAGGAACAAAGTTAGAACAGGTGGACGGTTTCAAGTACTTAGGATGCATATCCTCACAGGATGGCTACATAGTGGAAGAACTGGAAGCGAGGTGTAGCAAAGCTAATGCAGTGAGTGCTCAGCTATGATCTACTCTCTTCTGCAAGAAGGAAGTCAGTACCAAGACTAAGTTATCTGTGCACTGTTCAATCTTTCAACCAACTTTGTTGTATGGGAGCGAAAGCTGGGTGGATTCAGGTTACCTTATCAATAAGGTTGAGGTTACGGATATGAAAGTGCTAGGATGATTGTAGGTACTAGTAGATGGCAGGAGGGTGTCCACAATGAGGAAATCAAAGAAAAACTGGGAATGAACTCTATGGATGTAGCAGTCAGGGCAAACAGGCTTGGATGGTGGGGGCATGTTGCATGCATGGGAGAAGCAAGGTCACCCAAGAGACTCATGGGTTCAGCAGTAGAGGGTAGGAGGAGTCAGGGTAGACCAAGGAGAAGGTACCTGTATTCGGTTAAGAATGATTTTGAAGTAATAGGCTCAACATCAGAAGAGGCACCAATGTTAGCACTGAATAGGGGATCATGGAGGAATTTTATAAGGGGGACTGTGCTCCAGATTGGATGCTGAAATGCATAATCAGTCTTAAATGATGATGATGACAATGATGAAACAGTCTCCTTTGTTGACTAACACATTTTTCCAGTATCCAACCAATCAGTCAATTCGACTTCTGTGGTCATACCATTTCAAGTCCCCACAAACTGTTATACACATGTATGTATTTGTACAAGCTGATTGATTTCAGCTATGGCTTATTGATATTGTAGTCATAGGATACTGTGTTGTTATGTTTTGTAAAGTTAACGATTTTACATTTCTGAACATTTAAAGTAAGTTGCCAAACTTAGTGTCACTCTGAAATCTTATCAAGATCCAACTGAACATTTGTGCAGTTTTTTTTCAGATAGTATTTACAGATAACTACAGCATCTGAGAAAGTCTGACATTACTATTACAATTATGGGAATCTGGATGGAGCAGTAAGTAAAGTAAGAGGAAGGCAGCTCCTCTAGTGGATTGATGCGTGGATCACAGAAACACACAACTGAAAACAGTATTAACACTAGCTTTCAAGCACTAGCTTTTTTTCTAGTAATAGTATACATATTCACACACACAGACATCCAAACATGCTCTCATAGCCACAGAAGACAAGAAATTGAGAGGTGTGCTGCTACTTTTGTTACCAGTAGGTTTGATAAGCATGTGAGTTTTGTGGAGGTGCTTCATGAACTCAGATGGAAATCCCTGAAGGGAAACATGATTGAGAAAATTTAGATATCTAGCATTTGCAACTGGCTGCAGAATGATTCTACCACCACAAGAGTACATTTCACATAACAACTGTGAAGACAAGAGAAAATAAGGTGGGTATGGAGGCATATAGTGAAACAGGAATGGGAATAACTAGTAGTGGCACAAGGTACCTCAGCAAAGCACCATACATTGGCCTGTCTGTAAGCAGATGTAGATGTAAACCTGTGAACATTGAGTTACAATTAACTGATCACACCATGATAGTACATTTTGACAGGCTAAAGCCATACCTCAATCACTTGACACCACCACCAGCTGTGATTCCTGATGAATCACCATGAGGTGGACCTGGTAACTCACAAGGGATTAAACAATGCAAAGAAGTTCTATTTCTCGGTCCCATAAAAACACTTGGTGTTCCAAGCACCTGTGTGGACTATGATAGAGGGATTTGAATTAGGTTTCCTCAAACTGTGTTTTGCTGAATCTATTGCATTATTGCTGAGTATGGGAAGCTACATTTGCATCCTAACTGTGGATGCAACTCTGAAGTTGTATTCACCTTCTGCCTTTCTTTGCTCCCACAGAGGGTCTGAGACAACTACAGAACAAGAAATTTGATGAGTGTGTATCTTAATTCTGCTTTATTCAGTGAGACATGCAGTTACTCATTCTGCATTTTGCAGTGGTGGGCAACTGTGGTCTTACTCCAACCAGTTATTTTTTATTCACCTTCTAATTTCTTACCCTAGTGCCATACCAATGACGCTATCCTATTTTTCTTTTCTTCTTCCTCGAGGAGGACCAGATCTATCATCTTTACCATCGCTCCATACTTCAGTGCTTCCCTTGGTTCCATGTTCACTCATTATTAGCCTATATGGCATTGCTACTGGAGGTGAACCCCTCATAAGGTGAATGCCAGTGACAAAATACCATTCTGTCACTATGGAAGACTTACGTTTACACTGCCTGCTCTGTGATTACTTTATGTATCATGATGGAAGTCATTTCTTGGAATAATGTGCCTCTTTCTTTATGAGGATAAGGTCCATCTTACCCTTGGATGTATGTGTTGCCATTTATTGTACTTGTATTACATTATCATTGCACATTTTGTCAACATACTGCTATCTTTCTTGCAGTTGTAGCTTGCCTTTGTAATTGCATCCTCATAATGTAATCAGCTGCCTTTCTTTACACTTCTAGCAAATACTGTGGCAAGTCAGGGCAACATCAGGCCACAGCAAGGCAAGGCAAGGTAATCCAGCCTCTACTGCATGTTGGAATATAGTAACAGTAAGACCATGCCACCTTCTTTCTTGCAGCTCTAGGAAGCCATGCAAATAAAGTAAGGCTATGATTCAGTATTTTTGTGTCCTGCTGTTGATGCTTATTTGTGTATTACAGAATCTCACTTGCAGAACTGAAAAATGTTTTGTTATTCTGAAGCAATCCAAACTGCATGAAGGAGAAGACACTTCAACACATGCCCTAACCCATCACTCCTTAGCTCCATCAAGTGAACCCACCTTTTTTCTGTGAACTTTTGACTTCAGCTCCAAGTGTAAAGTAGGAATTCAAAACAGTACACAATGGTTTTCGATGTCTGGCATGCCGCTGCAAACTGAAAAGGTTGTCAAACCCTTCCTTTAAAAAAAAAAAGAAAGAAGAAAAAGGTTTGGTGGAGGAGGGGGCAAGTGTTCTTTTTTTGTTTAGTAAGATAACTGAAAAGTTCACACTACTCTGTGATCAAACCCTAGCGCTCGCACATCAAGGTCTGGTTCCTCTCATCTTGTGTATTTTTCATGTGGTTTGTTGTGGACAGGCTTGGTAGGGGCAAGCAGCCTCTTATTGTAGTTCTTTCTAAAGCTCCATGTGCTCACTGTGTTGCCTGCTTATGTCAGTCGTGGAGTATAAGCAATAATGCCGACGCTGAATCTGAGTCATAGCGGTGTCCTGTAGCACTGGCGTAATTTTTTAAAATGGCACAGTACACAGAGCTCCTCCTTGTGCTCTGTACACCTTTATTGTCTGTATACCTATTATTTATAAGTTTGTATCTTTATCACCATAATACCCTTAAAACTTCACCACATTTATACCTTAACACCTTTACCACACTTATTCCTTTAAAACTTATTCCTTTAAAGCTTTAAAACTTTTCCTTTAAATTTTTGCCACTAATATGCCCCTACACCCATACCAATATTTTGCCCTTACTACCTTTATACCTCTACACCTTTACCATCTTTATAAATTTACACCTTTACCACCTTCAGAACTTTACCATTGTGTGTAGACTGGAACATCTATAGATTTTTTGCAGGTGGTACAGATGGATATTCCTGCAGAGAAGTTGTTAACACTTTTACCAAAAACTTTCCTGAACAACTAGCACAGCAATCCACAGTTAATGGAAATATTTTAGGCCTTATAGCTACAAACAGGCCCAACCTTCTAGACAGAGACAGGGATTAGCAATTATGTTGTCATCATAGCCTTGATGGTTATTGTATTTAATAATTCCATCAAGAATGACAGGAAAGATTTTATGCTAGAAAACAGGTGAAACAGTCAGTAGCATGCTTCTTAGACAATGAATGGGTGCCATTTAGTTCCAATGGGCAAGTTTTAAACTTATTGTAAATCATGCTCTGGAGAAGTACATGCTGAATACATAGATTAAGGATGGAGAAAACAGATTGTTCTATTGTTGGTTCAGAAAAGTAAGTAGAAATGGTAAGAGGCAAAAGTTAGTAGAAATTTTTGCAATTATGAAAAGATGGATGTATGAAGCCTACAGTAATTTTCACTGTCATATGTTGAATAGCTTGCCGATTATCCTAGAAAGTTCTGGTTCTACATGAAATAACTAAGTGGATTGGAGACTTCTGTTCAGTCAGTCCTATACCAGTCTGATGTGACAGTAGAAGTCAGGAAAAGGAAAGCTGAATTTTTAAATTTAATTCATGCAGGAGGATGTTACACACATACTATTGTTTGACCACTGCACAAACTGCCATATGGAGGACACAGAAATAGGCATTCTTGGTATTAAAAGCAGCTGAAAAGGTTGACAACAAAGAAGTTACCTTATCTAGATGGAATCACAATTCGGTTTTATAGAGAGTACTCATTGCATCATGATTGACTTGATACTTAGCTTGCATTTATCATGAATCTTTCATCTACCATAAAGTCCCAAGGGA
Source organism: Schistocerca gregaria (assembly GCF_023897955.1). Classification (NCBI taxonomy): domain Eukaryota; kingdom Metazoa; phylum Arthropoda; class Insecta; order Orthoptera; family Acrididae; genus Schistocerca; species Schistocerca gregaria. Next base: position 496,562,447 of record NC_064925.1, on the reverse strand, counting down.
TTGGAAAAAAGTGCAGGTGAGTCCCGTATCTAAGAAGGGTCTAAGAATGGATCTTTAGAATTGCAGATCAGTATCCATAATGTTGATTTGCTGCAGAATTCTTGAGCATATTGTAAGTTTAAAAATCATAAATTTCCTTGAAAGAGGAAAGTTTCCATCTACAAACAGCACACATTTAGAAAGCATAATTCATGCAAAACTTGGCTTGCCCTTTTCTTGCATTGTATCCTGCGAATTTTGGATGTAGTGCTTTCCAGAAAGCATCTGACAAAGTGCCACACAGAGGATTATTAACAAAGGTCCAAGTATATGGAATAAGTTCCAAACTTTTAGCAATAGAACTCAGTAAACTGTATTTTGCAGCGAGCGCTCATCGAGACAAAGGTATTGTCAGGTGTGCCCCAGGGAAGTGTGATAAGACCTCTCCTGTTCTCTATTTACATAAATAGTCTGATGAATAGGGTGAGTAGCAATCTGTGACTGTTTGCTGATGATGCTGTAGTGTATGGCACATTGTCATCTTTAATTGACTGTAGGAGGATACAGGATGACTGGACAGAATTTCTATTTGGGTGTGATGAATGGCTGCTTACTCTAAATGTGGAAAATATAAATTAATGCAATGAACAGGAAAAACAGTCCCACAATGGTTAAACAAAATATTAGTATATGCCTTGACACAATCATGCTGATTGAATATCTAGGCAAAACACTGCAAAAGCATCATGAAATGGAACAAGCTTGTAAGGTCAGTTGTAGAGAGGCCAAAGGGCTCACTTCAGTTTATTGGGCGACTTCTAAGTAGATGTAACTGATGTTCAAAGGAGACTGCATACAGAACACTTGTGTAGGCCACTATTGAGTACTGCTTGAGTGTTAGAAATCCTCACATCGTTTTAAAGGAACACATCAAAGCAATTCAGAGACGTGGTGCTAGATTTTTTAGCACTAGGTTTGATCAACATGCGAGTATTAGGGAAATGCTACCTGAACTCAAATGGGAATCCTTGGAAGGAGAAGACATTCTTTGCAGAAATGCTATAGTAAAAATTTACAGAAGTGGCATTTACAGTAAGTGGTAGAACAATCATACTGCCACCAAAGTACATCTCACATAAAGATCATGAAGGCAAGGTAAGAGAAATCAGGGCTTGCGCGGAAGCATATAGATAGTAATTTTTCCCTGGCTCCATTTATGAGTGGAACAGTGTTCCTGTGTCATGTCTCATGTCTCAATACTAACTTGAGTGCCACTGACAGCCTTTACATATGAATAGATATTTCAGTTAGACAATGCTATGAAGGTCATTTAAGGCTTCATGCATTGCTCTCTTGACAGCCAAATGTTGATTCAGCATCTCTTTATCTCTGGTGCTATACTACTCAGTCAGGTCATGATAAGGTTTTAAAATGTTACAAGGATTTGCAACTTGTTTTAAATGTTCTGAAGTGTAAAAAAAATTTAGACTTGCAGGTTTTGAGATGTGATGATAGAAATTTATTTTTACTGGTACAAGCCTTGATAGCTGTGTGGTCAGCATGACAGAATGCCATGCTAATGGGTGCAGATTCGATTCCTGGGTGAGTCAGAGATTTACTCCACTCAGGGACTCAATGTTGTGTTGCCTTCATTATCATCATCCCCACAACACGCAAGTCGTCGAAGTGGCGTCACATAAACAGACTTGCACCAGGCAACAGTTCTAACCAACAGGTGGCCCTAGCCACACAACAACCAGTACAGTTGTTGTATTCACACTTCTAAAATGTGCAGGAAAGCATTAAAACAACATTTTACGAAGTCTAAATTTGAAATCCCCTCCCCAGAAGATTAAAGTAATGGAACCTCTTTTCTTACAAATCAAGCACTGAATAAGCCTTTATGATAGTTAAATTCAGTTGTTGTTCAAATGTTTTCATCATAAATGTGGTTCAATATTCCGTCACTAGCAGCCTTTCCAAAAATCTATGAGAACATTGGAAGGAAGGAGATGGGTCTATAATTAGAGGTCCAGGCTAATCACCACTTGTATAAGAAGCCAATCAAGAGGCAATATCAGAAAGAGGTGATAAATTCAGTAGAAGAAAACTACTACAAAATCAGTTCCAGATACTATTACAAAACCTTAGCCATAGAACTACAAAAATACAACCCTAGACAGACAATTTTTGTCTCCTTCCTTGAAAATGGGCACTACCCTGGATAATTTTAATATATCTGGGAATACTCCTTAAATTAGACATCTGTTTACACATTTAGTAAGAGGATATACTATGTGCCCAATTACTTCTTTAACATCTTACAAGAAATACCATATATATCTTCACTATCAGAGGGTCTAAAGTTATTTACAATAGTTAAAATAACATCTGGTGTGACCTCTGTTAAGAGGAATTTATCTTTAAGAATGTAGTCTACATTATGATATTTAATGAGATCAGCTACAGTTTCTTGTGGCCTCCCAATGCTTTCCCTAATTTGGTTAACAGATTTTGTACAGTAGTTATTAAATTCATCTACTGAAATTTCTACCTCAAAATTCTGCTTGCTTTTGGCCACTGAATTTATTATAGTCCATGCTTTTTTTGAGTTTATTTTTTGATGACTCATTGATGACTAGGTTATGTTGTTTTTTGGCCTCAGGGGTAAAAACCACAGGGTAGGGAGATGGGTGCAGAAGGGGCATTGATCTGACAAGGATATTGAGGAACTGTGGAAGTCGGTGAAAAACTATTCTAGGTGTGGTGGGCAAAATCTCAGACAGAATGGATCTCATTTCAGGGCATGATTTTAGAAAATCTTGCCCTTGCCAAAGTAACTGATTAATACATTCCAAACTAGGATAATACAGAGTGACCAGTGACATGCTCCAAAGTTGTTTTTTGGAGAGACCAGTAGTACCAGGATTGGATGTGATGGCCTGGAAAATCTGCTTTTGCACTAGGCTAGTGGGATAATTATGTGTAGTGAAGGCTGAGGTGAGAATTGTGGTGTATTGCTGTAAGGAGACTGCATCCGATAAATGCATTTGCCTCGAATGCGAAGGCTATATGGGAGGGAATGTTTGGCAGGGAAAGGATGGTAACTGTCAAAATGTAAATACTGTTGTTTGCTGGATAGTTTAATGTGGACAGAAGTGTGTAGCTGGCCTTCATTGAGGATGAGATCAACATCAAGGAAAGTGGTATGGGGGTTGGAGTACGACCAGGTGAAATTTAACTGAGAGAAGGTATTCAGAGATTCCAGGATTTTAACAGGTCAGCCTCACCATGAGTCCACATGGTAAAGCTGTCATCAATGTATGTGAACCAAATGAGGGGCTGAAGACTTATGGATCCTAGGAAAGCCCACCCCAAGCAATAGATGAAAAGGTTGGCATAGGAAGGAGCCATCATGGTTCTCATGGCCGCACACCTGATCTGTTTGTATGTCTGCCCCTCAAAGGGGTAAGCTAATAGTTGCCAAGCTAGCATAGAAAGTGCCAAGTTAGCACAGAAAACGAAACAAACTCTTCAAGAACTAGAAAATTGAACAAATAATAATGCTATGAAGCTAAAGCTAACAAAAACACAAAATGTACACTTCAGGACCGAAGAAACTGTTGAATATATAAAACAGTTAAGTTATGAAAGCAGAGAACTGATCACTGCAGAATCTGTGAAATTTCTTGGGGTGACCATAAACAAAAACTTGTCATGTACTAATCATGTGAAGCGGTTAAATAGTTTTGTTAATGCAATGAGAATTCTAAATAAAGTACCTGTCTTAGCTGTTAGAAAAATTGTGTATCATACATATTTTATATCAGTTGCAAGATATGGCATAGTTTTTGGGGAATTGAAAAAGGAAGCCTCCTCAGTGTGTTCAAACTACAGAAAAAAATTATCAGAGCTACAAATGGAACAAACAATAGACAATCACACAAACCTTTATTTGCAAGCCTTTACTTACTGACAATTCCTTCTATGTTTATATATGAAACACTTCTCTTTGAGCTAAAAATCCCACACCTTGTTTTGGGGGGAGGGGAAATTTGTTTACACATACTTATGAAACAAGGCACAAACAAGATAACATGTTACTTTGCCACAGACTATCATTGTTTGAAAACAGCACATATTACATGGCTTTGAAGCTTAGCAATAAAATGCATTCAAAGATCAAAGACTGCAAGTTAGAACCCACAGGTGCAAATATTGAAAAATATTCAAAAAGCAACTGTTACTAGAATGTGGATGATTTTATAAACAAGGAAGACAAATAGGAGATATTACATTTGTTTTGTTTTTCTGTTTTTTCTACATTATGTTCAATGTGTATGCTTATGTTCTCTTTTAATCAAGGTATATGTTCTTTTCATATTTATCCATACTTATAAACTATGTATTGTGTAAACTTTGTATCTAAATATCTAGAGGTATACATACATATTACTTTTATGGAAGTATGTGCTCTTATAAAGTATGTCCATATTTGTAAACTAGAGAAACAAACATGAAAAATGCTTAAAAAGGAAGATTTCAAACCACTGTGGAAAATTTTAAGAGACAGGAAGAAATCTAACATGTAATTATCTTTTTATGTTGTAATGTGCTTCTGGGAGCATCTATATGCTTTATTGTAATGTATCTTGTTTTAAGATATACTTAGGAAGACGTAGAATCATTCACTGATGAGTCACCAATGTTTCAATCAAATAATTATGTGTAACATGTCATGTGACCATAAAGATTCTATTCTATTCTATTCTATAAGTCATTTACATTTTCTGTTACGTCTTTCTCTTTCGGTATACGCAATTTTTAAAATTTAGTCTCTTTTTCACACTTTCTCAATAGATTTTTTGTTCCAGTCATCTTTTTCATGTCATATAGATTGCCAATTCATTACCTGTTATTAAACATTGTCTGTTCTCACAATTTTCATATGAACTTTTCTGAATTTTTTCCTCGCATTTTCTTCTGTATTTATATCTTTTACCCACCCTCTGCATATCTTTTTTTTCCACTTCCATGATCACTAACACTCCAAACTGACCTCTCTTGCCATGATGAATCCAATCAAATATTACATCCATTCTTTTCAAAAACATGCTTTAGTTTTATCAAAATTAAGATACCTCATTCAGTTTCTTGAAACCTGCTTGTCCCTTGGAGTTACTCCAAAAGGACTAGTACTGAAATCCTGTTTCTGGACGTAAACCTACTCTACACTAGACTCTTTTACAGTTTCCAATACAGTTATCTCTTGCTCTTACCAAGCTAATATGTGACCTATATGCCTCATCCGCCAATTTACACTCCACCAGACTTTTCTCCTTCTGCAAAATCCTGTAGTTATCTGGTTATCTGCCCCTCATGTTTTCTTGGTTGGAATCATCTGCCAAGCCAATTTCAAACTGCAACGGCATGCCGGACTTCACCTCAAAAAGCTATTCGACCTTCTCTTAAATTGCCTGAACAGTGGTGTTTCCCTTCTTGTTCCTCTGCAGCTCCCTAAACAGCCACACCATCAACCACCATTCCTCTCCTACAAACTGAGCTTGGCCAACCTCTTTAACATCCCACAGCCTTCACCATTGTCTCTAGACCAAAAAGAACCTACAATCACAAGAGCCTAAGGTCTCACTTTCTGCCCCAAATCTGCATTCAGTCTAGCCGCTTTCGTGAATGACCTTATTCACTTCACATGTAATGTCAAATGGAAATACCACTTTGCAACCCAATCCCAGAAACCTTCCAACAGCAAACCTGACATCGAACCATGCCTTGAACAGTTTTGACCATAATCCCAATTTGACCCACCACCACTATCTCAAAATCATCCCCTACAAGCATGCCCTGAATTCCTCAAATCTGCAGAACTCCAGGCTCTATGTTCCTCCCACCAGACAAAGGCTCTACCACTGTGGTACTTGACTGAAAGGAGTATGTTAGTGAAGGTCTATGCCAGCTGTCTTACACCTCTACATACAATGTCTGGCATCACGATCCTGTCCCTATGATTCAAACTCACCTGCAGTCCCTCTTCAGAATCTCATGCCACTCACAACAACTAACACATCAGTCCATAGAATTTCACACCCTACACAAACCATGCACCCCCACCTTTCACATTCTTCCTAAGATCCACAAAACGAATCATCCAGACCATCCTATAGTTGTGGGCTTCAAAGCAACCACAGAAAGTATATCTGCCTTATTTGATCAGCACCTGCAACCCATAGTACAAAAATCTTCCCTCCTGTGTCAAAGATACCAACCATTTCCTAGATAGTCTGAAACCCATGCCCGTCCTACTCCCACCACACACCTTGATTGTCACCATTGATGCCAGGTCCCTCTATACCAACATCCCCCACGTACATGGCCTGTCTGCTGCTGAACATTTCCACAGTCGCTGCACACCTGATTCCAAACCTGGGACATCATTCCTACTCACCTTAATCAGCTTTATATTTACCAACAACTACTTCACCTTTGAGGGACAGAAATACAAACGTATCATGTGTATGGCCATAAAAACCAAGATGGCGCCTTCCTATGGATTGCTTGGTGTGGGCTTTCCTGGGATCCATAAGTCTTCAGCCCCTGGTTTGGTTTAGATACATTGATGTCATCTTTAACATATGAACTCATGGCGAGGCTGACCTGTTAAACTCCTGGAATATCTGAATACCTTCTCCCAGTTAAATTTCACAAGGTCCTACTCCGACCCCCATACAATTTTCCTTGACATTGATCTCAACCTTAACGAAAGCCAGCTACACGCTTCTGTCCACATTAAACCAACTGGCAAACAACAGTATTTACATTCTGACAGTTACCATCCTTTCCCTGTCAAACATTCCCTCCCATATAGCCTTCGCATTCAAGGCAAATGTATCTGTTCAGACGCAAACTCTTTAAGGCAATACACAATGATTCTCACTTCAGTCTTCACTGCATGTAATTACCCCACCAGTCTAGTTCAAAAGCAGATTTTCCAGGCCATAATGTCCAGTCCTGGTAATGCCGATCCCTCCAAAAAACAACTTTGGAGCACATCACTGGTCACACTGCATTATTCTGATTTGGAATGTACGAATCAGTTACTTTGACACGGGCAAGACTTCCTAAAATCATGCCCCGAAATGAGATCCATACTGTCTGAGATCTTGACAACCTCACCTAGAATTGCTTCCTGTCAACCTCCCAATCTCCTCAATATCCTTGTCAGATCCTTAGCTCCTTCTGCACCCATCTCCCTACCCTATGGCACCTAACCCTGCGACCATCCCCAAGCCTGTGAAACGACACATGTCATATACCAGCTGTTAGGTAAACACTGTTCGACCTTTTACATCAGCATGATGACCACCAAATTATCAATTAGGATGAATGGCCATAGGCAGAGTTGTGTACTGGCAACACGCTATATCCTATTGCAGAGCATGCTCTACAACGCGACAATCATGACTTCACTCTCTGTTTCACCACATGCACCATTTGGATTCTTCCCCCAGGCACCAGTTTCTCCTAACTCTGCAGGTAGGAAATAGTACTACAACATGTCCCTGGTTCTTGCCGCCCACCTGGCCTTAATTTTCATTAGTTTCATTCATCTCAGCATTTCTTCACGGTAGCTACTGTTTTCTTCACGCCATTTTAATTTTCTACATCTTTCATTGTCTTACCTCTCTGTTTTTCATCACTGCCCCCTCCCACCTCTATTAACTCAGTCACGATATTTAAGCAGTAATCTCTGTCTTGCATTTTACCCTGTCTTCCACCTTTAAGCTCTCAGGTTTTCAAATTTTGCCCAGTGCAGTCCCCAACAATCAATCTTTCTTTTCATCCTTAACAGAAGTCTATAATAAAACCATTGATTACACAAGGAATAAAGATTTCCTGTAAGACAAAAAGGAAAATGTATCTGTCGACGAAGAATAGCTCCAATGCTGATGATTTAGTTGAATACAAGGAATACTGTAAAATATTTAAAAAAGTTAATTCAGACATCTAAACAAATGCACTACGAGAAGAAGATAGCAATGTCAGGGAACAAAATAAAAGCAATATGGGGTATAGTGAAAGAGGAGACTGGTAGAACCAGAAAGGAACAGGAGCAAATAGCATTAAGGGTAGACGACACATTAGTAACCGATGGGCATAGTGTGGCAAATCTATATAACAAGTACTTTGTATCCATTACTGATAGAATGGGATTGTCAGGATCAGTAAATAATGCCCTTGAATATCTGAAACTAGCCTTTACAAACAGTCAGGTACATGAATATGTCACTCACTTCACCAAAAGAAATAACTTCCGTAATAAAATCTTTAAAAACAAAGCATTCTAATGTTAAAATGAAATATCAACAAAGTTAATTAAGTCATGTTCTTGTGTGTTTAGTACAATTCTAAGTTACTTGTGTAACCAGTCAATTATAACTGGGACATTTCCTGACTGGCTAAAATATGCAGATGTTAAGCCTCTATTCAAGAAAGGGGATAAAGAGATACCATCAAACTACAGACCGATTTCACTTTTGCCAGCATTCTCAAAAATTTTGGAAAAAGTAATGTACAGCAGCTCCTCAACCATCTGACCACAAATAACATATTATCAAGAACACAGTTTGGGTTTCTGAAGGGTTCTGATATCAATAAGGCTATTTACACCTACAGTGAAAATGTACATAATTCATTAAATAACAAATTACAAGCAGCAGGTATTTTCTGTTGTCAAAGGCATTAGATTGTGCGAGCCACAACATCCTTTTAAATAAATTAGAATTCTATGGTGTCATGGGCAGTGCTCCAAAATGGTTCAAGTCATACCTCACTAACAGGAAACAAAGGATGTCAGTGCAAGGGACTAGTGAATTAAGTCATCAGTCATCATCAGAATGAGAAGAAAGTACATGTTGTGTCCCACAAGGATCCATCTTAGGGCCATTACTTCTTCTAGTGTACATTAATGATCCCTCATCAGTTACACTGCCAGAAGCATAGTTCATTTTATTTGCAGATGACACAAGTATTGCAATAAATAGTATGTCGAGTGTAGTTCTAGAAAGATCTGCTAATGATATTTTCATGGATATTAATAAATGATTTAAAGCCAACTCACCTGAAATTCTGTAATATCTCCCCCCCCCCCCCCCCCCCACCGACACCGAGCGAGGTGGCGCAGTGGTTAGCACACTGGACTCGCATTCGGGAGGACGACGGTTCAATCCCGTCTCCGGCCATCCTGATTTAGGTTTTGTGTGATTTCCCTAAATCACTTCAGGCAAATGCCGGGGTGGTTCCTTTGAAAGGGCACGGCCGATTTCCTTCCCAATCCTTCCCTAACCCATGCTTGTGCTCCGTCTCTAATGACCTTGTTGTTGACGGGACATTAAACACCAACCACCCCCCCCCCCCCCTCTCCCTCTCTCTCTCTCTCTCTCTCTCTCTTTTTCTTTTTTTTTTTTTTTTTTAACTGCCTCCCATATTCCTGTAGATTGTTTCGTTATAAGACTGTTGATAAGTACAAATAAAAGTTTCCTGTGTCAGTCAGTTGTTTATTTTCCAACTATGTGTTTCAATGGTTCCCCCTGTATTATTTTCAGCAGTCTCCAGCATCTATGTTCTTGGTAATTTTTGCTTGTGTATGTTCTGATTATTCTTATTTCTGTTCTTGAATTTTATAGTTCTGCAGTGATAGTTGTTTTAAAAATGGTTTCACCAGCATTATGTCATTTCTGTTCATGTAATAGTTTTTTAAATTGTGATTGTTAAGAGGCCATTTTGTTGTACATACAGTACTGTTTCGAGAAACTGAAACACCAAGGCTGAGAGATGTGATCACTATGAAATTTGTCCCACTGATTAGAGACATGTCACTACACAAATGATTAGATTTACAGACCTGTACATACACTGTCGACTGCGGAAAATCAGTACAGAGTAGTGCCACCATGTGCTGCAGTCAGAGCCACTAGATGTCAAGGCACATGATCAAAGAGTGCCTGAATATGCTGCTGGGGAATACTCTGCCATGTGGTATGTAGACATGTCCACGGAACATCAACTGTGGCTGCAGAAGGACCTTACCGAACACTTGACACCTATTTTATCTAAAGTTTTGGAATCCATCATCAACTCCCAGTTGTGCAATTATCTGACATGTAATAACATTATCACTGCAGTACCATTTGGCTTTAGGAAGGGCAAATCCACAGTCCATCCCATTGACTCCCTGATTAAAAAAGTTATGAAGGAAAAAATTTTTCTCAGGCCACCCTTTGTGTTCTTAGCAAAGCCTTTGATTATGTGGAGCATATTTCACTCCTCAACAAACTAGTTTATTACGGAATCACAAACAGTGAAGTTGACAACATGTTTGAATCTTTCCTCAGCAACCGTAAACAAATTGTTTGTATTGGTAAACAGAGATCACAGCTAGCTGAAGTTAAGTGTGGTGTGCCACAATGCTCAGTATTAGGACCTCTGCTATTTATCCTAATGACAAATGATCTACCATCTTACATAAATACTCATGCCATTCTCTATGCAGATGATACCTTTTTTAGTATCAACTCAGACATGGATATGCTCCAAAATGTGGCAAATGACAATATCACAGGCATCAGTCTGGTTTCGAACTAATGGGTTCCTGCTTAATGAGAGTAAAACTCAAAAGATTGTATTAAGTTTAAGAGATCTGCCATTAGAAGACTTCATGGATAGTGTTAAGTTCTTAGGCATTGTTATAGATAGTAAATTGACTTGGGAGCCACATATTAAATACATTAGTGCAAGGTTATCTAGAGTAGTGTATTTGTTAAGGAATTAAAAAAAAAAAAAATGTACCTGCAGCCTATGCAAGATCGGCCTACTTTGCTTTTTGCCAAAGCATTATATCTTATGGGCTTTCAATATGGGGCAATAGCTCACACCTTCAGGATATTTTGGTACTTCAGAAGCAAGTAATTCAAATTATCACAAACAGTGATAAACTGGCCCACTGCAAACCACTGTTTATCAACTTAAAAATATTAACTGTTATGAACATGTATATTTACACTGCCGTACCGCATATAAAGAGCAACTTATCAGAATACCAGCGTAGGAGAGATGTACACTCTCATGGAACCTGAAATAGTAGCCATCTTGACATACTTTACTACAGATTATCCAAGTCACTGAACAGCTACGAAGTGGTGGGTATGAAGATGTTTAACAAACTGCCACTAGAATGGGTAGAAACTCAATTTGATTTATTTAAAGACAAATTATTCAGTTGGTTAGCTGCAAATCCTTGCTACTCATTTCAGGAATTTTTATGACTGTAAAATATGATAGTGGTACTGGTTTGGAGAGTGCAGCATAATTTCTTTAACTGAGTAATTTATGATGCAATGTTTTTGTATTATTTCATTTTAAATATTGTATTATATGGTAAACCAGTAGTGACATATTGATCTTCAACCCTTGTATATATGTTGTATAACTTGTATATATGTAACCTGACTTTGTCAATTGCTTTAATAGCTAAACGACAATAAAATTTCATTAAATTCATCCCCTCTGCAAGACTTGCTGTATGCACCCTTCCACCACCACCAGCTATATTAGCTCAGTCACTGCCATACTATCAAAGGTCATGCCAGGAAGACTTGGACACATTAATTCTGACTTAAGTGTCCTGCGCCAGCATTCCACTATGCCTTGCTAGCCAGATGGTAGCTGGTGCAATGGTGATGAATGAACCCGTGTAGTGTGGTCAGCTTACTGAACAAGGCTGACTCAAACTGAAGGTGCCTGTCTGTTGTCACATCCATAATGGAACTGAACCTTGATATCCACAAAGTCATGAATGTTCTTGGAACTGTTTCTGCCTTCATGACCATGGTAGAAGCAGCCTAGACCCATTGGGAAGACCTGTTGATAGCTGTGAGAATTTATCTGAATGCTTGCACTAATGGTAGTGACACTATGAGGTCTATGTGCACATGTGAAAAACGACCTGTTGGCTCCTGAAATGAACCAAGTGACAATTTATATATTTATTTACACATCAAGTTGAGGAATGTGTCAGTAGATGAAATTATAAGATAAAAGTAGTAACAGATAAAAAATAAAATGTTTATGAACCTGAAAAAAGTCAAGTTTAAGTAAATGCAGTCAACAATACAACAAGAATCAATTTAATTTTTTATGGAAGTTCTCAACAGTATAGAAGGAATGACCCATGAGGAAATTCTTCAGTTTCAATTTGAAAGCCCATGGATTACTGCTAAGATTTTTGAATTCTGGTGGTAGCTTACTGAAAATAGATGCAGCAGTATACTGCATACCTTTCTGCACAAGAGTTAAGGAAGTCCAATCCAAATGCATGTTTGATTTCTGCCGAGTATTAACTGAGTGGAAGCTGCTTATTCTTGGAATAAGCTAATATTGTCAACAAGAAGTGACAGTAAGGAATATATACATTGAGAGGCCAATGTCAAAATACCCAGACTTGTGAACAGGGGTCAACAAAAGGTTCGTGAACTTACACCACTTATTGCCTGAACCGTCAGTTTCTGAGCCAAAAATATACTTTTAGAATGGGAAGAGTTATCCCAAAATATAGTACCATATGACATAAGCAAATGAAAATAAGCAAAGTAGACTAATTTTTGTGTTAAACAATCACTCACTTCAGATACCATTCGAATAGTAAAAATGACAACATTAAATCCTTAAACAAGATCCTGAACGTGGGTTTTCCAGGACAGTTTACTATCTATCTGAACACTTAGAAATTTGAACTGTTCAGTTTCATTAATCATATGCCCATTCTGTGAAACTAAAACGTCAGGTTTTGTTGAATTGTGCGTTAGAAACTGTAAAAACAGAGTGATTTGGCGTTAGTTTATTTTCTACAAGCCATGAACTTATGCCATGAACTGCTCTATTTGAAACTGAGCCAATGCTGCACACAACATCCTTTACTACCAAGCTAGTGTCATCAGCAAACAGAAATACTTTAGAGTTAACTTTAATACTAGGGAGCACATCATTTATATAAATAAAGAACAGGGGTGGCCCCAACACTGATCCCTGGGGCTCCCCCCACTTGATCATACTCCACTCAGATCACACATCACAGCCATTCTCAGCACTGTGAATAATGACCTTTTGCTGTCTGTTGCTAAAGTAAGAGAGGAACAAATTGTGAGCTACTCCCCATATTCCATAATGGTCCAACTTCTTGAGCAATATTTTGTGATCAACACAATCAAGTGCCTTAGTTAAATCAAAAAATATACCTAGCATTTAAAACCTTTTGCTTAACCCACCCAGTACCTCACATAGAAAAGAGAATATAGCATTTTCAGTTGTTAAAAGACTTCTAAAGCTGAACTGTACATTTGATAGCAAATCGTGCAATTTAAAATGATCAATTATCCTTACATACACAGCCTTTTCAGTAACTTTAGCAAACACTGATGGTATAGAAATAGGTCTAAAATTGACTACATTATCCCTTTCTGTCTTTTTATAAAGCAACTTTACTACTGAGTACTTTAATCGTTCAGTAAACTGACCATTCCTAATGGAAAAATTACAAATACGGCTAAATACAGGGCTAACATATGGAGCAACGTATTTTAATATTCTGCTAGACACTCTATCATATCCATGAGAGCCCTTAGTTTCCAGAGATTTAATTATTGACTCATTCTCCCTCTCTCAATCTCGTTGTACCCCAGGCTACATGTATTTCTATGTTGCCTGGCCAATGGTTGCATTGGGCCCTGAATGTGTTAGCCCATGGATCATATCCAACATTTGTCTTCTGCAGCTTGCAGGTACAAAGAGGTGAGGTTGGCTTTGAAACACATCACACCAAGTGAGAGAGTTACCCAATGATAGTTGTTTTAACTGCATCCCTGTCACTTGTATTGTCTGGACCACTGTTGTTCTCTATATGTTTTCTGTGCTGTAGCTAGCAGTGTTGGGTCTACATTTGCTGAGAGTGCATTGATTCTGGGGAAATAGTCCATTACCATTTTGTCTGCTCCTCTAAGGTGATGAATACCGGTTGTGAATTGTGCTGTGAACTTTAGAAGGCGAAAGTGTCAAGGAGAGGAGGATTTGCATGGGTTGTTAAATGCAAAGGAAGCTGATTTATGATCTGTAAAAATAGTAAAGTCATGCACCTCAACTTCCATTCGGGAAAGCTTGATTGCTTCATAGACTGCCAGAAGTTCCCGATCGTAGTCACTCCATTGCATCTTTGCCTCTGACAATTTCTGAGAGAAAAAAATCAAGTGGTTGCCGTGATCCATTTATCTTCTGCTGTTGAACTGTCCCTACAGGAGTCTGATGAGTCAATGACCATAGCTAGTGGTGCAAATCTGTATGGAATGACCTAGAAGTGCCACTTCTTGCAAGGACGATTTGACTTTGTGAAATGCAACTAACATATCTGGAGTCCATACAATAACTTGTGTCTGTGTGAATGGCTGCCTGAAAGCACTGCTGTGAGCAGTATGTATACCTTATCTCCCTGTGGTAGATGACATCTGTTAAAAATGACCATTCCCAAGAACCGGCGTTATTGTTTATATTTTTCTGGAAGTGGCAGTGCATATAGTGAATATACTTTAGATTGCAAGGGGTTCGTTCCTTCCAGGGTTATCCAGTGTCGTAAAAAATCCACTGCTTCTTTGAGAAGGGAACATTTGTCTTTGTTTATCTGCAATCCATATTCACCAAGTCTTCCAAAAATTGTCTGTATGCAGTTTTTGTGCTCAGACACAGAAGTAGAAAAAAAAATCAACACAGTGTCCAGATATGCAATACAGAAGTTCAGGCCACATAGAATCTAGTTGATGAACTGTTGGCATGTCTGCACTGCATTCTTAGGGCCAAATGACATTCAAACATATTCAAATAGGCTGCAAGGTGTAATAACCACAGTCTTTTTCACATCTTCTGGTGCTACCAGAATAAGGTTATACACTTTCTGAAAATCAATAATGCTGAACTTCTTAGAGCCTGCCTCTGTGGTCATAAAATCATGCAAGTGTGGAACTGGATAGCAACCTGGTGTGGTATGTGCATTCAGGGTTTGATAATGTCCACAAAGATGCCATGACCCATTTTTCTTCCTCGGTAGATGAAGGATTGATGCCCAAGGGCTGTTAGAACATCTGATGAACCCCACTGCAATTAACTCCACAGATTCCTTCTTTGTAGCTGCCTATTTATCAGGAGCTAACCAACATGCCTTGTACGCTACCGGCAGCCCTGAAATTGTAGGTATATGGTGAACAGTATGATTCCATACTTGAACTTGTGTTGTTGTAGTCATCAACACTGCAGCACTTTGCAGCATCCTCAAATGTTCATGTACTGCTTCACTGTCCATCTGCAATGTAGCATCATGTATAGATACGATGATATGATAATAGCAAAGGAAATCACCCCTGAAAATTGGCTCAATGATGTCAACAATCAGAAAAGTCCATCTTAATTTTTGTGAAAACCCCAGACTCACAGCTGCCTCTTCATTGCCATATGCAGGAATCTTCCAATTGATTTGCTGCTGTTAACAATGATTATATGGAAAAAGGATTAGTTGTCATTGCCAGAAGGGCTCTGACATCTGAACGTGTGTCAGCTAAATACATGAGTTAATTGTGTCTGTCTTTGAGGAAAAGTCGATGTGACAAGGAGATACTGTAAAGTCTAAAGTGCTTGCTAGTCCAGCTCGAGACAGATACATTGCCAATGCTAAGTACAAGATAGGTACCATGTTGTTATGGCTTAATGGAGTACTATTATCAAGTGTCAGGTTACCTAGGCACTGTCCACTGAACTGACTGGATGTGCCTAAGTTTGGATCCTGTATTTGTTTGGGTAAGGAAGTGGCTGATGACATTTGTTTACCTGAAATGTGCATAGTACCAGAATAGTTTCCCCTGTTGGGTACCATCAACTTTGTTCTGAACTGCTTGCATTTGTCACTGGAGAGTGTAGAAGTTGTGTCATAGAGTTCTCACCTGTTCATCTAGCGGGAGTTGTTGATCTTTGTCTTCAAAAACTGTGTCTATACTTCCTAGGCTGTGCTGTCAAATTTTGAAGCTCCTCTTGTGTCTGAGGGCTACAGTATGTGATAAAGTTGTCTGTGATTAGTAGCTGCAGGTTAAATGAAGAGGAGGTGTCAGAAATCAATGCACTCTTGACCACAAAAGGTAACTGGCCCATCCACACCTGCCTCAGTGCAGCATCAGAAACCAATGATTGTAGGTGTTGCCAAAAGACCAAAGGCATATTGTCCCCCATTGTTCTTTGCAGCACTTGCTAAATGCGAATGTTCGCTGGTTTGAGTACCTGTTGGGATACATTGATTTAGCAATAATGTCCACAAGTCCAGTGCTCCCACGGTGATGACGAATTGTATGTTATCATCCATGAGTCCATAGGCTTCAAAGGAGAGCTCGAGAAGTCTGAAATGAAGATCAGGCTGCTGCGGCATATACAGAGGTTCAACAAACTTTGCTGTGCAACATGGATGATGCGATGCAGCCCGTTGGCAATATGACCATGACTTGCTCAGATGTTAACATTGCTAGCGGAACAGTCTGACATTCTCTCCCTGCACTCCATGAGTAGAGAGCACACACCCTTTGGGAAACTGATTTCACTCTTAATTAATTTATCTTGTGCCATAGTCAGGGTCATCACTTGTGGGTATTACATTCCACAATCAGTTAAAAGATACTGTAACTTTATTTTCTTTAATTTTTATCACTTCCAAAATCTCAGTATCTATATTTCACAAAAAAAGTTAAACTTCGAGGAAATTACATAAAATTACTGGGTTACAAAACAACAACAAAGATTCTCATTTCATCTGTCATCTAGATTCAGAGATATTCACCACACTACTTGCTCTCCTGTTTACATCGCCACAAGGTGCTGCAACTGACTAGAGGTCAAGAAATTATTCGCCTTTCTCATGTTTTCTATATCCTATGAAGGAGGAGAACCTACAAGGATATGGGAGAAGTCATTTTTCTTGTCCATTTCATTGTAGTCCATCATCTCTAATTTTCCCAACTTAGACACATGATGGAGCACTATATTTCATGTACTGGATAAGTGATGCAAATTAGTTGTGAACTGGGAAATGTGATAGTGTTGTAATAGTGAAGACCTCCATTTCTTGTGTCTGAATACAGAAGTGAATGGTACATGATCTTTACAGACATAGAATATCTTACCTTCAACTAGATATTTGCAATACTTTGTTGTCAAATAAATATTGAGAAGTTCCCGGTCATAAGTTGCATAATTACTGTAGGAAGGAGGAAAATAGTCTCTGAAATGAAACCAATGGGTTTCAAAATTCCATCATGTTTCTGTTGTAGGGATGCTCCTGTTGTAAAGTTTGATGCATCCATGAACAATACTTCAAACCCACCCTTAAAAAAGTTATTAGTGCTGCTTGGGCTAGATTTTCCTTACAATTTTTAAAACTGTTCTGTTGTTTCTGGAATCTAGTCAATTTTACTTTTGCCATTCTTCTTTATTTGCTACAGATATTCTTTTTGGAGAACATGGCCCTCTAAAGAAAGTTCTAAATGACTGCAATAGAAATTCGACATACTGAGAAATACTTGTCATTGTTGCAGTTTCTGAATGAAGTGCATTTACAGTGGCTGGACTGCTCTTAAAGTCTGGTTAGGCATCATCTAACACAATGAAGTATCTCAAAAAGTCTGTTTTCTGAAAGCCAAACATAGAATTTCTTGGATTAAATATCAGACCATACTTACCAAGATGATTGGAAATCATCTGTCACACACTGTCAGTTAGCTTGCGGAGTATGGATGTAGATGTAGAGAGATTAGAGCCCGCACAGAGGCAGACTGACAATCTTTCCTTCCACGAACTGGAATAGAAGGGAGAACTGATAGAGGTACTCAAGGTAACTTTCGCCACACACTGTCAGGTGGCTTGCAGAATATGGATGTAGATGTAGAAAGAGTTCTTAGATGCTGCAGATGCAGCAAGTGCAAAGCAGGATGGACACGTATAAATAGTGTCGCTAAAGATAAAAGAAGTGACAAAATTAGTATCTCTCCCCAGGAATTTAATGATTTTTTTATTAAATCAGTTGAGGAAGTAGGAAGTGCTATAGTTAAACCTGAAATTAGCTTGTCACAGTTACTGTCAAAAAATATTGCTAGGTCATCAACAAACACAAGTACCTTCAATTTTTCTAAGGTCTCACCTGGTTTTATGTTAAGAATAGTGAAGCAGTTAAAATCATCAGACAGTGTAGACATATATGACCTGTCTTGTAAGCTGCTGAAGAAAGTAATAGACTGTGTAGTGTACCCCCTAACATATTGTATAAACAAGTGTATACTGGAGAGTTTTTTCCCCAGTGAGCTTAAATTATCTAGGGTAGTTCCATTACATAAAAAAGGAGATAAAAATTCTGTCTGATGTTACAGGCCAATATCCATAGTCCCAGTTTTTTCAAAAGTTCTAGAATGCATAATTTACCAACAATTATCCGTTTACTTCGATAACATAGGATTAATAAGTGGATCACAGTATGGCTTTAGGAAAAACCCGTCAACTATTGATGCCATAAACAAGTTGTTAAATACATCCATCAAGTATTTGAAGATAAATGCTTTGCTCAAGTGACTTTTTGTGACCTAGGCAAAGCCTTTGACTGTGTAGAACATACACTACTACTCGAAAAAATGGACTTTTATGGTGTTAAAGGTATTAAGATCATATTTACAAAAACGTAAGCAAGCCCTCTGTGTTGGGAAAGAAATGTCCAGTACAGAACAAATTAAGGTAGGTGTTCCGCAGGGATCTGTGCTGGGCCCTGTCCTTTTCCTAATAATGATAAATGACCTGCCATCATTTATTAAATCCAGAACAGTACTCTATGCTGATGAGACAACGTTTCTAAACAGCAGTAATGATCTTAATAGCCTTAAAACATGTGCTACATAGACAAGTGAACAAGCTTCACTCTGGTTTAAAGCAAATGGATTCTTGCTTAATGAAAGCAAAGCCCAGCAGATGGTATTTAGTTTCCATCAGACGATCCTAGTTGTGTTAAATTTTTGGGGGTATATTTGGATGATAAACTTTCTTGGAATTCACATATTAAGTATATTAGTGATAAATTGTCTTGGGTAATCTACTTGTTAAGGCGATTAATGCACTGTGTACCTAAAAATTATGTTAGGGTATCTTACTATTCATTTTTCCAAAGCATCATATCCTATGGTATTATTTTATGGGGAAACTCCACTTGTGTGCAAGATATACTATTGCTGCAAAAGAAAGCTATTAGGATAATTACACGCTCACCATACAAGACTCATTGCAAACTTTGTTTACTCATCAAAATATCATGACAGTAATAAACCTATACATTTATTATGTTTTAATCTACACAAAAAAAGAACTTACCTAAAGTAAAACGTAGGGCAAATATACATTGTTACAACACTAGGACAAACAGCTCTATCTATACGCCCTACCACAGACTGTCAAAATCAGTTAACAGTTATGAACTTATGGGCCACAAATTATTTAACAAACTTCCACAAGCTATACAAAATTTACCAGAGCAACAATACAAACAAACACTTTATGACTGGTTAGTTGTAAAACCATTCTACAATATAAAGGATTTCATGACCTGTGATATTAAACTGTAATGTTATTAACAATTCTGTTCTTTTATAGCATGTACTGTACTGTATTGTATTATGTGTATGACTTTGTCTATTGCTGTAATGGCTTAAATACAAGAAAATTATTATTATGTATGCAAAACAGAATCCTAATCTTTGCAGTATTTCGTTAACACATGTTTGAAAAAATGTCAGATTCATAATTTAACAGACACGAATCCGGGGTATGGTTTGGGGGGGGGGGGGAGGGGGGATATCACAGCTTCCTCCTTCCCATCCCCCCCCCCCCCAAAAAAAAATGTTTTCTTGTCATTGCTACTTTTAACATACCACAGTTGCCTAGGATTTAATAATAACACTTACAAATGTTTTAATATTATAATAGTACTTAGTACATTGCTTTAGCATTAATTACAAGAATAATAATTTACATGATATAAATCCAGCTGTTTACGCGCCATTATCAGTATTTCACTTAGCACTATAACTTTCAACACAGGTCTGAGGACTAAGGCTACGGCATCATGTAATAAGAGGACTGCTCTTTCATTCAGTTATTTCCGACTATGCTTGTGATTGCTAGTATTTCTGTTATTTTTATTCCTAGTGGAAGGTCTCTCTCTTTCTGTCATGCGTTGCTAACCTCCTTTTGTTTGCCAGTTTTATGTGTGGAGTTGGCTTTGTTGCTTATAGTAGTTTTGTCCAGGCAGTGAACGAGCACCTGTACCAGTCTGGAATACTCTCTGGAGTTGGTCAGTTCACCTATGTGTGTTAACTCTCAACTGAAGTGGCCACTGTTAAACATTATTTGTAATTTTCTAGAATTCCTTGTCATTTTTTTGGCGGTTATCATGTTAACCTTTTCTTCGAAAATTATATAATGAAGATAAAAATTTATATGCGTAAAAATACAAACGTTTCCTAAGTGTCGTTCATGAGTTGCGGGTGTCATGACCCTCTAGCGCCACACCTGACGCTTAATTGAATTAACATAAAATTAAATCCTTATAGGGTAAATGGAGTAGTAATGATTGCTTGTTCTTGTTCATCATATTCCATAGCTGAGATCTGGTGATAGGCTTTTAAGAGGGCTGTCATAGATAATATTGTCTTTCGTAATGAGTATTCGTGGAACTGCAGAGCAGCCTGGGTGGGTGCAGTAACTTAGACGCGATAATTAACACTAGTGGTGGGCAGGAAATCGCGTATGTTAGAAATCACTGTGGTTGAGAAGTCACAGATATCACAGTAACAACTTTACAAAATCTAACAGTGACACGCTATCGAGTCTAACTGCGATTTGCGTGACAAGTCGCAACTAAGAGTCGCAAGTAGCAACTAAAAAGCGCAGTTAGCAGTGCCATCTGTTGAGCAAAGCTCATGCTATGCTATTCGCTACCGAGTCAAACTACGATTTCCGTGACAAATCGCAACTAAGAGTCACAAGTAGCAACTAAAAAGCGCATTTAACTTTCTTTTCCTAGAGTCATCTGTTGAACGACGTACGTACTTCGTTATAAGAGCCTTGTGGCTCACGAGATCGGTGTGCTGTGTGTGCGTATGAAGGTCTTATTTCATTAGTGGTAAAAGTCCATTTTTGTTCATTTTGAGATACGGAGTCGTAAAGTTAAATGAGCGCTGAAAAATCTACAGTTGAGATACCAGAAATATTCAAGCATATGGCTTCTTGCTAGAAATGAACCTTTATTAATGTTTGTTTGGATCATTAATTTCAGATGCATTATAGACAGAAAAGTGGAGGTAATGGACTTGTACCACTATTGAAATAAGCCCTTCACATTATATGATGACATGCACATTCAGCATCAGTTATGATTGGTCAGACACAGCTGTGACTCTGAATGTATTATATTAATAAGAAGCAACATTGCCTTTTTCTCCTGAAAATATCAAATAATGTAACAAATGTGATTCTGCTTCCAATATGACAATTTTGGTTAATATGCCACATGTCTACAGGACTTTGCAATGTTAACACAGCAGAACTCAGACATCTGCATAAGTGTAGTGAAATGAAAACAGCATTATTGAGTCATATGAATGCCTCACTTTTATTCCGGCACAGTTCAAGACTCGGAATAAAAGTTTTGCCCCTGGTGTTCTACATGGCAACTTCACACACACACGAACTTTTTGCCGACACTACAACCACCTACATAAGTAAGCTTTTCCTGTCTTACTTTCAAGTACTGCACTTAATCTATTCCTGATTTAACTGGAAGATCTGTACTTCCAACTTTGATATCAACAGCCTCAAAATGCATATTCTATACATCGGGCTATGTTACAGGTCAGTGTCACACCAAGATTGTGGAGAAGGTTGGGGGGGGGGGGGGGGCGGCATGTCACTCTTCAACTAGTGTTTACCAGTAAATATGTGGCGGAAAATTACGGGTATAGGACGGCTTAAACACGTGGAAAATGAGATTTTCACTATTCACTCACTGTATTTAACATTTATTATTCCTTTAAAATCGCATAACAACTTCAATAAAACACAGTTTAATCACTCATCTGCACACTTATTTCACAATTATGTCGCTTAAACTGCAAATCCTCTAAGAGCTGTCTTGAATCTTCACAAGTCTCTCTCAATAGCCTTGATGTGGATAGATACGTACAGCATCCAGTAATCAAGAGTCAGAACTGTGTCTGCAAAATCACAAGGATTATTAAACAATTTTTGCTGTCACTAATTACAAGCAATATAATTGACAGAGTAGATTGGTAATATTTGCTGTGATGAAAGCCTCTCAATGGGGTATATTTCACATTTGCAAGAACGATCTCACTGAAGTAATTAAGTCCATCAAACACTTAGAAACTAACCTCTCGTCTGACGAAAACGGTCTAAAGACGCAGTGGCAATTTCTCCAGATCTGTTGACAATGATATTTTGAGTTATCAATTTACTGAGTGACTGAAATGTAGTTCGGGTACCTGTGAACATAACAATATGTTAGAATTCATTTTCTAAACACGAACTATTACGCTACGGTATGGCTACTTACATATTAATTACACTATTAATATTTTCCCAGTTGTTTCTTTAATACATAATTAAAGCCAACGGAAGAACAAACGTAAAACTTACTTACCAATGACAGATTTGTTGAGATGCAATTTTCTGTGTGGGCAGATGTAACTTTTTCATACGGTGGTAAGTCGCAAAACTCGCAGAAGTCACAGAAATCGCAGAAGTCACAGAAATCGCGAAAGTAGCAGAAATCGCAGAAATAGTAGTGGCGGAGGGATACACGACCTACGTTCCATAACTGCGACAAATCACGATTAAGAATAGCAGATACTGAAAAGTAGCATTTACAGAAATCACTGATATCGGAAAATCGCAGTTTAGTCCGTCACTAATTAACACAAAGACATAAATGTTATGATCACTGCCTTGGCAACAGCCATATTTGGTAGCTAATAATGAATGAAAGAAATTAACTTCGATCGTGGTGACATCGGTTACACTTTAACCTTCCTTCGTACCCTTGCTACAGTGCAAATGATGGTACATTTATTGACGACGGTATTGGATGTTAACTTTGACTATCGTGAAGTAAGTCCAGACCGGATACCGTAAGAATAGAAGTCACAAAATTTAAATTTGAAACGCGCGGCTCTACAGTAACAGTTCTCAGCAAGTGAATCCCTGATAAACAGTAACTTTGCTACTAGTGAACTCAAGCTGCATAATAAATTAGAATTAATTTACGTTTGGCTGCAATAGTAATTGATTATTATTCTTCACAAATTATTTTCATCTCTAAATAATTACATGAAAGCTTCGATAATGACATCTTGTTAGTAAAAATAGCATGACCCAAAATGTACCTTGAAAGCGCCATTTTCAGCGTATTGTCTAAAAGGCAAGAAGCACGAACAGTTAGCCGCTGCAGGTGTACTGAAGTGGTAGTGTTATAGCCTGCTTTGCACTCTGTACAGCGTCGAGCAGTACTCTAGTCTACATTAATTATAATAGTTGCCTACTGTGAGAGGCATTTCTAAAATGGGCGTGGAAGTAGAAGTAATTTCACCCGGCGATGGTAAGCAGAAAATGAAAATTTAGCTCTTAGGCTTTATACAATAGCCTAAATTTCGCTCGTTTTTCTGAATATGAGATTGTTTCCGTGCTGATCCAAAGGAAGACTCGCCTCACGACCATACGGTGATTATCAGTTATTCCAAGATTGTGTGTTTCGTTCGCGTGTAGTTCGCTGGATGAACGCAATGTATTCGTAAAAGCTTTCAAAAAGTTAGGTCTTCAATGCATTTGATACAGTTAATAAATAGCAAAAGCGAATGGACCATATTTGCTGCAACAAGAAAACTATATCTTCTTGTTATACTGAATGAAATTGGTTTCAGCAGTGGTGTTCACTATGGTAAATTGGGACATTTCGAAAGCAACATTTGCTTGCTTTATGCCACGGAATACAGCAGAGTGATTCCTTGAACTGTCTACCGTACATACGTGTGTGTACAGTCTCCTCATTTACCTTATTAATTTTCAACGATCACAATGTTTCTCAATGTAGTCCTTCCACAGATGAATTTATTTTTCGTGTCTCTATGAATGGATAACATGTTGCTCTCCGTTAGCCGCCTAGTAATCTGTAGCTTTAGCTGTCCGTGCCAAACACTCATCAGTCAAAACTGGTAAGACACCGACTTTAAACTTCTTCGCACATGAGCAGCTTTGTTTTGGAAAAGCCTGTATGAAGTTTACTAAAAGCATTCCAGGCTTTTTTTTTTTTAAAAAATATTCTGACCTGTCGTTCTCTTCAACTGCACAATGTCTTCATTATACATTGTCCTAGTATAATCTTAATTGGTCAGCAGGTTTATTTTCTAACTAGTTAGAAACTTCTTTTCATCAGTTGTTCAAGTTTATCTGCACTGCAGACAAACAGTAGGGCCTGCAGTACCATCAGCAATACAAGATTCCAGTATATTTCATTAACCAGTATCACTCTTTCAGTTACCAGTATAAGAATTTACAAAATGGCCCTGATGAAACACTATAAACCTGTAATGTTGAAATTTCAGTAAATATGTGGCTAAAATGAGGTAACTCCGGCTCACTTATGAAAACACAACATAGGCCTACTTTTTGTAATAATGATACTCCAGGTTTTATAATATCCTGGAACAAAACTAAATTTTAATCAGTGTTGAATCAGATTATGTTACTGTATTCCAAGTGATGTAGCTTATGGCTGCTTCCTTGCTACAGGGGAATATTATCAGTGCATATTAATTCATGAATGGTGCTTCAGACTAAATGTTTGTGTAATTTGTTCTTTTTGACTTGTAGATCTCTTTTTTGTTTGAATTAACAATTACAGATTCTAAATCTATTACATTTGAGAACAGGAGGGTAGTAAATTGAGAAATTTAAAATTGCTCAAAGACATGGACTGGATAGATGTTTACTATAGGCTGGACTCAAATGGAAGACAAAGCATTCTTTAATAAAGTTACCTCCACTTTTTAAAATTGTTTTCCCTTCAAGGTAACTCAAATCATACGGAAGTCAAAAAATAAACTGTGGATTAGGCCTACACAAGAAATAAAGATATCATATGGGGCAAAAAGGAGACTGTGTGCACTATCTAGCAACAGCTCTAATGTTAGAATTGTAATGTATTACAAAGTATACTGCAATATATTGAAGCAAGTAATCCAGAAATCAAAGCAGCTTTATTATGAGAAAAAGACAATTGCATTAGGTAAAAAAATAAAAACTGTATGGGATACTGTGAAGACAGACAGCTGGTGGAGGGGGGGGGGGGGGAGAAAACGAGAGAGAGAGAGAGAGAGAGAGAGAGAGAGAGAGAGAGAGAGAGAGAGAGAGAGATATGAGGAACAGATAGGTATAGAAATAAAGGAGACTTTGTTAACAAGTACATGTAGTGTTGCAAACCTCTTAAATAAGTACTTCATTTCTGTTACTGACAGCTTGGGGTTACCAGATTTGGTGAACAGTGCAATGGAGTATCTAACTGAAGTCTTTAAAAATAACTTCAGTAAGGTGGAAATGACACTCCTGTCTCCCAAAGAAAGTAGCATCCATCATAAAATCCTTAAAATCTAAGTATTCCAGTTGGTATGACATGTCAACAAAGTTAATCAAAGAGTGCTCATGTGAATTAAGTTCTATCTTAAGTTATTTGTGTAATCAATCTCTTATCAGCAGAACATTTCCAGACTGGCTAAAATATGCTGAAGTTAAGCCTCTTTGTAAGAAGCGGGGTAAAGAGACACCATCAAACTATCGACCAGTTTCACTTTTGCCGTCTTTCTCAAAAATATTTGCAAAGGTTGTGTTCAAACATCTCCTTAAGCATCTGACTGCAAATAATATATTGTCCAAGTCAATTTGGATTTCTGAAGGGTTCTCATATAGTGAAAATTATTTACATTTACAGTGAGAATGTACTTAATTCATTAGATAACACATTAGAGGCTACTGGCATTTTCTATGACGTGTCAAAAACCTTAGACTGTGTGAACCACAGCATTCTCTTAAGTAAATTAGAATATTATGGTGTCACCGGCAGTGCAGCAAAATGGTTTGAGTCTTATTTAACAGGAAGCAAAGGATGTCGTTGCGAAATACCTGTGCAGTAAGCAATCTGTATTCATCTGTGTGGTAATTAATAACATGTGGTTGTCCTCAAGGTTCCGTCTCGGGACATTTGCCTTTTCTTGTGTACATTAAAACTTCTCATCTGTTACATTTCCAGGTGCTAAATTTGTTTTGTTTGTAGATGATACAAACATTGCAATAAGCAGCAAGTCAAGTACATATTTATAGTGATTTCCCTAAATCACTCCAGGCAAATGCCAGGATGGTTCCTCTGAAAGGGCACGGCAGACTTCCTTCCGCATCCTTCCCTACTCCGATGCGACCAATGACCACGCTGTCTGGTCTCCTTCCCCAAACCAACTAACCAACATATTTATAAACAGTTGTTAATCAAATTTTCACTGACATTGATAAGTGGTTTAACACTAATTCACTGTCATTAAACTTTGAGAAGACTCACTATATGAAGTTCAGAACCTGTAAGAGATTTCCTTCCAGCATGAGTATAACATATGAAGAGATGCAGATAGAAGAGCCTGGCAGTGTTAAATTTCTGGTATTACAACTCGATAAAAAATTCAGTTGGGAAGGCCATACCACAGAATTGCTTAAGCGCCTAAACGAGTCTGTATTTGCCATGAGGTTGATGTCAGATGTAAAAGATATAAATATTAAAAAAACTTGCATACTTTGCCTACTTTCATTATATTATATCATATGGGATCATATCTGGGGCAACTCATCAAACTGAGCAAAAGTTTTTAGGGTGCAAAACCATGTGATACGAATCATTAGTGGTGTAAATTCAAGAAAATCTTATAGAAACCTGTTCAAGGAACTTCGCATTCTAACTACTGCTTTTCAGTGTGTTTATTCCTTAATGAAATATGTTGCAAATGATAACATCTGTTTCCAACCAATAGCTCAATACATCGTATCAATACTAGGAATAAGAACAGTCTACATAAAGACGTAAAATCACTTACCTTGGTCTCCCCCCCCCCCCCCCCCCCCCCCCCAGTATCTTTTGTGGGTATGTGTGTGGCGCGCATGGGGCCCCGAGCTATTGCGGTCTCCTTCCTTTTTCCAGACTGCATTACCACTACCATCCCTGTTACTCTTTCCCTGTCCTTGCTCCTTTCTCCCTGCCTTTCTCTTGGTGGACTTCTTTGTACCGGCCTGTCTACCCTCCTGGCTTTGTTTTGGTATGTGCTATTGTTTAGTTTGCTGTTTCCATCTCCTCCTCCCTTGGGGTTTGATCTCCATTTCCAATGTTTCCCTCCAGTGTGAACCATTTGGGGATAAACTCCCAACCTAGTTTCCATGGTGCAGGCTCCTCTCCCCCTCCCCTCCCCTCCCTTTTCCCCTTGCACCCTAGCCCCCTTCCTGCTAGGTCACCAACACTGTAGCCAGTCCGTGTGGTAGGGCTGTTAAGTACCCACTTTGAGGGATTACACTGCTAGTACATGAGCTGTTAACGCCTCGTGTATACCAAGGAGTTGATGCTGATCACTTTTGAGCATCAGAACTCCTCATAATGGTCGCTGTGCCAGACTGCCCTTGTTGTGGCTGTGGGACGCCCATGAGTGAGGCCCTGGTTGGAGGGGATGGTACTAGGGCGGTCGCCTTGCACATGAAGCGACAAAAGCTTCAACATCCTGGCCATTCTGTGGCCATCTCTAAGAGTGATAGAAGACATGACACTCCTTCTTCTGATCCTTAAGCCTTCCCCTTCCTGGCCACCCCCTGGGAAGAGTTCAAGCTTGCTGGCTTGGGTTGAAACCTTTCACTCACTACCTGGTTTGTACCAGGACAGATGGCAAGAATTTTGCCATGACCAAGCCTTTGTTTTTCGTGGAGACGATTGAAGAAAAGTACGGCGAAGTGGAATCCATGAGTAAAATGCTGTCAGGTTCTTTGCTCATAAAGAAATCTTCTGCTGCCCAATTTGAAGCCCTGTGTGCTTGTGGCCATTTCGGTGACATCCCAGTCTGTCGCACCCCACCAATCTTTGAACTCGGTAAAGGGCGTCATTTTCCATTGGAATCTTCTCCTCCAAACTGATGAGGGGCTCCGTGCATACCTCGAGAGGCGAGGAGTTTGATTTTTTCCATCGTGTACAGCAAGGCCCTAAGAACAGTTGCACTGATACACGCACCTTTATCCTGGCCTTCGAGGGGATACCCTCCCTGAGCTGGTCAAGGTGATGGTGTATTGTTGTGATGTAAAACCTTGCGTTCCACCACCGTTGAGATGCTTTAAATGCTTACAGTTTGGCCACATGTCTTCCCGCTGCACCAATGATCCCCTCTGCGGTGACTGTGGGAGCCCCCTCAAAGAAGGGAGTGCCTGTGTTTCCCTGCCAGTGTGCATAAATTGTAATGCGCAGAATCCTACATGCTCCTTAGCATGTCCAGTGTATGTGAATGACGGATTCAAGAGTAGGAGACCTTAGATCGATTTGCCTACACCGAGGCTTGCCTTAAGTATGACCGGCTCCATCCCGTGCCTGTAACTTCTACTTTTGCTTGTTACATCCATTCCCCCTCCTACCCCCTCCTCTTCCCAGCCCTGCCCCATTTGCCCCACACCTTCCGCCTCACAGTCTCCCTCTCCCCTCCCTCCCTCCTCCTCCCCCTACCACTCCCCCTCCCCATTAGTACCCATAACCACCCCTTCGGATGCTGCTCCCCCTCCCCCACCGGAAAAGCGCTCCCCTGCTTCACCAGCCACTGGTACTGGAGCTCCCTCCCGGGACTCCTCTTCCCAGGACTCCTCTTCCCGGGACTCCTCTTCCCGGGACTCCTCTTCCCGGGACTCCTCTTCCCGGGACTCCTCTTCCCGGGACTCCTCTTCCCGGGACTCCTCTTCCCGGGACTCCTCTTCCCGGGACTCCTCTTCCCGGGACTCCTCTTCCCGGGACTCCTCTTCCCGGGACTCCTCTTCCCGGGACTCCTCTTCCCGGGACTCCTCTTCCCGGGACTCCTCTTCCCGGGACTCCTCTTCCCGGGACTCCTCTTCCCGGGACTCCTCTTCCCGGGACTCCTCTTCCCGGGACTCCTCTTCCCGGGACTCCTCTTCCCGGGACTCCTCTTCCCGGGACTCCTCTTCCCGGGACTCCTCTTCCCGGGACTCCTCTTCCCGGGACTCCTCTTCCCGGGACTCCTCTTCCCGGGACTCCTCTTCCCGGGACTCCTCTTCCCGGGACTCCTCTTCCCGGGACTCCTCTTCCCGGGACTCCTCTTCCCGGGACTCCTCTTCCCGGGACTCCTCTTCCCGGGACTCCTCTTCCCGGGACTCCTCTTCCCGGGACTCCTCTTCCCGGGACTCCTCTTCCCGGGACTCCTCTTCCCGGGACTCCTCTTCCCGGGACTCCTCTTC
The DNA here is from genome assembly GCF_023897955.1 of Schistocerca gregaria. Taxonomy (NCBI): domain Eukaryota; kingdom Metazoa; phylum Arthropoda; class Insecta; order Orthoptera; family Acrididae; genus Schistocerca; species Schistocerca gregaria. Next base: position 496,532,744 of record NC_064925.1, on the reverse strand, counting down.
CCGGGACTCCTCTTCCCGGGACTCCTCTTCCCGGGACTCCTCTTCCCGGGACTCCTCTTCCCGGGACTCCTCTTCCCGGGACTCCTCTTCCCGGGACTCCTCTTCCCGGGACTCCTCTTCCCGGGACTCCTCTTCCCGGGACTCCTCTTCCCGGGACTCCTCTTCCCGGGACTCCTCTTCCCGGGACTCCTCTTCCCGGGACTCCTCTTCCCGGGACTCCTCTTCCCGGGACTCCTCTTCCCGGGACTCCTCTTCCCGGGACTCCTCTTCCCGGGACTCCTCTTCCCGGGACTCCTCTTCCCGGGACTCCTCTTCCCGGGACTCCTCTTCCCGGGACTCCTCTTCCCGGGACTCCTCTTCCCGGGACTCCTCTTCCCGGGACCCCCCCTGAAAGGCGATCTGCAGCTCCACATCGGCTGTGCGTTCTGCAGCTGGTGGGCACCAGATTGCCATGGATAATTCTGTGCCTGACCTCACTGCAGTCTGCCCTTCTCTTCCTTCACAAGAGAAGCAGCAGAAGCACAATAAAAAGGGCAAGGCCCCTCCGGTACCCCCCTTCAGGTGCCGCCTTCCCATCCTCCAGCCAATGAACCAACAGTCTGACCCATCCTATATGGACATTACCCCATTCTTATTGATGACTGTTGGTGACTCGGAGGTGTGACCAGCTCCAGTCTGTTCACTTCCCTGTGTTGGGAGATTCCTGATTCCCCTCCCTGGCCAAGATCCTCTCTTCTCTCCCTTTTATCACATTTTAGATTTGGTTAGTCTCCTTTTACAATACACACTTTTACATTCTAGCAGTTGAACGCTTTTGAATAGCAGGTGGTCTTGCCTGTACTACATCAGAGGTGGATATTTCCTGCTTCTAGCATAGCCTTGGGGTTGCCCACTTGCTGACTTCCCTCCTTTTGTTTTCACCGTTGAAAACACGACTGCGCTTTCATGTTTTTTAGTCTTTTACCTTGTATCGTTATGACTCTTGAGATGTAAATCCGTCCGAATGGACCACCTTTGAAACAAGGAACTGATGACCTTGCTGTTTGGTCCCTTCAACCCCAATCAATCAACCAGCCAACCGTTCGCTTCCCATATGGACTCCAGCTTGAGAATACTCCAGTGGAATTGTAATGGATATTTGTGTCAACTCCTGGAGCTGCAGCTCTACTCTGCTGCTTTCATTGCTCTCCAGGAGACCTGTTTTCAGTTCTTATTCACCTGCCCTTTGTGGGTGCCACACTTAGTCAGAACCGAATTGGCCCCTTGTGGGCTTCTGGTGGTGTTTGCACCTTGGTCTGCAAGGACATTGGTAGTCAATGGGTTCCTCTCCATACCACTCTGGAAGCAATTGCTGTCAGGGTCCTTCTGGCCACTCCAATCGCAATCTGTAATCTCTACCACCCGCCTCACAGGCTGCCCACATCCCTTGCCCTAACCACCCTTCTTCAAAACCTCCCTTCCTGTGTCTAGGGGCTATAATGCCCACAACCCTTTCTGGGATAGTCACACCACTACTGTCCTGGGAAGGATAGTTTAAGTTTTTCTGGCAGGGCTTGAACTTTGTCTACTGAACACTGGCGGTCCCACTAACTTTAGTGTGGCACATGGCACTTTCTCTGCCATTGACCTCTCCATCTGCAGTCCCAGCCTTCTTCCCTCCATTCATGGGGTGTCCACGATGACTTGTGACAACAATCATTACCTGGTTGTTTTGACCTTCTTTCAGTGTGTCTCACTCCTTCACCCTCCCAGGTTTACACAGACTTTGACTGCCGTCATTCTTTCCGCAGCTGTTTCAGCCATCCCTTCTCGATGGACTCTGGAAATTGCTGCGGCAATAAGACTGCCGCCATGCTCTTAAACACTTCAAGCGGCACCCTTCTACTACTCCCCTTCTGGCCTTTAAACGATTCCGTGCCTGTTACCTAATCAAATTTCAGAAACGGATTTCCTGGGAATGATGTGTGGCCTGCCATAGGACCGCACACTCTCTTCACAAGTCTGGGTGAAACTCAGGCGAATTTTTTGCCCTCGACCTCCCACAGTGTTGCAGGAATTTCTGTGCATGGTGTTGTCCGTACCCATCTGGACTTTGTCACAGAGCATTTCGCTCAACACTTTGCCCAAGCATCTGCATTGACTCAGTATCTGTCCACATTACTCCTCCTGAAAGAGCACTCAGAACGAATGCCTTTGTCTTTAGTTTTTCGCTGCTTGGAGGCTTATAATGCCCCATTTAGCGAGTGGGAATTTGCCAGCGGCCTCGCCCTTTGTCCCGACACGGCTCCTGGACTGGATCAGATACGTAACCAAATGCTCCAACACTTTATCAATGACTGGCCATCGTCGTATACTGACCCTTTTCAATCATCTGCGGAGTGGGGGTATGTCCTACCCAGTAACAGGAAAGCATTGTTATTCCGGTGTTGAAGCCTGGGAAGCCACCTTTTCAGTTGGATAGTTACGTCCAATTAGCCTTACCAACACCCTCTGCAAGCTCCTCTAACGCCTGGTGAGTCGGCAACTGATTTGGATCCTTGAATCCCATGACCTTTTGTCATCAACTGAAAATGGTGTTTGTTGTGGCCCTTTTACAGAGGATAACTTGGTCCATGTGGAGTCTGCTATCCCGTCAGCTTCTGCCCATCGGCAACACCTCAGTGCAGTCTTCTTAGACCTGCATAATGCTTGAGACACCGCCTTGTGCCACCACATCTTCACTACCCTTCACAAATGGGGCTTTTGTGGTGCTCTGCCCATTTTTATCTGTAACTTTCTATCTTGTCGCTCTTTCTCGGTCCAAGTTGGTTCCTCCTACAGCACTTCCCAACCCCAAGAAAATGGGGTTCCATAGGGTTCCATGCTGAGCATCCCTCTTTCTCGTAGCCATTAATGGATGGGTGGCGGCTGCTGGGCCAAGTGTCCCCTCTTTGTATGCTGACAATTTTTGTATCTGTCGCTTCCTCAGTCACGGGTGCTGGAGAACCCTATCTACAGGGGGCAATCTATAGGGTGCAATCTTGGGCTCTATCCCATGGCTTTGTTTTCGATGGCCAATTTATGTCTCATGCATCTAATGCATCTAATCACTCCCCGCCATGTTGGGATCCCTGGCAATGAACTTGCCAATCGACTAGCTAAATTGGCTACTAACAGGCCATCTCTTGCTATTGGCATTCTGGAAATAGAACTTCGCTCGGCATTACATTGTCAGGTTTTCGGACTTTGGAACGCAAAGTGGCACGCTTTCTTCACTGAACAAGCTCAGAGTGATAAAGGATTCTACACCTATGTGGTGGTCCTCCTTACGGGCCTCTCGTAAGGCCTCTATCATCCTTTGCCAGCTCTGCATTGGCCATACTTGGCTGACTCAGTTATCTCCTCTGTTGTGAGGACCCCCCCCCCCCCTTCTGTCATTGTGTTGTGAGTCCATGTTGACTGTGTTGTGAGTCCATGTTGACTGTGTTGTGAGTCCATGTTGACTGTGTTGTGAGTCCATGTTGACTGTGTTGTGAGTCCATGTTGACTGTGCTTCACCTCTTACTGGACTGTCCCCAACTTAGCTGCCCTGCGACGGACTTTTTAGCTTTCCTGACTCACTACCCCTGGCGTAAGCTGACAATGCCTCAGCGGCTGATCTAGTTTTAAGATTTCTTAGTGATGGGGATTTTTATCGCTTTATTTAAGGGTGGGACCTTCAATCTTATCTGTGGGTGGAGGGGATGGCAGGCTGTCTTGCTCTCCCCTTCGCCCCGATTGCACTGGCTTCGACTGGGCTTGGTGGTTCGACCCCACCCTTTTGCCTTCCCACTCCTTTCCTGACTGGGTCTGTTTTGAGTCTCTATCTTGCCTACCTGTGCTTCTTCCCTCATGCCCCTGTCATTATTCACTTACTTTCCCTCCTTTCTTCTTCTGCCTCCTCCCTTTCTTCTCTGTCAATAGTTTGTAATTTTATTGCCATTGTATTTCCCTCTTATAGTGTGAGGTTTTATCAGTTTGTTATTCCGAAGTTGGAGGGACTGATGACTGTAGTTTGGTCCCTTTCTCCAATCCAACCATCTTACCTCGGTCCAAAAAGGGTTCCAATATTCAGGAACACAAATTTTCAATAAATTGCCAGCAACTATTGGAGACTTGGTTTCAGGTCAAACAGTCTAAACAGAATGAGATTTTCACTCTGCAGCGGAGTGTGCGCTGATATGAAACTTCCTGGCAGATTAAAACTGTGTGCCCGACTGAGACTCGAACTCGGGACCTTTGCCTTTCGCGGGCACTTGCCCGCGAAAGGCAAAGGTCCCGAGTTCGAGTCTCGGTCGGGCACACAGTTTTAATCTGCCAGGAAGTTTCAGTCTAAACAGAGTTTGAAAGACTTTTTGAGAGGCAACTCCTACTCCATAGATAAAGATCTTAACAGAGACTGTTAAGCCAGCTTAAGTAAAAATATCTGTTAGATTTCAGTTTTGACAACACTTGGTCACAACAGTCAAGATTAGGTATTTTGTGTATGAGAAATTTATTAATAGTGCATAACAGTGTTTCATTCTGACAGTGTGTTAATCCTGTAAATATTAGCTATTCCAGTTTGCTGCATTGTATTAACATATTTCAACTATCTCCTGACAAATGATCAGGATAGTAAGTATTATATTCAAATGTTTTATGATTTTGTTATATTTTGACATTTTCCACACCCACGAGAATCATCTCATTTTTTGGGTCCATAGAATGAAAACTTAATCTAATCCAAACATTATTGGTCATTGAATGATATATTTAGAAGGCAGTGTGTTGACTTGATCTACAGTTTTGAAAGATAAATAAACAGAGATCAGGGCTAAGATGGATTCAGAAGTAACTGTGAGATGCCATTGGATGTTTGAGGATCATAGGATGAAGAGGGTTGGGAATTAACAGAGGTATGCCCAGCTGTTTTGTTGATTGGAGAAAGACATAGGGTGGAGGTTACTGGAGTATACTCCTGGAGATATTTAAAAAATAGAAGATTTAAAGACAGGAGATAGATAAAGGGTCTGTATACAAGAAAGTAATAGTAAGAATTGGTGTGGAGCCAGCAGTTAAAACTAGTATTGGAAGAGGTGCTAGACAAGGATGTTATTTGTCAATGCTTTTCACCATTTATGTTGAGATATTAACAAAGTAAGCATTAAGTGTGTTCATCATTAACATAATGGCAATTGACAAAAGAAACAAATTGTTGCAGGACAGACGTACCCCAAAACTGGCCAGACTGTGGTTGTTCACTACACAGGTATGTAAGGGTCGTTGTATACTTTCGTGTTATATGCTTTTTCTAGCTGCTGCAACTTGTGGCACTGCCTTAACACGAGCAGTGTGTTTTGTTGCTTGCTCAACCACTACAAATTTATATTTACACTGCATAGGATTCACTGATTCCAAAACTAAAATACCGTATCTGGCATTTTTGTATTACAAATTGCATAATAAGGAAATGCCATGCTTAGATACACTATTGCTTCAAAGAACTATTAAAAGGAGGTAATTTTTTGTCTAACTTCATGTAGTTGAAATCAGATGTGATGCTTGCGTATAAACCTATTGTCTTCAGTCTCTCCGTTTGGTTTCAAATCATACTAATTCTTTAATCTTGTACATCATGAATATTATGCTTTCTCTTACATAATGGTCATAAAATACCTCTTGAAAATACTTAGTACAACACTCTTGCTTGTATTTTTGTGTTTGCAATTTTCTATTGGAACTCCTTGCTGAAAAGTGCTGTTTTTTTTTTTTTTTTTTTTTTTTTTTTTTTTTTTTTTTTTTTTTATAAAGGCAGTGTTTGTGTTGTATGACTGTAATGCTTCATTTTATGTCTTGTACTTTGAGGCTAGGCATTTAATTTTTTGCTTTTACTTCCAACAAACTTAAATGGTTTCAATATATAGACACAATGTGAAATAGATGAGCACTGGGAAAAAGGTCTTCTGCAAGTGTGTGTGTGTGTGTGTGTGTGTGTGTTTGCTATCTCCTCCCAATCCTTGGATCACTTCCAACAATATTTGGCATAGACACCAGGCCTCAAAAGTATCAGTACTGTGGAGGTTTATAGTCTGCTAGCTCCTAATACAAGTGGGATCCAGGGAAAAACATCTTTTTTTCAACCCCTGGCTTGAAGGCTGCCTTTTATGACAGGCATATTGTAGGGGACCAGTATCGGTCTATCAAATCCAATCTGCTGTGCAGCCCACACATATGGGGTAAATTAATGATTTTTAAAGGCCCTTACATGTAGGCAGTCCTACATGTCAAGTATGTTGTGGGAGTAACATTGGTAAACTTTATAGAACTGTGTTGCAGGGGCTAGAGGTGCTGATGAACAAGAACAGAGACAAGTTGAGATGGATAATAGAGGGTATGGACAGAGTGAGGGAAGGAAGGGAAGGTGCATGGAACTGGCGGAAGTAGTAGAAGCATAATGAGAAGGTGGAAGAGGAACTGGGGAGACAGGAGGAAGACATGGTTAGAGGAAATGTGGAGGGACATAACGAGATTACTTTGAGCAATTGCCAGTATTGTGAGAAAACGAGCGTTGTTGTACATGCTCATATAAGATGACGTAGGAAGTGCATGCTTGGTGTTTGCTCTGCTCATACACCTTTGGTCACATTTCTGGTTTATGTGACCATGTGCAGCACTGTTGCATGTTCCTCAGAGGGGACATGAGTTATTGTACTTAGTGCAGGTAAGGAATGCAAAATAAGGAATCAGTTCCTGGCATAATATTCATTTCAGAACTAGACTCTACAACTCAAAGTACCCTAATACTTTGCTTTGTGGTGAGCTTAACATAATTTTTTTAATTCCTTATCTGGGATATTGTTATGTAGCATTTCCTATCAGGTTTATATGCACGCAGCACTGCAAAAAGAAAGTAAGAACAAATACGAATTTCTTGCAAAAATAGAAGGTGCTTGTGTACACAAAAACTAAGGATAATAAGTTATTTCATGATTATTTCCGTATCTTTAAAAAAAAATTGACAAGGTTATCTGTGAAGCCAAGAAACTCTGACTGGCAATTCATCTTCTACTCTAGGAATAAATATAAATCCATGTGTGGGCTCCCAGTCTATAATTTACTAAAAAATGGCATTCTGTGAATTATGATGTAAATTATAAAAAAATAATACTGTTAAAACAAGTTGTTGTCGAACAACAGGGCTGATTTGTAAAATTCTGCTAAAGCATATTTGAGACAAAATATTTTATTAAATACTACTACCCAAGTTTGCCTGCTTAGTCATCTTTAAGTGAATATTTATGTATGTTCTTACATATACAGAATCAAGAGACCTTAAATTATCTTGTAAAAGAAACTGAATGTCAGAGAAGGTTCAAAGAGCATCACAATTTCGTAAACTGTACTAAAATGCATTATTTGTCTTAAAGTGCACATTTGTATGTCCACATTCACACTGAGGTACTTCATATTTACCTTTTCAGTCTCGTTTTTGGTATGCAACTGTTCTTGGAGTACCGCTATTGTAACATCTAATGTTTGATTCTTTATTATGACATAATGTGATTCTTGCCAGAAAGTGAAAATGTGCACTTGAAATTGAGAGAACAATTGAAACTAGCCTATAGTGTGGAATGAAACAGTTTCAAATAAACTGAATACCTCTACAGAAAAGATTAAAAACAGCATTTTTTTAGCAAACATATAAAAATAACTTCATTGATCTGCAAGACAATTAATGCTTGACTGCTAATAACATGGAAATGAAATTAGAAACCTGAAACTAACAAATTTTAGTCTTTCAAGATTATTTGAATGTATTTTAATTCACTTGATAGCTTCCAGCCATAGAAATCCATTTTGGTTTCATTTGAAGAGAGAATTGTAAACAAAGATAAGTAGCAAAATCAAGTACACAGGTTACATGGAGACTATCCCTCACTATGACTCGGAGTGCTCTGCACATGTAAGAATCGTGCAACTTTGGAGTGCTATAAAACTGTCTTCATGCAGGTTCTAACTGCTTCTTGCTACTCATTGCATAAGCAACTGGCAGCCACACTGAGCAGCCAAAATAGGAGGCAGCTCTGCTTAAAAGCATACTTAAGTTCTGTACATGCATGTGCATCCACTGGCAGCTGCTTAAATGACCTATTTACTTCTTGAAAGAACAAGAAGGTACCTCATACTGAATCCTGAGATATGCTGATAGTGACTTGTTCAGTTGTGGTAAGAGCCACGTAGTTCTGCCCCCCCCCCCCCCCCCCTCCTTTCCATTTACAGTAAAAATGTATAATGTGCAACAAAATACTAAGATACTTGTCTGTCTAATAAGTCTAATTTATGTTGTAGGGTGAACTTGTTATTGAAGATATGATTTTGAAATTTCTCATGCTTAAAGTTTAATTGACTTTTAAACAATCTACATTTTGTTTTTGAAAAAAGAAATTATATGGTCAATTAATTGTTTTCAAAATTTTGTGTTGTGAGGTTACACTTGCCCCATGGTTCGGGGCAGGTGTAACCCCACATCGTTGTACCCATACAGAGCATTGTAAAAGAGACTTGGGGTAAGTGACCTGATTACCCAATTTTTACTGAATTTGAGGATTTTTAAACTATCTTAAATTTTACTCACAATATTAACTTTTTGCACACGCCTCTTTGTATATTATGAAATGCACAAAAATGTTAGCTAAATTAAAAAATAAGTGTTAGCCTAAACAATAAAACACTGAAACAGAATGCTTCATAGACAATTTATTTTTGTTTTAGGCCAGTAATTGATTAGTTTAAATTCTACAAAAGTAATATTTTTTCTTTAGTAGGCAATTTAACAAAAATAATAAAATATCTAGTATCAAGAGAAAAGAAAAATTCAATTTATAAGTTCACTTTCTATTATTTTTCATGGTAATTGAACTAAAGTTGTTGGCAATTTGTGTTTAACGCTAAACTGCCTCATTCAACTTATTATATTCACACTTAGGCCCTAACTATTATTTAGTTACTGAACGTTGTATGAATCAAATGTAACACCAAATGTCAGGTCTCCCCTTATAACATCCCAGCTTCCTTAACCAAATTATAACATTTCAGCTCCTCAACACCAAATTAAAACGTTCCACTTCAATTTGTTTGCACTTATAGCGATCCCAGCTTCCTCAACCAAATTAAAACGTTGCATTAGGAGGGGTCTTATTCGTGCAAAAGGTCTTGAGTTCATATTGACGACAACAAGTAATTCTTCATTACAGACGTTTATTTACAAAACAGAGCTGACAGTACTTCACAGACTCAACAACTGACTCTCAGAGCTAACCGCACTGCATATCCGAACTGGCAACTGACAACTCCTAGGTGTATTAATATCTTTCCAAACAATGAGAGTCTTTGACAATGTTTTGTTTACAATACGATAGCAATTCATGACTTAAAACTAAATTAGACATTACAGAATTTTAGTACAGATTAAAGTAAAAGGATCAGTACATATAAATTCTTACAAGCATAATTTCCAAATAGATTTTATAACATTTTTCTACCAGCTTCTGGCTAACCTTCACCAGATTTGTACCGATGTTTCCAGAAATATCTTGACATTTGATTCTGGATATTTCTTGAGTGATTTAGAACAACTATTTATATGTAAAATGATTTAAATCTTGTTTCAAAACGTAAATAAATCTTTTTAGCAATATTTCTTGATACAAATCGTCTTTCGGAATTAGGTTATGAAACAGTTTTCACAAGTTTTCGTATTTTTGCGATCATAATATAGAATTTCTCCATAGAAAGTTCCAGAAGTGTGCATTAAACGTTCATTTACAGACTTTCTCTTTAGCTGGTGAGTTTTTAAAAGTATCTTGTCCGTATTATACGAAATAATTTAGCTCAAAACTGATAATTTATACAATTAATCAGAGCTACAGCAAACAGTGAGTCTTTCTTTTACAAAATGAAATATAATTACAAAATTGAATGAAAATAGGTTACTACCACTAATATATATATTTACATTAATTCTATTTTTGTTCTTTCTGTGCAAAATGTCCTAATATTGACACAGTACAATATTTAAACATCACCAAAGTTTCCCTTTACATTTTGCATATCTGTATCGACATCCCCTAAAAGTCTACAGTATCGAATATTTCAATATGTCCCAATATGTCCTGTAATGTTACACCCAGCAACTCAAAGTAGGCTCGGGCAGCACTGAAATGATATCAGAGGATGGAACTTCATTGTCATCTCTATCAGGCCAGTAGAATGTGGTGCCATGCTTTGTCTTATTTTTGCATCTGAGGAAAATCACTTCTGGATCTCCTAAATCACTAATTTGGGTAACTTGGCCAATAAAACGAACTTTCCTACATTATGTTGCAAAAGCTACCAGAACATAGTTTCCAAATGTAATTTTATCTTTGGCTTCAAAAAAGTTTGCCTCTTTTTCTTCTTCAGTTTATCACTTCTTTCCTGATATTGCCCAGTGTTATTATGGTCCCATTTTCTTCATCACTACTTGTTAAAGATAGGCCTCCTTCAGTTTCACTTTATTCACTTGTTGAGTCAACTTCAGTCTTTTTTTCTTGTTACCCACATGAGCAATCAGGGATTTTTTTTTTCCCCCACAATGTTTAGAGGTGCCATTTCGAATAAAGCAACAGCACTTTGTTTGGAAGATTTACTTTTCATTAAAAGCCCTTTTTATGTCGATAATGCTTTTTCGTTTTGCTTTCTCCTTATTATTCTTGTTTCCTTTAAAATCTTTTTCTTTATAGATGGCATCTTGAAAAGTGATAACTTCAGCTCCTGGTGCAATCCTCTTCTTTGTTTTACCAGTGGGACTACACTGTCGGACTGTGTCATATTTTATAAAAGGAAATGTGGTTTAAAAATATAGTAGACTTAAATAAAAATAAAATGTATCTCACACAAACACAGTACACCTACAAATCCAGCACATCAAGTATTCTGGTATCCATATGTACAGGAAGGCCAGTTTAGTTGATCTAGTGTGGTAGCAAAAACAAGATTTGTTTGGGGCAAGTGTAAACCCCCCCCTTGCCCCACATGGGAAAAAGTTGGGGTAAGTGTAACCATGCCTGGCATATCAAGAGCTTTATCAGTAGAGTAAAATGAATCTCATATTTGAAATTGTCATGCAAAAGTTAGTTTGTAACCAAAAAATTGTGCAGTTATCTTTAAAACTGCAAAAATGACAGACCACCAAATTCTGAGCATGTCGCTCACTTGCAGAGTGAAAATGTAGACGTCCATTCAAGTCCAAAATTTAATTACCAATTTATGTCAGATTTGACAACTTATGGTGAAATATAACAAAGAAAGGTGTAAATTAATATGTGTGATAGGTCAGAGGTAAAAATACAGCTTCTTTAAGGCACCATAAGCTGTGGTTACACTAACCCCATGGTTACACTTACCCCACTTCACCCTACCTTGTTTCTATAGTCGATAGCGCATTACATATTGACACTAATATACAGCTAGGCTACTGATCAATCTGTTAAAACCTTTCTCACATAAACATTTGTTACGTTTTCCAACTCCCAACGAGGTTGTCACCTAACCTAGACCTCAGGCTGTTCTACAAATCAGTTACCATGACCATGATTTCTATAAGGGGCTATTACAATATTAATGTGTGTGATAGGTCAGACGTAAAAATACAGCTTCTTTAAGGCACCATAAGCTGTGGTTACACTAGGGCTCTTTATTTAAACTTGTGGAGATATTTCAGTCAGATGTGAACTAAGCAAATTATTAGTTATATTACGAAGTCTGGGGCATTAAACTACAGAAAATTGAAATGAGTGATTTTTATGGTCTAAACATTCCATTTATTCATTCAGATAATTGAGAGATCCCAGGAGAATGCTCAGCAATATGGAGCATGTCAAAATAATGTTATCACAGAGATAAAGTTATGATACTTTGGGATTGTAAATTAAGAGCATTAAATGTTGTAAAACGAGATTAATTAACCAAATAATACAGGTGCTGAATTGTTGAAAGACATGTAAACAGTTCATCTGCCTGTTCCTCACATCTGTTTTACATATTTAGTAACTGTTTTCCTGTCTTGTGCCACCCAGTTTTACCTTCAGTATTCCTGTACAGTATTTACTTTTACTTACCACTCTGCAGTCATTTGCATCTAGCTTCCTCCCACTGCAGTAAAATCCCAACCCCAAAGGGACTTCTGTCCCATCTGTATTAGTCCTGAAAACTGACACATACAGTTCCTTAAACACTTTTTAGACCATTGAATTCTCCCAACAGCCTAACAATAAAAAATTTTCCCTCTGTAGATGCCACCCCTCACAGCTACCTCCAAACTTTGATTCTGCCAATCTCTTAGCTCTCCTTAAGTTGATATGTGGTGGTGGTGGGGGGGGGGGGGGGGGGGCACTCAACAGCATGGTTACCAAGAGTCAGAATGTCTTTTGATACTAGAGAAACAAATCCTTGTGGCACATGAATTCCTGAACCACCCAGTTCCCTTGTGACCCATTAAGCAAAACTGTGCAGAACCAACTCCCTAAACACTGTTGGAAGAAAAAATGCCCACGTGAGCTACACTGGTGGCAATTTATTTAGTTTGAGCAGTGTGGTATTAGACTGTATGATTTATAAATTTAATCAAAGTGAGGGAGCTATCAGAGAGCTGTATTTAAAGAGATCCAACTTGTAAGTGCCCAAACAGATTGGAGTTTCATATTAGATTGGTTGTACACTTTGTAATGTCATTTGTTACTATGTAGTGCTGCAAATTAGCAATTTTGTAAAAGGTAGTGATGCCATGATATTACATGGAATGGAACTGACAAAATTGTTGTTTGGATTAGGCAAGGAAGGAAAAGATCGTTGCTGCTAAGACCTGTTAACCTTGTCTGTTAATGTGGCATCAATGGAAGACTTTGTTATGGATGTTACATATGGCATTGTCGAGCTTTTTTAGAAAGCCTTAGGTTTAGCTAATTTAAATAATACAGCAGTAAATGAGGATGATTAGAGAACTGTGTTGGTGTCGGTGATGGGATTGGTGCTCCTAAAACAATGAAGTAGTGACAGTTCTCTTTAAACTTGGAGACAGAAGTGTCAGCTTCCACAACCATTATTTACCAGTCAGGTAGGATAGTGTTTCGAAGATCTTAGGCAGTCCAAAGTACTCAGTTCTACCCACAAGGAGTTTTGTATTTTGTCTGGAATGCCTGTCAGGTATACCTTTGCAAAGAACTATCCACTTACTTTTACTTGCAGGTATTCTGGGTTTAATTCAGCAAAAGATTGACGACTTTGGCAAAGTGCCAAACTTGCCGCAGCTGTTACTCACTTTTGCAGTCAGTTAAATTTTAAGTATTCAGGTGGATATTGTAGCATATCAATGTAGTTAATCAAAGAGTGCTCATGTGAATTAAGTTCTATCTTATTTGTGTAATCAATCTCTTATCAGCAGAACATTTCCAGACTGGCTAAAATATGCTGAAGTTAAGCCTCTTTATAAGAAACGGGGTAAAGAGACACCATCAAACTATCGACCAGTTTCACTTTTGCCGTCTTTCTCAAAAATATTTGCAAAGGTCATGTTGAAGCATCTCCTTAAGCATCTGACGACAAATAATATATTGTCCAAGTCACAATTTGGATTTTTGAAGGGTTCTCATATAGAGAAAACTATTTACATTTACAGTGAGAATGTACTCAATTCATTAGATAATATATTAGAGGCTACTAGAATTTTCTGTGACGTGTCAAAAGCCTTAGACTGTGTGAACCACAGCACTCTCTTAAGTAAATTAGAATATTATGGTGTCACTGGCAGTGCAGCAAAATGGTTTCTTACTTAACAGGAAACAAAGGGTGTCGTTGCGAAATACCTGTGCAGTAAGCAATCTGTATTCATCTGTGTGGTAATTAATAACATGTGGTTGTCCTCCAGGTTCCATCTCAGGGCATTTGCCTTTTCTTGTGTACATTAAAACTTCTCATCTGTTACATTTCCAGATGTTAAATTTGTTTTGTTTGTAGGTGATACAAACATTGCAATAAGCAGCAAGTCAAGTACATATTTATAAACAACTGTTAATCAAATTTTCACTGACATTGATAAGTGGTTTAACACTAATTCACTGTCATTAAACTTTGAGAAGACCCACTATATGAAGTTCAGAACCTGTAAGAGATTTCCCTCCAGCATAAGTATAACATATGACATGTAGATCAAAGAGCTTGACAGTGTTAAATTTCTGGGATTACATCTCTCTAATAAATTCGGTTGGGAAGGCCATACCACAAATTGCTTAAGCGTCTAAACAAGTCTGTATTTGGTGTGAGATTGCACGCCACATCATTATTGTAGAGGACAAAGTTGTCATCCGATATTATTAGGTTCAGTTGATCCATTTTGTCAGGCACATATGACAACACAATAAAGGAAGTATATAATGTCAGATTGACATTTTATTTTGATATCATATTAAGAAATGACGTTAACTTCTTATGTTACAGGTACACTAGAAAATGGTGTTAAATTTGATTCTTCGAGAGACAGAGGTGTACCATTCAAATTTAGATTAGGTAAAGGTGAAGTCATTAAAGGTTGGGATCAAGGTGTAGCACAGGTAAGTTGTTTTGTGGTTACTTACTACATACTTCGTTTTTGTAACATGTATTTCTATTTTTTGCTTTCCTCTGCTATTAATAACTTGGCAAAGTGAACTGGTTATCTGATGAGGGTGGCAGCACCACTCTTTATGTCTGAGAAACAGGGAGAGGACATAGTTATAGCATACACCGCAGTACTCTCTGAAGTGCATATTTAGAATAAGAACAGTAATAGGATATACACTACATCTGGATTTTTGCTGATGAAGATGCTTCATAGGCAGTATCCGTAAAACTACCCTTACTGTTTTGCTGTGTCACTATTTTCCTCATCTGTGACTTGACTTGTTGCCTACTGTTTCTTGTGGATGGTAATGCTGACTCATTGTTTGAATCTATGCCAACTGATTTTACTATATTTTCGGATTCATTGTGTGCAGAGTCTATCGTCCTTAAACCTCACACACTTTTTGGTAATTGGATAGGTAAAAAAATCTACTTACCAAGTGGTGGCAGGATGACACACATAAAAAGGGTTTTGTGTATGCAACCCAGTGGCTCCTTCTGGCAGAAGGGTTGAAAGGAAAGGAAGAGGGGTGAAGAAAAAGGGCTAGAGAGGTTTAGGAAAAGGGTTCGAGAGGGAAAGACTGGTAAGTCTCACTTGATCCAGGGTTCTGAGTGACTTATCCAAACTCTCTCCCATTTTACTGTATGATTAAATGATGATGGCATCCTCTTGGGTAAAATATTCCGGAGGTAAAATAGTCCCCCATTCGGATCTCCAGGTGGGGACTACTAAAGAGGATGCCGTTATCAGGAGAAAGAAAACTGGCGTTCTACGAATCGGAGCGTGGAATGTCAGATTCCTTAATCGGGCAGGTAGGTTAGAAAATTTAAAAAGGGAAATGGATAGGTTAAAGTTAGATATAGTGGGAATTAGTGAAGTTCGGTGGCAGGAGGAACAAGACTTTTGGTCAGGTGACTAAAGGGTTATAAACACAAAATCAAATAGGGGTAATGCAGGAGTAGGTTTAATAATGAATAGGAAAATAGGAATGTGGGTAAGCTGCTACAAACAGCATAGTGAACGCATTATTGTGGCAAAGATAGATACGAAGCCCACACCTACTACATTAGTAAAAGTTTATATGCCAACTAACTCTGCAGATGACGAAGAAATTGAAGAAATGTATGACGAAATAACAGAAATTATTCAGATAGTGAAGGGAGGTGAAAATTTAAGTCATGGGTGACTGGAATTCGAGTGTAGGAAAAGGGAGAGAAGGAAACGGAGTAGGTGAATATGAATTGGGGCTAAGAAACGAAAGAGGAAGCCGCCTGGTAGAATTTTGCACAGAGCACAACTTAATCATAGGTAACACTTGGTTCAAGAATCATAAACGAAGGCTGTATATATGGAAAAAGCCTGGAGATACTGACAGGTTTCAGATAGATTATATAATAGTAAGACAGAGATTTAGGAACCAGGTTTTAAATTGTAAGACATTTCCAGGGGCAGATGTGGACTCTGAGCACAATCTATTGGTTATGAACTGTAAATTAAAACTGAACTGCAAAAAGGTGGGAACTTAAGGAGATGGGACCTGGATAAACTGAAAGAACCAGAGGTTGTAGAGAGTTTCAGGGAGAGCATAAGGGAACAATTGACAGAAATGGGGGAAGAAATACAGTAGAAGAAGAATGGGTAACTTTGAGGGATGAAGTAGTGAAGGCAGCAGAGGGCTCAAGTAGGTAAAAAGACGAGGGCTAGTAAAAATACTTGGGTAACAGAAGAAATATTGCATTTAATTGATGAAAGGAGAAAATATAAAAATGCAGTAAATGAAGCAGGCAAAAAGGAATACAAACATCTCAAAAATGAGATAGACAGGAAGTGCAAAATAGCTAAGCAGGGATGGCTAGAGGAAAATGTAAGGATGTAGAGGCTTATCTCACTAGGGGTAAGATAGATAGATACTGCCTACAGGAAAATTAAAGAGACCTTTGGAGATAAGAGAACCACTTGTATGAACATCAAGATCTCAGATGGAAACACAGTTCTAAGCAAAGAAGGGAAAGCAGAAAGCTGGAAGGAGTATGTGGAGGGTCTATACAAGGGCGATGTACTTGAGGACAATATTATGGAAATGGAAGAGGTTATAGATGAATATGAAATGGGAGATATGATACTGCGTGAGGAGTTTTACAGAGCACTGAAAGACCTGAGTCAAAACAAGGCCCCTGGAGTAGACAACATTCAATTGGAACTAATGACGGCCTTGGGAGAGCCAGTCCTGACAAAACTCTACCATCTGGTGAGCAATATGTACGAGACAGGCGAAATACCCTCAGACTTCAAGAAGAATATAATAATTCCAAATCCCAAAGAAAGCAGGTGTTGACAGATGTGAAAATTACCGAACAATCAGTTTAATAAGCCACAGCTGCAAAATACTAACAAGAGTTCTTTACAGACGAATGGAAAAACTAGAAGAAGCCGACCTCGGGGAAGATCAGTTTGGATTCCGTAGAAATACTGGAACACGTGAGGCAATACTGACCTTAAGACTTATCTTAGAAGAAAGATTAAGGAAAGGCAAACCTACGTTTCTAGCATTTGTAGACTTGGAGAAAGCTTTTGACAATGTTGACTGGAATACTCTTTCAAATTGTAAAGGTGGCAGGGGTAAAATACAGGGAGCGCAAGGCTATTTACAATTTGTACAGAAACCAGGTGGCAGTTATGAGAATTCGGTGGACATAAAAGGGAAGCAGTGGTTGGGAAGGGAGTGAGGGTTGTAGCCTCTCACCGATGTTATTCAACCTGTATATTGAGCAAGCAGTAAAGGAAACAAAACAAAATTTCGGAATAGGTATTAAAGTCCATGGAGAAGAAATAAAAACTTTGAGGTTCGCCAATGACATTGCAATTCCGTCAGAGACAGCAAAGGACTTGGAAGAGCAGTTGAACGGAATGGACAGTGTCTTGAAAGGTTGAGATGAACATTAACAAAAGCAAAACGAGAATAATAAAATGTAGTCGAATTAAGTCGGGTGATGCTGAGGGAATTAGATTAGGAAATGAGACAATTAAAGTAGTAAAGGAGTTTTGCTATTTGGGGAGCAAAATAACTGATGATGGTTGAAGTAGAGAGGATATAAAATGTAGACTGGCAATGGCAAGGGAAGCGTTTCTGAAGAAGAGAAATCTGTTAACATCAAGTATAGATTTAAGTGTCAGGAAGTCATTTCTGAAAGTATTTGTATGGAGTGTAGGCATGTATGGAAGTGAAACATGGACGATAACTAGTTTAGACAAGAAGAGAATAGAAGCTTTCGAAATGTGGTGCTACAGAAGAATGCTGAAGATTAGATGGGTAGATCGCATAACTAATGAGGAAGTATTGAATAGGATTGGGAGAAGAGAAGTTTGTGGCACAACTTGACCAGAAGAAGGGATTGGTTGGTAGGACATGTTCTGAGGCATCAAGGGATCATCAATTTAGTATTGGAGGGCAGTGTGGAGGGTAAAAATCGTAGAGGGAGACCAAGAGATTAATACACTAAGCAGATTCAGAGGGATGTAGGTTGCAGTAGGTACTGGGAGATGAAGCTTGCACAGGATAGAGTAGCATGGAGAGCTGCATCAAACCAGTCTCAGGACTGAAGACAACAACATCCCATTTCCTAAACCTCTCCAAGCCTTTCCCATCACTCCTCTTTCTTCCTCTTCAACCCTTCTGTCAGGTGGGGGAGCCACTGGCTCTGAAAGTTTATATACACACAACCTTTTTTTGTATGTGTATTCTGCCACTTGATGAGTAGGTTTATGTATCCAATCACATTATATTGTCAAAAATTATTTTCATTGTTACACAACTTTTTTTCGCTTGATACACACAGCCTTTCTAGTCTTGTAATGCCACAACAGTAAAAAGTCACAAGAGAAAAGCAAGCCAACTGCATGGTGGCAGGTAGCATTTTTGGTTAGTAATACTGAGCTCCCAGTAGCTAACACAAATCTTTGTGGTGGAAAGGTCTAGAAGGTCCTCTCAGACTTGAGGTGAACTGAATGTAAAAACAGTGAAATCATTATGGAAATTCCTGGATTCAACGGTATGTAAAATGAGGTAAAGCCAATGCTCATATAAATTTAATATCTTTGGAAGTTAAACACCAATTCTGTAACAAATGAAAAAGTAGCCTTTTTAAACTGATCCTGTAGCATCTATTTTTAGTATTATCACAGCAATGGATCTTGTTTGTAACAATATTTGGAGCACATGTACGCAAACTGCAGTATAAATGTTCAGTAAAACTACATAAGGTTCAACGCTATCTCGCACACCCAAGTGTACAGATTGTGCACTTTTGGGTATGCAGTTGGATAATGTCATCTTCACACAATATTTCAACAGACCAACTGGCCACCATCTTCAGGTGAGGATTCTGATGCACAAGCTAACTGGAACTGAATTTCCAGCAGAATCAGCAACTCCCTTATGCACCATAACCAGTACACTGCAGCAGCACTGCTGACCTCAAGGAAGAGTGAACTAGTGGTGCACCAGTGGAATAAATAGACAAAACAATAAATCATTATTAGCTGAACCTTAATTAAAAGAATATGCTAGTTGAAATGAAGACCACTTTTAATACCAGCAAAAATAGAATTCCACATCTTACAGGTAAATCTTTTACCCTTTTATTATATCAGATAGTACAATCGGAATAGATTCCCTTAGAACACATTCCTGGTAACAGGTAGCAGAAAAATAATGTGTCATGTTATAAATCATTTGATATCCCTAGTGTTCCGCCACTACAGATTTCTCTGGCTGGACCAAACTAGTGTGATGATAGTGTTCTACACATCTGTCTTGGATAGTTTGGCCAATATGCCATCTCTCAGTGACAAGGAATTTTGTATACTCTGGGTTTCCTGATTCCCAAGTCATCCTTTGCTGATGGAAGGAGGGCACTGATCTTAGCCAGTAGCATACAAATTCTTGAGGATACATTCCTCGCAATAGGTAGAATAGCAGCATATTTGCGAGTATCCTCGCTTTGAACAGTATTTTAGATCCTTTGTCTCCATCCTAGTATCAGATTTACAATGGAAGTTGAAAAGGATGACTCTTTTCTTGGTGTATTTGTTTATGGGCATGACAATGAAATTACGGGGCATAGTAGAGTGTGTAAACCTATGCATACTGATCGTTCTCTCCATCCATCCACTACACCAATGCATGGGGGTGTTGCGGACTTTGGAGAGGAGCCCATGCCATTTCCAATACAGAAAATTTGATACCAGAATTTGACCATCTTAATATTGTTTTTAAGCAAAATAGTTACTCTGACCGACAAATACCTATGCCATGCTCTTTCATTCAAACTGTCAAGGAAACTGGTAAATCTGTTGCTTTTCTATCTTTTGCGGGAAATATATACCTGAAAATTTCAAGAATTTTAAGATTGACATCAAAAGTGTGTGCTTTGGCTAAGATTAGAGCTATTTTTGTCAGTAAAGGATGACTTGCATCTG
The DNA here is from genome assembly GCF_023897955.1 of Schistocerca gregaria. Lineage (NCBI taxonomy): Eukaryota > Metazoa > Arthropoda > Insecta > Orthoptera > Acrididae > Schistocerca > Schistocerca gregaria. The sequence goes on along the minus strand of NC_064925.1, from coordinate 496,512,571 downwards.
AGGAAAATCTGAGCATACAAAATTCCATATCATTGAGGGGTGGCATATTGGCTAAACTATCCGTAATATTCAGCATCTGTGTGTAGACACTACTGTCAAACCATTTTGCTCCAGCCAGAGAAATTCAGTGGCAGAACACTATCTTAAGGAGTGATGTCAAGTGATGTCTAATGACACACAAATGATTGCTCTACTTCCTGTTACTGGGAATGTGTTCTAAAGGAATCTATTGAGATTGTTATTTGGTAATATTAATAATAGGGATAAATATTTCCCTTCAAGATGCGGAATCTGATTATAGCCGATACTAAACAGTGGCCTTCATTTCAACCGGCAGAGTCTTTTGAGGTTCAGCTAGCAATATATCATTTTGCCTATTTCTTCCACTGGTGCACAAGCAGTTCACTTCCACTTGAGGGCAGCAGTGCTGCTGCAGGGGACTGGCCATGATGTACAAAGGGGCCTCCAAGTCTGTTGGAAACTCAGTTCCAGTGAGTTTGTGCATCAGCATCCTCACCTGAAGATAGTTTGGATTTTTGTGTGACTGTGGCTGTGAATGTGTGTGCTTTTTGTAGGGAAACAGCAGGTATTTGGAAGGTAGGGTGAACGATGTTTTCTGGTGCTCCACATATTGATCTGCTATAGATGAATGGTTGCATTTATTTTATGTATTGCCCCAGCCAAGAATTTCCATGAGTTCGTGCTTGGTGCCCACAGAGCCCTGAGCTATTGTAGCCCATTCTTACTTCTCAGGTTGCATTTTCTTCCATGTGCCCGTCCCTCCCCATCCTCGCTTTTTCCCTACTGCCGCCTCCTTCCTGTTTTGTGTTCTGACTTATATTGACCTGGCTATCCACCTAGTTTTATTTTATTCCTTGTATTTTGTTCCCCTTGGCTTTTCTCTTTCATTCTTCCTCTTCGGCATTTTTGTTCCCCCTTTGTTGTTTGACCTTCACTTATAAATTTTCTGTCTGTAGTGTGTGCCACTTCAGGAAGAATTTCCTTCCTACAGTCTACAGTGTGGATTCCTCTCCCCTCTTACTTCCTCTGTAGCCCCCCTCCATTCTGCTAGGTCACCAGCAGTAGCCAGTCCATGTGGTGGGACTGTTATGTACCTATCTGGCTGATCCTTCCGACAAAACAGGGATTACACTTCTGATACCTGAGCTGTTGAGCCCCACCCCCCATGCCTAGGATTGGTTGCTTGTCATTCTGGAACATCACAACTCCCAGCTACGGTTGTTGTGCCAGATGCTCTTGCTATGGCTGGGTGATTCCCATGGGGAGGGGAAATGCATCAGGCTCCAAAAATCTGGCCATTTTTCTACGGCTGTCTCTTAAAGTGGTAGCTAATCATTCAGTGCTGCTTTGTATGACACTGCAGGCTTCCCTGCCCTGGCTACGCCCTTGGAGGAGGGCTAGGCTCGCCGACTTGGGCTGAAACACTGTTCTCTCTACAAGGTCTGTGCTAGGATGGTCGGGGACACATTCACTGCCATAATGTGGAATATGTCGAAGACTAGTTTGGCAGAGTGGAGCCTCTCAGTAAGGTATGGTTGGAGTCCCTGTTGATCATAACTTCTTCTGCCGCCCAGTATGTAGCTTTTTGTGCTCACGATCATCTTGATGTCCCAGTGCCCATTACCTCACTTGTTTGAATATGGTCCAGCGAGTTATTTTTCACAGGGACCTCATCCTTCAAATGGATGAAGAACTCGGAGCCAATTTGGAACGACACAGTGTTTATTTTGTTCAACATGTGCAGAAAGGTCGTTAGAACAATTGCACAGGGACTGGCACCTTTATTCTGGCATTTGACAGATACACCCTCCCACAGAAAATTATGGTTATTTGTTACCAGTGTGATGTGAAGCCGTATGTCCCGTTATTCATGAGGTGCCTTTAGTGCTTGCATTTTGGGCATATGTCTTCCCAACGTACGGCGGACCCTCTGTGTGGTGACTATGGACACCCACTCTGTGAGGGGTGACCTTGTGTTCTGCCACCCATGTACATTGTCACTCTCAATGCTCACCAGATTGCCCAGTTTATAAGAAAGAAAAGAAGATACAAGAGTGTAAGTCCCTGGATCGTTCATCTTACACTGACGCTTTCAGAAGTTTAACAAGACTTCATCCTGTGTCATAGACTTATACTTTTGCCTCTGTTATGTCCTTTCACCTCCTTCCTCTTCTAACCCCAGTGGGTCGCTTCGTCCTCTACCCTCCCTTGCAGTTCCCACGTCGTCTCTTCCCAGTGCCACGCCTACTCCCCGTTTCAAGAATTGTCCCTCCTTGTTTGGCACCTGCTGGTGATAGGACTTATCCTCACCCTGCTCCCTTAGGCCAGAGGCCTGCTGCCACATCTGGGCCATGGGACACACAGTCGGTGCACCCCAAGGTCGCCTGCTCTCTTTTGGTGCCAGATCTTGAGGAAGCCTACTCTTCCTCTGTGCTGTACCCTCTTCACCCTCTGAAAGAGGAGGAGGAGAAGAACAAGAAACCCCAGGACAAAGCCACAGGCCACCCTAGTGTCGCTGTAGGTGCCATATCTCCACCTCCACCCCCACCCCCTCTCTCAACCTGAGCCTGACTTCTTATTTATGGATGTCGCTTGGCAGTGTGATCGCCTCCAGCATATTCACCTCTCATTTGGATACCCATTCTGTGCTTATTCAGTGGGACTCTAATGAATACTATAGTCACCTCACAGAGTTGCAATCCCTTAGTGCCTTTCACTCAGCAACTTGTCATTCTCCAGTAACCTCATTTTACTGGTGCTCTCACCAATCTTTCCTGGGTTCCGTACTTTTTGTTGGAACCAGGTCAGATCTTTGAGGGCTTCTGGTGGTGTTTGCAGGTTGATCCTTATAATTATTGTTAGTACCCTGTTGGATGCAGATGCTGTCGTGGTCTGCTTGGACTTGGCAGTCAGAGTTTCAATCTCTACCTTGCTCCTGACAGGCTACCTACATCTGCTGCCCTAACTGCCCTCCATCAGCAACTCCACCCCCTCCCCCTCTCTTCCTCCTCCTTGGGTATTTAAATGCCTATCACCCTTTTTGGGGCAGTGCTTTTTCATCTAGCTGGGAGATCCTCAGTGACCAGTTTTTTGTGGACCATTACCTATGCCTTCTTAATGATGGTTCCCCAGACTCATTTTAGTGCTGCATGTGGCACTTTCTCTGCCATTGATCTTACACTCCCTTCCCCTCCACTTCTTCCTTTGTTACATTGTCGCCACATGATGACCTCTGTGATAGTGACTGCTTCCCATTGATTCTCCTGTTCCCTTCCCTCTGATTAGGTTGCCCTGCTGGGCTTTCCATCATGCTGATTGACCCCTATGTACCTCTCATTTCATGTTTCCACCTTCTATGCAACCCGACAAAGATGACGTTGTCTGTGATCAGTCCAGTAAGATAATTTGTGCTGCTAGCATTGCTGTCCCCACTTGAAAGGTCCTGGCCTGTAGAGTAGTATGGCCATTTCCATCGCTATCTGTAATCATTGTTGCACCTTGAGACATTTTAAGTGGCACCTGTGCTCTGCTGGTCTTATTATCTTGCACCAAAGCCTGTTACTTAATCAAACAGAGCAAATGGATGTATTGAACACTTTGTCTCCTTTCTAGGTTCTTCTCTCTCTTCATCACAGGTGTGAGCTACACTCTGCACCCTTCAAGGCTCTGTGGCAGTCTTCCATTTCAGGCCCTGCCTTTCAGATAGCCTTTGTACCGACCCATCAGTTCTTGCGCAACACCTCATGACCCAAGGCTTCAGCATTGGCCTCCTAACCCGCCATTGACTTCCTTGTCTGGAAACAGTGGGCTGAAGTTTCCCGCTTACCTTTTACACCTTAATCCTGTAGTGAACCTTTACCCGAATTCCATCCATAACCAATTGCTTCAACACCTCAATCCTCCACAGTGACAATATCTCCTCCAGGTGTTTAATTGTATGTGGCTCCAAGGCATTTTCCCCTCTCAGTGGAGAGACAGCATGTCCTTAAGCCTGGCAAGGATGTATCATTCCTTGTTTACCAGCCAGTCAGCCTGATCATTGTCCCCTGTAAGTTACTAGACTGGATGGTGGCTAGTCAGTTCAGTTGGGTCCTTGAACCCTGGGAACTTCTATCTCCTTAAGAGTGTGGCTTCTGGGAGAGACGATTTCCGGTTGATCATCTGTTTCGAATGGAAACCACAGTCCGGCAGGTTTTTCTTAACTCTGCTATCCTGCCGCAGTCTTGTTCAATCTCTGTGTGGCCAATGGCACAGCTTAGCGCCATCACATCCTCCTTATGCAGCGTGAGTGGGGTCGTTGGGGGCCCCCCACTCTTGATTTTATTCAAGAGTTCCTGTCCTATTGGTCATTCAGAATCTAGGTCGACACTGTTCTCAGATCTTTGCGGACCCAGGAGAAGTATGTTCAACAGGGTTCAGTATAAAGTACCTGTCTTGTCATCACTATTAATGGACATGGGGCATCTCCTGGGCCAATGGTCACCTCTGCTATGGATGTTAATGATTTCTGTATTTGGGCTGGCTCCCACTTGGTGGTCTCTGTGGAACGTCGTCTCCAGGGTGCCATCCGGTGCGCTTCCATGGGAACAGCCTCGCATAATCTTAAATTCTCTGCACTTATGTCTAGGGTGATGCTTTTCTGTCACCGTACTACAGTCGATCCTGATCCTGCTCTGGAGCTGTATCTTGATGCTCTATGCTGACCGTTTCTGGGGTCTTCTTTTTGACAACAAGCTTACTTGGTTGGCCCGTAGCTGTCGTCTGAAGATAGGCTGTTTTAGTAAACCCATTGTTCTTTGCTTCCTTGCCCACACTTCTTGTGCCACCAATCATTTTACACTTCTCCACCTATAGTGGGCAATAATTCTCTCTCATCTGGACTATGGTTGTCAAGTATATAGATCAGCTGCCCCTTCCACGCTGCTCCTCTTGAACCTGGTTCACCTTTGTGTATCCATTTAGCAACCAGAGCCTTTAGCACTAATGCTGTTGATAGTCTTCTGGTTGACACTTGGATCACTCGCCTTTTGAATCGGTGGTCCCAGCTCCTGGTTTCCTATGCCATCACTGTTCACCCCTCCTATTCTATTCTATTCTTTTTGTGGCTTCTGGATGTCGCCTGCCTACTGCCTGCCCTCGGTGGGTGTATTGGTTGGGTTTCACCTTGTGTCTCTCCACTGTGACTTCAATCTCCCCTCCTTGGCCTTTCCTGACACGACACTCCCCCCCCCCCCCCCCCCTGCTCACCTCCCCTTTCCCCCTTGCTTTGTTCCTCAGCCTGGATTCAGCTGGATCTCTTTCGGGGCCTGAAAGCATCCATTGCTCCACTGGAGTTGCGTTGTTTGTTCCAAATGCTCTTACAGGAATTTCACGATGCCATTGTTTTTTTACACCAATGGCTCTAAATCAGCCGATCATTTGGCATGTGTGTTCATGTCTTCTGTTGGCATCGAACACCATCTCCTGACTGCTACATGTAGAGTGTTTACTACAGAATTAATAACAATCTATCAGGTGCTCTGCATGAAACGGTCCTGACTCACCTGAGGTTTGTTATGTATGAACTCATTGAGTGGCCTTAAGGGTATCACTCATTGTTTTCCCTGTCACGCCTTGGCCTCTGCCATCCATGCTCTCTTGCTGATCGTGGTGATGCTGCTTGTTCGGTTGATTTCCTTTGGATTCCTGCCTGCTTAGGTATTCCGGGTGCTGAACTTGCTGCCATGTCCTCATTATCTGTGACCCCTATGGGGACAGATTTGCGGCTATACATCAAATCTTTTTGCTTAGTCCTTGGTCGACTCTTCAGAGGTTAACCTCCTGTCTAATAAACTTTCTGCCATCGAGGAGATTCCCACCATGTGACATTCTTTGCTCTGCAACTCCCAGTGGGAATCTACCATTCTCTGCTGTATTTATATTGGCCATACTAGGTTGACCCATTGTCTTTTACTCCGCAGCACGACTGCCCACTCCCCCCCCCCCCCCTCCCCCCTCGTAGTTGTGGGGCTTCCCTCATGGTGATCTATGTTTTGCTGGACTGCCCCTGCCTTTTGGCCTTTCACATTAAATATGCCTTCCCACCTTCATTGTCCAGGGTGAGGTAAAAGGCCTTGAATTTACTCTAGAATTTGAGTCCCTCAATCAGTGTAGGCCTTGACTTTGCCACCACACTGGCCAGTTGCTCTCTGCCTTGTCCCTATATTTTGTCTGCTCTGTTGTAGTTTTGTTTCCCCTTTTTTCTTCCCCTGGTGTTGTCCCAATTATATTGTGATTATGGTATGGCATGGCGCGAGTGTCTGGACGGGTCGGTTGTGCTGCTGGTGCATCATCACATAGAGTTTTTCTGGGGCACCCCTGCTCTCACTGTTTCCGCCCACTCCCTCCTGTCCTTTCCTTTTCCTGTTGCTGCGATGACCCTTTTCCCACCCTTTATTTGGGCGTTATTCCTTCCCCTTGATGGGACTGTGCTGTTTGTGTTGTTCCTCCTTTGATTTCTGCCATCGTAGGTCATGTGCATGGGACCAATGAACATGTTTTTGCCTAACCCTCCCCCCCCTCCTCCTCCTCCTCCTCCCCCTCCCACTCCCCCTCCCCCTCCCCCCCCTCCCCCTCCCCCCCCCCCTCCCCACAGACACATACACACCAAATCAACCAACCAACAAATTAATTTAAATGTTCTACTTTTTCACTTTGTTGCAGAATGGGTGTCCACCCATATTATTAAATTTATGTGAGTATTGCTCACTTCACATTTAAACGCAGTTTGGCAAAAAATTACTCTACCGTGCTGTTACCAGGCATAGAAAGGTCTGGTTGAGTGCATTCATTATCCCTGAAGCTGTAAATATACGGGTAACAGAAAGGCTACTTGGTAATTACTATAGTTCTTGGTCTAATGCAGCATGCTGCTGTTACCTCACACACTCAAAGAACAGGAGGGCAGTGGGAAAATTGGTAGCATCTTCTTGCTCTGTGCTAAATTTCTGTAGTTACTAAATGTGTTTGTCTGAAGGTGGACAGATGTAGATGTATTCCTTAAATCTTCAGAGAAGCTTGCAGTTATTACCATTGTATGATTTTAACAACTTCCATTGCATTAATTAAGAACAGATAATTGGTTTTCTTTCTAAGCTGGTGACAAATCTGTAAATGCCATTTACTGTGAGATGATAATTGTATTAATAACTGCAATTATTTTCAGATGTGTGTTGGTCAACGAGCCCGCCTTACATGCTCTCCAGATTATGCGTACGGGTCACGTGGTCATCCTGGAATATATCCTTTGTCTGCTGTATTTAGTGAGGTTTGAAGTAAGATTTCAACTCTGAATAAACATAACATTACTCTCATAGTGAAATTCTGGGTGCTGAGAAGGCTAAAATGAAGGATTTGTCGTAATCATTACGATGGAGTGGTGGTGGTGGTTCCTCGGTTCAGACTTATTTGATGCAGCTCTCCACACGTCTCTCTTCTGTGCAGCCTCATCATCTCTGAATCATTATCAGACCTGCCCAAAGCTCTGAAAGGAGCTGCCATTTTTACCCCTAGAATATCTTGTCTAAGAGATGGAATCACCATTTAACAATATAAAAGAGCTGTGTGCCTTCGGAAAGAATGACTATAGTTTCCTGTTGATTTCAGCCAGTTGCATGTAAGCATAGCAAGATCATATTCTCATGTTAAAATGCCAGGTCAATCATCCAGAATGTTGCCCTTGCACCTACTGAAAAGGCTGCTGCCCTTTTTCAGGAATCACATGTCATTACTCTTCAGATACCCCTCAGATTTGGTTGCACTTATGGTATGTCTTATGCGTATTTTAGACCTTGCCAAGGTCAGGGTTCCTGAGGGTAGGCTTAATGTTGTTCAAAATGTCATTTTTTACTGTAACAGAAGTGAAAAGGCTGTTATGTAAAGGTCTTGCTACTTCAAATGCCACCTTTTGGAGGAAGAAAGTAAACCATGTTGGTAGACCAGACCATATCATATCATAAATAATGAACAGTTAACGATTTAACTTGGTGGTGGTGTGGTATGCACTTGTCCCCCCCTCCCCCCCAGTAAGGTTTTTGATAGTGTGATCTTTTGTTAGGCTTAGTTTTACATTATTATATGACGTTTTATTTTCAGTCATTATGGTAATGATTCAGAAAGACTTCAATTAACATACTGAAAGCTTTGGATCAAGGCTGTCAGGCAGATGCGGTATTTCTTGATTTCCGAAAAGCAATTGAGTCAGTATTACACGTACGCTTATTGTCAAAAGTACAGTCATGCAGGGTATCGAGTAAATTTGTAACTGAATTGAAGACTTTGTGGTAGGGAAGACACAGTGTGTTATTTTCGCGGGAGAATAATTGTCAGATGTAGAAGTAACTTCATGCGTGCCCCCAGGGAAGTATGTTGGGACTGTTGCTGTTCATGTTGTATATTAATGACCTTACAGACAATATAAATAGTAACATCAGACTTTTTGCGGATAACGCAGTTATCTATATGAAGTACTATCTGCAAGAAGCTGCGTAAATATTCATTCAGATCTCGATAGGGCTTCAAAGTGGATCAAAGATTGGCAACTTGCTTTAACTGTTCAGAAATGTAAAATTGTGCACTTCACAAAATGAAGAAAACATAGTGTCCTAAGACTGTAATATCAATGATTTATTGTTAGAATCGGCCATCGCAAACAATACCTGTGTGTAACACTTTGTAGGGGTATAAAACGTAATGATCGCATAGGTTGTCATGGTTAAAGCAGGTGGTAGACTTCGGTTTATTGGTGGAGTAGTGGGGAAGTGCAGTTAATCTGCAAAGAAGACTGCTTAACAAATCACTTGCATCAAGTTCTAGAAAATTGCTCAAGTGTGTGGAACCTGTACCGAACAGGACTAGCAGGGGATACTGAACATATACAGAGGAAGCAGCACAAATAGTCACATGTTTGTTCGACCTGTGGGAGTGTCCCAGAGAAACTGGAGGAACTGAACTGGAACACTCTTGAAGCCGGATGTAAACTACTGCAAAAAAGTCTGTTAACAAAGTTTCAAGAATTTACTTTAAATGGTGATTGTGTGAATATACTACAATGCTCTTTGTAAGAACCTTCAACATTGCAGCGCGTCAGCAATTCTTGCTTAATATGTTAAAAAACTAAAAACCCGCCTCGATTGTGAAAAAGCTCCTAGTGTTAAGTGTTAACCCAGGTTTCAGCATAGATAACTATACCTTCTTCAGGAGAATAATAAAACCCACAAGTGCCTAAGAATCATTGACAAAGGTCTTCTTAGGCACTTGTGGGTTTTATCGTTGTTCTGAAGAAGGTGTAGTTATCTATGCCGAAACCTGGGTTAACACTTAACACTAGGTGCTTTTTTTCGCAATCGAGGTGGGTTCTTAGTTTTTTAATGCTCTTTGTATTGCTCACGTAGGGATTATGAGGATAAGATTAGAATAATTACTTGATGCACAGAGACATTCGGTCAGTCATTCTTCCCGCACTCCATTTGTGAATGGAATGAGGAGAAACCCTGATAACTGATACAGTGGGATGTATCCTCTGCCATAGACCTCTAGGTAGTTTCCAGAGTATAGATGTCTTGAAAGGAGGATATAAGATGAACATCAACAAAAGCAAAACGAGGATAATGGAATGTAGTCAAATTAAATTGGGTGATGCTGAGGGAATTAGATTAGGAAATGAGACGCTTAAAGTAGTAAAGGAGTTTTGCTATTTGGGGAGCAAAATAACTGATGATGGTCGAAGTAGAGAGGATATAAAAGGTAGCCTGGCAATGGCAAGGAAAGCGTTTCTGAAGAAGAGAAATTTGTTAACATCGAGCATAGATTTAAGTGTCAGGAAGTCGTTTCTGAAAGTATTTGTATTGAAGTGAAACATGCATGATAACTAGTTTGGACAAGAAGAGAATAGATTTCGAAATGTGATGCTACAGAAGAATGCTGAAGATTAGATGGGTAGATCACATAACTAATGAGGTGGTACTGAATAGGATTGGGGAGAAGAGTAGTTTGTGGCACAACTTGACAATAAGAAGGGATCGGTTGGTAGGACATGTTCTGAGGCATCAAGGGATCACCAATTTAGTATTGGAGGGCAGCGTGGAGGGTAAAAATCGTAGAGGGAGACCAAGAGATGACAACACCAAGCAGATTCAGAAGGATGTAGGTTGCAGTAGGTACTGGGAGATGAAGCAGCTTGCACAGAATAGAGTAGCTTGGAGAGCTGCATCAAACCACTCTCAGGACTGAAGACCACAACAACAGATGTAGAATAAAACTGTAGTTTACTTTGGTATTTGTTTATATCATGTTTTCATAGGCTATCAAATGCTTTTTCTCCGTTGAAAGTAACATATTCTTTGTTATACTTACGTACAAATTGACAGCTTATAGACACAATGGTTGTTGCCTGCATTTACGAAATATACTTCGGAGCTATGAGTTGTGGGCTTTTGATTGCTTGCAATCTCAGTATAGTCAACGACATGTGAGGTGTCAAGTGATGTTTTAGCAGCCAGTGTATAATGAGGCTTGCACATCGCTTGTTCTGCCTACACACCTTGGTAAGATTCTAATCATCAAAAATATATCCTGGTCACTCTGCTCTGCTCATTATAGATACATGTCAGTGCCATATTGTGAATATTTCTTACTGCCCCAATTGTGAAACTAGTGCCATGCACCATTCCCTCCTATACTAAAGCAGCCAAAGTTGTGGCTTGGAGAAGTATTTCATCTTTTCCTTCACCTTTAACTGCCAGTGAAAAGCCTTTCTCTCAGTCCATGACTTATGTGCACGCACTAGCCACAGTATCATTACTGATATGGTTGTCTTCCAGTTAGCATCACAAGAAGCAGTGACTACCAGACACATCGTTGACTGTTTGAGGCTACGCTATACTTCATCAGTGCTGGCACTGGCATGCCTTTGCCACATTGTTGCACCTAATCGGTCACTTACGTGTTTGCTTTGTGGAAGTGTTTGTTTAGTGAGAGAGCTTTGATTTTTCATAATATATTTGGCTTTTCTTGTTTTGGAGTGAAGGTGACTCAGTTACAATACACATGGGGTCAAATTGAGTGTCACATAAGAGGTGTAAGAATGTCTTAATAACCTTAAATACAATCTCAGAAAAGATGAAATCTAAAAATTGCAGACAAAAACTTCAAAGGAGTGTGGTGTTATACATTGATTAGTGCAAGAAAGGAAATCTGTAGTTATGTAACAGTTTGTGTGCAAGGAAATGCTCCTGAAAGAGCAACTCACTAAGTTGGACAGTTTCCAGGACATTTGTCACACTATTGGAATTTTATGATAGTGTTTAGTTTCCCTTATGGCTAAAGACGGCAAATGTGTTACATGACAGGATAGATTTAAAAAGGGATCACTATTTGATAGGCAGAATTGTAAAATATTTTGGAGTTGGGGAAAATGGAACGGCGGAAGGTAGATTCTGATGGAATGTTCTGATGTGGTAACAGGTAGGGTAACTTCTCTAACAAAAATGTATGTCACCTAGAAAATGATTGAGTTGTTGTGTTACCTATCTTGATGAGACTTGGCTCAATCAAAATTAAGCCAGGAAACATTATGTAGGATTTGAGGGGAAATGGCAGCTTGAAAGGGCTGACTGGATAGAAAAACAGACTAACTGTTATATGGAGATTAATCAGACTATAGCTTCATTGAAAGTTCAGTGTTAACGTTTGAAATCTCATGAGGATCACTAGATTTGCCAGATGCAAACACTCCTGTTTAGATCTGTTAAGTGTCATTGTTATGGATAATGTCAATTCAAATCCAATGGAAGAAGAAACTGCACAGTTACCAGAAGAGAGAAATATTTAAATTTTGGTTTGATATATCAGGGTTGCCACAGGTTCAGGAAATTGGGGAATTTCAAACATGACGGGAAAATTTGGAAAAAAGAAAACACTGGGAAAACTTTGGTTTTTGTCTCAGTAGATGAAATGGTTTGTGTACTGTGGTGTCACGTAGGCACGTATTGTCAGTGGCTGTGTGCAGTCAAGTACATGCGCCTCTTCCCTACTCCCACATTACTACTGCTTCTCCTCTTCCGACCACCCCCATCAGCGTGCAGTCAGTGCTGCCACACTTCTTGCCCCTAGGCTTGCAGCTGCCGACGAGAGTTAGGGAGGCATGAGGAGTGGTTTGTTTGGATCTGATTCTGAGAGACTGCAGACACAGCGGCCGGAGATTGTGCTCGTGTGTGTGTGTGTGTGTGTGTGTGTGTGTGTGTGTGTGTGTGTGTGTGTGTGTGTGTGTGTGTGTGTGTGTGTGTGTGTGTGTGTGGGTGGGTGTGTGTGTGGGTGTGGGTGTGGGTGTGTGTGTGGGTGTGTGTGTGGGTGTGTGTGTGGGTGTGTGTGTGGGTGTGTGTGTGGGTGTGGGTGTGGGTGTGGGTGTGGGTGTGTGTGTGTGTGTGGGTGTGTGTGTGGGTGTGTGTGTGTGTGTGGGTGTGTGTGTGTGTGTGGGTGTGTGTGTGTGTGTGGGTGTGTGTGTGTGTGTGTGTGTGTGTGTGTGTGTGTGTGTGTGTGTGTGTGTGTGTGTGTGTGGGTGTGTGTGTGTGTGTGTGGGTGTGTGTGTGGGTGTGTGTGTGGGTGGGTGTGTGGGTGGGTGTGGGTGTGTGGGGGTGTGGGTGTGTGGGTGTGTGTGTGTGTGGGTGGGTGGGGGCGCGCGCTCGTTTTCTGACAAAAACTATGGCTGAAATTTTACTTGTGAAAGTATGATTGCCTTTTGTACGTGCCTGTCTGCAGCTCAGCAATCACATTTATGGTGAGTTGCTACCTATCCTCATCTTGATTGGTTCCCAGAGTATTTGAACAAGTTATATGTTGCATGGATTGATCACTGTGGTCTCATTTCAAAAACATGCTGTCTGTGGCTTGTGAATAGCTGGCCACACGAGTGGACTTCTGCGATGGGCCAAAACCACAGGTCATTTCTGCAGATATCTGAAATTGATCAGGTCTGCCGATCTGAAGCCCGTTGTTTCCCACTGGTGTGCAGGCCTTGCCTGTCAGATCTAGTCTCACTGATTTGCCCACAGGCCAGGTCTGTCTGTGTGTGGTGTAATGCTTCAGATTTTCATTGTTTACCCATGGACCCAGGACTGCAGTGCTCCTCAGCATGCCAGAGGCCACGAGTGACGGATTTCAAGAATTGTGACTGTCTCGCCACAAGTACATTTGTACAGTGTGATAGACATTTTATTTTTTATAGTACATTTTGGCACTTAGAAAGTAAAAATTAGTTTGTATGCTAGAAAGTATGGACGATAAGAAGGAAAATAGTCAGTCTGAGGTTATTTCAGGAATCAATGAAGGAATTTTAAATCTGTTTAGTCACTACAAAGAAATGTTTCATTTTATTGAAGTAAAATATCAGTGGTCTTAGTGAAACACATACACCATTCGACTTGTTTTCTCTATCTAAAAACAGTTCATTACAAAAGAGGTTGATATTAGTACTTATGATTTTTGCTCACATCAGGAAATGCCTTCGGCTTGCAAGTAATTTTTTAAAGATATGTCCTTGTGTACACTGTTGTTCCTTGTACTGTAGCTGCAAAGTCGTATTGTCAACTTATGTCTTAACTTACCCTTGAGATCTCAAAATTTGTCAGGGAAAATTGTTAAAACTTGTTTGGGCATCAGGGAATTTCACTTGGGGAAACTTGTGGCAATGCTTTATATGAAAATGGAGATGTTTAAGGGTGTCGGGCTTCATTAGCATCTTTATGCCTGTGCATCAGATACGCTTGATAAAGGTCTGACTTGAAATTGGTTAGCAGTACAAAATAAATATTTTAAGATTATATATAATTTCATATACAATTGAAGCTGAAGAAATTCTCTCTCTCTCTCTCTCTCTCTCTCTCTCTCTCTCTCTCTCTCTCTTTATGTTCGACTCGCATATCTTAACTTTTGGATGCTAAGTTTGTTTTTATCTTTTCTCCAGCCAAGTTTTAGGCTGTCTTACTTTTAGCCCTTTCCTTGTCTCTGTTTTGTGTGTGTGTGTGTGTGTGTGTGTGTGTGTGTGTGTGTGTGTGTGTGTAAAAGCTAGTATTTATTATTCTTTTGTTTTTTGATTGTGCTGTCAGTACTTTAACAGATGTTTCTGTGTTTACTTTGACCAATATGATTTGTTATAGTGCTAAAACTTGTTTTGGGATTCATTATTTATATTAGCTGTTTTTATGTAGACAAGTTGATTGTAGACTTTCCTTAATGAAAATTACTATTCCACCCAATGCAACACTGATATTCGATGTTGAGTTACTGAAGGTTGAACCTTGAATAACATCAAATAACCATTGAATCAGCAAATCAACCAACAAACCAAACTGTCAGCCAACTGACAAACCAACCAAATTGTTATTTCTATGCTACAACAGTATCATTTCCAGTGTTAAAACTTTCTATTTTAGTGATACTGCATCTGTGTGGATGCGTGTGTGTAATGTGTAGAATCTACTTTGAAGATTTTTGGACTGTCATTTTAAACTAATGCATTTCAGTACTATATATATATATATTTATGCCAAAAGCTGTCTTACAAGAAAACTTATGCTAGTGTCTTATGTACTGTTTATGTAGCAACTTAGTAGAATGAATCTTTGACTGTTCAGGTACTGATTGTGACTCACTTGTAAGTTAATTAATTTTCTCAGTGAGGAAGTTTAAAATTACTATCTTTTTAGTATTAGTGATTGAAATATCACTGTCTTCCAAAATACCTCAGCTATACTGTCAACCATTTCAAGATCTTTTTGCTAGTGCCATTATTATTTTGTAATATTTTCATAGTAACCAAAGTTGTGTCTGTTAAAAGGATTTTGATCATTATGTTGTTACCCCATATGAAAAAATGTGTAAACAAAATATTAATGAATAAATGTCAGTGGCATTTGTCTTAATTTGCACTTATTTTTGTGAACCACAAGCTACAAACTTGGACCATTCTTACCAACATCATTGACCTACCAAATCTCTCTGAAAATATTAACTAGAATCCTAGTGTTGTATTAGACAAGATTGTGTTAAATGAAATGTTAATTGATGATAAAGTGGATGATCCCATACAGACTGCATAGTTAGTGTGAAACAATTGAAAAGCAAATTCAACAAACATTGCTTTCAAAATACAGTGAAATAGAGATAAAAGGTTAAAACAGCAAGCAAATATCTCTAATCCAAAATGCCAGACAAATGTAACATGTTGTCTGTATCAGTTAACTTTTTGTATGGATGGCATCATTGATAACTGGAAAAGAAAGGCATAGCTCTGAAATATAATAGATAAGAGAGATGAACTTCTTTGCAGAGGATCAAATAATAATTGAAAAGTTATTCTACAGAGGATGGGTGATATGTTACTGATAAGGAATGCTGTATATAGGGTGTGCTTGAGTGGTAATTTTCTCTTCATAATACTGTTTCTGCCCTGATGATCTTTGGGGAACCTCCTTTAATAGAAAAGATACTTCTCAAACTTGTCTTGACAATTACAAGAGAAAACAAAAACTGCCTTCATACATGGAGTTAATTAATTGACCATATGGGATTGGTTAAGATACATGCCAGTGTGTAGGAAGGGTGGTGTTAAAAATCCTGCCCGATTATACCAATTCAAATTTTAAGCAAGCGCTGGATTTGGAAAGCTATCGGAAATTCTTTGCATAACCCTTTCTCTCTACATATTTGAGTTGGTATTTAAGTCTTTGATTACCTTCAGGTTTGAGAAATTGTTGACAGAGGACAATATTGAAGGTAATGGAGAAGAATGTACTACTGATGATTTATATTCTGTTTTATTGCTTTCAAATAAAAACTTGTATTATAGCCAGAACACCAGGAACTTCTTTTACTGTTCATCTCAATAATACTGTCAAGATAAAGAATGTCAGTCAATTGATCAAATCAAGATAGCTCAGAAATATTACATAAAATCAAAATTTTACTGTTGTACTGTGAATAAAGTGAATATTTACATTACTTCTAGAAAATTAATGCATCTTGAAAATGCAAATAGAAGTAAATAAAATGATTAGTTGTAGTGAATATCTTCATGATTAAAGCTTATGACGGAAACAGAAATTGGGCGATATGAAATTTAGTCTGGCATGTTGATATACCCAATAAGTGGAAGAAGAGCATTATAATTCTGTTTAAGAAAGGCAACTAAAAGCAGCGTGTGCTTGCAGATGTAGAACCAATGTCTTTTGGGCTATAAATATCAAATGCTTGTTTTAATGGACAGAGTTGTGCATTAGAAACAGCAGGAATGTGACCCAAGTATGACGTGATCTGACAACTCTCCCGACACTTTTACCCAGTCGCATAGCAACATGCTTCCACAACCCTGGGACTGAAGATACAAATATTTTTCGTCAGCCACACATTTCCATTAAATTGTGTTGAACGAGTTGGTTGGTGTACAGACAATGTGTAAATGATGTGTTTGTATGTATGGCTGAACACTAACTTTGTAGAGAGAGAGAGAGAGAGAGAGAGAGAGAGAGAAATATCTCACAATATGCTGTTCACTTTACTTTGCTGAAATCTATTAGATTACGTAGTGGTCGTGTTCTGTTTATATTTGAATACACAAAGATATAATACAATACATAAGAACATAAAGATTACAGTGGTTGAACTAGAAACACTCCAAATGTTTCAGGTACAGTCATAAATAATTATTCAAATAAAATGAATTTTTAATATGCCACATTTTAAATTGACTACAAAGTGTAAAATAGTAAGTTGTAGCCTCATACAGATTCCGAACATCATACAGATAATCCCGAAAATTTATGATTGTGAATTTTTAATAGCATGAAAATACTTCAGATTTAAAATTAAAAGTTTGAGGCACATGCAACAGATAATATTGAGGAGGGAATTGTTCATGCATCAATTTTGTATTGTGTGTGCTACATGTTTTTTGTCTTAATTTTTTACAAGTATTTTCGCAGCTGTTAAAGATTCATAATTACTTATTTTCAGGATTAGCTGTATGGGATCGGAATCTATATTGGGCTAGGAGAAATTAATTTATATCTGTTGAGTCTGATTTCAAAATGTGTGAAATTTAATTTTTATTTATGTAATTTTTTTTTTTTTAATGAGGTATAACAGGAAAGAGATATAGCAAATTTCAGTTTTTCATCTGCCTCAGTTAATATATGTTGCTTCCTCACACGTGCATCTTCTGAAAAGACCATGAAGACAAAATTTAAAGATTTGAGCTCTCACAGAGGGTTACCATCAATCATTCTTCACATGAACCAGTCACACCCAAAACAGGAGAAATGACAGTAGTACATAAATTCAAGCCTGTGTTTAGACGTAAAAAGTAAGAACCCCACCTCTGACACATGCACAAGTCCACACAAGACAATATAACGAAAGCTATGTCAAATTGCCCACATAATCACAAACTCCAAACACATGCAAGTTAAACAGTTTCAGTAAAATACTCATAAACAACTGTGCTTACTAACAGGAACTAGATGCTATAAAAAAAAGTTTATTACACAACCGTTTCTGACTCTATAATCACTTCAGAACTGTAAATATGTTTAATTCCAGCAGCCCAATGACAATGCTTTAATCCAATAAAACAAAATACTTATGATGATATAAGTATGCATTTTTAGCAATTCCACAGATGAACCTAGAATGCCTTAAGTAATTATATGGTAAGTGGACATCATGATGAGACAAATGAAGAGTTTAAATTAGATTGTGTTTATTGCTGAGGTATTGAGTTTCAATGAAGCCCTGCCTTTCACTTTTTATCAATATGGAAGAAACTACAAATTTTATCTCCAGTGAACCTTTGCAGAATGCTTGCAGGTAAGTGTGTTAGGGCCAGTAATATGCCATTTACAACCAACTACAGTGTCCAAGACAAAGGAAAATGAACATTACTGTTATGAAGGAGAGAAACTGACTCGAATGTATCTCTCAGTACATTTTTCAAACTGATAATCTGTGTAGAAAGTTCAATAGCAATTTCTGTGAGTTCCCACTTGCTCCCCTACATGCAGTAAGTTGTGCGTGCCAAGTGTACCATAAATTCAACAGTTAAGTTATAAATCACATGTATATCATTAGCCATTCATCATTTATTAGGGAATAAACACCCTCTAAATTTCTACATGGATTATGATCTTTAGCGATAACATTCATGTCCAAATGTTTTCTAATCTCATCCAACAAAGTGTGTCCTTGCCCTTTGTAGCATTTGTTCACTTGACTAAAAAATCTGTCCCCTTGTATGTTCATTGAGCCGTGTTATTTTTTAAATAAAATGTTGTGTGTTGCATTCAATTTAGAATGCAGATATTCTGTTATTGCAAATGCGCAAACCTTTCTCTACAGGAGCAAGTTGTCTTGTGTCTGCTAAAGACAATTAAACTCAAGCTCACAATATAAAAAGAATTGTTGCACATCAGAATAAATTTATTGTACATGTCTAACATTTTTAAAAGGCTCTATAAAGTGAGCTCTGAATAGTAGTAGTGAGCTCTGGGCTGGTGTGCAATTTAAAAGTCAACAAAGCATACTGGCAATTCAACAGATGTCAGGGTAGGAGGCAAGCATTGTCACATAACCTCAGAGTGAGGAAGGCAGAAATGAGAACATTGCTATGCTACATAACAAGGCACTGTTTGAACACGATCTACATCTACGTGGTTACTCTGCAATTCACACTTGTGTGCCTGGCAGAGGGTTCATTGAGCCAATTTCGTATTGCTTCTCTACCATTCCACTCATGAATGGTGCTTGGGAAAAAGGAACACCTAAATCTTTCCGCTTGAGCTCTGACTTATCTTATTTCATTATGATGATCATTTCTCCCTACGTAGCGAAAGTTGGTGATTGAAATTTCGTAAATAGATCTCACTGCAAAGAAAACCGCCTTTGTTTCAGTGACTGCCACCCCAACTTGCATATCATATCAGTGACACTCACCCCTTTTGCGCAATAACACAAAACAGGCTGCCCTTCTTTGCACTTTTTCGATGTCCTCCGTCAGATCCTGGAAGGATCCCACACCGCACAGCAATATTCCAACAGAGGACGGACAAGTGTAATGTAGGCTGTCTCTTTAGTGGGTTTGTCGCATCTTTGAAGTGTTCTGCCAACAAAGCACACAGTCTTTGTTTCGCCTTCCCATAAAATTATCTATGTGGTATTTCCAATTTAAGTTGCTTGTAATTTCTAGGTATTTAGTTAAATTGAGAGCCCTTACATTTGTGCAATTTACCATGTACCCAAAATTTATCGGATTTGTTTTAGTACCCAAGTGGATGACCTCGCACTTTTCTTTGTTTAGTGCCAATTCCCACTTTTCGCACCATACCGAAATTCTCTCTAGATAATTTTGTAATTGGAATTGATCGTCTGATGATTTTACTAGATGGTAAATTACAGCGTCATCTGCAAACAATCTAAGGGGGCTGCTCAGATTATCACCTAGCCCTGTGACCACACAATAATTGTACTGTTGGTGGCTGAAGTGGAAACTCCCCATGCAGTCCAGGGAGTATGTGCCTGTCATGGCTCGGGCACGGGGACTCAGGGCAATGGTTTACTGGGTGAGTAACCATTCCTGTGGCTGGGTAGGGCCAGTTGGGAGAGTGCCCATGTTTGGAGTGGGTGACACCATTGCAGAAGATTCACTCATAAAGCAAATTAAGTTTTCTTTCACTGGTAGCTGCAGTGGCCCAGCAGTCTCTTCACATGGGAAAGATGATGATAATGGAGAGAGCGATGACCCCATAATGTTCCCTTCTCTGGCTACGACATGGAAAGAGGGACAAGCCAGTCAACTGGAAGTGAACATTTCACCCAGTACATGGTCTACTCTCAGAATGATGGGGATACTATTACTGCAATGAAACCATTAGTTTTTGTTGAAAACATTGAGGACAAATTTTAGGCTGTTTAATCTCTGGGGAAAATATAAAATGGTTTGTTGTTATTTAAAACTTTCTCTGCTATCCAATCTGCAGCTCTTCACACGTGTGATCTGGGTAACATACCTGTGACCATTCCCCATCACAAAAATTGAACTGGGTCCAAGAATTATCTTCCACAGAGGTTGTAAGCTCCAAACAGATGAAGAACTCTGGAACAATCACCATAAGTGAGTAGTAC
The DNA here is from genome assembly GCF_023897955.1 of Schistocerca gregaria. Taxonomy (NCBI): domain Eukaryota; kingdom Metazoa; phylum Arthropoda; class Insecta; order Orthoptera; family Acrididae; genus Schistocerca; species Schistocerca gregaria. Next base: position 496,492,342 of record NC_064925.1, on the reverse strand, counting down.
ATTTTATCAGACATGTACAGAAAGGGCCCAAAGCTGCTGTGGGTCCCAGGGCTGGCTGCTCTTCATCTGTCCCTGCACTCAGTGCAGATGTCTCCTTGAACAAACCTTGTTCTCCAATAGTTATGAAGCAAAAGAAGAATTGGGACAAGGCTCTTCCAGTGCCCCCAGAGGTGCCTGGTCCCCCCCACTCATGCAGTCAGATTCTGAGCCGATGTGGTTCCATTTCCAGTGGTGACAGGTAGCAATCCTGAGGTGGTCCTGGCCCATTCATGTCTAACTTTGCCACTAGTTACATTATTATTCAGTGGAATAGTATGTACTGCTGGAACAAAACCACCTTATTTCCTCCTCTTCTGCTGTTTGCAGTGCTCTTCAAGAAACACGCTTCACTGATGACCATTCTCCATTGCTCTGTGGTCATCATACATTTTGTTGAAACCGTGCTGATCTATACTTTGGTTCATATGTTGGTGAATGTATTCTCATTTGTTCGTTTACCTACCTCCAGCAGACCACTTACTTATACTGAATTGACCACATCAGTCCAACAACTCTCTCCCTCCCTTTTTCTCTTGATTGGAGACTTCAATACACACACCTCCTGTGGTACTTGTACAAGGTGTCCAAAGCATGCATCCACACCCAGAAACTTCGGTTGCCCTTTCTACAGAGTGATTAACGAAGATATGCAAATATTTGAATACATTATTCTACAAGTAAAACTAAAGAAAAAAGTCATGTAAACATAAGTCTGCAAATGTTTAGTTTCGGAGTTATGGCTAATAAGATTTTGCCAGAAATTTAGCAACTTCGCTAATATGAAGCCATCACAAAGCTGTACGAGGTCAAAGTAAAGCATGATTTCTATTTGTTTTGTTGTTATCGATCTGGTGAATCTAATAAAATATTTCCCAGATGTGTAAGTAGAGAACCTGTCTCCCATAACATTCGAAATTCTGCATTAATGGCTCGTGCATTCGGAATCCTCCAAGTTGGATAACATACGCAATATTCATTAATTGCAGCCGTAGCATTACCATCACATTTGCCATAAACAAACACCATATTGGCATATTCCTCTGTCGTACATTTGAAAGGCTTCCCTATTTCATAAATAACATACAAACTACAATGGTTACTATGTGTTTTCACTTAAATACACTGTTGTTGTTATGTTCTTTCATTGAATAATACAGAAAACTTGCTTGTTTCAAGGTTAGGAAATGACTGAAACAACTCACTTATGATTGCCAACGACGACATAAACGTTTCTACATTCTTAATGAAAAGTAAACAAATTTACTTGTATAATAATCTTTGCTTCTCTGGATGTTCTGGAAAACTACTGCAGATACACGTCTGGGACATGTTTTATTAGATTCACCAGACCAATAATAACAAAATAAATGGAAATCGTGTTTTACTTTAACCTCATACAGTTTTGTGATGGCTTCATATTACCGAAGTTTCTAAATTTCAGGCAAAATCTTTTATTAGCTGTAATTCTGTAACTAAACACTTGTGGACCTTTGTTTATATGAACTTTTTTCTTTAGTTTTACTTGTTGAATGACATATTAAAATATTCACATATCTTCGTGAATCATCCTGTGTATGTCCCCTCCTCTACCAGATCAAGCTTGTCAGCTTTAAGTTACTTAGTGCTACGGTTTGCTATTTACTCTAACAAAGTAAGAAGGCATGGTGGGAGTATTACGTTTCCTTGCTGGGGATGCATGCCTCTTCATCTCAGATGTGGGTCAGGCTCCACGATCTTATGGGCCGCCAACATTCAACAGCTGTTCCGGGTCTTGTACTTCAGGGCTTGTCTTCGTACTGATTCAGTGGTTCTTGCAGAATATCTTGCAACCCACTCTGTGACAGCATCAATGTCCTCTTCCATCTGGCTAACTTCCTACTGCAGAAGCAAAGTTGACATCTGTTATGTTTCACTCCCCACCAGGCTGAATCCTGTGATGAACTCTTCACTGACTGGAAACTACTTCAGGCTCTTGCCTTGGCCATGACACAGCCCCAGGCCCTGGTTTAATTAACAGTCAGATGATCCAACCCAAAGGCATCATCACCTCAGGGTCTTCATTTTCAACCGTCTTTTGCTCCAAGATGCCGTCCCCTCACAATGGCGAGACAGCGTAGTTATCCCGATCCTTAAGCCAGGCAAGAACCTAATGTCTCGTGATAGTTGCCAGCCGATTATCTTGATCGATGTATTCAGTAAGCACATGAAACAATGGTTACCTGCAGATTATGCTGGGTTCTAGACCCTTGGTGCCCCTTGTATCCTTATCAGTGTGGTTTGCAAAGGGATGATTTACAATCGACCATCTGCTTAGGTTGGAAATGGCAATCCAATAGGCTTCTTCTAAATACCAACACCTTGTCACAGTTTTTTTTCTCTCTCCTTTACTTGCATAAGATGTATGACACTTCTTGGTGACATCACATTTTACTCAACCCCCATGGCTGGGGCTTTGGAAGACCACCTACCAATTTTTTATTCAGCAGTTTTTATCTCACCAGTTGTTCAGGGTTAGTCTGGAACTTCATGCAGCTCTGCACAGGTCCAAGAAAATGGTGTCACATGTGGTTTTGTGTTGAGTGTCACATTTTTCCTCATCAGCATTAATGAGGTGCTGGGCCACTGGTCACCCGTGCATTGTATGTCAATGATTTTTGCGTTTGGTACAGCTACCAACTTGGTAGCCTCTGCTGAATGCCAGCTCCAAGGTGCCATCCACTCTGCAGGGGCTCTTTCCCATGGTTTCCAGTTCTCTACTATAAAATGCAGATCATGCTTTTCTGCCATAACACTATTGTCCATTCCGACCTCGAACAATACTTTGGTACCCAGCTCCTAGACATTGTAGCGTAGTCTGATTTTGTGGGCTTCCTGTTTGATAAAAATCTGATCTCGCTTCCCCATATGCATCACCTGAGGACTAGCTACAGGTGGAAGCTTAACGCTTTCTGCTTCCTTGCCTACACACGTTGGTGTGCAGGTGCTACTTTTACCTGTACATACCAGAACCTGGTTTCATCCTGACAGAACTGTGGTTGCCAGGTTTATGGGTTAATGGCTCCTTCAGCTTTAAAACTGTTAGACTAAGTGCACCAGTGCACCATCATAGTACCTGAATGGCTGCTGGTGCCTTTTGGACTAGTCCCATAGACAGTCTTCTGCTGAAGTGGGGTTCTTCCCACTTCAGATTCGAAGGTACCAGCTCTTAATCTCCTTTACAATCGCCATTCAACTATTCTGTGATCATCCCACATATCCCATTCTCTTCACACATGAGAGGGGTCATCATTCTGATACACGCCCTCAGGTAGGCTTACCAACTGGAATGCGACTTACTTCCCACTGCCAAGAACTCCCTCTCTGCTTGATAGATTGTGCTCCCCCCCCCCCCCCCTTTTCCTCGTGCACTCCCCCTCAGAAGTTGCTCAGGCCATGGATTTGGATCAGACTCTTCCTAAGTCCTAAAGTAAGCTCTGTCACCCTCATGATCTTTCAGCATCTGTTATATCCAGTGCTTCAAGAGTTCCAGGGTGCTACCTTCTTTTACACTGACAGCTCTAAAACTGTGTATCACACAGGTTATACTTTTACACCTTCTGCCACTGTGGAATGCCATTCAGTGCCAAGAACATGTAGCATGTTTACAGCAGAGGTGATAGATGTTAGCCGAGCCCTCCATTTAACGGGCCTCCCTTGAGTGTGTTTTAATATGTACTGACTCTATGAGCAGTCTCCAGGCTACTGACCAATGCTATTCTTGCCACCCTTTGGTCTCTGCTGTTTGTGACCTTGCTAACCTTCATCATGCTGCCTGCTCAGTGGTCTTTCTCTGGGTCCCAAGTCATCTGGATTTCCCGGGGAATGAACTGAGCAACCATTTGGTTAGAGGAGCACTTACTCACTCTCTGTTCACTTTGACGACCCCAGGTACAGATTTGCAGGTGCACACGAAAACTGTGTGTGCTCAAATGATGCCTTTCCTTCTGCTGCTTCTTCTGGAAGAAATCCATAGTCTTATGTCTCCTCTGCCTCAGTCACACCAGATTAAGGGGAGCTGGAACGATCCATCTCCTCTGTGCTAATTTTAGCAAATAGAAGGAACCATTAAACATATTGCTCTGAAATTTGGACTACATGTTCATTGAATATTTCTCTACAAAGTTATAATGTCATGTTAAGAAATATTTATTGGTTTTTGTTTTACAATTTTTTTAAACAGATGCTTATTTTTTCTATTAAATTTTGCACTTTTTCTTCTATAACTCTTGAATTATACAATATTTTTTTACAATTTGTTATAAAAATGAAGGAAAAGAAGTAAACAATATTTTGTATAAATTTCATTGATATACTGTTAGCGAGAAAATGTTCCTCCAAGATGAAAATTTTAAAGTTACGGGAAATGGCTTCCAAAGTTTTTTAATACATTCATGCCCCATATGATGGATTATCAGCATCTTCTTCTTTTTCCAGTGTTAAGTTTCCTTTTCACTGGTCTTTTCTTCCCTTTTACTGCATGTGTAGGCTTTTCTTTTCTTCCTGCACCTCTTAGTTTTTCTTCATCAATTAGGTGCATTATGGAAATGATGATGTGTCCTGGTTGGAAACCCAAAAATTTCAGCACATCATATTTGAATGTTTCCTCCATTGTATGTTGCCACTGCATCATACACTCCAAAATGCAATGTTTGTATCTGTACAAACACTCTTTTGGGAATCCTAATGCAAATTAAATTATTTACACTTTCATTTGGATTTTGTGTTTTCCCATGTAAACACTTTTCCAATAAACTTGGCTGTGATAAATCTCTGAATATGAGCTTAATTACAACAATTACAGCATTTGGCAAACTGTTTTTATGGGTATATTTCTTTCCTGATTGGTACTTACACCATGAGTCATCACCTGTGGGGCACAGTGCATGTTGTGGGTGCCCATTTGTTGATGCAGTATGAAAAAATAATGCCCATACTGCTTAATGCTTCTTGTATTTTGCCTAATTGCACACCCATAATACCTCTGCAATCTATCAATTGCTTCATCTGTCAATCAGGGTCTCACCATCACTAAGCTTCTGGGATCCTAATGTCTGCTTTAGTTTGCGAGCGAGCCTCCATGCGCTTCTGCACACGTCCAGTGCACTCCTGCTTTTTAATGTGAATTTCATTGCCATAAAATTTGAGTTCCTCTACAGCTTTATATACCTTAGAATCACCATCTCCTAGATGGTTAGTGTATTTATGTTGTACCACTCCTGTGAATGGAAAAAATTGCTTTCACTGCCTCTACTTCCATCGCTCCACTTGTGCCACGAAAATTTGCTTCACAACTTTCACTATGTTCATCCTTGGTATTGCCCTTGCATCTAAAATGTTTTGAGAGAATAGCAACATCAATTACTTTGCAAATGTCTCCACTGGTAGCTGTCACAACTCCATTTAGAGATTTATGACTTCTGCGTTGCCATGACCCATCTAAAGCAACAGTTAAATCTCTACAATTCCCATTATGTCACACCTTCTTCAATTGCTTTCTTTGTTGTTGCTTGAGCAGTATCTTCAGCAGGAGATCCCACCAATTCATTATAAAATCCAAACTTGGTTGGTGGTTTTGGCAAGTTCATAGCTCAACATAACATTGTCCCTTGCAGCACTTCCCTTGCCAGTGCAACGCAAGCCATACACTAGCCTAACATTTATATCATCCACCTTCTTTCCACTATTACCACTATGAGGACTACTATTAGAATTAGAAAATGAAACTTCTGCAGCACATTTGTTACACTTCAGTAACATTTTACATGCCAAACCAATGTGTGAAGTTATTTTCAATCCCAGTCCTCTTTCTTTGCAAATTTGGCATAATACATTATGTTTCAAAATATTAGAGAGCAAGGAAATGTTAATTATTTCATTCACATCATTACTGTCACTTCCATAGTTTTCAAATTTTTCTTTGCTGTCACAATGTTTCTTGCTGGAAGAAGTTCTATCACATTCATTTGGAGTAGTCGGTGTAGCAGTCTGAGCAACATCTCCCTTCGAAACAACAAAAGATTTCTTCTTCCACCCATTGTGCCTTTTCTTAAACACTCGGTTGCTGAAATGGGGCATATTGATATCCACAAACCAAATAAGTAAAACAGGTACGAGCAAAATTCGTCAAATACACAAAATTGAACAGCTAAACAACACAAAGCAAACTCCACAAGTCAACACACACTGTATAGCGTTTATGTTTACCGATATGAACAGTCACTTGTCATAGAGATGAAGCCATACAACATTGGAAAACAAAACACTGTCTAATTCTGCAGATACCCTGCTTGCAGCCAGCGAGGGGCGCCGTCAGAGGTGACACACCAAGTCGCTACAACCATTTACGCAGTGAGTCAACTTTGCAGTGATAAAAAACACTCTTAGAATTCACTTAGAAGGGTGAAACTTGATTTGTTTTATTCAGAAAACTCCAAATAATTTTATAATGAAAAAACCAAAAAATGTTAATTTTGTTATTTTCATCGTTCTGGCTCCCCTTGACTATAGTTTTCTTTTGTGTAATGAGCCACCCCCACATTGTAGTTGTGGGGCCTTACAGACAGTAGCTCATATTTTGGTGGAATGCCTTGTCCTAAGTAAGGATTTCTGGAATCATTCCCTCTAATATTGGCAGACGATTTCCAGATGGTTGAATAGCTTCTCCGTTTTCTCTGTGAAATAGGATTTAATCCTCAGTTGCAAGGTTTTCATCTACCTGTGGGAGTAGGCAAGGTCTGGGGGATCCCTGAACCTACCTCCTTGGCCAGGCTATTCTTTCATCCCTCTTTTACTCTGTTTTAGTTGCTTTTAGATTTGGTTTGCCTCCTTTCTGCAATGCCACAATTTTCTATTCTGGATGTTGCACTTTTTTTAATAGTGGTCGCTGTTGACTGGACTGGAATGGGATGGAACAGGTTTGGGACAGCTGTGAGTGGGGAGTTTCCTGTTGCGTGCAGATCCTTGTGAATACTCACCTGCTGACTTCCCTAACTTCCTCTTGCTGTTAATATTGACAGCACAAAAGATGTCCAAAGTCTTCTTGCTTTTAGTTTTATGAATCTCCCAACTAGATTAGAAAATGTTCTTAGTGACTGATACCTTGTTGTTTGGTCTTAGCCCCCCCCCCCATCAACCAACAATGAGATGCAGACAACCTGATGCCTACCGCAGTCATGGTCTGCCATTGCTGCCTACTAGGACATTGCATATGCTCTACTGTCTGCCAACTCCAATCAGGTGTAGCACAGTCACACAGCCTCCTGGCCAGCTCATGAACATCTGCTGCAATCCTTTTACAAATCTGTAACATTAAACAGTGGGTAGCCCAAATGTCACATCACAATACTAGATGATTGGAAAAGAACTCCCTAGTTTTAAGTATAAATTTGATGGGGAAATTAATGAAAAATTACATCAATGAGTACATACCATGAAAGAGAAATCCTTCAAGTTTTGTTTAATGTTATTAGATGTCAACATGGGATCCATTTGTTGTCCTGGACATGTTGTGACGATATTCCACTTCAAACCACATATTCACCAACATTTCAGGTGTAACTGTCGCAACTGCCATGACGATTCTTTCCTGTAAATAATTGACGTTTCTGATATTTTAACTGTACACAACATTTTTTATGTGGCCCCATAAGAAAAAGTCCAGTGTGGTTAATGTAATGAGGTGGGACGCCATCTTGTTGGAAAAACACAAGCCCCTTTTCCGCAACAATATCGTCCATTTGGGGAAAGGCGTACTCTGTCAACATGCCACAGTGGACATCCCCGTTTACCGCTTTTTCTACAAAAATGAAAGGACCAATCATACGATCTTCCATCATACCGCACCAGACATTAACTTTGGGAGAGTCACGTTGATGAATAACTTCATGTAGATGCTCTGTCCCCCCAAATTATGCAGTTATGATGATTAACTGTTCCACTGACATGAAATGTAGCCTCATCACAGAGAAGAGAATCTTTTTTAAAAAAATGACATCATCATCAATTCTGTGTAGAAAGTCAACAGCAAACTCATACCTTTCAATTTTATCAGTAGGTTTTATTCCATGTAACAATTATAATCTGTAGGTGTGCTTAAGTCTTTTACACACAACATCATACACAGTAGCTTTAGGCACTCCTAATTGTAGACTACGTCTGGTCAATGACTTCTTTGGGCTCCAAACACATGAAACATGGATCTGTTCAACATCATCTTCAGAAGTACTCTGCCTACCTAGTGATTTTGCTTTCAAAACACTATCAGTTTCCTTGAAAGACTTGTCAGTGGTGGGTAGTTTTTGCTGTAGGTGGTTCACTGCTATACTGACGTCTAAAATTAAGTTGCACTGTTATAACTGACTCCGTTTTCACAAGCCAAATAACACACTGCACTTTCTGTTGTGGAGTACACATTGTTGCTGAGTTGCTCTGCACTGCACTACCTGCACGCCTGGACTGAACTGAGGGAACAGAGGAAGGAAACAGCACTGGTGCTGTCTCAAGGTCAAGCAGACCTGCCAACTGCAGGGAAGCCAAACTTGGTGAGTTGATGAATCAAACACCACAAACTAGAGTAGTGTATGTCACTTTGTACGGATTCTAGGCCGCATTCAAACTATGGAGTTCTTTTTCGAACACTCTGTATTTTGATTGTAACATTAACTATAATGGCTTGCTGCTCTGAGGCACTGACCAATAGCAAAGTGTGATGAGAAAAGAACTGTGTTGCAGCAAATTCCACCACAACAGCAATTCTGAGAACCACCACCCCTTTCCCTCACTTCCAATCACAAGCTGAGTAATTGCTTCCTAACCTGTCTTACATAGTATCTCTGGCCACCTCCGATTTCTTTCTCTTGGAAGATAGACACTTCTATCTGATGATGAATAGTGCACATGCACATTAAACAGTACAGAGAATTTTATTAGTTTTTGGGCTACTACTACTTCCCTCACTCAGTCACAACAATATTCCAGCGTCGTGTAAATTTTGGAGAATGGCAGAAAGAGAGAGTATGTTGATGAGGAAGCTCTCACCTGTTAATTATATGTTGGAGGAGCCAACTGGCCTGTGTCTTATAGTAGGCAATCAATCTTTTGAGTCATGCTGTAGAGTAACACTCAGTGACTGGATACTGAACATCCCAACATTTCTTCTGTGTGCATTCACACATTCAGTTAGCTGGGTAGTGACCGTGCTTGTACAGGCTGTCCAGGAAAGAATGGCCAGTATTCAGGGGTATAACAGGAACAATCATTTGAAGCAAAAAGTTAAGTAACTCTTTAAGTTCTAAAACGCATATCTAAAGAGCTGTGAGCACCTTTTTAGTAAGAGAGATATGTTTCACAGTAGTGAATATGAACAAGCACTCATAGCTCTAAAGGTATACATTTTAGAGCCAGTGTTTAATAGACTTTTTTGCTTCGAATGATGGTTCCCTGTCATATGCATGAATACTGACCATTTCTCCTGGGGCATTTTGTATGTACAGCTCTGCAGTGAGCAAATGAGAGGGTAAACAAGAAGAGTAATTTTATATATTATTCTTTTTCAATGTTATGTGATTTGCCTGTGATGTGTCTGAAGTACATGGTTGTGATGGGTAAATGGGAGCAGACACAATTGTAGGAGTAGGAATTTTGATGTAGGTTGATGTAGGAAGTGCAGTTTCAGAATGTCACGCAGTTTGATAAGGATGCTGGCAATGTGATCGAATGTGACAGTATGAGGTATGGTGAGCATATCAAGAAGAGACCGTCTCATTAGAGCCTGATTTGAGAAAGTTATTGGCCTGGCAGAGATATCTATTGCACAATGTAAGATCTGCATAGCGAGAGCGTGCTTCCCACTCTTTTAGAAGTGGGAGCTGTGCTTTTGGAGATATGGAGGAAATGACTGTACAGGAGATTTGTTTATGTTGCAATGTTAGTTGCCTGCTTGTGTGAGAGAGATCTGATGTAGGTATTGACAGAATTGGCATTAGACCATTTGGGAATATCACAGATACCTAGTTTGTAGGGAAGGAGTGTCTGGCACAGAAGTGGTGATATTGATGATTGTGGGTAAGAGCCTCGTTGAGGATAAGGTCAACAACTATGAAGGTGGCTTTGTATTTGGAGAAGGATCAAGTTACATCATGAAAAGGAGTTAAACTGCTGAAGGCAGTGGAGTAGTTCTTGATCATGACTTCAGACCACAAAGACACAATTAAGGAATCTGTATCTGGTCAGGAGAGACAGCTTCTGGAAGTTAAGAAATTCCTCTCCCATGTGGACTGTAGACATACTGATTCCCAATGTTATCCTGATTTTTTGGTTGGTCTGACTAATTAAGGTGAAGAATATATGGGTAAGGATGAAACTGGCTAATGTGAGAATAAATGAGGTTTCTTGGAAATTTTCATGTAGGCATAATGAGGTATCTCAAACTGAATTACCTCCTCTATGTCAATGAACATGGACTCCAAAAACACTGATCACCCAAAACACAACTCTTACTTTTCTCATGACATACTGAAAGCCTTGGATCGAGGCAGTCTGGTAGATGAAATAGATGCAGTATTTCTCAATTTCCAAAAACTATTTGACTCAAGACCACCTATTGCCAAAAATATGAGCATATGGGGTATCAAGTGAAATTTGTGCTGGACTGAGGATTTTTTGGTAGGGAGGATGCAGTATGTTGTCCTGGATGGATAGTCATTGTCAGATGTAGAAATAATTTCAGGTGTGCCCCAGGGAAGTAAGTTGGGACCATTGCTGTTCATGACATATATTAATGAACTTGTGGATAATATTAATACTAACGCAGACTTTCCACAGATGATGCAGAGATTTATAGTAAAGTTCTGTCTGAAAGAAGCTGCATAAATTTTCAATCAGATCTTATAAGATTTCAGAAAGCCGCAAAGATTGGCAACATGCTTTAAATGTTCAGAAGTGTAAAATTGTGTGCTTCACAAAATGAAAAAACTTAGTAGCCTATGACTGTAATATCAATGAGTCACTGTTGGAATCGGCCATACAAATACCTGGATGTAGCTCTTTGCAGGGATATGAAATGGAATGATCACATACGCTCAGTTGTAGGTAAGGCATGTGGTAGATTTGGCTTATTGGTAGACTAGTGAGAAAATGAAATCATTCTCGGAGGGAGATTGCTTACAAATACTTGTGTGAGCCATTCTAGAATAATACTCAAATTTGTGGGACCTGAACTAAATAGAATTAACATGGGATGTTGAACGTATGGTATATAGAGAAGGGCAGCATGAATGGTCACAGGTTTGTTTGATTCATGGGAGGGTCACAGAGATGTTGAAGAAATTAAACTGTGGAAGTAGTATCTTGAAGATAGACATAAACTATCCCAGGAAAGCCTGCTAACAATTTTTCAAGAACTGGCTTTAGATAGTGACTCTAGGAATTTACTACAATGCCCTATTTATCACTCAGATAGGAATCATGAGGACAACATTAGAATAATTACAGCACACACAGAGGTATTTAAGTAATCATTCTTCCTGTGCTCCTTACATGACTAGAATGAGAAGAAATCCTAATAATTACTACAATGGGATGCACACTCTGCCAAGCACTTCACAGTGATTTGCAGAGTATAGAGGGACAGGATTATGAATAGTTTTGAGGTAATCCAGGAAGTTGTGAAGCAGCCATTGAAGTTGTAGAATCTTTGAACATACTGTATGGATTCTGAAAACATTGATCATGCAAAGCTCAACTTCCACTTTCCTAACATAACATCTTGAACACCATGAATCAAGGCAATTTGGTAAATTCAGTATTTCCTAACTTCCAAGAAGAATTTCATTTAGTACCATCCCAACTCTTGTGCCTGCATTGATAATTTCTTGGTAGGGAGAATGCAGCATGTGACCTCAGGTGTGCCAGGGTAGTGTGTTGGGACCTGTGCTGCTAATGTCGTGTATTAAGAACCAGAGACTTTTTGTGAATGCTGCAATATCTGTAATGAAGTAAAAGCTGAAAAAAAAGTTGCACAAGAATTCAGTCAGATCTTGATAAGATTTAAAAGTGGTGCAAAGAAATGTTGACAAATGTAAAATTATCTTCTTCTCAAAACAGAAAAAAATATCCTATGCCAGAGAGCCACAATTGGAATTGGTTAGTTCATACAAATATCTTGTTTAGCAATATCTACATCTACATCTACATGACTACTCTGCAATTCACATTTAAGTGCTTGGCAGAGGGTTCATCGAACCACAATCATACTATCTCTCTACTATTCCACTCCCGAACAGCGAGTGGGAAAAACGAACACCTAAACCTTTCTGTTCGAGCTCTGATTTCTCTTATTTTATTTTGATGATCATTCCTACCTATGTAGGTTGGGCTCAACAAAATATTTTCGCATTCGGAAGAGAAAGTTGGTGACTGACTGAAATTTCGTAAAAACGTCTCGCCGCGATGAAAAACGTCTATGCTGTAATGACTTCCATCCCAACTCGTGTATCATATCTGCCACACTCTCCCCTATAACATGATAATACAAAACGAGCTGCCCTTTTTTGCACCCTTTCGATGTCCTCCGTCAATCCCTCCTGGTAAGGATCCCACACCGCGTAGCAATATTCTAACAGAGGACGAACGAGTGTAGTGTAAGCTGTCTCTTTAGTGGACTTGTTGCATCTTCTAAGTGTCCTGCCAATGAAACGCAACCTTTGGCTCGCCTTCCCAACAATATTATCTATGTGGTCCTTCCAACTGAAGTTGTTCGTAATTTGAACACCCAGGTACTTAGTTGAATTGACAGCCTTGAGAATTGTACTATTTATCGAGTAATCAAATTCCAGTGGATTTCTTTTGGAACTCATGTGGATCATCTCACACTTTTCGTTATTTAGCGTCAACTGCCACCTGCCACACCATATAGCAATCTTTTCTAAATCATTTTGCAACTGATACTGGTCTTCAGATGACCTTACTAGACGGTAAATTACAGCATCATCTGCGAACAATCTAAGAGAACTGCTCAGATTGTCACCCAGGTCATTTATATAGATCAGGAACAGCAGAGGTCCCAGGACGCTTCCCTGGGGAACACCTGATATCACTTCAGTTTTAAAAGTAATAAGAAATCTCGAAAGGCGGTGGTGGACTTCAGACTTGGTAGGATACTGGGAAAATTCAGTGTGTCTAAAAAGGAAATTGCATACAAAACACATATGTAACCAATTCTAGAGTACTCCTCATATATGTGTGTGTGTGTGTGTGTGTGTGTGTGTGTGTGTGTGTGTGTGTGTGTGTGTGTGTGTGTGGGACCCCTTTCCAAATTGGACTAACAGGAGCTATTACGCAACAGTAATGGCAAATCCTGGATGGAACAATATGTTCAAAAGGGAAAGGCAAACACTCATGTATAGCAGGCTGACGTGTGGATATTGTACACAGACGAAGGATGACATTAATGATCACAGGTTATTTGACCTATGGGAGAGTGTCACAGAGATATTAAAAAAACCTGGGTGTGCAGATGCTTGGAGATAGACAACTATCCCACAAAGTCCTACTTACAAAGTTTCGAGACTCATTATTAATTGAGTAATCCAGCAATGTACTACAGCCTCCTAGGTATGTATTACTTCTGTAAGGACCACAAAGACAAGATGAAATAGTTACAGCACACACGTAGGCAATTAAGCAATCATTCTTTCCACACACTGTTTGCAAATGGAACAGAAATAAACACTAATAAAGGTGTGTTTACACCTGTGCACCTTGTGTGCTTGTGTTTGCCTCACATGCAGGAAGAGGCGTGCCTCTTTCTCGCCACTAGTGATCAAGATGTTATGTTATATCTTTGGATAAAACCACAAAGGTGAACTTCAGTGCCTGATTTAATAGTCTTTACAGGATATGATAATAATGTCAAGTGATATTCCTGCTTACAGACTGGTACACAATAATTCCTAATGTAATTTCAGTTAAACTATTTGCAGAATTACCACACTGAGTAAAAAAAAAAAAAGATTTCTTTTTGGTTTTACTTACGAAAAGGGAAAGCCTGGCCTCCTGCTGCAAACTCTCCTTCACTTCTTCTTTGAAGTATGCTGCTAGGTACAGGAATTTCTATTGCTTCAATTAACAATGTATTGTCAATTAAAATCATTGAACTTATTCATACAAAGCAAAAATAATCAGCATTTACAACAATTTCAATTGGAAATGAAAATAATTGAACCTCCCTTTGTTACAGCCTTTAAAGTGGATTTTTTTAAGACTCTATGACACGTGTCACTTATAATCTAGAAACATAAAAAATTTATATGAAAGAAACCACTTCAATGTATGTTTTGCTGCTAGCACCTATCATTACAGTCAGTATATGTTTAAACAGATAAAACTTTTGAAGGAGGCCCAAGTAATGGGATGATTAATACCTTTTGGATAATGCATGTGTGAATGTTGTAATAAAACTGGTTATGGTGAGATAAAAGTACTAACCAATCTTGGAACAAATGAAATGAATGATTCCCAGGTTGAAGACTCAAATCGCAGAAATCCACTACCATATAGCTATATGAAAATGTATAAATGTCAACACATATAAAAACTTAATATAATTAGAATGATGATTCTGGATTTCTTAAAAGGTAAGCAATGATAAATAATTATTTGTACATTCAAAAATTATTTGCACAAATACAGCGATGTATGATAGTATTTTCTTTGGTACATGTTGTTAGTGGTAAATCTTTGTCTTTGGGTAGTTAGCAGTAATAGTTTGAAGTGTGAGAATGGATTACAAGCTATGTGTGTTGTGTTAGCACCGTGGTTGATGTTGACTTGTATTGTGAAGTAAAATGAGTGGAAAATGTTGATTTGTATTGTGAAGTGAAATGACTGGTAAAAATACTTGTTCAACACCAGAAAGTCCAACAGTGTTCATATTATTTAACAAAATGAAGCCAAGTCCTCTAGACCAGTATAAAAAGTTACATTTCTGAATGGGCTACCTGCCTACAACTTAAAACAAAGAAGAAGAATAGAAGATGAGTATTATGAAAACTGTTCATTCAAATCCTACCATTATGCAGTGCATCACTATCTCAATGTACCAAGTGCTGTGACAATGTGACCAGCCACCCATATTATTAACTTACTTCAAAATTAATAAATCAGCTCTGGGCTACAAGAGGATGGTGGTGGTTGTCGGAATACTGTGGTGTCGTACAGGATTTTCTGAAACTGAAATGTGAATACTGTGTTGGGCTATTTTTCTTGTTGCAGATTAAAAGTATATATATATATATATATATATATATATATATATATATATATATATATATATATATATATATATATATATATATATAAAACAGAAAGAAACTTCCACATGGGAAAAATATATTAAAAACAAAGATTCCAAGACTTACCAAGCGGGAAAGCGCCGGCAGACAGGCACATGAACAAAACACACAAACACACACACAGAATTACGAGCTTTCGCAACTGGCAGTTGCTTCGTCAGGAAAGAGGGAGGGAGAGGGAAAAATGAAAGGATGTGGGTTTTAAGGGAGAGGGTAGGAGTCATTCCAGTCCCGGGAGCGGAAAGACTTCCCTTAAAACCCACATCCTTTCATTTTTCCCTCTCCCTCCCTCTTTCCTGACGAAGCAACTGCCAGTTGCGAAAGCTCGTAATTCTGTGTGTGTGTTTGTGTGTTTTGTTCATGTGCCTGTCTGCCGGCGCTTTCCCGCTTGGTAAGTCTATATATATATATATATAAATAAAACAGAAGGAAACTTCCACATGGGAAAAATATATTAAAAATAAAGATTCCAAGACTTACCAAGCGGGAAAGCGCCGGCAGACAGGCACATGAACAAAACACACAAACACACACACAAAATTACGAGCTTTCGCAACTGGCAGTTGCTTCGTCAGGAAGGAAGGAAGGAGAGGGAAAAATGAAAGGGTGTGGGTTTTAAGGGAGAGGGTAAGGAGTCATTCCAATCCCGGGAGCGGAAAGACTTCCCTTAGGGGAAAAAAAAAGGACAGGTGTACACTCGCACACACACACACATATCCATCCGCACATACACAGACACAAGCAGACATATTTAAAGGCAAAGAGTTAAGAGCAGAGATGTCAGTCGAGGCGGAAGTACAGAGGCAAAGAAGTTGTTGAAAGACAGGTGAGGTATGAGCGGCGGCAACTTGAAATTAGCGGAGGTTGAGGCCTGGCGGATATCGAGAAGAGAGGATATACTGAAGGGCGAGTTCCCATCTCCGGAGTTCGGATAGGTTGGTGTTGGTGGGAAGTATCCAGATAACTCGGACGGTGTAACACTGTGCCAAGATGTGCTGGCCGTGCATCAAGGCATGTTTAGCCACAGGGTGATCCTCATTACCAACAAACACTGTCTGCCTGTGTCCATTCATGCGAATGGACAGTTTGTTGCTGGTCATTCCCACATAGAAAGCATCACAGTGCAGGCAGGTCAGTTGGTAGATCACATGGGTGCTTTCACATGTGGCTCTCCCTTTGATTGTGTACACCTTCCGGGTTACAGGACTGGAGTAGGTGGTGGTGGGAGGGTGCATAGGACAGGTTTTACACCGGGGGCGGTTGCAAGGGTAGGAGCCAGAGGGTAGGGGAGGTGGTTTGGGGATTTCATAGGGATGAACCAAGAGGTTACGAAGGTTAGGTGGACGGCGGAAAGACACTCTTGGTGGAGTGGGGAGGATTTCATGAAGGATGGATCTCATTTCGGGGCAGGATTTTAGGAAGTCGTATCCCTGCTGGAGAGCCACATTCAAGGTCTGATCCAGTCCCGGGAAGTATTCTGTTACAAGTGGGGCACTTTTGGGGTTCTTCTGTGAGAGGTTCTGGGTTTGAGGGGATGAGGAAGTGGCTCTGGTTATCTGCTTCTGTACCAGGTTGGGAGGGTAGTTGCGGGATGCGAAAGCTGTTTTCAGGTTGTTGGTGTAATGGTCGAGGGATTCAGGACTGGAGCAGATTCGTTTGCCACGAAGGCCTAGGCTGTAGGGAAGGGACCGTTTGATATGGAATGGGTGGTATGTTGATCATGTGCCGAAATGAGATCCATCCTTCATGAAATCCTCCCCACTCCACCAAGAGTGTCTTTCCGCCGTCCACCTAACCTTCGTAACCTCTTGGTTCATCCCTATGAAATCCCCAAACCACCTCCCCTACCCTCTGGCTCCTACCCTTGCAACCGCCCCCGGTGTAAAACCTGTCCTATGCACCCTCCCACCACCACCTACTCCAGTCCTGTAACCCGGAAGGTGTACACAATCAAAGGGAGAGCCACATGTGAAAGCACCCATGTGATCTACCAACTGACCTGCCTGCACTGTGATGCTTTCTATGTGGGAATGACCAGCAACAAACTGTCCATTCGCATGAATGGACACAGGCAGACAGTGTTTGTTGGTAATGAGGATCACCCTGTGGCTAAACATGCCTTGATGCACGGCCAGCACATCTTGGCACAGTGTTACACCGTCCGAGTTATCTGGATACTTCCCACCAACACCAACCTATCCGAACTCCGGAGATGGGAACTCGCCCTTCAGTATATCCTCTCTTCTCGATATCCGCCAGGCCTCAACCTCCGCTAATTTCAAGTTGCCGCCGCTCATACCTCACCTGTCTTTCAACAACTTCTTTGCCTCTGTACTTCCGCCTCGACTGACATCTCTGCCCTTAACTCTTTGCCTTTAAATATGTCTGCTTGTGTCTGTGTATGTGCGGATGGATATGTGTGTGTGTGTGCGAGTGTACACCTGTCCTTTTTTTTTCCCCTAAGGGAAGTCTTTCCGCTCCCGGGATTGGAATGACTCCTTACCCTCTCCCTTAAAACCCACACCCTTTCATTTTTCCCTCTCCTTCCTTCCTTCCTGACGAAGCAACTGCCAGTTGCGAAAGCTCGTAATTTTGTGTGTGTGTTTGTGTGTTTTGTTCATGTGCCTGTCTGCCGGCGCTTTCCCGCTTGGTAAGTCTTGGAATCTTTATTTTTAATATATATATATATATATATATATATATATATATATATATATATATATATATATATATATTTTTTTTTTTGTGAAAATTTTATGTGTACAATCGGCCTAACTACAACTATGAAACAGCAACAACAGAACCAAAAAGAGTTCGCAAACAAGCAGAAGAAAATGATGGAAAATAAAAAGTGAGGTGAACAATTAACAATGTCGATGTTCAATAACAAAGTTAAGCACTGGATATATATTCTCTTTATGTTTTTATTTTTTTGTTGAAGTTTTTCATTATATAATCATTAACAATTACAGTCATTGAACAAGAATCTGAAACAGTGGGGAGTAATACAGACATGGAAGACTTAAGTAATGTTGTGAAAGTAGAACAGAAAAGCTTTTATGATGAAGCAATAGAACAGAAAAAAAGGCGCCAATAAATCAAGGAAATTAGTAAAACAAGATGATAATAATGATATAAGTACCGTGTTGGCATTTTTAATCAAAATGAGTAGTGATAATAAGGATCACTTAATAAAAATGAATAATGACCAGTTTGCAAAAGTTAATGAGCAACTTGAAAACCACAATGAAGAAAGTAAGAAACAGTTCACAGAATTCGGTCATTTCATAGGAGCATTATTTGATTTATACATAAAAGTACAGCTCAAATAAAGGATTTCAATCGAAAAATTGATAGATTAGATGTTCAAGTAGAGTATAAGTGTGTGAGGAAACAAGTACTGTTGACAAAAATATAAATATTGGAATTACGACTACGGAAACTAATGTTGATATGAAACTGGCACTTGCTGAAAGCAGTTTTGGTGAACAGGTGAAGACAGCAGGCAGCAAATTTACAGAAAATGTATTATTAAGTAACAACAAAACCAGCACCCTAGAAAGCAGTGTTTCTGTTCTGTGCAAAAAGATGGAAGAATTGTCCAATGATGTAGTTAATAGAAATCTTTTAACAGTGTTGATACCGTGTTTTGCAACATTCCTTCTCATGTGAAGGTACTTCACACCCTGTAGTCCTTCTGCAGCATTGCAGAGATAATTGTGTGTCTAATATGACAGGTATTATGAAAATCAAGTTTGTTAAAAAGTTTCTAGAAGGTGAAGCATTAAGTTGGGATTATCAGTAGACTAATGATGATATTACCTATGTACTTTTTGAGAAAGGGTTTTTAGATAGATTTTGGTCAGAGACTGAACAAGGTAGAATAAAAAGTGAATTTATCAATGGACCAAATTACAGGGAAGGGTGTCAGAGACTGAACAAGGTAGAATAAAAAGTGAATTTCTCAATGGACCAAATTACAGGGAAGGGTGTAGTAGGATGAACAGTTTTGCAAAAATCAACTTAAAAAATTAGCTCATTTGAGCAAAACTTTCAATGAACTCATTTTGATGCTTTAAAAAGAAGGTTACCAGCTGAGGTACAGTGGAACCTAGTCTATGGGGCAGATGACACAACAGACCATTTTTTGAAATATGTAGATAAATTAGATAGAGTTTTGGAAAAAATTGGGAAACACAACCACAATAGGCCCACACATTTGAAAGAGGTAGTAATCAAAATTGGCACAGTAATAACCTTAACAGGAGGGAACATAGTAACCACAATGGTAACAATTATCATCAGAAGGGACATAGTTGGGTAAATGGTAACAGTTTTCATTCTGGAGAGCAATATGGCAATAGTTGGAACAGAAACTGGAATAGAGATGATAATAGAAACTGGAGGAAATAGGATGGGATATTAATTCAGGAAACAAAAAACTAGCTTGGCCACATTGTCGGTCCGGAAGTTAGGGGCTCATGAGACAAATAACCAAGGAATCAAACATTACACAAATGCTGACACAAAAGGAAAACACTCTAGTGAAATGATAAGGAGCTATCTTAAAGAAGTGTACTATCCTTTTAATATTATATCTGTTGAGAAAGAAGTATGTTCACCAGGTATGGCAAAATATGCAAATAAGGTAACAGAGCACACAGGGATTGGAAAAGAGAATACAGAAGAAATTAATTTATTAGAATTCTGTAACCGGGTAGAGACTTGTCATTTGGCCATTACAGAAGTGTCCAATTCCACCCATCCGCTTTGACCCGTGATGTCATCAATATGGTGGAAATGGGTGTGTTAAGTGTCTCCAATATGATGCCTATGACATCACTACATACTCATGGCAACAAACACAAAAATACATATAAATAAGACAATAACATCTCCCTCCAAAAAATACAATCAAACTAACATGACAACAGCGGGAAGTTGGGGGTTTTAGGGCAGGACAAGCTAAAAAATGAATAAATAAATAAATATGACCCCAAAATCCACAAAACCCGGAAAAAAATTACAACATTCCGCCACACCAATAAAAATCTACAGGAATCGGACAGTTCTCTTGACCTATACAGGTCAAACACAGCTGACGATTCCAGATCACTAACACCTACAACTGAAGCTACGGAAATTAGAATGGGGCTTTCCCTTGACCTGTATACATCAGTGACAGCTGACGATATCAAAACACCAACTACAGCTTAAACTATGAAAATTGGAATCGGACATTTCCCTTGACCATATAGGTCATCCACAGCTGACGATACCAAAACACCAATACCTACAACTAAAACTATGAAAATTGGAATTGGTCATTTCCCTTATGCCAAGCACAACTATTGATACCAAAAAACCAACACCTACAATCTCATGTTCTCACGACAAATACTACACTTCACAAGCTCACCAATCAGTCCAAATAACTGGAGGAATTTAATAACGGACAACATGTCCTCCCTTATCTCCGACCACTACATAGCACTGTTATATTTCATCATCATGTCCATATCAAACAACAGAACCCACACAAGAAATTACACGTCTTACCGCACCATAAACAGCAAACCGATAACACCTAAAGAAAACGCCAAACTCATAAACAACAAAATAAATTGATAACTCACTGAAAAATCTTCCAAA
The DNA here is from genome assembly GCF_023897955.1 of Schistocerca gregaria. Lineage (NCBI taxonomy): Eukaryota > Metazoa > Arthropoda > Insecta > Orthoptera > Acrididae > Schistocerca > Schistocerca gregaria. The sequence goes on along the minus strand of NC_064925.1, from coordinate 496,471,262 downwards.
CCTTACGTCCCGAACAACAAACACTGCCAATGATTTCACACATCCATCACCAAGGCTCAAATGAACCCAGTACAACACATTACCGTCACCACATACACGGACACGCCACCAGAGGGCATCATCAAACACAAAAAGATGACATCTACAAATACAACAAACTCATAAACTCTGTACCATAGTGACATTACACACCGCAACACCCTTACATCACGAATCAAACCAGACAGGTGGAATCAGACACTTCCATTGATCTGTCATTTGTTAAATGCTGAAGTAAATTATATTTGTGATGATTTTGGAATTCAGAAACTGATGGAAGAACCAAGTAAGGAAAAAAGTGAATACTGTATCAATTAACAGCAACTTAAGTGAAACTGGGTATTTAAACAGTAATGAAGTAGGGAATTTAGATGTTGGTAATTTGTGTAGTGATATTGATGATGTTTATGGTATTATTGGATATAATAAATTGAAGGTAAGTGATTATGAATATAGGAATGAAGAAGAAAAGTATTTTGTTTGTTTTAAAGAAGGTATCAGATATTAATAAGGAAATGTGTAGTAGTGCCTGTGACACTGTAGAGGTACCCAAGGACACTGTTAAAGGATTGATGGATGTTAATGACAGTATCACAGCAGTATGAGTGATCATACTAATTCAGTTACCAGTATTATCCTGGTCTGGAATGTATTAATCAGCTACTTTGACAGTGCCATGACTTCCTAAAATCATGCTCTGAAATGAGATCCATTCTGTCTGAAATTTTTCCCATCACACCTAGAATAGTTTTCAGTCACCCTCCCAATCTCCGCAATATTCTTGTCATACCCTATGCTCCTTCTGCACCCACCTCCCTACCCTCTGTCTCCTACCTCTGTGACCATCCCCAGTGCAAGACTTGCCCTGTGCACCCTCCTACCACCACATATAATAGCCTTGCAACTGGTAAAACATATACTATCAAAGGGAGAGCCACTTGCAAAACGACACATGTCATATACTAGCTATTATGTAAACACTGTTCAGCCTTCTACATCAGCATGAGTACCAACAAATTATCAATTAGGGAGAATGGGCATAGGCATAGGGTATATACTGGCAACTCGCAAAATCCTGTTGCAGAGCATGTTCTACAGCATGACATTCATGACCTCAGTGCCTGTTTCACCACTCGCGCCATCAGGATTCTTCCCTCAGACACCAGTTTCTCAGAATCCTTATGGGAGCTAGGATTACAACATGTCCTTGGTTCTTGCCACCCACCTTGCCTTAATTTCTTCCAAGTCAGCTTTTCTTCACTATAACTACTCTCTGCTTCACTCCGTTTTCGTTTTCTACATCTTTCATTGTCTTTTCTGTCTATTTTCATGACCCCACCGCACCTCTGTTATTTACAATGCACATAGCTTTTCACTTTTATTAACTCATGCAAAATGTTTTAGTAATAATATCTGTCTTGCATATTATCCTGTCTTCCACCTTTAAGCTATCAGGTTTTCAAATCTCGCCTGATGCAGTCCCCAACAATCAGTCTTTCCTTCTCATCCCGTACAGTAAGTCTCTCCTGACCCATGGTTTTGGGTGACTTTCCTGAAATCTACCCCTTTCGCTAGACCTCTCCAGTCCTTTTCCTTCACCCTTCTTCCTTCCCCTTCAATCTTTCTGCCTGAAGAAGGAGCCACTGGCTCCAAAAGCTTGCCAATCACAACGGTCTTTTATGTGGGTGTTCTTCCGCCACTTGGTCAGTAGATTTTATATGTATCCAATTAAATAATTCAGTTACCAGTTATGACAATGACAGTAAGATGCTTAATGTTATGAATGAGAATGAATCTTTTTTGTATAACATGTGGTTAAATAATGATGCTATTGAGAAAGATGAAAGATTTAGAACAATGATTTTTAAAAAATCTGTGTTTGACTTTATATCCAGACTGGTTATTGTAAAACAACTTAAAGGTAAGTGTCATAGTGCTGATATACGTGAAACAAGTATACAAGGATTGATGAAACTCTCAGTGACAGTGACAATGATGTCTGTGTTAATTTAATGAAAGTGTACCAAGCCAATGAAAATGGTAAGAAAAGCAGCAATTTTGGAGGCTGTAGTTTTGAACAGATAGAAGACAACCTGCCATTTGAGGATGTTAAGACTGATAAATGTACTGATGTCTGTTCATTAAAGTCAGAGTAGGACCATGGGAAAGCTGTCTGACTCAGGCACCCAAATTTCATGAGTGTATGAATCCTTAAGTAAAAAGTTAAAACATAAGGAGGACTATGTAAAATTGCCTGTAATTGGAGTATGGATTAACAGTGCAACTGGGAAACATAGTAAAGTGGTTAAAAGTCATGCTTTAATAAGTTTTACAACTGAGGCAGTAACTTTTACACATGGATGTTTGATAATTCAAGATCTCAGTGAGGATCTTATCCTTGGCATGGCATGAATAGTTAGTGTAAATTCAGGTTTTGATTGGGGAAAAAAGAAGTTGATTAGCAGTGCACCTGATGGCCAATGTATTTGTACTAATTTTATAAAGTTAGCTATATCTTATGAGGAGGAGAAAATAAATAGTATACAAGTTTTAAAAGATAGTGTATTTGTAGTCAAAGATATTCCAGAATTAATGATGATGTAAATAAAACAGAAAGAAACTTCCACATGGGAAAAATATATTAAAAAAAAAAGATTCCAAGACTTACCAAGCGGGAAAGCGCCGGTAGATAGGCACAATAAATAAAACGCACAAACACACACACAGAATTTCGAGCTTTCGCAACCGGCGGCTGCTTCGTCAGGAAAGAGGGAAGGAAAAGGAAAGTGACGAAGCAGCCGCCAGTTGCGAAAGCTCGAAATTCTGTGTGTGTGTTTGTGCATTTTATTTATTGTGCCTATCTACCGGCGCTTTCCTGCTTGGTAAGTCTTGGAATCTTTTTTTTTTTTTTTTTTTTTTTTTTTTAAAATATATATTCCAGAATTAGATACAGATGATGCAGAATTTAAAGAACTTGTAGACACTAAGATTTCAGAAGGCAAGGGTTAACTGGCAATCAAAAACAGCCATTGGAATCTATGTTGTGGGAGTATAGTGATGTGTTTAGTAATATTCCAGGTAGAGTGAGAGAACATCAGTGTACTTTACAGTAAAACATAACAACCATTGTTCACAAAACCATATTGTATATCTATAACTAAGAGAGCTGCATTTGAGAAAGAATTGCATGATGAAGATTGTATTTGTACTAAATGTACAAAATCAGCTAAATCTTATGAGGAGGATAAAATAAATTGCATACAAGTTTTAAAAGGCAGTGGATTTGTAGTGTAAGATATGGCAGGATTCGATACAGATGAAGAAAAATTTAAAGAACTTGTAGACACGAAGGTTTCAGTAGCCAAAGAATTAACTGATAATCAGAAATGGGCATTGGAATGGAAGTGTGTTACATCATTGAGAGAAGTGTTAGCCCACATAACAACCCATTAGTCACTGTTCCAAAAAGACACGGAGGAGTGAGATTGGTTCTGGATTCTAAGCATTTGCACAAGTATTTTAAGAGAAAAACAGATCACCCTGAAAACATTAATGAACTTTTGCACAAATTTAAAAAATATTCAGATTATGTTTAGTTTGGAATTGACTTCTAGATTTCATCAGGTATCTTTAGCTCCAGAATCATGTAAATATACTGCCTGTCTTTACAGTGGCAGATGTTATCAATACTGAGTAGTACCTTTTGGTTTGAACTCATCTGTAGCTGAATTTATAAGAGCATTAGATCAATAATGTGGCCAAGATTTAGTAGGAAAACTTATAGTTTATGTAGAAGACATTTTGGTAACTAGACAAAATTGGAAAGAGCATTTTGAATAGTTGAAGCAGGTATGCGAAAAATTTAGACAAGGAGGAATGACCCTGAAAGTCGAAAACTAAATTTACTGTTCCTCAACTAAAATTCTTAGGTCATGTAATTACTAGGGAAGGAGTCTTGACAGATCCTGACAAAATTAAAGCAATTTAAGATATTCCAGGACCATGTAGTAGAAAACAATTGAAACCATTTTATGGTTTATGTGGATTTTATCGAAAATTTGTGAATGGAATGCATCCTATTTAAGCAATTTACTTAAAAAGAACACTAATTGGGTTTGGATCCAAGAATGTCAAGAAGCGTTTGAAAACATTAAGAAAGAATTGAGTAATCAAAATTTGTTACACAGACCATTTTGTTTACACACAGATAGTAGTGATTAAGGTTTGGGAGCAGAAGCAGAACTATTTTAGGAAAAATAAGTTAATGGGGAAATCATACATGATCAAGACCATGACAAATGTTACACAGTTACAGAAAAAGAATAAGTAGCTGTTTATTGGGCATTTACTAAATTGAGAACCTATTTGTTGGGACATAAAGTAATTGTATCTTCAGACCACAAAGCATTAAGCTACCTACAGAAATGTAGACTGTATCACAATAGACTTACCAGGTGGGGAATTTACTTGCAACAATTTGATTATGGAATTAAATATATTACAGGTTCAGTCAATGCTGTTGCAGATGCTTTGTCAAGGCTGCCATTCGGTGGAAGTAACGACAATTTTTATCAAAATGAGGAAAACAGAGTTTAAAAACAGATATATGAAGGGTATACATGATGAGAAAATTATTAGGGCAATGTGTAACAAAACTAGAAGAAACCAAAACCATGATTCAAACTGGAGGTCAGTAAAGAGTTGTTTAGGCAAAAGAGGTTATGAGAAATTGGACAGGTTTTATAAAGTATATAAAGAAACACTTTTCAGGAGAGCAGATGTGGATTCTGATGACTGGAAGTTATGTTGGCCAGAGGAAGAAGCTGGGAAGTTGATTAAGTATATACATGAGAGTTATGGACACTGTGGTATTCAAAAATATGTACAAAAGCTACAAGAAAATGTTTATTTGTATAATATGGCTAAAAAGGATAGGAAAGAACTGTCTACTTGCAACAGGTGTCTGGGAGTCAGGGTAAGTAACAGAACTTGTCAAGGTCAGATGCAAAATATAACACCTGAGAAACCAATGGATTTAGTTGTTGTGGATTTTTATGGAAATTTACCATAAGGTAAAAATATTTATTGTTAGTTTTTGTCATGATTGATGTTTTCTCCAAATATATAAAATTATATCCTGTCTGAAAAAGCTACAAGTAAGTAGATTATTGCTAAAACTGAAAAAGATTACTTCAAAAATGAAGGAAAACCTAATTTAATACTCTCAGACAATGGATCACAGTTCGTATTAAAGTGTTGGAAGTCATTAAGAGAAAAATCTTGTGTCAGACACATTTTAATTTCAGTTTATAATTCTTTTTCAAATCAACAGAGACATACACATGTGAAATTAATTGCCTATGTCACACATACTGTAGCCACAAACGTTTTGCATGCTGTGAATACATCAGTGAGTCCATAGATGTAATGAATAGCTTGCAACACAGTTCCACAGGATTTTCACCTTTTTAAGTTATGTTTCACAATAAACCAGCAAATGTAATCTCTGAATTAGCAGATTATCCACCATATATTGTCAAGCCCGCCCAAGAACATGAAGCAGTTGTGAGAGACATCATGACAAAGCAGGGAGGGATACAAAAGAAAAGACACAAAAATAAGGTCAAAATAACTAAGACCAACATTAGAGACTATATTTTTGTTAAATCACATGAGAAATCTAAAATGTTGGCATCTGAGTTAAAAAAGGTTTTCAATATCTGCATATCTGTATTGGTCATTGAGTACCTACATCCTGATGCCTATCAGTTCACTTACCATAAATCTAAAAAGCTTGTTGGACTAAGAAATGTTCCTTCTTTGAAGCCATACAAACAAGAAAGTAAAAATAACTAATGAAAAGGTTTGTTTACTGGAATGTTGCAGAAACAAGATGTTTTCTACCATATGTAAAGAACTATGTGGTTACGGTTTTTCATAAAGTTCTGCCCAAAGAATTTCAAATCTGGTCAGTTTTAGTCATGATATTTGCATAAAAAGACTCTAGAATCCGAAAAATGACCATTACAGCATTTCTTTTTGCTGTCTAGAATTATTTGTCATCCAATGAAACTTTGATATTTCTTGTGTACAAGTTTTGGGAAGGTGTGTGGAAAGCACCACACCATTCCTCACAAAATAACTGCAATTTTTTGTGCTGTATATAATATATTTGTGTTTACCACACTGAAGAGCCACAGAAAAACTGATACACATGCCTAATATTGTGTGGGCTCCCGAGAGCTCACAGAAGTGCTGCAGCACAACATGGTATGGACTTGACTATTATCTGAAGTAGTGCTGGAGGGAGTTGACACCATAAATCCTGCAGGGCTGTCCATAAATTCATAAGAGGATGAGAGAGTGGAGATCTCGTCTGAACAGCATGTTGTAAGGCATCCCAGATATGTTCAATACGTTAATGTCTGGGGAGTTTGGTGGCCAGCGGACATATTTAAGCTCAGAAGAGTGTTCCTGGAGTCATTCTGTAGCAATTCTGGACTGTGGGGTGTCACATTGTCTTGCTGGAATTTCCCAAGTCTGCCGGAATGCACAATGGACTTGAATGGATGCAGGTGATCAGAGAGCACACTTACATATGTGTCATCGGTCAGAGCTGTATCTAGACATATCAGGTGTCCCATATCATTCCAGCTCCACATGCCCCACACCGTTACACACCCTCCACCAGCTTTAACAGTCCCCTGCTGACATGCAGTGTCCATAGATTCGTGAGATTGTCTCCATAACTGTACACATACATCTGGTCTTCCAACCAGGGAACATGTTTCCAGTAATCAACAGTCCAATGTCGGGCTCAGGCAAGGCGTAAAACTTTGTCTCATGCAGCCATCAAGGGTACAGGGTGGGTTTCTGGCTTCAAAAGCACATGTCGATGATGTTTTATTGAATGGTTTGCCTGCTGACAGTTGTTGATGGGCCAGCATTCAAATCTGCAGCAATTTGTAGAAGGGTTGCACTTCTGTCATGTTGAACGATTCTCTTCAGTCGTCATTGAACCCGTTCTTGCAGGATCTTTTCCCAGCCGCAGTGATATCAGAAATTTGATGTATAGCCATATTCCTGATATTCACGGTACACTTGTGAAATGATCGTACAGAAAAATTGCCACTTCATCGCCACCTCAGAGATGCTGTCTCTCATCACTCGTACATCGACTATAGCACCATGTTCAAACTCACTTAAATCTTGATAACCTGCCATTGTAGCAGCAGTAACTGATATAATAACTGTGTCAGACACTTGTTGTCATGTATAGGTGTTGCCGACCACAGTGCCATATTCTGACTGTTTACGTTCTCTGTATCTGAATAATAAAAGTGTTGTGAAAATGTGACCAGCTGCCCAAATTATTAACTTACTTTGTGACATCCCCCCCATGAACCAAGGACCTTGCCGTTGGTGGGGAGGCTTGCGTGCCTCAGCGATACAGATAACTGTACCGTGGCTGCAACCACAATGAAGGGGTATCTGTTGAGAGGCCAGACAAACACGTGGTTCCTGAAGAGGGGCAGCAGCCTTTTCAGTAGTTGCAGGGGCAACAGTCTGGATGATTGACTGATCTGGCCTTGTAACACTAACCAAAACAGCTTCACTGTGCTGGTGCTGCGAATGGTTGAAAGCAAGGGGAAACTACAGCCGTTATTTTTCCCGAGGGCATGCAGCTTTACTGTATGGTTAATGATTATGGTGTCCTCTTGGGTAAAATATTCCGGAGGTAAAATAGTCCCCTATTCGAATCTCCGGGCGGGGACTACTCAGGAGGACGTCATTATCAGGAGAAAGAAAACTGGCGTTCTACGGATCGGAGCGTGGAATGTCAGATCCCTTAATCGGGCAGGTAGGTTAGAAAATTTAAAAAGGGAAATGGATAGGTTAAAGTTAGATATAGTGGGAATTAGTGAAGTTCGGTGGCAGGAGGAACAAGACTTTTGGTCAGGCGAATACAGGGTTCTAAATACAAAGTCAAATAGGGGTAATGCAGCAGTGGGTTTAATAATGAACAAAAAAATAGGAATGCGGATAAGCTACTACCAAAAGCATAGCGAACGCATTATTGTGGCCAAGATAGACATGAAGCCCATGCCTACTACAGTAGTACAAGTTTATATGCCAACTAGCTCTACAGATGACGAAGAAATTGGAGAAATGTATGACAAAATAGTAGAAATTATTCAGGTGGTGAAGGAAGCCTAAAATTTAATAGTCATGGGTGACTGGAATTCAGTAGTAGGAAAAGGGAGAGAAGGAAACATAGTAGGTGAATATGGATTAGGGCTAAGAAATGAAAGAGGAAGCCACCTGGTAGAGTTTTGTACAGAGCTTGACTTAATCATAGCTAACACTTGGTTCAAGAATCATGAAAGAAGATTGTATACATGGAAGAATCATGGAGATACTAGAAGGTATCAGATAGATTATATAATGGTAAGACAGAGATTTAGGAACCAGGTTTTAAATTGTAAGACATTTCCAGGGGCAGATGTGGACTCTAACCACAATATATTGGTTATGAACTGTAGATTAAAACTGAAGAAACTCCAAAAAGGTGGGAATTTAAGGAGATGGGACATGAATAAACTGACTAAACCAAAGGTTGTACAGAGTTTCAGGGAGAGCAAAAGGGAACAATTGACAGGAAATGGGGAAAGAAGTACAGTAGAAGAAGAAGGGGTAGCTCTGACGGATGAAGTAGTGAAGGCAGCAGAGGATCAAGTAGGTAAAAAGACAAGGGCTAGTAGAAATCCTTGGGTAACAGAAGAAATATTGAATTGAACTGATGAAAGGAGAAAATATAAAAATGCAGTAAATGAAGCAGGCAAAAAGGAATACAAACGTCTCAAAAATGAGATCGACAGAAAGTGCAAAATGGCTAAACAGGGATGGCTAGAGGACAAATGTAAGGATGTAGAAGCTTATCTCACTAGGGGTAAGATAGATACTGCCTACAGGAAAATCAAAGAGACCTTTGGAGAGAAGAGAACCAAGTGTATGAATATCAAGAGCTCAGATGGCAGCCCAGTTCTAAGCAAAGAAGGGAAGGCAGAAAGGTGGAAGGAGTATATAGAAGGTTTATACAAGGGTGATGTACTTGAGGACAATATTATGGAAATGGAAGAGGATGTAGATGAAGACGAAATGGGAGATACGATACTGCGTGAAGAGTTTGACAGAGCACTGAAAGACCTGAGTCGAAACAAGGCCCCCAGAGTAGACAACATTCCATTAGAACTACTGACGGCCTTGGGACAACCAGTCCTGAGAAAACTCTACCAGCTGGTGAGCAAGATGTATGAGACAGGCGAAATACCCTCAGACTTCAAGAAGAATATAATAATTCCAATCCCAAAGAAAGCAGGTGCTGACAGATGTGAAAATTACCGAACTATCAGTTTAATAAGCCACGGCTGCAAAATACTAACGCGAATTCTTTACAGACGAATGGAAAAACTGGTAGATGCAGACCTCGGGGAGGATCAGTTTGGATTCCGTCGAAATGTTGGAACACGTGAGGCAATACTGACCTTACGACTTATCTTAGAAGAAAGATTAAGAAAAGGCAAACCTACGTTTCTAGCATTTGTAGACTTAGAGAAAGCTTTTGACAATGTTGACTGGAATACTCTTTTTCAAATTCTAAAGGTGGCAGGGGTAAAATACAGGGAGCGAAAGGCTATTTATAATTTGTACAGAAACCAGATGGCAGTAATAAGAGTCGAGGGGCATGAAAGGGAAGCAATGGTTGGGAAAGGAGTGAGACAGGGTTGTAGCCTCTCCCCGATGTTATTCAATCTGTATATTGAGCAAGCAGTAAAGGAAACAAAAGAAAAATTTGGAGTAGGTATTAAAATTCATGGAGACAAAGTAAAAACTTTGAGGTTCGCCGATGACATTGTAATTCTGTCAGAGACGGCAAAGGACTTGGAAGAGCAGTTGAACGGAATGGACAGTGTCTTGAAAGGAGGATATAAGATAAACATTAACAAAAGCAAAACGAGGATAATGGAATGTAGTCAAATGAAATCAGATGATACTGAGGGAATTAGATTAGGAAATGAGACACTTAAAGTAGTAAAGGAGTTTTGCTATTTAGGAAGTAAAATAACTGATGATGGTCGAAGTGGAGAGGATATAAAATGTAGACTGGCAATGGCAAGGAAAGCGTTTCTGAAGAAGAGAAATTTGTTAACATCGAATATAGATTTATGTATCAGGAAGTCGTTTCTGAAAGTATTTGTTTGGAGTGTAGCCATGTATGGAAGTGAAACATCGACGATAACTAGTTTGGACAAGAAGAGAATAGAAGCTTTCGAAATGTGGTGCTACAGAAGAATACTGAAGATAAGGTGGATAGATCACGTAACTAATGAGGAGGTATTGAATAGGATTGGGGAGAAGAGAAGTTTGTGGCACAACTTGACTAGAAGAAGGGATCGGTTGGTAGGACATGTTTTGAGGCATCAAGGGATCACAAATTTAGCATTGGAGGGCAGCGTGGAGGGTAAAAATCGTAGAGGGAGACCGAGAGATGAGTACACTAAGCAGATTCAGAAGGATGTAGGTTGCAGTAGGTACTGGGAGATGAAGCAGCTTGCACAGGATATAGTAGCATGGAGAGCTGCATCAAACCAGTCTCAGGACTGAAGACAACAACAACAACAACAAGTTTAGTGCATAATAGTTACTTCGTTCTTTATTTATTTACCAGAAAGCACAAATGTGCAAGGCTACTGGCCGTGGCAGTCAAAGCTAAGAAGGAAATTGTATTGGTTTTATGTAAAAGAATTTATGTAATGGGTATTATTGTTGGATATTTTTATTGATATGATTATGAATATTATTGTTACTTTATTTAGAATGTGAAAGTGGTCAAGCTTTGATTATTTAAATATGTTAAGATATAAAATAATGCAGATTAAGCTGTAGCCAATCAGATGGACAGCTTCAGAAAAAGGAACTGCACTAGTCAGTTGAGCAAAGATTTTCAGGGCAGGGGAAACGTGGCTGGGGGCAGACAGAGGACAGTGATGGTGAAGATGCGAAAGTGGACAGTCAGTCTTTAGGTAGCTAGGAAGTGAAACAACTTAGAAAATTTCACGTTGTGTGATATCACGGGACTTAGTCCTGAGCGGTGAGCACCTGCACATCTGGTGTGAACTCTCACTTTTCATGTGGTTAACTAGATGGAGTATTGGACTCGTAATTCGCGATGAGATTGTGAATGATCAAACTGTGTCAAATGGATATGTGCTCGAGTGTAATAACAATTCTGAATACAACCAATTTTGTTATAGTTTGCTTTCTGAATAAACATTACTCTAACCAAATCGCAAGTGTGTGGCCTACATCATTTATGGGTCATTATGTTAGTTCCTGATATTATTATTACTGTTATTATATGTTATGTTAACTTTGTATTTTGCTAATTTGGCAACAGCCAGACAATTTAACCAAAGGGTCACAAGTGTCTAATTTAGGGTGTGTAATGTGATACATACAGTTCAACCTCTAGATGGGTCTGAGCCTAGACATTTCAACGAAGAAGAACCGCTGGCCAGGTGGCCGAGCAGTTCTAGGCACTACAGTCTGGAACCGCGCGACCGCTACAGTTGCAGGTTCGAATCCTGCCTCGGGCATGGATGTATGTGATGTCCTTAGGTTAATTAGGTTTAAGTAGTTCTAAGTTCTAGGGGACTGATGCCCTCAGAAGTTAAGTCCGATAGTGCTCAGAGCCTTTTTTTCTTCTTCCTTTCTCTCTCTCTCTCTCTCTCTCTTTTAAGAAGAACCACACATGAGACAACATCTTTGGGATGTTAGCTCCCATTATGCTGATGTTAAAGGCTGAACAGTTTTTACAAAACAGCTGGTAGATGAGATGTGCTGTTTCATATGTGCCTCTCCCGTTGATAGTATACTGAACACTTTGCTAGTTACAGGGCCAGTATAGGTGGTGGTAGGAGGGAGCGCTGGGCAAGTCTTGCAGCGCGGACATTCACAGGGGTAGCAGCTATAGGTTAGGGAGATGCATGCACAAGGATATTGCAGAGATTGGTAGGGTGATGAAAAGCTATTCTAGATATGATGGGAAAGAACCTCAGAGAGAATTGATCTCATTTCAGGGCACACTTTTATGAACTCATAGCCTCGTCGAAGTAGTTGCTTAATACATTCAAGACAAGGATAATACTGAGTGACAAGTGGTGTGCTCCAAATTTGTTTTTTGGAGTGATCATCAGTAACAGGACTGGTTTTGATGGACCAGGAAATCTGCTTTTGAACTAGGCTGATTGGGTAATTATGTCCAGTGAAGGCTGAAGCGAGAATGGTGGCGTACTGCTGTAAAGAGACTGCATCCAAACAAATGCGTTTGCCTCAAATTCTGTGGATGTATGGGAGGGAACATTTGATATGGAAAGGATGGAAATGGTCAAAATATTGTTGTTTGTTAGTAGGTTTTATGTGGACAGAAGTGTGTAGCTGGCCACCAGTGAGGACAAGATCAACATTAAGGAAAGTGGTATGGTATTTGGAATACAACCATGTGAAATTTAATTGGGAGATTACAGGAATTTTAACAGGTCATCTTCACAATGAGTCTGTATGGTAAAGATGTCATCAATGTACTTAAACCAAACCAGGAGCTCAAGACTTATGGATCCCAGGAAAGCCCCCTCTGAGGGACCAATGAAAAGGCTGGCATAGGAAGGAGCTGTCCTGGTTTCCATTGCCATATCCATAATCTGTTTGTATGTCTACTCCTCAAAAGTGAAGTAGTTGTTGATAAGTATAAAGTTCATTAAGGTCTATTGGAGGGATGTCATAGGTTTGGAATCAGGTGGGTGCTGACTGAGGAAATGTTAAGCAGCAGAGCAACCACGTACATGGGGGATGTTGGTATAGAGGGAGGTGGTATCAATGGTGACAAGCAACGTTTGATGGGTGCTTTAAGGCCAGCAACTATAGTATGGCCAGAATGATAGGCTTTGAGGATGTTAGGAAGAAGGTAAAAGGTGGGGCTTGGTTCTGTGTGGGATGAGAAGTTGTATGGATTGAGGAGTTTGTCCTTGTGAGGGGCCTGAGGTTTTAAGGAGGGACTGCAGGTCAGTTTGAATCACAGAGATGGGATATTGATGGCATGTGCTGTATGCAGAGGTGTCAGACAGCTGGCATACATCTTCACTAATATACTCCGAAAGATAACGATGGAGTCATCAGCTTTAATGGAATGGAGAGTCTGGAGTTCTGCAGAGGACAGGTTAGGGTCATGTTGTAGGGACCTGGAGAAGGGTTGTGAAGCAATGCTGGATGTAAGGAGAATGGAAGGCTTATAAGTGATGATTTTGAAGTAGGGGTGGTGTAGCAAGATGGGATCATGGTTTGAACTGTTCAAGACAGTGTTCAATGTCAGGTTTGCTGTTGGAAAGGTTTTGAGGCTGGGTTGCAAACTGATATTTCCAGTTGATATTATGTGAGCAGGAAAGTAGGTCTTTCACCAAAGAACCATGGTCAAATGCAGGTTTAGAGCTGAAAGTGAAACCCTTGGCTAATACAGATAATTCAGGGGCAGGAGAGTGCTTTAGATGAGAGGTTGAGGACACTGTACTGTTGTGACTGTTTCTTGTGATTATGATTGGTCTAGGAGGCAGTGGTGAAGGTTGCGGAATATTAAGGAGGTTGGTCAAGCTCAGTTTATAGGAGAGGAGTGGTAGTTGATCATGTGATTGTTTGGGGAGCTGCAGAGGGACAGGAAGGAAAACACCACTGTTTAGGTAGTTTAGGAGAAGGTGGGATAGATTTTTAAAGTGATATCTTGCATGCTGTTGCAGTTTGAAGTTGGCATGGTGGATGATACCATCCAAAGAAACACGAGGGGCAGATAACTGCATGATTTTGTAAAAGAAGAGAAGTCTGGTGGAATGGAAATTGGCTGATGAGGCATATAGGTCACACATTAGCCGGATAAGAGCAAGAGGCTGCTTTATTTGAAACTGTAAAAGAGCCTGGTGTAGAGTAGGATTACAACCAGAAACAGGGACTTTCAATGTTAGGCCTATTGGAGTAACTACAAAGGACAAGCAGGTCTCAAGAAACCTTAGTTTTGATAATGCAAAAGCATGCTTTCAAAGAGAACAGGTGTAATATGTAATTGGATTCTTTACGGGAAGAGATGGCAATTTGTAGTGTTAGAAATTTTGGGAGTGGCAAAAAAGATAAGCAGCAGGTGGATAAAATATAGAAAATGGGAAAAAAGCAAGGAAAATTTCAGGAAAAATCAGAGAAATGTATATGAAAATCATGAGAACAAACAATGTTTAATAAGAGGTAATGAGTGGGCAAGAATTCCTCACCAGAAAAGTGGTGAATATGATACAGAGGAAAAAAGTAATTGCTTGGGATAGTCGTTAAAAAGAGACAAAATTTTGAAATCTGGGTACACCAAAACAGAAAGTCATAGGAGAAAATGTAAAATACTTAGCTTGACAATTAAAGTAATGTAGGAGGTGGCAGTAAAAGTCAATCAGAGTGGTTTGGCATAAAACAAACACACAAAAATGTGAAAGTATTATGTATAAACAAGTTAAGTGGAGGGTGGGAAAAAACTAGCTGTCACATTTGCAAATTAATTGGCAAAAGAAGAACAGGAGAAGGCCCTGCAGTGAAGTGAACTGTAAATTGTTACATGCAAATCCATAAATAAGAATGGTACTGTTATGGGTGATTAAAAATGTAAACTATTCTGTCTTGCATATTAGCCTGTCTTCCACCTTTAAGCTCTCATGTCTTCAAATCACATCCAATGCAGTCCCCAACAATCAGTCTCTAGTTTTTATCCTGTCTGGTAAGTCTCCCCTGACTCACAGTTCTGAGTGACTTTCTGGAAATCTACCCCTTTTCTTAGATGTCTCTGGTCCTTTTGCTTCACCCCTCTTCCTTCCTCTTCAGTCTTTTTGCCTGAAGAAGGAGCCACTGGCTCTGAAAAGCTTGACTAGTTATAATATTTTATGAGTGTGTTCTGCCACTGCTTGGTGAGTAGATTTTCTTTTTTTATCTATCAAGAGACGGAGAGGGAGAGGGAGAGGGAGAGGGAGAGGGAGAGGGAGAGGGAGAGGGAGAGGGAGGGGGAGGGAGGGTGGGAGAGAGAGGGAGGGGGAGAGAGGAAGAGGGTTAAAGCTGTTCTCAATTCAAAGGTTGTTTTGAATGTTGGATTACTTTACTAGGCTTGATCCTTTTGGTGATGGTATCCCTTTGTCTCTCTCCAACCTTTGAACTGACTCACCTGTTGTAGGGGGACTTACAGTTTGATGTTTGAAGGGTGCAAAAAAGGGCAGCTCATTTTGTATTATCACATAATAGGGGAGAGAGTGTGGCAGATATGATATGCGAGTTGGGATGGAAGTCATTAAAGCAAAGACGTTTTTCGTCGTGGCGAGATCTATTTACGAAATTTCAGTCACCTACTTTCTCTTCCAAATGCGAAAATATTTGTTGAGCCCAACCTACATAGGTAGGAATGATCATCAAAATAAAATAAGAGAAATCGGAGCTCGAACAGAAAGGTTTAGGTGTTCGTTTTTCCCGCGCGCTGTTCGGGAGTGGAATGGTAGAGAGATAGTATGATTGTGGTTCGATGAACCCTCTGCCAAGCACTTAAATATGAATTGCAGAGTAGTCATGTAGATGTAGATGTAGATTCTGATCCATGGCGCAACTTGACATTTTTCGCATTAACAAATTATTGCCAGAGATGAAAAAGTGCTAAGTGACAGAAATAAACTTAAGCCTAATTGGAGGTTGAATCTCAGCTCATTGGAATTGTAGTCTGGCAGCTACCCAATCAGCAACAGTGATATTTGTATCTTATCATATGCTAAAGGTGGAGAAATTTTGCAGTCTCTCTTTGAAAGGGGACTATGGCACAAACCTCACCTCTCTTTCTTAAGTAAGAGTTGGTTAGTTAGGAAATATAACCGCCTACAGTGCTCATCCAGCACTTGAGTAGTTGCCTTTGAAAGCGTTCCAGGTTTCAGAAGCCAAAGTTTTCCAAACAGTTAATGCGTTCTCCTTTCACTGTGGTCTTAAATTACTGCAAGAATAAACAGTTCTCCCTCTTTACACATGTGCATTACCGATTGTGGTACAGAAAAAAAATTCTCACACAAAGATGTGTTTCTTATACTGATGCAAATCCTGTCCATACAGCAGAATTACTGA
Source organism: Schistocerca gregaria (assembly GCF_023897955.1). Lineage (NCBI taxonomy): Eukaryota > Metazoa > Arthropoda > Insecta > Orthoptera > Acrididae > Schistocerca > Schistocerca gregaria. Next base: position 496,454,990 of record NC_064925.1, on the reverse strand, counting down.
AATTTATAATGATCACATACTGCTGCTATATTGTCCTTATCCTGCTTCCCCTGAAATTACATACTTTATTTCTCACCTGTCACCTGCTATTAAACATGGAAAACGTTTTGAAAATGCCTGAAAAGAGTTTAAAATGAAGTTATTTTGTGAGGTCAGCGGTGCTTTTAGACTGTAGAAAATAGCATACACATTTTTCTTGCTGTTTTAGGATTTGATCATCCAGGAGTCTCTGACATTGCAGAAGTAATCTCAAGCATTACTGTTTCTAGTTTTACTCTGTTGCCAACTTACATAACTGCCACTCTATTACATATGATGTGAGCTGACAAAAAGTACATGACAAAAATGGCTCACCTCCATTAAAATTACATTGCAAATTCAACTGTTAACTCTTCACGAAAAGCTTTGGCATTATGTTAAGCTGAACTAATTATTCTCTCTGGACATGCCAACTCCAGACATTTACATTGTTTACTCCTTGCACCAGTCACTGTAAACATAAAATAAGTTAAAACGGTTTATTATTGGTATACTTTGTTTTGAGGTTCTGTGTTTTAGGTAACACTGATACTCATAGAATGATTTACTCACTTTTCATTTGAATTCTCTTCACTTTCCAGCTGAGTCTCGGAACTCTGGGCCTGTATGGAAACTGCTGTTTAAAACCAACTCAGGAGTAAATTGCTTAAGAAATAATATTATAAATTAAACTAAAACCCCTGTACAACTATGACTCATGATTCACTAGTATTTGAAACCAGTTATTGATTTGTCTTGTAATTTAACAGTGAATCTAAACCCAAACAAAATAAAAGCAAATTACAGCAGCAACTCTCTTCAGTAGGAATCATTCTCCAGAGTGATGCTGACTTCATTGCATGTGCTATTAAGTTCTATACTTTCCCTTTGTCCATTAAAATGCAGTTAAAGACTCTGCTGGCACAAAGCTAAAAAAACAGAGTTAGTCAATACGTTAGATAATGTGAAACCTATGTTCAAAAAATAAAACAGTACAAGGTACAAGACAGTTGATAATTGTCCCTTTATTCTCCCCTACCACCCAGTGTGTATGTGCAGGGTGAGGGGGAGGGGATGGATGGTCGGGGTGTTTTCTTTTGCGAGGCAGACACCTGAATCTCTACAATTTGTCACACACATGAGTGTAAGTGACTTCTTTGTGAAAAGGCTGCATGTTTTCAGATAAGCCTTTTCTACTTCAAAATTCAGCCTCTGCATATTACTTCAGGAGGAAACTCTTGAATATCTGATCCATACGAATGACTGCTGCTGTTATGCTAAATATTTTTTATTTTTATTTATTTATTTATTAGTTGTTCCATGGGACCAAATTAAGGCGAAGTCTCCGTGGTCATGGAACGAGTCAATACATGAAATTATAACATGATAGTAGAAACAAGTAAAATCAAATACAAGAAACGTATTCAGGTGACAATTTGTAAGTTTAAATAAAGAAAACCAACAATGTAACAATGGAATTTGCTTAATTTTTCAGCTCTTCCAGGACCTGCTTGACAGAATAGAAGGAGTGAGCCATGAGGAAACTCTTCAGTTTAGACTTAAAAGTGTTTGGGCTACTGCTAAGATTTTTGAGTTCTTGTGGTAGCTTATTGAAAATGGATGCAGCAGAATAGTGCACTCCTTTCTGCACAAGAGTCAAGGAAGTGCATTCCACATGCAGATTTGATTTCTGCCTAGTATTAACTGAGTGAAAGCTGCTAACTCTTGGGAATAAGCTAATATTGCTAACAACAAACGACATTTAAGAAAATATATACTGTGAGGGCAATGTCAGAATTCCCAGGCTATTGAATAGGGGTTTAATTCCCAGACTATTGAATAGGGGTTGACAAGAGGTTCTCGAACTCACACCACATATAACTCGAACAGCCCATTTTTGAGCCAAAAATACCCTTTTTGAACCAGAAGAATTACCCCAAAAAATAATACCACATGACATAAGCGTATGAAAATATGCGAAGTAGACTACTTTTCGTGTTGAACTGTCACTTATTTCAGATACTGTTCTAATGGTAAGTAAAGCATCATTTAGTTTCTAAACAAGATCCTGAACATGGGCTTTCCACAACAGCTTACTATCTTTCCGAACACCTAGGAACTTGAACTGTTCTGTCTCACTTATAATATGCCTATTCTGTCTGATCAAAATATCAGTTCTTGTTGAATTGTGAGTTAGAAACTGTAAAAATTGAGTCTTACTGTGATTTAGCATCAAATTATTTTCCACAAGCCAAGAACTTATTTCATGAACTACATTATTTGATAATGTTTCAATATTACACACAATATCCTTCACTACCAAGCTGGTGTCATCAGCAAACAGAAATATTTTTGAATCACCTGTAATACTAGAAGGCATATCATTTATATAAATAAGAAACAGCAGCGGCCCCAGCACTGACCCTAGGGGAATGCCCCACTTAACAGTGCCCCATTGGGACTGAACATCACTATCACTCTCAGTATTGCAAAGAATTACCTTCTGCTTTCTGTTCTTAAAGTAAGAGGCGAACCAATTGTAAGCTACTCCCCTTACTCCATAATGGTCCAACTACTGCAGTAATATTTTGTGGTCAACACAGTCAAAAGCCTTCGTTAAATCAAAGAAAACACCTACGTTTGCAACCTTTTATTTAATCCGTTCAAAACCACACAGAGAAAAGAGAATATAGCATTTTCAGTTGTTAAACCATTTCTAAAACCAAACTGTACATTTGACAGCAAATTATGTGAATGTAAATGCTCCAGTAACCTTGTATATACAACCTTCTCGATAACTTTAGATAACCGATGGCATAGAAATAGGTCTATAATTGTCAACTTATCCCTGTCTCCCTTTTTATAAAGTGGCTTCACTACCGAGTACTTTAATCGGTCAGGAAACCGACTACTCCTAAGGGAAAAGTTACAGATATGGCTAAGTACTGGGCTAACATACATAGAACAATACTTCAGTATTCTGCTAGATACCCAGTCATATCCATGAGAGTTCTTGGTCTTTAGTGATTTAATTATTAACTTAATCTCCCTCTTGTCAGTATCATGGAGTAGCATTTCAGGTAACAGTCTTGGAATACTTTTTTCTATGAGCGCTATATTATTCCCTGTTGGGACTAGGTTTCTGTTTAGTTCACCTGCTATATTAAGAAAGTGATTACATATATGTGACTTATCAGTAACCCGGACATTCCCACTACGCACTGATTCTATATCCTTGACCTGTCCCTGCAGACCAGCCACTTCCTTTACGACTGACCATATGGTTTTAATTTTATCTTAGATTTAGCTATTCTATCTGCATACTACATACTTTTTGCCTTCCTAATAATTTTTTAAGCACCTTACAATACTGTTTGTAATGGGCTGCTGCATTTAGATTTTGACTGTTTCTAATGTTTTGATATCATTGCCATTTTGTTCTACAGGATATTCTTATCCCTCTAGTCAGCCACCCAGGCAGCCTGTTTATGCTAGTACCCTGTTTTGAACGTTCTAATGGAAAGCAACTTTCAAAGAGCACGAGAAAAATCTTGAGGAAAGCATTATATTTATCGTCTACTGTATCAGCACTATACATCTTGCCACTCTTGTTCCTTGATAAGGTTTACATAGGTCTCTACAACAACTGGATCAGCTTACCTAAAAAGTTGATAACTATATTTAACATGTGTTGCAGCACAAAAATCTTTTAGAGTTAAAACTTGTGCATCATGCTCTGAAAGGCCATTCACTTTTTTGCTAACAGAATGCCATTCTAGTAATGAGGAATGAACAAACATGTTGTCTATGGTTGTTCTAGTGTTCCCTTGCACTCTCTTTGGAAAGAATACATTTTGCATAAGATTATGTGAATTAAGGAGGTCTACCAGCATCCTTTTCCTTGCACAACCACTTACACAATTAATATTGAAGTCACCACATATAACTAACTTTTTGTATTTCCTATAAAGTGAACCAAGAACCTCCTCCAGCTTTAGCAAAAATGTTGTGATATCGGAGTCTGGGGATCTATAAATAACAACAGTTAGAAGTTTAACTCCACTAATAAATTGGATGTCTCTCCTAAGTGTCATGAGCTGCATGTTCTCTGGTTTTTCAGTATTTTGCAATTTATTTTCTCCATTGTATAAGTAGAGTGACAGATAGGCAAAATACTCTCAGACTTCAAGAAGACAAATAATCCCAAACAAGCAAGTGCCAACAGGTGTGAATATTACCAAAGCATCAGTTTGCAAAATATTGACGTGTATTGTTAACAGAAGAAAGGAAAAACTGGTAGTATGTTCTTCAGGGATGATAAGATTGTGTTCTAGAGAAATATCTGAAAATGCAAGGCAATGCTGACTCTGCTACTGTTACAAGACACACCATAGTGCCAGTAGTGTCAGTGTCGCCCTAACCGCCGTCTGCTTCACGTCTGCTGTGCAGCGAGCTACCTTAATTTAAGTATTATCTGTATTTTTCTTACTTGTCACTTCTTCTTCTGCGTGTTTTTGCTTTTAGGAAGCTTTAATAGTAGAGTGCTATTAAGTGTTCCATAGATCTCGTGTTTGTTTTGAATACAGTCAGAGAGAGTCCCTTTAGTCAGCCATAGTGCCAGTAGTGTCAGTGTCGCCCTAACCGCCGTCTGCTTCACGTCTGCTGTGCAGCGAGCTACCTTAATTTAAGTATTATCTGTATTTTTCTTACTTGTCACTTCTTCTTCTGCGTGTTTTTGCTTTTAGGAAGCTTTAATAGTAGAGTGCTATTAAGTGTTCCATAGATCTCGTGTGTGTTTCGAATACAGTCAGAGAGTCCCTTTAGTCAGCCATAGTGCTCGTAGTGCTAGTGTTTGTTTTCAATACCGTCCAGAGACAGGTAGTGCTATTTTCCTTGTTTCTACAAGAAGTGGTTAGCAATCACAGTTTAGTCAATAATCAACCGCCTTTAGTGAATTAGCAGTCTAGTTAAAAGCCGATTAACACTCTATAGTAAATTGATTTCTTAGGATGGCTAGGATGTGTGGCTGCTGTGTACGGACGCAGGAGGAGCTGGCCACTCTTCGCGAACAGCTGAGCGTGTTGATGGCTGCGGTCAGCCGTCTTCAGGCTGCTGCCTCGGAGTGTGGCGGCAGTGGGGAGTCTGGTGCGTCGCATGGTGCACCCCAGGTGTTACATGCTTCACCCACTGTCCCTGCTGTCGAGACATCTTCGCGGGTACCGGGCGCGGTTGGGCCACCCTCTCCCCAAGGGGAGTGGCGGGTTCAGCGGCGTTCGCGGCGCACGAGGCGGAGGGTCAATGTGGAGGCTGGCCGTGTGGCATCGCCCGCTCTGCCTGTGAGTGGACATGTGGCTGCTCCTTCAGCAAGGTCCGAGCAGGCACACGGGGGGAGGGGTTTATTAGTTATTGGGAGCTCCAACGTTAGGCGGGTGATGGAGCCCCTTAGGAAAATAGCGGAAAGGTCGGGGAAGAAGGCCAGTGTTCACTCTGTCTGCTTGCCGGGGGGTCTCATCCGAGATGTGGAGGAGGCCCTACCGGCGGCGATAGAGAGCACTGGGTGCACCCGACTGCAAATTGTTGCTCATGTCGGCACCAATGACTCTTGCCGTCTGGGTTCAGAGGTCATCCTCAGTTCGTACAGGCGGTTGGCGGAGTTGGTGAAGGTGGAAAGCCTCGCTCGCGGGGTGGAATCAGAGCTAACTATTTGTAGTATCGTTCCGAGAACCGATCGCGGTCCTCTGGTTTGGAGCCGAGTGGAAGGCTTAAACCAGAGGCTCAGACGATTCTGCGGAGAGCTGGGGTGCAAATTTCTCGACCTCCGCTATCGGGTGGAGAAATGTAGGGTCCCCCTGAATAGGTCAGGCGTGCACTACACGCCGGAAGCGGCTACGAGGGTAGCGGAGTACGTGTGGAGTGCACATGGGGTTTTTTTAGGTTAGAGAATTCCCTCCCTAGGCCCGACAAGACGCCTCCTGAGACGCGGCAAGGCAGGAGTAGGCAAAATGCAACAAGGAATAACAATATTAATGTGCTAATAGTAAACTGCAGAAGCGTCTATAGAAAGGTCCCAGAACTGCTCTCATTAATAAACGGTCACAACGCCCATATAGTACTAGGAACAGAAAGTTGGCTGAAACCAGACGTAAACAGTAATGAAATCCTAAACTCTGATTGGAATGTATACCGCAGAGATAGGCTGGACAGTGAAGGGGGAGGCGTGTTTATAGCGATAAGAAGTGCAATAGTATCGAAGGAAATTGACGGAGATTCGAATTGTGAAATGATTTGGGTGAAGGTCACGGTTAAAGCAGGCTCAGACATGGTAATTGGATGTCTCTATAGGCCCCCGGGCTCAGCAGCTGTTGTGGCTCAGCACCTGAAGAATAATTTGGAAAATATTTCGAGTAGATTTCCCCACCATGTTATAGTTCTGGGTGGAGATTTTAATTTGCCGGATATAGACTGGGAGACTCAAACGTTCATAACGGGTGGCAGGGACAAAGAATCCAGTGAAATATTTTTAAGTGCTTTATCTGAAAACTACCTTGAGCAGTTAAACAGAAAACCGACTCGTGGCGATAATATATTAGACCTTCTGGTGACAAACAGACCCGAACTATTTGAATCAGTTAATGCAGAACAGGGAATCAGCGATCATAAAGCGGTTACTGCGTCGATGATTTCAGCCGTAAATAGAAATATTAAAAAAGGTAGGAAGATTTTTCTGTTTAGCAAAAGTGACAAAAAGCAGATTACAGAGTACCTGACGGCTCAACACAAAAGTTTTGTCTCAAGTGCAGATAGTGTTGAGGATCAGTGGACAAAGTTCAAAACCATGGTACAATATGCGTTAGATGAGTATGTGCCAAGCAAGATCGTAAGAGATGGAAAAGAGCCACCGTGGTACAACAACCGAGTTAGAAAACTGCTGCGGAAGCAAAGGGAACTTCACAGCAAACATAAACATAGCCAAAGCCTTGCAGACAAACAAAAATTACGCGAAGCGAAATGTAGTGTGAGGAGGGCTATGCGAGAGGCTTTCAATGAATTCGAAAGTAACGTTCTATGTACTGACTTGGCAGAAAATCCTAAGAAATTTTGGTCCTATGTCAAAGCGGTAGGTGGATCAAAACAAAATGTCCAGACACTCTGTGACCAAAATGGTACTGAAACAGAGGATGACAGACTAAAGGCCGAAATACTAAATGTCTTCTTCCAAAGCTGTTTCACAGAGGAAGACTGCACTGTGCTTCCTTCTCTAGATTGTCGCACAGTTGACAAAATGGTAGATATCGAAGTAGACGACAGAGGGATAGAGAAACAATTAAAATCGCTCAAAAGAGGAAAGGCCGCTGGTCCTGATGGGATACCAGTTCGATTTTACACAGAGTACGCGAAGGAACTTGCCCCCCTTCTTGCAGCGGTGTACCGTAGGTCTCTAGAAGAGCGAAGCGTTCCAAAGGATTGGAAAAGGGCACAGGTCATCCCCGTTCTCAAGAAGGGACGTCGAACAGATGTGCAGAACTATAGACCTATATCTCTAACGTCGATCAGTTGTAGAATTTTGGAACACGTATTATGTTCGAGTATAATGTCTTTTCTGGAGACTAGAAATCTACTCTGTAGGAATCAGCATGGGTTTCGAAAAAGACGATCGTGTGAAACCCAGCTCGCGCTATTCGTCCACGAGACTCAGAGGGCCTTAGACACGGGTTCACAGGTAGATGCCGTGTTTCTTGACTTCCGCAAGGCGTTTGACACAGTTCCCCATAGTCGTTTAATGAACAAAGTAAGAGCATACGGACTATCAGATCAATTGTGTGATTGGATTGAGGAGTTCCTAGATAACAGAACGCAGCACGTCATTCTCAATGGAGAGAAGTCTTCCGAAGTAAGAGTGATTTCAGGTGTGCCGCAGGGGAGTGTCATAGGACCGTTGCTATTCACAATATACATAAATGACCTGGTGGATGACATCGGAAGTTCACTGAGGCTTTTTGCAGATGATGCTGTGGTGTATCGAGAGGTTGCAACAATGGAAAATTGTACTGAAATGCAGGAGGATCTGCAGCGAATTGACGCATGGTGCACGGAATGGCAATTGAATCTCAATGTAGCGAAGTGTAATGTGATGCGAATACATAGAAAGATAGGTCCCTTATCATTTAGCTACAAAATAGCAGGTCAGCAACTGGAAGCAGTTAATTCCATAAATTATCTGGGAGTACGCATTAGGAGTGATTTAAAATGGAATGATCATATAAAGTTGATCGTCGGTAAAGCAGATGCCAGACTGAGATTCATTGGAAGAATCCTAAGGAAATGCAATCCGACAACAAAGGAAGTAGGTTACAGTACGCTTGTTCGCCCAATGCTTGAATACTGCTCAGCAGTGTGGGATCCGCACCAGGTGGGGTTGATAGAGGAGATAGAGAAGATCCAACGGAGAGCAGCGCGCTTCGTTACGGGATCGTTTGGTGATTGCGAAAGCGTTACGGAGATGATAGATAAACTCCAGTGGAAGACTCTGCAGGAGAGACGCTCAGTAGCTCGGTACGGGCTTTTGTTTAAGTTTCGAGAACATGCCTTCACCGAGGAGTCGAGCAGTATATTGCTCCCTCCTACGTATATCTCGCGAAGAGACCATGAGGATAAAATCAGAGAGATTAGAGCCCACACAGAAGCATACCGACAGTCCTTCTTTCCACGTACAATACGAGACTGGAATAGAAGGGAGAACCGATAGAGGTACTCAGGGTACCCTCCGCCACACACCGTCAGGTGGCTTGCGGAGTACGGATGTAGATGTAGATGTAGAAAGAAGGGCAATGTTTATACCATTAGTATATTTAGAGGAAGCTTTTGGCGATGTTTACTGGGGTATACTCTTTGAAATTGTGAAGGTACCATGGATAAAACGCAGGGAGCGGAAGGTCATCTACAACTTACACAGAAATCATACTGCTGTTGTCAGAATCAAGGGACATAAAAGGAAAGCAGTAGTTGAGAAGGAAGTGAGGCTGTAGACCATCCTAGATGTTATTCATTCAATATACTGAGCAATCTGTGTAAGAAACAAAAGTGGATTAAAAGCTCACAGAGAAGACACAAAAACTTTGAAGTTTGCTGATGACATCACTGTTCTGCCAGAGACAGCGAAGGACTTGGAAGAGCAGTTTGAACAGAATGTATAGAGCTTTTAAATGATGAATACAGCCTTTAAATGATTTTGTAAGATGAACATATGTCATCGCTGAGTGACTGTAGGATGATATAAGATGACTTACACAAAATTTCTAGTTGGTGTGACGAGTGGCAGCTAGCTCTAAATGTAGAAACATGTAAGTTAATGCAGGTGAGTAGAAGAAACAATACCAGAATGTTTGAGAACAGAGTTAGTAGTTGCTGCTTGACCCAGTTTTGTATACAGTGAAAACGAAACTGCAATGAATGATACCAGTAGTGTTCCAGAAGATAAAGCACCTGAACATATGAAACAAAGTTACAAGTTAAGGAATGCAATATGGAATCCGAAAGTTTTAATAGTGACTGACAACCAAGGCGTACTGCAGAAACATTCTGGAGACAAAACTAGACACAAAATATGACATTCAAAGTTTTATTAAACCAAATGCTCCTCTCCATGAAGTTTTTAATTGAACTGACAAATTAGCAGAATATTTGAATGCGAATGATCTCTTATATTAATGGCTGGGTCGAATGATACTGAAGACTCCTACAACAACATTGTGGAAAGCATTGATAACTTCTTATGAAGTGTTCTCCAACACAGTAACATGACAAATATCATTTTGCATCCAATTCCCAAAAGATTTGACAAAGAATATATAAACAAAAAAATCGACATGGTTAATCATCATTTAGTGCAAACAGCAAACTGTTCAAAACCTTGCAACAAAAGTAGAATATCCATAAACTTTGAAATGGAAAGACTCTCTCATAATAAATTCACATGTCATGGATTCCACTTGAACAGACAGAGGAAGGAGCAAGTATGCAATAGACTGTCTTCATTAATTAAAATTAACAATTGTACAAACCAGATGCATTTATCTCTGAATCAACCAGTCTACCTGAAGACATCAGTGTTTCACCAAAATAAATACAATGTGAAAACCAGTGCAACAATACAAGTGTCTAAAATGAAACAAATGCTACTTGACGAGTGGATTACCATTAGAAGCACCACAGCACACAAAAGGCAGGGCCCAGAATCCAGGGAACCAGCTAGCAAGAAGACAGCACCCACACCTCAAAAGGAGGAGGACTTTTTACAGCTAACAATACTAGATGTAAAAAAGGAGGTAAGTGGTCAAGCAAAACACAATATAGTCCCTGCTTCATACTTTAAATTGTTCCATTGGGATTCTCAGTCTCTTTCTAATAAGCTGAATGAAATAAAATCATGTCAAATGATATGAGTGATATTTCTGTTTTATGCTTTACTGAGCACTGGCTAAATAAAGACTAGCACACCTACCTCAGTTTAAATTAGCTGGCACATTTTGTAGAGAAGTACTTGGGCATGGTGGTAGATGCATATATGTTCGAGAAGATATAGACTTCACTAACATAACCAAATTTGACACCTTATTTAAAGGAAGAGACATAGAACTCTCAATAGTAGAACTGCCAACTAGAAATTCTGTAATCATCTGTGTATATGATTCACCAGATGGTGATAAATAAGTTTTTTTATAATCATATGGAAGAGCTGTTAGAGGATTTCAACACCCTTAAAAAAAAGTGGAGATTTCAATGTAGATTTCTCCAAACCCAGTAAATTTAAAGATGAAATTAGAAATTAAAGATTTACTGAAGTCCCTTGACCTAAAACCAACTATAACTAACCCAACTCATATAACCCCTACTTCTGCAACAACCATAGATCAGGTGTTTGTAAATACAAATAAATATACCTGCAACACACAGACTGCAAACACTGGTTTTAGAGATCACAATGCCCAAATACTAACATCACTATTCGAGGAAACACAGGAGCCCAGAAAACTAGAGCTATTGTCAGGAAGTTTAATAATGAAAACGTAGATTACTTTTGTTCTGTCTTGAGAAGAGAACTCTGGACTGATGTTTACAGTTCAAACAACACAGATGACAAGTTTGATAAATTTATGACCACATACAATCATTTTTTTAAATAGCCTTCGCTAAACAAATGTCACTTATAAATTATGTACACAAACCAAATAAATGGATCACAATAGGAATAAAAATATCACACTAGAATAAAAGGAACTTATACAAATACTCAAAGCAAACCACAAATCCTGTATTTATCAATTACTTTAAACAATATAAACAAATACTTAGACAAGTTATAACAAAAGCAAAGAATATAGGAAATGACAAACAAATAAAAAAATCCAGGAATAAGACTAAAGCAACTTGGAGTATCACATAAAGAGAAACAGGTACTACATCTATTAGCCCACAAAAATATAGAACTTCATGAAAACAACAATAAAATAATCAACCCCATAGTAGTGGCTAATAAATTTAACAAATACTTTTCTAATGTAGCACACCACCTGATTACCAAACATTACAACTCACCACCAGACAGCAATACATACCAGTCAGATACAAAAATTCTTACAAGAACCCTATTTATGTCTACTACAGCACCTGATGAATTATCTGTCATTATAAAAAGGTTACCCAATAAGTATTCAGCAGGTAATGATGAAATACCACATAATATCATCAAAGCAAGGTTAACATCTATTGTAGAACTATTAATGGATATTAAAAAAGAAAAAAAGAAAAGAAAAAAATTCAATTCACCATTCACGAGTGGCATATTCCCAAAAAATCTGAAAATGGCAAAAGTGACGCCACTGTACAAGAAAGGGGACAAACATGAAACTGCAGTATAGTCAGTTGCATACTTGCATACTTGCTCAGTATAGTCAGGGCAAAATTCTTGAAAAACTATTTCTTAGAAGGCTGACAGCCTTTCTAAATTAAAAAAAACAAACATAATAAGTGTTGTGCAATACAGATTCAGAACTGGCAGATCAACACAGTCAGCTATCTATATCTTCTTAAATGAAATTCTAACTGCAGTAGATAATAAGCAACATGTGTGGCATATATCTTGACCTTAGTAAAGCCTTCAATGTAATTGATTGTAATACTCTGTTGCAGAAGCTAGGTAATTATGGAATGCGAGGTGTGACAAACAAGTGGATACATTCCTACCTTCATGACCATCAACAGATCACTCAAATAAAATACAAAGACATAAAAACACAAAAAATTTGATATTTTTACAGAAATTCATGAAACATTACATATGGAGTTCCTCAAGGGTCAGTCTTTGGGCCAATTCTTTTCATTCTTTATGTTAATGATTCGTCAGAAAAAATAACTAAAAGGATAACAGTACTTTATGCAGATAACACAAATATCCTAATCAAATCATGTGATGAGGAAAGCCTACAAAAACACCTACAAGTATATTACAAAATTTAACACAACGGTTCAAAACAAACAAGCTAATAATAAATAATGAAAAAACAGTGACAATTAATTTACACAATTCACAGAAACTACATCCTGAAGACTGATTTTTAAATCTGATCTAAAAACTGTCTCATCTGTGAGTGACACAAAATTTTTTGGTATACACATTCAGCAAAACCTAAAATGGGGGACATGTCTTAATCATGTAAATAAAAAGCTATACACACTTATGTATGCAGTAAGAATCCTCTCACAAAATACAAGCCATGCATCAGTGATCACAATGTACCATGGCACTATTCAGTCACTGCTGATGTATGGCTCTTTTGGAGGAACTCCGTACATACAAACAAAACATTTAGGCTACAGAAAAAGACTGTTAGAATAATAAACCATGCTAAGTACACAGACTCCTGTAGACCAATATTTAAAAATCTCAATATACTGCCTCTTCCTTGCTTATATATGTATGAAATACTAAATTCCTCAAAAGGAAGTATTTTAAAAATGGAAATATCTTCAAGTATAACTGTGACTCCCACCCTCATGATACTTGGTAGAAGCACTTGCCTAACCACAGCTTCTATTCTGTTTCTGAGTTTTTAGAGTACCAGAAAAGTGTAGTGTAACTGCTCAAATATTCTTAACCAATCTATCATTTTATTTAATTATATTAATTTTGTCATCAATATTCAACATATATTGAATAATTTTTAATTATTTCTCTTTTCAAAATAACAATGTGTATGATGTTGTATATACTATACCAACCTGACTTGTCCTACATCGTTTGTGCAAAATATGTACCTAAACATGATTTACAGGACCAATAAAGAAATACAAATACAAATATCATGGCATATTGCAAAGCAATATGGAACAGAATGAGCATGTAAGGATTGTAGTAGGGAAGGTGAATGATCAGCTTCCATTTAGTGGAAGAATTTTAGGAAAGTGTGGTTTTTGCAGATCAGCTTCTGATTGTAGGTTGTAAATAGCATTTCAGTTGCAACACCTTTATTTCACAAATTATCTGTTATTCAAATGGACACATTGCTTTTGGGACAGAAACCAGCTGAAATCAGACATTAGTAATGTTACTGAAGTTCAATGAAATGCTGCATTCTGACTGAAACTGAATTCTGATGGTGGAGGTGTATCTATAACCATAAAAATATGGTAATATCTAGTGAGGTTAGAACAGATTCTGAATGCAAAATAATTTGGGTGGAATTAAAGGTTGAAAGTAACTGAATGTTCTTGTAGACGCCCAACCTCAGGAGCAGCAATGATGGAACATTTAAGGGGAAACTTTGAGAACATTTGTGTAAATTTCCTGATCATACTGTAGAATTAGGTGGGCATTTCAACCTACCACATGTATCCTGGAAGACTCAAGTGACTGAGGTAGGTAGCAGGGCAAGGGAATCATCTGAAATTGTTCTAAATGCTTTATCCAAAAATTACCTTGACTAGCTAATCAGAGAACCATCTAGTGAAGATAACAAGTTAAATCTTCTGCTCTCCAAAAGGCACAAACTTTTTGACTCAGTTGGTGTAGAATAGGGAATCAGTGACCATAAGGCTGTTACAATATCACTGAATATTCCTGTAAACAGGAATGTGAAGAAAAGTATTTCTGTTTAGCAGGAGTGACAAAGAACACTGTTCAGATTACCTAAGCTAGGAAACATAACAGATCAAGATGAGCTAAGTAAAGCATGTCATACACACATTTAGTTTTCTACGTGATCCAGATATTATTAGGTTAAGAAATAAGTAATATTACAGCTTTTATTTGTCACTGACATTAATTCCTGTTCATCACATCCTTTGCAATCATATGCGATATCACTATTACTGAAAGATTTGTTTGTTTGGTACACAAACAATGTCATATTGCTGGTAAAACTCATAATTACAAATAGAAGCTAAAACACTGCATGAATTTATACACTGTGAAGTTAAGATACTAATTATAGTAAGAGTATTGGAAAAGTAATTATATGTGTAATTAACATTTTATAATTCCTAACTTTTAAAAAGGACACATGTAACAAAACTGAAACTAAAATGACATATATTTCTTAATTCTTAATAGAAAACATGTGTTTACCTTTATTTAAGTACACCATGGTGTGTTCCAATAACTTTGTAATTATTTTCCATAACTGTAATTTATTTAAAAGTCTGCTGTCATCAGTATATGATCTGGTTCTGATTGTTAAAAGTTTATTTATACGTAGGTCACTGCATCTGCCAATTCAGTCACCAGTCACCAAGTTCACATTGGGAGCAATAAAGGTATATAAGATTATGTTTGTATGCATGTGTAAAACATGGTTATGATTTTTTTAGAAGTTTGTGAAGAAACACTACAGATTATTTCATGGAACATTTAATCATATTCTTTGCATATGTGTTGTTATTTTGGAGGACCAAAAAAGGCCCAACTCAATACCCAAGGGCTTGGGTTATACAGAAAGCAGATACAGTTAGTTATTGTCATAAACAACTGGACACCCCAGAGAATGAATTTATAAAGTAATGTTTCATTCTTCTGCCACAATATATGCAATTTGTGGCATGTGTTAGAGGAAAAACCATTGAAGATGAATGCTTTTCTTTGAATTATTGGCAAGGGAGAATTACAATGGCCAAAATGAGAAATTTATATTCAGTATCAAAAATGTTGAGCATCAATGGACACAGTTCAGGAGTATTATATTATACACTTTAGACAGGTACATGCCAAGCAAAGCTGTGAAGGACAGGAAAGGCCTGCTGTGGTTTGACACACACTTTGGAGAGCAGAGCTCCTGCAAAAGTAAAGAGAGCCTCGCTGCAAATTTAAACATAGCCAAAGCCTCAAAAAAAAAAAAAAAAAAAAAAAAAAAAAAAAAAAAAAAAAAAAAAAAAAAAAAAAAAAAAACCCTGAGCTAAGCTCAAAGGGAGCTAAGCTCAAATTGGCATTAGGAGACCCATGCATGAAGTGATCAAAAAATTTGAAAACAAAATTCTATATATCAACCTGACAGAAAATCTTAACAAGTTTTGGTCTTATGCTCAATAAGCTAACAGAACAAAGCCATCTGTCCAGGCACTCTGTGACTTCAATTTCATCAAAACAGGATGACATACAAATGAATGAAATACTAAACACCTCCTTCCAAATCTGTTTCACTGAGGAAGAGTGCACCGCAGTTCTGCCTTTAATGTCAAGATGATACATAACAAAATTAGTGACCAAGAAGTAGAAAAGCAACTGAAAACACTCGAGGAAAGCCCAATGGATATGATGAGATACCAATATGATTCTACATAGAGTATGTGAAAGAACTTGCTTCTCTTGTACCAGCAATGCACTGTAGGTTGCTATAGGAACAAAGTGTTCCTAGTGATTGGAAAATAGAGCAGGTTATCCCTGTCTTCAAGAAGGGCTCTCCAACAGAAGCCAAAAAACATAGGCTTCTATCACTGTTGTCAGTCTGTTTTAGAATTCTGGAACATGTTTTATGCTCACATATTATATTTCTGGAGCAAAGATCTCTTTAGGAATCATCATGGGTTCAGAGAACAATGACTGTATGAAACAGATTCTCTGTTCATTCACATACCCAGAAAGCAGTTGATACCATCACACAGGTTGATGCTGAGTACATTGATTTTGGATAGACATTCACAGTTATCACAAATATTTTATGTAACGTAAAGTTCCAAGTGAACGGAGAATAGCACATGTGACTTCTGTATATAACAAGGGTAAAGGATCGGACCCACAAAATTACAGACCAATATCTTTACCATTGGTTTGCTGCAGAATCCTTAAATGTATTCTCTATTTGAACATAATAAATTCCCTCCAGACGGTAAAGCATCTGTCCACAAATCAGCACAGTTTTAAAAAGCATGGCTTGAGCAAAACTCAGCTTGCCCTTTTCTCACGAGATCCTGTGAACTATGATGAAGGGCAACAAGTGGACTCCATATTCCTAGATTTCCATAAGGTTTTTGTCAGTGTCACACTGCTGACTGTTAACACCAGTACAAGCATATGGAATAGGTTCTCAGATAGGTGAGTGGCTTAAAGACTTCTTAAGTAACAGAACCCAGTACATTGCCCTCAATGGTTGAGTATTCATCAGAGACAAAGGTTTCGTCAGGGGTGTCCCAGGGCAGTGTGACATGACTGCTGTTTTTCTACATTTATAAATGATCTGGTGGACAGGTCATGCAACAATCTGTGGCTGCTTGCTGATGATACTGTTGTGTATGGAAATATGTCATCGCTGAGTGATTGCAGAATGATACAAGATGACTTACACTAAATTCTAGTAGGTGTGATGAGTGGCAGCTCACTCTAAATGTAGAAACATGTAAGTAAATGTAGGTGAGTAAAAGAAACAATACCAGAATGTTTGAGAACACAATTAGTAGTTGCTGCTTGACACTGTTTTGTACATTAAATATCTAGGCATGATGTTGCAAAGCAATATGAAACAAAATGAGCATGTAAGGATTGTAGCAGAGAAAGTGAATGATCAGCTTCAGTTCAGTGGCAGAATTTTAGGAAAGTGTGGTTCATTTGTACAGGCGACCACATACAGGAAACTAGTGTGATCCATTGTTGTGTACTGTTAGAGTGTTTGGGATCTGCAGGAGTTTGTATTGAAGAAAAACATTGAAGCAATTCACAAGTGTGCTGCTAGATTTGTTACTGGTAGGTTTCAGCAACATACAAGTATTACAGAGATGCTTCAGGAACTCAAATGGAATTACTGGAGGGAAGGTGCTGTTCTTTTTGAATAGCACAGTTGAGAAAATTTAGAGGACTGCCATTTGAGGCTGACTGCAGAACAATTCTACTGCTGCTAATGTAAATTTTGTGTAAGGACCATGAAGATAAGGTTAGAAAGATTAGGTCTCATACGGAGGCATACAGACAGTTGTTATTCCCTCGCTCTATTTGTGAGTAGAAAATTAATAGAAAAGACTAGTAGTGGTACAGGTTACTTCTGAAGTGCACCATACAGTGGCTTGCAGAGTATGTATGTGGATGTAAGTACAGTTTTAAAAAACAAAATACAAACATTAGGAGTGTCAGATCAGCTGTGTTAATGAATTGAAGAGTTTCTAGAACATAGAACATAGCACATCATTTTTAACAGAGAGGAATCTTCAGAGTTACAAGTAACTTCGAGCTTACACCGAGGGAGTGTAAGAGAACCATTAATTTTCACAATATTTGTAAATGACCTACTGGATAACATCAAAAGTTCCACAACATTCTTCGCAGATGATGCCATTGTATACAGAGAACTGGCAATGCTAGATATTGGTAAAGCGAAATGGAAGAAGACCTCTGTGGTGCAGGGATTGGCAGTTCACCGTCAACATAAAGAAATTTAAAACATTTCACATAGATAAGCAGAAAGATCTATTATTGTATGATTACAGAACAATTGCTGGAAGCAGTCACACCCATAAAATATGTATGAATATTTGTATGGTGTAGTTTAAAGTGGAATGACCACACATAACTAACTGCACGTAAAGCAGATGCTGGTATGAGATTACCTGGAAGTATCCTCAGGAAGTTGGCCCACATACAAAAGAGGTAACTTACAAAACCCTCACTCCATAAATACTGGGATCTGTATGACATAGAGGAAACAGGGGAAGAACCAAAGAAGAGGTGAGTTTTATTGTTAAAATTTCAAGAGTATACTTTCCTAGAAGAATCAACCAATATATTGCTTCCTCCTACATATATCATGACAAAAGACAATAAAGGTAAATTAGAGCTCACAAAGAGGCTTACCAATAATTATTCTTTGTGCTGATCATTCACAGCTGGAACAGGAAGGAGAGGAAATGACAGCGATAAACAAAGTACCCTCTGCCACACACACTGTCAGCTGACATGCATAACCGAGCAAGGTGGTGCAGAGGTTAGTACACTAGACTCACATTCGGGAGGACGATGGTTCAAACCTGTGTCCAGCCATCCTGATTTGGGTTTTCCGTGGTTTCTTTAAATCGCTTCAGCTAAATGCTGGAATTGTTCATTTGGAAGGGCATGGCCAACTTCTTTCCCATCCTTCCCTAATCCAATGGGATCAACAATCTCACTGTTTGATCCTCTCCCAGAAATCGATCAACCAACCTGATTTGCATAATGCAGATGCAGAATGTGATCATGGAGGCTAATAGTCTGAAGCTGCTTTATTAGGAAATCTTCCTGTCAGAATAACGCTTAAGCAAAAGAATCTGTGTACTTTCCTGTGTTGTTGCACAACTCTTAACTTTTGTAATCTATTGCTTGCTGGCTGTGGGGGTGGGATTTACTCAAAGATTGATTGTAAATACTGTTTTCTGGCAGCCAATGTGATTTACATCTCTGACATGTTTTGAGTATATGCAAAAGTCACATATTACATCAGTTCAGGCATCATGTTAAACTGAAAGTTCTATTGAGGTCTCAACTCGATAAATTGTTGTGGAACGATGAGTAGATATCAAGATGTTTGATACGTGGTATACAATAAGGGAACACAGAAACTTTAATACAACCTGGACCAGAGCAAAATGGATTACATCTTGTTGGAAGATATGACTGATAACTTTGTTCAATCTTACATATGCATGTGTGCTGTTACACCAACAGGCATATCGTCCTACCATTTCCTATGGTCATCGTTTCATTTCATTGAGTTGAAGTAAGTGCTGAAGTCCTCGATGAACTCTGCCTCCAGAACAGATTTTGTTCACAATCCTATGAGCTCTAATCTTCCACATTACACATTGACGACACTTGCACAGACATTTAACAACATCTGGATGAAAATAACTGTTGTTTCTAACTGAGAAATGCAAATATCTGTTCCAGTTCCTAAATCTAAAGCAATGCCTGGAAGTCCAAAGTCATACTGAGCCATCTCGCTGTCCTCATGTTTTGGGAAAAAGCTTAAAAGATTTATTATGGCCAATCTAAAGAGGTTGCTGGAATCCCAAGATTTCACTTTCAGACAACTAGTTTGGGTTTCGAAAGGGTAAAGGAACCCTAGACCATTTTTCTATTCTGACTCTGAAATTCTTTGGGAATTCAACAACAGGCAGCATCTTACAGTAGCAATTATTGACATTAAGAGGGCTTATGACAATTTTCAAATTCCGATTCTACTCCAAAGTTAGGCAATATGGGTTCTAAAAGGTTTTATGCTTGGTATTCAAACCTTTCTAGAGCACAGATCTACACTGCTCTGTAAAAATTAAGAATGAGACAGATAAAATAACATATTGTATCAACAACTCTGGAAATGAATGAAAGTGTGGGAGCATGCAACCAGAGGTCTCCCAGTTGTGCTCAGAAAGGTGGATGTCACATGGCATGATGTCAGCATGACTATAGTGCCAAAGGGGGCTGGCCCCACAACACGAAGGAACTGAAGCAACAGGAAAAGTGTGTGTGTGAATCAAAGAGTGATTACAATGAATTACGATGGTGTCCTTGATTATAACATGCCTCACAGACAACATCTGGATGACTTCACACTGGAAAGAATCATTTGGTAACTGTGAGAAGGGCAAAGTTTGATGAGTGTAGCTCAGGAGTTTGGTATTGGTCACAAGACTGTTGCACATGCATGCAGAGAGTCCCGAACCTTAGGTACCGCTGCCTGAAGCAGAGAAGATGGTCGACCTTCGTCAAGTACAGTAGCAGATAACTGCTACATTGTATAATATGCTAGATGTGACCCATGTAAAACAGCAGATGTAGTTCCAAACACATTTACCAGGATTGCAAGTCACACAATCTTGTGCTCCTCAGTGGCATGGTGACTGCATGGGAGTGGTCTCTTTGCCCACCAATCAGCCTGTTGTGTTCCAATTACACTCACACATCGGTAGCACTGCTCACATTGGCACCAAAAGCATAGAGACTGGACCAATGATGAGGTTGAGTGCTCTTCTCGGATGTGAGCAGATTCATTTTGAGTTGTGATTCCACTTGTATCCTTGTATGGTGAGAGGCAGGAACATGTAAGGTGCCCAGGAACATTGCTGAACATGATTATTTTGGTGGGCCAGGATGTGTGGTATGCACTGGGGAAACATACTGCATCTGTCCATAGCACCAACAACCATTCAGCAGCTGTCAAGTGCTCTGGGAGAGGAATGGAATGCCTTGCCGCAAGAGTTCCTTACAAACTTTGTGGTCAGCATGGGAACATATTGCAGACCATGCGTTACCATCTGTGGTGATCACACACCTTGCTAAGAACCTGTCAGTCATCTGTTTTGTAATGTTAAGAACCATGTCTCACCTTTTATAATGTCCAGGCTACCCTCGTGAATTGTCGCAACTTCAGTGGAATTATTGTCTTTGAATGGAAGTGTCATTTCTGTTTGTCTCGGCAGGTATTTCTTTCAGTTCCTTTCTGTATATGGTCTTTCTATACAGGGCCAAAGCTTCACTGAACTATGTCACTTGATGGTGAAATGTCATGCAAAAGTTACTTTCATCCTACGTTTTGCACACTGGTGTATATATATGATTTTGTAAAATATCAAAGACTCAATTTGCAGCACTCTTCTGTTTTTAATATACACACAAGATATGGTCAACATCGTTGCAACACATGTTAATACTATCCAGTATGCAGATGGCTTATGCCTTTTTTTCTATACATCAAAATCTTGACTCTCTTTGCCTAACTTTAGACAGGGTCAGATACACATTAACCCATTGGTTAGATAACAGCTTAACAGTTTCAGCTTTGAAATCTTCTGTAGTTCACTTCAGCCACAGATGGACACAGCAACCAGCTCAGGCATTTTATTAGAAGTTCTCTTCTTCTCACTGGTCACTAAAGAAAAATTTTCGGGTATAGTGTTTGACATGTGACTAGCAAGGACTCATAACATGTGCCTTGTACCAAGAAAACAGAACACAGCATTAGTGCAATGAGATTTGTATCTAGAACTTCACGTGGTTCAAACTTTAACATTCTCTTGATCACGTACAGGACTTTGTCTGCTTAGTCATCAGTTGTAGATGTTGTTTATATCACAATGCCACTAAATAAGCACTTCATAAACTTGAGATGATACAATTCCAATGTCTGAGGATATGCCTAGGTACAATGAGTTAAATCTGACAAA
Source organism: Schistocerca gregaria (assembly GCF_023897955.1). Classification (NCBI taxonomy): domain Eukaryota; kingdom Metazoa; phylum Arthropoda; class Insecta; order Orthoptera; family Acrididae; genus Schistocerca; species Schistocerca gregaria. The sequence continues at coordinate 496,433,300 of NC_064925.1, read as the reverse complement.
TGCTTTGCTAGTAGAGTCTGACTCTCCACTGTATGTTTGATGTCAGTATTTGGCAAGGACATTTATTTGCAAAAAGAGTTAGCAGCCCAATACCAGATTAATCACCTTCCTACAAAATGTGAGTGAAAAGCTTCTGCACCATTGTGCATGCGAAAGATTGTCCTAAACTAATACCAGCATTAGCTTCAGTGAACATCACTGACCACTGTATTTAAACAGATAGCCAAATAGACCCACTTGGAATTCCATTGTGGTATCAGTTGGAAAATCATGATGTTCACTATTACAGTTTTATGAAAAATTGCTTTGGCATAGTTAGAGCTGTATGAAAAATTACTCAGGCACAATCAATTCATTGTGGTAGAGGCTGCAAGTAAGATGGGGCTGGACGTTTTAGCTGTTAGTGACATTCGGGTAAGTGGTGAGAAAGAAGAGGAAGTGGGAGAATACAAGGTCTACCTGTCAGGAGTCAAAGCAGGAATAGCACAATGGGGTGTAGGGCTTTACATCAGGAAAGAAATGGAACCCAGCGTAGTTGCAATAAAGTATGTAAATGAACAACTGATGTGGATAGATTTGACAGTGTCTACCAAGAAAATTAGGATTGTGTCAGTATATTCGCATTGTGAAGGGACAGATCAAGATAAGATGGATAGTTTTTATGAGGCACTTAGTGATGTAGTTGTTAGAGTAAAGGACAAGGACAGTGTTCTACTCATGGGTGATTTTAACGCCAGGATTGGAAATCGAACAGAAAGGTATGAACAGGTTATGGGTAAATTTGGAGAGGATATGGAGGCCAACAGGAACGGGAAACAACTCTTGGATTTCTGTGCCAGTATGGGCTTAGTAATCACAAACTCCTTTTTTAAACATAAAAACATTCACCAATAATAACAGATCAGGAATTGAGGAAGGCTGTGAGGGACACATGTGTATTGAGGGGATTCTTTGATGACACTGATCATTATTTAATCTGCAGTGAAATTGGGATTGTGAGGCCGAAAGTGCAGGAGGTCAGGTCCATATGTAGGAGGATAAGAGTGGAGAAACTTCAGGATAAGGAAATCAGGCACAAGTACATAACAGCGATCTCAGAAAGGTACCAGTCAGTTGAATGTAGTCAATTACGGACATTGGGAAAGGAATGGACAAGGTACAGGGACACAGTACTAGAAGTGGCTAAAGAATGTCTTGGAACAGTAGTGTGTAAAAGTAGGATGAAGCAAACAGCTTGGTGGAATGACACAGTGAAAGCAGCCTGTAAAGGAAAAAGAAGGTGTATCAAAAATGGCTACACACTAGAACTCAGGTAGACAGAGAAAGTTATGTTGAAGAAAGAAACAAAGCCAAACAGATAATTGCAGCGTCCAAGAAGAAATCTTGGGAAGACTTTGGAAACAGGTTGGAGACTATGGGTCAAGCTGCTGGAAAACCATTCTGGAGTGTAATTAGCAGTCTTTGAAAGGGAGGTAAGAAGGAAATGACAAGTATTTTGGACAGATCAGGAAAACTGGTGGTGAATCCTGTGGATGCCTTGGGCAGATGGAGGGAATATTTTGAAGAGTTGCTCAATGAAGGTGAAAATACGATCAGTAATGCTTCAGGTTTTGAGGTAGAATGGGATGGGAATGATGATGGAAATAGGATCACATTTGAGGAAGTGGAGAAAATGGTCAATAGATTGCAGTGCGATAAAGCAGCTGGGGTGGATGAAATTAAGTCGGAACTCATCAAATACAGTGGAATGTCAGGTCTTAAATGGCTACACATGATAATTGAAATGGTCTGGGAGTCGGGACAGGTTCCATCAGACTGGACAAAAGCAGTAATCACACCAATCTTTAAACATGGAAACAGGAAAGATTGTAACAACTACAGAGGTATCTCTTTAATCAGTGTTGTGGGTAAAATGTTCTCAGGTATTGTTGAAAGAAAATTGCGAGTATTAGTTGAGGACCAATCGGAAGAAAATCAGTGTGGGTTTAGGCCTCTTAGAGGTTGTCAGGACCAGATATTTAGCTTACGGCAAATAATGGAGAAGTGTTATGAGTGGAACAGGGAATTGTATCTATGCTTTATAGATCTAGAAAAGGCATATGACCGGTTTCCTAGGAGGAAGTTATTGTCTGTTCTATGAGATTATGGAATAGGAGGCAAACTTTCGCAAGCAATTAAAGGTCTTCACATGGATAGTCAGGCAGCAGTTAGAGATGATGGTAAATTGAGTTCATGGTTCAAAGTAGTTTCACGGGTAAGACAAGGCTGCAACCTGTCTCCACTGTTGTTCATATTATTTATGGATCATATTTTGGAAACAAGAGACTGACTGGGTGAGATTAAGATATGTGAACACAAAATAAGCAGTCTTGCATACGTGGATGACTTAGCTGTGATGGCAGATTCGATTGAAAGTTTGCAAAGTAATATTTCAGAGCTAGATCAGAAATGTAAGGACTACGGTATGAAGATTAGCATCTCCAAAACGAAAGTAATGTCAGTGGGAAAGAAATATAAACGGATTGAGTGCCAAATAGGAGGAACAAAGTTAGAACAGGTGGGCGGTTACAAGTACTTAGGATGCATATTCTCACAGGATGGCAACATAGTGAAAGAACTGGAAGCGAGGTGTAGCAAAGCTAATGCAGTGAGCGCTGAGCTACAATCTACTCTCTTCCACAAGAAGGAAGTCAGTACCAAGACTTAGGTATCTGTGCACCGTTCAATCTTTCGACCAACTTTGTTGTATGGGAGCGAAAGCTGGGTGGATTCAGGTTACCTTATCAACAAAGTTGAGGTTAAGGATATGAAAGTGCTAGGATGATTGCAGCTACTAGTAGATGGTAACAATGGCAGGAGGGTGTCCACAATGAGGAAATCAAAGAAAAACTGGGAATGAACTCTATAGATGTAGCAGTCAGGGCGAACAGGCTTAGATGGTGGGGTCATGTTACACGCATGGGAGAAGTAATGTTACCCAAGAGACTCATGGGTTCAGCAGTAGAGCGTAGGAGGAGTCGGGGCAGACCAAGGAGAAGGTACCTGGATTCGGTTAAGAATGACTTTGAAGTAATACGTTTAACATCAGAAGAGGCACCAATGTTAGCACTGAACAGGGGATCGTGGAGGAATTTTATAAGGGGGCTATGCTCTAGACTGAACGCTGAAAGGCATAATCAGTCTTAAATGATGATGATGATGATGATGACAATCAATTCAAGTATCAGTGCTTAAATTAATCTGTTTTTGCTACTTTTTATTGATGTGCAGGTAGATGACTCTCAATATCAAGAAGCTTTAGTATTGGAATGTGCACCTCTTGTCCACAAGCAGCAATATTTCAAGCAGTTTTGCCTGCCTCCATATTGTTCAATTTTTGCTGTGGAAGTGATAGTGCAGGCTCTCAGATTTGCTCATCATGTGGGACTGCTGATAGTGTCAGAGTCAAAAAGCGTTTTTCAGTCTGCTAAAAACCCAAAATGGAACAGTAAAAGAAACATTCAAATATTCGTAATAATGTGAGGATCATTATTAAATAAATAAATAAATAAATAAGAGAGTCTCCTTTCCATGGGCCCCAGCTCATGTAGGACTGGTTTACAATGACTAGATCAACCAGTTGGCAAAGGAGACCATTATTTCTGGCCCTGGAATGAACATCAGGAAGAATGGGCAGAGGATTGGTGCCTTTCAATCTACCATAACTGTCAATACTATGTTGCAATCCGATCAGTAGTTATGTAGAAGATTCTCCAGGTTACAAAAATTTCAGGTGAACTGGAAGCTGATAGCTACCTAGGGAAGAATGTGGATGGATCATAGTTTATAATTCATTCCAACTTATATTAGATAGGCATCAAGTATAACCCTTTCTGTGACTGTTAGAAGAAAGAAAAAGGAGATGTAAAATACTTGCTGTTTTCCTGCACTTTCTTCAAAGCAAAGCTAAACTTTTTACTGCAAGCCCTTGAGGAATTGAAGGTGCCCTTTCCAACAAATGGTTGTGTTTTATTGTATCATGAAGATCCTCAACTATAAGCCTTTTTTTGTTTTTTATTAGATAGTAAAATGTTTATGTGGAATTTGGTGTTCTATCTCTGGTTGCATAACCACTCTAATTTCTAGGTGAATGCTTCCCAGTTGCTATTTCAGGTAAGGTTGACATATCAACATTCCTTAGCCAGGGGCGGATACATGTGGGGGATGCACGGGTTGCACGGCCCCCTTGCAGGGCCGCCCACATTGCCACCTGCACCACTCCTGCCAGTCAGCCTGCAAGCTACTTGTTGGTTCCTTTTGTCAGTCGATTCAACTGAATCAAGTTATCAAATAGTTGTACTTTCCTATGTAGCATGCGCATCCATGTCATCGTATTTTATACATTTCTGACTGGCACGTAGATAGCCAAAACATACCTACGACAAAAGTCGCAGCCATTCTAGTGATCTCAATACATTATTCTGCCTGGCATTTGTTTGAGAAAAGATGCAAATATTCTACTGTTTTCTTGTACAGAGAACCTTCAATACATAGTGTTATAAATATGGAATATTTGCCAAATGGGAAGCTAGTTTACATACAGAAGCAGAAATATTAAGACTGAAGAATGAACATCTTTTGTGCCCCTCCTTGAGGTTCTTCTGAATCCACCACTGTCCTTAGCTATAAGTATTGGACCTAAGTGGAAATTGTGGAAAAAATTAAAGTCATTGTTCAAACTAATTATATTGTGGTTTCTCTGTATATATGTTTTTATATTTGTACCTAGATCTTGGCAGTTAGGTTCAGCAAATTCAATAAATCTGTTGTTGTCGTGGTCTTCAATCCTGAGACTGGTTTGATGTGGCTCTCCATGCTACTCTATCCTGTGCAAGCTTCTTCATCTCCCAGTGCCTACTGCAACCTACATCCTTCTGAATCTGCTTAGTGTATTCATCTCTTGGTCTCCCTCTACGATTTTTACCCTCCACGCTGCCCTCCAATACTAAGTTGGTGATCCCTTAATGCCTCAGAACATGTCCTACCAGTCGATCCCTTCTTCTAGTCAAGTTGCCACAAACTCCTCTTCTCCCATTCAATACCTCCTCATTAGTTATGTGATCTACCCATCTAATCTTCAGCATTCTTCTGTAGCACCACATTTATTCTTCTGTAACACCACATTTCAAAAGGTTCTCTTCTCTTCTTGTCCAAACTATTTATCGTCCATGTTTCACTTCCATACATGGCTACACTCCATGCAAATACTTTCAGAAATGACTTCCTGACACTTAAATCTATACTCGATGTTAACAAATTTCTCTTCTTCAGAAACGCTTTCCTTCCCATTGCCAGTCTACATTTTATATCCTCTCTACTTCAACCATCATCAGTTATTTTGCACCCCAAATAGCAAAACTACTTTACTACTTTAAGCGTCTCATTTCCTAATCTAATTCCCTCAGCATCACCCGACTTATATCGACTACATTCCATTATCCTCGTTTTGCTTTTGTTGATGTTCATCTTATATCCTCCTTTCAAGACACTATCCATTTTGTTCAACTGCTCTTCCAAGTCCTTTGCTGTCTCTGACAGAATTACGATGTAATCGGCGAACCTCAACATTTTTATTTCTTCTCCATGGATTTTAATACCTACTCCGAATTTTTCTTTTGTTTCCTTCGCTGCTTGCTCAATATACAGATTGAATAACATCGGGGAGAGGGTACAACCCTGTCTCACTCCCTTCCCAACCTCTGCCTCCCTTTCACGTCCCTCGACTCTTGTAACTGCCATATGGTTTCTGTACAAATTGTAAATAGCCTTACACTCCATGTATTTTACCCCTGTCACCTTTAGAATTTGAAAGAAAGTATTCCAGTCAACATTGTCAAAAGCTTTCTCTAAGTCTGCACATGCTAGAAATGTAGGTTTGCCCTTCCTTAATCCAGCTTCTAAGATAAGTGATAGGGTCAGTATTGCCTCACGTGTTCCAACATTTCTATGGAATCCAAACTGATCTTCCCCGAGGTCGGCTTCTACTACTTTTTCCATTCGTCTGTAAATAATTGGCATTAGTATTTTGCAGCTGTGACTTATGAAACTGATAGTTTGGTAATTTTCACATCTGTCAACACCTGCTTTCTTTGGGATTGGAATTATTATATTCTTCTTGAAGTCTGAGGGTATTTCGCCTGTCTCATACATCTTGCTCACCAGATGGTAGAGCTTTGTCAGGACTGGCTCTTCCAAGGCTGTCAGTGGTTCTAATGGAATGTTGTGTACTCCCGGGGCCTTGTTTCGAGTCAGGTCTTTCAGTGCTCTGTCAAACTCTTCACACAGTACCGTATCTCCCATTTCACCTTCATCTACATCCTCTTCCATTTCCATAATATTTTCCTCAACTACATCACCCTAGTGTAGACCCTCTATATACTACTTCCACCTTTCTCCTTTCCTTTCTTTGCTTAGAACTGGGATTCCATCTGAACTCTTGATATTCATACAGGTCGTCTTTTCTCCACAGGTCTCTTAATTTTCCTGTAGCCAGTATCTATCTTACCTGTAATGAGATAAGCCTCTACATCCTTACTATTGTCCTCTAGCCATCCCTGCTTAGCCATTTTGTACTTCCTGTCAATCTCATTTTTGAGACATTTGTATTCCTTTTTGCCTGCTTCATTTAGTGCATTTTTATATTTTCTCCTTTCATCAATTAAATTCAATATTTCTTCTGTTACCCAAGGATTTCTATTAGCCCTTGTCTTTTTACCTACTTGATCCTCTGCTGCCTTCACTACTTCATGCATCAGAGCTACACATTTTTTTTCTACTTTACTTCTTTCCCCATTTCCTGTCAATTGTTCCCTTTTGCTCTCCCTGAAACTCTGTACAACCTTTGGTTTAGTCAGTTTATCCAGGTCCCATCTCCTTAAATTCCCACCTTTTTGCAGTTTCTTCAGTTTTAATCTACAGTTCATAACCAATAGATTGTGGTCAGAGTCCACATCTGCCCCTGGAAATGTCTCACAATTTAAAACCAGGTTCCTAAATCTCTGTCTTACCATTATATAATCTATCTGATACCTTCTAGTATCTCCATGATTCTTCCATGTATACAACCTTCTTTCATGATTCTTGAACCAAGTGTTAGCTATGATTAAGTCAAGCTCTGTGCAAAACTCTACCAGGCGGCTTCCTCTTTCATTTCTTAGCCCTAATCCATATTCACCTACTATGTTTCCTTCTCTCCCTTTTCCTACTCTTGAATTCCAGTCACCCATGACTATTAAATTTTCATCTCCCTTCATTATCCGAATAATTTCTGCCTTCACTACCTAAATAATTTCTTTTATCTCATCACACATTTCATCAATTTCTTCATCATCATCTGCAGAGCTAGTTGGCATATAAACTTGTACTACTGTAGTAGGTGTGGACTTTTTATCTACCTTGGCCACAATAATGCATTCACTATGCTGATTGTAGTAACTTACCGCATTCCTTTTCCTATTCATTATTAAACCTACTCAAGCATTACCCCTATTTGATTTTGTATTTATAACCCTGTATGCACCTGACCAGAAGTCTTGTTCCTCGTGCCACCGAACGTCACTAATTCCCACTATATCTAACTTCAACATATCCATTTCCCATTTTAAATTTTCTAACCTACCTGCCCGATTAAGGGATCTGACATTCCACGCTCCAATCCGTAGAACACCAGTTTTCTTTCTCCTGATAACTACGTCCTCTTGTGTAGTCCCCGGCCGGAGATCCGAATGGGGGACTGTTTTACCTTCGTAATGTTTTACCCAAGAGGACACCATCACCATTTAACCATACAGTAAAGCTGCATTCCCTCGGGAAAAATTAGGCTGTAGTTTCCCCTTTCTTTCAGCCATTCGCAGTACCAGCACAGCAAGGCCGTTTTGGTTAGTGTTACTAGGCCAGATCAGTCAGTCATCCAGACTGTTGCCCCTGCAACTACTGAAAAGGCTGCTGCCCCTCTTCAGAGCCACACGTTTGTCTGGCCTCTCAACAGATACCCATCCATTGTGGTTGCACCTACGGTACGGCCATCTGTATCGCTGAGGCACGCAAGCCTCCCCACCAACGGCAAGGTCCATGGTTCATGGGGGGGGGGGGGGGGTTCCAAAGACATATGGCATCCATTACTTACTCTGCCTCTACACAGAATTTCCCATAAAGTGGACCATCTGGTCTTTTTGCCTAACTTATTCATTATGAAATCTTCCAACATATTTTGTCAGTTAAGTTAAACCTTCGGTGTGACCTGCTACTTCTTTCAAAATAGCCTGTTACCTACATATGCCACCATGGAGGCAGAAGATGTTGGAATCATTCATTTATATTGAGCTTGTATTGCTTCTTGCTTAACTTATGCCTCTTTAACATTTCATTATTGAGACTTAGTGTGACTCTTTACACATATATTTTAATGTTACTCATGTTGTTATATTCTTTTTAGAAAAAGAGAAAATAGAAACTTCATTATTCCATTTTAGTTTATTGTTACTATCTTTTTATACCTCTGTGCATTTTTCAGAATGTCTTTCTTTAAATTTTATTTTTCATACGATTTTATCAGGAACCATATTCCATACAATTTTCAAACCTGTATGGCCTTTTTCACTTACATTCTTTTACAGCATACTTTATAACTCTTTTAAAGAATGGAAAATCCAGGATGGAATGTAACAATATTAGAAAAGGAAATTTGTTACTCACTATATAGCAGAAATGCTGGGTCGCGATAGGCACAACAAAAAGGTTCCTACAACTTCTGAGCCACACTGTATCAACCGTCTCGGCCACGCGCAACAGACAGCCTCAAGACAATGTTGATTGTTGGTGCAGTATCTTTGTCCCATATTACTCCTGCTGATATTATTAATCCTATACTTTTAAACTAATCACTTTCCCTGCACCAGTTCCTGTATTTTTGCGTGTTATCTCCCGCAGCTTTCAGATGCCACAAAATCTTGTATCTCCACCTACGAAACTCTCTCCTTCCACCACACTTTCTCCGTTCTATCCCTGTTCGCACCCAGTAAATCCACCACATCTAGTCACATCTGCTGTCCCACTTATTCATGTCCATCCACCCTCAGGTCTGCTACCCAAAGTAATATTCATATATTTATTAATTATTAGTTATTCTCTATTTTGATCCTTGTCACTTCTCACCAATTTTAGTGAGTTGTCGCCTTCCGCTATCATTGTCCTCATCACATTTCATATGGTTTTTTTTCCTCTTGTGCATCCATTTCGACCTTTCCGTGGTTTTTTGGATTATTTGGGTGTATTTTTGCATATTTTTTTAAAGTAATTCTTCTTTTTTACGTTCTTCCCCCCCACCCCCCACCCCCCTCGCTAACATGGATCCTTGATCCTTCCAGCTGCGTCAATACAGAAAAGTTTCCTTATCCCTAGCCAGATCCCAGTCCCACATACTGTTCCTGTGTTATTGCTTGGCTCATGGAATCCCCCCTAATGGCCTTACCATCAAATTACCCATCTATGGTTGCCACCCCTCCTTCCACAATAACCTCCACTGTTAGCCCTCACCAACATAGTCCTGCAAAACCATATCAGCTATGCCCAATCCTCCTTGCAGTACCTTCTCTCAATTTGCAAAGTTCTCCTGCTATGTAATCCCAAGTTCCTGGAACCCATAACACAAAATGAAACACTTGCCCTGCAGCAACTTGAGCAACATGCACAATGCCACCTCAAAAGCTGTCCATCCTGCTCTCTTCCTATTCCTGCCTCAGAGTACCAGTGTCCACCACCTCTACAATAACCTCCAAACCTCCTCCATGTCCCCTCACAGCTGACAAACCCTGTCTCACAGACCTACTACACTTACGCCAACCTCTAAAACTCCCTCCCACCACCAAACAGAACCTGGAACCTAAACAGACCCATAAAACAGTCATGAACATTTTCTCCAGAAGCCTTAGTCCCACAGAAATATCAGTCCTTTTCAAAGGCCTCACCTTTTGCTCCACTCCCACATACAGTCATGCAGGACTTGTTAATGACCTTCTCTCCTCCTTCCAGCCCTACAGTGGAAACACTTTTATGCTGGCAACCCTACTTATCAGACTCAACCAAAGACCAATACTGAACCTTGCCTAACTCAGTTCACTCCTCTATCCAACCGTGATCCACTGCCCATTGCCTCCAAACCACCCCTTTTTAACTTTACAGGGGTTCTTAACCTCGAACCTTGCCTCACCATCTCTCAACATGCAAACTAACCTTACATCTGCAGAAAGAACCACAGTCCACCATCTGAAAAACTGACCTTATCTTATAATCCTACCTGTAGACAAAGGCTCCACCACTGTTGTTTTGAACCACAAGGATTACCTGGTGGAAGGACTCTGTCAGCTGTCAGATACTTCCACCTACAAACCTTGCCACAGTGACCCAATTCCAGTAATCCAGCAGGATCTCCAGTCACTACTCAAATCCCTAGGCTCATCTCAGAACCTCTCTCCAGAGTACATCTCTCTACTTACCCCTACCACTCTACACACCCCCACCTTCTACATGCTTCCTAAAGTCCATAAACACAACCACCCAGAACGCTCCGTTGTGGCCGGTTACTGTGCCCCAACTAAGAGAATCTCTGTTCTTGAAGACCAGCACCTTCAACCTATTACCCAGAACCTATCCTCCTATATAAAAGATACCAACCATTTCCTCCACCGACTCTCCACAGTTCCTGCCCCTTTACCACATGGTGCCCTGCTCGTCACTGTTGATGCCACCTCCTTGTACACTAACATTCCTAATGCTCATGGCCTTACTGCTATTGAACATTACCTTTCCATATGCCCTATGGATTCCAAACCAACAACCTCCTTTGTAGCTGCAATGACCAACTATATCTCACCCACAATTACATCTCCTTTGAAGGCATTACCTACAAACAAATCCAGGGTATGGCTCACTCGCATGGCACTGGTCGTCGCATCTGCAGTGATGAGCAGTCCCTCTCAAAATATACCAAGGGTCTCACTGAAGCCTTCACTGACTGTAATTATCCTCCCAACCTTGTACAAAAACAAATCTCCCATGCCTTATCTTTCCAGTCTCCCACTGCCTCCCAAAGTCCGACAGTCCGGCCACAGAGGAGCATTCCCCTCATAACTCAGTACCATCTGGAACTGGAGCAACTGAATTATAGTCTCCGCCAGGGTTTTGATTACCTCTCGTCATGCCCTGAAATGAGAAATGTCCTGCCCACTATCCTTCCCACTCCTCCCACTGTAGTATTCCATCGTCCACCGAACCTACTTGTCCATCCCTACACAACGCCTGCTCCCAAATCCTTATGCCATGGCTCATACCCCTGTAATAGACCTAGATGAAAGACCTGTTCCATACCTTCTCCTACCACCACCTACTCCAGTTCGGTCACTAACATCACCTATCCCATCAAAGGCAGTGTGAAACCAGTCATGTGATTTACAAGCTAAGCTTCAACCACTATGCTGCATTCTATGAAGGCATGACAACCAACAAACTGTCTGTCCGCAATATGGATCCTTCCCACCAACACCAGCTTTTCTGAATTGTGGAGTTGGCAACTTTCCCTGCAATACATCCTACATTCCCATAACACCCCTGGTCTCAACCTTCGTTAGTCGCCATCCTCACCCATCTAGCCCCTTCCCTGTTCTCATTCCAACATTACACAGCCGTTATTTCACCGCCACACCCAGTCTTTTAATTTGTTTTTATTTCTCTTCTTTCCACTACTACTCCCCCCCCTTTCTCTCCCACCCTCAGTCTAAACTGCACCACTTCACTGCCTGCCACACCCACCATACTATCCGCCCCCTCTCTGCCCCAGCCACCTCCTTACCCCCACCCAGTCACCACTCCCATCATGCACTGGTGCTGCTGTTTACAGTGTGGTTTCAGTTATCTGAGACTGCAGACGTCTGTCCAAGTTGCGTTTGCACGCCGGTGTGTGTGTGTGTGTGTGTGTGTGTGTGTGTGTGTGTGTGTGTGTGTGTGTGTGTGTGTGTGTGTGTGTATCTTAATTTCTTGTAAGATCCAGTACATTATCTTTATTAAGAGAGGAAGATACTGCTTTATTATCCATAATATCTGATGGGTCAGTGTTCTATATAAAATCTAATCTACTCCCTATAATGGTAAATTCCATCTCTTCTGTGAGTTCACCTAGTGTTACAAAAGAAATGGTCAAGGCAATCCCTTCTCCTGGTTCACCTTGCCTAACCCAAGCCATTTCAGTTATCAGTCCAACTAGGCTGTTTATCACCTAATCGCCTTATATATAATTCACTGCCCTTAATACTACTTCATGAAGCATCTGACCTCCTTGCCTTTTTATTTTGGCTCACGTCCTCATTTGTAACATTATTCTTAAATTATTATTATTTTTCTTCCATTAGTATCTCTTTTTTTACATGTAGGCCATTAAGCTGATGACTTCTGTAAACATCATACATCGGTTGTGTAGATTAATATTCACTGAGTGAAATAAACATTTATTAAACTAAGAAGGCATTTAACTCCCTGTGGAACAGGTTTCATTCACAGATTTCAAAGCATGTTGCATGTTGCAGCTTGTTGAATTATATCTGCCAGTTAATATCAGGACCATTGTCATATGTAACAATGTTATGTAAAGTAAATTTACTATTCACCATATAGCGGAGATGCTGAGTCAGAGATAGGCACAACTAAAAGACTGTCACAGCTTTATACATGACTGCAGCCTCTGGCAAGTAACAGCAGCAGTGCACGATGGGAGTGGGAACTGGGTGGGGGTAAGGAGGAGGCTGGAGCAGGGAGGAGAAGGGGTAGCAGGATAGGGGTGGGGGACAGGGAAGTGCCGCTGGGGAGCGCACAAAGACGAGGAGGAGAGATGGTAGGGCAGCTAGGAGCAGTCAGGAGATTAGATGGAGGACAGGGGAAAGGTTGGGGGCGGGTTAGCAGAAAAGGAGAGAAGTAAAAAGACTGGGTGCATTGGTGAATGATGGCTGTGTAATGCTGAAATGGAAACAGAGAAAGGGCTGGATTGGTGAGAAAAATGGCTAATGAAGGCTGAGGCCAGGAGGATTACGTGAACATATGACATATTGCAAGGAGAGTTCCCACCTGCACAATTCAGAAAATCTGGTGTTGGTGGGAAGAATCCCTAATAGCACAGTCTGTGAAGCAATAATTGAAGTGAAGAATCTCGCATTGGGCAGCATGCTCAAGTTGGTCCACTTGTTTCTTAGCCATAGTTTGTTGGGGGACATTCACGCAGACAGCCAGCTTGTTGGTTGTCATGCCCACATAGAATGCAGCATAATGGTTGCTGCTTAGCTTGTAGATTACTTGACTGGTTTCACAGGTAGCCCTGCCTTTGATGGAATAGGGGATGTTTGTGACCGGACTGGAGTAGGTGGTGGTGGGAGGATGTATGGGAGAGGTCTTACATTTAGGTCTGTTACAGGGATACAAGCCATGACATAAGGAGTTGGGAGAAGGGGTTGTGTAGGGATGGACGAGTAGGTTCGATGGACAATGGATTACCACTGTGGGAGGGGTGGGAAGGATATTGGGCAGGACATTTCTCATTTCAGGGTGTATTGAGAGGTAGTTGAAAGCCTGGTGGAGAATATAATTCAGTTGCTCCAGTCCTGTGTGGTACTGAGTTACGAGAGGAATGCTCCTCTGTGACCAGACAGTGAGACTTTGGGAGGTTGTGGGAGACTGGAAAGATAAGGCACACAACATTTGTTTTTGTACAAGGTTGGGAGGATAATTATGGTCAGTGAAGGCCTCAGTGAGACCCTTGGTATATTTTGAGAGGGATCGCTTGTCATTGCAGATATGATGACCACTGGTGGCTAGGCTGTATGGAAGGACTTATTGGTATGGAATGAATACCAGCTATCAGAAGTGGAGGTATTGCTGATGGATAGTATGTTTGATGTTGACAGATGTACTGATGTACCCATCTTTGAGGTGGAGGTCAACATCTAGGAACATTGTTTGTTGTGTTGAATAGGACCAGGTGAAGCAAATGGGGGAGAAGCTGTTGAGGTTCTGGAGGAATGTGGAGAGGGTGTCCTCACTCTCAATCCAGATCACAATGTCATCAATGAATCTGAACCAGATGAGGAGTTTTGGATTCTGGGTGTTTAAGAAGGATTCCTCTAGATCAGGCTCATCCAAACTGTGCCCCTGGCATGCTAGCACCCGCGATCACCTGAGGCCAGCACCCCAGGCAAATTTGTTTGTTGTTACAGTGGCCGAGTTGTGTCGCTTAGCTTATCATGCGGTTTGTCCAATGTGCCTCGCCATACCACTGTATGCGCGCTTTGTACGGATGACAGACGACAGCTGTCAAAAGCATTGATATGACACAAAGCCAAAGCCATTAGTCAACAGACGTGAGGCTACAGTGGATTGGAAAGGATGGTCAACAGAAAAAAAAAGAGGGGAGTGGCACGTCCACACTATTTAAACCCGAGTGGGAAATTAACTTCTATTGTACTGCTGTCAAAAATCATGCCAATTGTTTTGTATGTCATCGGAACCTCATGCATTTAAAAAAGTACTCAACTGAATGGCACTTGAATATCTGTCACAAAAATAATCAGTCGCAAAAGAAAAGCCAGTCAAAGCTTGAAGAAATGAAAGAAAATTTCAAGCAGCATTACAGTGATGTAAGTGTTTCCTATCGTATGACTCTTTATTATTTATAAATATGGTAAATAAAACTATATTTTATAATCTGATATATCAGCAATGTGTCAGTCATTGAATATCGGATCGTCAGCAACAATGAACATTTCTTTTTGTCACACAGACATAAGAAAAAGTTTCAGGTGTGTTATTTTTTGCCACTTTCTGAAAAGCTCTCACAAACTCTCTCTCGGGCAGCAAAGTGTTATTAAGTGTCATTTATTGTTCTTGTGTATTTGTGTTTTGATGGATGGGAAAACATATGTTGTAATTTGATCTAAGTTTTCAATTAATTAAAATGCAGATATTCCAACAGATAAAAATTTATTTTGTGACCACATTTTGCTGTACTTGCTAGCATCTATGGCTGCTTTACAGAGTAACTAGGAAAAAACACACCTAAAACCAATCTTTTTTGTTATGTTTTTTATTTGGGTTTCAATGAATGAAACAATGAATTGCTAAAATGATAAAAGTGTTTTAAAAACAGGATTGTACAAAATTAATTGTAAGGTTTTTTTGCTATGGTAGGAACAGGAGACAGGTGGGCAAAGTTTGCGCCTGAGTTACAAATGCTTGCTGAGAATTGTGAAAGCAGGGAAACCCTTTGTGGCTAGGAATCTCATCAAGGATTGCTTGGACGACCCGGCGGCTTGTATTTGTCCAGCAGGCCTCTTGAAAAAATTCGAAAAAATAACTCTTTCGCCTCACATCTTGCTTGCTGAGTTGAAGACATGGCCTCAGATATGGAGCAGCAATTAATGGAGGGAGCAGCAAACTTCGTTTCATTTTCTATACTCTTGATGAGCTCATGGACACTGCGGACATATCTCAGCTCGCCAAATTCATTGGGGGTGTTGATGACAATCTGCATGTCACCAAAGAATTTCTCGACCTCATACCATTAAAAGACACAACCACAGGTTTAGATATTTTTTTATCCTTGGAGAATGTGTTCAAGTCAATGGCATTAAAATGGTAACGCATGATCAGGATAACAACAGATGAAGCCTCTCTGCTACGAGATATATGTACTAGATTGGTGGGTTAGGTCAGGTCAAAAATGGCTGAAGTGGGCTATTTCATATTCACGGCAGTCCATATCTGATACACCAGGAGGCACTTTGTACGAAGATTGTCAACATAAAAAAACGTAAGGGTCACCAGTTGTTCAAACGGTTAATTATCTTTGCTTGCATGTACTCACACAAAGGCCAATTTAAAGAATTTCTGGCTGATATTGAAGCGGAATTCCTGGACATCCCCTACCACACCAAAGTAAGATGGCTGAGGTCCTTCATCAGTTTTATCCTTGAGGGATGAGATCAATACCTTTTTGAAAACGAAAAGACATCCAGAAGAATTACTTCATGATCCTAAGTGGGTGGCGAATTTGACTTTTTTGAGTGACCTAGCTGGTCATTTAAATACTTTGAACCTTTCAATCCAAGGCGAAATTCACTCTGTTGTTGATTTAGTGCAGACAATTCAAGCATTAAAAAAATAAAAGGAACTTATTTTGTGGGAAACGGTTGTGCAAGGAGATATGTGGACACTTCCCTGCATTAGACAGCTTTAAAGAAGATGTGGATTTTTCAGATTATGTTCAGATCATTAGCAAATTACAAGAAGAGTTTGGAAACAGATTTTTGGAGATAAGTGAGCTTCAACCGGCTTTGAATATATTTGTTCGCCTATTTTCCCTTCGGGGAGAGGACGTCTCGCAAGTGTTTCAACTAGAGATGATTGAGCTGCAGTGTGATATCCGCCTTAAGGACCGCTTTCTTATGTGTACAACTTTGGATAACTTTTACAGCTGCTTTCCATGAGAGAAGTATCCTCTTTTGCACAAGCAAGCAGCCAAAAGTATCTCAATGTTTGGTTCCACGTATATTTGTGAGTGCTTTTTCTCCCTTTTAAGGCTTGCTAAAGCTAAGCACTGTTCTCTACTTAGTGATAAAAATTTGACTAATTCTTAGATGTTAGCAGTCTCCTGGAATATTGTACCAAACCTAAACAAAACCATTTCTTCGAAAAAGAAATGTGTGAAGTGTTAATTGTCTTTTTCAACAATGTTGAGCATTAGGATTAAATGTCTTTATAACCTTAATTCTACTTTTTAAAAAAGTTTTCGAACTTGGTCAATTAAAATTACTGCGTACAAAACAGCAAACTAAGGATCTGATGTCTAAACTCTGAAAAGGGATACAAAAAGCTGTAGCTCGAAGCACAACAAAAAATATTTTCTTGTAACTACTAACAGTAAGGATGAGACTATAAACATTATGTAAAATTATTTCTGAAATAGGATATCTATGACACTAGTTCATTTACGAAATTGATATATCTTTCAAAAGACACCTACTGCACATATGACGAGTGTGCATGTGCAATACTAATAGAATCAATCTGTTGGTCAGAAAACTACTAAGCTGTTCTTCGGTTCTTGCTTTGGATATTGTTTTCTAAGGCTTTCCATAGTAATTCTGACACACGAACACTAATTGTTACCTAAACTGTAAATGGTTTGCTTGTTTTACTGCTCATCGACCACTTTTACAGAGCTGCACTTCCTCTGTTATTTTGTTTACGTTGAATCTGACCACAGGACAGTCCAGCACAAAGCAATGCTGTGTGGTCTCACTCTCTCCGCAGCTATCTCTCTCACTCCTGTGCCGACACAAGTGACACACATTCGCATACGGGGCACTGAACTATACTGCCTTGCACCCGCAGAGTGTGACCATCCCTGGTGGGTGCAATTCTTGGACGAGCCTGCTCTAGATGCTCCATAAATACGTTGGTATCGGGTGGTGCCATGTGGGTGCCTATAGCCCTACTCTGGATTTGTTTGTAGGTAATGCCTTCAAAGGAGAAATAATTGTTGGTGACTTTATAGTTGCTTATGGTGACTAGGAAGGAGGTTGGTTGTTTGGAGTACATCAGGCATTGTGGAAGGTAGTGTTCAACAGTGGTAAGGCCATGGGCATTAGGGATGTTAGTATAAAGGGAGGTGGCATCAACAGTGATGATCAGGGTACCATTTCTTATAACTAGCACAAGAATAATTATTATTATCTAACTGGACAGGTAAAAAAAAAAACTCTACTCACCAAGTGATGGCAGGGAAACATACATAAATATATAAAATGTTTTACTTATGCAAGCTTTCAGAGCCAATGGATCATTCTTCAGGCAGAAGGGATGAAAGGGATGGAAGAGGGCTGAAGGAAAATTACTTGAGAGGTTTAGGAAAAGGGATATAATATGGAAAAGTCACCCAAAACTATGGATCAGATGATGAGAACGGAAGAGTGATTGTTGGGGACTGCATCGGATGAGATTTGAAAACCTGAGAGCTTAAAGGTGGAAGACAGGATAATATGCTAGACAGGAATTACTGCTGAAACATTGTGCACAAGTCAATATGATTGAAAAACTAAGTGCATTGTATGTAACAGAAGTGGGAAGAGCGCGACGAAAAATAGAATGAGAGATGTAGAAAACTAAAATGGAGTGAGGAGAGTAGTAGTTACTGTGAAGGTATGCTGAGACTAAAGAAATTAACATAAATTAAGGCCAGGTGGATGGCAAGAACTAAGGACATGTTGTAGCGCTAGTTCCCAAATGCGGAGTTCCAAGAAACTGATGTCTTGGGGAAGAATCCAGATGGTACGTGTGGTGAAATAGGCACAGAGGTCAAGACTGTCATGTTGTAGAGCATTCTCCACAACACATTATCATGTCTTGCCAGTATACACCCTCTGCCTATCCCCATTTATCCTAACAGACAACTTGGTAGTAGTCATGCTGATATAAAAGGCAGAACAGTGTTTACATAACAGCTGGTACATGAGATGTGCTGTTTCACATGTGCTTCTCCCATTGATGGTATACTGTATGTTTTGCTAGTTGTAGGAAGTGTAGGTGGTGGTAGGAGGGAGCGCTGGGCAAGTCATGCAGTGGGGACATTCACAGGGGTATGAGCCATAGGTTAGGGAGATGGATGCAGAAGGAGCATAGGGTCTGACAAGGATATTGCAGATATTGGGAGGGCAATGAAAAGCTATTCCAGATATGATGGGAAAAATCTCAGACAAAGTTGATCTCATTTCAGGGCATGATTTTAGGAACTCACAGCCTTGTTGAAGTAGCTGACTAATACATTCAAGACCAGAATAATAATGGTGTGCTCTGAAGTTGTTTTCTGGGGGTGTCATCTGTACCAGGATTGGGTGTGATGTACCAGGAAATCTGCCTTCAAAGTAGGCTGGTGGGGTAATTATGTCCAGTGAATGCTGAGGTGAGAATGGTGGGGTATTGCTGTAAAGAGACTGCATCCAAACAAGTTTGCTTCGAATGCCAAGCTCTAGCACAGCTCAAATATAATTTTTCTTGTACAGCCTGAGATCAACACTTTTTTTAAAGCTTTCTTGAAAGTCCTCCCATGATCTGAATTCTTCTGAAAGTGCATTACCCCATTCAGCAGCATCCCTTCTCAGATAAAGTGGTGCAAAATCTGTCTTTTTGGAATCCTCCCAACAGTGAGGCCAGGTTTGTGAGAATACCTGTAAAAATATATATAGGGTGTATGCCTCCGCCCAATTTAAATTTAGGGATCTGATTTGCTAAATTCATGGCAGCTCTCTAACTGAAGTTCTTTTAAGATTTCATTCGAAAAATGTTATTCTGCTTACTCTTTTCTGTAGTTCTGCCTTTGTTTTTTTTTTTTATTTCAATCCACCATTTATTTAGTTCGGCTTCTTTCTTCAAAGCATGTTCCTTCAAATAATGTATGTCAGTGAATGTAAAGTCTCGTCATGATGTCTCTTATCAACTATAGCTTTTACTTTTTCCTCCAAACTAGTTTCCTCACCAATCCCAATAATCTCTAATGATTTTGTGTGTCTTTCAACTGGTCATGCACATTCTGGAATTGATGTTTGTTGTTCTCACTTGTTTGTACTAGAGTACTGTTAAATTCTAGAAACTGTTCTTGTAGCTCATTCTTCCCCAGATCATATTGTTTCACCCTCACCTCTCTGGTCCCCTGTTTGTAAGAATCTAGTAACTCTTGCAACTCTAAAATTCTATTGTTTGTTTCTGCTTCCCCTTGCCTCGATTCTATGATACAGGCAGCCAAATCTTTTCCAGCTTTCCTGAATTGGCTTTTGAATTTTCTATGTTAGCAGAAAATTCTGTTTTGGAATTTTTCATATTGTTGATTTTCTTGTTCAGCTTGTTTGTGTTATCATCTGTTTTTTTTTTTTCCTTCTTCTTCTTCCTCTTAAATCATCTCTTAATTCATTTTTAAGTGATTTGTTAATTTAATTATGAAATTCAGAGCCTTACATGTACTTATAAACTGTATGTAATACTACTGACTATCACAACACACCACTTAAACTACTAATAGAACTTGTTCAGCACTTTAACAGCTCACCAGATGTGTTGGCTGAACTACGAGAGCAGTGGGTTGTGCATCGTTGGTGTCGTGGAGTGAAGTTGTGTAGTCCCGTGGCATAGATTTTCCAACGAGTAATCGAAGCAGGGACGGCTGCTTGTCAACAACAAGAGGCTCAGTCAGTTGCTCCTCCTTTGTTGTCATCTGTGATTCATGTTTCATGAACTGTTGTCTTCACTCTACATTGTATTTAACTGATAATTCATCTTAGACTACAAATAAACAATCCCTCTTGACTTTGTTTACCAAAGAAGAAAATTTTTTGAATACCATGTTGTTGCTGCCCATTGTCTAAGGCAGCCAACCTAAATCTTAGCAAAATTTTCATAAATTTTTCATAGTTTTCTTATTTGGTAATAATAACATTCTTTCCAGTGCTCCACTAATATATGTGTCCATCAGAGGGCATCAAATGCTGTGTTCGAGCAACCTGACTTATGTTTGTACTTGTTTATGTAGTATGTGGATGTGTGCACACTGTCTCACCTAGTGTCCTGAATACTCACATTTCCTTAAATAATTCGGTTGCCATTTGCAGCAGTGGACCGGACCTGCTACTCGGTTCTGGTCTGCCATGCTAATCATTCTTCTTCAAATGGCAGTTATGTGTGGAGCTGTAAGAGAGGATGTTCTCCAACTAATGTCACCAAATAAACAAATACTTAGACGTCAGTTTAACTTATATATTCTTCAACATCATAAACAACATTTCACATTAACATCTTCCAGAACTCCAGATTCTGACTGACTGTCACCCATGATCCAAATCAAACCATCTGATTTCTCTACATATAGAAGAAGCCGGTCATACTGTGTTGTCCATCACACTATTCCATGGACAGAGCTCATCTCCAGTGTGGTACCAGCATGGAGTAAGTGTCCCCACAACACAACAGGTGGTGCTGTTTTAACATCTGTACCACTCCCCAGACATATGGCATCCATGGATTACTCTGTCTCTGTATAGAATTTCCCACGGAGTGGACAGTCTGGCCTTTTTGCCTAATTTACACATTAAGAAATCTCAGCTAAGTTAAGCCTTGAGAGCAACGAGCTATTTCCCACAAAATAGCCTGTGCACTAAACACTGTAGTTAATCTAATATTGTCCTCACAATCCCTATGGGAGCTATGCACTGGGAGTTGTAGTATATTCATATTGTAATGACTGAAAGCCTGTTCTTTGTGAGTTGGCTTTCTTGGGACAGTTTGTGTCTATCTTCAAGTGTCTACCAGTTCATTTTCTTCAGCATCTCTGTGATAATTTTCCACAGGTCAAACAAACCTGTGACCATTTGTGCTGCCCTGCTCTGTATTCATTTAATATCCACTGTCTGTCCTATTTTGGATGGGTTCCACACACTTGAGTAATATTCTAGAATGGGTTGCATGAGGGCTTTGTACGCAATCTCATAACTAGACAGATTGCATTTCCCTCGTATTCTACCAATAATCTGAAGTCTGACACATGCTTTACTTTCAACTGAGTCTGTGTGACTGTTCCATTCAAAACCCTACAAAGTGTTACATCCAAGTATCTGCACGAGTTGAGCGATTCTAACTGTGACTTATTGACACTGTAGTCATTGGAGACTATGTTAATTTACTTTGTAAAATGCATACACTGGCATTTTTGAACGTTTAAAGCAAACTGTCAATCTTTGCGCCACTTTGAAGTCTTATCAAGATCTGAATGAACATTGTTACTGTATTATAGACAACTACATTACTTGCAAAAAGTGTTAGGTTACTATTAGTATTGTCAGCAGGGTTATTAATATAAAACATGAATAGCAGCAGTACCAACACACTTCCCTGGAGTACAGTTGATGTTACTTCTACATTTGTCGATGACTCTCCTTCCAAGACACCATGTGGCATCCTCCCTACCATAAGATCCTCAATTGTCACAATATCGCTCGATATGCCATATGATCATACTTTTGATAATAAGCGAAGATATGGTACTGAGTAAAATTCTTTTTGCAAATTGTAAAATATTCCAAATACCTGGCTGCCTTGATCCAAGGTTTTTAATACGTCATGTAAGTAAAGGGCAACTTGCGATTCACATGATTTATGTTTTGGAATCCATGCTTAATGGCATGGAGGAGGTTCATATCTTCAGTGTACATTCTAAGATCCTGCAAAAAATGAAATTCAAGGATATTGGATAGGAGTTTTATGGATCACTTCTGCTACCCTTCTCGCAGATGGATGCAACCTATGCTTTCTTTTTGCAATAACTCATCAGTTAAAGTGGAAGGTCTTCGACTCCTCTGTTCATCACGAACAGTTGTTCTGCCTTCACTAAACTCCCTACACCACTTAAACACACTTGTTATGTTCATAACATCTTATCTCTAAACCATATAGATTTACAAAAAAAAAAAATTGCATTAGGAGTGTTCCTTCTGTGAGTAGGAAGCGGATCACAGCACGTGGACCACACTTGGCACGATTTATTACAGACATATTTCATGCAAGTGGACACTGCAACATGAGTTTACATATTACTGTGTTCCTACAATACTCACTCTGGACAAGGAGCCCCTCTACTCTACACCTCTCAGTGTTGCCAACCTTAAAAAAACCATGGCCCATTATGGTCACAGGGCTTACTTTCTGAACATGCCTTGCCACAGTTTTTCTATACACTTCTCTGCAGAGCCAAACATTTTGAGTTGCTTCCTGTACTACAACACTATTACCTCTTTATATAGTTTTCTGGAGATATAAATCATTACTTGTCTTAACTGTCCTTTGTACTCTGGTAATCGCTCTTGCTACAACTGCCTCATGATTACTGATACCAGTTTCAATGTGGATATCCTCAAGATGTCAAGTCTATTTGCTGCTATTAGATCCAATATATACCCATCATATGTGGGTTTCTGAACAATCTGTTCTAGGAAGTTCTCACAGAATGCATTAATAATATTTTCCAGGAAATCGTTTCTTGCCCACCACAAACAAACTTGTCATTTTCTCAATCAGTCATCAGATGACGATGACAGCATGTTTTCACTTAAGTTTTCAGTCACATCAGGTGGTGATTCTGGTGGTTGATAGAAGGATCCAATAACAAGGGCATGCTGAAAAATACTTTTTTTATTTTTTATTTTGTGAAAACCCTTATACGTTTTAAGTGACTCACACATTATAAACATTCTACATCTTTATTCTTCATGTCTATATATTTATTGCTGGGGAAGAATACGTATTTCATCCAATGAGAGGCCAGTTTGTTTATGTTGTCACTGTAGAATGTTTGACTTTGTTGATGGAATGGTTAAGGGATCCGTTCAACAGAAGTGGCACATCTGGGTTTGAGTTCTGATCAAGTATAAATTTTCAGCTCTTTCTGTTACATTGCCACAATGCCTTGTGCAGCTGGAAGTCATTATTTCCTGCCTGTCTCTTCCCATCCTGTTTCCTTTCACTCCAATTATGTGTGTCTCTATAAGCTTGCACTGCTTCATCACTACCAAAGTGAAGTCTTCAAAAGTGTTCTTTAAGTTTTGGAAACAGATGAAAATTTGATGGGGCCAAGTTGGGACGGTATGGAGGACGATTGATGACAGTGAATCCAAGGCACTTGATAGTTGCAAAATGTCACAGCATAGCACAGCACTCACAGTACACAGCTTTCATTCGTCTATGGATTACAATTGGAGGCACATTTTCTGCAGTTAGAAACTCAATTACATCATGCTGTTTCTCATGCACTGCCATATCTACCTTAAATGCTGCCATGTTCCACACAACAATTCAGAGCCCTCTTGTGGCAGAGGGCTGCAGCTTTTTCCCGAGGGCATGCAGCTTTACTGTATGATTAAATGGTGATGGTGTCCTCTTGGGTAAAATATTTCGGAGGTAAAATAGTCCCGCATTCGGATTTCCGGACGGGGACTACTCAAGAGGATGTCGTTATCAGGAGGTAGAAAACAGGCGTTCTATGGATCGGAGTGTGGAATGTCAGATTCCTTAATCAGGCAGGTAAGTTAGAAAATTTAAAAAGGGAAATAGATAGGTTAAAGTTAGATATAGTGGGAATTAGTGAAGTTCGGTGGCAGGAGGAACAAGACTTTTAGTCAGGTGAATACAGGGTTATAAATCCAAAATCAAATAGAGGTAATGCAGGAGTAGGTTTAATAATGAATAAAAAAATTTGAGGGCAGGTAAGCTACTACAAACAGCATAGTGAACGCATTCTTGTGACCAAGAGAGACACAAAGCCCACACCAACTAGCTCTGCAGATGACAAAGAAATTGATGAAAGGAATGATGAGATAAAAGAAATTATTCAGGTAGTGAAGGGAGATGAAAGTTTAATAGTCATGGGTGACTGGAATTTGATAATAGGAAAAAGAGAGACAGAAACATAGTGGGTGAATATGGATTGGGGGTAAGAAATGAAAGAGTAAGCCACCTAGTAGAATTTTGCACAGAGCATAACTTAAGCTAACACTTGGTTCAAGAATCATAAAAGAAGGTTGTATACATGGAAGAATCATGGAGATACTAGAAGGTATCAGATAGGTTATATAATGGTAAGACAGAGATTTAGGAACCAGGTTTTAAATTGAAAGACTTTTCCAGGGGCAGATATGGACTCTGACCACAATCTATTGGTTATGAACTGTAGATTAAAACTGAAGAAAATACAAAAAGGTGGGAAATTAAGGAGATGGGGCCTAGATAAACTGGCTAAACCAGAGGTTGTACAGAGTTTCAGGGAGAGCATAAGGGAACAATTGACAGGAATGGTGGAAAGAAATACAGTAGAAGAAGAATGGGTAGCTTTGAGAGATGAAGTAGTGAAGGGAGCAGAGGATCAAGTAAGTAAAAAGACAAGGGCTAGTAGAAATATTTGGGTAACAGAAGAAATATTGAATTTAATTGAAGAAAGGAGAAAATATAAAAATGCACTAAATGAAGCAAGCAAAAAGGAATACAAATGTCTCAAAAATGAGATTGACAGGAAGTGCAAAATGGCTAAGCAGGGATGGCTAGAGGACAATAGTAAGGATGTAGAGGCTTATCTCATTACGGGTGAGATAGATACTGGCTACAGGAAAATTAAGAGACCTCTGGAGAAAAGAGAACCACTTGTATGAATATCAAGAGCTCAGATGAAAACCCTGTTATAAGCAAAGAAGGAAAAGCAAAAAGGTGGAAGGGGTATTATAGAGGGTATATACAAGGGTGATGTACTTGAGGACAATATTTTGGAAATGAAAGAGGATGTAGATGAAGATGAAATGGGAAATATGATACTGCGTAAAGAGTTTGACAGAACACTGAAAGACCTGAGTCGAAACAAGGCCCCAGGAGTAGACAACATTCCATTAGAACTACTGACAGCCTTGGGAGAGCCAGTCCTGACGAAACTCTACCATCTGGCGAGCAAGATGTATGAGAAACTTCTTGGCAGATTAAAACTGTGTGCCCGACCGAGACTCGAACTCGGGACCTTTGCCTTTCGCGGGCAAGTGCTCTACCATCTGAACTACCGAAGCACGACTCACGCCCGGTACTCACAGTTTTACTTCTGCCAGTACCTCGTCTCCTACCTTCCAAACTTTACAGAAGCTCTCCTGCGAACCTTGCAGAACTAGCACTCCTGAAAGAAAGGATATTGCGGAGACATGGCTTAGCCACAGCCTGGGGGATGTTTCCAGAATGAGATTTTCACTCTGCAGCGGAGTGTGCGCTGATATCAAACTTCCTGGCAGATTAAAACTGTGTGCCCGACCGAGACTCGAACTCGGGACCTTTGCCTTTCGCGGGCAAGTGCTCTACCATCTGAGCTACCGAAGTACGACTCACGCCCGGTACTCACAGTTTCATATCAGCGCACACTCCGCTGCAGAGTGAAAATCTCATTCTGGAAACATCCCCCAGGCTCTGGCTAAGCCATGTCTCCACAATATCCTTTCTTTCAGGAGTGCTAGTTCTGCAAGGTTCGCAGGAGAGCTTCTGTAAAGTTTGGAAGGTAGGAGACGAGGTACTGGCAGAAGTAAAACTGTGAGTACCGGGCATGAGTCGTGCTTCGGTAGTTCAGATGGTAGAGCACTTGCCCGCGAAAGGCAAAGGTCCCGAGTTCGAGTCTCGGTCGGGCACACAGTTTTAATCTGCCAGGAAGTTTCATATCAGCGCACACTCTGCTGCAGAGTGAAAATCTCATTCAAGATGTATGAGACAGGCAAAGTACCCTCTGACTTCAAGAAGAATATAATAATTTCAGTCCCAAAGAAAGCAGGTGTTGACAGATGTGAAAATTACCGAACTATCAGTTTTATAAGTCACAGCTGTAAAATACTAATGCGAATTCTTTACAGACAAATGGAAAAACTGGTAGAAGCTGACCTCGGGGAAGATCTGTTTGGATTCTGTAGAAATATTGTAACACGTGAGGCAATACTGACCCTACAACTTATCATAGAAGAAAGATTAAGGAAAGGCAAACCTACGTTTCTAGCATTTGTAGACTTGGAGAAAGCGTATGACAATGTTGACTGAAATACTCCCTTTCAAATTCTGAAGGTTGTAGGGGTAATATACAGGGAGCAAAAGTCTATTTACAATTTGTACAGAAACCAGATGGCAGTTATAAGAGTCGAGGGGCATGAAAGGGAAGCAGCGGTTGGGAAGGGAGTGAGACAGGGTTGTAGCCTCTCCCCGATGTTATTCAATCTGTATATTGAGCAAGCAGTAAAGGAAACAAAAGAAAAATTCGGAGTAGGTATTAAACTCCATGGAGAAGAAATAAAAACTTTGAGGTTCACCAATGACATTGTAATTCTGTCAGAGACAGCAAAGGACTTGGAAGAGCAGTTGAACGGAATGGACAGTATCTTGAAACGAGGGTATAAGAATTAAATCGGGTGATGCTGAGGGAATTAGATTAGGAAATGAGACACTTAAAGTAGTAAAAGAGTTTTGCTATTTGGGGAGCAAAATAACTGATGATGGTCGAAGTAGAGAGGATATAAAATGTAGACTGGCAATGGCAAGGAAAGCGTGTCTGAAGAAGAGAAATTTGTTAACATTGAGTATAGATAGGAAGTCGTTTCTGAAAGTATTTGTGTGGGGTGTAGCTATGTATGGAAGTGAAACATGGACGATAAATAGTTTGGACAAGAAGAGAATAGAACCTTTTGAAATGTGGTGCTACAGAAGAATTCTGAAGATTAGATGGGTAGATCACATAACTAATAAGGAGGTATTGAATAGAATTGGGGAGAAGAGGAGTTTTTGCCACAACTTGACTAGGAGAGGGGATTGGTAGGTAGGATATGTTCTGAGGCATCAGGGGATCACAAATTTAGCACTGGAGGGCAGCATGGAGGGTACAAATCATAGAGGGAGACCAAGAGATGCATACACTAAGCAGAATCAGAGGGATGTAGGTTGCTGTATGTACGGGGAGATGAAGAAGCTTGCACCCTGTGCATGGAGAGCTGCGTCAATCCAGTCTCAGGACTGAAGACCACCACCACAACAACAACAACAACAACTCTAATGTGACAAATACTTCACCACCATTTACTATTAGCCTATTCTTTCAATATCAACTTAAATTTTCCCCAAATATCGCACTTCTATAATATTATATTTCAACCAGTTTTTAGGAAAGCTTTAAACTCTGGCACTTCGTCGCATTTTCTTTGGCAGTTAATCTCTAGGATTTTAATACTCTAGACTGTAGGAGGCACTTCTTTGTACCTTGTACTGACACTTCTGGGTCCCCTACAGCTATTGTTATCTGGGATGGACAGAGAGTTGCCTAATCTAAAAAAAAACCTTATGTGCATCTCACACACATCCAGCTATGTGGGTAGCAGCCTTTGATGTGTAGTGCACATCTGACCCATTCAGGGGAGACCCTATAGTTCTCATCCCTATCGCACAAGTCCGGGAAGTCTCAGAACCTGAGACGTCTCTGGTTGAATCTTAAACTCCGTTTGTGAGGCTGGTCTCAACAGTCTTTGCCAGCCATTGAAATGGTCCACATATGACCTCAGAGCCCAAATGACAGGCACTGTTTGCTCTAAAGTGCACCACAATCTGCAGTTTATTGCACCTTGTTCCCTCAATAATGGCAAAAATAGCCTCTTCATTATGCTGAACGAGGCCCCCAGACATACACACTGAGTGCTTGTGATATTTTTTCCCATTTCTTGCTACCAATTCCTTAAGTGGTACCATTACTCGCAGTATGTTTGAGTAGCTTGCAATTAGTAGCCCCTACCCTTTTGTGTTTGCCTACTCTCAAAACAGGTTGCAGCAGGTTTCCCAACAAGTGAAGTGAGAGTCAGTGGCTCAGTTTTTGTTTCACTGAAAGACAGCACCTTGAACTTGTTGCTTAGGGGGACTGGCGTAACACCCTGAGTTCTCCCTGGTCCCTGTTTCCTCTGTAGAGGGAGCCTAATCCTGCCACTGATGTGTCACTCACAATCAAATGGATGAGTAGCGATGGATCCTGTACTTGCTGCAGAGGAGACAGGATCTCCAGAACAGGCTCATACTTGAGGACTCTTACCTCTATTACACAACTGTAGAGATCTCCCGAACACATCTGTTTGCAGCACCTTCCAATCTTTTGACAGTAGTCTGGGTCATTTCCATCTGCTTATGAATGTCAACTAACTCATCAGGTGTTCGAGAACAGCATTCACATTGAGACTTCATTGGAGCTGGTGCATCATTTTACAGAACAGTAAACAACTTTAAAAAAGGCTGCTGATTCTCTTTTAATTTCTGGATCAGTTAAGGTAGAACTATTAGTAATTCCCTATAAGGATTGAAGCAGTTTATATGTAAAATTACATTTCTATTACGGTAACACAAAAAGCTGGGATAACAGTAACTAATTTTCTGAAACTGTTTTTGGGGTTATAGTTGTGAACAACTTGTAACTGATGTTTATGACTTATGCAAATAATATACACCCTGTTGGAAGGGTAAACAAAATGTAACATGATATATTAGTTATAATATGTTGTAGAGTAACTAAGTCACAATCACCGATTTACAGCATGGTAGGTTATGCACAACACTTATAGCTTTAGAAAATTCTCAATAATGTACATATATTCATGTTAATACACACTCTGAAATTCTGGGTGAACAATTCTGTGAACAGTAAAGGTAAATTACAAATGCTGATTTGATATGAAATGAGTTATGCACAAAACACACAACAAATGAACATTCTCAAAAAGATATGTTTGCAAACATTTAAAAATCTCAAAAGAATACCTATTTTTCTTGTAATTACATAATGAAATTAGAGAACAACTGTTTTTGAATGAGGATACTGGAGTGGGAACATTGTTGCAATCAGTTTCCAAAAAGCACAAAATAGTAAAGTTTACAATTGACCAGTACAACGAAAAACTGTCCAAAGTTGCAAATTTTACTTTTTTTTAATTCACTCAATGACTGCTTTTGGTTTGGGACCCATTTTCAAATAATCATAATAGATTACCTGAATATGGGTCCTGGCCCAAAACTAGTTGTCAAGTGAATAAAAAGGAAGTGAAATTTGCATCTTTGGTTGCTTCTTCATTGTACTGATTAACAGAAGTTGCTGACTACAATTATTCCAGCATGCTGGAAGTCTGTAGGTATAGTATGAGTTACTCACAGAACTTGTAAATGTTCAATAATATGCTATATATATCATGTTATATAGAAAAACTGACACACTCAGTGAGAGATTATGCAAAAATTAGGTGAATGGAAAGATATTGGAATCTAAAATTTAGAATGGGCACGAGATATGGCACAAGCTGTCTCACAAAAAATATTGGTAAGTTGGCTTGCATATGTAAATAAAAGTCAAAGTTGGATGGGTGTTTTAGTTAGCTGAATTTGTGACACCTTCTATACTGATGTGCCAAGCTGAATACTGCAGCATTTGTTAATCACACTGAAAACTTCAAAAATTGTGAAGTACCAACATAGCATGTCTTCTTCTGCTCAGAGCTGCCAACAACGCAATGATTCATAGGCAAGAACATAAATATAATAAGGCAACACAATCTGTAAAGAAGACAGTACTTTCTAGCAATACAGATGGAAACACTTCTCAACACCATGTGGTGTATTCAAATGTGCAACAGATAATGTGATCAGACTAATCCTCACTAATTTTTGAGAGCATTTTTTGTGGAGAACAGCAGTTTTTTTAGTACTTTAAAATGAAGTCAACAGTCTCGACCATTTGAGACTGTGTTCATTTTAATCCTCACTGAACTGAGGTGCAGCACTTTCTTTTGCCAATCCCTGCAGTTATCTGGTCATTGAAGGCCATGGCTTCCTCATACCAAACCACTTATTAAACACACCTGTATTTCTATTGACATTTGCAGTGGAGTTCATACCTACCACAAATACTTGGGAATTTTAGAACTTCAAAAAGTAATCAGAGTCTGCAGTCAACTAACAAACTTAGATGTTAGAATATTTCGAATGCTACTGGTTTCTTGATGTGTGGTTTGAGGTACATGGAAACACATATCAAAAGTGCAGTACATGCAAGCGCACCCCCTTCCCCCCCCCCCCCCCCCCCCCTCCTACACAGACACCAGACACACAAACACACCAGAGGTACAAGTCAAGAGCCCCACTATAGTGCTAAACAGATGAAACTGAAACATTTACCAGGTGAAGATGGTGAACGGCAAAAATACATGTCATACTGCAACAACGCAATTCATAAACATAAAATTTTGTTAAAAATCTGAAAACATGGTGATGGAGAAGCCTTCAATGTTTGTGCAAGTATGTGGAACAAGAACCAGGAGCCAAAAATGTGATTAAGACTTGTTCACAGACTTTTTGGAATTCGTAGCTAACCACTGTGAAAATGCACCATATTAAAGTTTTCTGTCAACGAATGTATAATATTGATAATAAATTTAAGACTGATATTGCGGGAATTGGGAATTAGCAAAAAAGTGTTAAGACCACGAAACTTCCTGGCATATAAAACCTATGTACTGTGGCGTACAGCATGTTCAACAACTGGATAGTCAAGTCTGCAGTATGCCACATTTTGAGGGTGGCCTTTCATGCAAGTAGACAGCTGGTTGTATTCTTTCAGGCCCAAGAAGAATGCAGCAAGTAATTGCAGCATAAGATGGCTGCTTTCACATGTGGTCCTGCCTTTAATTGATAGTTAACGTCTGTGATTGGACTGCAGTAGAAGGTGGAGGGCGGATGTGCAGGTAAGGTCTTATACCTGGGTCATCCACAAAGGAATGTCCCATGGGATGCAGGATTGGGTTAGGGATGGAGAAGGGTATTTTGTAGGTTGGGTGAGTGGGATCCCACAATTGTTTCACTTTTGAGGGCAAAATCAATAAACAAATATGGGCTACTGCCTTAGGTACTGACATGGGACCATCCTACGTTAAATTACTTATTGCCCATTTGAAGGAATCCTTCCTACGCAGTGAACACCTAAAATTCCTTGTCTGGTTCAGAGTCACCGATGACATTTTCTTGATCTGGACTCATGACACAAGAAGCTTTGCTCTTTTCTCAATAACCTTAACTTCTACTGAGTAGGTGTAGCTTAATGTAGGTCACTGTTTAATTCATTAATAATATTCCCTAGATAGCCCCTAGCAGTTTACTGTAGGTCACTTTCTTATTCTTTAGTATTCACTAGATAGTTCCTAGCAGTAATATAAGCACCAGATCTAACTTCTATCATAAAATTTTATTGTTTTTAATTATTGAGTGTCCTTTCTGCCAACTACAGTGCAGTAGTTAACCTTGTGTGGCAGTAGGTTTCCGCAAGTATTTTATAGTAAATCAGTTATTAGCTATATGGATAGGGACTGTGCCTGCTGTATGCACGAGGAGTTGGCCACAGTTCAAACACAGCTGGAAGTTTTGTTGGCCACAGTCAACAAGCTCCAGAGTGCCTCCTTGAGGTGCCGTGGGGATGGGGTGCCTGTGCAGGGGGGGATGTCACAGCTCTCTGTCACTGAGCCGACCTCAGGTTCAACAGAGCCGGTTGGCCTGCTCTCACCTCAGTGTGGGTGGTGGACTGTGTCGAGGTCTTGAGCCTCAAGGTGAAGGCTGCATGGGGGACGCAGGCTCCTGCCAAATCCCATGCACTTTGCTAATAGATTCAGTGTGCTATTTATGCGGGGGGGAGGGGGGGGGGGGGAGGGGGGGTAGAGCCGGATCAGAATGCACCTTCTGCCAGGATAGTGACCGTCACTTCAGCAAGGTCTGGACAGGCACATGGGGGTAGGGGTTTGTTAGTTATTGGGAGCTCCGATGTTAGTTGGGTCATCGAGCCCCTCAGGAACATGGCAGCTAGGGTGGGGAAGAAGTATAATGTTTACTCAGTCTGTTGCCTGGGAGCCTTGTTCGGGATGTGGAAGAGGCTCTTCTGGTGACTATCGAGCGTGCGGGGTGCAGCCAGCTGTAGATTGTTGCACGTCTCGGCGCCATGATGCCTCTCATCGGGGTTCTTAGGAAATCCTTGGGTCCTTTCGACGGCTGACTAAATTGGCGAAGGCGGCCTCCATCTCTCGAGGAGTGGAAGCCAACCTAACGATCTGCAGGATCATACCCAGGGTGGACCAGGGTCCTCTTGTTTGGAGTCAAGGGGAGAATCTAAACCAGAGGCTATGTCGACTCTGTGAGAAAAATGGTTGTAGATTCCTCGACCTACGCTATAGAGTGGAAGGCTGTAGGACACCCCTCGATAGATCAGGGGTATAGTACTTGTGGTGTGCACATGGGGTTTTTGTAGATTAGGTTCCTCCCCACAGGAAACAAACCATTGGCCTGAAAAATTACCAGTTCATGGCACTGATGTGGGTGTGCTAACTGTAAAAATTGTTAGTTCACCTAAACAGATCATTCCAAAGGATTTAAATATGCTAAATCTCACGTTAGTAAATTGTTGAAGTGGCTGTAGCAAGATCCCTGAGTTACTCTCCGAAATAAACAGGAGCAATGCCAATATTGTTTTACGTACTGAAAGCTGGTTGAAACCAGACATAAATAGCAGTGAAATTTTGAACTCTAATTGGACAATGTTTAGGAAGGCTGGGACTGATGCTATGGGAGGTGGTGTGTTCATTGCAATTAAAAGCTGTTTAAATGCAGTTGAGATCGATACTGGGTCAGACTGTGAAATAGTGTGGATAAAGCTGTCAATTAGACAAGGATTTACCATTGTATTAGCATGTTTTTATAGACTACCAGCATCTGTAACAAACACCACAGAATGTTTCACGGAAAGTCTTGAGTACATAGGAAATAAATATCCAAATTATCCATTAGTTACAGGTGGAGACTTTAATCTGGCATCCATTGACTGGGAAAATTACATATTTATCACAGGGAGCAGAAGCAAAGACACATGTGAAGTTATTCTAGGAGTGCTCTCAGCATACAACCTTGAGCAATTGGTTAGAAAACCAACTCGAGATGGGAACATAATAGATATCTTGCCGAGAAACAGACCTGATCTTTTTGAGGAAGTTAATCTAGAAGAAGATATTAGCGATCATAATGTCGTTGTGGCTTCTATGTCAGAGGAAGTTCCAAAAAAAACAAAGAAACAGCGTAGATTTTTCTTGTTTGGGAAAGCAAATAAAAGTGTCATTAATGAATATCTTCATAGTCAGCTCCAAGCATTCACCGCGGGACACAAAGATATTGAGCATCTTTGGTCGGAATTTAAAGGTATTGTCCACCATGTGCTAGAGAAGTATGTGCCTAGCAAAAATATAGGGGAGGGAAAGGATCCACCTTGGTACAACATATTAGAAAATTTATGAGATAGCAGAGAATATTGCACAATCGTTTTAAACATAGTCACTGCCCTGCTGACAAACAGAAATTATGCGAAATGAAAGCAGCTGTCAACAGGTCAATGAGAGATTCTTTTAATGAATTTGAAAGCAATATTTTATCTGTGAGAGTCTAAAAATAACCCCAAAAAATTTTGGTCATACGTAAAATCTATGAACGTTACAAATAATTCAATACCTTCTCTTGCTGTCAGTGCGGGTAATGTAACTGATGATGATAAACATAAGGTCAAAATTCTAAGCCCAGCTTTCAAAAACTCGTTTACGGTAGAGGACTGCAGCACCATTCCACCTTTCAATTATCAAACAAATGTTTGGATGGCTGACATAGTGTTTAGTGTATCTGGGATTGTAAAACAATTAAGATCCTTACACACCAGGAAGGCATCCAGCCCAGACAGTATCCCTGTAAGATTATATGTTGACTATGCTACAAATATAGCACCATTCTTATCCATCATCTATCAGAGATCATAGGAACAGCGGAAAGTTCTACGGGACTGGAAGAGGGCCCAGGTCATAACAATCTATAAAAAGGGTAGAAAATCGGATGCACATAATTACCGGTCAATTTCACTGACCTTGATTTGTTGTAGAATCATGGAACATATTTTTTGCTCATACATAATGGCCGTTCTGCACTCTGAGAAGCTCATCTGCAGAAACCAGCACGGTTTTAGGAAACAGCGGTCATGCAAGGCACAGCTGGCTGGTCCTCTTTGCGGATGCATGATGTACAACAGGCTCTAGATACCGGCTGCCAGGTTGATGTCATCTATCTCGTCTTCCGAAAGGCGTTCGACTCAGTTTCGCACTGTCGCTTGCTCCAAAAAGTGCGCACTTATGGTCTATCTGATGACATATGTGGTTGGATAGAAAGTTTTCTAACAGACAGAGAACAGTATGTTGTCCTGAATGGGGTGACTTCAACAGAAACAAGAGTAACTTCAGGTGTGCCCCAGGGCAGTGTAATAGGCCCGCTGCTTTTTACGATTTACATAAACAATCTGGCTGATGGTATTTACAGTGGCATTAGACTATTTGCAGATGATGCTGTAGTCTACAGGAAAGTAGTATCATACAGAAGTTGTGAACAAATTAATGAGGATTTGGAGAAAATAAATGCATGGTGTAATGACTGGCAGTTATCTCTCAATATTAGTAAGTGTAACCTATGGCGTATAACAAGGCGAAAATCCCGATTAATGTACGAGTACAAAATAAATGACCAGTCATTGCAAGCAGTAACATCCGTCAAGTATTTGGCTGTGACTATTAGAAATTATCTCATACATAATGATCAGATTACACAAGTAATGGGCAAGGTGAACTCCAGATAGCCGTTTATTGCCTGAATCCTGAAGCGATGCAGTCCTTCAACAAAGGAAATAGCTTACAACACGTTAGTTTGTTCAGTCTTAGAGTATTGCTCATCTGTATGGGACCCTTACCAGTTGGGTCTGATTCAAGAGATTGAGAATGTCCAAACTAGAGCAGCAAGATTCGTGACTGGTACATTTAGCCATCGTGAGACCATTACAAATCTCATAGAAAGTTTGAAGTGGGACACACTTGCAGATACATCGCGTGCTAAGCAGAAGGGTCTGCTCACTAAATTCCGAAATCCGATCTTCATCAAGGATGTACAGCATATATTATTACCACCAACTTTCAAATCATGCGATGATCACCATTCAAAAATAAGGGAAATAGAGCTCGTACTGAGGCATTCAGACAGTCATTTTTCCCTCGCGCGATTTGCGAGTGGAACAGACAGGGGGGAAATATGACTTTGGTGCAAATTGTGCCCTCCGCCACACATCGCTTGGTGGCTAGCGGACTAAATATGTGGATGTACTCCCAAATCCACATCACCTGGTCCTTCTCAACTCAGTGAGATACTTTCTTAGATGTTGATCTCCACTTCTCATGTTGTTGTTGTTGTTGTTGTTGTTGTTGTTGTTGTTGTTGTGGTCTTTAGTCCTGAGACTAGTTTGATGCAGCTCTCCATACTACTCTATCCTGTGCAAGGTTCTTCATCTCTTAGTACCTACTGCAGCCTACATCCTTCTGAATCTGCTTAGTGTATTCATCTCTTGGTCTCCCTCTGCGATTTTTACCCTCCACGCTGCCCTCCAATACTAAATTGGTGATCCTCGACGTCTCAGAACATGTCTTACCAACCGATCCCTTCTTTTAGTCAAGTTGTGCCACAATCTCCTCTTCTCCCCAATTCTATTCAATACCCCCTCATTAGTTAAGTGATCTAACCACCTAATCTTCAACATTCTTCTGTAGCACCACATTTCGAAAGCTTCTATGGCTACACTCCATACAAATACTTTCAGAAACGACTTCCTGACATTTAAATGTATATTCGATGTTAACAAATTTTTCTTCTTCAGAAACGTTTTCCTTGCAATTGCCAGTATACATTTTATATCCTCTCTACTTCGACCATCATCAGTTATTTTGCTCCCC
This sequence comes from Schistocerca gregaria, assembly GCF_023897955.1. Classification (NCBI taxonomy): domain Eukaryota; kingdom Metazoa; phylum Arthropoda; class Insecta; order Orthoptera; family Acrididae; genus Schistocerca; species Schistocerca gregaria. The sequence continues at coordinate 496,396,770 of NC_064925.1, read as the reverse complement.
AAATACCAAAACTCCTTTAATACTTTAAGTGTTCCATTTACTAATCTAATTCCCTCAGCATCACCCGACTTAATTCGACTATATTCCATTATCCTCTTTTTGCTTTTGTTGATGTTCATCTTATATACTCCTCTCAAGACACTGTCCATTCCATTCAACTGCTCTTCCAAGTCCTTTGCTGTCTCTGACAGAATTACAATGTCAAGGTTTTTATTTCTTCTCCATGGATTTTAATACCTACTTCGAACTTTTCCTTTGTTTCCTTTATCGCTTGCTCAATATACAGATTGAATAACATCGGGGATAGGCTACAACCCTGTCTCACTCCCTTCCCAACCACTGCTTCCCTTTCATGTCCCTCGACTCTTATAACTGCCATCTGGTTTCTGTACAAATTGCAAATAGCCTTTCGCTCCCTGTATTTTACCCCTGCCACCTTCAGAATTTGAAAGAGAGTATTCCAATCAACTTTTTCAAAAGCTTTCTCCAAGTCTACAAATGCTAGAAACGTAGGTTTGCCTTTCCTTAATCTTTCTTCTAAGATAAGTCATAGGGTTAGTATTGCCTCATGTGTTCCACTATTTCTACGGAATCCAAACTGATCTTCCCCGAGGTCAGCTTCTGTCAGTTTTGCCATTTGTCTGTAAAGAATTCGCATTAGTATTTTGCAGCTGTGGCTTATTAAACTGATAGTTCGGTAATTTTCACATCTGTCAACAACTGCTTTCTTTGGGATCGGAATTATTATATTCTTCTTGAAGTCTGAGGGTATTTCGCCTGTCTCATACATCTTGCTCGCCAGATGGTAGAGTTTTGTCAGGACTGGATCTCCCAAGGCCGTCAGTAGTTCTAATGGAATGTTGTCTACTCCTGGGGCCTTGTTTCGACTCAGGTCTTTCAGTGCTCTGTCAAACTCTTTACGCAGTATCATACTTCCCATTTCATCTTCATCTACCTCCTCTTCCATTTCCATAATATTGTCCTCAAGTACATTGCCCTTGTATAGAACCTCTATATACTCCTTCCACCTTTCTGCTTTCCCTTCTTTGCTTAGAACTGGGTTTCCATCAAAGCTCTTGATATTCATGCAAGTGGTTCTGCTTTCTCCAAAGGTCGCTCTAATTTTCCTGTCAGCAGTATCAATCTTACCCCTAGTGAGATAAGCCTCTACATCCTTACATTTGTCCTCTAGCCGTACCTGCTTAGCCATTTTGCACTTCCTGTCGATCTCATTTTTGAGACGTTTGTATTCCTTTTTGCCTGCTTCATTTACTGCATGTTTATATTTTCTCCTTCCATCAATTAAATTCAATATTTCTTCACCTCTCATATGGTTCCATAAGCAAGTCTGTTCATGTCAAGTGTATCTACCACCAACAGTACGTCCACTCTGACGGCTGTTACCTGTTCAATATCAAAAACTCTTTTCCTTACAGTCACTCCATCCATGTATGCCGCATCTGCAATGGAAAGCAGGAGTTACTGAAATATGCTAATAACCTTACCGGAGCCTTTATTGACGGACGATATCCAGACTAACCCATCTGTAAACACATCTCTTGAAACATCTCCTCCTCTGACACCAGCAAATCTGCTAACCAGCTCTCAACACTGATAACCTTGTATCATCTTGGCCTTGGAAAGCTCAGCTTCATCCTACACCAGAGATTTGACTAACTCTTGTGCCCTGAGACAAGAGAGATCCTACCACAAATGGTTCAAATGGCTCTGAGCACTATGGGATTTAACATCTGAGGTCATCAGTCCCCTAGAACATAGAACTACTTAAACCTAACTAACCTAAGGACATCACCCACATCCATGCCCGAGGCAGGATTCGAACCTGCGATTGTAGCAGTCGCGCGGTTCCAGACTGAAGCACCTAGAACCGCTTGGCCGCTCTGGCTGGCAATCCTACCACATCGCCCAAAATAGTGTTCTGTTGCTGACCCAATCTACAGAATATCTTTGTCCACACCTATTCCAATCCTGCTCCCAATCCTGCACCACACGAGTCATTCCCTTGTGGATGACCCAAATGCATGACTTGTTCCAGACAGTCAGCCACCACCTACTGTAGTACAGTCGCAGAGATTTCCTACCCAATAAGATGGAGGGCCGCATATGAATGCAGCCGTCTATGCTGCAATTACTGCGCAGTATTCTATGTGGGCACAACAGATAACCAACCATCTACTCACATGAACGATCAGCACCAAACTGTGGAAAACCACACACTTCACTACCCAGTTGCTGTATATGCTGCGGACCTCAGTACATATTACTACAACTGCTTCACTATCCAGGCCATCTGGATATTCCTTTCCATGACAAGTTTCTCTGAACTACGCAGATGGGAACTGTCTCTCCAGTACACCCTGTGCTCTCACAATCCTCCTGGCCTAAACCTCCACTAAACCTGTTTCTCACAGCCTCACTTTACAGTTTCCCTCCACTTTTCTGTAGACACTACCCCTTCTATGCCTAGAGAGTGCACTGCCATCTCTCACCACTCTTCCCGCAACCCCATGTGGGCATATTCTCTCTCTCTCTCTCTCTCTCTCTCTCTCTCTCTCTCTCTCTCTCCCCCCCCCCCCCCTGTTGTTGCCTCCTCCTCCCTTCCCCCCCTCTCTCTCTCCTCTTTTGAACCCCTCTCCCTTCTCTGTCCATCCATTTCTCTGTCTTTATTTTCACCTTTCTCCCCCCACCCACTCTACACATCTATGCCTCTAACATGCTCTAACCCGTCAGCATTCCTTTCATCTTATTGAGCAGCTGTTGAGTTGTCTGTCTGTCCTCTCCCACTTTGCACTAAACTGCTGATCACTCCTTCCAACTGTGTCCTTCCCTATCCCTTTCTCAAATCCTTCAGGCCAGGCAACTGCTGTCTAACAATGAGTGTCGCAAAAATCACAATAGTGTGAATTTGAGTGGCTGTGTGTGTGTGTGTGTGTGTGTGTGTGTGTGTGTGTGTGTGTGTGTGTGTGTGTGAATGTGTTACTTTCTACCAGAAGAAGACAGGACTCAAAAGCTAGTTAATACTGTGTTCTGTTATGTGTGCCACACATCAGTCTGCTAAAGGTGAGTCGTTACCATTCCTTTATTTTATTATTCTTGTGAGTCATGCAAAGGTGATGTACTAAGTGTTAATATAAGTAAATTGTAACAATTATGCTGTTAACATTTGCAGTTCCTATCTGCATGATAAAAATATAGATTTATTATATTAAGACATTTTATTTTTATTAGTGTTAAAGCCTAAGAAACTGTTTTATGTTAAAAGTAAGAGTGACTGTACACCCCCTCACACCAGAACCCAATCCTGAATCAGGTGTTGCCACCTGTAGATTTCAATTTGTTTCTCTGCTTCAAAGGAAATCAGAAAAGCGAGTTTTTTTACAGCCAATGAATGTTCAAATACACACTCCACCAGTGCTTCGATTCAAAATTTTTGTTGACAGTTTCTAGTAGTTTCAGTGGAGTCTGAACGCGAATGAAGGCAGTTAGTTTGTATCTTCAGTCTCTCAGTTTTATTACATCATATACTGACCTTTTCTCACTCTTTTTGTATCTCCAAATAAACTCAAAAAAGCAGGAAGGAGATACATGGGACACTTAAAACAGCATTTGTGTTGTAAATATAGACACTAAGAAATACAGATCAGGAGCAGTGATATCATTCCAATTTAAATATTTATGGGTGTACTGTGAACATCTTGGTATGAAACATACGAAAACAGCAGTGGGACAGGGAATAGTCTGTGGGAATAAAACTATTTTGCATTCTTTCACCCATTGTTACAAGGATTTTATTTCAGTAGTATGTACAGGCATTCATTGATGTTAACTGCCTTTGTACAAAACATTATAAATGCAATAGTTCAGTTTAATAACAAAGATGAAAACTGTACACATGAAATTAATTACCTCTATAAACAATGACATAATAAATTACAGGTTAGGCTGCAAATGACAGTATATGTAATTGCTGTACATAAATGTCAAACAGCATAATGTGGATTTGTCTTTTATCAGTCAATAATACTGTTAAGCATGTTTGCCATAATCTGGCTGTAACAAACATATTTGGTTCAAGTATCTATACTACATTATCAACAATGCCTCCCTCATAAAAAATCTGAGGAACTGAATAACAACAAAATATTTTAATACACAAAAAGTTCTGGGAAGAGAACTTCATAGGCAGGTGGGTTTGTACGTACATTCTCATCTTGTTTCAAACTAGGCGTTGGTGTTGGAGGTGCTCTAATTCCATCTATCGGTCCAGCAGTTAATTTACTGAAAATCTCATTCAGTTTGTTCTGAAGAATATCATTCTGAAAAGAAATTGTGCAACTGTATTTAGAACTGATTTTTATATACTGAGCACTTACTACCCATATCAATTCTTTCCAAACCTTGGCCTGTGTCCTTGAAAATAATTCTTCAAAAGCAGCTGTTCTGAAAGTATTGTTCAGCTGTATCTTCTTCTCCTCTTCAGCTTCCTTCTTGCTGTCTCCAGGGTCTGACAAGATCTTCTTCATTGATTCAAATGTCAGCTTCTCCTCCGGCTGTTTCTACAGACAAAGATAATTCATAAAACTCTCTCTTCTCAGAATACTATTTAAAAATCGGAGAAAAGTTTTTCACACAGATTAGTATCTCCGTCTACTACAACAGTATGTGTCTCCTACAGTTTTGTTGAAAATAAGTGAAAACTGACACCATACTTCTACCTTACTACTACACAGGAGTAAAACTGATATCTAGAAACTAATTGCTCTAAATATGTATCATTACCTCTTGTGCAGAAAATGTCTTACATTGACAAAGCAGGAGCTGTATTGCATGGAAGGTAAGGAAGGACTTTGGGATTCAGAAGGGAAAACAAACCAACTTAAACTTCCTTCCATCAAAGTCTTGGTAGCCTGCAAGCAATGATTGAAATACTAAACTCAAAAGGTATATATTAATTTTATACAGACAGGTGAGAATAAATCTTACTGTAGCTTCTCAAAAAGTTATGCAACTGACTTATATCATAATGGTTTACTAAACAACCACCAATGCCACAATTTTGGTGATATTTTAACCAGATGTTCAGTACTGTTAAATAGATATACTATTTAACCTTTTTTTTTTTTACAGAATGTTTAAAGTGAATTTGAACTCTTCTTATTACAGTCCTCTTCTCAATTTAGTAAACATTTTTCAACAAGTAGCCAGTGAGCAGCTCATTAAGTGTTGATGGTTGATACCGTCATCTTGTAAAAGACAAGGTGGTATTAGCTACCATACTGGATCAGTTCTTATCGTTCACTTATAAAGTTAAAATTTTAATATGGCTGCAAATTGTAGCAAAACTTGATATTTGTCATATACATACACACAGAAAAAAAGCCTTAGGACCAACTGCGGACTGAATCTTACATCTCCAGATTTTAGGTCTGATGATTAATCCACTTGGCCTCGTAACCAGTACGTCAGTATACAATACATATTCTGAGGACAGAGTAAGGTGGTGTATCCAGTGGCTCTGAAAACTTTGGTAACACATAATATTCATGGGGAACAGTGTGACAGGGGGCAGCATAAAGTAGACATAATCATTAATATCTGATGTGAATGATTTTCCCGAGAGTTTTGTTAACTTACGCAAAAACTGCCTTTCTACTACCTGTTACATCACACAGGATATAATGAAGGCTCAAATTAAAAGTACTAGCTCGTTGATATGTAAGAAACTTTGTATGGAGTTGAGAAGGAAATGCAAGACATAACTATGGCCTACTCTTGGTGTTATTCATTCTACACATTTAGCACACTGTGGAGGAATTCAAGTAAACATTTGGAAAGGCATATGAAGCTCAGGGAAAATAAATAAAAATTTTGGGGCATTCCAATGAATTATAATAATAAGATATGGCTGAGGTCTTGGAAGACCATTTCAACAGAATAGACAGAATCTATCGACGACATTGTAAGATAAAAAACAATAAAGCATAGTAAGTATAAGGTAGGGCAGTAAATCAGGTGATGATGAGGGAATTACATTAACAAATGAGACATGCAAATTAGTAGACAAGTTTTACTATTTGGACAGCAAAATAACTATTCATGGCTAAAGCAAGTAAAATAAAGCTGCCATCAATCTGAAGATTGGTTTGATCACCACTGGGCTTTACTAGTCATGATTCTATAAGAGGTAGTATGCTGTTGCCTCCCTCCATCCTTTGAAATGACTTGCTCAGCCAGTTATACAGGGACCTAACAGTTTGCTGTAGGCTTTGAACCACAGTGCAACTTTACACTTTCACTGCAATAAATGTGGCCAGATGTGAAAGCACTAATAAATGATATATAAATCATAGGATGTAATGGGGATCAAACCAGAGACCTGTGGATCTCCTGTCTGCCACTTCACCATTGAGCCCTTGAGCTGCTATGGCCAAAGCAGAGAAGTTATAAAACGCAGACTGGTACCAGGAAAATAACTGCTAAAAAACAGGACTCTATTAATATCTAATATGAATTCAAGTAGTAGGAAATCTATTCTGAAGGTATTAAGTATTTACCTGAAGAGTAGCTTTGTACACAAATGAAACATGGAAGATAAAAATTTCAGACAAGTCAAAGAAATGCTTTTGAAATGTCATGTTATATACAAGAATGCTGAAGATTATATGGGTAGACTGGATTACAAATGAAGAGGCACCAAATCAGATTTGGGAGAAAACAGATTTCTAACAAAAGGGAAAAGTTATTAGGACACATACTGAGGTATAAAGGAATATTCAATTTGGTATTAGGAGGAAGAGAGTGTGTAAGTGTGAGGGTATAGAGTACCAATTGTAGGGTAGACTTTAGCTGATTACAGTAAGCAGGTTCCAGTGTATGTAGACTGCAGTAATTATCTAGAGGTGAAGAGGCTCGCACATGGTAGACCAGGTATGGACTAGGTATAGAGCTGTGGCGAATCGGTTTTCAGCCTGAGAGGCCACAACACAACAACATATCACAGCTGTTAAACAGGTAACTTGTTGAGAGAAACTGCTGCTCAAGCAGCCTATGTAAATATCGGCTGACAATCCTGCTAGGTCATACTGCTGTTTAAAAAATACAACTGAAACACTTTGTGATAAAATTAGTTCTAAAACCTAAATCAGATCAAATTCTTCAGGTAAACTTAACTGTTTACACTTTATAAGTTCATTTCTTTAGTTACTGTAACAGTTTTAGCTACTGGGGGTTTTGTACACATTTTGAGGGACGTAAATTATATAGCTGGAGGAATATTTTTTTTTTTTTTTTTTTTTTTTAAAGCGATGTGTTCAATAAGTTTTTGTGTTACTTGAATGGCAAATTTTGTTTCAAAAGTCTTATTGGCTGGGAAGAGGTCTCTTATGTTTCTGTTAATTCCATATCCAGGGCTGCCTTTAGAATTCACAGAAGGGGCAGTCTGTCAGGTTTCAGTATTTGGTCTTGGCGGTGTAGTGCTCAAAACAGGGCAATTATGTATGTTGTGATGAAGCGAGTTAGGATAATTTTAACTCCCCTTGTTTTGCCATCTGCCTCCTTAGAATTAATTTTTTTCGATTTTAACTGATTACCATTAACATACATGAGTATAATTCGCATTTTCATAAAAGAGAACATTCCCTGGGCATACAGTCTGAGGCGGTGGGTGGGGATCATAAAGTTTTCTTTGTTTCTAGTATCATGTGAATGGACAAAATGGTTTCCCTCAAATAACTCAACAAAAATATAATAATCTTATATATGTACAAGGATGGCAGAGTTAATATTTCAAGTTTTCTAAATAATGGCCGACATGGTTCTTTGTGATTTGCAGTGCACATATTTCAAACGATTTTTTTTTCCTGTATGTTAGTATCCGCACTATGTTTGTTGAGTTACACCAAAAAAAAAACAATGCCATACCTAATAATGGGTTCGAAGTAGCTTGTATGTGCTACTTTTCGTGTGTCCATGTCAGTTGCAGTTGATAATATTTGCACTGCAAATGCAAAGCTGCTCAGTTTGTTTGCCAGCTATTCAATGTGTGTCTGCCAGCTCAAATTTTATCTACATTTAAACCTAATAATTTGACTTAGTCAACTTCTTCTATATTTTGGTTGTTGTGTACAATCTTAATCTGCTCACATTTTGACTGTTTGGTTTTGAACTGCATCACGCGAGTCTTAGATATGTTTAGATTCAACCCATTTAGCTGAAACCAAGTTTTTAAGGTACTGAGGGTATTGATGACGGATTTGGGAATTTTTTCCGAATCCTTACTGTCAACTAAGAAGTATCATCTGCAAACAGAACTGATGGGGAGCTGATATTTAATGGTAAGTCATTAACATAGGAGAGAAATAGGACTGGGCCTAATATGGAGCCTTGTGAACACACTGAGATGATTTTTTGTTTTCCAATCAGAAAAATAATATGCACCATTTGAAGAGATGTTAACTCTTTGCTTTCTGTTGGATATGGAGGATTTAAGCCATTGTGGGGCACTGCTACTAATGCCTTACTTTTCAAGTTTGTAAACAAGCAATGCATGGTTTACAGAATCAAACGTCTTTGAAAGGTCGCAGAAAATTCCTGCCACCTTATTTCTCGTCTAATGATGTACTTATTTTCTCAATGAAACTGTTTACTGCCATCTGTGATGTTTTCCCCCTTCTGAAAACCAAATTGACTGTTTAGAATAACAGAATATTGCACAATGAAATTTTCGATTTGTGGCACCAGCAAGTTTTTCAAATATTTTAGATAGGACTGGGAGAATCGAGATAGGATGATAATTTCCCATCTCTTAATCCCTTCTTGAAGAGTGGTTTGACTTCAACATATTTTATTACCTCTTCAAAATATTGATTTATTATTTGAGCTAGTGGGTTTGCAGTTCTATTGTGTACCACTTTAATAACTTTGGTGGGTATTCCATCCCAACCTGCAGATTTTATGTTTCTAAATGTTAGAATAGCATTTTCTACATCCTCCACAGAAACGTTTAAGAATTTTGTAAAGTTTTCTGAGTTTCCACCAAGGCCAAAGGGATTTACTTTGTTGTGATAATCTGTTACATCTACATCAGACTTTACTACATTTATAAGGAACTCATTAAAGTACTCTAGTATTTGAGTTGGATTTACAATCGTATTTCCTTCAATGTCAATTTTTGAAATTTCTTGGTTGCAGGCTTTAACACCTAACTCAGATTTTATGCCTGACTACACAACCTTTGTCTTATTTTTATGATTTAAAATTAGCCTGTTATTTGCCAGTTGTTTTGCTGCCCTTACAGCTCCTTTAAATATGGTTTTATAGAGACTAACATATTTAATGACATCAATATCTTTATTATATTTTAGTTCTCTGTCCAGTTGTCTTTTCTTTACACTGGAAATTTTTATGCCCTTGGTAATCCATTTTACTTTATTTGTTATTTTATTGCTGCAGAGTCATAGAATCTAGGTGGAAATGTTTCATTAAAGACACCAAGAAAAAAATTTAGAAATTTCTCAAAGTTTTCGTCACTTGAGTTAGAATGATCAAAAGGCCATGCTTTTAGCTTCTCACTAAATGTTATCAAGTTTTCATTGCTAAAGTTCCTGCTCATATGGGTTCTCATACGTGGAATGTTTCTGCCTGTCTGCGGCAGCTCAATGAACAATGCACAATGATCTGAAATACCTAGATCTAGACAAAATTTATGCACATCTTCATATACATAATTAGTTAGAACATTCTCAATACATGCTGCTGATTGCCCATTGTCTATATCATATTCAAAGAAATTCGATTTGAAAGCATATTTCTTTGCTAAGTCAGTGAATCTTGAAGCATGACTACCATCACGTGTGGTATCAATATTAAAATAAGCAGCTATTACAATTTTTTTCTTCTTTTTTCTGTACAAAGATCTTCTAGCATAATTTGAAGCTTAGATAAGAATAGATGTTGTTGACATCCCTGAATTCTGTATACTGAGATTATTATAACATTAGCTAGTGAGTCCACTATTTCTATACAACAGCTCTCAAACGCACATTCTTCAATGTATCAACTTAACAGTGAAATAAGTGTTACACCAACAGGTGGTGTGTTAAGGCAATGACAGTGACTTTTCAATTTATTTGAAGGACTGCGAACTATACAGTTATCTTTTTACTGCTCACAGATGTTCAACATAAAACTATTGTATCAGTATGTGGAGGTTCACCTGCAAACTATTAATGAGGCTTATGGAAAGTTTAAACAATAGTACTGTGTATTATTGGGGGTGGTGCCAAATGAAAGGAAAGTATGGTGAAACGCAAATGTGTACCTGTCGGCTACAGTATTTACAGTAGTCAGTGTCCAAATTACGAACCCCATTTTTCAGCCAATGTAGTAACGCAGTACATCAACACCAAGGACAACAAAAGAAATAAATAAATGCAGGTGGAACCGCTACAATGTCAGTTGTAATGAGCAGAAAGTGACACTTACTAAGAACTTTTTTTAGCTTATCCGGAAATTTTGGAGTTGGGATCAGAATGTATTTCAATAATACTGGTGTTGTTCAAAAAGCTTTGCCAGTGTAGTCATGGTCAGACATCATGATTGTACAGTTGCTTCCATTTGGTTTTACTATGAGAACTTTGTTTCCTGAACACTTACGTTGATGTATTTGAATGATTAATGGAAAATCTCATATAAAGATGTGAAACAAATACTAACAAGGATATAGAGGGGCTGGCCAGTACTTACCTCAGCTCAGTACAGCCGATAGATACACAAAACAGAACAGAAAATTTACATTCCCAGCTTTCGGAACTTTGTTCCTTCATCAGGGAGGAAAGAGGGGGGAAAAAGAGATAAAGGGAAAGTGGATTCAGTTACTCACAACCCAGGTTATGAAGCAACAGGGAAAGGTAAACAGGGAGGGTAGTAAGGATTGGGGGCTTGGTTGTCAGAGGAAAGCCAAAGATATTCTACTATAAGTACTGTGCCAGCTTCAAACCAAAGAGGATGCATACAGGAGTAAAGAGGTATATAGTATAAAGATAAACACAACTATTTTTTAGGATGAAAAGATGCATGAATGGCTAAAGAGGAGAGGGGAAAAGGACAAGACTGAAGAGTAAATGGGAGTGAGGTTGGTTAACGTAAGTTCAGTCCAGGGGGATGGTGGGATGAAAGGATGTATTGGAGTGCTAGTTCCCATCTCTGCAGTTCCAAGGGACTGGTGTTGGGTGGGAGAAGCCAAATGGCATGTTCGTTGTAGCAGGTTCCTAGGTCCCTAGAATTATGCTGGAGGGCATGTTCTGCTACTGGGTATTGGACATCTCCTAAGCGGACAGTTCGTTTGTGCCCATTCATGCGCTCAGCCAGTTTAGTTGTCGTCATACCAATGTAGGCTGTGCAGTGCAGGCATGTCAGCTGATAAATGACATGTGTAGTTTCACATGTGGCCCTACCTTGCATTGTGTATGTTTTACCAGTAGCGGGGCTGGAGTAGGTGGTTGTGGGGGGATGCATGGGGCAGGTTCTGCAGCGGCGTCGGTTACAGGGGTAGGAACCGATTGGTAGAGAATGTGGTCTGTGAATATTGTAGGGTTTGACAAGGATGTTACGGAGGTTAGGGAGGCAACAAAAGGCAACTCTGGGTGGTGTGGGGAGAATATTGTCAGGGGATGATCTCATTTCAGGGCTTGACTTGAGAAAGTCATATCCCTGGCGGAGTAATTTGTTGATGTATTCGAGGCCAGGATAATATTGGGTGGCAAAGGGGATGCTTCTGTGTGGTCTGGGGGTAGGAACATTGTTGTTATTGCTCGGGAGATCTGTGTATCTGTGTGATAATTGGCATTTGACTGTGGTTATAGTTGAGATTTTGTCTGTGTGGGGTATGTGCAGGGATTGGGAGATTGAGTAGGGTGGCCAGGCTAGGTTTGTTGGCTATGAGGGTGGTTTGTTGAAGATGCTATTGTGGTTGGTGTTTGTGAGGGATAGGGAGAGGGACCCAACTTCTTAGGTGTTGCACTAGCACTGTGAATAATTTTTTCCGGTGGTGTGTGGCATGGAACTCAAGTTTACAGCTGGCTTCTAGAATGATGAACTGAAGTTTACAGCTGGCTTCTAGAACGATGTTCCTAAGTGTGTTCTCCAAGCAGAGGTTTGAGGGCTGGATGACTTTGAAGAGAGATAGGAGCTGTTGGGAGTGGTGGTTACACGAAGTAGCGTAGAGATTCAGGACAAGATTGAAGGGTCTGGAAGTCCAGGAGAGACTGGTGAAAGGAGGGATTGCACCCAGAGATGGGACCTTTTAAGGTAAGTCCTTCAGGGGTAATTCCAAAGGTTAAGCACAACCAGAGGAAAAGTATGCGAGGTTGCAGTTTGGCTACGGTGAAGGCATGTTTCCAGAATGAATGTAAATAATGTGGTATAGGATTAGGGTACATATTGGGTAACTGGTGGGTAGGGAAATTAAATAACTAAAAGTTAAATAGTAATAATAAGAAGGAATAAAACAAGGAGAGAAGGACAAGAAAGAAAAGAAAATGGGTTGGTAATGTTCAATACCAAAGGAAGACCACTAAATAAGAAAAGTACAGATAAAGGTTGACCAGTTCAAGCAAGTATGTCCAGATCAGGGGGAACGAACACACGTTGCTCAGAAAAAGATCGCAAGTGCTGCAAAAAGAATCGGGGGGAAAAAAAGTGAGTAAAAAAAAGATTCTTGTCAAACTCTACAATATTCACAGACCACCTTCTCTACACAGCAGTTCCTACTCCTGTAACCGACCCCGCTGCAAAACCTGCCCCATGCATCCCCCCACAACCACCTACTCCAGCCCCACTACTGGTAAAACATACACAATGCAAGGCAGGGCCACATGTGAGACAACATGTCATTTATCAGCTGACATGTTTGCACTGTACAGCCTTTTACATTGGTATGACGACAACTAAACTGGCTGAGCGCATGAATGGGCACAGACAAACTGCCCGCCTAGGAGATGTCCAATACTCAGTAGCAGAGCATGCCCTCCAAAATAATTCTAGGGACCTAGGAACCTGCTACACTGTATTTGGCTTTCCCCACCCAATACTGCAGAGATGGGAACTTGCACTCCAACACACCCTTTCATCCCGCTATCCCTCTGGACTGAACCTATGTTAACCAACCTCACTCCCATTTACTCTTCAGTCTTCTCCTTTTTCCCTCTCCTCTTTACCCATTCACGCATCTTTTCTTCCTACATAGTTGTGTTTATCTTTATACTATATACCTCTTTACTTCTGTATGCATCCTCTTTGGTTTGAAGCTGGCACAGTGCTTACAGTAGAATATCTTTGGCTTCCCTCTGACAACCATGCCCCCAATCCTTACTACCCTCCCTGTTTACCTTTCCCTGTTGCTTCATAACCTGGGTTGTGAGTAACTGAATCCACTTTCCCTTTATCTCTTTTTCCCCCCTCTTTCCTCCCTGATGAAGGAACAAAGTTCCGAAAGCTGGGAATGTAAATTTTCTGTTCTGTTTTGTGTATCTATCGGCTGTACTGAGCTGAGGTAAGTACTGGCCAGCCCCTCTATCTCTTTGTTAGCAGTTGATGTTTTTGATCGTTTAAAGTGCGTGACTGTTTGGTAGGTAGTTATGTATAATATTACTGGCTTTAAAGTCTACTACATTTTTTTTCACTTGAGTTAAATTTTGCTACATCACATGCCACTTTGGTGTTTGCAAGAGATTTTAATATTGTTTTTAGTGTAGTGGTAAGATTATGTTTGACCCCACTGTTCGTGAGCTCAAGTTCATCATCAAAATTTGTGCCAGGTTAATTGATAAATATATTGTAAAATTTGTGTGGACACACATTTGTTCTTCCTAGGGCATGGCTTCACTGTTTTATATCTACAGCTCTTAATTCTCTTTGTGCCAAGGTAAAAAATATTGCTGTTGTTTGCTAACCAGACTATTAAAATTATGCATTAGGAAATCTTTCTTTTATAGAACGCCCTGATTTCATTTTTGGTCTACAAAAAGCAGCTTAACAGTTACAACATTCAACTCAGAAATACACTCCTGGAAATTGAAATAAGAACACCGTGAATTCATTGTCCCAGGAAGGGGAAACTTTATTGACACATTCCTGGGGTCAGACACATCACATGATCACACTGACAGAACCACAGGCACATAGACACAGGCAACAGAGCATGCACAATGTCGTCACTAGTACAGTGTATATCCATCTTTCGCAGCAATGCAGGCTGCTATTCTCCCATGGAGACGATCGTAGAGATGCTGGATGTAGTCCTGTGGAACGGCTTGCCATGCCATTTCCACCTGGCTCCTCAGTTGGACCAGCGTTCGTGCTGGACGTGCAGACCGCGTGAGACGACGCTTCATCCAGTCCCAAACATGCTCAATGGGGGACAGATCCGGAGATCTTGCTGGCCAGGGTAGTTGACTTACACCTTCTAGAGCATGTTGGGTGGCACGGGATACATGCGGACCTGCATTGTCCTGTTGGCACAGCAAGTTCCCTTACCGGTCTAGGAATGGTAGAACGATGGGTTCGATGACGGCTTGGATGTACCATGCACTATTCAGTGTCCCCTCGACGATCACCAGAGGTGTACAGCCAGTGTAGGAGATCGCTCCCCACACCATGATGCCGGGTGTTGGCCCTGTGTGCCTCGGTCGTATGCAGTCCTGATTGTGGCGCTCACCTGCACGGCGCCAAACACGCATACGACCATCATTGGCACCAAGGCAGAAGCGACTCTCATCGCTGAAGACGACACGTCTCCATTCGTCCCTCCATTCACGCCTGTCGCGACACCACTGGAGGCGGGCTGCACGATGTTGGGGCGTGAGCGGAAGACGGCCTAACGGTGTGCGAGGACCGTAGCCCAGCTTCATGGAGACGGTTGCGAATGGTCCTCGCCGATACCCCACGAGCAACAGTGTCCCTAATTTGCTGGGAAGTGGCGGTGCGGTCCCCTACGGCACTGCGTAGGATCCTATGGTCTTGGCGTGCATCCGTGCGTCGCTGCGGTCCAGTCCCAGGTCGATGGGCACGTGCACCTTCCGCCGACCACTGGCGACAACATCGATGTACTGTGGAGACCTCACGCCCCACGTGTTGAGCAATTCGGCGGTACGTCCACCCGGACTCCCGCATGCCCACTATACGCCCTCGCTCAAAGTCCGTCAACTGCACATACGGTTCACATCCACACTGTTCCGGCATGCTACCAGTGTTAAAAACTGCGATGGAGCTCCGTATGCCACGGCAAACTGGCTGACACTGACGGCGGCGGTGCACAAATGCTGCGCAGCTAGCGCCATTCGACGGCCAACACCGCGGTTCCTGGTGTGTCCACTGTGCCATGCGTGTGATCATTGCTTGTACGACCCTCTCACAGTGTCCGGAGCAAGTATGGTGAGTCTGACACACCGGTGTCAATGTGTTCTTTTTTCCATTTCCAGGAGTGTAGTTTCTCTCTGTCTACATTTTAACATTCTGCTCAGCAAATAACTGCAATATATTTTAATGTAACACAAAAAGAAGTTAGAAGCTCTAAATATGAAACCTTAACATTTTCCTAAAAAAATTTCAATAGGCTCTCTCTCAAATGGTACCATAGCTTAACATATTTACTTGAATCTAAGCCACACTTTTTTCTGGTTTTTGTAATCCAAAAAACTGCCTGCAGCTTAGAATCGAGTGCAAAGTAAGTGGAAGTTCTGAAAAATGTTGGTAGATGCTGCCACAACTAACTTATGCCGTCGAATATATGTAGTGCTACACAGGCATACTTTGCAGGCACAAAGATAAATACTGGCGCCAAAACGTCTGCGTTAGTAAATAAATTTTTTTAAAAAAAGGGTGCAAGATAAGCTTTTTTTCTCCGCCCCGAGTTTTGACCACTGCATTTTCGTACATTATCCAATGAAGTAAATACAGATTAAGTATAGTTCATCTTCGAATTCAACAGCATTTCAATGTACTATGAAAATCCGACTGGCAAGACTGTTTGGGATGTTTTTCAATATGGCCAACTCTATGTTCGGAAGTTTTTCTTACCTGTGACAAGAGATGGTTGCTAATAGTAACTTTTATGAATTGTGAATCACCTGCAATATTCTCTTCACCATAAGAATAATACAAATATAAACATTTTGCCATGTATTCTCTCGTGTTTGCTGCTTTCTCATTTAAAACCTGTCTGCCTTAGAGTGAGACAACAGCAAACGCGGAAGAAGATGCATATCATGTCATGTTTATATTCGTGTTATTCTTGAGCCTAATAGTGATACAGTCAGAAATGAAGCATGGCAATTGACTAGATTTTTAAATCTAAGACAACTCTAATTTCTGTGCAGAATGTAATGTACTAAAGAGGCGTCTGCAAAGATTTTGAAACGGAGAAACATTTTCACTAAACTCTCGTTCAGAACATCTTCTATCATACGCATTCTATTATTTGGTTCTTGTTCATCATTATCAAAGAAAGCAGCAGTGTAAGTAACAACAAATAGCAGTCTCTTGCCATTGTTTCACTAATGAGACGATTCCTCTCTCTTTTCTTCTTTTAATTGTAAGCGGCGGTCACAAAAGCAAGCCATGCCAGTATAGTAATACATTTTTAGCTTAGAGTGACAAACACCTATAACAAAGAGAACGGCACTTATCATATCAAAGAAAAATAAGCAATCAATTCAAACCAGACGAAGCACGTGAAAAAGGAAGGGTACCCGTATAAATACGGACGGAGTGCCTGATGCATAGCAATGGCTACCTGGTATAGCTTAACTGCTAAGCTTATGACTCGAACCAAACTACTGTAGCTGTATCGTAATTCATTCGACCTAAATTGTGTCTCATATTACAATGGACCAACATTGTTTCGATTTGGAGGTGCGGCCTAAAACTTTTCTCTCCCCTTGAATTTTGAGTCTCAAAATTCAGGTACTGCTTAGATCGTGAAAATTTTTTTTCCTTGATTTCGAGTCTCATTTTTCAGGTACAGCTTAGATTCGAGTGCGGCTTAGATTCAAGTAAATACGGTAATGTATTCCATACGGTTAATGCCATAACATATCGGTAACATCATGCTAAAATCTCTGAAGCTAAGCTTTTGCCTTATTGAAAACAAAGCGTTATTAGAGTCACATCTTTCAACATGTATCCGACAGCTAATCTAAACAATCCCTATCTTTGCTTTGTAACATATCTGTGTGCAACAAGTGCACGTTAAAACACTTGGTGTTAATTTATAATCTGGCTGTGTCCATGTGCTAATTGTGACCTGCTCTCTTGAACAGACTACAGATTGTGTTGACACACTGCAGCAAGAATGGCACTGATGCCATATTTTGCACTAGAGAGAAAATGCCAGTATTTACAAATAATTGGGATATTTTTATTGTAGAACAAAGACCACACATTTATGCTGTTGTTTTAAATTAATTTTAATCACAGCGAGCGCGCCCACACACACACACACACACACACACACACACACACACACACACACACACTAAATCCTAGCTATGCTTTCACATCCTGAAGAAAAAGGATCTACTTAAAAAAAAGCTTAAATCTCTTTAGTGACATTCACACTTAACATTTCCAATCCACGGCAAAAGATTGGTGATTCATGCTGCTCAAATTATATAACATTCTGACTGTATTTTGCACTTTTGTCACTGTGCATAAAACTATTATTCACCGAAGGGTAACACCACTTTGACATCCAGAATATAACAAGAAAGTACTATTTATTATGGAACATACCCTTTCAATTCCAGGTGATGACTGAGCACTATCAACATCCACCTGGAAAGATCCAAGATCAGCTACACTGCCACTGCCACTTGGACGGACAGGCGCCGATGCATCAGCCCAAGAGTGTCTATGTTGTCCTGGGGACGAAGATACACAAATTCCACACTGATAAAAGAGAAATATCTATTATATGAAACAGTTAAATCAAATAAAATCAAATCTTTATCACCACATAACATGCCTCAGATGGTCAAAAACTGTGGCATAGGTAACCTGTCAATTTTAACATTATACAGAGTAACAAAATTATTCTAAGTTTACAACACATACGGTGTTACTTCCTGAGTGAAATATTATTTTACAAGGGTGTCATTCTAGAAATCTTCTAAACATTGTGCAATTACTTATCAGGTATTTTTCCAAGTTTCCTTCAGTATTTTTTAGATGTGGGTCAGACTTTCCTTTTCAGATTTTATTTATAAATTTTATTAACTTGGGGAGAATAGAGTCATGATTTACAGTATCAAAAGCTTTAGTGAGGTCACAAAAAATACCAGATACACACACATTCTATTTGCAGACATCTGTGACATTTGTGACCACTTCATTTATTGCACAAGTTGTGCTGCAGCCTTTTCTAAAACCATATCAGTTATGCGAATTAAACTGTAGATTCAACTACAATTTTCTGTTTGATCATGTGCAGTCCTTTAAAAAATTTTAGAGGAAATTGGTAACAATGAAATTAAACTGCCAGTTTAATCTCGTTTGCCCTTTTTGGTTGAACTTCAGCATATTTTAATTGATCTGGAAAACATCCCTCAACAAAAGACTAATCAACTGTTATAAGACAATGGATGTGGAATACAATGACAGACATTTTTATTATTCAGGTGGGAAACTCATCCTAATCCATAGAGTTTACATATTTTTGGACCTTTATGATATTTGTAAGTTCGGAGCTCTAAACAGGGGAAAACTTATGACCTCTATTACTTCTGTCATAATGAAACTTCCAGATTTCTATTTAGTGGTTTTAAGTCACCAATTGTACTACAATTTCTGGAGAAGTCCTTGAAGGATTCATGTATGGAATTGGGATCTCTAACAGCTCTATTGGTTATCATTAGTTCAGAGGAGAATTTTCCTCTCCATTTCATCGTTAACTTCATTTCTTATAACAGAGCAAACAACCCATTTTTTGTATACTTGTTTACAGTATATTTTGCCGGTTTAACTAAAATAACCTTAAGATAAATATTTATGTTCATCTAAGAGGTAAGACTATACCAAATATATGCATCAGCTGATGAGTCTTCACAAAACAAAAACTTTCACTGCTTTACTCTAATCTTGTAGCCTCCATGACCTTACTTGTAAGTGGCATCTATTGTGGTTTTGAGTCAAAGTCCAGTTTGATGTACCTGTACTTGCTAGTCTACCATGTGCAAATATCTTTATCTCTTTGTAACTGGTGCAACCTTGATCTGTTCGAACCAGTTCCCTATAGTCAAGCCTTGGCCTCCCTCTACAATTTTTATCCCATATCAACTGATCCAGTCAAGCAAAGTTGTGGTATAAGTTTCTTTACTCCGCAATTCTATTCGGAACTTCCTCATAAGTTATCTGACCTTACACATCAACGTTCAGCATTCTCCTGTATCATTAGTGCCACCTTTCAAAAGCTCCTGTTCTCTTCTGATTTGTACCATTTATTGTCCAAGTTTCACTTCAGTACAAGTCTCAACTCTAGACAAACACCTTAAGAGAAGATTTCCTAATATTTTTTTCAATTCTCGCACCACTGATATAATTTGAATACATTGCATTATTCTTGTTTTACTTTTGTTGATTTTCATCTTAAAACATCTTACAAGATGTTTAATTAGTTCTTATATCATATACTGAAGTTTAATTCACTTTCCAAATTTCTCTTTGGTTTCCTTTACTGCTAGCTGCATATACATCAGGGACAGGCTGAAAGCTTCTCCAGCTCCCTTCTCAACTACTAATTGCCTTTCATGTCTTGATTTATTACTGCAGTCTGGTTTCTGTATAAGCTATAGATGATATTTTGCTTCCCGTGTTTTATCCCTGCTGTCTTCAGATTTTAGAGAGTGCATTCAAATCAACATTGTCAAACGTTTTCTCCCAATATCATAACTCCAGGTGTAAATCCAATATGTCTGTGGAATGCACACCTCAGGGCATCTAGCATGAAGCTGTCCTTGAAGTAAACAAAATGTACAAGTTTGATGTGTCACTGTGGTGTCAACTGCTGCTCAAATTGCTGCTGCAAATACAGTACAATGCACCACAGCTATACATTGAACATGATGGTTTTCTCTTTTGGTAGTGCCATGTGATCATCCAGAGCCTGGTCTTCTTGGAATTACATATTTTCATAACCACTGGTGCCGGCAATTGTGTACAGTTGACAATGGCATCTTTGTCACTTTACAGGCATTCTTGAGTAACATCAATTCATCATGTCCAGTCTCATAGGTAACTAATGCTTATGACCATTACAGGATGTATTTAAAGCAAATCTGATTTTCATCTTCACAGTGGCACTACTAGCACCACTCTTAAAAGAGTGGCACAAAATTTTAATATACATCGTCTTTCAGTTGTAGAAAGATGCCTACCAACTTCTGTAGATGTTACACAACTCCTCCTTGGTGTCAATTTTTTTTTCCAACAATGTATTAATGTGGAATCCAAACTGATCATCCCCAAGGTCAGCTTCTACCAGTCCTTCTTGATTTAATCCTTTTTGACTTAACTTGACTTAGTTCCTGTCAGTCCCTCTGGAACATAAGGCCGTGATGAAATTCTTTCACGTGGTACGATTTCTAGCAAGTCTCTTCACTTCACTCCAGGTGTCCCCATCCTCTGCAGCTTCTCTCTTGATCGTCCTTTTCTGGGTATGTTTGGGGCAGCCACATTTTGTAACTCCTTGAGGGTTCCAGTCTAGAACCACTCTTTCAGCAGCTCCATCTAGTTTCCTCAATGTATGCCCAATCCAGTTCCATTTCCTTTCCTTGATTTGTATATAGATTGGTTGCTGATTTGTCTACCTCTAAAAAACTTCATTTGTCATTATATCTGGCCATCTCACATTTAAAATACGCTGGAGACAACAGTTCATAAAAACTTGGAGCTGGTTTTTAATGTGGTTAGTCACCCTCCAAGTTTCGCAACCATACAACAGAACAGCCTTCACATTGCTAATGAAAAGCCAGAGTTTGGTCTTCTTTGATATGTTCCTATTTCTCCAAACAGAGTACAGTTGTACAAATGCACCATTTGCTTTGTGGATGCAACTACAGACGTCCTCCTCAGTGCCTCCTGTAGTCGTGACTATACTTCCGAGATAGAGGAAAGACTGGACCTGCTCTATGTCCTCTCCATTAATGGCCAGCCTATTCGTGATGGTCAAACTTATCCACATTTCTTTGGTTTTGCAAACATTTATCTTGAGGTCTGCAACTTCTGCCTCTCTCTGTAATCTAGCCAGTTTCTTTTCAATGCCTCGATATCGTTGTGTCATTAGGCAGACATCTGTGAAATCTAAATCTTCGAGCCTATTATGCATCCGCCCTTGCACACCTCTCTTCGGTCCCCCCATAACTCTCTTCATCACATGGTCCAACACCAAAAGAAATAGTGTTGGCAAAAGAATACACCCTTGTCGTACTCCCGAATTAACTTGGAAAGGCTCTGTTACTTCTCCATTATGTAGTACTTGGCATTCATAGTCTTCATACATTTCCTCGATGATGTTAATATTCTCTGTTGGAATGCCACATTTTGCAAGTGTATCCCACATGACTCTCTGACAGAGTCAAAAGCCTCTTCAAAATTAATGAAGGTTAGGTACAGGGTGTGTTGCCACTCCACACTTTGTTCCAAAATAATTCTGAGAGTATTGATAAGGTACACACAGCTCTACTCAGCTGTGCTTCCACAAAATACTTAATGCAGTTTAAAATGATCCTTGAAAGTACCTTACTTGGTACTGACAGTAGGGTAATACCCCACCAGTTGTTGCAGTTAGTAAAATCTCCTTTTTTGGGTATTTTCACAATAATACCTCATTTACAATCTGTGCTCCTTCTGATCTTCTGTAAATGTTTAGAGTGCCTTTCAGCCATGACTTACTATTGTTCAGTAATAGTCACAACTGTCAATACTTGCCTTCTTTGGAATTGAAATTATTACATTCTTCTTGAAGTCAGGGTATTTTGCCTGTCTCACATACCTGGCATACTAGGTGGAATACTTCTTAGGGAATGCCGTCTACTCCAGGTGCCTCTCCTTGACTTGTCTTTCAGTGCTCTGTCAAATTCTTCACACAGTACCACAACTTCCATGTAATCTTCATGTCCTTCCTCTTGCTTTTCATCAGACTTGTCTTTTTGCTTATTTGATCCTCTGCTCATTTCCCTATTTAATCTCTCAAAGCTACCCATTCATCTTCAATTCTATTTCTTTTCAATTACTGCCTGGTGCTCCCTTTGAAATTCTCAATGATCACTGGTTCTTACAATTTATTCAGGTCTCATCTTAATTTGCTTGCCTTTTTGGGATTTCTTCAGTTTTAATCTGCAACTCATAACCAAAAAGTTATTATAAAACAATCCTGTTGGAGGAACATCTGCAACTGAGCATTATACCAGAGGTTGAAAATATTCAGTTGTAAAGTTCTTTTATTATCACACAACCAGTTTCCAAATCTGATTTTGAAATTTCTGTCTTAGCATTAAGTAATCTATATATTACTTATTAAATACTCTATTTGAAATTTTCTAGTGTCTCCATGTTTTCTTGTATGATTGTTAAAGTAAGTGTTAAATTGTGCCTGTGTAACATTCTACCATGTGGCTTCCCCTTTGATTGCTCATCCCCCCCCCCCCTCTCTACGTTCTTCCATTATGTTTTCCCTCCCTCCTTTCTCTTCCTATCAAATTCCAGTCCCCCATTACATTTAAATTTCCATTTCCCTTAAAATACTGAATAATTTATCTTATCCCATTCATTTTTTAAACCTCTTCATCACCTATATGGCTGTTATGCATACATACTTGCACTACTGTGGTGGGTCTTGGCTTTATGTCTATCATGAGGCCGTTCATAGTAATTCTCCCACATCCCCATTTTCTTATTAATTATCTGACCTGTTCCCATATTATGCCTATTCGATTCTGTGTTGATTATCAAGCACTCGCCTGAACAGAAATCCTGTTCTTCCTACCACTGCCCTTCACTAGAGCTCCCTTTATCTAACTTCAACCTATCCATTTCTCTTTTCAAGTTCTCTAATCTACTTACCTGATTACGGGATCTAATATCCAAGCTCCTATTTCTAGAATACCTGGTTTATTTTTCTGATGCCAACATCCTTCTAAGCAGTTCCTGCCCAGAGATCTGAAGGAAGGACTATTTTACCACAAAAATATTTTCCTCAGAAGGATGCCATCATTGAACAGAGCTGCTGGCCCTCAGGAAATTTAATGACTGTAGTTTCCTCTTGCTTTCAGCTGTCACAGTACCAAGACAATGGGGCCATTTTAGCTAATGTTACAATGCCATATAAGTCAAATATCCAGACTGTCGTCCCTGGTCCCTGCATCTACTGAAAATAAGAGCGTCTATGTGTCCTTGACTGAAAAGGCTGCCACCAATCTTCATGAATCATAGGTCTGTCTGTGCTCTTGATAGATAATCTTCAATGTGATTACACCTATGGTATGGCTGGCTGTATTACTGAGGTGCAGAAGCCACCCCATGCTAACATGCTCCATTGTTCATGGGGAGATGTGATACTTATGAATCTTATTGTTCCTCTGGACTAAAACTATTCTATTGCAATTTTACTGACAAGTCTCCCAATGCTGTTCACTGTGGACCAAAAACCAAGTGTACACTTAGAAAAAAAGTAACAATGTACTCAAATAATAATTGTCTAACAGAGATTTGCTACAAAAAAAAAAAAAAAAAAAAAAAAAAAAAAAAAAAAAAAAAAAAAATAGATTGATGAGACCATGAGAGCTAGCATACTTAAAAAGGGTTGTTAAAAGAGTAATTCTTAAATAACACAAGGTATAAAGTCAATCATTATTGCAAAAACACAGAGTAAGGGTCGGTCAAAAAGTAAGAAACCGTAAACTAACATTAAAACACTTCTAGCTTTAAAATATAAAGCATCCCACTAGATAATCTGATTCTCCAGATCTGTATCCTTCCATAAGTCCAACATTCCTTTCACCCGAAGGAATGCTGACAATATTTGCATATAGACAAATCAAAGAAACTAACAATGTAGTCCAAATTCAGTATTATCACAACGCTCTTGATGTGTGTGCATTTTACCGGGTTGTTTTAATTAAAGTGCAGTTAACACGGAGGTCCAGCATGGGCTCTAATTATCGCATGGCAGTGAAACTCGATAGACAGCCTAATGTGTTAATGTGGGACTGATTTATGAATTAAAAAAATTAGTTCCAATTTTGGCCATCAGGTGAAAATCTGGCACTGTACAGCACCTTGTTGCCACATCGAGTGCTCACACTAAACAAATGAAATTGTGTAAGTAGCAGTTAATAATAAAATCAACATTATGCCTTTCTCACTAGCTTGACATTTTCTGCTCACGTTCAGTTCCTAATCCATTACCTATGGAAACATTTCTATATAACTTTGCTGTTGCATTTACAGTGCCAGATTTGCACCTAGTGGACAAAATTGGAACCAATTATTTTCCAGTGAAAATCAGTCTCGCATTAATGCATTAGAATATCTACCAAGTTTAGCTACCATACGAAAACTGCAGCCCACACTGGAGCTCTGTGAGTAGCTGCACTTTAATTATAATCACTTGGTATCAATGACAACAATGGGTCATAAAAGAATAGTGTAACACCGATTTTGATACTGCCAGCTATATTTTTATACACAAGAGCACTGCACACAGCATGTCAATCTACCCCTATAAGCACCAGTATACTTGAAGAGTTAGCTTTTGATTGAAATCTGTTGATGAATAAAGTTATTAACATTCCAGTTCTGAACTGCATAGAGGAGAATGGTGAAAATTTCTCACCAATACAATCATTAATTGTAGTATACATTCCTCCATGCCGTAAGTGAAAGTGTGAATAGGGCAGTCACCACTTACATTTTTTTATAACTGACTTCTTGCTTATAATAATGCACAGGAATAATTACCTACTTCTCATGTTAAGACTTATTGCTCTGACTTTTATCCAGTTCATGATGAGCAATGATACTACTTAAAATGGCAAAGACTCAAAGCTGAACAATGTCATTCTCTGATGTACATAGGCAGCCAGTCCAATCCAAAGAATTTCTCTATACTCTAGTTTAGTTGGCCACAGTTGCATACCTGCAAAAGGCGCGGCTGACTGGAGCCGTGTAGCATCCATGCCTGCATTCCTGAGCTTCTCAGCAACCACTGCCTGGTCAACCAACAGCTCTGCTGGTATAGGGCCTGGCTCCACATCATACCTTGCCAACAACTCCGGTAACAGGTAAGGAGCCATAGTTTGTCGTAAGATGATGATCTGACAAATTATTCACATTAAAGCTGATCATTAATGACCAAATATTACATATTGAACATATGTAAAACATTTACAAATACATCTACCTGCAGGGTTTGGAATTTGATAAATAAATCAAACAATTTGGTGGAAAATTTAAATATACGTACTTTACCTGACATCTATTATCACTGTATGTACTATGAAATTGTCAAATGTTTTTGAGAGTGGGATGTGGTTCAACAGAATTCGTTAATGATTATTTTATAGATGATGGTTCTTTTATGGAAAGAACCCATAGCAGGCTGAAGAGTGCCAGTACGGGTTGGGATGGGGGTGTACGGGAAAAGTCCTTCTCACTGCTCTGTTCCAACCCCCATGGCTACCTACGGTCAGCAGTACTGGGCGTATAAAAAATTTTGCCTTACTACCAGACGTCATTCTCAGCATTTTGTGCTATGTTCTGTAGTTCTCTGTGTAAGCTCTCCAGTTTTATTTCATTTGTGCATTATATTACCTAGTTATTTATATCTGTGTGACTGCTGTGTTGCTTCTCATTTGCAAAGAAAAGAGCTTATTTCAGTAATTAGCAAATCAGTGTTCACCAGTATTATTTCATCTGGCTCCACAATGTCGTGACAAGGATGTCAGATCACAAGAAGGGACAGATGAGTAATGGTGAGTATAGGAAATAACAAGAAATATTATAAAATCATGTGATCAGATAGCTAGGCAAAGAAACAGAAGCACTTCAGTTTCCTAAACATTTATTTATTTTTTTTAAAGCCCAGTCCCTTTAATGGCACTAATCTACTATTTCATGATAAAATATTGTGGTACACTCCCATCTAGGTGGAACAATGGAAAAAAGATTATAAACAAATTAAGTCACAGATATGGATGCAACTTGTATGGATTGAAATTTCAAGCAAATTTTGAGGACATTCCTGAAGGTAATGAAACTCTCGTTTGGATTTTTATACTTCAATTTACAGATTTCTCTTTGCATCTTCGAAAGTCTTCCTCTTGAGGGCCACCTTAGGTCCTGTAAGGTCTCAGAATGACGAGAGTACCTTCTACCCCGCTGGTCCCACATTCGTTCAATAGGATTCAAATGAGGACTTTGAGTGGGCTAAGCCACAGCACGTATCTCACTTCATCCAAGAATTCTTGCACAATTCTCACAACGGGTGGGCATACGTGGTCATGCATTCATGTCAAACCATCACCAATAAATTACACAAAAGGCACAACATGCTCCAGAAGGATTTACTCCATACACTGAAGTGCTTCAAGGCTCCCTTGCTCCACAAAGACCAAATCTGTCCTTGCAGTCAAAGTAATTCCCACCCACGCCGTCATCCTGGATGGGAATGTGCAAGAGGAATTACTTTCCCCTAGCTTTCTTCACTCTCTCTCTGTACTGTCCAATGATGGCAGGCAAATCACAACTTATCAGTGACCAACACTTGTTCCCATCATCGTACTATTTAACCGCGGTATTCCCTTGCAAAATGTAGTCAAGCTATGCGATGCCCTCTGGTGATTTCTGCAGTTTTGTAGTTTAGTGGCGATGGTGTGATGTTTGTGTAGAACTTAAAATATGAAAGAAGTGATTGTCTCTTGCTGGTGTGGCTCTTTTCAGGCCTGATACTGGTTTCTTTACATGGGCTCCAGTTTCCCTGTACCTTCTAATGGTTCTGAAAACTGTGGAAGGTGTAGTAATCAACACTTTTGAAATGTAATCCATACTATGACTATCTTCCACTACAGCAAAAGAAGTTGCGAAATCCTCAGGACTTAGTGGCATGTTTACTCCAGAAAACTGATAATGATTATCACAGATAGATCCTGCAAATGTGTGGTTGAAAGGGGTAAAACAAAAGGTACAACAATAAGTGCTACAAGAGTGGGAAAATATCAATTCCTCACATTCAGTGTTGTGTTTTTCAGCTTGCAAGGGAAATAACAGTTAAGGCTAATGGAATAAGCAATTGATGTAAAGCATTTTTTGTGTCAGTGTATCTAGTCAAAGCAGTCAGCATGCTTTAAATTATGCTGGCATATCTGTAATAACAGAATACCACAGTAGCTCAGCGGTATTATACCAGAGTACAGATGCATAGGTCTCATGTTAGATCCCTGGACAGACAGGATTTTTATCTGTCATTATGTGTTTCATTCATTTTTGTCAATGTTTTTGAATATGAAAAATGCCAAGTTTCACTGTGATTTGGAATCCATATTGGAAGAAGGCAATGACATACCACTTCTAATAGCACAATGCCTAGTATAGGACTGTGTTGTTCAAATCAACCTTACAGGTGATGACAGCTTTACTTACATGGAAGAATTACTATAAAAATTCAAAGGGAGGTAATTTCTACCAGTGAACCCTCTCTTTAAATTCCTGGCAAAAGGCATCAAAGATCAACATAATACAAGTTTCACTGCAATTGTTCCAGTGGCGATGTGATATGAGATACTGTAAGGCATTTCTACTCAGTGGAGAAGAGAATCCAGTCTGCAATAAAGCTCCTCACAGCAAGCAGGTAAAGAACTGAATTACTATGGTGTGTTGACACATTAAGGAGAGTGTTGCACAGGATGGGGATCAAATTTTGACTACATTGTTTATTTAAGACACGAAGGAATTACAGACATTGGCAGTGAGTGTGCACTGATTATATCAATGGGGCATGTTGAAAATTTAAGCGAGACCGGGAGTCCCACCAGGCTCTCCTGCATACTAGAGAGAGGTGCTGAGCACTGTGCCGTCCTGACACATCAGTCATCACAGATGTGTGGACTACCCTAGCACATCTCCCATCAGACCCAAAGTCTTAACTTATCCACACGCTACTAATATAATGCCTCTTGCCCATTATGCTCATTATTCGTGGCATTTTTCTGACTCCTGTAAGAGACTGAGCCAGGTGTGCATTAGCACTGAAGAGATCACTGGCTGTCCTCACTTCAATTATATGTTATGTCTGTTCTTTCGGAACTTGAATGAACAAGTATAAATTTGAAAAGCTGGTATAAAGACCTTGTTGGCCAAAATCTAACTTCCATACAGTATTTTTGTTCTGCCTCTCTGTGACTCAGCATCACCATTAGATGGTGAATAGTCATCCTCAGTGCATTTAAACCAAGCCATGTAGATTCATCAAACTTCTGGCAAAACTTTACTATACAATTTTCACATGTAGACAGCCAGATTCTAATCCGATTATGTACATGTTCAAGTCGTATAGCAACATGTTTTGTCACAAGCTTGACGAGTCTATATGACTCAGTTTAAATGCATTGAGAAGAGCTATTCCCCAGCTGAAACCTAGATCTGCAGCAAAATACAGATTGAACTTGAGACAGATTATTGAATTCCTTTGCCTTTTTTGTTACATATGTTGGCTTGGATTCAAGAAAGGCAGAGAATTAATAAACAGCCCTTATGTAATTTAAAAAAGTAACCTTACTGTTAAATAGGAATGCGGGTGAGGTACTACAAACAGCATAGTGAACGCATTATTGTGGCCAAGATAGATACGAAGCCCACGCCTACCACACTAGTACAAGTTTATATACCAAATAGCTCTGCAGATGACGAAGAAAGTGAAGAAATGGATGATGAAATAAAAGAAATTATTCAGACAGTGAAGAGAGATGAAAATTTAATACTCATGGGTGACTGGAATGCGGTAGTAGGAAAAGGGAGAGAAGGAAACGTAGTAGGTGAATATGGATTGGGGGTAAGAAACGAAAGAGGAAGCCGCCTGGGAATTATATAATTGTAAGACAGAGATTTAGGAACGAGCTTTTAAATTGTAAGACATTTCCAGGGGCAGATGTGGACTCTGACCACAATCTATTGGTTATGAACTGTAGATTAAAACTGAAGAAACTGCAAAAAGGTGGGAATTTAAGGAGATGGGACCTGGATAAACTGAATGAACCAGAGGTTGTACAGAGTTTCAGGGAGAGCATAAGGGAACAACTGACAGGATTGGGGGAAAGAAATACAGCAGAAGAAAAATGGGTAGCTCTGAGGGATGAAGTAGTGAAGGCAGCAGAGGATCAAATAGGTAAAAAGACGAGGGCTGGTAGAAATTCTTGGGTAATAGAAGAAATATTGAATTTAATTGATGAAAGGAGAAAATATAAAAATGCAGTAAACAAAGCAGGCAAAAAGGAACACAAACGTCTCAAAAATGAGATCTACATAAGTGCAAAATGGCTAAGTAGGGATGGCTACAGGACAAATGGAAGGATGTAGAGGCTTATCTCACTAGGGGTAAGATAGATACTGCCTACAGGAAAATTAAAGAGACCTTTGGAGAAAGGAGAGCCACTTGTATGAATATCAAGAGCTCAGATGGAAACACAGTTCTAAGCAAAGAAGGAAAAGCAGAAAGATGGAAGGAGTATATAGAGGGTCTATACAAGGGCAATGTACTTGAGGATAATATTATGGAAATGGAAGAGGATGTAGATGAAGATGAAATGGGAGATACGATACTGTGTGAAGAGTTTGACAGAGCACTGAAAGACCTGAGTTGAAATAAGGCCCCGGGAGTAGACAACATTCCATTAGAACTACTGACAGCTTTGGGAGAGCCACTCCTGACAAGACTCTACCATCTGGTGAGCAAGATACACGAGACAGGCTAAATACCCTCAGACTTCAAGAAGAATAAAATAATCCCAATCCCAAAGAGAGCAGGTGTTCACAGATGTGAAAATTACCGAACTATCAGTTTAATAAGCCACAGCTGCAAAATACTAACACGAATTCTTTACAGATGAATGGAAAAACTAGTAGAAGCCGACCTTGGGGAAGATCAGTTTGGATTCCGTAGAAATATTTGAACACGTGAGGCAATACTGACCCTACGACTTATCTTAGAAGCTAGATTATGGAAAGGCAAACCTACGTTCCTAGCATTTGTAGACATAGAGAAAGCTTTTGAGAATGTTGACTGGAACACTCTCTTTCAAATTTTGAAGGTGGCAGGGGTAAAATCAGGGAGTGAAAGCTATCTACAATTTGTACAGAAACCAGATGGTAGTTACAAGAGTCGAGGGACATGAAAGGGAAGCAGTGGTTGGGAAGGGAGTGAGAGAAGGTTGTAGCCTCTCCCCGATGTTATTCAATCTGTATATTGAGCAAGCAGTAAAGGAAACAAAAGAAAAATTCAGAGTAGGTATTAAAATCCACAGAGAAGAAATAAAAACTTTAAGGTTCGCCAATGACATTGCAATTCTGTCAGAGACAGCAAAGGACTTGGAAGAGCAGTTGAACGGAATGGATAGTGTCTTGAAAGGAGGATATAAGATGAACATCAACAAAAGCAAAACAAGGATAATAGAATGAAGTCGAATTAAGTAGGGTGATGCTGAGAGAATTAGATTAGGAAATGAGACGCTTAAAGTAGTAAAGGAGTTCTGCTATTTGGGGAGCAAAATAACTGATGATGGTCGAAGTATGGAGGATATAAAATGTAGACTGGCAATGGCAGGGAAAGCATTTCTGAAGAAGAGAAATTTGTTAAGATCGAGTATAGGTTTAAGTGTCAGGAAGGCGGTTTTGAAAGTATTTGTATGGAGTGTAGCCATGTATGGAAGTGAAACATGGACAATAAGTAGTTTGGACAAGAAGAGAATAGAAACTTTCGAAATGTGTGCTACAGAAGAATGCTGAAGATTAGATGGGTAGATCACATAACTAATTAGGAAGTATTGAATAAGATTGGGGAGAAGAGAAGTTTGTGGCACAACTTGACTAGAAGAAGGGATTGGTTAGTAGGACATGTTCTGAGGCATCAAGGGATCACCAGTTTAGTATTGGAGGGCAGCGTGGAGGGTAAAAATCATAGAGGGAGACCAAGAGATGAATACACTAAGCAGATTCAGAAGGATGTAGGTTGCAGTAGGTACTGGGAGATGCAGAAGCTTGTACAGGATAGAGTAGCATGGAGAGCTGCATCAAACCAGTCTCAGGACTGAAGACCACAACAACAACAACAACAACTGTTAAATACAGCAGTTGGACAAAAATATGGAAACACTGAACATAAATGGAATTGCTAGCCAAGCCACAGGTTGCGCTGATGTATTTGTCTGTGAATGGCACCTGCACTACATCCTCAACACGTTGCAAGTGTCAGTCATGGTCAGAACAATGTTCAGTGTAATTGTGGTGCATTATGTTGGACATAAGTGAATTTGGACAAGGTCAAATTGTTGGTGTTCCTAAGGTGGGTGGTTCTGTAATCAACATAACCAAAATGTTGTGTTTCAGGAGCCATTGTATCAAAGATTTATACCACACACAGGAAAAGTGGAAAATCATCATGTCACAGCTAGACCGAAAATGTGTGTCGAGTGATCGTGATAGATGGTCAATCAGGACATTTATGACTACAGTTGCAAAAGTCACTGCAGATTGGTTGGTTGGTTTAAAAGAGGGGGGAAGGGATCAAACTACGAGGACATCGGTCCCTTGTTCCGAAGGAAACAATGCCACAAGGGTGACAACAAGACAATGAGACAACACAAAACAGAATGAAAGGAAAAACCATGAGAACTCAAGGGCAACAAACACTTCAATGGACAAAAGGGGCAAGAAAACCACGAAGGGACAAGAAACAGATAGAAGAGGTTAAAACAAGAAAGAAGGTTACCATGGCTGCTGACCATGAGGATAAAAAGGAAATGGCAGGCACTCTGCAACACATTAAAACCCCCACCCTGAACCCACTAGGGTGGAGGAAACACAGGGACAAAGGACATGTGCTAAAACTTAGAGCAAATGATAAAACTCACCCTCATGAATAAAACTAAAGCTGCTGTTGAGGCATTGTCACCCAACAACAAAGGTAGGGTGCTGGGAAGGTTAAAAGCCCGCTGTAAAAGTGGGCAGTCCAGCAAGAGATAGATGACTGTCATTCGTGAGCCACAGCGACACCGAGGTGGGTCCTTGTGATGCAGGAGGTAACCATGTGTCAGCCAGGTATGGCCAATGTGGATCTGACAGACAACCACAGAGTCCCTGCGAGAGGCATGCACAGACGTCTTATACACATTCATAGTTTCCTTAATGCCATACAGCTTGTTGTGTGTACTCAGGTTATGCCATTCGGTCTCTCAAAGCCACTAAACCTTGTGGCGTAATACTGAACACAGGTCAGTTTCAGAGAAGATGATCTCCATAAGCAGTTTCTGTGTAGCCTGTTTGGCCAGCCTGTCGGCAAGTTCGTCGCCTGGAATTCCTACGTGACCTGGGGTCCAGACAAACATCACTGAACAATTGGACCGTTCCAGGGTATAGATGGACTCCTGGATGGTCGCCATCAAAGGATGAGGAGGGTAGCACTGGTTGATAGCTTGTAGGCTGCTCAAGGAGTCAGTACACAGGACAAATGACTCGCCTGGGCATGAGCGGATATGCTTATGAGCACAAGATATGGCCGCCAGCTCTGCAGCCAAAACACTGCAGCCATCTGGCAAGGGGTGCTGTTCTATATGCCCCCATGAACATAGGCAAAGTCATCGTGACCATCAGCCATTGAGCCATTGGTGTAAACCACTTCGTGGCCCCGGGACATATCGAGAAACGAGAGGACGTGAGAGCGGAGAGTCGCAGGTTTAACTGAGTCCTTAGGGCCATGTGAAAGGTCCGGGCAAAGCCGCGACCTAGGTGTACACCATGGAGGTGTTCGTGAATGAACCTGAAGATAAGTGGTAAAGAAGAGAACTCCAGTTTGGAGACAAGGGATCACACACGAACTGCAATTAGAAGCACACGAACTGCAATTGGAAGCCCTGACCTGGGCAGCCGATGCACGAGATGAACTGCTGTGGATGGGAAAAGGAGACGCTAATCTGGATGCGCAGGAGAACTGCAAATGTGTGCAACATAACTGGAGACCCATTGCGCACGACTAACCTGCAATGGAGGGACTCCAGCCTCCACAAGGATGCTGGTCACCAGACTCTTTTTAAAAGTTCCTCTCGATAGGCGATCACCACAGTGGTGCACTGGGCCAAGTAAACGCAACACTGAGGATGCCGCTGAACAATAAACGAGATTCCCGCAGTCAAGGCGGAATTGAACAAGGGCTCTGTAGAGGTGCAGCAGTGTAGAGCAATCTGCACCCCAGTTGGTGTTGCTCAGGCAACGCAGGGCATTGAGGTGCTGCCAGCACTTCCACTTAAGCTGACAGAGGTGAGGAAGCCAAGTCAATCGGGCATCAAAAACCAGTCCTAAGAATTGGTATGTTTCCACTATAGTTTATTGATTGTCATTAAGGTAAAGTTCTGGTTCTGGACGAACGGTACAGCACTGACAGAAGTGCATAACACACGACTTTGCGGCCAAGAACTGGAAACTGTGGGCTAGAGCCCATGACTGCGCCTTGTTGATGACTCCCTGTAGGTGCCGCTCAGCAACACCAATACCAGTGGAGCAGTACGAAAGGCAGAAGTCATCTGCATGCAGAGACGGTGAGACAGACAGGCCTACAGCTGCTGCTAGACCATTAATGGCCACTAAAAATAGAGGTATACTCAATACGAAGCCCTGCAGGACCCCATTCTCCTGGATATAAGGCAAACTATGGGAGGCACCAACTTGGAAACGGAAAGTACGAAGCGACAGGAAATTTTGGATAAAAATCGGGAGTGGGCCTCGGAGACCCCACTCGTATAATGTGGTAAGGATATGATGTCGCCAGGTGGTGTTATACGCTTTACGTAAATCAAAAAAGATGGAAAGAGGGCAACAAGGTATTGGCATCTGGAAAAGGCTGTTCGGATGGCAGACTCTCGGAACACAAGATTATCGGTGTTAGAGTGACCCTGGCGGAAGCTGCCCTGACATGGAGCCAGCAGGCCACATGATTCCAGGACCCAACTCAACCGCCTACACACCATATGTTCCAGCAGCTTGCAAAGAACATGGGTGAGGATGATGGGCCAATAGTTATCCACATCAAGCGGGTTTTTACCGGGTTTGAGCACTGGAATGATGTTGCTCTCCTGCCACTGCGAAGGAAAGATGCTATTGTACTAGATCCGGTTGAAGATGATGAGGAGATGTTGCTTGTAATCAGATGAGAGATGTTTAATCATCTGACTGTGGATCCAATCTGGCCCAGGAGCTGTGTCGGGGCAATGCGCAAGGGCACTGAGGAGCTCCCATTCTGTAAATGGGGCATTACAGGATTCACTGTGGCGTGTAGTGAACAAGAGGACTTTCCCTTCCAGCTGCCATTTGAGAGTGTGAAAGGCTGGAGGGCAATGCTCCGACGCCGAAGCCCAAGCACAGTGCTCAGCAAAGTGCTTGGCAATTGTGTTTGCGTCGGTAGATAACACGCCAAAGTGATGTACGGCATCCAATGGTCGAGACATATCCCTCCGAACACTCCTGCTTCTGTCTTTTGATATGCTGGTGAACGCGGGCATGGAGCTGCTTAAAGACTATGAGGTGCTCCAGGGAAGGGCGCCACTTATGCCACTGTAGAGTTCGCTGATGCTCCTTAATTGTCTCAGCGACTTCTGATGATCACCAAGTGGCATCTTTCGCCGGGGGCACCTGAAAGAGCGAGGGATCGCATTTTCCACTGCATTAACGATTGTTGTAGTCACCTGCTCAACCACGACATCGATGTTGCCATATGGGGGAAGAGTCAACGGTGACCATAGACGTGAAAGTTTCCCAGTCTGCCTTGTTTAAAGCCCTTCTGGGCAAGTGTCCATAGGCCTAATGCCGGGGCAGTGACAGGAAGATGGGGAAGTGGTCACTACCACACATGTCGTCATGTGCTCTCCAGTGGATGGATGGGAGAAGTCCTGGGATGCAAATGGATAAATCAATGGCTGAGTAACTACCCTGAGCCACACTGAAATGTGTGGGGGCCCCAGCATTTATTAAGAGGCAGAAGTCGAACTGAGACAGTAAAGTTTCGACATCTCTGCCCCGCCCAGTAAGCATGGTGCCACCCCAAAAGTAGGAAAGGTTTAGGGAGTTGATCAATCAGTGCAGCTAATACATCCAAGGGTACTGCATCATCTGGAGGAAGATATACATTGCAAACAGTTATTTCCTGTGTCACCCTTGTTCTGACAGCCACAGCTTCAAGAGGGGTTTGAAGGGGCACAGTTGCACTACAGACTAAGTTTAGGACATAAACACAAACTCCACCTGACACTCGATTATAGTCACTATGGTTCCTGTAATATCCCTTATAGCTGCGGAGGGCAGGGTCAGCATCGCAGGGAACCAGGTTTCCTGGAGGGCAATACAGAAACCAGGTGTAATACTTTACAGCTGCCATAAATCAGCCAAGCGGTGGAAAAAACAAACACAATTCCACTGGAGGATGACATCGTGAGATCTGGGAAGGCATTGAACATTCATTGAGGCAGTTTACTCCTCAGGGTCACCTGCTGCCACCGCCTTATTGCCTGAGCAGTGTATATCCATTGTGTCTGAGGGTCTGGCAAGATTTAGGTCCTCAGCAGACGCCAGAATATCCACCTCATCCCCAGATGCAGAGCTTGTAGGCAGCATAGCGGTGGTGTGGGTGCCACTGCAATTTCCTTGGTCTTAGGTGTCTTCTTTTTGGACTTTTTCACTGCTCCTTGGGTTTCTATGGCTGGGATGAGTGTGAAGCCCTACGACCAGCTGCTTTTGGGCACTTCAGCCACTGGTGGGCGTCATCTTTCCCACTAGCAGAAACCTGGGAAGGGAGTGACCCAAAGGACTTACGCTTCTCCGGCTGAGAAGTGGGAACTGGTGTCCCCGATAGTTGGAGGGGCAGTGCTGCTGAGGTAGATGGTGTGGGAGCAACAGTGGGGAAATTGCCCCCCCCCCCCCCCACCTACCCACCATCAAGGGGGCAGGTGTAGCCTTCTGGTGAGAGCTGACTGGAATTCACAGAACTGATGGGGCTACAACTGTTCTTGTAACGGCAACATATGAGAGGATCATAGCCACAGGATGTAGGTGCTCATATTTTCTCTTAGCCTCAGTGTAGATCAGTTGGTCCAGAGTCTTTTATTCCATGATTTTCCTCTCTTTCTGTAAAATCCTGCAGTCTGGCGAACAAGATGAATGATGCTCACTGCAGCTGACACAGATGGGAGGCGAGGCACATGGAGTATTGGGATGTGATGGATGTCCACAATCTCGACATGTGACACTGAAAGTACAGCGGGAAGACATATGGACAAACTTCCAGCACTTACGACACCACATCGAGGGAGAGGTCTACTGCTTGACATCACAGCAGTAGACCATCACCTAGACCTTCTTGGGTAAGATGTCACCTTCGAAGGCCAAGATGAAGGCATCGGTGGCAACCTGATGATCCCTCAGACCCTGATGGACACGCTGGACGAAATGAACACCTCGCTACTCTAAATTGATGCAAAGCTCATCGCCAGACTGCAAAAGAAGGTCGTGTGGAATATAATACCCCAGATCATATTTAAGCTCTTATGTGGCGTGATGGTAACAGGAACATCCCCCAACTTGTTACAAGCGAGTAAAACCCGTGACTGGACAGAGGATGCTGTTTTTAAAAAGACTAATCCAGATCTCATTTTGGACAAGCGCTCCACCTCCCCAAACTTGTCCTCTAAATGCTCTATGAAAAACTGTAGCTTCATCAAAACAAAGGAGTCACCATTAGTTCTCGTACATACAAGAAAATGGGTTGAATAAGGTTCACTGTCGTCCTTAACCTAGCATTCCTCCCATGGTGTGGCCAGGGAGGGAAATGATTTAGGGTCGTACTTTCTTGCATTGTACTGAGACTTGGAATGCTTAGAGACTGCTGGTGGCACCAGCAAGTGATGACATGGTACACTTCATTGTGAGTCATCTGCCCTGACGCCACCCACTCCAACCAGGAGTCCTCCCCGCGGGCACCACCCAGCCGCAGCAAAAGCCACCTGGCAGGAAGGCCTTTGCTGAGAGTCCCAATGCCCCAGGGCGACGGGCATCTACTCCTTGGGATATGTGGGGACTTAACAGCACAGGCATCAGCAGAGCGATCCCTGTGTTGTCAGGGCGTACAACCAACAGGGTACATGGTGGCGCCATCACAACGGACTGGCTACCGTGCTGGATATGAGGTACAAAGAAGTCCACGGTCATCATTGGTGCAGAAAGCGACACTGCATAGTGCATGGTGGAAAACGCACCCAGGAAGGTATCCTCACCCAAGAGATGGAGAATGATCAGGACTGCAATGTGATCACGAGAAAGTGGGCTAAAGGTCTCCATGCACGATGGATATGATGCACCATGTAAGGCACCCTTCCCCAACTTGCTCACTCTTCGGGAAAATTTTGAAAAGTAGAGGTCAAACCCCACAGGGGACCATTTTAGTCATCTCTTATGACAGGCAGGAATACCTCGGGCCTATTCTAATCTCCCCAGACCTGCAGGGGGGGAGGGGGGAGGTGGAACTGCAGAAATGAATGTCACACTCATGAAAACTTCCAGTGCCAAAACTACGCAATGGGAGCTCCAGAAGCAGGGAATTGCAGGGAGAGCTGGAATCCCAAAACCAATCAGTGATTCAAATGCCCATAACAGGTAAATGTGATGCTGAAGTCATAAAATGTGAATTACAGAACAAAGGAAGAAAGTCATTTCATCAGATGAGTCTTTTGTCACACCATGTCTAGCTCCTGGCAGAGTTTACATCACAAGAGTGAAACATGGCAGGGGTCAGCGATGATTAGGGCAGCCATGTCATGGTATTCCATGGTTTCTCTGCAATGTCACATTACTTCCTATGATTATGTGACCCTTTTTGAAGATCAGATCCATCACATGGTACAATGTTCATTCCACAATGGTGATGCTGTGCTGCAAGATGACAGGGCTCTGTTCATGCTGCTCGTACCATCCAGGACTGGTTTTGTGAACACGAGGATGAGTTGTTGCATCTCCCCTGGCCACCACAGTCACCTGATTGTACCTTTGTGGTCTACTTTGGAGAGAAAGGTATGTGATCGCTATCCACTTCCGTTCTCATAACCTGAACTTGCCACTATTTTGCAGGAAGAATGGTATAAGATTCTCTTGAAAAGCATTCAGGACCTGTACCTATCCATTCCACGATGAATGGAAGGTGTTTTCAATGCCAACAGTTTTCCTACAGTGTATTAAGTATGATGATGTCTTCTGTTTTTACTGTTTCCATATTTTTATTTATACCTGTAAAAACAGTACAACAACCAAAATAAAGCAGTAAGTTTAAAACTTCATGTGTGGCATCAAAATCTGCTACCTGGTAACATTCAAAGCTATGTTGTTCCGTTCTGCGCATTGTTAACATGCCTGAATCGCCCTTGGCATGCTGTCTATAAGGTTGTCAAGCTGCTGCTATTCAAACATGCTGATCTGCAATGACAGCCCTTGTGAGATCATTCAGTTTGTGAGGAAGACCCCTGTGAGGACATGATTCAGGTTTCAATTGTTCCCAAATGTACTCAATTGGGCTGATGTTAGCAGATACCACAGACGGTTCCATCCAGTTGATTCAGTCATTCTAGAGGAAGGTGTTTATCAGGTGGCTGCAGTACCATAGCTTGAAGGATCATGTTACAATAATGTGCAGCCATCAAATTATCCTCAGTAGGGAATTAGAGGCACCTGACATGCATACATGGTAGTAGTCCAATACTTGATTAAGCTACCTACCGACCTACCTCCCTGCTGAACCAATGAGACTGTGTGCCTTTAACATGTGTTAGTATCTGGCCACCTCTACACTCTTCTACAACATCAGGCATCAAACTAATCCTGGATTCGTTGGTGAAGAAAATCCGATGCCACTAATCCAGGTTCCATTCCAGGTTTTCTTTCATCCACTTTCGTTGCACACTATGATATTTGAGGAGGAAATATATTGTTGTTTGCAACAGACACTTAGAGGCCAAATTGATCATGTGGAGATAAATGCATTTTGTTGGTTTGACACAGCCATTCAAGATGGCAGTGTGCTGTTCTCCTTGGAATATTCATGAGCCATGATTTTTAGGTTATGGCCAGTAGCACTGATTGCAGGCACATCTTCAGTGTTTTATGTTTCATGATGGTGGTTGAATGTCCATTTGACATCACTGTGGTGTATGCCAATTTGGTGGGTAACTTCTCATATGTATGTGCATTCTGAATTAGTTAGCTCTGCAGAAAGACATCATCCAAAAGTTTAGTGATGTTTTGATTTTAGTTACAGGCTAAACATAAACTATACAGTGAGTTACTGCATTTACTCCTGTACATAAATGTAATTGCACCTGGAATTATTTTAAGAGGAGTTTTCCCTAAGTTTGATATCTAAGTGCTGGACAATGATGCAGCCTTCTGTTGAAAAGTTTGGCCTGTGACAGGACTTACCAGAGTGAATACCTGTGCTGGCTTTGAGTGTGCTGTGAAATTACAGTAAGGCAAGTTCTACACAGTTGTTATCTCAGTATCACTTAGCCGTGAGCACCTGGCACAGCTAGAAGGAGCTTAGCATGATGGGTAAAGTGCTTTCCATATAGGAAAGTCTTTGGAAAAGTTACCTTTGAGTGAAAACAGGAACGAGCAGCTGCCAATAACTGAGTGCTGCTTATTCTACTGGGCTTGGGCAGAAAGGATTAGTGACAAGCAGTGAAGGTAAGTTATTGCAGCCTCTGTAAGGAAGAAAACCCACACAAGCACATATTGAGGACTTACATAAAACAGCTAAAATTGATGTTCCAAAAATTTCCAACAATGAGATGTAAATTCTGCTCACATAAATTGGGTGACATTAAAATACACCACGGCATGCAAAATTAGAAATCTCATTATCTTTATCCAACACCCATTATGCAAAAGTAACATCTGTGCAGTATTATTACGCAAATGTCTAAGCTATATTTTAAAGGTAAGGAAAGGGTACAGATGAAATAAATGACCATACATTGCACCTTAGTAGTAATTTATATCTATAATTTCTAGTGATTTAATCTAGTAGATGTGAAAAGATGGACTTAGAAATGTTGCAAACCTCTAATTTAAAATGACATAATACATTATTTATACATCGCATAATATCAAATTAATATGTTTTTTGCATGATTCATATGAGATGTCATATATGTAAATCAGCCAAATGGTTTGAAAATGGTAAATTTTATGCTGTGTTATGTTATGATGATGCTGTTGGTACTTAGACAGTAACATTGGTAGCCAATGACAGGATACATAGCTATGGTAGTAGAGGAACACACAGGAAGGAAGGCAAGAAGAGTTGTTTGTAGATGAAATGGACACTTCATCCTGGGAGGGAGTGAACACTTCACACTGTGAGATAGTGGTGGGAGGACTTCATGTGGAGACACAGTACAGACAAGTTGGTCTTGTTACCTCCTAAGTGATAGACAGCCACATATTCAAAAGTCACCAGTTTTATTACAAACAATGGAAAAGGAAAGTTGTTACTCACAATATAGCATGAGTTACATGCGCGTGTGTGAAATCAGTGTAGGTTGTTCTTTGTTTAGCGAAACACTGTGTGCATTGGCTGCCAGATCACATTGCTATCTCAACAGTTTTTAGCCACAAAAAGGACTTTTTTTGTTCAAAATTAACATTTTTATTTAAAAGAATAAACTACAGTGTTATCTAATTTAATTAACCACCTGCTTACATTCATTTAATGTTGCAGTTAATAAGCTCTTAAAATAATTTTTATAAACTCTGCATTAAAGGAGGGAACTGTTTTGCACCAGTCGCATGTGACCCTTTGTACGTATTTTTGAGCCAGAGACATTATTTCACATCCCATCAGAAGCTGAAGTTATGAACACAGGGTGTGAACTCACAAATTAATTTATAATTTAAATGTTTAATGCTAGATGTTTAAATGGTTGCACTCTTTTCATTATTTATATTTATGCAATTATTTATCATTTAATACTAGAGATTCCCGGATGGTTCTTGGACTTATTTATTTATGGACTGTTGGTACTAGCTAGAAAATTAGATACATAAACAGCACCATTCTACTGAGGCAGGTTGTTCAACTCCTTGTGTACTTTCTGTGTGTACTCAATACACACAATTTCACTGTGAAGTGTCGGTTCCTGCTGTCTGACATTACTGAGGTAAAGAATAAAAAATAAAACAAATTAAATAATAAGAAAAACTTCAAGCAAACAGCTCACAGGTTCAAAAATATTTGTTTACAGAATGAAGTCAATCAGTACTATTTGAGAGAAGTTTCATTTCCACACTCACCCAGACTAATGGGAACAGAATGCTACACTGCAAAAAAACATGTTACAGTCATGCAAACAACACAAATGCACATCATCCTAAAGAAATAAGAGAAGAACATTCTACATATTTCCATTACATCACAAAGGTGAATAAAAAACTTTTAGATCTGAATTAATAGCTTTGAAAGTACTTTTAAGAGCAGGTAACTACTTTCAATTGGCAAATATCCATAAACTTGAAGGCAGATAAGTGGACAATGTAAATGGAAAGTAGGCACTTCTCAAGATTCTCTGTCTGATTATAAGCTAAGTAAATGTTCTTGGCTGACAATAAATGCGTGTAGCTATCAGAAATAGTTGTCAAGTGCAAAATATTTTTTTTTAAAAAGTAAAACTTACTTTTTCTGCATATTCTCTCAGTGAAGGTATTGGAACAACATTAGGTATCATAACAAGAAGACTAGCAACCACTGCATGGAGGTTGAACTTCTGAGCAGTACTCAGGGTTCCATTTGTAAGAGCCATGTCCTATTGGGCAAATACATTATGTCACAGTTGTTGATACTGTGTAAGATTGAAAATAAATAAAAACTAAAAGGTATATTATTTCTGTATACCTGTATGCTTATGACAAGCCTCAAGAGATCCATGACAGTCTCTTCAGATGCCAGCTCTGTTATGAGAAGGGCTAATGTTGTATACACTGCTTCAATATTTTCCACAGTGTTGTTAGCCTGTTCTAAACTTTCATACAAACTTAGATATATTTCATGGCCATGTTTCCTTATGAAGATTATATCTGGCCGTGAACTTTTTTCTAAGGTAAGTTCTAATTCAGAGATGTTCACCCTGGAACAGAGAAACAAACAGATACAGATGCTTCAGCTCATTGAAACTACTAAGAAATTAGATAAGATTGGTTGCAATCATCGAAAGATAAGCACAAAGTTTTACTGAATTCATATTTGAAAAATCTAAACTTCAATTAAGTTAAAGAGAAAACTCAATTTAGTCAGTTAGTCACATAGAGTCCACTTTGTATGTTAATACAATGAAATACAGGGTGTATCAAAAAGAATCATCCAATCTGGCATGTCTATATTTCTGAAACTAATAAACATATACAATGAGTATTGTTTTTTGATGAATGGGAAACTCAAAATTTTTTTTCATATCTTTTCATAGGAGTTCAATATGCCCCCTTGAAATGCATGGCACATGTTAATGTGGTATTCAGATTGTTCCCACACTGCAGCGAGTATGTCTTGAGTTACAGCTTCCACAGCTGCTGTTATGTGATGTCTCACTTCATTCATTGTTGTTGGTATGGAGGGAAATAAACAGAATCTTTTATGAACTCCCACAAGAAACCACATACACTCAGGTTCGGTAACCTTGGAGGCCAATAATGTAGAGCTGACTCACCAGTGTGACTGTTGTTCAGTAATTCTTTATTTAAAAATTCCTGCACTTCCAGATGCCAGTGTGACGGTGCCCCACCCTAATGAAGTCATTTAAATCAGTCTCCAACTGAGGGAAAAAAAAGTTCTTAAGCATATCGAGATATGTGTTTCCTGTTACAGTGTTCTCGGCAAAGAAAAATGGACAATACACCTCTTCCTGTGAAACTGCACAAGACACATTAAATTTTGGAGTGTTCCTCTCATGTTGTACAACTTCATTTCGTTGTCCCATACCCCACATTCTCACAATATGACAGTTCACCTGTCCATTTAAATGGAATGTTGTCTCATCACTAAACACTAAGTGTGGGAGAAAACTGTCATCCTCCATCTTGCCAAGAACAAAATTACAGAACTGTCATTTGTCAGCTTCATGAGGAGCTTGCAGTAACTGTCTTTGTATGGAATCATGTGTAAACATTGATGCAACACATGCCAGGTGGACACAGGGGGGCATGATGAGCTGTCGAGCTGCTTGGTGAATGGATTTCCGCGGACTCCTTGTGAAACTATGGTGGATGTGTTTGACGCCTATGTCAGGGGATGGTCTAGAGATTTGCCTTTACACAAACAACCTATTTCTCAGAATTGTTCATGCCATCATCTAATACTCTGTGCTGTAGGAGGGCCCACACCATAGATAGTACGAAAGTCACGCTAAACTGTTTTTACTGACCCACACTGAGCAAAATGTAGAACACAAAATGCTTTCTGTTGTCCCAGCACCATTTTTACAAGAACTGAAGTGGGCACACACTGCTGCTACCTAGTGAGAACCATGTAAAACTTGAGAGTCTGCTCTTTCTGACAGTATGTTGTTCATGCACATATCCCAAATAATATTGTAGTTATGAATTTTTTTTACATC
Source organism: Schistocerca gregaria (assembly GCF_023897955.1). NCBI lineage: Eukaryota > Metazoa > Arthropoda > Insecta > Orthoptera > Acrididae > Schistocerca > Schistocerca gregaria. The sequence goes on along the minus strand of NC_064925.1, from coordinate 496,352,803 downwards.
AGATGATTCTTTTTGATACACACTGTATTTTATTAAAAGCTGATAGCATGAGAATCCAGCACACTGACAGAGATGTACTTACGTGGGCTTCAGGAGCTTATCAAGATTTTGGTGTCTGTCAATGAGTGTATGAAGAATTTTTTGTACCAATAATCTCATATCAGGATCTGCTGCCAATGACATCCTAAGTAGGGGCTCCAGAAATGACATAGGGAATGTTGTGTTGAAATGAATGGTTTGGTATTTTGTGCCTACCTGCAAGAATTGAAAATAGACTATAAATATATGCACTAATAAAGAAAACACTATGTAAAGTGACCATCACTCCCATTTTTTTCTGGATCATTACAATTTCTTTCCTGAATTTTTTCAGAATTAATTCTGGACACCTATTTGTACAGCATTTAACAACTATGAAATGATTTATTCCAAACTAGATCTTATATTAGCTGTACCAATACATTTTATTATTAGTTTTGGCAAAGTTGGCAAAACTGTTTGACAAAGAGATTCTACTCTTACCAGAGAATACCTACTTACATTATTTCTACCACCATATGTCATCTGTATGTGTGAAATTGTATCAGGTTCTGTTTTGTGCTGGGTGGTGTACTGCCGTTTTGCATTAGTTCAGTTGTTTTTCTTTATTGATAACCGTACTTCCCAACAACAACATGGTCAAAGAAGTGCAAGTACTCTATCAATGATCAATTGCAAAAAGAACTTGCATTCAATTGTGATTTTAGTTCCTTGGACTCTAAAGGGAATGTGAGAGGCAATAAATGTGCTTCCAATTTCTCAATAAATGCCAATGGAGGTAAATATACAACTCCACTTAGAAAGTGAGAATTATAAAAGAGCAGTCTCTGCAGCAGCAATTAGTGCAGCATTAGCCCCTTAACACGTTGATATTTTTTTTACATCCTATGTAACAAAAATTGTAATTTTTTATTAATCAAAAAACCCTTTAATGACTGAAATTACAAAAGGTATATAAATACAGTTCATAAAGCTCTAAATAATGAGTAAAATTTTTTTGAAGATCACCAATAATGAAATCCCAAGTATTCTCGTCCCCTGCACTTTGGCTATCCTGAAACTTCAAGTCATTTGTTCGTTTCTGTGTAGATGTGAAGTCAAACCATGTATTTCACATATTTCACAATGGTTTCCTGTAAATGGAAACCTTGGAGGAGCTGGAAGGAGCACAGTCGTTATCTTGTGTCATGAGCGTGCACTTGTCCCTCATCTGGCTAATTGTCATTACTATAAGTCTCCAATGAATTAACATGACATTCTTCTTCACTTTCTGAGCCCTGAATTCAGTGTCAAATTCAGGATCATTAGAGCTAACCATTTTTGGAAGCACTGTTTAAACAGCATCAAGTGACTTCCAAATTAACCATAAAAATCATGAACCTAAGGAAGCAGAATCTGTCAAATTCCTGGGGATATTTTTACAAAAAAATTATCCTGGTCTTTGCATATAAGTTACAGGGCAAACAAACTAAACAGTCTAAGGCATTCGCAATGATGACATTGTTCTATGCAAGTGACAGTGACACTAGAAAAGTAGTTTACCACAGCAATATTGAAGCCATTGGCAAGATACAGAATAATGTTTTGGAGAATTGCAAGGAGTATAAATAGAATATTATTTCTTCAAAAACTATTATTAGAAACACTTGTAACATTAAGTCTAGAGAGTCACACCAGCCTTTATTTAGGGGTTTAAAAATTTTAACTATTCCATGTATTTGCATTTATGAACTGTTAGTCTTTATCTGTACCAATCCAGAAATATTTATTGAAAACCGTTTTCAACATATATACGACCCCCCCCCCCCCCCCCCCCATGAGCCATGTACCTTGCCGTTGGTGGGGAGGCTTGCGTGCCTCAGCGATACAGATAGCCGTACCGTAGGTGCAACCACAACGGAGGAGTATCTGTTGAGAGGCCAGACACACGTGTGGTTCCTGAAGAGGGGCAGCAGCCTTTTCAGTAGTTGCAGGGGCAACAGTCTGGATGATTGACTGATCTGGCCTTGTAACAATAACCAAAACAGCCTTGCTGTGCTGGTACTGTGAACGGCTAAAAGCAAGGGGAAACTACAGCCGTAATTTTTCCCGGGGGCATGCAGCTTTACTGTATGATTAAATGATGATGGCATCCTATTGGGTAAAATATTCCGGAGATAAAATAGTCCCCCATTCGGATATCCGGGCGGGGACTACTCAGGAGGATGTCATTATCAGGAGAAAGAAAACTGGCATTCTACGGGTCGGAGCGTGGAATGTCAGATCCCTTAATCGGGCAGGTAGGTTAGAAAATTTAAAAAGGGAAATGGATAGGTTAAAGTTAGATATAGTGGGAATTAGTGAAGTTCGGTGGCAGGAGGAACAAGACTTCTGGTCAGGTGACTACAGGATTATAAACACAAAATCAAATAGGGGTAATGCAGGAGTAGGTTTCATAATGAATAGGAAAATAGGAAAGCGGGTAAGCTACTACAAACAACATAGTGAACGCATTATAGTGGCCAAGATAGATACGAAGCCCACACCTTATACAGTAGTACAAGTTTATATGCCAACTAGGTCTGCAGATGATGAAGAAATTGATGAAATGTAAGATCAAATCAAAGAGATTATTCAGATAGTGAAGGGAGACGAAAATTTAATAGTCAAGGGTGATGGGAATTCGGTAGTAGGAAAAGGGAGAGAAGGAAACATAGTAGGTGAATATGGACTAGGGCAAAGAAATGAAAGAGGAAGCCACCTGGTAGAATTTTGCACAGAGCACAACTTAATCATAGGTAACACTTGGTTCAAGAATCATAAAAGAAGGCTGTATACATGGAAGAAGCCTGGAGATACTAGAAGGATCAGATATATTATATAATGGTACGACAGAGATTTGGGAATCAGGTTTTAAATTGTAAGACATTTCCAGGGGCGGATGTGGACTCTGACCACAATCTGTTGGTTATGACCTGTAGATTAAAACTGAAGAAACTGCAAAAAGGTGGGAATTTAAGGAGATGGGATCTGGATAAACTAAAAGAACCAGAGGTTGTACGGAGTTTCAAGGAGAGCATAAGGGAGCAATTGACAGGAATGGGGGAAAGAAATACAATAGAAGAAGAATGGGTAGCTTTGAGGGATGAAGTAGTGAAGGCAGCAGAGGATCAAGTAGGTAAAAAGACGAGGGCTAGTAGAAATCCTTGGGTAACAGAAGAAATATTGAATTTAATTGATGAAAGGAGAAAATATAAAAATGCAGTAAATGAAGCAGGCAAAAAGGAATACAAACGTCTCAAAAATGACATTGACAGGAAGTGCAAGATGGCTAAGCAGGGATGGCTAGAGGACAAATGTAAGGATGTAGAGGTTTATCTCACTAGAGGTAAGATAGATACTGCCTACAGGAAAATTAAGAGATCTGTGGAGAAAAGACGACCTGTATGAATATCAAGAGCTCAGATGGAATCCCAGTTCTAAGCAAAGAAAGGAAAGGAGAAAGGTGGAAGTAGTATATAGAGGGTCTACACTAGGGTGATGTACTTGAGGAAAATATTATGGAAATGGAAGAGGATGTAGATGAAGGTGAAATGGGAGATACGGTACTGTGTGAAGAGTTTGACAGAGCACTGAAAGGCCTGACTCGAAACAAGGCCCCGGGAGTACACAACATTCCATTAGAACCACTGACAGCCTTGGAAGAGCCAGTCCTGACAAAGCTATACCATCAGGTGAGCAAGGTGTATGACACAGGCGAAATACCTTTAGACTTCAAGAAGAATATAATAATTCCAATCCCAAAGAAAGCAGGTGTTGACAGATGTGAAAATTACCAAACTATCAGTTTAATAAGTCACAGCTGCAAAATACTAATGCCAATTATTTACAGACGAATGGAAAAAGTAGTAGAAGCCGACCTCGGGGAAGATCAGTTTGGATTCCGTAGAAATGTTGTAACACGTGAGGCAATACTGACCCTACGACTTATCTTAGAAGCTAGATTAAGGAAGGGCAAACCTACGTTTCTAGCATTTGTACACTTAGAGAAAGCTTTTGACAATGTTGACTGGAATACTCTCTTTCAAATTCTGAAGGTGGCAGGGGTAAAATCAGGGAGTGAAAGCTATCTACAATTTGTACAGAAACCAGATGGCAGTTATAAGAGTCGAGGGATATGAAAGGCAAGCAGTGGTTGGGAAGGGAGTGAGACAGGGCTGTAGTCTATCCCCGATGTTATTCAATCTGTATATTGAGCAAGCAGTAAAGGAAACAAAAGAAAAATTCGGAGTAGGTATTAAAGTCCATGGAGAAGAAATAAAAAGTTTGAGGTTCGCCGATGACATCTTAATTCTGTCGGAGACAGCAAAGGACTTGGAAGAGCAGTTGAATGGAATGGACAGTGTCTTGAGAGGAGTATATAAGATGAACATCAACAAAAGCAAAAAGAGGATAATGGAATGTAGTCGAATTAAGTCGGATGATGCTGAGGAAATTAGATTAGGAAATGAGACACTTAAAGTAGTAAAGGAGTTTTGCTATTTGGGGAGCAAAATAACTGATGATGGTCGAAGTAGAGAGGATATAAAATGTAGACTGGCAATGGCAAGGAAAGCGTTTCTGAAGAAGAGAAGTTTCTTAACATCGAGTATAGATTAAAGTGTCAGGAAGTCATTTCTGAAAGTATTTGTATGGAGTGTAGCCATGTATGGAAGTGAATCTTGGACGATAAATAATTTGGACAAGAAGAGAATAGAAGCTTTCGAAATGTGGTGCTACAGAAGAATGCTGAAAATTAGATGGGTAGATCACATAACTAATGAGGAAGAATTGAATAGGATTGGGGAGAAGAGAAGTTTGTGGCACAACTTGACCAGAAGAAGGGATCGGTTGGTAGGACATGTTCTGAGGCATCAAGGGTTCACCAATTTAGTATTGGAGGGCAGTGTGGAGGGTAAAAATCGAAGAGGGAGACCAAGAGATGACTATACTAAGCAGATTCAGAAGGACGTAGGTTGCAGTAGGTACTGGGAGATGAAGCAGCTTGCACAGGATAGAGTAGCATGGAGAGCTGCATCAAACCAGTTTCAGGACTGAAGACCACAACAACAACAACACGACACAACAAAGAAAGCTAATCTCATGTTGTCATTTCACAGACTAAAACTCTAATCCTGGACTCCTCATTACATGGCTACTGAAATGGAACTATCTTTTCATCCCTAGCTGAAATTCCTTCCTCATGTCAACATGCTCTTAAGACATCAATTTAGTTCGAATTTTTAACTTTCTGGACTTTATGCTGTTATGTCCATACCTAGTTCCAGTCGTAAACTGCCATTTAAATATTAGTGCAAGGGAGTTTACAATCTCAGATTAAGTTTCACATTAATTTGTAATCCAATTTATATTAGCAACAAAGGGGAGTAAGCTATTTGTTAATGACTCAACCTTTAAATTTCATGACATGAACTATACAGCCATGTTGCATCACATATTCTTGAAACTTTACCTCTGCTCTATTTCTGAAAAGTTATGATATTTATTCATTATGATTATTTTAAATGATAGCTCTACTCGAGAGCTATCCAAAATACCCTTAACAATATTTTATTAAAAGTGATTTGTTTATAATTTACTAAAATGTAATTTAAATTGTTGTACTGTCAAATTCATTGAAATTGTATCTGTAATTAAACTTTTCCAAACTATAGATCAGAACATGTAGGACAATATGTGGCACATTTTTGGTGCAAGTAACATAAATCATCTCATGACTTTTAATTGTTACTTTGTAGATTCTACATTTAACAATGAATTCAGTTATTTAGTTTTATGTAAAAGGAAATGGCACATGAGCCACACAGGCAGTAGTAAGTTGAAGCGAGACAGTCAGAGGCAGAGAGTGAGTCTGCATTACGGTCTTTCTGAAGCTGTTGGTGTTGTGACGGTTTCCTCAGTGTCGACATACTGCATTGCTATACTGGCTGAAAATTTTGAGAGTGGAAGTCAAACATGGACTATTTTAAATTATGTAGCTGACAGGTGACATGTTTGGGTTTCACAGTTGTTTACTTTCACTTTTCACAACCCCTCCCCCCTTCCTCTCCCATATACACATTTAATATGGCCAGTGCACTATTGTTTAACTTTTGATAAGCCTCATTAATAGTTTTCATGTGAACAACCACATACTGCTACAATAGTTTACTGTTGAATATCTACAAGCAGGAATAACATACCCATATAATTCACAGTTCTTCTGGAGTAATTGGGTACGTATGGAACAGACACTGTCATTGTTTTAACAAATAGCCTGATTGTGTTACACTTATTTCACAGTTACATTGATAGAGTGTTGTTGTTCTAACCAACACAGGTTTCTCGTCTGAAACTCGGTCATGGACTGACTGCCTTGGGACCCAAATTCGGGCCCTTACATATTCTCACAATTATAGGTGCTGAAACAACACATTGTTTGGAGCTAAATTTACAGAAATTACAATTAAAACTTAACTCATTAAATTAACTGAATACATTGAAAAATTGGTTCTTTTTAACAGTTTCTTCTCCTACAGGAGTTAGGCCGAATTATTTGTTTGAATGATGAAATTAACAAATATTGTTATGCAAACAATACTTTTGAAAAAAAACCTGTTAATTGCTTTGGAATTAATTAAGGGCTGGAATTGCTAACATATTTTCAAATAGAGACAAATAAATCCTTTAAGAATACTATTAGTTGTTCCTTCAAATGTTTTATAATTAGTACAGAATTTATATCTGTTTGTATGTCAACAATAGAATTTAAGTCACGAAACAATCACTGATTTCACTCGATAATGGAAGTATTATAATCAAAATAAATTAGAATATCAATTACACACATAAAACTAAGCACAAAATTCAATCTGGTGTTATATTCTTTAAAACTGGGGGCCAAACTTTCTGTTTTTTGAAAACACAGGCTATATTCATGTATGTTAATGGTAATTAGTTAAACTTTAAAAAACAAATTTAAGTAGGCAGATGGCAAAACTAGAGGGGAAGTCAAAATATCCCAGCTGGTTTGTCACATTGTGAGCCTCTTTCGGAGAGTGTCAGACAAGAAATGTATATCTCAGCAATGCACACCCAAATCAGTCATAATATAAAACAAGAAAAGTGATATACTCTGTGTTTTATTTAAAAATTTGTACATCAGCAACTTCAAATGCTGGGACTTTCTGAAGCTACAATCCTGGTGATATCAAAGTTCATTATATGGAGCAACTAAGTTATTACGTGACCTTTTATTAACTGTGAGTGAAATATTTAGTTTTCACTCATCTTCATGCCTCTGAATGATGCAGGCCCAAACCACTAAGTCGCTCTGATGGTATGATTGAGAATTCACTATTACCAATGTACAATTATAGACAGAACTACAAAAACTGTATATTTTATACTCACTCAGCGTCAGTGGTAATTAAAATGCTTCACTCCTCTCACAAATTTAAGGGTGGAATTTACTATGAAAATTTATAATAAATTAAAAATCAAAATCTTTCATAGTATGGAATGAAGTTTACTGAAGATATGTTTACATGCCATCCTAGTGCAAAAATGTTATTACTTACTTATGGAATTTTTAAATGATGAAGATTTCTTTATAGAGTTCTAAACAAATTTGTAAGATTGTTTTTGTTAATTGTTTGACACATTATATGTATCCCTGATACATTATATATATTGACAAGTCTTCTCTCCTTTAAACCAATTATTTGTGTGTGTATGTTATGAGACAATAATATTAAGATTCTGATTCTGAACAATACAGGAAAGAGGGTGAAAGCTCACATTTTTTGTAGAGTATTCACAGCTGCATATAGTAAAGGCAATGTCTAGTTGCAACCATCTCAACCAAAACACAGCAGCCAGGCTACAAAAGTACAATTGGATGCTTACTAATGGTCGAATATTTGACTGTTAGCGCTGAAACAATTGTAGGCGAGGTTTTATTTTTTCAAAAGTTTGTTATTAAGTTGCCTGGTATACTCAGAATTTTAAGCTTCTGTAAAAATGGTAAAAACAAGATTACTCGGGATTTTATGTTAAGGAATTAAAGTCATTCTTTTAGCCTGATCTACTGGCAGTGAGGAGACAGATGTTACCTTGCAAGATATTCCACAGCGAAACAAAATAAGCCACAAGGTGGGACTAGCTATTAAATGTTGAACGTTAAGTCCACCTTTCTGCAGAATCTATAGTTTAATTACATTTTCAGTATTTCATATAGATAATTACACCTGAAATTCTCAATGCTTTCTATATAGCTAATGGTGCATTGCTCTGCAGTTTAAATCAAGGCAGTCACCTGTTTTGAAATATCTATTTCTGATCTTTCTTTCAAAGTGTAACACATAAAAACTGAAAATACTGCACATATCTTTAGTTTTTATGTCTGTTACGACTTATGAATGGATGGTTCTTTCACTTCTGCATTTCGTTGTAATGCTGATGTCAGTCTAAGCTTTCTTGTGCCATTGTTCAATAAAATTAACATGTACTCTGTCCCTGCCCAATTGACTAAGTGATATAATGTATCTCAAATTCAAGTCACAATATTCTTTAGCACATCTCAATACTTTCTTGTTTAACAAATTTGTTGACATTGATGTATCTCTGCTGTGTTTTCAATGTAGGTTACAAGTTGCAAAGATGATAAACAACATCTTCCAAATTTCATATTTACTTGCAGACAGGAAAGGAGCTTTCGGCTGCGAATACAACTTCACATGGGATTCAAGCTGCAATCTGGAGGAGGCACAGAAGGGCAAGGGATGAAGTGTATGGGAGGGGAGACAGAAAAACATTATCTGGTGGAGTGTGCAGGAACTATACTGCCAACAGGCACAGTGTCTGGAGGTTGTGGGGCAGGGAGGTGGAGAAAAAAAGAAGCAAAAAAGGGGAGGCAAAGACTGGTAGATGCGTTGGCAGAGGGCTAGAAATAAATAGGGTGGGAGATGAGAATGGGGAGGATATATAGGATGGAGGGTGTGGGGACAGTTTGTTACTGTAGGTTGAGGCCAGGATAATTACAGGAGTGGATAATGTGTTGTAAGGATAACTCCCGTCAGCACATTTCAGAAAAGCTGGTGGTGGAGGGTAGGATCCAGACGGCTCGGGTAGTGAAGCAGCCATTGAAATCAGGTATGTTATGTTCAGATGCATGTTTCACCACAGGGTGGTCTACTTTGCTGTTGGTCACAGTTTGGCAGTGGCTATTCACTTTTTATTTGTTTACATGTCAAGTTCCGTAGGACCAAATTGAGGAGCAAATCTCCAAGGTCATGGAACGTGTCAGTACATGAAATTACAATGTAAAAGTAATAACAAATAAAAATAAAATGTTTATGAACCCAAGAAATGTCAAGCCATAAGTTTAAGTAAATGCAATCAACAATACAACAGAATCAGCTTAATTTTTTAAGGAACTCCTTGACAGAATAGAAGGAGTGACCCATGAGGAAACTCTTCAGTTTCAATTTGAAAGCGCATGCATTACTGCTACGATTTTTGAATTCTTGTGGTAGCTTACTGAAAATGGATGCAGCAGTATACTGCACACCTTTCTGCATAAAAGTGAAGATGTCTCATCCAAATGCAGGTTTGATTTCTGTCAAGAATCAACTGAGTGAAAGCTGCTTATTCTTGTGAATAAGCTAATATTGTTAACAAGAAATGACAGTAAGGAATACATGTATTGAGAGGCCAATGTCAAAATTTCCAGACTCGTGAACAGGGGTCAAACAGAGGTTCATGATTTTACACCACTTATTGCCCGAACCGTCTGTTTCTGAGCCAAAAATATCCTTTTAGAATGGGAAGAGTTACCCCAAAATATAAATCATATAACATAAGCGAATGAAGATAAGCAAAGTAGACTAATTTCCATGTCGAATGATCACTTACTTCAGATACCGTTGAAATAGTAAAAATGGCCGCATTAAGTCTCTGAACAAGATCCTGAATGTGCACTTTCCACGACAGTTTACTGTCTATATGAACACCTAGAAATTTGAATTGTTAAGTTTCACTACTCACATGTCAATTCTGTGAAATTAAAATGTCAGGTTTTATTGAATTGTGTGTTAGAAGCTGTAAAAATGGAGACTAACTGTGATTTGCACACAACATCCTTTACTACCAAGCTAGTGTCATCAGCAAACACAAATATTTTAGAGTTACCCGTAACACCACAGGTCATAGCATTTATATAAATAATGACCTTTTGCTGTCTGTTGCTAAAGTAAGAGGTGAACCAATTGTGAGCTACTCCCCGTATTTTGTAATGGTCTAACTTCTGGAGCAATATTTTGTGATCAGCACAATCAGATGCCTTAGTTAAATCAAAAAATATGCCTAGTGTTCAAAACCTTTTGTTTAATCCATCCAGTACCCCACAGAGAAAAGAGAATGTAGCATTTTCAGTTGTTAAATGACTTCTGAAGCTGAACTGTACCTTTGATAGCAAATTGTGTGATATAAAATGATCAGTTATCCTTTCCAATAACATTGGCAAACAATGATGGCATAGAAATAGGTCTAAAATTATTTACATTATCCCTTTCTCCCTTTTTATCAAGCAGTTTTACTACTGAGTACGTTAATCATTCAGGAAACTGACCAATCCTAAAGGAAACATTACAAATATGGCTAAATACAGGGTTAACATGAGAAGCACAATACTTCAATTATCTGCTAGGCACTCCATCATATCTATGAGAGTCCTTGGTCTTATATTTATATTGACCCAGTCTCCCTCTTGTCTGTATCACAGAGGAGTATTTCAGACATCAATCTCAAAAAGGTGTTTGCCAAGAGAGTTATATGATTCCCCATAGAAACTAAATTTTTATTTAATTCACCAGCAATGTTCAGAAAATGATTGTCAAATACTGTACATATATCTGATTTATCAGTAACAGTAATATTTTTACTACAAACTGACTTTTATTTCGTCAACCTTGTGCAGCTGATCAGACACTTCCCTCACAACTGATCATATGGTTTCAATTTTATCCTGTGAATTAGCGGTTCTATTTGCATACCACACACTCTTTGCCTTATTAATAATATTTTAAGCACCTTACAGTACTGTTTGTAATGGGGTGTTGTAGCTTGAGCCCACTAGTCAGCCACCCGGGGTTGCCTTTTACTGCTAGTACCCTGTTTAGACCGTTCTAATGGAAAGCAACTCTCAAAGAGCGAAAGAAATGTGTTAAGGAAAGCATTATATTTGCCATCTATGTTATCGGCACTACAAACATCCTTCCACTCTTGTTCCTTGATGAAGTTTAAAAAAACTCTGTATTGCTGTTGATTAACTTTCCTACATAGTCTATTATTATGTGTGATATTTGTCCAAGTACAAAAGCCTTTTGGTGTTAAAATTTGTGCATCGTGGAATGAAAGGCCATTCACCGTTTTACTAAAAGAACAGCCATCTAGTAATGAAGAATGAATAAAAATATTATCTATGGCTGTGCTACTGTTCCCTTGTATCCTGGTTGGAAAAAACACAATCTACATCAGATCATATGAATTTTGATATCTACCAACATCCTTTTTCTTGCACCAACATATAAAAAATTAATATTGAAGTCACCACATGTAACAAATTTCTGGTACTTCCTATAAAGTGAATCAAGAACCCTCTCTAGCTTGAGCAGAAATGCTCTGAAGTCAGAATTAGGGGACCTATAAACAACAGCAATTAGAAGTTTAGTTTTACTAAATTCAACTGCCCCTGCACAACATTCAAATATCTGTTCAGTGCAGTGCCATGATATGTCTATGTACTCAAATGGAATACTGTCTATTTTACGTACATGGCCACTCCCCCACCCCACAAGGAACTCCTTGAAAAAAGTCAGCTAATCTGTATCCTGGTAAATGAAGCCTCTGAATTGTCAAATTATTTAAGTAGTGCTACAATAAACCAGTAATTTCAGAGTCAACCTCTATAAGCAGTTCACTAACTTTATCTCTAAAACTTCTTATATTTTGATGAAATATGCTAATTCCTTCTCTACCTGGAAACATGATGTCCTCTGAAGGTAAGCCTTTAGATAGAGGGACTTCCTTTAAGCAGCTGGCTTCAGTCTAAAAAAGGTGCAGCTCTAACATCAACTACTACAGGAATTCTTACATGAGTGATCCCACCACCACCCACTACACTGTCACCTATAAGCTTAGCCAGCCTCCCCTTTCCATACCTTTTGAGGTGCAGGCCATACCTAGTGAAAGCCGACCTACTGATAGACTCGACTGGCACCACTGCAATGTGACCCATGCCCTCTGCCATCAGCATTCTCTCCAGCCCCGTGTTAACATGCCTAACAGCTGCATTGAGATGAGGCTGATCATGACGCTGAAACAGTTGCACAAAATGCACATTAGTGCCACCAGTTTCAGTAGCTACCTTTATCATGTCACCACCTACATCATATTCCCAGTCCCTATCAAGACTATTCCCTGCTCCACCCACTATCACTACCTGATCCTCCTTCATAGCGAGACGTTGGGACTGGGAGTGGCATAGGAGTGGAGCAGGATGCTGTGGAGGTTGGATGGTCAATGGAACAGCACTGTAGGAGGGGTGGGATGTATCTCGGGTAGGATATCCCTCGTTTCAGGGCATGAAGATATGTAATAAAAGCCCTGGTAAAGGATGTGGTTTAGTTGTCCCAGTCCACTGTGGTACTGGGTGATGAAGGGGACACTCCTTTGTGGCTGGTTCTTGGGGATGGTGGGATGATTGGGGGTGTAGGGGAAATGGCATGGGAGATCTGTCTGCGGAATAAGTCTTAGAGATATTGCATGTCTGTGAAGGTTTTGGTGAGACCATCAGCATACTGAGAAAAAGAGTTTTTGTCACTGTAGGTATACCATAACTGGGCAGCTAGGTTATGGGAGGGATTTTTTGGGTTGAAAGGGATGGCACCTGTTAAAATGCAGGTATTGTTGGTGGTTGATGGTTTTAATGTGGACAGGGGAGCAGATGAAGCCATCAGAGAGGAGGTGGTAACACACTGGGTTGAGGAGGCCCACAGGAAGCAGATGGGAGAGAAGGTGCACGTGCTGTGAAGGAAATAAGATAGGGTGTTGTGATCCTGAGTCCAGATAATGGAGATGTGGTCAATGAACCTGAACCAGACTACAGTTTTGGTGTTTTCGGGGATCTAAGAAGCTTCCCTCTAGATGGTCCATAAAGAGGTTGGCAAAGAGAGGTGCCATGCGGGGGCCCATGGCTATGCTGCAGATTTTTTTACACACCTCCCTTCAGATGAGAAGTAGTAGTGAGTTAGGACAAAGTTAGTAAGGTGTATGGGGAATGAGGTAGTGGGTTTGGAGTCTGAAGGGTGTTGGGAAATGTAAGAATATGGGCATGACACATGTTGTTGTACAGGGAGGTGGCTTCAACAGTGACGAGCTAGGATCCCTGAAGTAAAGGGGTGGGGATGGTGGAGATTCAGTGAGGGAAGTGGTTGGTGTCTTTGACGTGGGAGGCCAGATTACGAGCAACTAGTTGGAGGTTTTCATCAATGAGGGCCGAAATTCTTTCAATGGGGGCACAATAACCAGCCACAATGGGGTGTCCAGGATTATTGGGTTTGTGGATTTTGGGGAGCATGTAGAAGGTGGGTGTGTGGGGTGTCGTAGGGGTGAGGAGGGAAATAGATTCAGGGGAGTTGTTCTGAGAAGGGCATAAGGCTTTAAGCAGGGATTGGAGTTTGTGTTGGACTTCTGGGACAGGATCACTCTGGCAGCGTTTATAGGTGGAAGAGTCATATAACTGGCAGAGCCCTTCTGCCACGTAATCAATGTGATTCATAACGACAGTGGTGGAACATTTGCCTGCAATTAGGATGATTAGGTCAGGATTTATTTTGAGGTTGAGTGTGGCTGTTCTTTTTTCTACTGAAAGGTTAGTGCTCTGAGGATGGGATCTGGGGAAGAATGGTGAGGCTAAGCTGGAGATAAGGAATTCCTGGAAGGTGACGAACAGGTAGTTGGGTGGGAGGGTGCAGGATCATGGTTAGATGGCGGTAGAAATTGGAAGAGGTAGGGTTCAATGTTGGAATTGGTGTGGTTTTGGTTGGAGGGATTGGCAGTGAAGTAGCCCTCTCAATGCAGGGATCAAGGAAAGAAGTGTATGTCTTTGACAAGTCCAGCATGGTTAAATTTGGATGTAAGGCTAAAAGTGAGGCCTTCGGATAGGACTGAAACTTCTGTGGAGATGAGGGTTTTGATGGAAAGTTTAACAACAGTGTTATGGAGATGCTTTTGCTCTAGATTTGATGGAGGATGTGGCAAGTTGAAAAGATCAACTAGGCAGGATTTAGCCACTATGAGGTGTGGACAGGGAGGAACACTGTAGGTGCAATAGGGTTAGATGGTAGTGCCCAAAGGCAACAGTAGGACGTCAGCAGGCTCCATAACTTATGGAGGTGGTGTCTGGGATGCTCCTCCAGGATTTGGATAACAAGGAATTCAGTTTCAGAGATGTGGTGTATGGAGCAGGGATTGCAGAGGAGTAGTATCTTGTGAAGGGAGCAGAGGTGGTTCTAGGATGCCTGTGCATGAACATGGGTTTTTGTAGTACAGGTTTGTGAGGGTCAGGGACTAGGGGAATCTGAAAAGGTGTAGGTCATTGTGAAAGGATAGGTGGGATCCAGAGAAAGGAATCTTTACAGTTAGGCCATTTGGGGGGGAGGGGATTCCTTGGTTTAGGCACCATTTGAGAAACAGGATGTGGGACACCATTTTAGACAGGGAAAGGGATACTATTCTGAATTGGTGCAGAAAGATGCAGTAAGAGTCCACTGTGGCAGGAATGGGGCAAAGGAAAGGGAATGGCGGAGAAATGGTGAAAATAGGTGGTGATGGTAGTGAGAAGAGCTGGATAAGTGAAAAGATGCATAAATAATTTGTAAAGAGGTGCAGAAACACACACAAATTTGCAAAAATACGATAAATTTTGTGAAACTGTGTAAAAATACACAAATATATTGGTGTGACTACCAACCAGCTGTCCACCAGGATGAACGGCCAATTCCACACTGTGGCCAAGAGCAAAGTAGACCACCCTGTGGCACAACATGCAGCTGAACACAACACACTTGATTAAAATTGCTGCTTCACTCCCCGAGCCATCTGGATCCTTCCCTCCACTACCAGAGTTTCTGAACTGCACACACGAGAGTTATCCTTACAACACATTCTCTGCTCCCATAATTATCCCAGCCACAACCTACGGTAACATACTGCCCCCACAGCCTGCATCCAACAGTTTCCACCACCTCCGTCCTATTACCTCCTCCCCATTCTCGTCTCCCACCTTGCAGCCCTTTGCCAATGCATCTGCCTGTCATTCTCCTCTCCTCTCCTTTTATCCTCCTTTCTTTCCCCACCTTCCTGCCCCACAACCTCCTGACACTGCGCCTGTTGGCAGTCTAGTCTCTGCACATTCTAGCAGACAGCATTAGTCTCTCTTCCCAGCTATACACTAGTATCCCTACTCCTCCTCTGCCCCCTCCAGACTGATACTTGCATACCATCTGATGCTGCATTCTGGCCCGAGATGCTGGAGTTGGCAGTCGTGTGTGTGTGTGTGTGTGTGTGTGTGTGTGTGTGTGTGTGTGTGTGTGTGTGTGTGTGTGTGTTTTACTGCTGAAGGCTGTGGCCAAAAACTTTATGTGAGTGTCTTAATTGTTCCTGTATGCAACTTGAAGCCTCTTCTTTACAGTAAGTACCAATCTACACTCCTCGAAATGGAAAAAAGAACACATTGACACCGGTGTGTCAGACCCACCATATTTGCTCCGGACACTGCGAGAGGGCTGTACAAGGAATGATCACACGCACGGCACAGCGGACACACCAGGAACCGTGGTGTTGGCTGTCGAATGGCGCTAGCTGCGCAGCATTTGGGGTCCGCCGCCGTCAGTGTCAGCCAGTTTGCCGTGGCATATGGAGCTCCATCGCAGTCTTTAACACTGGTAGCATGCCGCGACAGAGTGGACGTGAACCGTATGTGCAGCTGACGGACTTTGAGTGAGGGTGTACAGTGGGCATGCGGGAGGCCGGGTGGACGTACCGCCGAATTGCTCAACACGTGGGGCATGAGGTCTCCACAGTACATCGATGTTGTCGCCAGTGGTCAGCGGAAGGTGCACGTGCCCATCGACCTGGGACCGGACCGCAGCGACGCACGGATGCATGCCAAGACCGTAGGATCCTACGCAGTGCCGTAGGGGACCGTACCGCCACTTCCCAGCAAATTAGGGACACTGTTGCTCCTAGGGTATTGGCGAGGACCATTCGCAACCGTCTCCATGAAGCTGGGCTACGGTCCCGCACACCGTTAGGCCGTCTTCCGCTCACGCCCCAACATTGTGCAGCCCGCCTCCAGTGGTGTCGCGACAGGTGTGAATGGAGGGACGAATGGAGACGTGTCGTCTTCAGCGATGAGAGTCGCTTCTGCCTTGGTGCCAATGATGGTCGTACGCGTGTTTGGCGCCGTGCAGGTGAGCGCCACAATCAGGACTGCATACAACCGAGGCACACATGGCCAACACCCAGCATCATGGTGTGGGGAGCGATCTCCTACACTGGCCGTACACCTCTGGTGATCGTCGAGGGGACACTGAATAGTGCACGGTACATCCAAGCTGTCATCGAACCCATCGTTCTACCATTCCTAGACCGGCAAGGGAACTTGCTGTTCCAACAGGACAATGCACGTCCGCATGTATCCCGTGCCACCCAACGTGCTCTAGAAGATGTACGTGAACTACCCTGGCCAGCAAGATCTCCGGATCTGTTCCCCATTGAGCATGTTTGGGACTGGATGAAGCGTCGTCTCACGCGGTCTGCATGTCCAGTACGAACGTTGGTCCAACTGAGGCGCCAGGTGGAAATGGCATGGCATGCCGTTCCACAGGACTACATCCAGCATCTCTACGATCGTCTCCATGGGAGAATAGCAGCCTGCATTGCTGCGAAAGGTGGATATACACTGTACTAGTGACGACATTGTGCATGCTCTGTTGCCTGTGTCTATGTGCCTGTGGTTCTGTCAGTGTGATCATGTGATGTATCTGACCCCAGGAATGTGTCAATAAAGTTTCCCCTTCCTGGGACAATGAATTCACGGTGTTCTTATTTCAATTTCCAGGAGTGTATCTTGTCTTAAATTGTTGTCATTCCTACCTGGAGTTTCCATTGTTTGATTTTTGCTGAATGGCTTTCTTTCATCCTACAACAATGTGTTGCTTTCCTTTGTTAATCTCCTATATAGCATTACTCTTCTCGGTGTTTGTTCTTTCTCTTCTTTCTTGTGTTTATTCACTGCCTTCCAAACTGTATCTACTTCTGAGCCACACTGTATCAATGATCATCCATGCACAACACAGGTTTTGTAACCGCATTGATCACTGATGCGGTATCTAATGCCCCTAGGTTGTAATTATATTTGTTCCTACTGATCCTATTTCATCCCTCATCCTGACATACTTTAGCATTTTCTTTTCCACATCTGCCTGTGCCACGCAGTCTTTTGATCCTTAACCTATCCCATCCCCCTTCCCTCTCTCTTCACTTATTGCAACATACACATACTCCCATACCTCATCGTTACTTTTCATCCACATTTCTGAATGTTTTTACAGTATTTGTGCACATTTTGAATGTGGTTGCAAGTGATTTCATGTATTTTTGCATATTATATGTGTTTGTGCATATTTTATATGTTTGTGCATATTTTCATGTATCTGTGCATATTTTTGGATATTTTTATGTATTTGTGCATATTTGCATGTATCTGTGAATATTTTTACAAGTCTGTTTGTGTTTGTGTGTGTCTTTACAAATTATTTATGCATCTTTATGAGTCTTTTCACTTATCCAGTTCCTCTCACAACCATCACCACCTGTTTTGCCCATTTCTGCATCATTCCTCTTTCCTTTACATCATTTCTGCCACACTGGACCCTTGCTCTGGATTCCACCCCTCCTTTCACAATGACCTACACCTCTTCAGATTCCCCCAATCCTTGGCCCTCACAAACCTGGTACTACAACAACCCATCTCCATGGCCCAGGCATCCTAGAATCTTCTCTGCTTCCTCCACGAGATACTACTACTCTGCAATCCCTGCTCCATACATCACGTCTCTGAAATTGAAACCCCTGTTCTCCAGAATCTGGAGGAGAATTCCAGACACCATCTCCATAAGTTATCCAACCTGCTGATGTCCTACTGGACTTCTGGGCACTACTATCAAAGCCCTATCCCACCCACAGTGTTCCTCCTCATCCACCACTCACAGCAGTTAAACCCTTCCTAGCTGATCTTTTCAACTTGCACACATCCCCCAAAACCTCCTACCAACTCTCTTCCAAATCCAGAGCCAAAACATTCCCATAACACTGTTGTTAACCTTTCAACTAAAACCCTCAGTTCCACAGAAGTTTCAGTCCTATACACAGGCTTCACCTTTAGCCCTACATCCAAATTTAACCATGCTGGACCTGTCAAAGACTTACTCTCCTTCTCCTGATTCCTGCAATGGAAGCACTTCTTTGCAGCCAATCCCTCCAACCAAAACCACCATTTGTGTGCCTGTAAAACACTATAACACCTGGTGTTTTCTGAGAGCCTGTATCTTCATCAATTTTTCCATCACTACGCATCTTGTTTAGCTGAGTACAACAGCTGGAGAATATGACACCATTGTTGTATCTTTTGTAAAACCAAGCAGGCAATTCCAACATTGAACCCTGCCTCTTCCAGTTCATACCACCATCCAACCGTGATCCTGCCCTCTCTGTCCTAACCACCTGCTCGTCACCTTCCAGGAATTTCTTACCTCCAACTTAGCCTCCCCAACATTCCCCAGGTACCTTCTTCAGAACACCAACCTTTCAATAGAAGAAAGAACAGCCATACACAAACTCAAAACAAATCCTGACCTAATCAGCCTATCTGCAGACAAAAGTTCTACTGTTGTTGTTATGAATTGCAGTGACTACCTGGCAGAAGGTCTCTGCCAATTGTCTGACTCTTCCACCTATTAACTTTATCTGATCCCATCCTAAAAGTCCATCACAAACTCCAATCCCTGCTTAAATCCTTAGGCCCTTCTCAGAACATCTTCCCTGAATCTATTTCCCTTCTCACCCCTATGACACCTTCTACATGCTCCCCAAAATTCACAAACCCAACAATCCTGGACACCCCATTGAGGCTGGTTATTGTGCCTCGTTGAAAGAATTTTGACCATCATGGACAAAAACCTCCAACCAACTGCCCATAATCTAGCCTCCCATATCAAATACACCAACCAATTCCTTCAACAACTCTCCACCATCCCCACCCCTTTATCTCTTGGGTCTCTATTCATCACTGTTGACGCCACCTCCACATACACCAGCATCCCTCAAGCCCATGGTCTCACCGCTATTGAACACTAATTTTCCAAATGTCTTTCAGACTCCAAACCCACTACCTCATTCCTCATACACCTTACTAATTTTATCCTAACCCACAAATACTTTTCGGTTGAAGGTAGGTTTATAAACAAATCTGCGGCACAGCCATGGTCATTTGCATGGCAGCCTCCTAGCCTCCCAAAACACCAAACACCTAGCGTGGTTGTGATATCTTCACGATTTGTACTCAGAGCCACTACACCCTATCTTCGTTCCTTCTCAGCACTAGCACCTTCTCTTCCATCCTCTTCGCGTGGTCCTGTATGCAACTTGACACGTCTTCTTTACTATAATTAGCACTATGTCTTTTCCTACATTGTTCATATTCCTACCTAGAGTTTCCATTGTTTGAATTATTTTGTATTTACTTTGACTTAACACAGAAACTCACTATGCCCCCATGTGAAACTAATATTGTTCGCGGTGAAGAGTTTTCAATTCATATGCAAAATTGATCTCAGAAAATATTGTTGGATGGTGAACATTTTGTAATTGTGCTGGTATTCATGAATGGGCGGGAAGCTGTCCATCCACTGTATTACAATGTCTCAAGTGTGGACTGTATCCTGCAGTCATGGACGCAATGTCAACTGCACACGCAGGAACATGCCACACTGTGAGAGTCACTGGACATATAGCAGTATCTCCCTTACACCTCCCCTCCCACAGAGGCATAGCTTACTGACATGAGGACTACATCCCTACCTCCTACTCTTCTTTGGCAGTCATCATGGCTTTAGTGACTTAACACAGTCTTCTACCCACCGTCTGCCACCTTGCCTTCACATGGTTTTTGTTGACATGTGCCTTAGAATGATGTTTGACAGTTCCCAGCCACATGCAATTTCTATCCTGCACTGTGTCATGTATGGAAGTAAGTTCTTAACCATTTCAGCTGTGTTTTGAAACTGGGTATATTCTTTTCTTTCCTCTATATAATGTTTACAGTACTATTTTGCATTTTGACTAGGATTTTAAAAAAATGACTACTTTTATATACTGAAGTGGCAAAAAAAACTGATATATGTAAACAGGCATAATACGGTGCTGCGGTCAGCAATGCCTATAAGGCAATGAGTGTCTGGTGCAGTTGTTAGATCGGCTACTGCTGCTACAATGGCAGGTTATCAAGATGTGAGTGAGTTTGGACGTGGTGTTACAGTCAGCATGAGCGATGAGACACAGCATCTCCGAGGTAGTGATGAAGTGGGGATTTTCCTGTAGGACCATTTCACGAGTGTACCATGAATATTAGGAATCCAGTAAAACATCAAATCTCCGACATCACTGCAGCCACAAAAATATCCTACAAGAGGGACCAATGACGACTGAAGAGAATCTTCAACATGACAGAAGTATAAACCCTTCTGCAAATTGCTGCAGATTCCAATGCCAGGCCATCAACAAGTGTCAGTATGTGAACCATTCAACGAAACATCATCGATATTGGCTTTCAGAGCCGATGGCCCACTTGTGTACCCTTGACAACTGCATGACACTAAGCTTTACGCCTTGCCTGGGCCTGTCAACACTGACATTGGACTGTTGATGAATGGAAACATGTTGACTGGTTGGACGAGTCTCATTTCAAATTGTATCAAGCAGATGGATCTACACAGTTATGGAGACAACCTCATGGATCCGTGGACCCTGCATGTCAGCAGGAGACAGTTCAAGCTGGTAGAGGCTCTGTAATGAGATGGTGCGTATGCGGTTGGAGTGATTTGTGACCCCTGATATGTCTAGATATGACTCTGACAGGTAACACATACGTAAGCATCCTGTCTGATCACCTGTATCTGTTCATGTCCATTGGGCATTCTGACAGACTTGGGCAATTCCAGAACTTTAATAAGATACCCCACACATCCATAATTGCTACAGAGTGGCTCCAAGAACACTCTTCTGTGTTTAAACACTTCTGCTGGCCACAAAACTCCCCAGACATGAACATTATTGAGCATATTGGGGTGCCTTACAATGTGCTGTTCAGAAGAGATCTCCATGCCCTCATACTCTTACGGATTTATGGACAACACTGCAGGATTCATTGTGTCAATACCCTCCAACACTACTTCAGACATTAGTCGAGTCCATGCCATGTCATGTTGTGGCACTTGTGTGTGTTTGCAGAGGCCCCATACGATATTAGGCAGGTGTACCAGTTTCTTTGGCTCTTCAGTGTATGATATACTGTTTAACTAGAATTTAAGTTGGTACTTACATTTAACTCACATGTTATACTTTTCTGATTAATGAGCAGTTTAGAAACTTGTACTTTTATTCCCAGCTTGAAGGAGAAAAATACATTTAACCCTTAGGTGCCTGCAGCAGGTCAATAGGCAGAGAGTTTTTTTCTGTAGCTGATCTACCTACAGTACAGTAGCCACCCCTCCCCCCTTGCTTCCAAGAACTGACCTCATTAAAGATGTAAAATGTCATGTTTATAGTCCAATTTATTTTTCCTAATAACTCTCGCCTAACTCTCGAGAAGCTTTTTCAACTTGGTTACTCAACCACTAAAACAGTAGTATTGCAAAACACCTTTACCAATTAGAAATATTGGCTTAAATTTTTTTCTATAAGTGCCGCTTATCAATTAATCTTTAAAATGCATAAATGCCTGGGCATTTATGAATTTTGAACATTTGCCCAGGCATTTACTCTGAGCATTTGCCCACATTTATAAATGTCTGTGCATTTTACACAAATACTGTTCACTAATTGAACTCAGCATATTGCCATAGCAAGAACGCTATGTTAGTTAAGAGAGATAAACTTGTTTTTGAACTAAAATTGGAATTGACAGTTGATTTCTTTTTATTCACTGCATGGCAAAGGATGTTGATGATTCTGCTGTAACTACCACAGCAGTTCATGCTATTCACCAAACACTTCATCTGGGTTTGATCATTTTTAACTGTGTAAATGCAGTTGAGGAAGATATACAACACAACACATTACCATGCCTAATATGTTGCAGAAAAACCGTTGGCATTCAAAACAGCTTCCAGTCATCTCAGAATGGACAAATACAGGTTCTGTATGGTTTTTAAGAGAATCTTATACCATTTTTTCTACAAAATAGCAGCAAGTTCAGGCACTGATGAAGGACGTGCAAAGTGATCAAGTACTCTTATCTCCTAAGTCAACCACAATGGCTCAATAATATTGAGATCTGGCAACTGCGGTGGCCAAGGGAGATGCAATAATTCAATAATTCATCCTCGTGCTCACGAAACCAGTCCTGGATGATGTGAGCCTTATGAGCAGGGGCCCTGTCATCTTGGAACACAGCACCACCATTGGGGAACTAACATTGTATCAATGAGATGGGCCTGATCAGCCAAAATGGTCATATAATCCTTGGCAATAATACAATCTTGCAGAGTAACCATGAGGACCATGGAATACCATGATATGGCTGCCCAAATCATCACCTAACCCCTGACATTTCATTTCACCTATGGGACGTAAGCTCAGCCCGAAGCTGGAAACAGCGTGAAACAAGACTTATCTGACCAAACGACAGTCTTTGATTGCTCTTGTAACATTACAGGACATATTGGGACATATTGAAGTATTCGATACTGTAGACTTTTAGGGGATGTCGATACAGATATGCAAAATGTAAAGGGAAACTTTGGTGATGTTTAAATGTTGTACTGTGTCAATATTAGGACATTTTGCACAGAAAGAACTAAAATAGAATTAATGTAAATATATATTAGTTTTGAGCTAAATTATTTCGTATAATATGGACAAGATACTTTTAAAAACTCACCAGCTAAAGAGAAAGTCTGTAAATGAACGTTTAATGCACACTTCTGGAACTTTCTATGGAGAAATTCTATATTATGATCGCAAAAATACGAAAACTTGTGAAAACTGTTTCATAACCTAATTTCGAAAGACGATTTGTATCAAGAAATATTGCTAAAAAGATTTATTTACGTTTTGAAACACGATTTAAATCATTTCACATATAAATAGTTGTTCTAAATCACTCAAGAAATATCCAGAATCAAATGTCAAGATATTTCTGGAAACATCGGTACAAATCTGGTGAAGGTTATCCAGAAGCTGGTAGAAAAATGTTATAAAATCTATTTGGAAATTATGCTTGTAAGAATTTATATGTACTGATCCTTTTACTTACTTTAATCTGTACTAAAATTCTGTAATGTCTAATTTAGTTTTAAGTCGTGAATTGCTATCGTATTGTAAACAAAACATTGTCAAAGACTCTCATTGTTTGGAAAGATATTAAGACACCTAGGAGTAGTCAGTGGCCAGTTCGGATATGCAATGCGGTTAGCTCGGAGAGTCAGTTGTTGAGTCTGTGAAGTCTGTCAGTTCTGTTTGTAAATAAACGTCTGTAATGAAGAATTACTTGTTGTCATCAATATGAACTCAAGGCCTTTTGCACGAAGCAGACACCTCCTAATGCAACGTTTTAATTTGGTTGAGGAAGCTGGGATCGCTATAAGTGCAAACAAATTGAAGTGGAACGTTTTAATTTGGTGTTGAGGAGCTGAAATGTTATACTCTACAGTCCAGGTTTTATGATTCCGCGTTTTTCTGTTATGATCATTTGCAGAACTGATGACTGGTTTTAGAAAACCAGATCACCCTGCAACTCCCTTCTTAAGGTGTTCCCTTTGTGTTATCTTGATGCTGAGAAGGTTTGTGAGTGTGAACTTTCAGTTCTACAGTTACCTTTCCCGCTGTTGTTTTCTTATTTTTCATTACTATGCATCAACATCTACATCTACATTTATACTCTGCAAGCCACCCAACGGTCTGTGGCGGAGGGCAATTCACGTGCCACTGTCATTATCTCCCTTTCCTGTTCCAGTCGCTTATGGTTCCCGGGAGAACGACTGCAGGAAAGCCTCCATGCGTGCTCAAATCTCTCTAATTTTACATTCGTGATCTCCTCAGGAGGTATAAGTATATAATGTATTTGATGCCTCATCCAGAAATGCACCCTCTCGAAACCTGGACATCAAGCTACACCGCGATGCAGAGTGCCTCTCTAGCAGAGTCTGCCACCTGAGTTTGCTAAACATCTCCGTAATGCTATCACCCTTACCAAATAACCCTGTGACAAAACACACCATTCTTCTTTGGATCTTCTCTATCTCCTCTGTCAACCCACACTGATGAACAATACTCAAGTATAAGTCGAACGAGTGTTTTGTAAGCCACCTCCTTTGTTGATGGGCTACATTTTCTAAGGACTCTCCCAATGAATCTCAACTTGGCACCCGCCTTACCAACAATTGATTTTATATGATCATTCCACTTCAAATCGTTCCATATGCATACTCCCAGATATTTTACAGAAGTAACTGCTACCAGTGTCTGTTCTGCTATCATACAATAAAGGATCCTTCTTTCTATGTATTTGCAGTACATTACATTTGTCTATATTAAGGGTCAGTTCCACTCCCTGCACCAAGTGCCTATCTGCTGCATATCTTCCTGCATTTCACTGCAATTTTCTAATGCTGCAACTTCTCTGTATACTACAGCATCATCTGCAAAAAGCCGCATGGAACTTCCGACACTATCTACTAGGTCATTTACATATATTGTGAAAAGCAATGGTCCCATAACACTCCCCTTTGGCACGCCAGAGGTTACTTTAACATCTGTAGACTTCTCTCTATTGAGAACAACATGCTGTGTTCTGGTTGCTAAAAACATCTTCAATCCAGCCACACAGCTGATCTGATATTCCGCAGGCTCTCACTTTGTTTATCAGGCAACAGCACGGAATTGTATCGAACGCCTTCCAGAAGTCAAGGAAAATGGCATATACCTGGTAGCCTGTATCTAGTATTTTCTGGGTCTCATGAACAAATAAAGCGAGTTGGGTCTCACACGATCGTTGTTTCCAGAATCCATGTTGATTTCTGTAGAGTAGATTCTGGGTTTCCAGAAAAGACATGATACGTGAGCAAAAAACATGTCCTAAAATTCTACAACAGATCGATGTCAGAGATATAGGCCTATAGTTTTGCGCATCTGCACGACGACCCTTCTTGAAGACTGGAACTACCTGTGCTCTTTTCCAATCATTTGGAACCTTCTGTTCCTCTAGAGACTTGCAGTACACGGCTGTTAGAAGAGGGGCAAGTTCTTTCACGTACTCTGTGTAGAATCAAAATCAATGACTGTCCATCAGAGTCACTCAACACACAATTTCGTCCACACTGTGAATTATTGACTGATGTTTCTCCACTTTCCATGTATGTGGCAAAAATCTGCCAATACAGTGCTTCTTGAAACACGAAGCACTTCGATTACCTTGGTTATGGAAACACCCACTGTAAGCGGACCAAAAATTTGCCCACATTTGAAGCCACTTAGCTCTGACATAATACACTCACAAGTACACAGAACCTTGTTCTGACCACAGTTGACACTTGCAATGTATTGAGGACATTGCACAGATGCCGTTGCAGTCAAACACAACTGTGCAACCTGCAGGCTTGTCTAGAATCTACATTTATGTTCTAGCATGCATGTCTCATGGTGATTCCATATTTTTATCCAACCCCTACATTTAATATTGGATTTAATCTTTAAAATTAATCCTACTTATAATATTATAACTTGGTATTTGTTCATGAAAAATGCATTGACTTTCATATTTTATTCTGTTCTATATGCTCCTTATTGCTAAGTTTTTAATTAATATTAACTAAGGCAATTAAATTAAAATATCAATTACTACAGTTAGCTGTCAGTATTCAAGTATCATATCAATCTTTAATACTTTCCCCATGGACTTGGCTCTTTAACAAAACTGTTGCAGCTATTGTTTCTCTTTAACCATTTTATTCAACAGACCTGCCTCATTAGCAATCACTAGATCTGAAAAATGACACCAGCAAAACTGGCTATTGTACAGCCCAGAAAATAATTATTTTATGTGCACAGTTTATCATATTTCTTATATTCTAATGTAAAGCAAATTCAAATATTACCAAACTCTGTTACCTCTTAGTATACAAGTCCGTAACAGGACTTCTTCATGCCAGTACCATGGGCTTTCTGAAAGAGGGAAAGGGTTGTACATCCCCCAGTAATGGTATGTACAACCAAAGCTGTCAGGCACACCATAGACCTCAAGAAATTAATAATTTTCATTGTTTCTCTACCTCGCTAAGATTTTACATCCAATACACAGTCATTACAGCCAACTACAGAATCTGCTATAAGCATGATGAATCGACAGACCAAAAGTCCAAAGGCAGTACTAAGACATTACACAGTCCACTTTTCTCTGAATAACCAGTCAGGAACCATGGGACTAGGCCGTGCAACTGCCTCCCATGTTTGCCTGCAGAGAGATGCTTCTGAATTTCACTGTCTGGAGTCTGATGCCTCTTAGAGGGCAGATGGCTTTATGCCTCCTGCCTCTGTCCTCTTGTGATTTGGATCTGCTCCAGTGCAGACAGCTGTATGACATCTGTCCCTGCCTAGGTCTCTCTTGTATCTTGCACTCGCCTTTTGCTATACATTTAGTTTTTGACCCTGTAATAACACTGTTCCTTTAAAATTGTCTAAACTTGTAGCCCCTGTTGCCATTGTGACTGACATATGGGACAACTAATAATCCTTCCTGAAAGGTCCCATCATAAGCCACATCTGCAATAAACGCAGACATTTCCTTGGATTTTATGATCTTCATTTGCACTTGATGATCCATACTTCCATTCAACCCATGTCCAACTTGTACCATCTTGTACACTTTTCAGCTGCTTTTCCTTTCCTTTCATTCTCCTCTCTTTGCTCTTATCCATCATTTAAACAAATTTTCTGTTCTTATATTCCTGGTGGGTTAGCTACATAGCAATGATGAGACAACATCTGTACTACGAAAAGGGGACCCAAAAATAATGTACTGTGTATTTGAAGGAGCATTTACAAAATTTAAACACCTCTGAAATAGTGTTCATCAGACATAATACACTTGTCCCACTGTTATTTCAGTTGGTCGAAACAGTTTTTTAACTTGTATGAAGTTATGCTGTTTAGGGCCTCCAGTGATTTTCTCCCCATTTCTTCTACACCTTGAAAATGGTTCCCTTTCAGAGTTCTTTTCATACTCGGTAATGAAAAAAGTCATATGGGGCCAGGTACAGTGAGTAGGCTGGGTTAGAATCTGTTCTCATTTGGTTTTTGGCCAAAACTTGCCTGACACTCAGTGCTTTTTGGGCAAAAGCATTGGCATTACGAAAATGACAAGCTCGTAATTGCCACAACTGGGGGCCTCTTTTACTCACTGCTTCATGTAATCATTTTAGCAACTACAGGTAGTAATGTCGGCTGACTATGGTACCCTGGAGAACAAACGGATGGAGGGATGATCACCTTGATTTAATCAAAAAAAGAAAAAAAGAAGACATGGTCTTCACATGGATCTCATCTGCTTTGTTTTTCTTTGGTCTTGGTGATGAAGGAATCTTCCATTGGCTGGATTTTGGCATGGTTTCTGGGTCATATCCATAGCTTCACGACTTGTTGACTAAGATGGGAGAATTCAGAACTAGTGTTCTACTAACTGTCAGAGAAAAGCTCTTGTTAACATTTCAGCCCTTCTTGTATATCCTACTTTTTGCAGTACTGTTTATGCGCTAGGATCTGAGTCTCTGCTACTCTCTGTGCACTCAGATCTTGGTCCAGGTTGTTGTGAAGCTTGATGATTAGGCAAGATTATGGAAAAAGTAACAGACAGATAGAAAGCAGTAAATTATTGCTACTGATTTAATCTGTAAATTTGATTTAAAAATAATTGGTAAATTACACTCACCTTCAACAATGATTTTAGAAGAATATTTTGTAACAGTACATCCCCTGGTCCACTAAAACCACGAAGATGGTCCAGTGAAGGGTATGGCACTTTACTCATTATGAACATCATTATTTCGATTTTCTGGTAATCGGGCAAATGGTTGGCAAATTCACCTAGTGCATTAATCAAAGCCTCCTGGTACAATTTCTCATCTCGCTGGGCTTGTGGGTCATCTGATGGTGCTTCTCGAGTAACTGATACACGGAGGTGCATCAAAAGGGAGTTAATGATTTCAAGAACAGAAGGACCTGAAAAATGAATTACAAACAAAATCTACTAATCACTACAATCACAACAAAGGCATTTATTGCCAAAAGCACATCGCAAAATTTTCTAGGCAAAGTAAGAACAGGAACTCAAATGTACATAACTGTAATGATGTGGTTATTTATTTATTGGGAAAAACACACTGCCTCTTTTACTGACAGATGGGGTTCAGATATGAGAGTCCTTTGTACAGGAATACAGTGAATTTTACAATTCCACATTTAGCATATATTCAGTGGGTGTTCCATCATCTCTATGGAAATATTACATTAGTGTTTGGAAAATCAATTAAAATTTTCCTAAATGACTTGTTACAACTTTATGAGCAGGTAGTCTGTTGGAACATACATAAAATATTCCTCATATTGTCATTTACTTTCAAAGAATAAAAGAATGAAAAGTGTGTGGCTGTTAAGACAAGAAATTATGAACACATGCATATTAAACATGGGAAACAAAACCACAAACTATTATATTTTGCAATGTATTTATTGTCTTGCACTAAGGTCCTCAAATTTTTTACTACATATTTTGGAACACTTACCAACACTTTCACCTGCTGCAATTGCTATTATCTTGGAAAGTACATCAGCAATACTTGTTCGAATTTTAGGGTTGGATTTTGAATTATCATCAAGATGAGCCATTAGTGTTTCCACTACAGTGTATGAATACTGAGCCTGAAACACAAAGGGTATTGTGAAAGCACCCTATAAGTATCAGTCCTACAAAGTTACATGGCTGTAAGTCGACCATAAAATATTTTTGGTAATATATGTTAAAACAGGAAACTATCACATTTTTCTATTGCAGAATATAAAAATATTTATAACTAGTTGTGACATGTGGCACTGTCCAGCTATTTGTTTATAGACATGCCTGATACTTTGTACAGGTAGTATTTATTTTTTATTTCTAAAGCTTCTTTGTATACAATGTCTGGAGTAGTATGATTGAAGACATGAACAAAGAGCTTGTTTATTTTACTAACACATCACAAGTGTCCAGGTTTTTGCTTTGTATACTGCCAAGGCGTAACATAAGCTAACTGGTAACTGCATACTTTTGAAATGCGTCGGTAACTTGTCAGGAATAAGCGAGATATGAGGTATAAAACCTCACTCACCTGCTCCACTTCCCATAAAAATTTCCACATCTACAATGTTATGTTAAAGAAAATTAACTTTAAGCATCTGTGAATGAAGGGTTCTGAGGAACAAGATAATGCATGATGCTCTTAATCAGAATTACAGTGCTCCCTTGCAGCCTGATGTTCTTGAGCCGCAGCAATTTTCGCCTCATGATATTCATTGGATTCTTGAGACCACATAGTCCTGTCTTTTAGCCATTCTGATGAATTCAGAAAGACTTGACCATTTCTTAGGAATTTTTATTAAAAACACACAAACACACACAAAATAACAATGTAATGAGTAGACAACCAAATCAGAAAGCAAACTTAATACATTTCCTAGCAAAGAATATAAATAAAAACTAACAAAAGAAGCAAAGCAATGTCATTATGTTTTCAACATACAAAGCAAAAAAGTTAAATATATATATCCTAACCAAATAAATTCAATGTTAGTTTAAATTTGTAAAGATAAAATTGCAGCATTTAATTCTGTCACTGACATAAACTTCCGAAAATGCTTCTGTCGTGGACGTGAAAAACTTTCCGTGGAAAGAAGTCAAATATAAATGAAACTCTTCAAAATAAGCAAAGCAATGTTGTTAAGTTTTCAATACACAAAGTGAAATCAGTAAAGCCGTACATTCTATCCATATAACTTCGCTGTTAGTTTGTATTGCAGTGCTCAATTCTGTTAATAGAATAAACTTCAGAAAATACATCTGTCACTGAGTAAAAAAAAAAAAAAAAAAAAATACAAACCTAACAGTACCATCTATTGGTTCTCTTGTGTACTATGAAACTACTGGTGCCATCTACTAATTCTTTGGTGTTCTATGCCATAATGATTAAATATCTCCACTACTAAGCTGAGCAGATGAATTTTAGATAAAACCTTAAATTATGATATCATTTTTTTGTGTTGTGGTTGTGATGGTGTAAAGCCTATACATTGCCTCAAGATATGCTCAAGGTACCTGTGAAAATCCCTTGAAAACATGTCTAGTAGTTTTGGAGATTTACATGTTGAAATAGACAAACAAGACAGACAACAGTTTTAGATAAAAAAAAACTTTCTATAGCCAAGATTGCATAAATTAGTCTTTGTTACTGACAACTGGTTTTCACAGTTGCATCTGTCATCTTCTGGACTTCAAAACGATTTTTGTTATAAAACCTTTTGTTGTGAAACTGAGCTGCACTGTATACTTTAGCTAAGGCGAACCCAAAATGTATATAACATGTCACGCAAATGGAAAAAGGTGTACAAATGTGCATTTTAGTGTATATCAAGCATTTTAAGAATTATCAGCCTTCTGTTAGTGTTATGAGCATGAACATGCCTGGCACACAGGGTACATTTTAATTGAAAATAGTTATATTCTTGGCAAACACATGCATCATGTGCTGTACTTTATCCACCATAATGACAATAGGGCATGAGGCATGAACTCACTTTGGAACATGTTTTATAGCAAAAAAATTTTGAAGACAAGAAGATGACAGTTACAACTGTTGAAACCACTAGTGAAGAATAAAGAGTAATTTATGTGATCTTGGCTACTGAAAGTGTTTTCCCCCATGTAGAACAAAGAGCTATCCTTCTAAGTCCGCAATATGAAAAATTCAGGTGTTAGAAACTTTAAATTATGACTTTTTTTGATGAAATAAGCCTATATGGATCCACAAGCTACACTCAAGTTACCTGTGAAATCCCTGCGAAAATTTCTCTAGTAGTTTTGGAGATTTGTGTGTTCAAAGAGACAGAAATGACAGTTTTACAGCTTTATTACTAGCATAAATGGATGCGTTAAAATAGCATCACACTATTTTTTTAAATGTTCTCCTAATGTTCATTCCCACAGGCAGTGAACAACACAACATACAAATGATATGTTGCCTTCTGCAAAAAGCATGATGAATCTCTGAAGTAGCACTCCACAGAACTCTCTCCTTTGAGCATGCAAGTAACTACCATGAAGACTTCTTAGACTAATTTACATATTGTTTATCGACTGTTTTGCACATGGATGAAAACCACTAGGCAGAAAAGCGAATTTTTTTAAAGTTTTCTCCACACCTAAGTACATAATTTAGACACATGCAGAAAATATTCATGTTTTGAAGTGCTGCAATTGAAGAAATACCAGCACTCAATTCTGCCTAAAGCAGCTAGCACTTAAGTGTAATGTGGGTGGTTTTCAAGGTGAGTACATTTGAGAAAGGATGGCATCTAATAACACAAAGTACAATACAATTTGGAATATTATTACAAGGGAGACAGGGCAACCAAGAGTACAGGATGACGACATTACCATCAAAGTGAATGGGAACATGACAAACAACAAGCCGGAAGTTGAAAACATTTTGAATAATCATTTTTTAAATGTTGTAGAGAAAATAGGATCTAAATATTCATTAGAAGAAGCAAGGCAGTTAATGGAAGAGGCCTTACCCACACCATTTGATACAACTGAAATTCTTCCCACCTCTCCTTCTGAAATTAGGAAGATAATAAACTCTCTCAAGAATAAAAGCTCACGTGGAATTGATGGCATTTCCAGCAGGATAATAAAAGCTTGTTCCCCAGAGATAAGTGGGATTCTTAGCCACATATGTAATAGCTTTCTGAATCAGGGTATTTTCGCAGATACACTGAAGTATGCCGTTGTTAAACCACTGTATGTATGTATCTGGGGTGTTTTGTAACTGATGGTATCCTTCATTCTATAGAAGACGAAAGGAAATGGGCAAAGAATGCTATACTAACACTGTGTGTGTGTGTGTGTGTGTGTGTGTGTGTGTGTGTGCTGTTTGCTTCAGAAGGCCTTTTACTCTAAAGCTTACTTGTTTAACAGTCTTCTCGATGTGCCTCTTTATGACTCAACATCTCCACTTTATGGTGAGTAGTAATCTATCCTTTTGATAATATTGTCAGAAAGCACATCAGACTAGGTGACTCTGGAAGTATCTACAACTAAGGATACTGTTTTAATGAGAGCAGCAAAAATATCAGTAATTGTGATTCATGAAAGGGTACTGTTGATAAGTTGAAAGTACAGCTTCAATGGGTCATTCAAAAAGGCTACATATTAGATTTAAGGTGTGTATGTACAAGTATATTCTTTTGTAACTAGAATACATTCTTTTTTACTGCAAATTCTTACCTGTATAGAAAACATGATGATTCGGAATGTGTGTATTGCAAACTGATTTGGCACCCACAGCTCATGTAAATCCAAGTGCCTGAAATGTACATAACCATTGCATTATAATACAGTTATCTGATATAGAATTGCTGTAAATATTTATTTCAGTATCTAAATAGGTTAGTTTTGTGCTGCACAGAGAGATATATGTGTCACAAAAATAAAGCACTACCTTAAATTGCTGTGGTAAAAATGTTTACATGTTATTCAGAACATAAAATATTCAAGAATGGGAAACAATAATTTTATACATGCAGCATCATGAAGAAACAATGAAACAGGAATTTACTGCAAAGTAAATATGATTAATAACAAGAAAAATACACAACTTAGGTATGGGATCCTGCAGCCACCTATTATGTGAAGCAGAGCCCACTCTTTCTGTTTATGAGATACAGTAGATTGTAAGTAATTGTACCAAACTGAACATACCAGTATTTTCTTCTGGGAAGCTGTCTAGATTATCCCATATTGCTAGTGTCTGCTAAAAAGCCAGAGAGTGGACGGAAGATGTCAAATTGTCTTATACTGAACATAATAGAAACATATGGAAGAAGAACTACTAGGATTCTTGAAGTATTTATTTGGCTTTATTCATAAACATATTAGCAATGCCAGCCCTTAATTAAGTCCCCAGTAATTACCAGGTTAGTCAAAAATATTGTTTGTATAACTATATCTGTTAATTTCATTATTTAAACAAATCATTCAGTCTAACCTTTGCGGTAGAAGGAACTGTTAAAAAGAAGGAATTTTTCGATGTATTCAGTTAACTGAATGAGCTATGTTTTTACTGTAATTTCCGTAACTTAAGCATTGAACGATGTATAGTTTCTGTGCCTAATATTGTGAGGATACATAAAGGACCAATTTTTGGTCCCGAGACAGTCAGTCGGTCATGGCCAATTTTCAGACATGAAACATGTATCGGCTAGATTAACAACATGCATCAACTTTATAGTGGAATAAATGTAACACAAATAGGGCGTGTGTTAACAATTGATGACGATGTCTGTTTAATATTTTGAAAAACAGTGTCACATATAACACATTACACTGCAAGAACTGTGAACTGGTGGTTAGGTTTTTACTGCTCATAGATGTTCAACAGCAAACTATTGTTGCAGTATGCTAATGTTGCCTACAACCTATTAATGAGGCTTAACAAGATTTACCGAGAGTGACTGGCCATATAATTCAGCAGTATTGGGGGTTGTGAACAATGGAAGTAAAGAACTGAGAGACACAATTGAGCAATTGTCAGCTATATCATTTACAGTGGTCAGTGTTGAACTTCCACCCCCAATTTATCAGCCAGTATAACAATGCAGTACATTGACATCAGCAAGAAAATAAAGCAGGCAAATGTCACAACAGCATACAGTACTTTGCAGAATAGAGGTGTGAAATAAATGCAGTAATGACAGACATAATCAGTAGTGTGGAAACTAAGAACAAATGTTTTCTGATCCACAAACATAGAAACAGTACAATCTGCAGCAGAACACAATCTGAGAAGGAGTGCTGGCTATGCTGTCTCCATACAGAAGAGGGCTCTGGATACGCAGCTTGGTCGATGTTGTGCCTTGTGCACTAGTCTTGTCACCCACTGCAGGTGGCCTCTGGTGGCTACTCTGGGCAGCTGACACTGGCGGACTGGTGCCACAGCTGCTATCTGGGTGTTGCGTACACCATTATAGCAACCTTCCCCTCTTGAGGAAAGGGCACTCTTCTGATGTGCACATTGGGGAGACTGTTGGCACAACTATGGCCTCTGCAGCAGGCGCTGCAATTGATGGAAACGTGTGCAGTGGCTGCCGCTGACCCCCCCCCACCCCCACCCCCCAACTGTGCCAAAGTATCATAAAGGAGGAAAGGCAATAAGGGGGCTGACAGCATCTCAATGTCCGGATCCTCAATACAGGGGGGAAATATGCCAACAGTGAAAGCAGCTTTTTCAGTAGATGCAGGGGCAACAGTCTGGATGATTGACTGATCTCGCCTTGTAACAATAACCAAAACGGCCTTGCTGTGCTGGTACTGTGAATGGCTGAAAGCTAGGGGAAACTACAGCCGTAATTTTCCCCGAGGGCATGAAGCTTTACTGTATGATTAAATGATGATGGCGTCCTCTTGGGTAAAATATTCCGGAGGTAAAATAGTCCCCCATTCGGATCTCCGGGCGGGGACTACTCAAGAGGATGTCGTTATCAGGAGAAAGAAAACTGGCATTCTACGGATCGGAGCGTGGAATGTCAGATCCCTTAATCGGGCAGGTAGGTTAGAAAATTTAAAAAGGGAAATGGAGAGGTTAAAGTTAGATATAGTGGGAATTAGTGCAGTTCGGTGGCAGGAGGAACAAAACTTCTGGTTAGGTCACTACAGGGTTATAAACAGATAATCAAATAGGGTTAATACAAGAGTAGGTTTAATAATGAATAGGAAAATAGGAATGCGGGTAAGCTACTACAAACAGCATAGTGAACGCATTATTGTGGCCAAGATAGATACGAAGCCCACACCTTCTACAGTAGTACAAGTTTATATGCCAACTAGCTCTGCAGATGATGAAGAAATTGATGAAATGTAAGATCAAATCAAAGAAATTATTCAGATAGTGAAGGGAGACGAAAATTTAATAGTCAAGGGTGATGGGAATTCGGTAGTAGGAAAAGGGAGAGAAGGAAACATAGTAGGTGAATATTGACTAGGGCAAAGAAATGAAAGAGGAAGCCACCTGGTAGAATTTTGCACAGAGCACAACTTAATCATAGGTAACACTTGGTTCAAGAATCATAAAAGAAGGCTGTATACATGGAAGAAGACTGGAGATACTGACAGGTTTCAGATAGATTATATAATGGTACGACAGAGATTTAGGAATCAGGTTTTAAATTGTAAGACATTTCCAGGGGCGGATGTGGACTCTGACCACAATATATTGATTATGACCTGTAGATTAAAACTGAAGAAACTGCAAAAAGGTGGAAATTTAAGGAGATGGGACCTGGATAAACTGAAAGAACCAGAGATTGTACAGAGTCTCAGGGAGAGCATAAGGGAGCAATTGACAGGAATGGGGGAAAGCAATACAGTAGAAGAAGAATGGGTAGCTTTGAGGGATGAAGTAGTGAAGGCAGCAGAGGATCAAGTAGGTAAAAAGACAAGGGCTAGTAGAAATCCTTGGGTAACAGAAGAAATATTAAATTTAATTGATGAAAGGAGAAAATATAAAAATGCAGTAAATGAAGCAGGCAAAAAGGAATACAGACGTCTCAAAAATGAGATCAACAGGAAGTGAAAAATGGCTAAGCAGGCACGGCTAGAGGACAAATGTAAGGATGTAAAGGCTTATCTCACTAGGGGTAAGATAGATACTGCCTACAGGAAAATTAAAGAGACCTTTGGAGATAAGAGAACCACTTGTATGAACATCAAGAGCTCAGATGGAAACCCAGTTCTAAGAAAAGAAGGGAAAGCAGAAAGGTAGAAGGAGTATATAGAGGGTCTATACAAGGGCAATGTACTTGAGGACAATATTATGGAAATGGAAGAGGATGTAGATGAAAATGGAATGGGAGATACGATACTGCGTAAAGAGTTTGACAGAGCACTGAAAGACCTGAGTCGAAACAAGGCCCCAGGAGTAGACAACATTCCATTGGAACTACTGACGGCCTTGGGAGAGCCACTCCTGACAAAACTCTACCATCTGGTGAGCAAGATACATGAGACAGGCGAAATACCCTCAGACTTCAAGAAGAATATAATAATTCCAATCCCAAAGAAAGCAGGTGTTGACAGATGAAAAAATTACCGAACTATCAGTTCATCAATAAGACACAGCTGCAAAATACTAATGCGAATTCTTTACAGACGAATGGAAAAACTAGTAGAATCCGACCTCGGGGAAGATCAGTTTGGATTCCGTAGAAATGTTGGAACACGTGAGGCAATACTGACCCTGCGACTTATCTTAGAAGCTACATTAAGGAAGGGCAAACCTACGTTTCTAGCATTTGTAGACTTAGAGAAAGCTTTTGACAATGTTGACTGGAATACTCTCTTTCAAATTCTGAAGGTGGCAGGGTTAAAATACAGGGAGCGAAAAGCTATTTACAATTTGTACATAAACCAGATGGCAGTTATAAGAGTCTAGGGACATGAAAGGGCAGCAGTGGTTGGGAAGGGAGTGAGACAGGCTTGTAGCCTCTCCCCGATGTTATTCAATCTGTATATTGAGCAAGCAGTGAAGGAAACAAAAGAAAAGTTCGGAGTAGGTATTAAAATCCATGGAGAAGAAATAAAAACTTTGAGGTTCGACAATGACATTGTAATTCTGTCAGAGACAGCAAAGGAC
Organism: Schistocerca gregaria; assembly: GCF_023897955.1. NCBI lineage: Eukaryota > Metazoa > Arthropoda > Insecta > Orthoptera > Acrididae > Schistocerca > Schistocerca gregaria. Next base: position 496,315,409 of record NC_064925.1, on the reverse strand, counting down.
TTGGAAGAGCAGTTGAATGGAATGGACAGTGTCTTGAAAGGAGGATATAAGATGAACATCAACAAAAGCAAAACGAGGATAATGGAATGTAGTCGAATTAAGTTGGGTGATGTTGAGGGTATTAGATTAGGAAATGAGACAATTAAAGTAGTAAAAGAGTTTTGCTATTTGGGGAGCAAAATAACTGATGACGGTCGAAGTAGAGAGGATATAAAATGTAGACTGGCAATGGCAAGGAAAGCGTTTCTGATGAAGAGAAATTTGTTAACATTGAGTATAGATTTAAATGTCAGGAAGTCGTTTCTGAAAGTATTTGTATGGAGTGTAGCCATGTCTGGAAGTGAAACATGGACAGTAAATAGTTTGGACAAGAAGAGAATAGAAGCTTTCGAAATGTGGTGCTACTGAAGAATGCTGAAGATTAGATGGGTAGATCACATAACTAATGAGGAAGAATTGAATAGGATTGGGGAGAAGAGAAGTTTGTGGCACAACTTGACCAGAAGAAGGGATCGGTTGGTAGGACATGTTCTGAGGCATCAAGGCATCACCAATTTAGTATTGGAGGGCAGCGTGGAGGGTAAAAATCGTAGAGGGAGACCAAGAGATGACTACACTATGCAGATTCAGAAGGATGTAGGTTTCAGTGGGTACTGGGAGATGAAGAGGCTTGCACAGGATAGAGTAGCATGGAGAGCTGCATCAAACCAGTCTCAGGACTGAAGACCACAACAACAACTGAGAAGACTACAACATGCTCTGCGATGTCAATGTTGATACCAGGCAAAAACGTGTCAGTAGTCTAGTGACTTGGTAGAAAAGTCACATTCCATCGTCGGGCGCAAAGGATCACAACTCTGGAGGCCAGCCCATCCGTAGCTAAAACAACAGCATCCAATACTGAAAGACAGTGGAAGCGGGTAAAGTAGTTACAAGAAGGATTAGAACTCCTGCCTGGAGGACTATCTAGCCAACTACGCTAAACCAGGTGAACAACTTGGTGCAAAACTAGATCCGCAGCAACAGCAGCTGCGATCTGGGAGTCCATAATAGGAGTACCCTCCACTGTGTACTGAACCTCAACATCCAAGTGAAAACATGGATCATTCATATCAAAAGCAGGATCCGACCCCATCGGAAGCTGGGGCAGTTCACTGACTTTGGCATGCTGTGCGGTAAGCTGAAAATTTATTTCATAGTTGCAGCAATACATAAACAGGGCCCAATGCTGGAGGCATATGCTGCTTTGGTGAGCAATGAACCAGAATGATTAAAAAATGAAAACAAGGGCTTGCAGTCTGTAATGAGGTGGAACTTAGACCCATAAAAGAATATGTGAAACTTCTTGAGTGCATAGATGATTGCAAGCACTTCTTTTTCAACTTGCGAGTAGCACTGCTGAGGAGTTGAGTGTTTTTGACACATAAGCTATCAGATGTTCGGAACCATATTTGTAGCAAGAATGGCCCCAAGGCCATACTGAGAGATGTCCGTAGCCAAGAACAGGTGATGGCCAGGATGGAAGATTGCCACATACGGAGCAGAATGCAATTTAGATTACATAAGTGCGAATACGCATTTGCAGGCTGGCATCCACTGAAAAACATCCCCGTTGAGTAATTTGTGGATAAGATGGGCCAGTGTGGGTCACCTGGAATGAATTTTTGATATTAGGTATGTTCCCCTAACATAGACTGGAGTCGTTTGACACTGGAAAGGCAAGACAGAGCTGTGACGGCAGCAACATGATAACATAAAGGCAATTGTTCCTATGTGGATGTGGAATAGATGGACGCAGAATGGTCACACTCAATGCTGTGCATGATCTCAGCAGCCCAGCACAAGTAGTACATGAGAAGACAGACATACTGTTAACTCTGCCGTGTATAAGTGTGCAGCCATATCACGTACCTTAACTCGGCAAATGGGTATGTTTTCAACAAGACAAGTATCCACACATATAGTGTAATGACCTGTGGAGCATCCTGGACTGTAAGCACGATGACCACAGAGAGAAGTGTGCCGACGGTGGTGTGTTATTAACAGTGCTTCAAATTTTTTCAAATCGGAAAATTATCCCATAAAATATCCTGACATGATTACTGTACATAAAACAAGCCTTATGAGCACTTTTTATATTTTTTATGAAAAATAATCATGTTGATTTCTGAACAGCTCTATGTATTTCTCCTAATTCAAACACACTTAAATAAAAAAGTTCTTTATGAAAGTTATGTGGATTCAATAGCAAAGTGTTACCTACTGCTCTGAAATAAAAAAAATTCAGTTACACATATTATAAAGTCCCTCATGTTCTGCTATCTGCATGTGAAGGCTAATCTCATGAACTACTATAGGGATTTTGACACTTTTTCCACCAATAGATATAGACCCATTCACAAGCAAGTTTTTTTATACAATGCCAGGCAAGTTGTCCAGCTGTTAACACTTGGTGTTTACCCATGTGAAGTCAGGGCAGTTCGCCAGTTAATACTGATTTTACATTACTGTATTATGATCTTTCTAATAATCTTTCTAATATGGTTTCTCAGAATAGGTTCTGGTTGCAGTTTGGGACCAAAAGTGTTAAATATGTAGCAACATCTGAGAATTTACTGACAGTTCCTGCTATACCATATGATCAGAATTTTAGTCACTAATTTACTTGGTTCAAGTATTTTATCACCAAAACACTATATACTGCTAACTGTAAAATGAACAAGCCATGTAAGTTTAATTTCAATAGTTTAAGTAAAATGTTTTACAACTGAAAGGTTGAAAAAATAGTTAATTTGTAATTATACTGCACTATAAGGATTACAGTATTCATGAATATAATTTTTAACCTTTCCCAACCTAACCCTCCCTACTCTCTGGGAAGCACCTAAGGATTCTGAAAGTCATGAATGTGATGTGTACTTTTGTATGTACCTATCAGCAGAACTACGTATTTTCAATGGAATGAAAAACTGGTCCAAGTTGCAAATTTTTTTATTTTTTATTCATTTGATGACTAGTTTCGAGCCGAGACCCATTTTTGAATCAACAAAACAAAGTCGAAAATGGCAGATAACTGTGTGCACTGTAAATGTTTATTGCACATTTTGTGACATCTTCGGAAATGCCATTTTGGACTTTGTTATGTTGATTTGAAAATGGGCCTTGGCCCGAAACTAGACAGCGAACGAATGAACAAAAAGTAAACAATCTGCAACTTGGACTGGTTTTTCATTGCATTGATTAACACAAGTTGCTGGCCCAAGCTACTCCAGCATACTGGAAGTTCGTAACTACATATTTTGCCTCCTGAAACCAAGCAATTATGTCTCGTAATTTTGAACACAAATATTGTCAGTTGTGAACACACACTTTAAATCATGTATTCCTATGTTGAACTTATTTACAATAGATACTTTTCCAATGGTTGCACTAAAGAAAAAAAACACAGCAAACTGCATGTTTAATTTTACTGTATATGTTACGTGTTTAGGCAGAGGTACTAAGCATACATATACTTCCACAAGAAAGTATATGAAATAGAGTCTAAACATATACCTTAGCACAGGCCTCAGGACGCTGCGAATATGGCCAAAAGAAGCCTTGCCCACCAGTTCTCGCATACACGTCTCTGCAAGTGCAGGTGGGTCACAGTTCTCCTCTTGTGGTGGCTCGGGGGTGTCTGCCTCCTTCGTGTGGTACCTATAACAGCAATAATGTCTTGTCCAGACTGAAACTGAATGAATGCAAATGAGAAAGTATGTCACAAAGATACTGTACCACTACTACAGGTAACAGGGAATTAATGCAGCTTGGAATAACTAAGTGAAAATAATTTCTAGATGTCGCACTGCAATGAGTCTTAAGTTCCTAACATATTAAAGCCAAATATTATGCTACGTAACTCTTCCGATTAACTGAATTTAATGACAAAGTTTTTTTTACATCCCTTGATTTTTATTGACAGTTTTGATCCTAAAATATGCTTTACTTTGCTGAGAAGTGGGAGAGAGTTACTGGAAGTCTGAAGCTGTGAAGTTGACCACAGTTTGCATTTGGATACCTCAGTTCATAATAAATGAAATGGTCCAGCTTCATGCCCCAATCTAGTATGCAGTTTTAATTTGTCACGAAGTTTCACAACTGTGTTTACTGTATTACTGAGTGAAAGGGTTGTTGTAGTTCCAGTTTGACAGTCATTTACAGGAAAGTGAAAACTTTTCTTTATTACAATACAGGACAAGCCTTGTAGCAGTTTTTTCAGTTTTGAAACAAAACCACGAGGGTAATAGCTCATTATGGAGTAATAAGCATTTAATCTAGAAGCACAAATATTGCACAAAAGTTCAGAAGGAAAATTGTGACTGAATATGTGCCTAGCCTACAAACAAACAAAAAACTGCAACATAATGATACTGTGGCAAGATACCAAACTTCTGAAAAAAGAACATTCATAATTTTTATTTTACTTCTACACTGCTTTTTTTAAAAAAAATATAGACTATGGTGACAGAATGTATATAGCATAGCCCAATGTCTACATTCATTAGGAAACTGACAGTTTGGATGTGGCTTTGAAAATCCACCAAATATGAATATGAAAGCTTAGTTCTGTTGACATACTGAAGCCTGATGTCTAGATTAGTTTCACGAGTTGTGAGTTAGAGAACTAAATAATGTAATGTCATGAATTTAATTATAATTCATGTTGGACATGGATTTTATGCAATACAGAATTTCAATCTGCAGCTTTTTGATGACACTGTGGATCAAGCAGATAGGTGGTACCAGTAAGTTCAGTATCTCTACTGCATCTCACTGTAAATTTATGTGTATATGTTTCTGTATACCAGGCAGATATTTTCACTCTATACCATGAGTGCATATGTCGCACATGTAGTGAGAATCATTTGGGTTGTTTGTTGCCAATAACCTTATGTTCTTTATTGATGAGAGAAGGGCTATCTAGATTCAGTCCAGAGGGAACAAAACAGACAAGTACACCAGATGACACTTATATAGCATAATGGAAAGTGAGAAAAGGTACGGAACTAGTAACATTAGACAGAAAAAACTGTAAAATTGTTATGGATGGGACAGAGGGTATTAACAAAATGGGCTCAAGACTGTTTACATGACAGAAAGCAGAACTGGAGAAAAGGTTGTCACCAGCAACTACCAGTACTCTTTTTGACTGCAGAGATATAACATAATATAATACGATTTAGCACTGTAAACAAATTGTTCGAAATTGGAATGAAAGATATGCATATAGGAGAGTAAATAACAGAACAACTTCATTGTCGAAACTGTTCAGTATCTCCTGTTTTGCAAAAAACATGATAAGGGATGACTAGGATTTGCAGTTCTGTTAATGAAGAGGTCATTACAGATAGCGCACATGGCTAGATTGGAAAACAATGGAAAATGAAACCATGAGTGGTCTTTCTGAACAGAAACATTACAGAATTCCTGTTAAGCAGTTAAAGGTGGCAAGGAAAACATAAATCTCAACAAATAGCTAGGGATTCACAACCTAAGAAATGTGCTTTTCTGGAGGCCAAGCTACTGGTATCATGTCTATAATTGAGCAGGTTCACTATAAAATGTTGCTATTCAGCAGGATAGAGTCTAACTCTTGGAGTGTTAGAATGATTATCTCTGAATGAAAATACACCAATCTAAAATTTTTATTAACATCTCGTTATTAAGCATTTTGGGATATCCTCATCATCAGAACTGTAGTAAAAATATACAATATAATACAAGAAATAAAATTTAAAGATACATATTTCAACACACAGTGAAGTTGACCAATGCACCTATCAAAAACCAATACAGTTGTTTGTGACCACCCACTACATTTCGGCAGACCATCAGTGCCCTAACTGACACAAACAAAAAAGTACAGCATGGCACAAAGTAAGCAATTTTGTCAGTAGGTGATATTTTTTACAGAATGCTGGCTACTGTTTTATGAAATGCCTTATAGAAACTACAATTATTTAACTAATACACAAACGAAATTTTGTTAGTAAAAGAATATATTTTTTATGATAAATGAAGCACACTGCAATAAAGCTGCAGCTGTTACACTTCAAGTTGCTGGATTTTAAACATAGGAAGTTACAGGATGTTAAAAGCAATGTTGTGTGGCACAAGAAAACTACAAGTAATCTGTAAATAAAGATTGTATGCAGACAATAGTATAAGTAGTAAAATAATAAAAAGACTGGAAATGTACTTTAAAAAATTTAAACAGTAATGGAGTAAGAGCATCTTATTATAAAATTACATTTATGATATTTTAATATTGTGTCTGTTACATACTATTGTTTTATATACAAACTATTTGTAATTTTCTCGTGTTACGTATCACTGCTTCTAATGTTGAGTCACTTCCTATATTCAAAATCTAGCACCTTTATAATGTAACAGCTGCGGCTTTATTACATTATGCATCTTTTGTTATTAAAAAAAATCTGTCCTGTTATTAACTAGTCGAATAATTCAAATTTCAAGCAATGGAAACTTTATGGCAAGTAGCAATTTATCTTTTACTACATTTTTGATTCAAATTTCAATAAGCCTTGTCAGAGAACAGTAGCCTGTCACAAGTGTACCACATAAATGTGACCTACTAACAAAATTGTGCACGTTGTGCTGCTGGTGTCAGTTTGAGCACTGATGATCAAACTGAATTATGTAAGGGGCACCATACAACTGTATTTGTTTTTGACGGGCACATTTGTCAGCTTCAAAAAAATGGTTCAAATGGCTCTGAGCACTATGGGACTCAACTGCTGTGGTCATTAGTCCCCTAGAACTTAGAACTACTTAAACCTAACTAACCTAAGGACATCACAGACATCCATGCCCGAGGCAGGATTCGAACCTGCGACCGTAGCAGTCGCACGGTTCCGGACTGCGCGCCTAGAACCGCGAGACCACCGCGGCCGGCCTTGTCAGCTTCACTGCGCTGTTGAAATATCTATCTCTAAATGGCATGTCTTGCCTTATATTGTATGTTTATGCACAGGTCTGATGATGGGTTATCCTGAAATGATGAGATGTTAATAAAAATTATGCTGATCACCAAGGCTAGTGTAATTCCATTCATTGCTAAATATGGTTGCAGATCTCTTCGGAGACTTTTTGTTGGAAGTGGTGAAAAAGCAATGATTACTCAATTCAAAATAAGCTATGGTTTTCACAAGATGCTTGTGCTGAGGATGAAAAAATACTTTTGAAAGATTCTTTTATTGCAGGGAATAAAATGAACAAATTTCAAAAAACAGTTGATGTGTTAAACTATGAGTGTTCAAATAAAGGAAGTTGTACTATACCTAATAAGAAGCCTCTTCTCTAAGGTTCTGTAATATGATTATTCTTAGAACAACTATATAAGTTTTCCAAACACTTAAAACACAATTAAACTTCTTGACTAGTTGAAACAGTACACCAGACTGAGATCCCAATTCAGTACCTTGATTCACAGGTCGATGCTCTTATGGACTGAACTAATGAAGTACAGCTTTTAACACAGCTCAAACACCCAAGCTGCCAGAGCTTCTCCCCTACTTTCAAATTCCGCAGGTGGTCTCCAGTATGTCTTGCTCTGAAAACAATCTGCAGGCTCTGCATAATTCATTCTGCCATATTCCTCTCCTCTTTTCCAAGTTGCTAGTCAAGCATTGTAGGTTCTAAGAAATGTAAAAACGCAGTATGTGCAGGTGTAAAATTTCAAATGGGCCATAAGGTGCCCACAATAACATGAATACAGAGGTCTGAGATTGGGACATGGTCCAGTATCCAGCTATAAAAAGGAAGAAAGAATAGGGTTTAATGTCCTGTCAACATGAGGCAGAGGTCTGAGATTGGGACCTGGTCCAGTACCCAGCTATAAAAAGGAAGAAAGAATAGGGTTTAATGTCCTGTCAACATGAGGTCATTAGAGATGGAGCACAAGCTCAGATTGTTTCTAGTATGGCAATGGAAATCATCCTTGCCATTTCCAAGGAACCGTCCCTGAATTTTCCTGGAGCAATTTAGGGAAATCGTGGAAAACCTAAATCTGGATGACTGGATGCTGATTTTAACTGTTGTCCTCCCGTATGCGAGTCCAGTAACCAATATGCCACCTTGCTCAGTGTCCAGTTTTAATCTATCATGAAGTTTTGCTATAGTGTACACAGAAATAATGAAGCATTTGACACTAGCAGTGACTTTGACTCATGACGTCATCACGATTGTGGACCCAAACACCTCAAACCATAGCAGACATACAACAATGACAACAACAATTTTGCAATAGACGATATATTCAAAATGATTTGGGAGTTTTAGGCGAGAGACAGAATTACCAGAAAAAAAAACCTTAACCCCATGTTACATAAATCCTCAAGAAATGCCATAATATTGTTATCATCACATTCAAGTAATCTAAATGGGTAAACTGACAAGTTAAATAAAATCTGCTAGGAGTGATAAACTCAATTTACCCAATAGGTAAAATGAAGCCTCTGACATTCACATCCAAAAAACTTGCCATTTATAGAAGTACAATAATTATAATTACGTCCAGTTTACATACAAAGCTAAAATACACCCCACAATATCCACATCTAAACAATGTTTACTGATACAGCAAATAACACAACCATATAAACACATATGTGGTGCAAATAATTTATGTGGCTAAAATAAATCCATGATCTCTGCAAAATACATATTAATACAATGAAAATAAAAAATGCTGTCTTACAAAAAATCGAGACCAGTAAAAAAAATAAAATAAATACTATTCAGTAACACAAAAACAGAACACAACCCAAAAACAAAAATACCAGCACAACCTACTTTCCTCCAAACAACTAGTGCTCCATTCAGCACCCATCAACACCAATAAAACTAAAATTAAAGACTGATTCACCAATTTTAACAACTGAGGGTCCACTTATCTGTTTCCTATACTTAATTCTAAACACACATATCTATGAAAATGAAAGCAATCAATAACAGAGAGTTCACTAATCCCTGTCTTCTGGGCACACAGCCAACAACTTTCATGTTGTTACAATTAAACACTTGTGAGTGTCATCTCAATTAACACACCAGCTACAAAAGGCCCTCTCCTCACATGCCATATTACACACACACACACACACACACACTCACTCTCTCTCTCTCTCTCTCTCTCTCTCTCTCTCTCTCTCTCTCTCTCCCCCCCCCCCCCCCCTCCCTCCACTGATATATGACTTCATACAACACAACATATGTGTGCCAAGCATCAAAGTCAATTCCCAGTGCTAAAAGTTATGGATGAATTATGAGCAATAACAATAATAGTGAGTACAATACCTTGTATTGCAAATTGCCAGTCTAGATTTTTCCTCGTGGTATCACCAAATAAAACTGTTGTTGTGTGTGGTGGAGCAAGTACACCACTTTCATTCCCTTCTCACCGTTGTGACACTTAAAATAATTCACCAGAACAACATAATTTTGGAGGAAACTGATCGTACTTAGTATAGTGACCATCACCAGGTTTAATATGACTAAAAGTGGATCTGTAGCATATTATCTTACAGAACAAGCTTCAGAAATAACACAAGCAACAACTCTCCTGGTGTTACAATCAAACACTTGAGAGTGCCATCTCAAGTAACACACCAGCTAGAAAAGCCCATCTTCTCACATGCTGTGTTCCTCACACAGTACCTATCTATGACTTCATACACCACAACATACATTCATCAAGGATCAAAGTCAATGCCCTGCACTAAAAGTCCTATGTGACCTGTATAAAACCCATTGATGGGAGAAGATTCAATCATGCCACAACATCTTTCAAGAGCAACAAATAGGATGAACATGAGTGATGTAGCGAGAAGTTGTGGGGTCTCAAATGAACAGAAGTGTACTTGCTTAATTGAATATGATGACAGTGCGGAAAAAAAATTGGAGGCTGGTGAAATTAATGAAACCAAATGACTATTTACAAGCTGCAAATAATTACTGAAAACATAAATTAAAGTGTCATTGACCAAAAGGTTTGTTTGAACATCACAGATAACATATTTATTGTACCATAAAGTCTTCGCGTTCTTGAAACCTTTTCAGTATACGAAAAGTATTTAAAAAAATTCAGGATGGAATGTAACAAAATTAAGAGAAGGAAAGTTGCTACTCACCATTAGCAGAGATGGTGTGTCGCACATAGGAACAACAAAAAGATTTTTGCACTTAAAGCTTTCGGCCAATGACCTTTGTCAACAACAGACACACATATGTGTGCACACACACTCATGCAAACTGTGTGTGTGTGTGTGTATGTATGTGTGTGCGCGCGCGCGCGCTAGCATGCACGTGTGTCTATTGTTGACAAAGGCCACTGGTCGAAAGCTGTAAGTGTGAAAATCCTCTTGTTGTGCCTATCTGCGACTCAGCAACTCTGCTATATAGTGAGTAGCAACTTTCCTTCTCATTATATTGTAAAAGTACAAAGATTCTGTTTTAATTTCTGATACCATCGATACACTATTTCACTACAAATATTGACTTTCTTGGATTCTTCTGCTGCTACTATTAGAAGAATTAAGTATGTTTACACAATAAGAGCACAAAACTGTTACACGGTCTTCTATTACTTATTTACTTTATAAATTACGTGTTCTCTTTCAAGTCTGAAGAAGGCTTTGTAAGCCAAAACCTAGATTGTAATACAAATAGAGTACAGTAGGGTATTATACTGTTTTGTATTCATAAAGCATACTATTAGCAATTCATGCTGTAGTTACTACATACATTTTATCAGTTTTATCGAAGTAGTCAGATACAATGATCAAATCTTGAAGTGTAGCAAATCTAATGGCAAGAAGTATACAATGCAATATGACCTGTGTGTTTATTTGTCGGATCACTAATTCTATGTGGAATGCTGATAGATACAGAGCAGCAGTATCACTGATTACGCAGATACAAACCGAGAATTCTGCATGTTGTAGAGCAATGACGGCACAATTTTATCCATATGTACTGGTTCCCATATATTCTCCACCAAATCATCAGAAACAGTTTTCCGAACAACACCCTACAAGGGAACAACATTAGATCACTCTTTAGCCACAGAGATTCATGTGCTAGAACACATACATTACATACACATACCTGAAGCCCCTTGATGCCAGCAGCACGAATTTTGTCTCTCATATCTGGTACATTATGGTTGCTATGACACATTGAAGAAAATTTCGACACAAAGAAATCATAGCGTCTGTGGTATGATGGTGTATCCTCTTCAATATTGGCGAACCTAACAAACTAAATATTTTGTTGCATTAAAAGCAAATATTTATTGTAAGACCAATTAATCTAACACATTTTGTTTCAATTTAAAATCTATAAAAAAATATACTTACTGATTGTGTTGCAAGAATCTGAAGCTGTGGTTCTGTTGATTCAAGTAGCTTTTGTACCATCTTCAAAAAACTTTCAACAAATAAATTAAGTGTCTGTGCATGGCAAGCAACTAGGAGTTGGTCCATTGCTTCCATTGCTATTACAACGAACCTGAATAAGGTAAAAGAAAACACATTAATAAAATGTAGTCCTTTACAACTGTTAATGCGACAACAGGCCCATTTTTCTTTCTATGAAACTGCAGCTGTAACTGTTTAAAAACGATGAGTTACCAGTGCAGCACACCTGAGACCAAGGATGCTGGCTTTGACCAACGACATAGGAAACACATGACAAATGTTGTAAAATCTTGACAAATGTTGTAAACATCATGGTGACTATAATATGATATCAGTGGCGATTTTTTTCAAATGGCCTAAGCTAAGGTCAGTCTGTCATCACTAGTAGGCCTTCTGTTTTCATATTTGTTGACTTCACTAGCTAACAAACAACATTCGCCTTCCAATCTAACCAAGATCTTGGGGCAAAATACAGATCAGCCTGTCACCACAACCAGATTTTTGCCTCCCACACTTGTTGACTTTGCCATCTATCAACCATAGTGTGAAAATACACACCAAAAGGTGACACCACAGAAGTCATTAACAGTATGTCACTGGTCAAAGCTGAAGAGTAGTATGAAATACTCCTCTTGACTCATCACACCTTACATATCACTTCCAATCTGTTTTTGTAAGTTCTTAGTTATAACAGATTATGCAGATCTACATTTAAACCAATAGGACAAAGGTGTCAATATATCAATAGGACAAAGGTGTCAAGAAATAGAATCGCTAGCACACTTTCACCCAACCAGGCCCTACTGGCATAATATTCACGAGCCAATTTTGATAAATTCAGGTTTGGAGGCTCAAAGATGAGTACCCGCTCATAGTCTGTAGGCTACTAAGTTGGTGTAAAAAGTAGGATCCATCATTCAGCTCTTTTATAAAAACAATGAAAAACAAACCCTTTCCATGCTGTGCTTCATAACTTTGTACAGGGAAACAGTACACTCAGCGTGTGCACAGTAACTCTTCAGCCCTAGTATTAAGTACAAATAATAGTGAAAAGCAGTTGGCATTGCAATTAGTTTTTCTTACCTTCACTTAAAGACTAACCATTCCATTGGAAAAAGAAAGATTAAATTTGACAAACTTCAAAGTTCTGGGGGTGTATGTAGACAATTGAACCTCAACTTGATTTTTTTGCTGAAATGTTTACGTATCTAGTAGTAATCTTAGGTGCAAAGAAGAATGTCCATGCATCTCTAGTTTCTAATACTAACATCTCCCTAATGAACAGAATTTCAATAGATGTAAATGGGAGAAGCTCATGAAAATTTTTTATGGGAACAGCGCCATGTTAGGCAATATAAGGCTTTCAAATATGATGAAAACTGGTACACTGAACTCATTTTCCAGGTATCATATAAATTTAAACGTGTTGAGATAAAAATGTATGTCTCCTGCTGAATCACAATCCCTTTCATGGTCCAGCAGGAAAGGTTCTGTCTGTGCCCCTTTCTCCAATGTTATATGTATAGTGCATGTCCCTTGTTACAAAGTCAATGCACAGTTGAATAAACTTGACAATAAGTGGTTTGATAAAGTGTATCTCTCACCTTTAAGTGAACTTGTTTTGTTTTTGGATCAAGATGTCAAGGAAAACAAAAGTTGTATGCAAGGTACAAGAGTTTTAAAAATGCAATTTCCTTCTTTATATTTGAATTTATTTATGAAACCTGTTTTTTGTAGAATTTTTTATGTCTATATATTCAGTATCTGTATAAAGAGTTGTTAATGTCAGTCATTACTGCTCGCATCTTTTCTTTTGTCTCATTGAAGTTTTCTTTTTCATTCACAGTAACGGAATAAGGGTATATCACTAGATTTATGCACCCAAGGTGTCTCTTGTAATTCTTTGCACTGCAAAGACATTTAACAGTGAAATAAAACATACACATCAAGAAAAATTATTGATAACTGTTTTCAGCTCTGATTTGTTTACAGTCCCGACCTACAGGTCAACAACAAAGATTTTCAGAACCTTTTTTCAAGGTATACACATGGTTTTTATACCGTTCCCTAGTGTTGAATGTGGATGTGGTACTTTTATTTTTTTCCAATGAATAAAGTGAATTAGGATACTCTTCTTTGCAAGATATGTGCTAATTTAAGGGAAAAAAAAAAAAAAAAAAAAAAAAAAAAAAAAAAAAAAAAACCCTGAGATTTAACTGTCTACATACAAACCCAGGCTTTTGCAATTTGTCAAGTTTGACCTCTTTTTTTTTTGTTTTGTTTTGGAATTGTCTTTAAGAGATGGTAAGAAATACTAATTTCAATGCCAACTGTTTTTGATTGTTATTTATACTTAATACTAGGGCAAAAAATTTGCAGTGCACAAGCTGAGTCTGTACTGTTTTCATGTGCAAAGTTATGACTTCTTTTTATTTCTCTTAAAAAACAAAAAGAAACACAAATTTAATACACAGCATGGAAAATGTGTGTTTGTCAACATTTTTAATAGAAAAGCTGAATGATGGATCCTACTTTTTATATCAACTTAGTAGCCTACGTACTAGATGTAGCTATAAGACAGTAAGGTCTGTATATTAACTCATTACTGAATAAAAGTTCTCTGAAAGTAGGAAAATTGGTGCCTCACTAATGAGCAGCTACACATCGTTGAGCCTTCAAATCTGAATTTATCAATTGTGGTTGATGTGAGGATGATGCTGTAATTGCAGTTTTACTATTAAGATATGTATGTCTCCATGTACCAAATATGACTAAGTTCTGAAGTGGTCACTTTATTACCCCAGTGGGATTACGTGGAACGACCTGTACTCACACACCTTGTACAAGTCTCTTCAGGTAATATGGGATTCTTATACTCACAAATCAATATATTTACTTAATAATGATATTTGTAGTTAATAATAAGAGTGATTTGGGATCAACTGTGAAATTTGCATCCACGATTCCATAAGAGGAAAAGAAATGTCTATATAGACTATGCAGTCCATGTCTATGGTTCAAAACAAAATTTTATATTCTGGTGCAAAAGTGTATAAGAAGCTGTCAGTAGGCAACAGTCACTAAATTGGAAATGTTTATGTATTCAAAAACAACAGCACTCCACCTATAATTTATCAGAATATTCTGATATGGGTATGCAAATTCTGATTAACACTAACTTATACATATACATTTCACTAGCAGGTATATTCCTCTATCATCATTAAGGCAGGAAATGCTAGACAAAAACAGCAACTGAGGAAAAAAATGCCTTTTTTATAAATAATTGGTTTCAACAAATTAGGATTAATTCACTCAACTATCAGTTTAGGTTGATTAGCACAACTCATAATTTGTTGCAAGTGTACATTATAGAAGAAGGCTGTCTGTTTTTATGGTGTCTTCTGACCATGAGTGAATGATTATATGTTTTCATACTTGCATTGTTTGCTGTTCCACTGTTATTTCTACATGCAAACTTGCCAGTTTCTAACATGTTACATTTGTCATTCGCTACAAATTATGAACAACACACACAAAAATTGAAGATAAATTAGAACCCCGAGTCAATCATTTTATCATTACAGCCTGTACTCTTACGAAGTATTTTGTGTTTTTCTAGATATAAAGCTAGCTGTTGTTATTTTATGATTGTAATGTAATACTCACCTGGCAACAGAGATTGAACATAGACCTATACTGCAACGCGATCACTTGATCATAATAGTTTGGTAAGGGAGACTTTTTAGTAAAGCTGAACTATGGAACTGCAGTATTAAACTAATACAGGAATGTAACAGACATATTAGTTTGAAATCCTGGATTTCTGTTCTACGAATAATCTCATTCTAATATGACTGTATAACTTCCGTTTGTACATAAAAAGATTTGTTTATATCGTATCTTGTAGATACACAGACGCGGAAATTAAATGTCAACATGTTATAAACTTACCCTGTTCGTCGTCTGTGGATATCCCTGCTTGCTCTCTGGAACAGGTATTCCCCTATTCTATCCAGCTTTTCAGGTGACGACAGAGAGTAAAATGTTAATTTCTCCATGTTGTTTTTCACTAGTCCATCCTTCAAGTTGATTCGAACAAAACAGGAAAAATTAATATCTTATCGCGTCTTATCTCATATTTTAGTCAGTAAGTGACACGAGAAACAAAATGTTTAGCTACCTGTGGAAGAGCTGGAAAAATATTGTCTACTAATCTCTTGTACCGTGGCCTCAAAGCAGAGCAACACACGCAACAACCTGAAAAACATTCAGAATAAAGCCGATAACGCTGATTATAGTAATAGAAGTAAAAGCCGGGTGTGAGTATTGCCTAAAGTAATGCAGGCAATCTATAAACACTTGGACTTATATAGTTAATGCGATATTAACAATTATACGTCAGAACTCTGCTTCTCAATTCAATGAAACACTGAATAACCATTATACTAAGGGTTTACAGGTTCATCTTATTTATCCCTTGCGACCGGGATGTACAAATCGTTTTCAAGTTAACGCTTATCTCACGTATTAAAGATTAGTACCCCAATTCATTATTATTTTCTCTTCCTAATATACGGACAGAACAAAGTATTAGACACTTCACTACACAACAATAACAACTACAAACTGTCAACAGGTAACAGCTGATCTGCGGCAGTACTACCAACATGAAATATTCTAAGATTAAGAAACAATGCACAATGCGATATAATATATTTTTAAACTATTCTTGACTTTTCCGAAAATAACAAAAAAATTAAACTAACATCCTGGATCCGTGCACTTCTGTATCACTGAGTCTACCACATCCGGTAACTCAGTATCGAAACAACACTTCATCAGACTCATTTCTTCCAGTTGTTTACGGCTTCGAAATAGCTACCGGTACGTACACAAGAAGAAGACGGACTCCTGTAAAATTTTCTACTGCTGAAAAATTTTTGAATTTCAATAACTGCATTACACCAGTTTATTGTGACCTAATTTTCACGAAGTAATTAGGAGATAACTAGTTAACACTTCACAGCCTATATAATCTCGTAATTATTGCACTTTTCAGGTACTACAGTATTTACTAATCGCCCGGTGGAAGAAGCAAAAGACGGAGACCGTCCCTTGCTTCTCCGCCGTAGCCTGTAACACTACTGGGGCTTCGGTACTCCGAGATCGGGGTGCTACTACTCATGTCACAAACATCGAGAGTTAACGATGACCAATCTTAATACTGTTTGTAGAAATAATAACTAAATTTTTAATATGTAGCTGTTATAGGCATAGTAGAACAAATGCTCTTCTACCACTGGTTTTGCCACAAATACTGGAAACCTTAGTTTCCAAAAGCAGTGTGGTCTGCGCGCGCTTCTACTGCGCAAAATCGATTGGACTATAAATACAGAACAATCCAGACTCTGCGAAGGAAAACATCGTCGCGTGTGAGTTTTAAGGTATTCCGAAGTTGCTTCGTACACGTAACACGAATTTGTCAAAAGCATTTTCAATCAAACATGTTTTAAGAACCGCTACTGGACGAAGGATCTGTGAATAGAGAATTGCTTTCTACATACCGCTCACGTAGGAACAACGAAGGAAAGATAGACGAATTACAGAGCACGCAGATGCATTTATGCAACATTCTTCCCGCGCTCTATTCGCGAATGGAATGGGAAGAAAACCTGCTCTCAAATTTTGTCGGCGACATTGATTAATAGTGTGCCTCCGGGTGTCGGTTGTAGAAATATTGTGCAGTAAATAGAAACAACACCTCAGTAGGATACCCAGAAGCACACTATTAATAAAACCTAATATGTTGTACAATGGGAAGTAGTTTGCAGAGTATATATGTAGATGCAGAAGAAATTATAGAACGAGTTATGGTAGCAGTTAGCAACCGACAAAGGTGTAAGGACAATCAAATGAAAGACAGATGGAGATAAGTAACTAAACTGTTTATTACTGCAAAAGTAATCGTCACGACTGTTAGTACATTTTATCTTACTGTGATTCGGGACGGTCAATTCCTTTACGGAAAAGTGTTCGCGCTTGCCTACGGAACAATGATTTTATCCAGGCGTCTCTTCGTCCGCAGTAAATCAACGGCCACGAACGTCTTTCTTCTCGACTCCAAAAACATGGAAATCGCATGGGGAGAGGTCAGGACTTTACGAAGGATGTGTAAGGACTTCTCAGCGAAACTTCTGCACTGTAGTCGAAACAACCCTGGCAACACGTGGACCCGCAAGCATTTTTCTATGAAGGCATTGAAGGCCTTGTCTCATAGTGCGATAAATTTATCAAGTTACGTCGATTACTTTTGAAATAATAAACAGTTTGCTTATGTTTTCCACCTGTCTCGTTTTTATTTGAGTGTCCCTTTCATGTCTAGCACTGTTTTGATCATTACCTCGAGAAAATGTGTCGCGTGTGAGTTTTAAGGCATTCAGAAGTAGCTTTGTGTATGCAACAGATAATTATAAGAAAGAGTTTCAGTCAAAAACGTTTTAATAATCAGTATTAAACGAGGGATCTAGGAATATACTGCAGCATACGTAGGCTGCATTCCAGTAACACTTGATTTTATGGCGTTTTGTACATGATAAGACATGGACAGACCAACGGTAGTTAAATATTTAAAGTAAATAAATACCTCCACTTCTTTTAAAAAGGTTTCTGGTAGATTCTTAACCTCTCATATGTGATTCTTGAGCGTTTTCTTTTAGTTTAACTGTTTAATACACTTATCCATTGCGATTTACAAAACCTTGCAGTCTGCCGAACAGATGACGTTACACACTCTTCAACTGTGAGACATGAAAGCCGATCTGATTCTTTCGGTATCGATACGAATACTGGGCGATTCATGATTTTCGGAAAGCGTGCGCTAAACGACCTCTATACACTACGAACGCTAAACAGATCAAACAGAAACAGATGAACGAAAAGACAGATTCAGATCAACATGCACAAATTGTGGAAACTGCGTATAAGCACCATCATTACATTAATTAAAAATTATGATAGCAGAGTTTATGATATACTAACAATAAATTATTCCATTACTAATGTAAACTTGAATCTACGCACTCATTATATGACATGTTCAGCATCCTCGTATAACATATCGTCTTTTCTTTGTTCTTCCCAAAGTTCTTCCATCCTTTGTTCAAAACATATGTCATCCGAATATTTTTTTTTAACTTTATTTCTTTTGATTCGCGCTCCACAATTTTCCACATTTACAGATATATTTTGCGAGGCATCGTAACTATGTACGTGGTAGAGGGTATTTGAGGTGTCACTAGCGTTTCCTATCTTTCTTTTGCATTCGAGAATGGTGTACCAAAAGAACGACTGTTTTGAAAAGCCTGCGCATGAGCTCCAATATCTCTGATTAATTCTCCTTGGTCCTTGCACGATATTTACGTTAGTGGGAGAAGTATGTTTTGGAACGTGCGCTTGGTTTCAGATCCAAATATCGTCGTGATGCACAGCTACCCTACTGCGGTGTTTGCCACTGGACGGTCTCAGTGACGCTCTCACTCTCATTAAACGTATCCATGGCGAAATGTGCTGCTCTTCTTTGAATTGTCTCTACGTTCTTTGATAACCATTACCTAATAAGGGTCGCAGACCAACGAGCAATCCTCGACACTAGTTCGAAAGAGATTTTGTAAACTACCTTTTCCCACGGTTAATTACATTTCCTTTGAATTCTGCCGTCTGCGACTGTACCTAGCGGTTTTATGGTGCTCAGTTGCTCTTCTAAACGGTGTGCGGACATTTGCCACGATGTTACCTGCTCTGAAGGGTTTGGTCCCTTGTCTCCCCCTCCTCCTCCTCCACCTTTCCGCTGGTTTACTTAACATAGGACCAGAATCTCTTTGGATTTTCCGCCACATTTCTAGAGACAGTTTCGTTGTAGAAACTATTAAATGCATCTCGCATTGAAATCCCCACCAAATTTCGAGCCCCAGTAAAACTTCGCCAATATTGGAAATTTTGCGTTCGTCTAAATTATACTTGCCTTTTTCGGTGCCCCTGCAGTAGCTTTCTGTAGTGTGCTGTCTACCATGGGGGATCAGTTCCATCTCTTACTAATTTATTTGGTATGAATCTCTTGAGTGCTGTTGATACTATTTCTTTGAAATTAAGCCACATATGGTCTTCACTTACATAGTTTGGAAGGATTGGAGGCTGTCTCTTAGAAAGACGTCAACCGAATTTTTAGTTGCTTAAAAATAGGTATATTTTGCTTTTAGTTTTGGTGAATTTCTTTGTTACGGAATTGAGCCTCGCTACGACAGTGTGTTCACTAATCCCTGTATCCGTCGTGATGCTCAGGATTATTTATGGCTAAGAGGTCAAGTGTGTTTTCGTACACATTTACAACTTGAATGGCCTCATGAAGTAATTGTTCAAAATAATTTAAAAAAAAGCATCTAGAACAATTTCGGAAGTCGTTTTCTATCTACAATAGGGTCTGAAAATGTATTTTGTCAACATACGGAAGGAAGATTGAAGTCACTGCCAACTATAATTGTATGAGTAGGGTACCTATTTGTGATGAGACTCAAGTTTTCTTTGAAGTGTTCAGCAACTGTTTCATCTGAGACCGGGGGTCGGTAAAAGGAGCCAGTTATTAATTTATTCCGGTTGTCGAATATAGCCTCTACCCATACTAAGTCACAGGCACTATCTGCTTCAATGTCGCTTGTGAGCTGGAACACACATTACATTATTTTTTCTTAAGTTGTGCTTCTTGTTTCTGTTGTAGTGCAGATCATTACAATTACGGCTTTTCCCTCCAAAACTTAGGATGCTTTCTCTTTGACCCTGTAAATACCACAGCTAAACAATGTAGAACAACAACGTACGTTACAAGCATAGCATTAGCATTCTGTATCACTTCATTTTCTTATTTTTAACATTGTACGTCGACTTTAGATGACGTGTCAGTCATATATGTTCTTATCTCTATTTAGTGAACGTATTTTCAGTCATGTTTTGAACATTGTCCCACTACACTTTATTAACTAATGTTTCGCCGCAAGGGATATCGCATTTTAGAGTGTAAATTAATATGGAGTATGTCGTTCTTCTTTTCAAACATTCACATATCCATTTCTTCTTTTCTTATTGACTTTAGGCATGTAGTTATAGTAATTAAAGTAGGCACAAATGCAGCGGTCAAAAGAAGCTCTGTATTTGGCCAAGATGTCGAAGAAGAAGGTCCCCTTACGTACTGGTTGTATCGAGTACGATTTGGAGACGGCGGTTTGAAAGCGGACGGAAGAAGTACGAGGAAGGGCGTCCCTTACCTGAGGAATCGCTCGCTACTCAAGCTACCTGGCGAAGGGGCAAGTGTGGCAAATGTCCGGCGTGGCTAATGTCGGGCATTCCTTCTAAACAGCACGCCATGCGAGCAAACCAGTTGCATCTTCACGTGAGGTTTCTTGTACTTTAGGCACTTGGGCTATACACGGCTCTGTTTAAAGAGAATAGCTCGATGTAGTGGTAGGGTAGAGCCACGCACGTCTCCTTTCATGCCCCGCAGCTAATTTGCTGCAGATAAGAACCTGAAGCTGTGATCCTGCAGTCAAATAGTTTATTCATTGGCTAGATTTGCTGCGAGTTAATAAAGTACGCAAAAGTGCAAAATAAAAGTTAAATAAATAGGTTAACAAGAAGGAATCTTTTGTAACGTCTACAGTTGATGTAGACGACAGAAAATCATGTTGAATAATGTTTGTTCAAAAAAGAACATCTCAAATAAACCGGAAGTGGACATTAAGTGAAAATACAGAGAGAAAATACCCGTATCAAATGCAGTAAAGTTACGTTGAGAGTGTTTACAAACGTAAAAGTGCCCAGGATCGCTCTCTTGAGCTCCTCACTCGGAAAAACGTCCCTAACTTCTTGACTCTTGCAGTGTTCCGCTATTGTCTGCTCTTCCATTGACTGAAGGCCGTTACCACCAAAAATGCAACGTTCTTAAGTTCTACATATGTGATTTGACTCATCTTGACCACTTCCCGGACTAAACTAATATATTATACAATAATTAAACATAGAAAGGTTATAAACATTTGGGTCACACTCAGACCATACTCAATAAACATAAAGAAACGTTTGGTCATAAATAAATAAGCTATATTCTTGCTCATAAGTGACACCAGATCGTCGTTAAATATTGTTTAAACATCTATATAGGCGAGTTTGTCATAAGCATCTTTTGGCATTCTTTTGCAAAGGTAGCGTCAGCTAACTCACGCAACTGACCACTTCTTAAATTATCATGATTTTTATTATCAATTGTAATTAATATTTAAATAAAGTGACTGCCAAAATAGTAAATTGTTCATTAAACAAATACACAAGTGATAAAATTTGAGGAATTTATGCAGTGTAATTGTGGAGGATATGATGTTCTGACAAATATTTAGGTATTGAAAATTATAAAAAACATTATAAATTAAGAAATAAAATAGATACAGATTCATAGTTTTCAGAGATGATACTTAAAGTGCAATACTATCATCTGAGGTATCGTATGTTGAAATCGTATGAAGTGTTTAAATGTTGTTAATTCAGAGGTTCGTTGTCAGAATGTTTATTCATTATGAAATATTAATTTCTGTAGTTTTAAAGCTACTGAAATTTTGTTGAAACATAGGATATGCTTCAATTTTTCCAGATCGTAGAGTTATTCAGATTTGGTTTCATACTTGACTGTGAATTATTATAGATTCTTGAAGAGATGTAAGAAGCTATATTTCAGTTTGTCTGACAGTCTGCCATTTCTTGGGCATTGTTTGTCCTCTTACGCCGTGCACACACACGCATCTATTGTTTCGCTACAGCTTGTGGTTTGCCGTAATGACATCGTGAGCTACAGTTCACGCTGGACATCACAAATTCTACGTTGTTGCACAGCTTTCAACATGGTGTCAATTGAAATGATATGGGCGGGTATGAATGGCGGATATGGCGTTAGAGCTGTGACAAGAGTTAAATACAATGAAGGCGAAATCCAAATGTTGGACCTGAAAGTAGGTCTCGTACAGGCAAAAAATCGAGGGAAACAAACACATTTATAAAAGAAATGACACTCAGAGACAAAAATGCTGTCTGCAGTAGCAAACTAACCAACTGGTATGTTAGTATCATCGTCAGACACGCCATTCTCCCAAGATTTTAGAATCTTATAAATACGTTGATACAGGCATTTCCAGTATTTCATTTTTAATTTAACATATTCTGTAACTGTTTCCTGCGTATAATTCACAATTTATACAATGGTTGGTCTCACAAATTACGCAGTTTATACAACTAGCTTTTTTGGTTAAATACACTCCTGGAAACTGAAATAAGAACACCGTGAATTCATTGTCCCAGGAAGGGGAAACTTTATTGACACATTCCTGGGGTCAGATACATCACATGATCACACTGACAGAACCACAGGCACATAGACACAGGCAACAGAGCATGTACAATGTCGGCACTAGTACAGTGTATATCCACCTTTCGCAGCAATGCAGGCTGCTATTCTCCCATGGAGACGATCGTAGAGATGCTGGATGTAGTCCTGTGGAACGGCTTGCCATGCCATTTCCACCTGGCGCCTCAGTTGGACCAGCGTTCGTGCTGGACGTGCAGACCGCCTGAGACGACGCTTCATCCAGTCCCAAACATGCTCAATAAGGGACAGATCCGGAGATCTTGCTGGCCAGGGTAGTTGACTTACACCTTCTAGAGCACGTTGGGTGGCACGGGATACATGCGGACGTGCATTGTCCTGTTGGAACAGCAAGTTCCCTTGCCGGTCTAGGAATGGTAGAACGATGGGTTCGATGACGGTTTGGATGTACCGTGCACTATTCAGTGTCCCCTCGACGATCACCAGAGGTGTACGGCCAGTGTAGGAGATCGCTCCCCACACAATGATGCCGGGTGTTGGCCCTGTGTGCCTCGGTCGTATGCAGTCCTGATTGTGGCGCTCACCTGCACGGCGCCAAACACGCATACGACCATTTTTGGCACCAAGGCAGAAGCGACTCTCATCGCTGAAGACGACGCGTCTCCATTCGTCCCTCCATTCACGCCTGTCGCGACACCACTGGATGCGGCTGCACGATGTTGGGGCGTGAGCGCAAGACGGCCTAACGGTGTGCGGGACCGTAGCCCAGCTTCATGGAGACGGTTGCGAATGGTCCTCGCCGATACCCCAGGAGCAACAGTGTCCCTAATTTGCTGGGAAGTGGCGGTGGGGTCCCCTACGGCACTGCGTAGGATCCTACGGTCTTGGCGTGCATCCGTGCGTCGCTGCGGTCCGGTCCCAGGTCGACAGGCACGTGCACCTTCCGCCGACCACTGGCGACAACATCGATGTACTGTGGAGACCTCACGCCCCACGTGTTGAGCAATTCGGCGGTACGTCCACCCGACCTCCCGCATGCCCACTATACGCCCTCGCTCAAAGTCCGTCAACTGCACATACGGTTCACGTCCACGCTGTCGCGGCATGCTACCAGTGTTAAAGACTGCGATGGAGCTCCGTATGCCACGGCAAACTGGCTGACACGGACGGCGGCGGTGCACAAATGCTGCGCAGCTAGCACCATTCGACGGCCAACACCGCGGTTCCTGGTGTGTCCGCTGTGCCGTGCGTGTGATCATTCCTTGTACAGCCCTCTTGCAGTGTCCGGAGCAAGTATGGTGGGTCTGACACACCGGTGTCGATGTGTTCTTTTTTCTATTTCCAGGAGTGTATATTAAGTTTCTTTATTCTTTCAAAAATCATTTAAGACTCTGGGGTACGTCATTGGTTTGCGAATATTGGACACACACACACACACACACACACACACACACACACACACACACACACACACACACACTACTGCAGAAAATCAAACATAGGTTGCTGTTCTTGTAGTTCTAGAAGCTGCAGAAATGTCCCTGCCGACTACTGTTGTCAATTTTTTCAGAAATAAAGTAAAGAAAAAACAACAACATTGAAAACGATTGGCTTATAGGAGCAATTACACTACGATAACTGCGACACTCATGCATCCCAATACCACCAACAGGGAGCAGTGGTGGTAGGGAGGTGAAGCAACGAAGTACAACCAAGCTAAACATTTTGTGCCGTGACAAAAGTTTCGTCTCTGAAGTTGCGCCACAAAAACTGGGAGTTCACACATTCAGCTGCAGTATGCCACTAGCTGTGGCGACACTTTTGTTGCGTGTATGAAGCCGGCCTTATGCGTCAAAATTCCCTGTACAGGGATTTACCCATTTCCAGTTATACGCTCCTTGTCTCTGCACTTAAGCCTGTCTGGAATGGCCGTGTTCTGTCCTCGTACCGCCGACTGGCACCCAGCCAAGCAAGCCCTAGGTGGACAAATAACTCTCCCACATACTCGTAATGTTACATGATGCCAGCTATGTTTGTTACAATTGAATCGCTGATTGCAAAAACCTCCTGAGACCACTTTTGGTGAAAACTGAGCTAAAGGCAAAAATGCATACTCTGCACATAGCTTCACAAGACTGTGCACGAAAACAGCCGAAGTCATGGTTTGTTGCAGTTCAAACAGAGGCAGGAAGTCTGAGTTTAGTGCAGAGACGTCCGAAGTCCAGGACTTCGATTATTTTTCTTCTCAACTGTTGGCACTACAGCAAAGTGCGGTACAACTGTACGGATGAAATTGGCGTTGTTGATTTTAGTATTCTTATGAAAATAAACGAAATGGCGTGTACCAGCAGTTATGAGGAGAAAAGGGTGAAACATTCTTTCGAATATCAAAGAAATTTTATGAAGAAAGCTAAAATTTGTGGAGAGGAACGTGAATTACAATGGCAAAGCAATTCCGAAAAAGGTGACAGAAGAAGACTGGAAGTGTCGAAGAAGCTGTTTTAGTGTTACTGCGGAAGACAACAGAACCCAAGGATTAGCACAATTTTTGAACATGGAGTACCAGAATGACCAGAACCTTTTCCTGCAAGGACTGTTCGCAGCTAGTGATGTTAAAAGACACCACCCAAGAAGTGAGAAGGGGTGCAGTCGTGAAAAATCTTTTAGCTACATCTACATCCACATTTATACTTCACAAGCCACCAAACGTTGTGTGGCGGAGGACACTTTACTTGCCACTGTCATTATCTCCCTTTCCTGTTCCAGTCGCGTATGGTTCGCGGGAAGAACGACTGTCTGAAAGCCTCCGTGCGCGCTCGAATCTCTCTAATTTTACATCCGTGATCTCCTCGGGAGGTATAAGTAGGGGGAAGCAATATATTCGATACCTCATCCAGAAACGCACCCCTCGAAACCTGGACAGCAAGCTACACCGCGATGCAGAGCGCCTCTCTTGCAGAGTCTGCCACTTGATTCTGCTAAACATCTCCGTAACGCTATCACGCTTACCAAATAACCCTGTAACGAAACGCGCCGCTCTTTTTTGGATCTTCTCTATCTCCTCTGTCAACCCGGCCTGGTACGGATCCCACACTGATGAGCAATACTCAAGTATAGGTCGAACGAGTGTTTTGTAGGCCACCTCCTTTGTTGATGGACTTCATTTTCTAGGAACTCTCCCAATGAATCTCAACCTGGCACCCGCCTTACCAACAATTGATTTTATATGATCATTCCACTTCAAATCGTTCCATATGCATACTCCCAGAAATAACTGCTACCAGTGTTTGTTCCGCTATCATATAATCAAACAATAAAGGATCCTTCTTTCTATGTATTCGCAATACATTACATTTGTCTATGTTAAGGGTCAGTTACCACTCCCTGCACCAAGTGCCTATCCGCTGCAGATCTTCCTGCATTTAGTTGCAATTTTCTAATACTGCAACTTCTCTGTATACTACAGCATCATCTACATCTACATCCATACTCCGCAAGCCACCTGACGGTGTGTGGCGGAGGGTACCCTGAGTACCTCTATCGGTTCTCCCTTCTATTCCAGTCTCGTATTGTTCGTGGAAAGAAGGATTGTCGGTATGATTCTGTGTGGGCTCTAATCTCTCTTTGATTTTATCCTCATGGTCTCTTCGCGGGATATACGTAGGAGGGAGCAATATACTGCTTGACTCTTCGGTGAAGGTATGTTCTTGAAACTTTAACAAAAGCCCGTACCGAGCTACTGAGCGTCTTTCCTGCAGAGTCTTCCACTGGAGTTTATCTATCATCTCCGTAACGCTTTCGCGATTACTAAATGATCCTGTAACGAAGCGCGCTGCTCTCCGTTGGATCTTCTCTATCTCTTCTATCAACCCTTTCTGGTACGGATCCCACACTGCTGAGCAGTATTTAAGCAGTGGGCGAACAAGCGTACTGTAACCTACTTCCTTTGTTTTCGGATTGCATTTCCTTAGGATTCTTCCAATGAATCTCAGTCTGGCATCTGCTTTACCGACGATCAACTTTATATGATCATTCCACTTTAAATCACTCCTAATGCCTACTCCCAGATAATTTATGGAATTAACTGCTTCCAGTTGCTTACCAACTATTTTGTAGCTAAATGATAAGGGATCTATCTTTCTATCATCATCCGCGAAAAGCCGCATGGAACTTCCGACACTATCTACTAGGTCATTTAAATATATATTGTGAAAAGAAATGGTTTTATAACACTCCTCTGTGGCACGCCAGAGGTTACTTTAACATCTGTGGACGTCTCTCCATTGAGAACAACATGCTGTGTTCTGTTTGCTAAAAACTCTTCAATCCAGCCACACAGCTGGTCTGATATTCCGTAGGCTTTTACTTTGTTTATTAAACGACAGTGCGGAACTGTATCGATCGCCTTCCGGAAATCAAGGAAAATGGCATCTACCTGGGAGCCTGTATCCAATATTTTCTGGTCTCATGAACAAATAAAGCGAGTTGGGTCTCACACGATGGCTGTTTCCGGAATCCATGTTGATACCTACAGAGTAGATTTTGGGTTTCCAGAAGTGACATGATACGCGATCAAAAAGCATGTTCTAAAATTCTACAACAGATCGATGTCAGAGGTATAGGTCTATAGTTTTGCGCATCTGCTCGACGACCCTTCTTGATGACTGGGACTACCTGTGCTCTTTTCCAATCGTTTGGAACTTTCTGTTCCTCTAGAGACTTGCAGTACACGGCGGTTAGAGGGGGGGCAAGCTCTTTTGCGTACTCTGTGTAAAGTCGAACTGGTATCCCGTCAGATCCAGTGTACTTTCCTTTGTTGAGTGATTTCAGTTACTTTTCTATTCCTTGGACACTTATTTCGATGTCAGCCACTTTTTCGTTTGTGCGAGGATTTAGAGAAGGAACTGCAGTGCGGTCTTCCTCTGTGAAACAGCTTTGGAAAAAGGTGTTTAGTATTTCAGCTTTACGCGTGTCATCCTCTGTTTCAATGCCATCATCATCCCAGAGTGTTTGGATATGCTGTTTCGAGCCATTTAACTGATTTAACGTAAGACCAGGACTTACTAGTGTGTCCTCGTTGGAGACAAACGATATGAGGTATGTAGAAAAGCTTTTTTTAGATATTTAGGCAGTAACTGATGCGAGAGTTAAAAGAATTTGCAAACTGCTGCGTAGTGGGCAGTCACCGAAAGACGGAATAGGGAAATGCTAGAGTTCAAAATTAGTTCAAATGGCTCTGAGCGCTATGGAGCTTAACGCCTGAGGTCATCAGTCCCCTAGAACTTGGAACTATGTAAACCTAACTAACCTAAGGACATCACACACATCCATGCCCGAGGCAGAGTGTCAATTAGCGGAAACATTCAAATATGTCGTATCACAACTCTGCCAAAAAAAAAAAAAAAAAAAAAAAAAACGTAAGAACAATGTACTGTATTCTAAATAAAAATAGTTAGTTTTTTGTATTTTTTGAAATTTCTTTTATCATCAAATGCATTGGTTGCAAAAACAACCTAAATCCACAGCATAAAAAGTTTTGGCAATGCAAACGGGTTAGCATGCAGGTGTGAGATGTTGACAATAAACCTGTTGAGTGCTATTTAATCTTCAACTTAAGTTTCACCTTATTCTAATAATTTGTATAGTACTTATATTGTTTTTCTCACTTTCCTTAAAAGTAGGTGAATGTGACTTAGGTTCAGCGATTCAATTAATATCGGGTATGTTTCACATCAAGCTGCTCCAAATGTATATGTCTAGATCTTTTATGGTTGTTACTGTTCTCAGTAACTGATCGTCAGTCGTGTATTCGAAAAACGACGATGAGTCTTTTCGGCTTTTTCTGCACTACGTATATTTGTTTATGCTGTGAGTCGATCCACTGCAGATCTGCCTGAACTATGCTACCTCCAATTCTGGTATTAAGACTTCTGCAGCGTATCACCATTGAAGGAAGCAAGCGGAGAACCACAACGACAATGCTCGATCAGTCCACGGGTATACTGCCGGTTCATAGTGTCCAACGGGCACAATATTTCGGCACTCAGAGATGTCGCCATCGTCAGGTGTGCTGACGAACTGAGCTCCTGAGGGTTCCGTCCACCTTCTTAAGGCTAACTTATAGCTATATTGCGCATTATTTACTTTTTAAGCATTGCCTGCTTCTTATGGGGTTAGCGTGTGGGGTCTGTGCTTCTTTATTTTTATGTGTATCTGGTGTGTGTGTGGGACGGGGGTTGAACTTCATTGCTTTTTGCGTTCCGGAGTTTTGTTTTGTCGTCAATAGTTAGTTTCTTCCGAGCCTTCCATGGTTGCAATTGTTCGTCTTGTTGCTACGTCATTTTATCTGCCCAGTAGTGCGATTGGTCTTTTGTATCGATCTCGTGGGTTCTGTGGTGCTCCTAGTGTTCGTATGAGTGGGTTGTCGGCTTCTTGCGTCTTGTTGTAGAATCATCTTGCTTGTTCTTGATGTCTCTGCATTACTTCAAGTTCTTCTGCTGCGTCCTGGAGGTAACGGTGTGGAAACTGCGATTGTACGTGAAAAATGCGTCGTAGAATCTTGTTCTGGAGAGACTGAAGTCGTTGGATGTGCGTCCTTGCTGCACATCTCCAGACTTCGCAGGCGTAATCCATAAGTGGCCTGATGTACATTCTGGAGATTAATATTCCGTTTTCTACTGAGAGATCGGAGTCTTCATTAATGTAGGGGTACAAGGCCCCTATCCTCTGGTTTACTTTCGCTCGTACGTCTTCTATATGGAGCTTCCATGTCAGTCGTTTGTCCAAGATGACTCCCAGGTATCTGGCGGAGACGTCCCATGGTAGTTCTACGTCGTAAAGTAGGAGATGGCGTGCAGGAATCGGGTGAATATGACGGCTTGAGTCTTGGTCGGGTTGAAGCTGATGCGCCACTTGGCAGCCCATCGCTCAAGGGCGTTAAGAGAACTCTGAAGGCGAGGCACGATGACTTCTCTCCATCTGCTTCTCGTGAAGATCATTGTGTCGTCGGCGTAGATGGATTTTTCCACCCGCGGTTGCGATGGAATGTCAGAGGTGAAGGTCGAGTACAGGACTGGCCCAAGGACAGATCCTTGCGGCACTCCGGCGTTTATATGGCGAGCTGTTGATATTGAGTTGTCGATCCGGACAGCGAACTTGTGATTCTTCAGGTAGGAGGCTAGTAGTCAGATGTATGGCTTCGGGAATTGCAGTCTGTTGAGCTTCCAGATGAGGCCTTTGTGCCAGACAGTGTCAAAGGCTTTAGTGACGTCCAGCAGTACGGCGCCGCAGAATTCCTTCTTGTTAAAGGCTTCAGTGATGTACTCGACGGCTCGAAGTACCTGCTGCGTCGTACTGTGTCCGCTGCGGAATCCAAATTGTTCTTGAGGTAACACTTCATTTCGATTGATGACATTTTGTAGTCTTGGTAGAAGAATGCGTTCGAATATCTTGCTGATTTGTGGCAGGAGACTTATAGGACGATAACTCTGTGGGTGGTGGCGATCCTTTCCCGGTTTAGGTACTGCAACAACGATTGAATGCTTCCATTGTGATGGGTATACGGCGGTGCTAATGATCCAGTTGAATATGGCGGCGAGTCGCACGATCGCTGTCCAGGGCAGTTGCTTCAAGACACGTGCTTGAATGTCGTCTGCGCCGGGTGCTTTGTTCGAAGGTGATGCCCGGATGCCAGTCTGTACTTCTTCTGCGCCGATGGGCGGAATATGGTCGTCTTCTGCGTCCGCGTCTTCTTCGTCGTGTTCTTGAAGTATGGCGTCTGCTTCCCTTTCAATGGTTGCGGATCAGTCCTGTCGCTGAGTGGTTGAAAATTTGCTTCGAATGTGTCTGCCAGCATGTTGGCCTTGTCTTCCGGTCGGTAGGCTGTTCTGTCTTGGTGTTGATGCGGTGGAATTGTCGTCCTGAGAAGAGTGAAGAAACGTATCATGTGCCAGTGCATTCAGTCCGGAGTGAATGCACGGAGTTTTGCGGCCCATTGTTGGTTTCTGTGAGCGACTATGGCAGCTTTGACGTCTCTTCGTAGACGATTAATTAGCTGCTTGAGGTGCGGATCTCGCGTGACACGCCATTCGCGGTCGAGTCGACTCCTGTGTCGTACTGAAGCGAGAATTTCTGGAGGCAGCCCCGGAGTTGGCAGATGTGGCGTCGTCAGCGGTGGCGTGGCACGAGTCAGAGCTTCAGTGATGGAGTCTGTGAATGCTGTGATGGATTCTTATATGATGTCCTTCTCGCCTTGCAACACATCCACAGAGAAGGTGACATGCCCTCGGAATGCGTCCCAGTTTGTGCGTCTGAGGTTGAGGCGACCGGTGTGATGTTCTGGTGCGATGTGTGGGTAGAAGACGACGGGAAGATGGTTGGAATTGAGCGCGTGGATAACTTTTGCTGTCATGAACTGAGGGATGCCTTTCGTAATGGATATGTCAATGATGTCGGGGCGTCCGCGTGATGGATAGCACGTCGGCTCTTCCGGGCCGCAAACATATGCGTTTGCCTCTTCTGTGGCCTGTAGAAGAAGGCGACCGCTAATGTTGGTCGTCAAAGAGTTCCAAGTTGCGTGTTTTGAGTTTAGATCTCCGGCGATGAATATCGTCCGGGCGCGCGGAGCAATTCTCGTGCGTCGTCCAAGTCCAGGAGTTGTCGTGGGCTGCGGTATACTGACGTGAATGTGATGGGTGCGGTTTGCGTCTGCACAGAAACAGCGGCGGCTTCGATGTGGCGGTTGATGGGCGGCTGAACTTCGTGATGAATGATGGAGCGGCGGATGAAAATGGCGGTGTCTCCTCCGTTCGTCGGTCGGTCCGTCCTGTAACATCTGTAGTTTGGTATATTTGAACGTATGCCTGGCTTTAGAAACGTCTCGTTGACCATGCGGATGTTTATATTGAAGTCAATCAGGAATTGCTGCAGTTCTGGAATGTCGTGGGTCAAGTTTTCTGCGTTGTACGTCATAATGTGTAGCTCTTCGATTCGTGGCGCTCTAGGCATTTTGCCGCGTTGTGACTGCTGTGGTTGCCGGCAAGGCTCTGCTAATCGTTGCCTCAATGGTGGCAGCGATTGTGAATGGAAGTTGTGCGAGCGTTCTGCTCACTTCCGCAACGTCGATGCAATTTGCGTGAGGAGAACGTAGACATCAGGCTGTTCTGGCGTAGGTGGCGGCGGTTGTGGTGCTTGAGGTGGCTGCTGTCGATGTATTGTCGGTTGCTGCCTGTCTTTGTGGTGCTGGAGGTGGTGGGCGGAAGGCCCTGCTTCAACGCGTCTGCAGCGGCGAGATCTGCGCGTAGTCGATTTGCACGATGTTGTGGGCCAGCTTCTCTGGTCCGTAATCGGTGCTGGAGGAGGCGGCGGGCGTTGCCGTCGAGCAGGAGGCTTCATTGGTGGCAGGCCACGGAATCTTCGACTGGCTTCCTTGTGTCCAGGGCAGGCGCGGTAGTTGGCAGGGTGTGCCCCGCCGCATAGTCCACACGTTGGCGCGTCTTCTTTCGGTCTCCTGCACCCTCTGCTGTCGTGGTCTGCACCGCATTTTACACAGATAGGCGGCATAGTACAGTAGCGAGCGACGTGATTAAAACCTTGGCATCGGAAGCACTGGACGTGGCCGCGCTAGCGGCACAGGCGTTCAACCTTGATTGAGAGATCGTAGATTCGTGTCAGCTGAAAAATGCTGCGGTGGTCTGGCGTGTCTGGTAATATGACGACCCGATGTCCCGTCATCTGATTGGTTACCGGCATTCTGTGACGTTCTATAAGTGTAGCAATGTATCCAAGCTCTTCAAGTTCTTCTTTCACTTCTGCGTGCGTTACTGACACGGGAATTCCTTTAATCAGTGTCTTCAGCGTCGGTGGTCGGACTGCTGGCGTGGTATACATCGGAATGCCATCTTCTCCGAGTTTTTCCACAACCTTTACGTAATCCTCCGTAGCATTCAGGATCAGTTTTAGTGTTTCCCCGCCCGTCTGCTTGACGGTGAAAGATGCTTTGCAGTGCCCTTTCAGCCATGTGTGTAGCGTCTTGTATGATTCCTTGTAACGTATGATTATCGGCGGAATCTTCCGATGCGCTGCATGGGCTGGCTGTTGTGGCGCAGCCGGTTGGTCGGCTTCCATTGACTCATCTTCTTGTCTGTGTTCTCGTTCATTATGTGCGCGTTGTTGCACCGCTCGTTGCTGCTGTCTGTCGATGAGGTCGACTGTTGCAGCGTTCAATGGCGCCCCCGTCCCTTGTAGAGGCTGGTGTCTGTTTGATATATCCAATTCTCTTGCGACTACAACTGGTTGTAGCTGCGCCTGTTTCTCTCGTGGCGGCAGTTGGAAGTAGGCGCCGCTTGTGATTGCGTGTGCACGTTGGTCGTCGTTCGAGAAGTCACCGTCTCCTCTTCTGTGGTGCTTTCCTTCTCTCAGCGCTTCAGCACGTACCACGTTATCATCGTCATCAGGCAATTCCGGTGTGCAGTCCATATCGGCGTCCGTAGGCAGCTCCGACGCGAGGGTACTAATACTTCCCCTCGCGCCGGGCCGAGTCGTCATCATAGGTAGAGGTCTGCGCGGATGCGGATATCCGCGGCATTTGTTAGTTGGCGGATAAAATCGCGACCGGCGCTGGTATCCGCGTGTCATCTGCGGATAATGAGCAAAGCATCTGTCCAGTACGTTATGTTGCAACGTTAGTTGAAAACTTCAAGTCTGTTGACATTCTTGGAATCTCGCAGGGCCCTGGTAGGGCGGATGTCTGTTATCCCAGCCCCTGGCTACGACCGACGTAGCTCTACCCAAGAGACCTGCGCCTAATCCGTTTCCGCGACCGTGTCTTTCGTGTGGCCTGTGAAGTGCTCTCTGGATGGCAAACCTGCCCACTAACTACCAGACAGGTGCCCGTTGCAATTTTCCGTTCTTTCTTTTACAGAATTTGAATCAGAAGCAAGCAGAAGACGAAAATATTTAATCTGAAGCCTGTGAGTTTTTATTGTAATATTTATAGTAAAGAATTTCCACGACATATTGTTAGTACACTCCTGGAAATGGAAAAAAGAACACATTGACACCGGTGTGCCAGACCCACCATACTTGCTCCGGACACTGCGAGAGGGCTGTACAAGCAATGATCACACGCACGGCACAGCGGACACACCAGGAACCGCGGTGTTGGCCGTCGAATGGCGCTAGCTGCGCAGCATTTGTGCACCGCCGCCGTCAGTGTCAGCCAGTTTGCCGTGGCATACGGAGCTCCATCGCAATCGTTAACACTGGTAGCATGCCGCGACAGCGTGGACGTGAACCGTATGTGCAGCTGACGGACTTTGAGCGAGGGCGTATAGTGGGCATGTGGGAGGCCGGGTGGACGTACCGCCGAATTGCTCAACACGTGGGGCGTGAGGTCTCCACAGTACATCGATGTTGTCGCCTGTGGTCGGCGGAAGGTGCACGTGCCCGTCGACCTGGGACCGGACCGCAGCGACGCACGGATGCACGCCAAGACCGTAGGATCCTACGCACCGCCACTTCCCAGCAAATTAGGGACACTGTTGCTCCTGGGGTATCGGCGAGGACCATTCGCAACCGTCTCCATGAAGCTGGGCTACGGTCCCGCACACCGTTAGGCCGTCTTCCGCTCACGCCCCAACATCGTGCAGCCCGCCTCCAGTAGTGTCGCGACAGGCGTGAATGGAGGGACGAATGGAGACGTGTCGTCTTCAGCGATGAGAGTCGCTTCTGCCTTGGTGCCAATGATGGTCGTATGCGTGTTTGGCGCCGTGCAGGTGAGCGCCACAATCAGGACGGCATACGACCGAGGCACACAGGACCAACACCCGGCATCACAGTGTGGGGAGCGATCTCCTACACTGGCCGTACACCTCTGGTGATCGTCGAGGGGACACTGAATAGTGCACGGTACATCCAAACCGTCATCGAAACCATCGTTCTACAATTCCTAGACCGGCAAGGGAACTTGCTGTTCCAACAGGACAATGCACGTCCGCATGTATCCCGTGCCACCCAACGTGCTCTAGAAGATGTACGTGAACTACCCTGGCCAGCAAGATCTCCGGATCTGTCCCCCATTGAGCATGTTTGGGACTGGATGAAGCGTCGTCTCAGGCGGTCTGCACGTCCAGCACGAACGCTGGTCCAACTGAGGCGCCAGGTGGAAATGGCATGGCAAGCCATTCCACAGGAGTACATCCAGCATCTCTACGATCGTCTCCATGGGAGAATAGCGCCTGCATTGCTGCGAAAGGTGGATATACACTGTACTAGTGACGACATTGTGCATGCTCTGTTGCCTGTGTCTATGTGCCTGTGGTTCTGACAGTGTGATCATTTGATGTATCTGACCCCAGGAATGTGTCAATAAAGTTTCCCCTTCCTGGGACAATGAATTCACGGTGTTCTTATTTCAATTTCCAGGAGTGTATTTCTACTATTCCCAACAAGAACATTTAAGTAGCATTAGGTAAAAGAAGGAAATATTTAACAAGCAATTTGTTTTGTTGTAATTTTCATATTAAAGAGCTCAATTTTAAGTTTTTACTCTTCGCAACAAGAAAATTCAACAGCTTACACGTCAGTATTATTAAAGTAGGTAATGATGATGTCATAAGTGCCTACCTAAATTTTACGTGCACTACAGTAACATTTTCAGCCGCCGAGCATTGTCGCTCTTTGTGAACAGTGAAACAGCCCGGTCGGAGCGGTGGCACGGCGGGCCTTGTAATT
Source organism: Schistocerca gregaria (assembly GCF_023897955.1). Taxonomy (NCBI): domain Eukaryota; kingdom Metazoa; phylum Arthropoda; class Insecta; order Orthoptera; family Acrididae; genus Schistocerca; species Schistocerca gregaria. Next base: position 496,279,781 of record NC_064925.1, on the reverse strand, counting down.
AATTACAAGTGGGACTTCAAACTACGGCTCACGACCACCAACATTTTACTCGGTATTGCTTAACAGGGAACAGTGCCTAACATTTGAAGTTATGTGACAGTGGTTTTTGTATAGACATCTTGAAATCGTTTGCAGTTCCATTAAACTCTGAAAAAAAATATTTTTTGACATTGAAAGTATTAACTGCGAAATCTACTGCAAATTTTGTGTTAGTGATTTAGAGCAATGTTGAGGATGTTTTAAAGCGTGAAAAACTTTGTTTAGTTGAGAGTGAAACAGACATTTCATTTATCGCTAGGTCTTAATTCGATAAATCAGCCAAAAAATAAGGTTCGAGATTTCAATCGTACTTTTAGCTAAAGCTAAATGGACTCCTAATTTCTATAACCACTAATTTTGTTGTCAGTCTTCGGAAGAAAGTTATTTCTTCCAGACAACGTCAATTATTGCTGGTAGTTTAACTTTTTCATAGGTGCGCCAGCGTTTTACAGTGTAAACCTAATACTGTAAATATTTTCACCTGGAAATGAGAGGACTGAACGCGTAAGCTATAATATAATCATCATCTGACATGAATGGCTTCAAAATTTGACACATCCAAGCAGTGAGTACAAAACAAAAAAAAACTGTCGGTAAATGATGCAATGTGCTGGTAACAGTTTAAAACAATCGTCATTTTCAGCTGCCTTGGCACAAGAGCAGCGAAATATAATTGTTCCTATACACGTATTTTCATCATTTAATATATTACATTGAGTTTTATTTTTTTAAATAGCGTTTCCAATCTCACGAGATCCGAGCCACTACTGTGTGTGATCCGGAGCGCCAATGCTTTACTGTTTGGAATGATCTGCTTCAGAGTAGGTATAGAGCATTTCCTGTGATTTAAGAAGTCAAAAGTAGTTAAGTTGGGGCAGAAATGGCACCCTAACAATAACTATGTCATTGTTGTTGTTGTTGTGGTCTTCAGTCCTGAGACTGGTTTGATGCAGCTCTCCATGCTACTCTATCCTGTGCAAGCTTCTGCATCTCCCAGTACTTACTGCAATCCTTCTGAATCTGCTTGGTGTATTCATCTCTTGGTCTCCCTCTACAATTTTTACCCTCCACGCTGCCCTCCAATACTAAATTGGTGATCCCTTGATGCCTCAGAACATGTCCTACCAACCGATCCCTTCTTCTGGTCAAGTTGTGCCACAAACTTCTCATGTCCCCAATACTATTCAATACTTCCTCATTAGTTATGCGATCTACCCATCTAATCTTCAGCATTCTTCTGTAGCACCACATTTCGAAAGCTTCTATTCTCTTTTTGTCCAAACTATTTATCGTCCATGTTTCACTTCCATACATGGCTACAATCCATACAAATACTTTCAGAAAAGACTTCCTGACACTTAAATCTATATTCGACGTTAACACATTTCTCTTCTTCAGAAACGCTTTCCTTGCCATTGCCAGTCTACAGCCGACCGCGGTGGTCTCGCGGTTCTAGGCGCGCAGTCCGGAACCGTGCGACTGCTACGGTCACAGGTTCGAATCCTGCCTCGGGCATGGATGTTTGTGATGTCCTTAGGTTAGTTAGGTTTAAGTAGTTCTAAGTTCTAGGGGACTAATGACCACAGCAGTTGAGTCCCATAGTGCTCAGAGCCATTTGAACCATTTTTTGCCAGTCTACATTTTATATCATCTCTACTTCGACCTTCATCAGTTATTTTGCTCCCCAAATAGCAAAACTCCTTTACTACTTCAAGTGTCTCATTTCCTAATCTAATTCCCTCAGCATCATCCGATTTAATTTGACTACATTCCATGATCCTCGTTTTGCTTTTGTTGATCTTCATCTTATATCCTCCTCTCAAGACACTGTCCATTCCATTCAACTGCTCTTCCAAGTCCTTTGCTGTCTCTGACAGAATTACAATGTCATCGGCGAACCTCAAAGTTTTTATTTCTTCTCCATGGATTTTAATAACTACTCCGAATTTTTCTTTTGTTTCCTTTATTGCTTGCTCAATATACAGATTGAATAACATCGGTGAGATGCTACAAACCTGTCTCACTCCCTTCCCAACCACTGCTTCCCTTTCATGCCCTTTAACTCTTATAATTGCCATCTGGTTTCTGTAGAAATTGTAAATAGACTTTCGCTCCCTGTATTTTACCCCTGCCACCTTTAGAATTAGAAAGAGAGTATTCCAATCAACATTGTCAAAAGCTTTCTCTAAGTCTACAAATGCTAGAAAAGTAGGTTTGCGTTTCCTTAATCTTTCTTCTAAGATAAGTCGTAAGGCCAGTATTGCCTCACGTGTTCCAGTATTTCTATGGAATCCAAACTGATCTTCCCCGAGGTCGGCTTCTACTAGTTTTTCCATTCGTCTGTAAAGAATTCGTCTTAGTATTTTGCAGCTGTGGCTTATTAAACTGATAGTTCGGTAATTTTCACATCTGTTAACACCTGCTTTCTTTGGGATTGGAATTATTATATTCTTCTTGAAGTCTGAGGGTATTTCGCCTGTTTCATACATCTTGCTCACCAGATGGTAGAGTTTTGTCAGGACTGGCTCTCCCAAGGAGGTCAATAGTTCCAATGGAATGTTGTCTACTCCTGGGGCCTTGTTTCGACTCAGGTCTTTCAGTGCTCTGTCAAACTCTTTACGCAGTATCGTATCTCCCATTCCATCTTCATCTACATCCTCTTCCATTTCCATAATATTGCCCTCAAGTACATTGCCCTTGTATAGACCCTCTATATACTCCTTCCACCTTTCTGCTTTCCCTTCCTTGGGTAGAACTGGGTTTACATCTGAGCTCTTAATATTCATACAAGTGGTTCTCTTATCTCCAAAGGTCTCTTTAATTTTCCTCTAGGCAGTATCTATCTTACCCCTAGTGAGATAAGCCTCTACATCCTTACATTTGTCCTCTAGCCATGCCTGCTTAGCCATTTTGCACTTCCTGTCGATCTCTTTTTTGAGACGTCTGTATTCCTTTTTGCCTGCTTCATTTACTGCATTTTTATATTTTCTCCTTTCATCAATTAAATTCAATATTTCTTCTGTTACCCAAGGATTTCTACTAGCCCTTGCCTTTTTACCTACTTGATCCTCTGCTGCCTTCACTACTTCATCCCTCAAAGCTACCCATTGTTCTTCTGCTGTATTTCTTTCCCCCATTCCTGTCAATTGTTTCCTTATGCTCTCCCTGAAACTCTGTACAACCTCTGGTTCTTTCAGTTCATCCAGGTCCCATCTCCTTAAATTCCCACCTTTCTGCAGTTTCTTCGGTTTTAATCTATGTCATTACATACCATAATTCTAAGTACTACTGTGTATTACTACTAATTACTCATTCAAAACTTAAATATATGCGGATTGCACTTTTCGTATCCGCGCAGACCTCTAATCATAGGTGTGCCGGGTGATGGCCGGGCAAGCCCTGCCGGACCGCGGCCGGCCGACACGTGATCGCTCATATCTCACACGCTCCGTACTGTGCGACATCTCAGTCGGCAGTGGCTCCCGAGGGCAGGCGGCCGACTTAAATCCCCTCCCCCCCGCGGGCCACTCTCTTCGCCGTCCGCGCCCGCGGCAGTATACCCGAGGACTGTTCGGGCAACAAATACGTATTCCGAGCTGGGATGCCGCGGGTGAAGAGTATGCGACGGGTGTGGCGGATCGCCGCCCGGCGGAGCTTGCTTCGTCGGCGGCCCCATCCGGCCCCCCACTTACAACGACCACGGACACCGCAGGGACTTCAAAAAGGACCAAGACTGCCGCAGCCGGCGATGTTACATTGCCGGTAACCGTCATCGGCACCACCACCACAACCATCACATCCACAATCGTCTGCCCCTCCCCTGCCACTCCCGGTTGCAGTTTCATTGATGCAGCCATCAATGAAGCTGCACCTAGGGCCAGGAATAGGGAAATCAGCGCATCAGGGCCCCCTTCACGTGGGATAAGCCCGCGTGCGCCGCGTATAGATCCCGCTCCCCCCTCCCCTCCCCCCCCCCCCCCCACCAGACCACCACTCGACATGCCGGACATAGAGGACGCTGTATGCGTCCCACAACAGCTTCCGGCACCAGGAGAAGACGTCGCGTCGTCACTGATGTCTGACGCAGACATACAGGAGGGGCTGCAAGAGCAACTGATCGCCCTCCGTGATGCTACAGAGGAGGGAGGCCGGCAGGTCGACAGTGTTCGGCTTCAGGCCCTCCTCTTCCCCAATATGACTGCCGCGGCCGACGACAGCGATGACGGGAGCGTGATGGAGTTTGACGACGACCATCGGCGCCCGGTCGCTGAGCGTCGGAAGCGGCAGTTAGCCTCGTCATCCGACTCCGAGGCCATTCAGCCTGCCGAACGCGGGCTGACCAAAAAGAAGAAGGCCATTATTGACGCGGAAGGCTTCCAGGTGCCACGCAAAACGGCACCCCGCCGTCAGTTCACCACGTCGCTGACAGATGTGCCCGTCAGTAATACATTTGCTGCTATTGATGGCACCGCATACGCCCCCCCCAAATCCTCCTCCCCCCACCCTCAGCCACCCCCCCCCCTGCTCCCCCACCCATCTATATTCAACACAAAGGGCCCTACAAAGAGCTCGGAGACATCCTGACCACTCACACGGACTACCCCTTCCGTATAAAGTGGTCAAGAAACGACAACTATCGACTGTCTGTCCAGTCTCCCACCGACTTTGCCAAGACGCTCATTATCCTGAGCAAGCTGAATATAGGTTTCTCCACCCCCCGCCCATAAGGACCCGCCGCCTCCGGGTCGTCGCCAGAGGGCTTCCCATGGAGTACTCTGACGATGACCTGAGGAAGGCACTCACATCATTAAACATCACCCCCACAGTCATATCACGCATCATCTCCCCTCGAACCCATCGCCCCACTCCACTCTTCTTCGTCTCCGCCCCTGACACGCCGGACAACCGCCAACTCCTAACCCTCTCGCTCCTCGATCACGCCAGTGTGACGATAGAGAAACCGCGCTCCAGGAGGATGACCCTGGTATGCTATCGGTGCCAGGGACTGGCGCACTTCACGGGTGACTGCACCCGTGAGGTGTGTTGCGTGAAGTGTGCCGGTGGACACGCCTCCTCGGAGTGCTCTAAACCCGAGACGCCCCCCCCCCCCCCCCCACCTGTGCCCGCTGTGGCGGGAATCACATGGGCAGCTACATGGGCTGCCCAAAAATTAAATTATTCAGGGCGAATCAAAACAGAGTTGCAAGGCCATCGGCGGCGACCCGCGGGGGCACCAGTTATTCTGGTGCCCTGGTGGGATCGGCGCCGCGGGCCTGCTCCCAACGTGCGTCTCGCTCCCATTCCGCCCCTCTGGGCTCCTACCCACCCCCCATCTTCTCCATCCCCATACCACCCCCCCCAACAGCCTTCCCACACCTCCCCACCCCCACCCAGCAGGCGTTAACCACTGCTTCCCCCTCCCCACAGCGGGTGTCACACTCCGCTGTTCCTTCCCCATCCCACCAGCAGCTGTTAAGCACTGCTGCCCCCCTCCCCACCCCGGTACAAACCCAGCAGCACCCTATCCCAACCCCACCCTCTCTTCCCACACACTTCAGCGACCTCATCAACAATGTTGTTGAGGCACTGACCTTGGCAATCTCCACCACTTTCCACTCTCTCCTTCAAACCATCCCGCACCAACTTGCCACTGCCCTCTCCCAATCCATGTCCCCCATCACCACCACCACTCCCATTCCAACCAGTCAAGGCTGTTAGACACCACGGACTGACAACCATGATATGGAACGCCAACGGCCTCCCCAAACAACAGGGCGAGTTCCGACAATTCCTCTTAGATGAGGGGGTTGATATCTGCCTTGTTGCTGAGACGCACCTCAAACCTGGTGTTTTTGTCTCTGTAGCAAACTACTCCTGCTACAGGACAGACAGGCCCACCGCCTATGGCGGCACGGCGGTGTACGTACGTAACTCCCTCCGTCACCACCCCATTCTCCTCCCCCAACTTAACACCGTGGAAGCCACTGGCGTTGTTGTCCACACGGTGATGGGTCCCATCACGTTCGTGGCTCTTTATAGACCACCTCGAGGCCTTCTTGAAACACCAGACTACGAGGCATTGCTGTCGCTCGGCAACGACGTCTTCGTTGGCGGTGACTTCAATGCCAAACATGCTGCCTGGAATAGTAGACTAACAAACACTTCTGGTCGTCGACTTCTCCGGGTCGCTGAGCGGCACCATGCCCGCACCATCGGCCCGCATGACCCCACCATATACCCCACTGGAGGACGTCCCCCAGATGTCTTAGACATCGCAGTCGTGAAAGGTCTACCCCACCCCATCACTGCAGCCACCCGCATCGCTCTAGCCTCTGACCACCAGCCGGTCATCTATTCCATCGATCTCGTTGGAGTCCCGACCGCGCCGAGTGAAGGCCTGAACATCCGCAGTATTGACTGGCAGTCCTACCAGCGGTGGGTCGAAGTAGCCCTACCCACAATCCCTGCTGCCGATCAAACTGACCCTCATTCACCTCACCACCATAGCCCTAGATGCTGCAGCAGCACCGACCCCTCACCGTCCACTCCGGCCCCCAGACCACCTGCGTCCGCTCCCCCCCAACATCCTTGCCCTCATCACAGAGAAAAACCGGAACATCCGAGAATGGCAGCTCACTCGGAATCCGGCAACCAAGCGCCTCATCAATAGACTACAGCGCCAAATCAAGGCTGCGGTGCAAGACCACCGCAATCAGTCATGGGAGAACAAAATCTCTGCCATTGACCTGAGTGACCCGTCCGCCTGGCGGCTCACAAAAAGCCTTCTGAGACGAGAGCAAAGGATTCCCCCCCTCCAGGTCGGCAATGATTTTGTGTCCGAACCAGACGCCGAGGCAAATGCCTTGGCTGATGTCTTCGCACGCAACTTCACCCCGGTCAACGACCCCATTGACCCCGACCACATCCGCCTGGTAACGGCACGCCTCCCACAATTCCTTGCCGTTCAGGACCCTGAGGATGAAATCACCCCCATCAATGAAGAAGAGGTTGAACTGCAATTGCGGTACCTCAAATCCAAGAAAGCTGGCGGCCCCGATAAGCTGACGAATGCCCTCCTCAAGCAGCTACCCCCAGCTTCTATTCCCATCCTGACGGCCACCTTCAACAACATCCTCACAACCAGGCAATATCCCACTGCCTGGAAACATGCTGAGGTGGTCGCCATCCCCAAGGCTGGGAAGGATCTTCGTTCCTCTGCCAGCTACCGGCCCACAGCCTCTTGCCCACCACTTCCAAGGAGTTCGAGAGGCTGTACCTTAAACGACTGCTCATCCATATTGCGCGAGAACGAGTCCTCCCTGATGAGCAGTTCGGCTTCAGGCAGGGACACGCAACCACTCACCAACTCCTGCGCCTTGTAGAAGAGGCACTGGACGCCATAGAACGTAGGGAGTACTTCGGGGCCATACTCCTCGACGTGTCCAGAGCGTTTGACTCGGTCTGGCACGAAGGGCTGCTCTACAAGTTATTTTCCCTTGGCTTTCCAGTGTCTCACATAAGGCTAATAGCCACATACCTGGAAGGTCGCACCTTCCACGTTAGGATCCCTGATGGGAAATCTACACGACGACGCATTAGGGCAGGAGTACCACAAGGCAGCGTACTTGGACCGCTACGCAGATGATACTGCACACTTCTCTCGTTCTCGGAGTGCGGCAGGTTTACAACAGCGGCTCCAGGGGGCTACAGATTCCCTAACCGATTGGGCTAGGACCTGGCGTCTGGCATTTAATCCCTCCAAGACCTAAGCCCTTATCATCTGCCGACGCCATATTCCCATTCGGCTCCCTCAGGTGACGGTCCTTGGTACCCCAGTCCCCTGGACTCGTACTGCGAAGTACTTGGGTGTTACCCTGGACCAGCGCCTCACCTGGCGCCCCCACATCGATGACGTGCGTCGTAAGGCAATGGGGCGGCTCTGCCTGCTCTACCCTCTCATCAATCCAACCTCTTCACTCCCCACACACCTTGCTGTTAGATTGTACACATCCCTTGTTCGTCCCATCCTTGAATATGCGGCGGTGGTGTGGGGCAATGCTGCCCCCACCCACCTCCGCCGACTCCAAACCGTCCAGAATCGGGCTCTCCGGCGTGCCCTCCACCTCCCTTTCGACTTCCCAACCCAAGAACTCCACAACCTGGCCGACGTGCCGCTCCTTCGCACCCGCATCCTCTCTGCAGCCAATTCCTTCTACCAACAAACACGTCACTCTCCTAATCCCTTAATCCTCTCCCTGGGTACCCGCGTTCACCGTCTAGCCACCACTCGATGGCCTGACCTTCTATTCCGCCCCCCATGAATTCGCACGCATAAGCCACCTCATCTCGTGTCAACTACTCTTCCTCACATCATCGATCATCCACCAACATGTCATGTCATTCACCCTCACAAGCACGCCACCCCCCCTTCCACCCACTCTACCCCCAATGTTGGCCTAATCACGATAGGCCCTTCCTCTTTCCACTTCTCAAGCTGTCACTCTCTTACTACTTTCTCTTCCCCCCCCCCCCCCCCCCCCTAAACCATCACTTCAAGATTGTCTGCCACCACCACCATCAAGACGCCGCTACGGAGAAGAGGAGGCCAGGATAATGGCCTTTCGATTTCACTCACTCTAACTATTCCTTCTTCTATCCTTTATTCTATAATTTAATATAATATCCCCGGCTAGTCGACGGGCCGTTCCTTTTCCGCCACTCTTCTACTGTCCCTTTCTCTGTCCTGTCTTCTTTTTCATTAAAAAAAAAAAAAACAGCACAAAAGTTAAGCAATACCAAAGCACCATGACATCCCATCACCCACCAATCTTCATGCCAGAAGGAGAAGCGCCTTAGGTGCGCTAGAACTTCGATTACAGCAGAGGGTTCAACCCTCAACATATGTGCGTGCGTGTAGCAACAAATACGCCGGGAGAAACTGAAGAATCGCATCACAACGATAATGACCAGGCAAAAGATTTCTGACATTTGGCACGACTGGTACATAAGAGTATAATCTTTGGCTGTGGATTCGATTCCTGTCCGTCACCCTGGGTTGCCACCTGTCCCGGTTTTGTAGAGATCGTACCTACTTTTCTGTAGTTGTCCCGCGTCTCTACATGAGTATGACGGGAAACCCTTTTTCGCAAATTTTTTAGTTTACTTTTACAGTTTTAATTTTTGTGTATCATATCGCATAATTTTTAATTTCATATTACTAACTTTATCACCACTTGCTAGCCAAGTCCAATACGTGGAAAATTTGTGAGAAGCAACAAAAACGGTGTCAACAAAAGTCAACTCTTTCGCCGTCTTATTTTCTTAACAGTCGGTGTTGAAGAGGCAGCAATGTGAAGTGCTAATAGCTCTCTCTACACCTACATACATACTCCGTAAGCCACCGTATGGCGCATAGCGGAGGGTAGCTTGTACCACTAGTAGTAACTTGATATGCTGTTTCGCTAGCAAACAGAGCGAGGGAAAAACGACTGCCGGCACGCATGCGTTTGAGACCTAATATCTTTTATGCTCATAGTTCTTACCCGAAATGTACGCTGGCGACAGCAAAATCCCTCAGCAGTCAGCTACAAACGCCGGTTCTCTAAATTTTTTCTGTAGATTCGCGAAAGGATCGTCGTCTTCCCCCAAGAGCTTTTCGTTTTTCATGCAGCAGCTCTATAGTACTCTCGTACTGATCGAATCTACCGGTAACAAATTTAGCAGCATGCTTTTGAATTGGTTCTATGTCTTTCTTTAATCCGGGCTTTGGGGATCTCTTTAACACTCGAGCAATACTAGAGAACGGGTAGCACTAGTTTTCTGTACGCAGTCTCCTTTACAGATGAACACACGTTCCTAAAATTCGACCAATGAACCAAAGTCGACCATTCACCTTCCCTTCCGTGCTTGTTCCATTTCATATCGTTTTGTAACGTTATGCCTAGGTATTTAAACGACATGGCTGTGCCAAACAACTCACTACTCTCTGTTGATCCATTGTGGACACGGGACATCGGCTATCAAGTATGTAACAATGAAATTCGCCAACAGCCGTGCAACTGTTATTTGAAAGGGACCGATGACCGTAGCAGTCTGGTTCCTTTAATCCCCCCAAACCAACCAACCAACTGTTATGTAAATAAAATATCAGCTGCACTGCTGTTGACGAATTTCTTTGTTAAATAAGCACACTACTAACGCTGCATTCGAACGTTAAGTGATTGTTTTTCCTATTGATCTGCATTAACTTATATTTTTCTACATTTAGAGCAAGCTGCCATTCATCATACGAAATAGAAATTTTGTGTAAGTCATCTTGTTACCTCCTATAGTCACTCAACGACGACAACTTCCCATACATGACAGTGTCATCAGCAAACAGCTGCGAATTGCCTCATAGGCGTAGCTAGCATTTAATTATTTGATTTCTGGGGGGTTCAATAAATGGGCATCGTTATAAGGTTGACTTGTAATAGAACACAAGACGGCGGTGTGTAGTGGTATAATTTCAAACAGTAATGAGTCAATAAAGGGGGGAAGCAGCACAGCGACCGTCACGAAGGGGGAAGTACATAAAAAAATTTCCATCTTGCTCAATACTGACTACACGTGCATAGCTTCCGCTTTGTAGGCTCATTGATAAGCTGCTATGATAGAAGTAAGGGAGTTAATTTATTGTTTTATGTCTCATCGACAGCTAAGGTGATTTAGAGGCGGAACTTCCCTCAGAATTTTTATTATTGCAAGAGAAGGAAGCTGTCTGGCCTTTTCAAGGAGGCCCCAGGCATTCACCGAGAGTAAACCTACAAGCCGCGGGAAACCCAAATCTGGATGGCTGGCTGTGAGGTTGACCCCTGAATGCGATTCTAGTGCATCAGGGTTCCATGCCACCCCAGTGAGTGCTACGGTAGAAACAATAGATGAAAATCATGAGGTCTAATGAAAACAAAGAATAAGGACGTTTATGTTCAAATGTGGTACTCATTAATAACTATAAATATGAAATTAAATTATGCTTGTTGTAACAACGTTACATCGCTAAGTTTCGCAATGGGCATCGTTATAAGGTTGTTATAAGAAGTGAGTTGATCGAACGATTTATCGATGAACACGAACAGAGACGATCCGGCACGTCTGAAACAGGCAGACTGCAGGCAACGCGAGTTGGTCCTCGGACCCCAGCACACGGGTACAGTCAGGGTGATGGCGGCTGGCGGCTGCTGGGTGGCTGTGAGTCGGTGGCGCGGCGTCACTGCGTCCGGGGTGGGTACGCCGGCAGCTGTCTTTGGTTCGCGGTCCGGCGGAGGCACCGACACGGACCTGCATGATCGGACAGTCCAACTGTGACGACTTCTGACTACTTGGTCCTGCTGGTTTAAATGTCATTTAGACGTGCTGACGGGTTCGAGGCCGCGTCAAAACACCTGGAGCGAGGTCGTGGGCTCGCTGTCGGTAGCAGGTAGGTCGGTCGATCATGTCATGGCAGGCCGCGTGACCTTCCCCCACGCGGAAGCGCAGGTCGCCGAAGCCTTGTATGCTGGTGCTGCTGAGCTAGCAGGGTTTTGGCCGGTAACTACGGCCAGGTTTCGATTGCTGAGCTGCGGTCTCAGCCGTCTTCGCCTACATCCACACCATACTCTTCAAGCTACCTAATGGTGTGTGGCGGAGGGCACAGTTTGTACCACTACTTGAGTCCTCCAACCCCGTTCCACTCGCGAATAGCGCGTGGGAAGAGCGATTATCAGTAAGCCTCTGTATTGGCTATAATTTCTCGACTTACCTCCTCGTGGCCATTACGCGAGATGTATGTTGGGGGAATTAATATGTTGTCCGATTCTTCCCGGAAAGTACTCTCTCGAAATTTCAATAGTAAATCTCTCCGTGATGCACAACGCCTCTCTCGTAACGTCTGCCAATGAAGTTTGCTGATCATCTTAGTAACGCTTCTGCGATGACTAAACGATCCCGTGACGAAACGTGCCGCTCTTCGTAGGATCTTCTCTATGTCTTCTATCATTCTATCATTCCTACCATCCCAGATAGATGAACAATATTCAAGAATCTGTCGAACAATCGCCTTATAAGTTACTTCGTTTGTGGATCAGTTACATTTTCTTCAGATTCTTCCTGTGGATATGAGTCTGGCATCTATTTTCCAACTATTTGTTTTGTGTGGTCAATCCACTTAAGGTCGCTCTGGACAGTTATTCCTACATACTTTACGGTAGTTACTGTTTCCAACGGATTGTCATCAATAATATAGCTGTACAGAAGTGGATTTCTTTTACTGTGTATGCACAATAAGTTACATTTATTTACGTTCGGTGTCAACCGCCAGAGCCTACACCATTCATCAATTCTCTGGAGGTCATTCTGGAAAACTTTACTCTCTTCTGTCGTTGCTACTTTGTTACAGACATCTACCTACTGCCGTAAAGAACATCTGGCGCTTTCTACTGCACACACACACACACACACACACACACACACACACACACACACACACACACACATATATATATATATATATATATATATATATATATATATTCGGAGTACCCTTACATTTGTCGATTCTATTCCGTTAAGAGCGACGTGTTGAGCTCTATCTGCAAAGAAGTCTTGAACACAGTCACAAATATGCTCCGGTACTCGATAAGCTCCTATTTTATTCACTAAACAGTAGTGCCAGGACGGTGTCCAATGCCTTACTGAAGTCCAGCAACACGGCATCAGCATGAGCACCGTTCTCCACGGCGCCGTGGATCTCATGGAGGAACAGAGCGAGCAGAGTTTCGCAGGATCTCTGTTTGCGAAATCTATGTTGAATTTTATGGAGGAGATTTTCATTCTCCAAGAACGTCATAATTCTTGAGCATAAAGCATGTTCCATAATTCTACAACAGAGTGACGTCAACGATATTGGCCTATAAATGTTGGAATCTGTTCTACAGCCCTTCTTAAAAACGGGAATGACCTGTGCTTCCTTCCAGTCGCTAGGTACCCTTCGTTGCTCAAGCGATCTACGACATATTACTGCTAAAGCCGAAGCAAGTTCTTTCGCATAATCTTTGTAGAATCTAATAACTATCTCATTTGGTCCTGACGCTTTTCTACTACTAAGCGATTGTAGTTGTTTTCTCTATTCCGCGATCTGTTGCACTGTGTGATCAAAAATAACTTGACACCCCAAAAAACATACGTTGTTCATATCAGGTGCATTGTGCTGCCACCTACTGCTAGGTACTCCATATCAGCGACCCCAGTAGTCATTAGACATCGTGAGAGAGCGGAATGGGGCGCTCAGCGGAACTCACTGACTACGAATGTGGTCAGGTGATTGGGTGCCCTTTGTGTCATTCGTCTGTACGCGAGATTCCCAGACTCCTAAACATCCCTAGGTCCACTGTTTTAGATGTGGTAGTGAAGTGGAAAGCTAAGGGAGGCGTACAGCACAAAAGTGTACAGGCTGACCTCGTCTGTTGGCTGACAGAGACCGCTGACAGTTGAAGAGGGGCGTAATGTGTAATAGGTAAACTCCTATCCATACCATCAAACAGGAATTCTAGACTGCAACAGGATCCACTGCAAGCACTATGACAGTTAGGCGGGAGGAGAGAAAACATGGATTTCGTGGTCGAGCGGCTGCTCATAAGCCACACATCACGCCGGTAGATGCCAAACGACGCCTCGGTTGGTGTAAGAAGCGAAAACATTGGACGATTGAACAGTTGAAAAACGTTGTCTGGAGTGACGAATCACGGTACACAATGTGACGATCCGATGGCATGGTGTGGGTATGGCGAATGCCCAGTGAACGTCATCTGCCAGCGTGTGTAGTGCCAACAGTAAAATTCGGTGGCAGTGGCGTTATGGTGTGGTCGTGTTTTTCATGGAGAGGGCTTGCACCCCTTGTTGTTTTGCATGACACTATCACAGCACAGGCCTGCATTGATGTTTTAAGCATCTTTTTGCTTCCCACCGGGGATGGCGATTGCATCTTTCAACACAATCGAGCACCTATTCACTATGTACGGCCTGTGGCGGAGTGGTTACACGACAGTAACATCCCTGTATGGACTGGCCTGCACAGAGTCCTGACCTGAATCCTATAGAACACCTGTGGGATGTTTTGGAATGCCGACTTAATGCCAGGTCTCACCGACCGACATGGATACCTCTCCTCAGTGCAGCACTCCGTGAAGAATGGGCGGCCATTCTCCAAGAAACCTTCCAACACCTGATTGGACGTATGCCTGCGAGAGTGGAAGCTATCATCAAGGCTAAGGGTGTGTCAACACCATATTGAATTCCAGCATCACCGTTGGAGGGCGCCACGAACTTGTAAGTCATTTTCAGCCAGGTGTCCGGATGCTTTTGATCACGTAGTGTATCCCAATATTTGCCATTTCGACGCTCGTAAGGCGATTGAAAGGAGGAACCGTATTACGACCTTTCGCGATGAAAAATTTCGGAAGACCACACTCAGTATTTCAGCCTTCCATCTGTTTCAAGCGTCACAGTTCTCTTTATTTAGTTGCTCTGCTGTCGGAATCGTGTGTTTTTTACGGGTCTCTTGTTGACCTCTGCTAAATCTGGTAGACCTTCCTCAGTGGAAGTCATTGTGATGTCTGAATGAGTCATTTGTGGGGAAAGTGTTATGGAGGGTGTAGATCTGACACAACGAAGGGAATGTTTACTGAAAGGATTAAGAGGAGAAAGGATGGTAAACATGTTGTTTCGGTGAACTGTACAGCTGCTGTCGTTCTTAAAAAACCCAGGACATCGTATTAGAAATATCATTGTAATACAACGAATACAGCGTAAAAAGAATCCTATGCTTATCGGCCGTCACTTCAGAAATTTTGTGGGGAAGGCGCATCACTGGATTATATAAAAAACGAGATGAAAACACCGATTTTTGTAAATAACTATTGTTCCCGATCTGACAGAAATTTTCAAAATCGATGATGGATGATGAAACAGAATAATGACAGAGGACCTCAAGTACAATTTCGAGTAGGGCACAGTGAAGATCTTGTCGTTGAAGGTACATACCAGGGGAATTGAGCGAAATTGTTTTTCAAAGCTAACGTTGCACTTCACCGTAGCGTTGAATGGACAAAAGATGGTGGGATATCTGCTTGCGTAAATTTAATTTGAGAGCATTTGAAAGCAATTTAAGATAAATGACAGTCTGAATAATTATAATGGATACTTCCCAAAAATAGCGATGATCGGCTGTCCCATAATTTCTATGATGATTGTTCATTGGAAAAATAAACCAGCACAAGAAAACTGTGGTGTCAGCGCCAGACACCACACTTGCTAGGTGGTAGCCTTTAAATCGGCCGCGGTCCGGTAGTATACGTCGGACCCGCGTGTCGCCACTATCAGTGATTGCAAACCGAGCGCCGCCACAAGGCAGGTCTAGGGAGACTTCCTAGCACTCGCCCCAGTTGTACAGCCGACTTTGCTAGCGATGGTTCACTGACTTCTACGCTCTCATTTGCCGAGACGATAGTTACCATAGCCTTGAACTACGTTATTTGCTACGACCTAGCAAGGCGCCAGTATCCGTACTATTGATATTGTGAATCATGTACCATAAAGAGCGAAGTTCTCCATTAATGGATTAAAGTTAAGTATTCCACCAGCTACGTCCGTTTTTCTCAATTCTAATACCCTTGTCATGTTCCAGACATCACGCCAGCCTGCGTGAGCTGAGACGCGTGCATTTCGGCCTCCTTCAGTAACACGGTTGGCTCTCCTGCCAATCACAACATTGGCGACGAAAGTAAAAGTGTTCTTGCCCTGATTTACTTGTGTAATGGCTTCGCCACAATCTCCAGATGTACTGTCCGAATTTTATCGCTTACAGAATCAGCAGACGCAGGCCTTACTGGATGCCCTTGGACAGCTCGTCCAGGGTCAACGTGCGATGCAAAACGATGCGGCAGCAGTCGCTTCACCGCTAACGCATCCACAACACGCAGTTGCACCCACTTTTCGACCTTTTGATGCTGCACTGGAAAGCTGGACGGAGTGGTCACGCCAATTTGGATTCTATCTCGCAGCCTACAGAATTCAAGGTAACGAGCGGCATCCATTTCTGTTGTCTTCCGTCGGCGTGAACACGTACCGTGTAATAGTCAAATTATTTCCCCGACGAGACGTAGCAACTCTGTCCTACGAAGAAATTTTGTCTGCATTAGATGCATATTTCCAAGAATCAGTCAATGTAGTTGCGAAAAGGTGTGCCTTCTTTCGTACAAAACGTACGGCAGGTCAGACTAATCGGAAGTAGGTTGCAACCTTTCAAGGCTTTACTAGGGATTGTGCTTTTGAGTGTTAATGTGGACTCCCTTATTCAGATACTATGGTACGTGATGCAATTGCACAGAACGTTTCTGATGTTCGTATAAGGGAACAGATTTTGAAACTAGTAAATCCCTCCCTTCAACAAGTGATGGACATATTGGATCGGCAGGACACACTAGACTTTGCTCAGGAATCGTTTGAAACATCGCCAGCAGTGTGTCAGGTTAACCGCCTGCCGGGCGAGCTGCACGGAGCAGTAAACAGCCCTCGCGCCCGGCCGCGCCGCTGCCGCCAGGCTCTCAGCCATGTGTGCCGCGCCAGCACGCAAATGCAGTGATCAAATCATGCCCGCGGTGTGCTACTAAACATTCGCGTGAGAATTGCCCGTCACGCCAAGCTATTTGCTTTTATTGTAATAAAAAAGGACATGTTCAAAGTGTTCGCCCTAAAAAGCTCAGATAGGAAGCTGAAAACCGTTCCAGGCCCTTTGCTTCGCGCTGGAATCGGACTCGAACCAAGGATATTCAGGCTCGCGAAACTTGGCCCATGGAAATTCGTATAGTTCATTCCACTCCGCAAAGTGCCACTATCTCTAACAGTGACTGTGTTCGTCCCAAAAATAGTGTGCGTCGACATCGCCGGAACTCCCGTCAAGTCGCAAGTGATTATGTGCCAGTGTAAGTTCACGTTGCACGAGACAGTCGCTCTTGTCGTCAGCAGGACAATAAACTTTTTGTAGACTTGGACATTAACGCCAAAGTGATACCATTCCAGCTCGATACTGGAGCTGCAGTTTCACTGATCAATCAAGACACTTACAAACTGCTGGGCACACCTCCGTTGCGTGCCGCAAATGTTCAGTTAACAAGCTATTCAGGACAACGTATACCAGTGTTAGGACAGTGCAGCCTTTTTGCAACATACAAAGGACAAACAAAACTTGTGTCATTTTACGTCCTTCGTTCTTATTCTGCAGTGAACTTGTTTGGTTTCGATTTATTTAAGTTGTTTAACTTGTCTATAGTAAATAAGGTCCTGTCAGTGAACCAGACTGTGCCTTCCGACAGTGTTTCTCGTCTATGTGAAGAATTTGCAGACATTTTTGCACCGGGCCTCGGCTGCGCTAAGACCTATAAAGCACATTTGGAACTGAAAGTAAACGCGCAAGCGAAATTTTTCAGAGCGCGCAATGTTCCCCGCGCATTGCGTGATGAGGTCGCAAAAACATTATTCGAATTGGAATCACAAGGTGTAATTGAACGTGTGCAGGCTTCTCTCTGGCCATCACCCTTAGTAATTTTGCCAAAATCTTCCGGCAAATTGAGACTTTGTGTAGACTTCAAGGCAACAGTGAATCCACAACTAGTGATTGCAACTTTTCCTTTACCCCGCCCGGAAGATCTTATTGACAAACTGTGCCCGGGTAAATATTTTTCGAAGTTGGACCTAGCAGATGCGTACTTGCAAATACCGGTGGAAGAAGAATCCCAGCGCGTTTTGGTGGTTAACACGCATCTTGGTTTTTATCGATTCAAACGACTGCCATTCGGGTGTGCATCCACCCCTGCATTGTTTCAGCAATATCTACAAACTGTTTGTGCGTCGGTCCCTACTGCAGCAAATTATATGGACGATATTGTGATCTCCGGAAAGACGGAAGAAGAACATTTGGCCAATCTCAGAACATTATTTCAGGTCTTGCGACAACATGGTCTTCGCTTGCGGAAGGACAAATGTGTGTTTTTTGCTCGGGACTTGCCATATTTGGGACATGTAACCAATGCCCAAGGCATACAGCCCAGTCGCACGCACCTGCGTACCATACAAGACCTGCCTTCGCCGCAGAATTTAAAGCACCTATAGAGTGTGCTGGGAAAAATCAACTATTATCATAAATATATTCCGCAAGCCTCATCCATTTCAGCTCCGCTTCATCGCTTACGCCGTAAGGGTGTTCCGTTCGTCTGGACGACGGAATGCGAACGCGCCTTTCGCCAGTTGAAATCGGCGTTGCTTTCCAATACTTACCTTACGCCATTTGATCCCCAGAAGCCCCTTTTGTTGATGGTGGATGCATCGGATTTCAGGATCGATGCTGTGCTTGCGCACAAAGATGGATCGTACGATCGCCCTATTGCCTTTGCGTCCAAATTGCTCTCGTCTGCGCAAAGAAATTATTCACAGATCGAGAAAGAAGCATTGGCTCTCGTATTTGGTGTTACAAAGTTTCATGATTTACTGTATGGTCGCCACTTTACCATAATCACAGACCACAGACCTTTGACATCGCTTTTTCATCCGACCAAACCTGTAACTCCGCGTACAGCGCAGAAATTCATTCGCTGGTCTATTTTCCTCTCGCAGTACCGCTACTACACTCCTGGAAATTGAAATAAGAACACCGTGAATTCATGTTCCCAGGAAGGGGAAACTTTATTGACACATTCCTGGGGTCAGATACATCACATGATCACACTGTCAGAACCACAGGCACATAGACACATGCAACAGAGCATGCACAATGTCGGCACTAGTACAGTGTATATCCACCTTTCGCAGCAATGCACGCTGCTATTCTCCCATGGAGACGATCGTAGAGATGCTGGATGTAGTCCTGTGGAACGGCTTGCCATGCCATTTCCACCTGGCGCCTCAGTTGGACCAGCGTTCGTGCTGGACGTGCAGACCGCGTGAGACGACGCTTCATCCAGTCTCAAACATGCTCAATGGGGGACAGATCCGGAGATCTTGCTGGCCAGGGTAGTTGACTTACACCTTCTAGAGCACGTTGCGTGGCACGGGATACATGTGGACGTGCATTGTCCTGTTGGAACAGCAAGTTCCCTTGCCGGTCTAGGAATGGTAGAACGATGGGTTCGATGACGGTTTGGATGTACCGTGCACTATTCAGTGTCCCCTCGACGATCACCAGATGTATACGAGCAGTCTAGGAGATCGCTCCCCACACCATGATGCCGGGTGTTGGCCCTTTGTGCCTCGGTCGTATGCAGTCCTGATTGTGGCGCTCACCTGCACGGCGCCAAACACGCATACGACCATCATTGGCACCAAGGCAGAAGCGACTCTCATCGCTGAAGACGACACGTCTCCATTCGTCCCTCCATTCATGCCTGTCGCGACACCACTGGAGGCGGGCTGCACGATGTTGGGGCGTGAGCGGAAGACGGCCTAACGGTGTGCGGGATTGTAGCCCAGCTTCATGGAGACGGTTGCGAATGGTCCTCGCCGATACCCCAGGAGCAACAGTGTCCCTAATTTGCTGGGAAGTGGCGGTGCGGTCCCCTACGGCACTGCGTAGGATCCTACGGTCTTGGCGTGCATCCGTGCGTCGCTGTGGTCCGGTCCCAGGTCTACGGGCACGTGCACCTTCCGCCGACCACTGGCGACAACGTCGATGTACTGTGGAGACCTCACGCCCCACGTGTTGAGCAATTCGGCGGTACGTCCACCCGGCCTCCCGCATGTCCACTATACGCCCTCGTTCAAAGTCCGTCAACTGCACATACGGTTCACGTCCACGCTGTCGCGGCATGCTACCAGTGTTAAAGACTGCGATGGAGCTCCGTATGCCACGGCAAACTGGCTGACACTGACGGCGGCGGTGCACAAATGCTGCGCAGCTAGCGCCATTCGATGGCCAACACCGCGGTTCCTGGTGTGTCCGCTGTGCAGTGCGTGTGATCATTGCTTGTACAGCCCTCTCGCAGTGTCTGGAGCAAGTATGGTGGGTCTGACACACCGGTGTCAATGTGTTCTTTTTTTCCATTTCCAGGAGTGTATATCTTGTATCGGTCCACTGCTAAGCACGGAAACGCCGATGCGTTGTCCCGCTTGCCTGTTGCTGAGGATAGGGCATTTGATTCCTCCGAACTTGCTTGCATGTTCATTGATGCGGAAACCGATGATGTGGTCGAATCGTTTCCGATTGATTTTCGTCGTGTAGCTACAGCCACAGCTGCCGACCCTGTCCTTGCTCCCGTTCTGCGTTTTGTTGCTACGCAATGGCCCTTGTCAAAGTCACGGATCGGGGACCCGTTCTTTCGCTGATTTTTTGCTCACAAGGAGAGACTTTTTGTACGACGTGGTGTTTTGCTTTTGCGATCAGTCCAGGGTCGTGGTACCACGTTCGTTACAGTCCTCTGTCTTACAGCTTCTCCACCAAGGACATTGGGGTGTAGTGAGAACGAAACCACTTGCTCGTCAGCACTGTACTTGGTTCGGGATCGCTGCCGCCATTACGAATATGTGCTCTTCTTGCATGGTGTGTGCCAAACAACAATCGGCACCACCGCGGAAATTATTTGCATGGCCAAAAGCCACTTCCCCTTGGCAACGCTTACACATCGATTTTGCTGTTCCATTCTGGAATGCTCGATGGTTGGTTGAGGTAGATTCATTGAGTAATTTTCCTTTTGTTGTCCGGATGTCTTCCACGACGTCCTCTGCCACCATCCAAGCGTTATCCACTATCTATTGCACTGAATGTCTTCCACAGACTATTGTTTCCGACAATGGCCCACAATTCATGTCCGCAGAATTTGTCATTCTACAAGGCCAATGGTATTCAACATCTGACGTCCGCGCCGTTTTCGCCACAGTGAAACGGTGCCGCTGAACGATTGGTTAGGACTTTCAAGTCACAGATTTTGAAGTTGAAAGAGTCGTATTCTCGGGAGGACGCGTTATTGCTCTTTTTGTCCTCGTATCGCTCTCAGCCCCGAGATGGTCGCTCGCCGGCTTAGTTGCTCCACGGTCGCCCTCATCGAACCTTGATGTCTTTGCTACATCCGCCGCATCAGGTTCCTGTGCAGCGGCAGACACCTGCTTTTGCTCCAGGCGACGTTGTCTACTATCGCCACTACCGAGGTTCACGGCGTTGGCTCGCAGGACGCATTCTTCGCTGCCTCGGACGCGCTATGTCTCTGGTGTTGGGGGCCTCTGGTGAGGTGCGTCGGCATCTCAATCAGCTGCGCCTCTGCCGTCGCACGGGATCTGCCGCTCGCCGTCTGCTTTCAGCGACGGTGCCGTCCGGTCAGCGCCCCGGGGACCCATCTACTGGCTCGCCTCAGCCCTAGTTGTTACCGACGCTGCCTTCCATTTTGCCCCATGGCGACGCGCCTCCGCCACCGCCGCCGCCGCCTGTTCTCCCGCCGGCGACGCCCGCGGTGGACGCGTCGCAGCAACCGCCGGGCGCCTCCCTGGGTCACGCGCCGCCGATCGCTTCCCGTGACCAGTTGTCCTCCGACATGGAACTCTTGCCCGCTCCGGACCTTATGTCGTCTTCGCCCGTCGGGTGCCCGGGCCCGATGGAGGTCGACCCTTCGGCCTCCCTGTCTCTCTACGGGCGCATACACCGCATGTTGGCGTGCACCCTGGAGCAGGTTTTCAGGCGTTTCCTAGCTCCCCGCGGTCCGAATGGCAGGATGTGGGTGGCACAGCCTCGCCTGTTGTTAGGCTCCCCTCCTCGTCGCATACGTCAACATGCGGTCCTCCCCACGGCGGGCGGAAGCCTTATGCCACAACCGTACGCCGATTTGCGGGGGAGCAATGTGGTGTCACCGCCAGACACCACACTTGCTAGGTAGTAACCTTTAAATCGGCAGCGGTCCGGTAGTATACGTCGGACCCGCGTGTCGCCACTATCAGTGATTGCAGACCGAGCGCCGCCACAGGGCAGGTCTAGAGAGACTTCCTAGCACTCTCCCCAGTTGTACAGCCGACTTTGCTAGCGATGGTTCACTGACTTCTACGCTCTCATTTGCCGAGGCGATAGTTAGCATAGCCTTCAACTACGTTATTTGCTACGACCTAGCAAGGCGCCAGTATCCGTACTATTGATATTGTGAATCATGTACCATAAAGAGCGACGTTCTCCATTAATGGATTAAAGTTAAGTATTCCACCAGCTACGTCCGTTTTTCTCAATTCTAATTCCCTTGTCATGTTCCAGACATCACGCCAGCCTGCGTGAGCTGAGACGCGTGCATTTCGGCCTCCTTTAGTAACACGGTTGGCTCTCCTGCCAACCACAACAAAAACCATGATACGCTTTCGAAACATAGGCTGTTCCATCTTATATGACATGTGGTATAGGAGTAATAATAAAGTTGTTTGTGTATCCTATGAGTCCAGAACCAAAGACCAACAAAAGAAACTCATCCGAATTGTAGAAACTGCTGCTATAATGTGGAGGGCACTAGATCACGAGTTCACGTTGTAAAGACGTACTGCACTTCATACACGTTCTTTATAATATTGAAAGTGACATCCAGAGTCATTGAAATTACTTCTATGAATTATCATTGACTGCTACGGTCGCAGGTTCGAATCCTGCCTCCGGCATGGATGTGTGTGATGTCCTTAGGTTAGTTAGGTTTAAGTAGTTCCAAGTTCTAGGGGACTGATGACCACAGCAGTTGTGTCCCATGGTGCTCAGAGTCATTTGAACCAATTATCATTTGTCCAAAAAAGGAAGGAGATAGTTCAAAGCTAGTGACGACAATGAATTGCCTTTCACTGAGATCATTTCTGATACACATCTATGTCTTAAGAAAATGATATACAAAATATGAGGTACTATAAGCTTTTGAATTGACCCTGTAATGACATCTGACATTTTGAACTGTTCACTATGCAAAATAAAAAGGAAATGTGTCAAGGCAACTCTTTTATCCAATTTATGTTCAACAATGTGGACGTCGATACTGACAAAATTAGTAATAAGCGTTACTAGTACCGATGTAATCAAACTTTTTGCCCTTTATTTAATGTTATTCTGTATATTTCATTGTTCCCAAAACCATTATTATGGTGCATGTGATTTCTGTTACATTGGTAAACGGGTATATTCTCGTCACTTTCTTCTACTTTTTGAATACCCACTAAGATGCTCTGCAACTTGTCTCTTCCAAAATTCCGCGTCATATTGGCCGACTCTCAAATAACTGTGTGCATCATGTAAACGTTGGAAAGTAAATGTAAAAAAAAAAGCAGAGAATTATGGTATTGCGCTCGCTACCCGTTCCTATCTCTTACATAACACTGCTTAAAATAGACATTTAAAAAATACTGCAGTTTCGAGGAAGTCGACAGTAACTGTAAGCTGGTGACGTATGAACGAATGAATCCTCGTTGCAACTGGCCTCAGCAACTGACCATTACGGTAGCCTCACGCAGTGACAGCGCTACCTGGACCTTCCAATAACATTCCTGCGAATCTTAGTCCACATACTGATGCCAACACTGGCTCATGATTGCCGTATTCCCATCGCGCACTATGCCATGCTAGCAATAGCCGCGGTCTGATTACATTACAATCGATTTTAAGATCATTTTTCTACCTCCTTTTTGTAGCTTTCATAACATCTCGGGAGGGGTCTGAACCCATTAAACTTCCCCTGTCACCACGTTCGTGGCTGCACATCCTGTCCTTCAGGTCACTTGTGTATTGTTTCATGCCAGTTTCGTACAGGGCAGCAGAACAGGTAAAATTTTCAAAGTTCCATAGCGATGCTACCTCGCTACATTATGGCAGTGCCGACACAAGTCAGCCGCAATGAAAACATTTCGCCATCAAGACTGGACACACCATTCTGGTGAGCCAGGCAGCAGACTTCAGCAGAATGTAGTGGGTTAGAACAGCCAAACAGGGTCACGTCACCTTCGTTATGTGACGAAAGAAAGACTAAAGCGAATGCAACAAACGGTACCGAGAGCTTTTACGAACCAGTTCTATACTATAACAAACTCCTTAAGCAAGCACGACAGAAGGAAAACCGCTGACACCTTCGTAATAGCAAGACCTATGCTGTCATGACGAATGACGTCGGACAAATGTTAAATGGCTCAAATGGCTCTGAGCACTATGGGACTTAACTTCTGAGGTCATCAGTCCCCTAGAACTTAGAATTACTTAAACCTACCTAACCTAAGGACATCACACACATCCATTCCCGGGGCAGGATTCGAACCTGCGACCGTTGCGGTCGCGCCGTTCCAGACTGTAGCGCCTAGAACCGCATGGCCTCCCCGGCCGGCCGACAAATGTTAGCCAGTACTTCGTTCCACAAATACTCCAGCGGTTTAGCTCGCAAGGCAGTCGGTCAGACGAGTCGATGACGTACATGATGTTCACACTCGATTCCCTGACTGCAGCGAAGTGACGTGTGGGACAAGTCTGTTGTATATTTCCTGCTCTCTACGACAACGACAGCGGCTACTCGCCATAATCACCAGTCGCAGAGTTCAACACCACAGTGTGCCTCTGTCGCAGATGGGAGGACCTGGAGGTCTTTCCTCCCCAGGATCAGGACATCGGCGTTCCTGAGATTCCGGCGGACTGAATTGTGTCCACCTGGACGGCAGGCCAATATCGTCGAACTTCGCGGCTACTCGGCAACGGTCATCGCGGTACAGCGGATGACGAAGAAAGGTGGTGAGCGGGAGGGGGTAGAACACTCCTCAAGTCAGTGTGTGTGAGTTCAGCACACGCGTCGCCATCATTCACTGCCGCCGCGTCGCAGTGCAGCCGGTGACGAGGCCGGCTGGAAGCAAGTGTGCGGTGTCAGCTGCCATGAGCGGGCTGAAGCCGCTTTACAACACGATTCCTCAGCGGGCACTGACAGACGAGTCAAAAAGCTACCTGTGTTTTTACGGACATAAATAACTATTTCTGAATCTTCATTCACTGCGCCTACCGGCGACCACAGGTTACTACCACCCTTCCGAGGAAAACTGGCAAGGAGCGAACTGGAAGAGTGCATCCTGACATAGAACAAATTCTACTTACCCCCTCCCAATGGTCACCTCTTGCAGTATATACAGAATAAGGGCGACCCTTCCAAAAGTAACTTCTTCTAGTACATAGAGAATAAGGGCGATCCTACTTCCCTGGAGCACTCCTGTCGGTTCCTTTGTCTGTGATGAACACTCACGCTCGAGGACCACGTACTGGCTTCTATTACTTACGAAGTCTCCGAACGACTCACATATCTGACAATCAATACTTGGCTCAAAATAACAAAGTGACTGACAGCTAGTTTTTACATGGACGCACCGTCATTTGACTATATTGTTGTTTATTTAATTACGACCCAGGATACGGCCTTTTATACCATTTTAAAGTCATTGAGTTTATGTCATTAACATACACTACTGGCCATTAAAATTGCTAAACCACGAAGATGGCGTGATACAGACGTGAAATTCAACAGACAGGAAGAAGATGCTGTGATATGCAAATTATTAGCTTTTCAGAGCATTCACACAAGGTTGGTGCCGGTAGCGACACCTACAACGTGCTCAGATGAGGAAAGTTTCCAACCGATTTCTCATACAAACAGCAGTTGGCCGGCGTTGCCTGATGAAACGTTGTTGTGATGCCTCGTGTAAGGAGGAGAAATGCGTACCATCACGTTTCCGGCTTGATAAAGGTATGATTGTAGCCTATCGGGATTGCGGTGTATCGTACCGCGACATTGCTGCTCGCGTTGGTCGAGATCCAATGGCTGTTAGTATAATATGGAATCGGTGGGTTCAAGAGGGTAATACGGAACGCCATGCTGGATCCCAACGGCCTCGTACCACTAGCAATCGAGATGACAGGCATCTTATCCGCATGGCTGTAACGGATCGTGCAGCCACGTCTCGATCCTTGATTTAACAGATGCGGACGTTTGCAAGACAACAACCATCTGCACGAACAGTTCGACTACGTTTGCAGCAGCATAGACTATCAGCTCGGAGTCCATGGCTGCGGTTACCCTTGACGCTGCATCACAGGGGCGCCTGCGATGGTGCACTCAACGACGAACCTGGCTGCACGAATGGCAAAATGTCGTTTTTTCGGATGAATCCAGGTTCTGTTTACAGCATCATGATGGCCGCATCCGTGTTTGACGACATCGCGGTAAACGCACATTGGAAGCGTGTATTCGTCATCGCCATACTGGCGTATCACTCGGCGTGATGGTATGGAGTGCCATTGGTTACACTTCTCTGTCACCTCTTGTTCGCATTGACGGCACTTTGAACAGTGGACGCTATATTTCAGATGTGTTACGACCCGTGGCTCTACCCTTTATTCGATCCCTGTGAAACCCTACGTTTCAGCAGGATAATGCACGACCGCATGTTCCAGGTCCTGTACGGACCTTTATGGACACAGAAAATGTTCGACTGCTGCCCTGGCCAGCACATTCTCCAGATCTCTCACCAACTGAAAACGTCTGGTCAATGGTGGCCGAGCAACTGGCTCGTCACAATACGCCAGTCACTACTCTTGATGAACTGTGGTATCGTGTTGAAGCTGCGTGGGCAGCTGTACCTGTAGACGCCGTCCAGGCTCTGTTTGATTCAATGTCCAGGCGTATCAAGGCCGTTATTGTGGCCAGAGGTTGTTGTTCTGGGTACTAATTTCTCAGGATCTATGCACCCAAATTGTGTGAAAATGTAATCACATGTCAGTTCTAGTATAATATATTTGTGCAATGAATACTCGTTTATCATCTGCAATATACTTTAATGACATAAACTCAATCACCTGAAAATGGTACAAAAGGCCGAAACCTGGGTCGTAATTAAATTAATAACAATACAGTCAAATGGCGGTGAGTTCAGTTAAAAATTATTGTATGACTGTTGCTCAGCAACATCTGAACTGTTAACTGACAGCTAGTTGTTTACAGGGCAGCGACCACAGAATCAACCAATTAGACCACGAGTTTGATCACTCCTTCTGTTCTCCCCATAACTGTCACTTTGCTTTGCTTTCTCAGCTGCCGGTTACCAGTCAGCTGCGGATGACAACTTCTGTGTTTATGATGATTATTGGAATATGTGAAGATAGCTGTCATATTACACCTGAAAGTTATAAGACTTTCATTATCCTGCAAAGCGAATCCAGTATTGCACTTTAAAGCGGAACATATGAACATACTCAGTACGGAACCTCACAACTGATTTCACTGGACCCATAGTGTCATTTTGCGAAACGGCGAACCGTCATTTCCCCCTTGCATGCCCAAGTTTCAATAAGTTTGTTACTTTGATGCAGGTGTAGTCCACAAGCTCGTACTTTCGTTAACAGTACGCAGTGTCAAGCGGTCTCTGGAAATCTAGGAATATGGAATCTGTCTGTTGCCATTCGTCCGTGTTTCGCAAGATATCGTGTGAGAAAAGGGAAAACTGAGTTTCGTACGAACAACGCTATCTAAGCCCGTTCTGGTTTGTGGACAGAAGCATTTCCGCCTCAAGCAAATTTGTTATTTTCGAATTGAGAATATGTTCAAGAATTCTGCTGACTATAAATGCCACAAAGACTACACACAGATGTTTGTGAATATTACCCACTGTTTCTTTCCCCGCTGTGAGAAATTCAGTGATGAAACGTTGTTTGTAACGTATATCACTTGTTGTTGTTGTGGTCTTCAGTCCTGAGACTGGTTTGATGCAGCTCTCCATGTTACTCTATCCTGTGCAAGCTTCTTCATCTCCCAGTACCTACTGAACCTACATCCTTATGAATCTGCTTAGTGTATTCATCTGTTGGTCTCCCTCTACGATTTTTACCCTCCACTCTGCCCTCCAATACTAAATTGGTGATCCCTTGATGCCTCAGAACATGTCCTACCAACCGATCTCTTCTTGTAGTCAAGTTGTGCCACAAACTCCTCTTCTCCCCAATCCTATTGAATACCTCCTAATTAGTTATGTGATCTACCCATCTAATCTTCAGCATTCTTCTGTAGCACCACATTTCGAAAGCTTCTATTCTCTTTTTGTCCAAACTATTTATCGTCCACGTTTCACTTCCGTACATGGCTACACTCCATACAAATACTTTCAGAATCGACTTCCTGACACTTAAATCTACACTCGGTGTTAACAAATTTTCTCTTCTTCAGAAACGCTTTCCTTGCTGTTGCCAGTCTACATTTTATATCCTCTCTACTTCGACCATCATCAGCTATTTTGCTCCCCAAATAGCAAAACTCCTTTACTACTTTAAGTGTCTCATTTCCTAATCTAATTCCCTCAGGATCACCCGACTTAATTCTACTACATTCCATGATCCTCGTTTTGCTTTTGTTGATGTTCATCTTATATTCTCCTCTCAAGACACTGTCCATTCCATTCAACTGCTCTTCCAAGTCCTTTGCTGTCTCTGACAGAATTACAATGTCATTGGCGAACCTAAAAGCTTTTATTTCTTCTCCATGGATTTTAATACCTGCTCCGAATTTTTCTTTTGTTTCTTTTAATGCTTGCTCAATATACAGATTGAACAACATCGGGGAGAGGCTACAACCCTGTCTCACTCCCTTCCCAACCACTGCTTCCCTTTCATGTCCCTCCACTCTTATAACTGCCATCTGGTTTCTGTACAAATTGTAAATAGCGTTTCGCTCCCTGTATTTTACCCCTGCCACCTTTTGAATTTGAAAGAGAGTATTCCAGTCAACATTGTCAAAAGCTTTCTCTAAGTTGACGAATGCTAGAAACGTAGGTTTGCCTTTCCTTAATCTAGCTTCTAAGATAAGTCGTCGGGTCAGTATTGCCTCACGTGTTCCAATATTTCTACGGAATCCAAACTGATCTTCCCCAAAGTCGGCTTCTACCAGATTTTCCAATCGTCTGTAAATAATTCTCGTTAGTATTTTGCAGCAGTGACTGTATAGTTCGGTAATTTTCACATCTGTCAACGCCTGCTTTCTTTGGGATTGGAATTATTATATTCTTCTTGAAGTCTGAGGGTATTTCGCCTGTCTCATACATTTTGCTCACCAGATGGTAGAGTTTTGTCAGGACTGGCTCTTCTACGGCTGTCAGTAGTTCTAATGGAATGTTGTCTACTCCCGGGGCCTTGTTTCGACTTAGGTCTTTCAGTGCTGTATCAAACTCTTCACGCAGTATGATATCTCTCATTTCATCTACATCTACATCCTCTTCCATTTCTATAACATTGCCCTCAAATACATCGCCCTTGTATAGAACGTCTATATACTCCTTCCACCTTTCTGCTTTCCCTTCATTGCTTATAACTGGGTTTCCATCTGAGCTCTTGATATTCGTACAATTCCTTTCGTCAATTAAATTCAATATTTCTTCTGTTACCCAAGGATTTCTACTAGCCCTCGTCTTTTTACCTACTTGATCCTCTGCTGCCTTCACTACTTCATCCCTCAAAGCTACCCATTCTTCTTCTACTGTATTTCTTTCCCCCATTCTTGTCAATTGTTCCCTTATGCTCGCCCTGAAACTCTGTACAACTTCTTGTTTAGTCAGTTTATCCAGGTCCCATTTCCTTAAATTCCCACCTTTTTGCAGTTTCTTCAGTTTTAATCTGCAGTTCATAACCAACAGATTGTGGTCAGAGTCCACATCCGCCCCTGGAAATGTCTTACAATTTAAAACCTGGTTCCTAAATCTGTGTCTTACCATTATACAATCTATCAGAAACCTTGTAGTATCTCCAGGGTTATTCCTTGTATACATCCTTCTTTTATGATTCTTAAACCAAGTGTTAGCTATGATTACATCTACATCTACATCTACACCCATAATCCGCAAGCCACCTGACGGTGTGTGGCGGAGGGTACCCTGAGTACCTCTAACGGTTCTCCGTTCTATTCCAGTCTCGTATTGTTTGTGGAAAGAAGGATTGTCGGTATGATTCTGTGTGGGCTCTAATCTCTCTGATTTTATCCTCAAGGTCTCTTCGCGAGATATACGTAGGAGGGAGCAATATACTGCTTGACTCTTCGGTGAAGGCATGTTCTCGAAACTTCAACAAAAGCCCGTGCCGAGCTACTGAGCGTCTCTCCTGCAGAGTCTTCCACTGGAGTTTATCTATCATCTCCGTAACGCTTTCGCGATTACTAAATGATCCTGTAACGAAGCGCGCTGCTCTCCGTTTGATCTTCTCTCTCTCTCCTATCAACCCCATCTGGTACGGATCCCACACTGCTGAGCAGTATTCAAGTAGTGGGCAAACAAGCGTACTGTAACCTACTTCCTTTGTTTTCGGATTGCATTTCCTTAGGATTCCTCCAATGAAACTCAGTCTGGCATCTGCTTTACCGACGATCAACTTTATATGATCATTCCATTTTAAATCACTTGTAATGCGCACTCCCAGATAATTTATGGAATTAACTGCTTCCAGTTGCTTACCTGGTATTTTGTAGCTAAATGATAAGGGATCTATCTTTCTATGTATTCGCAGCACATTAAAGTTGTCTACATTGAGTTGTGCTCTGATCAAAATTCTATCAGGCGGCTTCCTCTTTCATTTCTTAGCCCCAATCCATATTCACCTACTACGTTTCCTTCTCTTCCTTTTCCTACTCTCGAATTCCAGTCACCCATGACTATTAAATTTTCGTCTTTCTTCACTATCTGAATAATTTCTTTTATGTCATCATACATTTCTTCAATTTCTTCGTCATCTGCAGTAGGCATATAGACTTGTACTACTGTCGTAGGCGTGGGCTTCGTATCTATCTTGGCCAAAACAATGCGTTCACTGTGCTGTTTGTAGTAGCTTATCCTATTGCTTTATTCATTATTAAACCTACTCCTGCACTACCCCTATTTGATTTTATGTTTATAACCCTGTATTCACCTGACCAAAAGTCTTGTTCCTCCTGCCACCGAAATTCACTAATTCCCACTATATCCAACTTTAACCTATCTATTTCCCTTTTTAAATTTTCCAACTTACCTGCCCAATTAAGGGATCTGACATTCCACGCTCCGATCCGTAGAACGCCAGTTTTTTTTCTTCTGATAACGACGTCCTCTTGAGTAGTCCCCGCCCAGAGATCCGAATGGGGGACTATTTTACCTCCGGAATATTTTACCCAAGAGAACGCCATCATCATTTATCCATAAAGTAAAGCTGCATGCCCTCGGGAAAAATTACGGCCGTAGTTTCCCCTTGTTTTCAGCCATTCGCAGTACCAGTACAGCAAGGCCGTTTTGGTTAGTGTTACAAGGCCAGATCAGTCAATCATCCAGACTGTTGCCCCTGCAACTACTGAAAAGGCTGCTGCCCCTCTTCAGGAACCATACGTTTGTCTGGCCTCTCAACAGATACCCCTCCGTTGTGGTTGCACCTACGGTACAGCTATCTGTGCCGCTGAGGCACGCAAGCCTCCCCACCAACGGCAAGGTCTATGGTTCATGGGGGGGGGGGGGGGGGGGGGGGGGGGTTACATCACTTATAGACAGCAGTTTGAAACACTGCTAAACCTGCGCTGTCTGTCAGAGGAAACGGAAATTTTGCACGTGCACTGAAGAAACTTTAAAAAACCTTTTTCCATTTCGAACATTGTCGTCAACTGAAAAAAGAAGACAACCGTTGTATCGTAGTTGATTGGGTATAGGTGTTAGAAGTCGTGCATGGTTGCAGCTAGGCAGGTGTGGAAATTGGAAAATTTTGGAAAGTTGTGGTGAGGTCTCATGGGACAAAACTGCCTAGGTCATCGGTCCCTGAGCTTACACACTACTTAATCTAATTTAAACTAACTTACGCTATGGACAACACACGCACCCATGCCCGAGGGAGTACTCGAACCTCCGACGGAGGGAGCCGCAAGGACCATGACAAGGCGCCTCAGACCGCACGGCT
Organism: Schistocerca gregaria; assembly: GCF_023897955.1. NCBI lineage: Eukaryota > Metazoa > Arthropoda > Insecta > Orthoptera > Acrididae > Schistocerca > Schistocerca gregaria. The sequence continues at coordinate 496,247,770 of NC_064925.1, read as the reverse complement.
ACCCCGCGCGGGAGTGAAAATTGTAGGGTGGGTTATATTATACAGGAATGATAGGTGTCTGAAAGAATTTCATCGCCCTTAAGAGGGAGGAGATTAAAGTTAAGCTGGCAGAGGATGTGAAGTGTTTGGATATGTGGAACGATGTAACATGTTGACAGAAGCGTGGCAGCAGACCAGGTTTCTGAAGATGAGAGATACAGTAGGGAGTTGGGGTTAGAGCTTTCATGAAATGTTGGACAGGGGAAGGTCTTTCAGGTGTCTGATGAAGCGTGGGAGCCTTGTGAGTTGGTACAGGTATTGCGACGGAGAAACCAGTCGGATACAAGATGTTAGATGGAGTGCGTAGCGTTCTACGATTTGGAAAGAGCGGTAAAAGGAGGTGCCTAGGCTCATACGACGTTTGCAAAGGTCAGTATGGGTCGATGAAGGTCTAGTCTTGTGGTATTGATTACCCAGGTTATTTGCTTTCGTCTACTGCAGGCGTTATTTTGGACGGTGGTGATTCAAACTCAGTTTGTTGTCAAGTGGTAGCTGTAGGTACCCCAGCGCTTTATTTGATGGATTGTGTACTAGATGCCTTAAAGACGGAACGACTGGTTGGTTTGAAATTTGAAGTAATGTTAATACGAGTTTTCACTAAGAATGCAGAATCCCAAAACCACTTCTGTGGATTATCCAGGGTTGCAGGTCCGCGACTTCATTTTTAGATGTGTTTCTTAACTCTTCAAAGAACTAAATAAATTTGGGTAATGTCGATTTGTTTCCATGAATACAATAACAAAGCAAATGAGATACATTGATGGTAAAAAAATCGCAATACCGAGAAGGAGTTGTGCGACATAAACTAAAGCTAGTAGGCGTGATTCTACATTGAAAGATGACGTCTGTTCAAATTTTGCAACAGTCGCATATCAGCGGCTCTAGTAGCACCACTATACGGATGCAAATCAGATTTGGTTTAAATACACGCTGTAACGGTCGAGAGGGTTAGTTACTTTGAGATGGACGTGGTGATTTGTTAATCAAGAAAAGGAGGCAACGAAGACACCATGGTTAACACCCCACGAAGTTGTGTAATAGGGCTATGAGAAGCTGACTGTTCCTTCTGCTATATTGCAGAAAGACTTGGCACCAATGTAGGACACTGGCAGCGGTGGTCACTAGAATGTAGGTCGCAAGAAAGCCGGGCTTCGGACGGCCACGTGGCACTACTTAGAGGGCAGTATGCCTTTAGTTTTCCAGGCGGGAAGGTGTGCCGTCCCCGAGGTTCGGTGTGCCGGCCAGCCTGTGGATGGTTTTTATGGCGGTTTTCTATCTGCCTCTGCGAAGGCGGGATGGTTCCCCTTATTGCGCCTCAGTTACACTATGTCGGCGATTGCTGTGCAGACACTGTCTCCACGTACGCGTACACTATAATTACTCTACCACGCAAACATTTGGGGTTACACTCGCACACTTGTTCGCTCACTGCTTGAATACTGCTCACCGGTGTGGAATCCGTACCAGACAGGGTTGATGGAAGAGATAGAGAAGATCCAACGGAGGCAGGCCGCTTCGGTACAGGACCATTTAGTAATCGCGAAAGCGTTACGGAGATTATAGATAGACTCCAGTGGAAGACTGCAAGAGAGACGCTCAGTAGCTCGGTACGGGATTTTGTTGAAGTTTCGAGAACATACCTTCACCGAGGAGTCAAGCAGTATATTGCTCCCTCCTATGTATATCTCGCTAAGAGACCATGGGGATAAAACCAGAGAGATTAGAGCCCACGCAGAGGCATACCGACAGTCTTTCTTTCCACGAACAATACGAAACTGGAATAGAAGGGAGAACCGATAGAGATACTCAAGGTACCCTCCGCCACACACCGTTGGGTGGAGTATAGATGTAGCTGTAGATGTAGATGTCTCGTGTGAGACGTTCCCGGGGGGCTCACTGCGGACCGAACCACACAATAATCCTGAGTTCTGCGTGTGGCGGCGGTAGGGTGAGTGCTGTAGCCTGTTGTGGAGCTGTGAACTACTGAGGGCTGCAGCGGGGACGAAGCCCCCCCGTTGTTTCTAGGTTCCCAGTTCAATACAATACAGTGCCTTTGGTGCACATACTGCATACGCAGCAGCAGTTTGAGCAGTAGTGGGCACCGCAGAGCACGGCTGTTACAAATAGATTAGTTCAAGGACAGCTCCGAACCAGACTCCCTGTACCACGGGTTCCACCCACCAGAACCACAACCGTTTCCGACTTCAGCTGTGTCAGGCGAGAGATCATTTGGGGGCAGGGTGGAGGTCTGTTGTATTTTCTGATGAGAGCTGGTTCTGCTTAGGTGCTAGTGATGGCTGCGTGTTGTTTGGGAGGCCATGTTAAGGGTCTGCACCCAAAATGTCGGTGTCCTAGCCACACTGAACCTACGCCTGGAGTTGGTCTAGGGCCCGATATCATATGAGAGCAATCCGGAGATTTGACCTGTTGTACTGCCTGTGACGTCTCCTGGCAAGACATTTGAAAAATCCGTGTAATATATGTGAAAAAATAAACATATATCTGTATTGTTATTATTATTTCATTTCTGTATGAAAGGTTGTCTATTATGTAGAGTCTGCAAAAAAGAAAATAATCATTTTTCATTTTTGTGTTTGTGCAATATTTATGTATCTATATTTTGCAAATAACATCCGTGGTCGGCGAGTGTGGAAATCGAAGCAGCCAATGATAACTGAAAAAATTAACAAAGATATTTATTAGCGACTGAATTAATTATAAATAGTGGAGGCTTAAATGTTACTCTCTCTGACTTCTTGTAGCCGTTAAAGTTGTAAGACCCTGTGACGCTCGCTTGAATGCTTGGTTAGCTTTCTTTTGTTCTCTGTTCGAGAAGGACGCCATTAGAGGCTGATGTATAAAAAAGGTGTGTACTTAGAATTTATATTGATTTTTGAACATAGAAATTGTTAAAAATCCTTGAAAAAATCTATTGCTAGCTTGCACATTATTTCATTCCACATTTTTAGCCGTTTTCAGCGTATTTAGAATTTTTCATGAAGCAGAGCTGCGCCGCGATGGCGGGAGCCGCTGCCCCGGAAAAATTCAAATTATAATTCAATGAAAGCAGTTTTCCCGTATTGAAGCGGGCAGGTAACGGTAGATTAAAATTATTTCTTTCAGCTTTCCGGAGACCTCAGAGGAGAATTGTGGATTTTATTATGTCATTTTCAGGTGGACATGGGCAACTGCTATTGCAATCTCAGTGATGTAAATAATTTACGTAAATCAGAGTGGTAAAACTTTACTTGCGTGATATCAAAGACTGCTGTGCTGAAACCTGTTCTAGCTAATAATAATATTAAAATAAAATTTCATTTTTTGTTTCATGCTTTCGTGCTAGTCATGGCAATCAATAGTGTTCGTATGTTAAAAATTCTACTGCAGTTTTTATGTTTAGCGAACGTGGCATACTGTAACTTCTGTACGTGTAAATAAGAGTAATTTTCAGTGTATTTCAGAGATGAAAGCGGAGAAGGACGTGTTTAATTTAATAATTAGTTACAGTAATGATGTCGTGTCCCATTTTTAACAGGCCAGATCAGGGTTATATGAAAATTGTTTGCAAATTAAAGATCACACAGTAACTTCCCAACAAAATAAAATATTAATAATATTCACATTTAGTGTAACTTCAAAACAGAAAAATTCCTAAACCTCTCAACAGTAAAAAATATAATTATGTCGTTCACATCAGTGTAACTGCCCAACAGATAAGTTCCGAAACCTATCAGTAATACAATGTGACTAATTTCTCAATAAAATTGTGGCTCACTTATAACCTTGCAATAATTGACTGTGAATTTAAACTGGTAAATTTTGGACGTCAGCAGTGCTGTGTCATGGCGCTGAAAATCATTCTGAATAAATTGAAAAAACTTACCTCAATTAGGTCGCCGGATAGCGCGTATATATCTGCTCTTATACGAAATTTTTCTGGCACACCCCAGCGCAATGCTGGCCGATAGATTTGTCATGTATAAAAGAAACAACTGATTTTTCTTTACAATAATCGGGATGACCATGGATTGGAGAAATTAGTGAATTCTTTAAATTGAGATGAATTATTATCAAAAGTAACTTTTTATGACTAAGATTATTATTAACAATTTTTTAAAAAACATTTACATGGGACTTGATATAACAATACTACATATGCGCGACGCTGCTTTTACCTTACGCTACAACGCTCAGGCTCCGCCATCGCTCCCACGACCGGCCCAGCCAACTCCACACACACAACTGCTAGCTACTTCTACTACACAGTTCCTACTGCATACAACACTGCTCTTTGGTCTGAGATTCTCTTATAGCTCACATATCGCAGGCAGCGCGTGAGCAATCCATCGAAAATACATCTGCTCGAATGCGCTAACAACAAATTCCTTAATCATGGACCTCTTACATAACCCTCCACTGGGGGGGGGGGGGGGGGGGGGGGCAGCGATGGTGAGTCAATTGGACTTGCCATGAGCAACAAATTTTTCTATAATATATTTAGTTATTAAGTCTACAGTCACAGAGTATATACATCATTGATTAGTGCAGAACATATTAAGAAATTAAATAGAGTGCACATGCACTGAGTACAAAACATATTCAGAAATGACAAAGTATATACGCAATGAGTACAAAATAAATTAACAAATGACATAAAGTGCATACGCACTGTAGAAGTGTTTACCATTTTACAAGAATTTAAACAAATTGAGAAACGAAATAAAGTGCAAACGTACAGTATAACTCTTTACATTTTACAAGAATTTAAACATTTTGAGAAATGAAATAAAGTGCACACGCACTGTATAAGTCTTTAGCATTTTTACAACAAATAAACATATCAAGGAGTGAAATAAAGTGCACACGCTCTGTAGAAGTCTTAGCATATTTAGGACAACTGATCTTGTTAACAAATGAAATGAAGTGCACACGCACTGTATAAGTCTCTATCGTTTTACAAGAATTTAAAAGCACTGTATAACTCTTTACCATTTTACAAGAACTAGGAAAGGAATGATAAGGATTGCATCATGGTTGTAACACAGTAGGTTGCACGTAGATGCACTGAAAGTCCCTATCTTTCAACAGAAGCATAACACCAAGTGAGACAATCTGAATTTCTCTTCCCTGAAGTATTTATCAGTGTAGCCAAGACACTGAAATGTTGTATTGATATTCAATGTTATCATTTTGGTATTACATTAGGTACACCAAACAGTAGGACCATAATGACATCTCCATCGTTCAAGGTGGTGGACAGCTTTATATGTCAGCACCACATTCTTGTAGAATCTATACTCTCACATCAACAGAGAATTAGTGCAAAAACCAAATATAGTGCTCCATGATCATGAGGATGGACAGGACATACGGATATTGCAGTAATTGCTGATAATTAGATCAGAAGGTGAAGGATACATTACATCTTATGCTAGTCATTAGAGGATTACACTAGTGTAACAACCGATCTGAATAATTATTGGCATTCATTGGCTATTTACTAAACATGTAGTAAGTTCAAAAATGGCTCTGAGCACTATGGGACGTAACAGCTATGGTCATCAGTCCCCTAGAACTTATAACTACTTAAACCTAACTAACCTAAGGACATCACTCACATCCATGCCCGAGGCAGGATTCGAACCTGCACCGTAGCAGTCGCATGGCTCCGGACTGCGCGCCTAGAACCGCGAGACCACCACGGCCGGCGTAGTATGTATTGAGCATTACTAAACACAATTCATAACTTATCTCATTGCAGTAATTATTCGCATCATGTCATCTCATTACAGTAATCATTGAAATTGCATTTATGCATTATTACAAAACATCATTCAGTATTACTCAGAACAAATCATTCAAGTGACATAGGACAGATTTAAAATGTAACACACTGTAACTATTACTCAAGGTCTTTAGTCCAATAACACATAAATATAATGTTTTCAATACATCTGAGAAATTTGCATTATATTTAGGATTAGAAATATCTCTTCAACTGGTAGCATTATTTAGTTGTATACCGGTAATAGTTGCGACTGGTAATAATAAATTTTTTTTGCTAACAATGCATTGCGTTGGGATCGATAATTAATTGCTGGGGAATGAAAATATTTGCTTTTGACTTATTGCTGGAAATAAGGATTAATAACGTCATTCGTCATGAGTCAGCTGTAGCAATGTTATGAAACAAGTAGAGGATATGTGACCACATTCATGAATGATACACACAACTGGGTAAAAAAATGCAAGTTATTAGAACAGGTTTCATAACTAAGTGCTGATAGCATATTAATATTATGAAAAGATTTTCCTGGAAAAATTACAAAATGGGTTATCGACCTGAAAGAACAAAATGTATATTATGCTGAAAAGTAGAAAACTTCGAATTAACAGGTAATGAAACGTGTGCTCAATATGTATGTACTCTAGCTGTCTTTCCCAAAACATTCAGTCATTATACTATGTGACATAAGACATACTGTCAAAAAGAACTGCAACAAATACTTAAATAACCACATAGCATTTCTTAACTAATACAAAATATATAAACCTCATCATTATCATCATCTGCAAAGAAAAACTTCATTATTCATATTACCATATTCTTCACATAACTATTCATCATCATTTATTATCACCTGCAAAAAATAGACACTTCATTATTCATATCCATATTACCGTTTACTTCATACAACTATTCATTATCATTCATTACTTCATATAGTATAGAGTTTCTTATTTCTAGCATATTTCATCACTAAAATTAACATGTGTAGTTCTGTCTGACAGTCTGCATCAATCGCCTCGTATTCTGAAAGAAAAAGTAATTAGTCAAAACTGCTATCATACGATGTGTATAGTATATTCTTGTTAATACTTGTTAATTCTGATCCATTTACTCTTCATGACAAGTTATTGCAATTTCTTTCGTTCATTCCGAAGGTGAAATTTCCATTTCATAGTAAACCACTGTGGTTGTATAATTTATTTCCTTTACATGGTATTGCTTTCTGAAAATGATGAATACGGATTAATATTTTGCTTTTAATTCATATACCCATTAAATAAAAACTTGTTTTTAGTGATATAACTAAGCATACAGCATAGCATGACAGAAAACGTATTAGGTCAAAACCATAGACAATTTTCAAGTGCAAAAAATATATACACAGTATCATAATGTAGTACCAAAAAAATCTAGAATCGTCAAAATATTTTGGTATCATAAGGCAGAAATGTCAAAGTCAACTGGTGTTTGTTACAATTTAAAGATTTCGTAGTCCATACAGAGAAAAATTCTACTTTCGATAAGAAAACAAACATACATACACAAAAAAATTGAAAATGTGCACGGTCTGATGTCTAACGACAAGAAAAGCGATCTGCTAACCTTACCTTGCCGGCACTTGCCAGGAAAGAAATGGCATTACAGTGCGACAAATCATAAAGTATGTTCATTCAATAAAGGGTTTACTATTGGAGACATGGTGATTGCCCTTGCTTTTTCTGGTTCTTAAAGTTTCGACGTGCACTTCATTAGGGTGAGGAATGCTTCGTATTCTATATGGACATGCGTATAGAAGTTCAAATTTACTGCACCTACTCTTTCCCCTGTTGGATAAATAATGCATCCGCACTAATATCTTCTGTCCAATGTGAAAGTCACGGAATGTACAAACCTGATTTTGCTGTTTTCTCCGGCGCTCTGCGGCACGTTTGATGTTGTTGAGTGCAATGTCAATTATTTAATGGTGGCGTAGTCGACGAGATGTAGGAAAAGATACTAATTCTTTAATTTTGTTAGGTGGCTCAACATTTTTCAATATAACAGTCGGAGATAGCATGTTGTTGTTGTGGTCTTCAGTCCTGAGTCTGGTTTGATGCAGCTCTCCATGCTACTCTATCCAGTGCAAGCTTCTTCATCTTCCAGTACCTACTGCAACCTACATCCTTCTAAATCTCCTTGGTGTATTACTCTCTTGGTCTCCCTCTACGATTTTTACCCTCCACACTGCCCTCCAATACTAAATTGGTGATCCCTTGATGCCTCAGAACATGTCCTATCGACCGATCCCTTCTTCTGGTCAAGTTGTGCCACAAACTTCTCTTCTCCCCAATCCTATTCAATTCTTCCTCATTAGTTATGTGATCTACCCATCTAATCTTCAACATTCTTCTGTAGCACCACATTTCGAAAGCTATTCTCTTCTTGTCCAAACTATTTATCGTCCATGTTTCACTTCCATACATGGCTACACTCCATACAAATACTTTCAGAAACGAGTTACTGACACTTAAATATATACTCGATGTTAACAAATTTCTCTTCTTCAGAAACGCTTTCCTTGCCATTGCAAGTCTACATTTTATATCCTCTCTACTTCGACCATCAATTATTTTGCTCCCCAAATAGAAAAACTCCTTTACTACTTTAAGTGTCTCATTTCCTAATCTAATTCCCTCAGGATCACCCGACTTAATTCTATTACATTCCATGATCCTCGTTTTGCTTTTGTTGATGTTCATCTTATATTCTCCTCTCAAGACAGTGTCCATTCCATTCAACTGCTCTTCCAAGTCCTTTGCTGTCTCTGACAGAATTACAATGTCATCAGCGAACCTCAAAGTTTTTATTTCTTCTCCATGGATTTTAATACCTACTCCGAATTTTTCTTTTGTTTCCTTTACTGCTTGCTCAATATACAGATTGAACAACATCGGGGAGACGCTACAACCCTGTCTCACTCCCTTCCCAACCACTGCTTCCCTTTCATGTTCCTCGACTCTTATAATTGCCATCTGGTTTCTGTACAAATTGTAAATAGCCTTTCGCTCCCTGTATTTTACCACTGCCACCTTTAGAATTTGAAAGAGAGTATTCCAGCCAACATTATCAAAAGCTTTCTCTAAGTCTACAAATGCTAGAAATGTAGGTTTGGCTTTTCTTAATCTTTCTTCTAAGATAAGTCGTCGGGTCAGTATTGCCTCACGTGTTCCAGTATTTCTACAGAATCCAAACTGATCTTCCCCGAGGTCGGTTTCTACTAATTTTTCCATTCGTCTGTAAAGAATTCGTGTTAGTATTTTGCAGCTGTGATTTATTAAACTGATAGTTCGGTAATTTTCACATCTGTCGACACCTGCTTTCTTTGGGGTTGGAATTATTATATTCTTCTTGAAGTCTGAGGGTATTTCCAGCAATTTTCACATGTGACGTAGCATGTGAAAATTGCTGGATTTGGACGGGTTACTCCTGTAACTGAAATATCAGATCTGAGATGATTCTGAATGAACCGAAACCGGTCATATGAATAAAAAGAATTGCAATCAAGACGGTTTTTAAGTAACATTATAAAATCACTGATTGCTGTTATCCCGTAAGACATTATGTCTGTTTTTGCAAAGAATGTTATTGCATACAGTGAATGGTTTCTGATGGTAACATTGTTCCTATCTTGCCAAAGGTGTTTAATTTGTTTCCACACGTTGTCTTTGCTCTGCTCTTGTGCTATGTCTCGTAATGATGCCGAAATAAAATTTTCGAATGCAACTTGTTGAATATACATGACGCTAAAATTTGCTTGGCAGAAGTTGGCTGCGATGTCTTGCTGATTGTTGCTGAGAGAACGGGATAGTGCGTCAGCTACAATATTTTGTGTACCGGGAATGTGAACAATTGTAAAATTAAATTCCTGTAAATAAAGTTTCCATCTGCTTAACCTGTCGTGTGTAAATTTTGCGGAAAGTAAAAACTGTATAGCTCTATGATCTGTGTAAACGGTAGTATGTCTTCCATAAAGAAAATCCCTACATCTCGTAAATGCCCATACAACACATAATGTTTCAAGTTCTGTGACAGAATAATTGCGTTCAGCAGGTGACAGAATGCCACTTGCAAAGGCGATGTTTTTAATTACTGTAGTACCGTCTTCTTCAATTTCCTGAAAAATGTGTACGCCTAAAGCTGTGTTAGAACTGTCGGTGGCAATGGAAAAATTTATGGTAGGATCTGGGTGTGATAAAAGTGGTGCTTGTTTCAGATTGACAAATTCAGACTGTGCTTGGCTATCCCAGGACCAAATAGCGTTTTACCCGTCAATTGGCATAATCTAGGGGTGTCTAAAGCAGAGTAATGAATAAATTTACGGAAAAAGTTAATTAATCCCAAAAAGCTGCGTAGTTGTTTCTTCGTCGTTGGAACAGTAATGTCACGTAAAGCTTGAAGTTTTTCCGGGTCAGGCGCAATACCTTCTGCTGAAATTACATGCCCAAGAAATTTTATGGAAGTTTTGCCAAAGTGCGATTTGCTAAGATTAACTGTGAGTCCTTGTGCACGAAGAGTTTGCAACAGTTGTTCAAGAATCAAATTGTGTTCAGACCAGTTAGCTTCTGCAATAAGGATGTCGTCTACATATGTTGTGACTCTGTCTTTAAGTTCTGTCGGAAGTATACTGTTCAAACCGCGAATAAATGCTGCTGAAGAAATTGTTAAACCGAACGGTAATTTACAAAACTGATAACAGTCACCAATGCTGTGTACCTTCTGCAGTTAGGATGGAGCTGAATTTGCCAAAATCCCGATTTCAAAACTAATGTGGAATAAATAGCAGTACCATGAAATTTCTGTAAAAGTTCTTTTAGTGTCTGTGGGCGATCTGTTTCATTAATAATAATGTCGTTGACATGACGCGAATCAAGTACGAGGCGAAGTGAACCATCCATTTTCTTAACAATATGCAGCGGGTTTATGTAAGGACTAACTGCCGGTTCAATAATTCCTTAGTCAAGCATAGCTTGCAATTCTTTCTTAACTTGTTCTCTGTGAATATATGGAATGGGACAATGTTTGGCTTTAAATGTGTCATGCTGTTTTTGAAATTCATACATAAAAAAAGACATAGTACCAGAGAAGTTGTCAAAAACTGGAGCTTGCTGTAAAAGAATTTTGCGTAGTTGCGTACTTTCGTCGTCTGTATTTGCGCTGCTTTGTATTACTTTATCAGAAATCATTTGCATAACGTCATAGTCGGCTTCGTCTGGTGTACTGTAGTTGTGAACATACGTATCTGTGAACAATGTGGAATGACTGTATATGTTACGTGATGCAGAAATGACCTCTGTTAGACTAATTGCCTGTTCGTCTGCAGATAAAGCGTGCTGAAATTCTAATGCCAGTTGTGTATTTTCATCCTTTAACATTAAATAGGAATTTTGAAAGTCAATAATTGCGTCGTGTTGTACCAAAAAATTCGTACCTAAAATAACGTCTGTTGACAATAAGGGAACAATCCAAAAATTTGAGTGGAACGTATGACCTGCAATACAAAACGATAAGTGTGTCTGTAATCTTACATCTAATCCTTTACCAGATACTGCTCCTTTTACTTTAGTTTTGCCTAATGGTAAAGTAGGATAGGTATTCTCTTTGTTACATTTGTTGAAAGTTTCCTCATTTCTAACTGACATAGGTGATCCAGAATCGATTACCGCTGAAAATGTGTATGATCCAATCTTTACTTCAATGACAGGGTGGGAAATGGTTTTTTGAATAACTGGTTTGTCATGTAAAAGTGTGTCTCGGACGTCGTCAAAAATAATAACGTTCTCGTGAATAACATTCTGCATGTCAAAAGTAGTGCTTACGTTGTTGGAAGATGCAACCTGTACTGTATCTAGTCAAATTCTTTCTGCCGTGCTGTTATTTGCGGGAGGATGCTGTGGCATTTCGACAATTTGTACTCTTCTGTTATTCCTTCCTGACGTATTAGGTTCGGGATGATACCGACTGTCTGGTTCATTCATGATAATCTGTTGTTGCGGATGTTACGCTGAAAACTGCTCATTACTTTTACGTCTGTCATAATAATCGTTGCTGTACGGCGCATTGCGATATGAGTTGAAATGGTGTGTTTTCTGTACGTAGTGATTTCCTTGTTGCTGTACGTTACTATTTGGTGGAGCCGACGCTATACGTGTAGGCGGCGAAACATTGAAGCTTGGTTGACCTTGCAGACTACAATGTTGGTTAGGTATGCAAACCGACTGGTTTTATTGATGTTGTGGGGAAATGCCTCTATTGTTGTCAGAATGTGTTTGCTATTGCCGATAATTATGACGATACTGATTATTAAAATTTTGTCTGTTATTAAAATTATGTTGGTAGTTCTTGCCATTTCGGGAGTGTCCAATGAAAACTGTCACTTTCAGGTAAGACTCGTAATACCAAGTTTCTTTACTCATTCTTAATCCTAGATAGATCGATAGTTGAAGAGCTGGTTTGATAGATATAAAGGATAGTAAAAGAGAAGGCAACAGTGCAGAAAACTAAAGATGAAATAGCACTACTACAGCTCGGGGCCCTGTGCACGCTACGGCACATATTCATCGAAGCGTAATGAATCTCCTGAGGTCAATTACGCGCTGCAAATTATTTTTATTTTCTACATTACAGGCCAAGCTGGTGGAAATGCGAAAACAAATTGTTGTATCCAGTCCAAAGCGCGAATCTGTCATTATTAAGTACCTTAAATTTTCTAATGGATAGAAAATTTTACGTGTGGTTTTGTTTAATTTCTTAACGTCTGCTTTAATGGCATCGGGATCCTATATTAATTTTAACTGTTCAAGTCTGTTGGTCATTGCCTGAAAGTCTACTGTATATTTATTTTCCAAAGTCTGAATATTAGTATCTGTTTTTGTTTTTAGATCGGATATTTCACCATGCAATTCAGTGTTCAACTGTTTGATAGTATTGATTTCGTCTGATACTGTAGCAATGTTGTTGTCTACGTATGTTTTTGCTTTCGTAAATAACTTACGCTTATCTTCCTGTCTCTATACAGTAATTGTTTCACTGTTCTGTAGGTGGTGATTGAAACGTTCGTCAATTTGGCTGTTCTGTTGGTCAAATGTCGTGTCTACTTTCGCATCTAGAGTGCGTGAAAGTTCTGATGACATTAATTCAAACTCGTCGCGTAACTGTGTTGCGTTTTCAGAACATTGTTTAGCGACTGCACTAATTTCATCTCTAAGTAATTTAGTTGTGGCAGCATGTGTATTGCGTATCTCTTCACTAGTATTCCTGGCGCATGACTTAATTTCCTCACGTAATTGTTTTTTAGTTTCATTACATTGCTCCGTAACGGCTGTAATCTGTTCAGTAAGCTGTTCAATAGAGGTGTAAAGTTTTTCATTAATTTGTTTGAACGACCTGTCATGGTTTTCATTCGACTGTTTGAGATTTTCATTAAGTTTTTTGTTCGATTCATTAAGGTTGTCTTGTTTTTCATTAAGTTGTTTGTTCGATTCATTAAGTCGTTTGAAATTGTCGTCTTGTTTTTTCTTCGACTGTTTGAGATTTTCATTAAGTTGTAGCAATACTGCCATAACTTGATCCATTCCAAAATTAGCGACTCTATTTTCTATGCTGTGTGTTGTTGTATCTGCAGTTGTCGCGTTTTGTGTCATTGTCTGATTCACGAAAAGGTTTGCAAATCGGATGTGCTCTGTTGGTCACTACATCAGAATCAAATAAATCTGACGCGTTTTGTGTATATTGTTCACCTTCGTTAGAAACATTTGTCTGTTCATTGTGTAAACTTTGCAAATCAGGTGTTTCAAAATGGGCAGCGTTCATTGTAACGGAACGTGCCGCGTCGTCAATTGTCTTTAAATTAACAGTGGACACAATTGAATTTGTTTGCTCATCATTAGAATTAAAATCATTACTAGTGGTCGGCAGGCACTGATTATCTGTAATTAGGGGATTATCATTACGACACTGAGTGTCGCTAGTATTACCGGTCAAATTATTCGAGTCGGCTTTTTCACTCATTGCACATCGCGATGTACTGTTAGCAGTTTTTCGCGGCATTTTCACAAATCAAAGTAAAGCACAAAATCAAACAACGACAAAGCAAAAATGAAACAAATACAATAACAATAAAGAGCAATAAATTTTGATCTCTGAAAGAAAGAGTGACAAGTTAGTAAATGCGTTGCGCCAGATGTAAACTACATTTAAAATCAAGTAAATAAGAAAAAAGATATAACTGACTACTTCTCAGAAATTCACAAAAATACGATCCTGCCCAGTTGTCGCCAAGTGTAACCTCCCAACAAAATAAAATAAATATTAATAATATTCACATTTAGTGTAACCTCAATACAGAAAAATTCCTAAACCTCTCAACAGTAAAAAATATAATTATGTCGTTCACATCAGTGTAACTGCCCAATAGATAAGTTCCGAAACCTATCAGTAATACAATGTGACTAATTTCTCAATAAAACTGTGGCTCACTTATAACCTTGCAATAATTGACTGTGAATTTAAACTGGTCAATTTTGGACGTCAGCAGTGCTGCGTCATGGCGCTGAAAATCATTCTGAATAAATTGAAAAAACTTACCTCAATTAGGTCGCCGGATAACGCGTATATATCTGCTCCTATAAGAAATTTTTCTGCCACAGCCCAGTGCAATGCTGGCCGATAGATTTGTCATGTAACAACTGATTTTCCTTTACAATAATCGGGATGACCAAGGATTGGAGAAATTAGTGAATTCTTTAAATTGAGATGAATTATTATCAAAAGTAACTTTTTATGACTAAGATTATTATTAACAATTTTTTTTAAAAACATTTACATGGGACTTGATATAACAATACTACATATGCGCGACGCTGCTTTTACCTTACGCTACAACGCTCAGGCTCCGCCATCGCTCCCACGACCGGCCCAGCCAACTCCACACACACACAACTGCTAGCTACTTCTACTACACAGTTCCTACTGCATACAACACTGCTCTTTGGTCTGAGATTCTCTTATAGCTCACATATCGCAGGCAGCGTGTGAGCAATCCATCGAAATCACATCTGCTCGAATGCGCTAACAACAAATTCCTTAATCATGGACCTCTTACAACACGTTCACAGCAGGAAATCTTTAAGTGTTGTGCGTATCCCCACTTAATAGGTCGAGGTGCATAAAAGTTTAAGTTTTTCAACTAGAGAAACTAATAGTGAGACTTGCACGTTATCTTTTGTGCTCGAAACAATAAGAAATATACAGTTAATTAAAATACTATGCAACATAAACTGCATATAAAATCAAAAAGTGTGCGGTGGGGAGACGCGACATGCCATTCATGTAAAGCATTCGAGGGGCTGTTTTCCAATAGGATAACGCTCGCCCTCATACGGCTATTGTATCCCACCATGCTCCACGGAGTATCGACATGTGACCTTATCCTGCTCGATCATCTGGTCTGTCTCCAATCGAGTACATACGGGACATCATCGAACGTCAACTCCAGCTTCATCCACGACCTGCATCGACCGACCAAGTACAAGAAGTATTGGACTGCATTCCACGGACCGACATACGGTACCTGTGCAACACAATACGCGCACAGCTGCGTGCTTGCTTTCAACATTCTGGCAGTTACAGCGACTATTAGTGTACCAGCATTTCACATTTGCAACAGCTTATTTCGCCCTTATTTTAATCTGTTGTTCCGAGGATTATGGAACTGAATTTGGATTTTGTCTGTGCGAAGTATTACGAGAGTTATCGATGTATCTTCATCGATGTTTTAATTAATTGTAATTCAGTAAAACAAGTTATCAGGATCGAGGTATTTTTACCTCGTGCTTCGACTGAATTTGAAATTATATCACACCCGTTAGACGAAGTTGTTAACAAGAATTCGGACGGATCGTTGGAACGGGTGACAAGGAAGGTGGTGTCTTGAACATGAGACTGCTGTGTGAGGGATGCATAAAAAGAGGACTAGTCGCCGCAGGAAACGAGAGCACGTTCTCAAACTACCGCCGTTTATCGCTCCGTGTTGTAAACGAGATGTCAGTCGGGGTGGCCGGGACGCTTTCCCGCTCCTTACGGCTGACACAGTTGGCGCTGCCGTACATTTCCCGAGCCACCCGTCGTCTGTCGTAACGCTGAGGAACGTCGTTTGCATGCGGGAGCAGCTCCTGCGAGTTTCTCCGAATACGACAACCGAGCGCCGGCACACGCCCTGCTGTTTGTTAACGGCTTCCACCGGAGAAGTGCCAAGTTAAGCGGAGCCTGGTTTGACACCACAGTGCTGCTACTCGAAGTGGCGCAGCAAGGGTACGGAGGCCTTTAAGTTCCGTATTCGTAGGCAGTGCAAAGGCCTAGTCACTGGTTAGCATCACAACTGTGTCGTCGCCACCGCTAAGGAGGTTGCAGCCACTGCCATGCGCAGAAAAATAATTCACAGCTCCACCGACAAGATGCCTCAGTTCTCATCGACACCGCTAACTGCACTACCAGGGAGGAACAGAAACAGCTATACGGACTGTCGTTGGACCTAACACGCTGTAGTTCTATCGCTATCGCTGCCCTACTAGTCATCGTCCCTTTCTACTCTCGCCAGTCTCTCTCTCGAGTACCACTACTGTTACAGGGAAGGTTAATTCCGTATTTCTAGATTTTCTGGCAAGCTTTTGACACCGTTCCTCACAAGCGACTTCTAATCAAGCTGCGGACCTATGGGGTATCGTCTCAGTTGTGCGAATGGATTCGTGATTTCCTGTCAGGAAGGTCGCAGTTCGTAGTAATAGACGGCAAATCATAGAGTAAAATTGAAGTGATATCAGGTGTTCCCCAGGGAAGCGTCCTGGGACCTCTGCTGTTCCTGATCTATATGTATGGCCTGGGTGACAATCTGAGCAGTTCTCTTAGGCTGTTCGCAGATGATGCTGTAATTTACCGTCTAGTAAGGTCATCCGAAGACCAGTATAGTTGCAAAGCGATTTAGAAAAGATTGCTGTATGGTGTGGCAGGTGGCAGTTGATGCTAAATAACGAAAAGTGTGAGGTGATCCACATGAGTTCCAAAAGAAATCCGTTGGAATTCGATTACTCGATAAATAGTACAATTCTCAAGGCTGTCAATTCAACTAAGTACCTGGGTGTTAAAATTACGAACAACTTCAGTTGGAAAGAACACGTAGATAATATTGTGGGGAAGGCGAGCCAAAGCTTGCGTTTAATTGGCACGGCACTTAGAAGATGCAAAGGGTCCACTAAAGAGACAGCTTACACTACACTCGTTCGTCCTCTGTTAGAATATTGCTGCGCGGTGTGGGATCCTTACCAGGTGGGATTGACGGAGGACATCGAAAGGGTGCAAAAAAGGGCAGCTCGTTTTGTATTATCACGTAATAGGGGAGTTATACGCGAGTTAGGATGGAACTCATTAAAGCAAAGACGTTTTTCGTCACGGCGAGATCTATTTACGAAATTTCAGTCACCAACTTTCTCTTCCGAATGCGAAAATATTTTGTTGAGCCCAACCTACATAGGTAGGAATGATCATCAAAATAAACCAAGAGAAATCAGAGCTCGAACAGAAAGGTTTAGGTGTTCGTTTTTCCCGCTCGCTGTTCGGGAGTGGAATAGTAGAGAGAGAGTATGATTGTGGTTCGATGAACCCTCTGCCAAGCATTTAAATGCGAATTGCAGAGTAATCATGTAGATGTAGATGTACACCATTCCGTCATTTTCACGTCTCTACACATACTAAAGGACAGCCTAATCCTAGCACCCCACCATTACCAACAGGATTAGGAGCTCCGCACCCATAACTCTAACACGTATTATAAGTTTTAGAACACCATGTGCTCCAGCCCACCTTTCGCATCTGTCTACCACTTGACAAATTCCATTATGTCTCCCCTCCAATCCCGCTCTTCTTAAATTCTTATCCTTACAGATCGTATATATCCCATAATATCGAAGATTAAAACTCTATTGTATCCCCAACTCATTCCATTCACTGAGTGCGTGACAAGGAATTTCAGATCGATTCCGGATTTCCGGAAGGCTTTTGGCACTGTACCACACAAGCGGCTAGTAGTGAAATTGCGTGCTTATGGAATATCGTATCAGTTACGTGACTCGATTTGTGATTTCCTGTCAGAGAGGTCACAGCTCGTACTAATTGACGGAAAGTCATCGAGTAAAACAGAAGTAATTTCTGGCATTCTCCAAGGTAGTGTTATAGGCCCTTTGCTGTTCCTTATCTGTATAAACGATTTGGGAGACAATCTGAGCAGCCGTCTTCGGTTGTTTGCAGATGACGCTGTCGTTTATCGACTAATAAAGTCATCAGAAGATCAAAACAAACTGCAAAACGATTTAGAAGAAATATCGGAATGGTGCGAAAAGTGGCAGTTGACCCTAAAAAAAGTGTGAGGTCATCCACATAAGTGCTAAAAGGAACTCTAACTTCGGTTACACGATAAATCAGTTTAATCTAAAATCCGTAAATTCAACTAAATACCTAGGTATTACAATTACGAACAACTTAAATGGGAAGGAACACATAGAAAATGTTGTGCGAAAGGCTAATCAAAGACTGCGTTTTATTGGCAGGAAACTTAGAAAATGTAACAGACCTACTAAGGAGACTGCCTACACTACGCTTGTCCGTCCTCTTTTAGAATGCTGCTGCGCGGTGTGGGATCCTTACCAGATAGGACTGACGGAGTACATCGAAAAAGTTCAAAGAAAGGCAGCACGTTTTGTATTATCGCGAAATATGGGAGAGAGTGTCACAGAAATGATACAGGATTTGGGCTGGAAATCATTAAAAGAAAGGCGTTTTTCGTTGCGACGGAATCTTCTTACGAAATTCCAATCACCAACTTTTTCCTCCGAATGCGAAAATATTTTGTTGACACCGACCTCCATAGGGAGGAACGATCGCCACGGTAAAATAAGGGAAATCAGAGCTCGTACGGAAAGATAGAGATGTTCATTCTTTCCGCGCTGACCACTCAGCTACCGGGGGCGGACATTCCCTCTGTACATCACCGACAACAGAAGATCCACTTCCTAAAAGCTGCCTACATAAATTTGTTCCCTTTCCAGCTTTGTACAGTCTAATTCTCACTTCTTCCAGTGCCGGTTCCGTTTTGATCTTAACGTCTAACCTGTACGTACACGAAATGAGATTCACTTCGTATTCAGGTACACAGAAACGCCGATACATATTTGTGTTCTCCACATAACTTTCCCACCACTATTATCTATGTTGTTAACCCAATTACCAATATGTTTACATTTAATCGGAGCCCCTTCGTTCCTACATCGTCCCCCACCCCCTCCCCCCACGCAAAAAAGAACCTCATAGCATGCCGTTTTTAATCCTGCCGCGCCTCAGCCCCGCCACCTCGCTGTATTTGGTGCTGCTATACCTGGATTTAAAAAAAAGTGATTACAGCTGAGGGTGGAAGGGAAGGATGTTGCTGGTTCTCCATTACGCGCATGCAAAGCATAGCAATGCAGCAGCTATTGGGCAGTTCCGTAACCAAATACGATCGTACCTTTCTGGTCAATGTGTAAAACTGAATTCCCTATGCAGGCCCACAAGATCCTATCGCTTTCTTGAGCAGTTTTCGTGCCGCACAAAGAAGCAAGGCAAAGAACTCACATTAACAGTTACGTTATGCGCCACAATTGTCGTCTGCAGCTGAGGTAGCGAGCAGAACTATACGACAACTGTGCCCAGGGCATAGTATGTGACTAAACTCGTGCTCTGATTTGTTGTTATTATGGTAGCTACCCCGTAGACAACTAGCTGTTAGTCACTTTGTTATTTTATCCAGATACAGTGCCCCTGATTGTGTCCTGCCGTTGCCACTACGACCACCTCCAAATTGTACTTCCAGCAATCGTGTAACAGCATCACCAGCACCATGATCGAAGCATTGCCTGCAGCACGATCCTCTGTACCAAGAACAGCTGGCGAGGGCACGGGAGTGGTTTAGATTAGATTAGATTAGATTAGATTAGTACTTGTTCCATAGATCATGAATACGACACTTCGTAATGATGTGGAACGTGTCAGGTTAATAAAAGGTGTCTATACAAGATATTACATTAGACAAAATATTACATGACACTCAATATTTTTAATTTTTTTAGTGTTCGGAAATTATCCACTTACTATATCCAAAATTTCATCTAATGAGCAGAAGGAGTTGACATTAAAAATTCTTTTAATTTCCTTTTAAATGCTATATGGCTATCTGTCAGACTTTTGATGCTATTAAGGAGGTGACTAAAGACTTTTGTGGCAGGATAATTTACCTCCTTCTGAGCCAAAGTTGGATTTAACCTTGAGTAGTGAAGATCATCCTTTCTCCTAGTGTTGTAGCCATGTACACTGCTATTACTTTTGAATTCGTTCGGATTGTTAATAACAACTTTCATAAGTGAATATATATATATATAGTGAGGCTACAGTGAAGATTTCTAGCTCTTTAAATAAGTGTCTGCAGGATGATATTGGATGAGCTCCAGCAATTATTCTGATTACACGCTTTTGTGCAATGAACACTCTTTTACTCAATGATGAGTTACCCCAGAATATGATGCCATACGAAAGCAGAGAATAAAAATAGGTGTGGTAAGCTAATTTACTCAGATGTATATTGCCAAAATTTGCAATGACCCTAATAGCATAAGTAGCTGAACTCAAACGTTTAAGAATATCCTCAGTGTGTTTTCACCAGTTCAACCCCTCATCAATGCATACACCTAGAAATTTTGAATATTCTACCTAGCTACCGATTTTTGATGGAAGTCTATATTTATTAATGGGGTCATTCCATTTACTGTGTGGAACTGTATATACCGTGTTTTGTCAAAGTTTAATGAGAGCCCATTTGCAGAGAACCACTTAATGAAATGGCTCTGAGCACTATGGGACTTAACATCTGAGGTCATCAGTCCCCTAGAACTTAGACCTACTTAAACCCAACTAACCTAAGGACAACACACACATCCATGCCGGAGGCAGGATTCGAACCTGCGACCGTAGCATTCGCTCTGTTCCGGACTGAAGTGCCTAGAACCTTTCGGCCACAGCGGCCGGACAGAACCACTTAATGATTTTTCTGAAAAACATTGTTTACAATTTCACCAGTTAACTCTTGTCTGTCAGGTGTGATAGCTATACTTGTATCATCGGCAAAAAGTACCAGCTTTGAATCTTCGTGAATATAGAATGGCAAGCCATTAATATATATTAAGAACAGCAGAGGACCCAAGACCGGACCTAGCGGCACCTCATTCTTGATTGTTCCCCGGTTACAGAAATCACCAGTTTTTTGCATATTATGTGAACTGTTTGAATTGTGGTGTCAGCTGCGGCCTCGATGAATGGCTGGAGTGTCAGCTTCCCCAGTTTCCCATAAAATATCAGGAGAGATACTAGGCAACTTTTATTATGAACAACGCTGTATATAATTTATTTCTCTGCGGTGTTGGCAGTCCTGGTAAAGCATTAAAAGTCTTACTATTACGACTCTTTTTGTAATTACAATCATTATTTTTAAGTAAATAGTGGAAATTAACGTCACGTAGACGACAATTAAACTGGGCGTTTGCTGGTGGTTTATTAGATCATTCTGTTTTTTGTGCTTAGTAGCGTGGGACGTACAGTATCTCTAGCAGTTGAATATTAATATTTATAGTGGTGAACGTGTTTTGTGCTCCTCTCTGTGCCAGTACTTACTACGACAACAATAAGCCCTAAATTTTTAAATTTCCAACCAATAAAGATACACGCAAAAGGTGGATTTAAATCACTGATTTTCGATATCAATATTTGATTACAGCATATTTAATTAAACAGTTACAGCTTGTATAAACATGGTAATGTATTTGTTCATAGTTTTGGTTAAACTTTCGAAATTATTTGTAAGTGTGAGATGCTTTCTCTGAAAATGTTATTTAAAATTTTACGCCAGTAAAAAGAAATCAAAGCAAATGTAACTTTGGCGCAGTTGTAACAGTCTCTCTCTGTTGCACTTTCTCAGCTAATCGAGCTTTAAACTTTAGTATTACTCAGGCCATACTTTGTAACTCGTTCCACTATGTAGCTTTAAGATGTGCGGAGATCTAAATGGCGAATGGTATGACGACAATCGACTCTGTGTTCTATTTGGGTTCAAAAGTTTTTTGATATTAGCGTTTATGTACGACCCCGTCCAGTCTGTATAGGCTCGCTATTTCGCCCGCTCCAAAGTCGCCAATGTTTTGGTCGCTTCCCGCCTGCATCAAGGTCATCGGGCATGGAGCACTTGCAAAGAGCGACATTTGCTTGGAGTGACACTCGCACGCATGGAGTCTCGGGCTGTTGCCAGTCTAACCGGCTTTTCGCAGGTACAGGCGCACTAAGAAGTCCAACAGTTCAGCATAGGCTGCTCGTGCCAGCTGGCCCGCGCTCACAACACAGCAAGTGTGCAACGAAGTATCGCTTCAGGATGGCTCACTAATGCGTTTCGTAGCAAATTTCTTCCTAAGACTGTTGTACTAATGAAAACTATCGATGAAATTCAACATAATGAAAACTGACAATCAAATTCGACATCTCTTGTAATATTTTGATGATGCAAAGAGCCGAGGGGCAGCTGATTAAGAAACATGGTATTTCTTATGACAGTTGCAGCCTTCTGATGATTGCCATTTTAGGACGGAATTGAAATTGACAAATTTATATTTCGTTACCATTTTATTTAAAAGTATGTCAATGAATTCACTAAATGATCGATGTGTGGTGCCACTTTGCGAGTAATTCTAATTCTAATGTGAACTATTAAACTGGAGTCTGTCAGTGAGCTTCTGTGGGTGCATTTCGTTCTCTGCATTGCGTAAAAAAGCAGCACGTACATATGAGTCTAAACTTCGACATAACCATAGCTGCAGACTTGTGAAGTAGTGAAAATTTACATCGAGGAAACAGATGTCTGCGAGATTAATTATACTATGAAACTATTCGCGCAAACGTCACACAGTAGGTGTGCAAGCTGTAATTGTAGCCGAGTATCCACGCTGTCAACATAACCTGAAGATAAGTGAAACTGTGCAGTTCTTTGCAAGCTGAAAAGCAGCTTGGTGACTTGTGACGTTCGACGCCTCTTGTAATATTTTGATGATGCAAAGAACCCGGGACCAGCTGATTAAGAACGTTCTTAGACGTGCTTGTTACTCCAATATGGCCAAATCGTTTTGGGATCTAAAGTCGAGTCCACGTACGATGATCCCTGGAACTTGCGCCAATCGGCACTGAGCGTCGGCTGCGGCAGAGTAAGTCAGAACAAAACAGCAATCACCAAACGTCTTCAATCATTATTTTCGTATGTAGAAATTTGGAAATTTGTGGTATGTTCTATGGGACCAAACTGCTAAGGTCATCGGTCCCTACGCTTACACACTCATCTAACTTACGCTAAGGACAACACACACACCAATGCCCAAGGAAGGACTCGAACCTCCGACGGGACGAGCCGCGCGAACCATGCAATGCGCCCAAGACCGCACGGCTACCCCGCGCGGCTTTCGTTTCGTATGTAGAACCTCGGATCGCCACATATCTGGTGAAATTTCATTCAAAGCTTGAAGCAATTTTAACACATTGCTTTGTGAGAAAGCTGGACGGGCGTTATTTCTTGCTCCATTTCCTTTCACTTGAGCCCAAATATGTCCAATCGCATTGTACGTGCAATAGTATGATGGCAAACGAATAACTTTGTGACCAGCAGCTCTAGCGATTTCGTCGACCATGTATACAGGGGTTTGTGCCTTGTTAAGCTTAACAAGCTGAAGCAGCTCTGTCTCTTTCATTTCCGCAGTTCAAGGAACGTTATGTCGCTGCAACCAACTTAACAAATCGTCTTTTCTATATGACATAGTCGGCGCTTTGTCCACCTGAGTAGAACGATAAGGTGCATTGTCTATCATTATAACAGACTCCGGAGGGATATTCGGAAGAAGTAAATCCTGAAACCACGAGATGTAACCCGCGGCATTCATTTCTTCATGGAAATCTCCTGACTTCTTAGAAGCGAAAGCCCACAAAGCACTGTTTATGAATCCTCCACTTGTTCCAGCGTGGCAAACAATCTGCCACCTTTCCCAGTTGGTTGTCGTAGAACTAAAGAACTCGTGCCACCAGTCCAAATGTGCGAAACACTTAGGTTTGTATTAATACAAGTCTCATCCGTAAATATGAGTCTGTCAAAGACAATAGTGCACATTTTTCTGAGGAAACTGCAACGCAGAATTACTACGTCCGTCCTCTCCATTTACGATTGGTGTATGTTTTTTACCTGAAGCCTAAAGACTTCAGAAACGAAGAAAGCGACGTCTTACCGCCGGAAAACTGAAGAGAAACAATAAGTTTTTACCTAGTCGGTAATTCACCTTTACAGTAATAATTGTAAATATGGCCCCGAATAGCACACTGATTAAAATTGTCAATAGCTGTCACTCGCTTCGTATCTTTTGTGCGTTTACCCGGCGTGCTAAACTTAGTCTTTGTCCCGAAGGCCTATATGTTTTTCCTTAGTCACACGTTTCACTGTAGCACTTCCAATACCAAGCGCACCTGCTGTTCGTTGCACTACATTTGACACAGGGAGAATAGGTCCTTCATTACGTCTCTCACTTTTCAAAGTAATCCCACACACGAACGAGAAATTCCCTCGCTTGAGAATGCAGGACTTGCCGTCCGGTGCAAGCAATCGCGACCGTTAGCTATACTGTCCGGCAGCAAACTAATTATTTGGCAACAGGGTTGCTTTCCGTTTATGCGACCGAGGCGGTCTCTGGCCCAGTAGGCGAAGCCATAGATCA
Organism: Schistocerca gregaria; assembly: GCF_023897955.1. Classification (NCBI taxonomy): domain Eukaryota; kingdom Metazoa; phylum Arthropoda; class Insecta; order Orthoptera; family Acrididae; genus Schistocerca; species Schistocerca gregaria. Next base: position 496,223,035 of record NC_064925.1, on the reverse strand, counting down.
TCGTGGTTCGGCCCGATAATAGCCATTAAATTTTCCAAAAAAAAATGAAGTTTTAGGTTTGATTCTCCCCATAAAATGTAGTGCAGTTTTCCTGCTGAAAAGTAAAATGTATTTTCGTTGGGGAAATGTTGGGAATATTATTGAGAGGATTGCTTCCTTATGGACACTTTCTTCAGTCACATCGCTCATGAGTTTTTTCTTTTTTTTTTTTTTACATCGGCTTCTCACAGTTCACCTTCCGAAAGCCCGTAATCTTTTGCTTGGAAGGTACTGGATGTATTAAGTGTAAACTGCATTTTTTCGTTGTGTTCAAAGTCTTGAAGCACATTAATACACTCCTGGAAATGGAAAAAAGAACACATTGACACCAGTGTGTCAGACCCACCATACTTGCTCCGGACACTGCGAGAGGGCTGTACAAGCAATGATCACACGCAAGGCACAGCGGACACACCAGGAACCGCGGTGTTGGCCGTCGAATGGCGCTAGCTGCGCAGCATTTGTGCACCGCCGCCGTCAGTGTCAGCCAGTTTGCCGTGGCATACGGAGCTCCATCGCAGTCTTTAACACTGGTAGCATGCCGCGACAGCGTGGACGTGAACCGTATGTGCAGTTGACGGACTTTGAACGAGGGCGTATAGTGGGCATGCGGGAGGCCGGGTGGACGTACCGCCGAATTGCTCAACACGTGGGGCGTGAGGTCTCCACAGTACATCGATGTTGTCGCCAGTGGTCGGCGGAAGGTGCACGTGCCCGTCGACCTGGGACCGGACCGCAGCGACGCACGGATGCACGCCAAGACCGTAGGATCCTACGCAGTGCCGTAGGGGACCGCACCGCCACTTCCCAGCAAATTAGGGACACTGTTGCTCCTGGGGTATCGGCGAGGACCATTCGCAACCGTCTCCATGAAGCTGGGCTACGGTCCCGCACACCGTTAGGCCGTCTTCCGCTCACGCCCCAACATCGTGCAGCCCGCCTCCAGTGGTGTCGCGACAGGCGTGAATGGAGGGACGAATGGAGACGTGTCGTGTTCAGCGATGAGAGTCGCTTCTGCCTTGGTGCCAATGATGGTCGTAGGCGTGTTTGGCGCCGTGCAGGTGAGCGCCACAATCAGGACTGCATACGACCGAGGCACACAGGGCCAACACCCGGCATCATGGTGTGGGGAGCGATCTCCTACACCGGCCGTACACCTCTGGTGATCGTCGAGGGGACACTGAATAGTGCACGGTACATCCAAACCGTCATCGAACCCATCGTTCTACCATTCCTAGACCAGCAAGGGAACTTGCTGTTCCAACAGGACAATGCACGTCCGCATGTATCCCATGCCACCCAACGTGCTCTAGAAGGTGTAAGTCAACTACCCTGGCCAGCAAGATCTCCGGATCTGTCCCCCATTGAGCATGTTTGGGACTGGATGAAGCGTCGTCTCACGTGGTCTGCACGTCCAGCACGAACGCTGGTCCAACTGAGGCGCCAGGTGGAAATGGCATGGCAAGCCGTTCCACAGGACTACATCCAGCATCTCTACGATCGTCTCCATGGGAGAATAGCAGCCTGCATTGCTGCGAAAGGTGGATATACACTGTACTAGTGCCGACATTGTGCATGCTCTGTTGCCTGTGTCTATGTACCTGTGGTTCTGTCAGTGTGATCATGTGATGTATCTGACCTCAGGAATGTGTCAATAAAGTTTCCCCTTTTGGGACAATGAATTCACGGTGTTCTTATTTCAATTTCCAGGAGTGTAGAACACTAACTGCAAGCGTATCAAGACACCATCGCATTCTAGCAGTGGCGGATTAAAAAATTTTTTGCCCCTAGGCACACCATATCATACGTCCCCCTCCCCAAAGAAAAAACCATGTTTTAAATAACTATTACCACATCACTTCACTGCCGTTTTGGGTGGGAACGCTGTGAGCTCGTTCCAGAACTCTGCTATTCGTTGTTCTGAAGGACGCGTCAGCGATCTAGTCGCTCTCAATCAACATGTAATATGGTTCCTGAACTGTACTTGGTGTACGGCAGCAGATAAAACAAAATTTAAACTGCATCGTGTTAACACATTATTCTGCCATAAGACAACAGAAATGTCCGTTATCAGTTAGGAGGTCGGCTTCGATGTGCAGAATGGACAAGGCGTTCAGTCTCTCCTCAGACAACGTAGAACATAGGTACGGTTTCAGTCTTTTCAGAGCCGAAAACGAGCGTTCCGCTGAACAATTTGTAAATGTCATACATAGAAATATTCTAAAAGCAATGTCAACATTCGGAAACACGGACTGTAACCTCTCTTTTCGTAAAAATTTACTCATTTCGACTTGTTTATCACTAATCTCGGAAGATTTCAAAAGTTACGCGAAATGTACAAATTCACCAGGGAAGGAAAGCTCTAAATCTGTGTCATATGACGCTTGGAGTTTTACTGCACGTTCAGCAACATCGTCAGGTGAACTGTTCTTAAGGTTACTGAAAACTGTGAAGGAGTCCAACAGTGGTGTATAGCTTTCCTCCCTCCTCACTAATTCGGCGTACAAGTTGTCGAGTACTGCGAGAAATGTATCGACTCTAAATTTTTCCCTTCCAATCAGAAAAAACTTTTTCAGAGTCTGCTTCTTCGTCGTCATGAAGTTTGCGCTTTCGTGATCTTTTATAGGTTCATTCATAGTCTATAACAGTCACAGTCTCCATGGATTTATTTTCATAATAGTCGAACATGCCACGAAAAGATGAAATAAATCCTACATGAGATTCATATAATTCATGCACTATTTTAGTATCAATATTTATACTTTGCAATTTTAGATTTGCACTATTAAATCTCTGGAGTATGTCCTTCCATATTGTCATCATGAATACTGTTTCTAGTCAGTTGAGTTGATTCAATAAAGCTGAAGCCTCAAGCTTCATTTCGCACAAGTGGTTTTTCAAACGTATTATTGACAATATGTGTGATGGCATTGATAATGCCCTCCCAGTTTTCATATAGAATTACACAACATTCCTCTCTTGCTGACCAACGTGTTTTGCTAAACTTTTATCGTTTTGCCTCCTGGTTTCGTAAAAGAAAGAAGTTGTTTCAACGCTGTGTAGATGCAGAGAAAACAATTATAAAGGTCTTGCAATGCATTGAAAAATGAACATGCTTCCCGACAACAGCTTGCAGCACTAGTGCCGACTAAATTCAAAGCATGTGCTCCACAAGGCTCATAATGCGCTTTTGGATTTCGTTCTTTAATGCGTGCCTGCAGACTAGTGTAGGTTTATGACATATTGCTTGCGTTGTCATTTGACTGGCCTCTACATAATATCAATGGAATTTGTAGACAGGACTTTTAGTATGGCCTCAGCTAAGTTTTCGGACTTGTGTCCAGGAGTTTTGGTGAAAACAGAAGGAAACGTTCAACAGGTTCAGCACTCTCGTTCACATATCTTAATATGAAAGATAATTGATCAATATGTGAAATGTCCGCAGTAGAATCTACTATTATAGATAAATATTTGACATGTTTTATTTCACCTATGATAATTCTATTTATTCGTTCTGAAAGAAGCTCCATTATTTCATCACAGATTATTGCAGGAAGATAATTTGCATGTTCCTGCCCCGGATTTCCATATCGTTCAATATGCTCTGCGAGAAAAGGGTCAAACTCGGCTATAAGTTCAAGAGACATCACAAACCGACGATTATGTAATGAATGGAATCTTTCAACGTGTCCACATAGGAGAAGTGCACGACTTGTTAGCTTCTTCGCTATTGCAAACACCCTTTTCAACACACTGCGCCAGTACATTTTTTTTCTGTATCACATATGACTCGAAATGGTGACTTTTTTCTTGTTACGAGTGATAACTCAGAATTTTTGTGTTCAAGTGAATTCTCATGATGAGATAAAATATTAGAAATATTTGTCCAATCTGCAATACCATTCGTAACAATCGCGGACTTACCTTCGAACAATTTGCATGGTGCGCAAAAAACAGCAACGGTGCTACAGAAGTATACTAGAAAATCACGCAAAATTGATTCACCATTTAAATTTTACGGTAAAATACATTTTTGTTCAAATAACTGGTTTTACGACTTACTGATCTTCTTGAATCACAAAAATCACCGTTACAATTTTGATTAATGCCAAGTTGTAACAGAATGTCGACTGTTGGTTTATTGACACACCATTCTGCAGGATCATCACTAACGAGGTTATTTCTTTTTCTAATGTCTGACTCGACACTTAATTTTTTCTAAAATTCGATATCAGGAACGATTTGCTTTTCTTCATTTTTAACTTTTGCTTCGTCTGTTTTTACTTTTTTTTACACCAGCTGCAGTGCCAGAAATATCATCCGTACTACTTGAACTCGAAGCCGAACCAGCAATATTTTTTGCGAAAAATTTATCTACTCTGCCAAGTGTTTTTAGAACATTGGCTTCTTGTTCTTGCCTTTTCTTCGATATTTTCGGAAATGCCGCCCCACTTAATTTTGCACGTTTGCTTTTTTCACTGTTATTCATGTTAAGACACTTACAAAATTGTCAACGAACAGTCAAAACAACAGAAAAAAATTATAAAAAGATTTTTCCTTTAAACACGGAGCGATGAACTGACCGACTCGGATTAATCGACGTAACTGTGCTATGAAAGAACGGCAATGCAGAATAATTTAATTTCATTGTCGCCTGTTTATCTGTTGTCAGTGAACAGTAGAAGCACACCTGCCGGAAGGAATTCGCCTCGTAAAGAACACGGGACAATCCGTTTTCTGGCTTCTGTTTCCTGCGTCTCCGGAATTTTAGCTGGGACTCAAATATGTTCAGAATATTCTTGGACACTGTCTTTCTAATTTAAAAAGCAAATAATTTTTGCAATCTCTTGCTGTGAGGTGTGCTGGAACGACTGTTATCCCACTTATTCTTATAATACTTCAGCGGTTTCTATATCCCTCTGAATCTGCTTACAGTATTCGTCTCTTGACCTCTCTACGATTTTTATCTTCCATGCTTCCTTGCAGAACTAAATTGGTGATCCCTCGCAGCCTCAGAATGTGTCCGACCGACTGATCCCTTCTTTTAGTCAGGCTGTACCACAAAGTTCTTTTCTCCCCAGTCCTATTCAGTACCTCATTAGTTACGTGATCGATCTTCAGTATTCTTCTGTACCACCAAATTTCAAAAGCTTATATTTTTCTTGCCTAAATTGTTTATCGTCCATGTTTCACTTCCATACATGGCTACACCCCATACAAATACTTTGAGAAAGGACTTCCTGACACTTAAATCTATACTCGATGTTAACAAATTTCTCTTCTTCAGAAATGCTTTTCTTCTCTTTGCCAGTCTACTTTTTATATCCTCCCTACTTCGAGCACCATCAGTTAATTTGCTTCCCAAATAGCAAAACTCTATCCTGTGCAAGCTTCTCCATCTCCCAGTACCTACTGCAATCCTTCTGAATCTGCTTGGTGTATTCATCTCTTGGACTCCCTCTACAATTTTTACCCTCCATGCTGCCCTCCAATACTAAATTGGTGATCCCTTGATGCCTCAGAACATGTCCTATCAACCGATCCCTTCTTCTGGTCAAGTTGTGCCACAAACTTCTCTTTTCCCCAATCCTATTCAGTACTCCCTTATTAGTTATGTGATCTACCCATCTAATCTTCAGCATTCTTCTGTAGCACCACATTTCGAAAGCTTCTATTCTCTTCTTGTCCAAACTATTTATCGTCCATGTTTCACTTCCATACATGGCTACACTCCATACAAATACTTTCAGAAAAGACTTCCTCTATACTCGATGTTAACAAATTTCTCTTCTTCAGAAGCGCTTTCCTTGCCATTGCCAGTCTACATTTTATATGCTCTCTACTTCGACCATCATCAGTTATTTTGCTCCCCAAATAGCAAAACTCCTTTACTACTTTAAGTGTCTCATTTCCTAATCTAATTCCCCTCAGCATTACCCGACTTAATTCGACTACATTCCATTATCCTCGTTTTGCTTTTGTTGATGTTCATCTTATATACTCCTCTCAAGACACTGTCCATTCCATTCAACTGCTCTTCTAAGTCCTTTGCTATCTCTGACAGAATTACAATGTCATCAGCGAACCTCAAAGTTTTTATTTCTTCTCCATCGATTTTAATACCTACTCCGAATTTTTCTTTTGTTTGCTTTACTGCTTGCTCAATATACAGGTTGAATAACATCGGTGAGAGGCTACAAACCTGTCTTACTCCCTTCCCAACTACGGCTTCCCTTTCATGTCCCTCGACTCTTATAACTGCCATCTGGTTTCTGTACAAATTGTAAATAGCCTTTCGCTCCCTGTATTTTACCCCTGCCACCTTTAGAATTTGAAAGAGAGTATTCCAGTCAACATTGTCAAAAGCTTTCTCTAAGTCTACAAATGCTAGAAACGTAGGTTTGCCTTTCCTTAATCTTTCTTCTAAGATAAGTCGTAGGGCCAGTATTGCCTCACGTGTTCCAGTATTTCTACGGAATCCAAACTGATCTTCCCCAAGGTGGGCTACTACTAGTTTTTCCATTCGTCTGTAAAGAATTCGTGTTAGTATTTTGCTGCTGTGGCTTATTAAACTGATAGTTCGGTAATTTTCACATCTGTCAACACCTGCTTTCTTTGGGATTGGAATTATTATATTCTTCTTGAAGTCTGAGGGTATTTCGCCTGTCTCGTATATCTTGCTCACCAGATGGTAGAGTTTTGTCAGGACTGGCTCTCCCAAGGCCGTCAGTAGTTCCAATGGAATGTTGTCTACTCCAGGGGCCTTGTTTCGACTCAGGTCTTTTAGTGCTCTGTCAAACTCTTCACGTTGTATCATATCTCCCATTTCATCTTCATCTACATCCTCTTCCATTTCCATAATATTGTCCTCAAGTACATTGCCCTTGTATAGACCCTCTATATACTCCTTCTACCTTTCTGCTTTCCCTTCTTTTCTTAGAACTGGGTTTCCATCTGAGCTCTTGATGTTCATACGAGTAGTTCTCTTATCTCCAAAGGTCTCTTTAATTTTCCTGCATTCAGTATCTATCTTACCCCTAGTGAGATAAGCCTCTACATCCTTAAATTTGTCCTCTAGCCATCCCTGCTTAGCCATATTGCACTTCCTGTCGATCTCATTTTTGAGACGTTTCTATTCCTTTTTGCCTGCTTCATTTACTGCATTGTTATATTTTCTCCTTTCGTCAATTAAATTCAATATTTCTTCTGTCACCCAAGGATTTCTACTAGCCTTCATCTTTTTACCTACTTGATCCTCTGCTGCCTTCACTACCTCATCCCTCAAAACTACCCATTCTTCTTCTACCGTATGTCTTTCCCCCATTCCTGTCAATTGCTCCCTTATGCTCTCCCTGAAACTCTGTACAACGTCTGGTTCTTTCAGTTTAGCCAGGTCCCATCTCCTTAAATTCCCACTTTGCAGTTTCTTCAGTTTTAATCTACAGGTCATAACCAATAGATTGTGGTCAGAGTCCACATCTGCCCCTGGAAATGTCTTACAATTTAAAACCTAGTTCCTAAATCTCTGTCTTACCATATAATCTATCTGATACCTTTTAGTATCTCCAGGGTTCTTCCATGTATACAACCTTCTTTAATGATTCTTAAACCAAGTGTTAGTTATGATTAAGTTGTGCTCTGTGCAAAATTCTTCCAAGTGGCTTCCTCTTTCATTTCTTAGCCCCAATCCATATCCACCTACTAGGTTTCCTTCTCTCCCTTTTCCTACTGCCAATTTCCAGTCACCCATGACTATTAAATTTTCATCTCCCTTCACTATCTGAATAATTTCTTTTATTTCATCATACATTTCCTCAATTTCTTCGTCATCTGCAGAGCTAGTTGGCATATAAACTTGTACTACTGTAGTAGGTTTGGGGTTTGTATCTATCTTGGCCACAATAATGCGTTCACTATGCTGTTTGTAGTAGCTTACCCGCATTCCTATTTTTCTATTCATTATTAAACCTACTCCTGCATTACCCCTATTTGATTTTGTGTTTATAACCCTGTAGTCACCTGACCAGAAGTCTTGTTCCTCCTGCCACCGAACTTCACTAATTCCCACTATGTTTAACTTTAACCTATCCATTTCCGTTATTAAATTTTCTAACCTACCTGCCCGATTAAGGTATCTAAGGTATCTGATATTCCACGCTCCGATCCGTAGAACGCCAGTTTTCTTTCTCCTGATAACGACATCGTCTTGAGTAGTCCCCGCCCGGAGATCCGAATGGGGGACTATTTTACCTCCGGAATATTTTACCCAAGAGGATGCCATCATCATTTAATCATGCAGTAAACCTGGATGCCCTCAGGAAAAATTACGGCTGTAGTTTTCCCTTGCTTTCAGCCGTTCGCAATACCAGCACAGCAAGGCTGTTTTGGTTATTGTTACAAGGCCAGATCAGTCAATCATCCAGACTGTTGCCCCTGCAACTACTGAAAAGGCTGCTACCCCTCTTCAGGAACTACACGTTTGTCTGGCCTCTCAGCAGATACCCCTCCATTGTGGTTGTACCTACGGTACGGCTATCTGTATCGCTGGGGCACGCAAGCCTCCCCACCAACGGCAAGGTCCATGGTTCATGGTGTAAACAACTGAAATGATGTTCGTTTCCTCCCAAGAACTATGAAGGTCGACGTACGAGGGACGTCTGAAAAGTTTCTAGTCCGAGATAATTACCGTAGTGTCTCGCACAAACAGCACCACCTACTTTTATAGTGAGCTTTTTGGGTATGCAGATGAAATTTCGCTGCTCCAACCTCGTTAGTTTTGCCGCTAGGATCCGTTATATACCGTAGTGTAAACAAAACAGCGAATATTTAGAGAACCAAGAATCGTGCTGTGATTGAATATCTTCATTTGAAGGGTATGACGCCCAAGGCAATTGCGGAGGACATGTGGAATACATAGTGCTCCGTCTTATGCAACAGTGAAAAACTGGATTTCCGACATCAAACGTGAAAGAACGAGTGTGGGAGATGCGCCAAGGAGCAGAATGCCTGTCACCGTTGCCACTGATGAAACAGTGATTGCAATCCACGATACGTTTTTGCAGGATCGTCGAACAACGTTGCAGCAGATTGAAACCACGTTTGGAATCTCCCATGGACATGCTCATGATATTGTAGTTATTTTGGGGAAAGCGGTACGTTTCATCTCGGAGAGTCCGGGAAGACTTGAATGCAGATCAGAGACGGGAGCGTGTGCAGTGTTGTGAAGAAATCGTCCGCCAATTTGAAGCGGATGGTGATGACTTTCTTGCAGGGTATGTGACAATGGACGAAACGTGGGTTCACCGCTTTGATCCTGAGACAAAACAGCAGTCACGACAATGGAAACATGCTGCATCCCCTACCCCAAAAGCATTCCGGGTGTAAAAATCAATCGGTAAGGTGATGGCATCGGTCTTCTGGGATGAAGACGGGGTAATTACGATTGATTATTTGCAAAAGAGCTTAGCTATCAATGCTTCATACTATTGCACCCTCCTGCGCCGTTTGAGAGAAAAGATAAAGCAAAAAAGGCCCGGAAAACTGGCGTGCGGAGCTCTTTTGTATCAGGACAAGGCACCGGCGCACAAAGCACTCGCAACACTGGAAACTTTGCGTGATGGCATGCTCGACTTGTTACGTCATCTGCCACATTCTCCAAATTTGGCTCCATCAGATCTTTTCTTTTCCCAAACGTAAAAAAAAAAAATACCTCAAATGACGACGATTTGACAATGACGATGCAGTGATTGATGCTGAGAACGCTTGGTTGGAATCGAAATCGAAGACATTTTATTTTAATGGTTTGCAGTAGTTATCTTGGCGTTCCTACAAGTGTACACGGGTATTGTATTGAAAAATAAATTGGTATTATAAAAGTTGTCATGCTTTATTTGTTAGGCTGTCGTAGAGTATAAACATCCGTCTTAACTGCCTGCTCTAACTCTTGAACGTTCCATCCACAAAGAATGATTCTCAGTTTGATAAACACGCTTTACTCGTTTCGCTGTCAAACACTAGTATATTGTCATTCAGTCCCCTGTTATCATCTGAAAGTAAGAAATTGTTACCATGATTCATCAGTAAATTGATTTCTTGGAAGAATATTCTTGCATAATCGGTGGGATCTTTTCAGTTCACATATATTTTCGTTTAATGCGACGTAAGGATTGTTTCGAACTTCTGTGTGATGATAACAATGTACAGAGCCGTAGTCTCGATTCAAAAGCTGCTCTGCATCTTCAATGTAAACTGATGAAACTGTAGCGAGTCTTCTTTTGCCCGCTTCTTTGCGCTGACAAAATATTTTCGAACTTCATTTGCTGTTTCATCTAGAATACAAACGTGGCTACCTTCCCCTAAAGCAGTATTATTTTTTGTAGTGGTCTTCCTTTGCAGTTACTCTTTTTAAACTTTACACGACGGCGAGAAGTCACTTCTTGTTCGTTTATATAGTCCACTGCATACTGATGCCAGTTGTAGATCAGTGAAGGCTTTCATCTGATGATCTCAGTGAACTCCATTTTCTCAAACTAAAACACAGAACACTACTTGTCAGAGGTCAACTGCAGTACTGAACTCTGGGAGAAAGCCACTCACACTGCGAACTGGTGTGGAGACAGCGAACTTTGTGCAGGAAATTTGGCCTTCCCAGAATACATTGCAAGTAGCGGCGGACAGGGTGATGTATCCTACTTCTGGAACACCCTGTCCACTACCTACATTGCCCTGGGCTCCGTGCAAATGTCAATACATTCCCTCTCCGGACAAGTGTCGCTCTGTGCAAGTGTCACAAACTCAAGGTCAACTGTGCCATGGCTGGCGGGGCGGAGTTTTATGGCCCTTCCTCGGTCCCCTACCCCAGACAGTTTGTCAGCCGCGGTGGTCGTGCGGTTCTAGGCGCTGCAGTCCGGAACTGCGGGACTGCTACGGTCGCAGGTTCGAATCCTGCCTCGGGCATGGATGTGTGTGATGTCCTTAGGTTAGTTAGGTTTAAGTAGTTCTAAGTTCTGGGGGACTGATGACCTCAGAAGTTGAGTCCCATAGTGCTCAGAGCCATTTGAACCATTTGAACAGTTTGTCACTTCCTGTAGAGGCCTTGCATTCACGACGCGTACACAAGCACTCGCCGAGTCGGCGGGAATGGGTAACCATATAAAAGTTAAGCTGTCAAAACTACACTGAAGAGCCAAAGAAAGTGGTACACCTGCCTAATATCGTGTAGGGCCCCCGCGAGCACGCAGAAGGGCCGCAAAACGACGTGGCATGGACTCGACTAAAGCCTGAAGTAGCGCTGCAGGGAACTGACACCTGGAATCCTGCAGGGCTGTCCATAAATCCGGAAGACTATGTGTGGTTGGAGGCAAGGCGTCCCAGATATGCTGAATAATTTTCATGTTTGGGGAGTTTGGTCACCAACGGAAGTGTTTAAACTCAGAGGAGTGTTCTTGGAGCTACTCTGTAGCAACTCTGGATGTGTGGAGTGTCGCATTGTCCTGCTGGAATTGCCGAGGTTCGTCGGAATGCACAATGGGCATGAATGGATGCAGGTGATAAGACACGATGCTTACGTAAGCGTCACCTGTCAGAGTAGTATCTAGACGTATCAGGGGTTCTATACCACTCCAACTGCACACACCCCACACCATTGCAGAGCCTCCACCAGCTTGAACAGTCCCCTGCTGACATGCAGGGTTCAGGGATTCATGAGCTTGTCTCCATACCCTTGCACGTTCATCCGCTCGATACAATTTGAAACGGTATTCGTCCGACCAGGCAATGTGTTTCTAGTCATCAATAATCTAACGTTGGTGTAGACCGGCCCAGGAGAGGCGTAAAGATTTGTGTCGTGCAGTCATCAAGGGTACACGCGTGGGCCTTCGGCTCTAAAGCCCATATCGATGATGTTTCGTCGAATGATTCACATGCTGACACTTGCTGACGCCTCAGCATTGAAATCTGCAGCAATTTGCTGAAGGATTGCACTTTTGTCACGTTGAAAGATTCTCTTCAGTCGTCGTTGGACCTGTTCTTGCAGGATCTTTTCCCATCCGTAGCGATGTCGAAGATTGGATGTTTCACCGGATCTCTGATATACACGGAACACTCGTGTAATGGTCGTACGGGAAAATACCCACTTCATCGCTACTTCGGAGATGCTGTGTCCCATCGTTCGTGCGCCGACTCAAACTCACTCAAATCTTGCCATTGTAGCAGCAGTAACCGATCTCACAACTGCGCCAGACACTTGTTGTCTTATACAGGGTGAGTCACCTAACATTACCACTGGAAACACCTCGCAAGCCCGAACAAACACTGAATAACAAATTCCACAGACCGAAAATGAGGAGAGAGCCTGGGGGAATTGATTAGTACAAACCACTGAGAAATGCACGGATGTATGATTTTCAACACATACTTATGTTTTTTTAAATGGAAACCTGTCATTATTATTAGCACAACTGAAAATAAAAACAAATTCTTAATAAATGCTGTTTGTTACATTGTAAAATGTTAAGTACAACCGGAGTAATTTGTAGCGTAACGTTGACGCTTGAAACGTACGACGTTCAGTCGCGTGTTGTAACAAACAAGATCTGTTGGGGTATGTTTACGAAGACTACGATGTTTTAAGAGTTTGGCTGTCTGGTGTCTGCGTGTAGCGCTTGCCGAATTAGTCCTTTTACTCAGAGTAACTGTAGTACATTGTGTTACCGGGCGTCTGTGATAGTGTACTGCACACAAGTAAGAACAGAAGTACGTACAGTAGAAACGTGAGAAGGTCGCAAGTACAAAAGTGTGTACAGTGTTGTAAGAACTGTAAAAATGGTTTATTCTAATTCTGAAAAGACGGAGATGATACTCATGTATGGCGAGTGTAGACCAGTTATAGACTGGGAGACTCAAACGTTTGTAATGGGTGGCAGGGACAAAGAATCCGGTGAAATTTTTTAAGCGCATTATCTGAAAACTAGATAGTGCAGTTAGAGAACCGACTCGTGACAATAACATATTAGACCTTCTGGTGACAAACAGACCCAAACTATTTGAAACAGTTAACGCAGAACAGGGAATCATCGATCAGAAAGCGGTTACAGCATCGATGATTTCAGCCGTAAACAGAAATATTAAAAAACGTATGAAGATTTTTCTGTTTAGCGAAAGTAACAAAAAGCAGATTTCAGAGTACGTGACGGCTCAACACGAAAGTTTTGTCTCAAGTACAGATAGTGTTGAGGATCAGTGGACAAAGTTCAAAACCATCGTACAATATGCGTTAGATGAGTATGTACCAAGCAGGATCGTAAGAGATGGAAAAGAGCCACCGTGGTACAACAGCCGAGTTAGAAAACTGCTGCGGAAGCAAAGGGAACTTCATAGCAAACGTAAACATAACCAAAGCCTTGCAGACAAACAAAAATTACGCGAAGCAAAATGTAGTGTGAGGAGGGCTATGCGAGAGGCGTTCAATGAATTCGAAAGTAAACTTCTATGTACTGACTTGGTAGAAAATCCTAAGAAATTGTGGTCTTATGTGAAAGCGGTAGGTGGATCAAAACAAAATGTCTAGACACTCTGTGACCAAAATGGTATTGAGGATGACAGACTACAGGCCGAAATACTAAATGTCTTTTTGCAAAGGTGTTTCACAGAGGAAGACTGCACTGTAGTTCCTTCTCTAGCAGCGGTGTACCGTAGGTCTCTAGAAGATCGTAGGGTTCCAAAAGATTGGAAGAGGGCACAGGTCAACCCTGTTTTCAAGAAGGGACGTCGAACAGATGTGCAGAACTACAGACCTATATATCTGACGACGATCAGTTGTAGAATTTTGGAACACGTATTAAGTTCGAGTGTAATGACTTTTCTGGAGACTACTCCGTAGGAATCAGCATGGGTTTCGAAAAAGACAATCGTATGAAACCCAGCTCGCGCTATTCGTCCACGAGACTCAGATGGCCATAGACACTGGTTTCCAGGTAGATGCCGTGTTTCTTGACTTCCGCAAGGCGTTTGATACAGACCCCCACAGTCGTTTAATGAACAAAGTAAGTTTATATGGACTATCAGACTGAAGTGTTCCTAGATAACAGAACGCAGCATGTCATTCTCAATGGAGAGAAGTCTTCCGAAGTAAAAGCGATTTCAGGTGTGCCGCAGGGGAGTATCGTAGGACCGTTGCTATTCACAATATATATATAAATGACCTTGTGGGTAACATCGGAAGTTCACTGAGGCTTTTTGCGGATGATGCTGTAGTATATCGAGAGGTTGTAACAATGGAAAACTGTACTGAAATTACTGAAATGCAGGAGGATCTGCAACGAATTGACTCATGGTGCAGGGAATAGCAATCGAATCTCAATGTAAACAAGTTTAATGTGCTGTGAATACATAGAAAGAAAGAACCTTTATCATTTAGGTACAATATAGCAGGTCAGCAACTGGAAGCAGTTTATTCCATAAATTATCTGGGAGTACACATTAGGAGTGATTTAAAATGGAATGACCATATAAAATTAATCGTCGGTAAAGCAGATACCAGACTGACATTCATTGGAAGAATCCTAAGGAAATGCAGTCCGAAAACAAAGGAAGTAGGTTACAGTACACTAGTTCGTCCACTGCTTGAATACTGCTCACCGGTGTGGGATCCGTACCAGATAGGGTTGATAGAAGAGATAGAGAAGGTCCAACAGGGAGCAGCGCACTTCGTTACAAAAGAAAAAAAAAGGTTCAAATGGCTCTGAGCACTATGGGACTTAACATCTTAGGTCATCAGTCCCCTAGAACTTAGAACTACTTAAACCTAACTAACCTAAGGACATCACACACATCCATGCCCGAGGCAGGATTCGAACCTGCGACCGTAGCAGTCCTGCGGTTCCGGACTGCAGCGCCTAGAACCGCACGGCCACCACGGCCGACTGCACTTCGTTACAGGATCATTTAGTAATCGCGAAAGCGTTACAGAGTTGATAGATAAACTCCAGTGGAAGACTGCAGGAGAGACGCTCAGTAGCTCGGTATGGTCTTTTGTTGAAGTTTCGAGGAGTCAAGCAGTATATTGCTCCTTCCTACGTGTGTCTCGGTAAGAGACCATGACACACAGGCATACCGTCAATCTTTCTTTCCACCAACAATACGAGACTGGAATAGAAGAGAGAACCGATAGAGGTACTCAAGGTATCCTCCGCCACACACCGTCAGGTGACTTGCGGAGTATGGATGTAGAAGTAGATGTAGAATTAGTAGCTGCCGCTTGGGACGCCAGAGACACTCAGGTGCAGCATTTGCACGTAGTGCGTATCACAATTACTGGAAGAAAGTGATAACAGGCAAAGTTTACCAGGAAAAAAGGGAGACAGGGAGATGAGGAACGACAAATGATAAGTCGTTTGTGTGGAAAGATATTCTGTAACCAGCCCTGTGTACTAAAACTTTTTTAGCAAACGGAGCGAAATATTATCGCCATGAAAGACAATGTACATGTCGTGATTCGAGTTTGAGTGTGGAGATGCAATTGTGTGAACTTTTGAAAACTGATTCCAAATCCATATATCACGAAGAACGTTCGCAGTAAGGATAGTGCTCAAGCGTTTGGTATGAAACATTTTTAACCAGCTCGTGGCAAATGTACGGCAAATATAATACGCGAAGGAGCTTTTTGAAAATCCCATACAACAGTATCCACCAGACTGGCAACAAACAGGCTACTACGCAGTGAGACTGGTGTACACACCGGTACCTCTAATACCCAGTAGCACGTCCTCTTGCACTGATGCACGCCTGTATTCGTCGTGGCATACCATCCACAAGTTCATCAAGGTAGTCTCGGTCCGGATTGTCCCACTCGGCGATTCAGCGTAGATCCCTCAGAGTGCTTGGTGGGTCATGTCGTCCATAAACAGCCCTTTTCAATCTATCCCAGGCATTTTCGATAGGGTTCATGCCTGGAAAACATGCTGGCCACTCTAGTCGAGCGATGTCGTTATTCTGAAGGAAGTCATTCACAAGATGTGCACGATGGGGGCGCGAATTGTCCATGAAGACGAATGCCTAGCCAATATGCTGCCGATATGGTTGCACTATCGGGCGGAGGATGGCATTCACGTATCGTACAGCCGTTACGGCGCCTTCCATGACCACTAGCGGCATACGTCGGCCCCAAAACAGCAGGGAACCTCCACCTTGCTGTACTCGCTGGACAGTGTGTCTAAGGCGTTCAGCCTGACCGGGTGGCCTCCAAACACGTCTCCGACGATTGTCTGGTTGAAGGCATATGCGACACTCATCGGTGAAGAGAACGTGATGCCAATCCTGAGCGGTCCATTCGGCATGTTGTTGGGCCCACCCGTATCGCGCTGCATAGTGTCGTGGTTGCAAAGATGGACCTCGCCATGGACGTCAGGAGTGAAGTTGCGCCTCATGCATGCTATTGCGCACAGTTTGAGTCGTAACACGACGTCCTGTGGCTGCACGAAGAACATTATTCAACATGGTTACGGTGCTGTCAGTGTTCTTCCGAGCGATAATCCTAGGTAGCGATCATCCACTGCAGTAGTAGCCCTTGGGCGTTCTGTTATCGACAGTTCATCTGTCTCTGTGTCTCCTCCATGTCTGAACAACATTGCTTTGGTTCACTCCGAGACGCCTGGACACTTTCCTAGTTGAGTTCCCTTCCTGTCACAAAGTAACAATGCGGACGCGATCGAACGGCGGTATTGACCGTCTAGGCATGGTTGAACTACAGCCAACACGACCCGTGTACCTCCTTCCTGGTGGAATGACTGGAACTGATCGGCTGTCGGACCCCCTTCGTCTAATAGGCTCTGCTCATGCATTGTTGTTTAGATCTTAGGACGGATTCAGAGAGAGCTCTGAACAATCAAAGGGACTGTGTCTGTGATACAATAACCACAGTCAACGTCAATCTTCAGGAGTTCTGGGAACCGGGGTTATGCAAAATTTTTTTTGATGTGTGTATCTTTGAGAGCCCGAAGTCTGAAACTTGAACTAGTCAGACGCCGTTGCTATACAGGGTGATTTTTCTCACCGTGTACAAACTCTATGGATTGATCGATGAGAGGACACGGAACGAAAAAGTCCAATGAACTTATGTCCGGAAACGCATGATGTCCATGCTAGAGACCATTTATTCAGTCATACTTTGTTACAGGGACTGGCTCCTAATACGCCCTGTACCATGCAGCCACTGTTACAGTGTGTGTTGAAACTGGTTTCTAAGTGCCTCAACGCCTGCGTGTATGCACCGTAGCTTGTTCTGTCTCACACGTTCACGTCGGCCAATGTCAAAGGCAACATGAATACACTACTCCAGTGTATCCACATCTAGAATGGGCTCTGCAGTAATAATAATTTTGAGATGGCGCCATAACCAGAAATCGGAGGGGTGGAGATCTGGTGAACGAGCTGGCCATGCAACTGGACCCCCTTGACCGATCCATCGGCCAGAGAAGACACGATTGAGATGTGCCCGGGCGTTAACGGCGAAATGGGCTGGAGCACCATCATGTAACAGCCACGAATCATCAATAGCACTCCTTCCAGCAGGAGAGGCAAAGTCACCCGCAAGAAACACCGATAGTTCCGACCTATTGGGCGAAGTGGGAGGAAGGCTGGTACCAAAATACGGTCGCCAATTATTCCAGCCCACACATTCCAGCTCCACCGTTGCTGATGATTGGCTGTCACCACTCCATGAGGGTTGTGCGTAGTATCCCACAGATGACTGTTATGACAGTTGAAGATACCACTCCGCGTAAAGTTGACCTCATCTGTGATAGGATGGGTGGCACAAATCCCGGAATCGTGGTTGCCTGGTGAAGAAACCAGTGACAAAACTGCTCCCGATGTGGAAAGTCTGTCGCTAGTAAGCTCTGTACACGCTGTAAATGATAAGTGTAGTAACAATTGTCAGGGAGAATGTTTCACACGATCGTTTGCCTTACCCTGTACTGGCGGGCCAACTGTCTGCTACTGACACAGCGGTCGCCTTCGACAGTGTTCATCACATTTTCTTCCGAGTCTGGTGTCGGAACATTTCGCGTACATCCTTAGCGGTTTCCAGCTTCCTGAAACGACCCTGTTTCAGACAAACGGCGAAACACTGTTGCAAATATTGAATGCTGTGGATAGGTCTCCTGATACAATCTTGTTGCTAGCCGCCCGTTACCGTTTGCTTTTCCGTAAGCAAACATCATGTCGGCAAACTCTCGATTCGAATACGGAACCATTGTGTGCAACATCAAATACAAAGGGGAGGGGGGGAGGGGGTGTCACCAAGAGAAGTGAATCGGACACAACATTACCAATTACTATGGCAGGAGAGGGCGCTAGGGCATTACGTATGAGGAACAGTACCACCCACTAGGAGAAAACCATGTGGCTGCATGGTACAGCGCTTATTTGACCGCAGTCTCTGTGTGATTGAATAAATGGTCTGTAGCGCGGAAACCATGCATTTTCGGACATAAGTTCATAAGACCTGTTTTATTCCGCATCCTCTCATCTATCAATACCTGGAGTTTGTACGCGATCGAAAAAATCATCCTCTATATTTATTACTTAAGGTTGCTGTTGCGTATCTTAGCGTACAGAACGTTTCCTCGAGAAGCGACAGAACTCTGTTTTCACCATCGTGATGATGCCCTATCTCCCTCAACTTTAACTGTAATGCGTGGAGCCGGCCGGTGTGGCCGAGCGGTTGTAGGCGCTTCAGTCTGGAACCGCGCGACTGCTACGGTCGCAGGTTCGAATCCTGCCTCGGGCATGGATGTAAGTGATGTCCTTAGGTTTAAGTATTTCTAAGTTCTAGGGGACTGATGACCTCAGATGTTAAGTCCCACAGTGTTCAGAGCCATTTGAACCATTTGTAATGCGCGATGCTGACAGAGTGAGTAATTCTGGAAGTACCCTGCGCCATGGACGGTGCACTGGTCCGCGGCGTGTGTATGTTCAGTACAGTAACCGGCCATATTGTTTCAGGATTACCGAGATTTCCTCGAAGAATGGTGATAGGTAGCCCACAGCGGTCTACCACCCGACTCTTTATACACTGGCGCCAGCACTCCTGTCTCTTGACGGCTGTACTCTCGACAAGACGTCGAAAACAGACTCTGGCGGGGAAAGGAAAAGGATTTATGGACTGACGCACCTCGGCAAACAAATTCGGAGTGCAGTCGTGAGAGTGGGAGCCTATCACGGCGGCTCTGATGGCGCTAATGCTGTGTCCTGCGTTACGAAACAGCAGCGGCAGCCGGGAGAGCGCCGCTCGATGCGACAGGTGGCGCAGCTTTCACCGGCTGCTCCTCCCCACGTGGCGGCTCGGCCAACACGTGTCACGCACATAGCTCTCAGCTGCCGTCTGTCCAGGGGCAGCCATCTGGGCCTGGCGCTGGTGCTGACGACACCTTCCAGTGACGTCGCGCCAGCGAGTCGGCAACGAGCGACATTTCAGCTTCTGGCCAGCCCCTGCAACTTGATACACTGCGGAACGATTTGGAGTGGAATGATCACATAAAATTAATTGTTGGTAAGGCGGGTACCAGGTTGAGATTCATTGGGAGAGTCATTAGAAAATGTAGTCCATCAACAAAGGAGGTGGCTTACAAAACACTGTTTCGACCTATATTTGAGTATTGCTCATCGGTTTGGGATCCGTACCAGATCGGATTGACGGAGGAAATAGACAAGATCCAAAGAAGAGCGACGCGTTTCGTCGCAGGGTTATTTGGTAAGCGTGATAGCGTTACGGTGATGTTTAGCAAACTCAAGTGGCAGACTCTGCAAGAGAGGCGCTCTGCATCGCGGTGTAGCTTGCTGTCCAGGTTTCGAGAGGGTGCGTTTCTGGATGAGGTATCGAATATATTGCTTCCCCCTACTTATACCTCCCGAGGAGATCACGAATGTAAAATTAGAGAGATTCGAGGGCGCACAGAGGCTTTCCGGCAGTCGTTCTTCCCGCGAACCATACGAGACTGGAACAGAAAAAGGAGGAAATGACAGGGGCACGTAAAGTGTCCTTCGCCACACACCATTGGGTGGCTTGCGGAGTATAAATGTAGATTTAGATTTTATCTTACTGGATATTTTTCGAATCCTTGACGGCAATAAATAAGCCGTTAAAAACTGCGTACAGTCTCTCCTTCCGGTATACAGGGTGATCCATAGATCGTGACCGGGCCAAATATCTCACGAAATAAGAGTCAAACGAAAAAACTACAAAGAACGAAACTTGTCTAGCTTGAAGGGCGAAACCAGATGGCGCTATGGTTGGCCCGCTAGATGGCGCTGCCATAGGTCAAACGGATAAAACTGCGGTTTTTGAAAATAGGAACCCGCATTTTTATTACATATTCGTGTAGTACGTAAAGAAATATGAATGTTTTAGTTAGACCACTTTTTCCGCTTTGTGATAGATAGCGTTGTAATAGTCACAAACGTATAAGTACTTGGTATCACGTAACATTCCGCCAGTGCGGATGGTATTTGCTTCGTGGTACATTACCCGTGTTAAAATGGACCGTTTACCAATTGAGGAAAAGGTCGACATCGTGTTCATGTATGGCTATTCTGATCAAAATGCCCAACGGCCGTGTGCTATGTATGCTGCTCGGTATCCAAGCGTCAGGAGCGTTCGCCGGATAGTTACGTTATTTAAGGAAACAGGAAGTGTTCAGCCACGTGTGAAACGTCAACCACGACCTGCAACAAATGATGATGTCCAAGTAGGTGTCTTAGCTGCTATCGCGGCTAATCCGCACATCACTAGCAGACAAATAGGCGAGAATCGGGAATCTCAAAAACGTCGGTGTTGGCAATACTACATCAATATCGATTGCACCCGTACCATATTTCTATGCACCAGGAATTGCATGGTGACGTCTTTGAGCGTCGTGTACAGTTCTGCCACTGGACACAAGATAAATTACGGGACGATGACATATGTTTTGCACGCGTTCTATTTAGCGACGAAGCGTCATTCACCAACAGCGGTAACGTAAACCTCCGTAATATGCACTATTAGGAAACGGAAAATCCACGATGGCTGCGACAAATGGAACATCACCGACCATGGCGGGTTAATGTATGGTGCGGCATTATGGGAGGAAGGATAATTGGCCCCCATTTTATCGATGGCAATCTAAATGGTGCAATGTATGCTGATTTCCTACGTAATGTTCTACCGATGTTACTGCAAGATGTTTCACTGCATGACAGAATGGCGATGTACTTCCAATATGATGGCTGTCCGGCACATAGCTCGCGTGCGGTTGAAGCGGTATTGAATAGCATATTTCATGACAGGTGGATTGGTCGTCAAAGCACCATACTGTGGCCCGCACGTTCACCTGATCTGACGTCGACGGATTTCTTTCTGTGGGGAAAGTTGAAGGATATTTGCTAGCGTGATCCACCAACAGCGCCTGACAACATGCGTCAGCGCATTGTCAATGCATGTGCGAACATTACGGAAGGGGAACTACTCGTTGTTGAGAGGAATGTCGTTACACGTATTGCCAAATGCATTGAAGTTGACGGACATAATTTTGAGCATTTATTGCATTAATGTGGTATTTACAGGTAATCACGCTGTAACAGCATGCGTTTTCAGAAATGATTAGTTCCCAAATGTACATGTATCACATTGGAACAACCGAAATAAAGTGTTCAAACGTACCTACGTTCTGTATTTTAATTTGAAAAACCTACCTGTTACCAACTGTTCGTCTAAAATTGTGAGCCATATGTCTGTGACTATTAAAGCGCCATCTGTCACAAAGCGAAAAAAGTGGTCCAACTAAAACATTCATATTTCTTTACGTACTACTCGAATATGTAATAAAAATGGGGATTTCTATTTAAAAAAACGCAGTTGATGTCCGTTTGACCTATGGCAGCGCCATCTAGCGGTCCAACCATTGAGCCATCTGGTTTCCCCCTTCAAGCTAGACAAGTTTCGTTCTGTGTAGTTTTTTTCGTTTGACGCTTATTCCGTGAGCTATTTGGCCCGGTCACTATCAATGGACCACCCTGTATATCCCAATCAGAAATGAGAGTTTTGCCGCTGTTCACTCCCGCTTTCAACCAATTTTCTTTTCCTAGTACTATCTGAGGATTACTGCTACTAACACACGACACTGATTCTGACACGTTAATAGCATCTCTCGGCTTGGGAAAAGCGTTCGACAATGTCAAATGGTGCAAGATGTTGGAAATTCTGAGACAAATAAGAGTAAGCTGTAGGGAAAGAAGAGTAACACACGATATGTACAAGAACCAAGAGGGAACAATAAGAGTTGACGACCAAGAACGAAGTTTTCGAATTGAAAAGAGTGTAAGGCCGGGAT
Source organism: Schistocerca gregaria (assembly GCF_023897955.1). Classification (NCBI taxonomy): domain Eukaryota; kingdom Metazoa; phylum Arthropoda; class Insecta; order Orthoptera; family Acrididae; genus Schistocerca; species Schistocerca gregaria. The sequence goes on along the minus strand of NC_064925.1, from coordinate 496,200,629 downwards.
GTAGTCTTTCGGCCCTGCTCTTCAGTGTATATATTGAGAGAGCAATGTCGGAAATAATAGGATGGTTGCCAACCTTGTGGCCGAGAGGTTCTAGGCACTTCAGTCCGGGACCGCGCTGCTGCTACGGTCGCAGATTCGAATCCTGGCTAGGGCATGGATGTGTGTGTTGTCCTTTGTTAGGTTTAAGTAGTTCTAAGTCTGATGATCTCAGATAGTGCTCAGAGCCATTTGAACCATTTGAAAAGAATGATTCAAGAGTGGAACTAAAATTCAAGGTGAAAGTATATTTGTGATACGATTCGCTGATTATATTGGTGAAGAAGAATTATAGGATATGCTGATTGGAATGAACAGTCCGGCGAGTGTAGAATATGGACTGAGAAAAAACTAAGAAAGACGAAAGTACTGAGAAGTAGCAGAAATGAGGAAAGCTAGAAACTTAACATCAGGACTGATGGTCATGAGGTAGATGAAGTTAAGGAATCCTGTTACTTAGACAGCAAAATAACCTATGACGGACGGAGCAAGGAGGACATAAAAAGCAGACGTGCACTGGCGAAAAGAGCACTCCTGGCCAACAGAAGTCTACTAATATCAAAAATAGGCCTTAATTTGACGAGTAAATTTCTGAGAATATACGTTTGGAGCACAGCAGTGTTTGGTAACGAAACATGAAGTGTTGAAAAACCAGAAAAGAAAAGAATCGAAGCTTTTGAGATAGAGTTTTGCAGAAGAATATTGAAAGTGAGCTGGACTAATAAGGTAAGGATTGAGGAGGTTCTCCGCAGATAGGAATATATGGAAAACACTTACAAATAGAAGGGTAGCATGACAGGACATGTGTTAAGACATCAGGGAATGACTTCCATGGTACTGCTAGGGGCTGTAAAGGGTAAAAACCGTAGAGGAAGACAAACTGGAATACCTCCAACAAATAATTGAGAATGTAGGTTGCTATTGTTACTCAAAGATTATGGAGTTGGTGCGGGAGAGGAATTCTTGGCGGGCCGCATTAAACCAGTCAAAAGACTGATGACCCACAAAAGAATTAATTCTGCTGCGTTAGCGTGAATGCTCCTGAAGTTTATTTTTCTACAGGCTGATTCTGTGATGATGCTGAGGTTGTTCCGGAATGATGGAGGAGGAGGTCACATGTTTTAATTTGAGGTAAGGGATTCTAGTTCGGAAACGATAGAGTCCAAAGTTATAAGCGAAAATAGTTCTCATAGCTCTGATACTGGAATACATGTACCTGTACTGTTGTTGCTGAGTTTGTAAGGTAGGAAACTTGCAGAGGTAGGGAGCAAAACAAGAAAAAAATGTCCACTAAACATGGGCCCTAAACTACGTATCTTAAGAGGTAAGAGCACTTGTTCATCTTCAATACTGTGAAACACATCTCTTCCACTGAACAAGTGCTCATAACTTAACGTATGCATTTCAGAGCCCATATTTACTGAACATATTTTGCTTGTTTCTGAACGCATAGAAACCAAAGTGCTTGTAGTAGAAGAGATACGTTTCACAGTATCGAAGACGAAGAAGTGGCAGTATCTCTTAAGATATGCATTTTAGAGCCCATATTACAATACACTGTTTTCTCGTTTTAGTCCGTACCACCAACTCTGAAAGTTGCCGAACCTACAATCTAAGCGTACATGTATTCCGCTGTCAGAGGTATCACAACGAGTTTCGCTTATAGCTCGCGACTCGGTCGTTTCCGGACCAGAGTCCCTTACCTCAAAGTTATATATTTACTCTTCTCTATCATCCCTGAAAGATGGATTCATCTTGTATTTCTGGCATGCGAGGACAAACATCTGAGAGTAATGTGCCTCACATACCTTCGATTTCGACGGGCAATTGATTAACAATTCCAAGGAGGAATTCCTTTAACCCAAAAAAACCCATTTGCACGACACATGTACTCTGCTTCTCGTATAGCCGGTTTCTATGTCTAGTACACGGCTCCATCTTATTGAGGGGGCACCTATAGTTCTCCAGTCGATAGCTGAGGTCGAGAAATATCGACTAAAAATCATCTGAGCCTCCGTTTAGAACTTTCACATGGATTCATACTAGAGGACTGCAACCGATTCTGGGTACGATATACACTATGTGATCAACAGTATCCGGACACCTGGTTGAGAATGACTTAAAAGTTCGTGGCGCCCTCCATCGGTAACTCTGGAATTCAGCGTTGAATCAGGCGCTGGAGGGTTTCTTGGGGAATTGCAGCCTATTCGTCACGGAGTGCTGCACTGAGGAGAGGTATCGATGTCGGTCGGTGAGGCCTGGCACGAAGTCGGCGTTCCAAAACATCCCAAAGGTGTTCTATAGGATTCATAGGATTCATCAGGCCAGTCCGTTACAGGGATGTTATTCGCGTAACCACTCCGCCACAGGTCGTGCATTGTGAACAGGTGGTCGATCGTATTCAAAGATGCAATCGCCATTCCTGAATTTCTCTTCAACAGTAGGAAGCAAGAAGGTGCTTAAAATATATATGCAGACCTATGCTGCGATAGTGCCACGCAAAACAACATGGGGTGCAAGCCCCCTCCATGGAATACACGACCACACCATAACACCATCGGCCCCGAATTTTACTGTTAGCATTACACATGCTGGCAGATGACGTTCACCGGGCATTCGCTATACACACACCCTGCCATCGGATCGCCACATTGTGTACCGTGATTCGTCACTCCACACAACGTTTTCCCACTGTTCAATCGTCCAGTGTTGACACTCCTTACACCAAGAGACGCGTCATTTGGCATTTACCGCCGTGATGTGTGGTTCAAATGGCTCTGAGCACTATGGGACAACTTCTAAGGTCATCAGTCCCCTAGAACTTAGACCCACTTAAACCTGACTAACCTAAGGACATTACACATATCCATGCCCGAGGCAGGATTCGAACCTGCGACCGTAGCGGTCGAGCGGTTCCAGACTGTAGCGCCTAGAACCGCTTGGCCATCCCGGCCGGCCCATGATGTGTGGTTTATGAGCAGCCGCTTGACCACGATATCCAAATTTTCTCAGCTCCTGCCTAACTGCCTCAGTACTTGCAGTGGATTCTGGTGCAGTTTGGAATTTCTGTGTGATAGTCTGGATAGATGTCTACCTATTAAGCATTACGACCCTCTTCAACTGTCAGCGGTCTCTGTCAGTCAACAGACGAGGCCGGCCTGTACGCTTTTGTGCTGTACGTGTCCCTTCACTTTTCCACTTCACTATCACATCGGAAACAGTGGACCTAGGGATGTTTAGGACTGTGGAAATCTAGCGTACAGATGTATGACACAAGTGACACCCAATCACTTGACCACTTTCGAAGTCCGTGAGTTCCGCGGAGCGCCCCATTCTGCTTTCTCGCTGTGTCTAATGACTACTGAGGTCGCTGATATGGAGTACTTGGCAGTAGGTGGAGTAGAATGAGCCTAATTCGAAAAACGTATGGTTTTGGGGGTGTCCGGATACTTTTGTTCACACGGTGGAGTGAGCCGAGCTTGCGGCACTAGCTGCTCTCATCCAGGCTTCAGCCAGTCACCGAAAGGAACCGAGAATGGCCTCACAACCCAAGCAGCGAGCGTCATTCGTGCCAACATGAGCTACGATTTGCAGCTGATTGCATCCACTGTGACCAGTAGCCGCCGACAGAGCCTTCTCTGCATCTCGGACCGAGTGGACTGGCCTTCTTTCCCGACGTGCCTTCTATTTCCCTGAGGGATTGAATTGCCCGCTTAACGTTGGAGGTCACAATGACTGTCCCTCAGCGTTTATCTGCACTTGGCAAGAAAATTATTGCCTCTTTACGCCCACTGTTCTTGACGTTGTTTTAAATGGCTGTGGGTGGTACAGCATTCTGTTTTAGACGCATTAGACGGTCTGTACTGATACACCAAAAAAATCAGGCAATCTCAGTCACCCATTGGTTAAGGGAACGTCTAGAGGCGGTTTCTTCTTCTGTTATTTTGTATCGTTTCCACATCGGCCCTGCTCTGCTTACTCTGACGTGTCTGTAACTGAGGGTGCCAATAAAAACAGCCAGATGTCTACAAAAGGTAACACATTAATAAGTTTATTTACCATATGTACACTTAATAATTGCGATATACATAACGTTGAAGTGCTGTAGGTCTTTTTGTGGTGCTTAAGTTATATACAATGAAAGTAATGTTCCGGATAGTAGGAATTAGTCTCGAATACTGATACAATCTGATAAGTCACTTACGCGTAGTAATGCTTCGTGGCATCGTGATACACAATGTGATTTCCCACTGCTGTCTTCTGTACTGCGGTTGACATGAGTCCGAAGATTCACGGAGTCTGGGGTAAAGGTCTGACTGCGGTTGTTCAAAAAGACATGTAGCCCACCAGAGTCGCAGACAGTGGCGAATGTGTATTCAACGTCCTCTTGTGGCATTTATGCGTAACATCCTCCTATGGGAGACAGTGAGCGAAGTAAGACCAACTTACGTCAGTGGTGTAGGGTCACATGACCTCTAGGTACCAGTTGTATCTATAGCGCTCCAAAGCGACCAGTGATCTTTTCAAGCGTGGTGATAAACATATTGTCCCGTGACTTTATTTTTGCAGTCACTGGGAAGCGAATCGGCAGAGTGATTTTGAAATTAATTAGCAACAGACTTATACAAAAATTCACTTACTTTTATAAGGGAAGGAAAGGAAAGTAGTAAGGAAGGAAAATTAGATATTTTATGTCGAAACGAGAACCGCGGCCACTGTGTCAACAACAGGTTTTTATTTATCACGTGGGATCGCAAAGTTCGTGCAAATATAACTGGTTTAGAACTGTAAATAGTTCATAATCACATCTATCATTGTCTCAAAGTAATCCGTCAGTTCAGGAGCTGAGCAGCCTCCATATGTTAAAATTTCTTTTTCAGTCAAAGACTGTTAAATAAGTTAGTTTCATATTTCATGGATAATTTTGAACTATAAATCGTAATGATGTTGAGTCATTTCACATTCACATCGCAAATTAATAACAAATTTGTAAATATGGTTACATGCTGAACATTTTTAAGGTTTATTAATTTAATTATATTTTAAACTTACAGACGAGATAGTAATTCCTATCAACCAACTATTGCACTTTAAAACAACAGAAATTCTTCAACGGAATAGGAGTTCTCAAGGAGAAACTTCTTCAGTTTGTCTTCAAATTTTAACTTACTGTCAGGAATTTTATATCACTCGGTAAGTAATCAAACGCTATTTTCGCTGCATTGTGCACCCCTTTAGTACTAAAGACAACCTTAACGTGTCATTTTTCCATCTGGTATTGTAATTATGAATGTCATTATTCCTTTTGAATTTTAGTGAGTTATTTACAACAAAATTCATGAGAGAATAAATATACTGTGATGCAGTAGTCAGAATGCTCAACTCCTTAAACATATATCTGCAAGATGATCATAGGTGAGCACCACGTATTATTCTTAAAGCACGTTTCTGAGCAACAAAGACTTCCTTTCTTAAATATGAGTTACCCCAGAACATTATTCCATATGACATTACTGAATTAAAATATGCGAAACATTTCAAATTACTAATTTGTCTGTCCCCAAGATTTACAATGATTCAAAGTGCAAATGTGGCTGAACTAAGTTTTTTTTAGAGAGTTTCTGAATGTTCTTTTTCCAGCTTAAATTCTCGTCAATATGGGCATCAAAAAACTTTGAAGTTTCCATCCTATTTATTGTTTACTCAGCATGTGTTACGCGTAACATTGGTGTAGCACTCCTAGATGTCCAGAACTGAATATGTTGTGCCTTTTAAAACTGAGGGTGAGACCGTTCGCTGAAAACCAGTCAATGATACTTTTAAGAACTTTGTTCACCATTTCTTCTGATTCTGTTTGTATGCTTCGATTGATTATACCAATAGTGTCATCTGCAAAAAGAAAAAAAAAAGCACACATTGCTTCTTGTATATTGGATGGAAGATAATTTACATGTATGAGGAAAAAAGTAGTCATCGAATGAAAAAGAAGTAGAGTTTGCAACTTTGGACTAGTTTTTCGTTGTACTGAACAGTAGTGAGCCTAAGATTGAGTCATGGGGAACGTCATAAGTGATTCCTCCTCAGTTAGAATTACGTCCCCGAACCATATTGGTTAAATTATTAAGTACAAACTTCTGCATTCTTTTGGTTAGATATGACATCATCCATTGGTTAGCTAAACCATTAATCCCATAAAACTTCAATTTACATATCTAGGAGAATAGTGTGATTCACACAACCGAATGGAAAAGCTAACCCACTGACGCTATTTTATTATTTAATGCTTGTAAAATTTTGTGAGTGAGCATGTAAATGGGATTCTCAGCAGAGCATCTCTTCTGAAACCCAAACTGTGATTTGCTGAGGATAGTACTGTCGCTACGGTGAGATACTATCCTAGAACACAAACCCTTTTTAAAATTTTGGAAAATGTCAGCAGTGAAACAGGTCGGTAATCATAGACATCTCTCTTTATCACCTTTCTTAAAGAGGAGTTTAATGATGGCGTGGGAAACTGTCTTGAGTTAGTGATGCTTCACTAACTGGGCTTATTGTATGTGAACAAGTCTTTAGTGCTCTATTGGGAACACCAGCAAAAGCAGATGAGCTTTCATTTTTGAGAAAAAGTATAATTTTCCTAATTTTAGAAGCAGACGTTGGTGATGCGTTCATATGACTGGATTTTGTGAGAGTCACTTTTTCAACATTACGTCCGTGTCGGCCCGCTTCCCACCCCGTATTTAATGTTACGTCCCCCTATAAATTCGGAGGTGTAATGGGACGCATTGAAATCGGCGATAAGCGAGTGCCCGTTGTGCTTTGCAAGGGGGCCGAAGTAACAGTTTTATTGGAGAACTTGGTGTGGTGGATCGATAGGAAGTCCGCCGTAGCTCCGTATAGTTTGAGCTCAACAACATTCTGCTTCAGATTCATACAAGAACGTCGTTGTCTTTCCACATTGCTGGAGTGTTCGGAATGTTCTACCGCCACGTAACTGGTTGTTCGAAACCTCGTGATTTATTCTAGTTTATTTAACTGTCTGAAGTAGTGTTGACGACTGCGACGATGACGATGACGACGGCTACGACGATGATGATTTTGATGTCGGTTTGTAGGGCGCTCAACATCGATGTCATCAGCGTCAATGCAAGTTCTCAGTCTTTCCAGTTCCAATCTCGCCTCTTCCCGAATGATGATGAGGACAACACAACACCCAGTCCCCGGGCAGAGAAAGTCCCCGATCCGGCCGGGAATCGAACTCGGGACCCCGTGATTCAAACCACGAGCTGCGGACGTCGACGACGATGATGACTGCGATGATGATGATGATGATGATGATGATGATGATGATGATCTGCCCATGAGGCACGTCCATCACTGAAAATTCAGCATTCTCCAGTCCTCCCGATTCTCCGCTCTCCTTTTCATACATGTCATAATTAGCTGGTACCTTCTAATTCCTCTGGTAATCTTCCCAGTCACTGTCGCCTCTAGTGCATCCTTTATTACCCTGTTTCTTCTCATTCAACGTCCTATCCAATTTCTTTTCCTCTTCTTAATTGTTCCCAGTGTTTGTCTTTCCTCGTTACGTGACATTACCTAATTCCTTTTTTATCCGTCCACTTCTCAGATTCCATTTTTTTTGCAAATCTTCATCTCACAAGCGTTCAGGTATTACTTCTGTCTCCGTTTTAGTGTCCATGTTCGGGCACCATAGAGGGCAACACATCATAATGAACACTTCATTCTGATAATTTGTTCTACAATTGTTTATTTAAAGGACCACAGAAAATATTCCTCCTCCTCTAAAAATTGCTTTTGCGTTAGCTAACCTTGTTATTATTTCTTGATAATATGTCATATTATTGTGTATTTTGCATGTAGGTACCTGAAGTTATCAGCTTTCTCCACTAACTCGTCACCAATTTTCTCTTTGATCTTCCTTGACTGCCTTGTAAAAAATCGTTGTCGTGGTCTTTCTCACATTTATCTGCATTTCATATTCGGTCCTTTTAACGTATTGTTAATTTGACTTTCATTTTAACTTGGTAAAGCCATGCCAGCTTTCCTCCTATTGTACATCAATCATAAAGTCACATTAAACCGAAAATAGTGTGTACAGATCAAAACTCTGTGACGTTTGTAGAACTATTAACGGAAACGTTGCACCGACTGGAAAGGAAGATTATGATTTACTGTCCCACCAGCAAAAAAGTCATTAGAGACTCGATTATTATGGCCAAATCTACTTCTCAGGGGTGCCAGATATCATTTAAATAATGTATCCACTTTGATGTCAGAATGTTTATGATGATAGAATGGCCTACAAACGGAGGTAGGTACCTGGAAAATGCGTTTAAAAGAATATATAAGGGGCAGTCAAATGAAAATGAGTCAAATGGAAAAAAGTATGTAAAATATTTATTATTTCAAAAGTAATAGCCATAGCTGTTAATACATTTATCGCACTGTGAGACAAGACGGTCAGTGGCTTCATGGAAAATTTTTTGCGGTGCAACGCCCACATGTTACCAAGGTGTTTCGAGTACGCAGCAAAAGTTCAGCTGCGAATTCCTTGCACATCGTCCACACAGTCTCGGCCTCTCCGCAAGGGATTTCCATATCTTTGGAGTCCTGAGGAAAGACACTGATGGCCGTCGATTAGCTTCGGACGAAAATGTGCACACCTGCGCCTCTGCTCACAAACACGGTTCTTGAGGCAATCGCAAACATTTTCCCGTGAAGGAATTGATCGTCTTGTCTCACAGTGGAATAAGCGTATTAAGTTATGGCGATTACTTCTGAACAAACAAACAGTTTACTTACTTTTTTCAATCTGTCTCGTTTTCAGTTGAATACAGCTTATATAAAAAGTACCTGATCTGCCAAGATTAAGTTATGGTAGTATCTACAAAACGTAACAAAAGTAATGGCCTCCCAGAATGAACATGTATACATTCCAAAACAGGGTTCCAACCTCACATTCTACATAATGTTTTTGACATTAAACATCTGGGATGCAACTTCAGAGTTAAGAGCTTTAGTAGAATCTGCGAAGCAATCTACAAAGTTACAGGAGAGAGGACATTGAAGGAAACAAATATCAAGTTCTACAAAACAATTCTCGTGACAACTTTATAATAAGTAAATTAAACATGACCAAAGAAAAGAGAAACTTTGAGTTGGTAGTTCGATGAAATAAGATGTCATAAAACTGTTTTAAGAGGTACTCTAGATAAGATTAGATAAGGACCAAGTACATAACAATAAATAAACTTGCGCCGCTTAATAGATAAAGTAAGGACAGAGAGCGTTGGAGTGACCGTGAGACCCATATGTTGGCGAGTCGCGTTTGTGAGAAAGCCAGGAAATACCGATCAATAGCAGGAGACATCTGCCAAGAGCGAGGATAAAGAGATAGGCGTTTAATCATGCCATTTATCCCAATTCTTTAATGGAAATGACGATGTGCATAAAAGAAAGATGTAAATGTATTCACTATGTCGTGTGATATATTCTCTTATACATTAAGAAACTTGGACAACTTGTGTCTCTAAAAGTTTCCCAAAGTACCCTCCTCTGTAGACGAGGTAGCTTTTCTGTTTAGTTTACTTTACTTTCCATAAATATCGGAAAAAGTGTTAAAATTAATCATTTTGTAGCATTCTAGTCCGAGCTCTACAGTAGACACACAAAATTTTGTTCCAGTAAATGCGACAGGGTCACATAGAGCATCTGATCAACAGTGTCCAGATAGCTTTAAGTGGTGCAGAATTGACCTTTAGATGCCACCAGAGGCGGACACAACTGTACAAATGGCGACAGAGAGTATCGTGTTGTCAGTAGAGAAGCAGAAACGGCAGACTGGGTTCGTCAGGGAAGCTTGTTGATTTCTAACTAGTCATTGGACGTCAACTGAGTAGCAAATCCACCAGAGACATTTTAACCCTTTTAAAGCTGCCAAGGGTAGCTTATTGATTTCGAACTAGTCACTGGATGTCACCTGAGTAACAGATCTACCAGAGGCATTTTAATCCTTCTAAAGCTGCCTAGGGGAGCTTATTGATTTCGATTAGTCACTGGGTGTCCCTTGAGAAACAAATCCATCGGGGGCATTTTAACCCTTCTAAAGCTGCCCAGGTCGATTGTTGGTGATGTGAGTGTGATGTGGAAACATAAAAGAACAACCACAGTTAAATCATGACCAGGAAGACCTCTTATATCGATGAAGGGGGATCATCAAGCATTGCGGATGGGGGTTGTAAAGAAATCGCAATAAGTCAGCAGAAGTAATCACTCGTGAGTTCCAAAGTGCTAGCAGCAGTCCATCTAGCACGATTATTGTGCGTAGGGAGTTAAAAAGGATGGGGTACCGATGTCCAGCAGCTCTTCAAAAGCTAGACGTTTCTCTAGTCAGGGGTCAACGACGCTTGAGGGGGTATAAAGAAAGAAACCACTGGACGGTGGATGACTGGAAACGGTTACTTTGGAGTGATGAATCACGTTACGCCCTGCAGGAATGCTACGGAAGGGTTGGGTTTAGTGATCGCCTGGAGAACGTTACCTGCCATCGTGTGCAGAGCCAACAGTGAAGTAGAGAAAAGGTGGCGTTGCCGTATGGGCGTGTGTTTCATGGTTAAGGTGTTGTCCCCTTATTGCGCTTAAGAGAACGCTAAATGCACAAGAAGATGAACACATTTTAGAGCGATGTGGACTGCGTCCAGGAGGGGAAGGGCTTGGTGCCGATGACTGCATCAACACGACAAGGCATCCTGTCATAAAGCAGCATCTTTAAGGCAACGGTTTGTGGGCAACAACATCCCTGAAATTGATTGACCTGCCCAGAGTTATGACCTGAACCCAGTGGGATACTTTTGGGATGAGAACGTCTACTTCAGTCGAGACTACAGCGTCCAACATCGCCACCTTCTCCATTTGTGGCTCTGGAGAAAGAATAGACTACCATTCCTCCATAGACATTGAGACAGGTCAATGAAAGTGTCACCAACAGAGTTCAGTCCGTCATTGAGGCGAAAGTTGGATATGTTCCTTATTTATTTCCACGGGTGTCTGGATACTTTTGATAAGATAGCGTGTCTACTGATGCGAAGCAGCACATGTCCATCACAGTCTGGGTTGCGAATGATTCCCGAAAAATGATTTTCTGCTGTTCTAAACTCTCGAATATTTTGCAGAGATTATTTTTAGTCCTAGTATAAATTTCCAGCGTGTACCTCGTATTGTTCCTTACTTAACCCGTATGTGGAATCGAAGAAATTGTAAGTTACACTTTTCTCATCGGGAAAGTTAGGCAACGGAATGTTTGCAATCCGATTATAAATGTCTACGGCATCACAATGTAGAACAGAAATAACGCATCTGACAATAATTAATCCTATAAAGATGAAAGAGCCCATGAAAATGCGATCATGGACAAGTTACGGAGTCTCGCAATAAAAGTACACCTTTTTATGAAGGTAGCACATTACGGCAACTAAACCTGACTACACAGGCGCCTTTCATACCTATTTTAACCTGCTCTGGGGCGGTACTTGACTCACCCGCAACGCTCACACTAGCGACCGCCAGCTGAAATAAAAGATGCATGTTTATACTGCGATGTACACACGTCTTCAACTCTATCCCCAAACAACATGCACAGCAGCGTCTAGGCGTGAAGACAATTTCTGCCTTCCGTGACTTTTAATTAAAATAAAAAGCACTCCGTCTTTAGGCCACAAGTGGCCCATCGGGACCATCTGACCGCCGTGTCACCCTCAGCTGAGGATAGGAGGGGCGTGTGGTCAGCACACCACCTTACTATTCGGTCGAGTAGCACCCCGAAAAATGGCAGCAGCGCATGGCGACCCGGATGGTCACCCATCCAAGTGCCTGCCACGCCCAACAACGCTTAACTTTGGTGATCTGACGGGAACTGGTGTATCCACTACGGCAAGGCCGTCGGCAGTTAAAATACAGTTGGGGCAAATAACCTAGATAGAATGTTAAAACGGGTTCGCAAGGAAAGGTGATGTAGCCAACACTGACAGGTTTTATCTAATATCAACATTAGTACATCCACAACATTGTAACAGAATGATTTCACAGAACGTTTAATGACGTCAAATACAAAAAGTACGCTCTTCCTTTGTCTTAGGTCAAGCAGTTATACGAAAAATTGTATGCATTACTGAAAACCAGGCGATCTCTTGTGTATAAGTCCCTTTCACCAGTACTACACTTCTTGCAGCTAATGAATTACGGGCAACGGCTTTGCTGGAAACACTGCACTCCTGTCGCCAGGACGATCGATTCGTTTGGCGTGTAACGTTACTTGGACGTTGGCATCCCTTGCATTGGCTGTCAGAGTGACAATTTAGCTCCGCATGGGCAACACGTGCGATATCAGAGACTTTCATTGCGGCCAATGTGTTGAGACACTCCATCTCTGAGCCCGGACTGGCGGCGGACTGTTCAAGTGGCACCGTATCAAAGACGTACCGTGAGTACCTCGATAACGGGAAATCTCTTCTCGACAGAGTCAGCTGCTGAGGACGACAGCGCGACGTTGAAAGCCGCACCGTCAATTATCGCAGATTTGTGTATCGATAGAACAGCGACAGTGCAGGAAAGGCAAATCGGAGCAATGCTCGATAATCATCAGTCGATGAACATTCATGCAAATTACGAAGGAAGAAAGATCCCGTTGACATCGAGGTGATTCGAAACGGTTCACAAGCTCTAAATGTTTCAAGGGGACCTTCCCGGCATTTGCCTGGGGCGATTTAGGGAAATCACGGGGAACCTCCGTCTGGATGGCCAGACTAGGATTTGAACCATGGACTTCCCGAATGTGAGTCCAATGTGCTAACCACTGCGTCACCTCGCCTGGTCATGCAAATTAAAACCGCAGAACCCAACGCTCCGCCGGACGGTGTGGCCGTGCGGTTCTAGGCGCTTCAGTCTGGAACCGCATGACCGCTACGATCGCAGGTTCGAATCCTGCCTCGGGCATGGATGTGAGTGATGTCCTTAGGTTAGTTAGGTTTAAGTAGTTCTAAGTTCTAGGGGACTGATGACCACAGATTTTAAGTCCCATAGTGCTCAGAGCCATTTTGAACCAAACGCTCCAAACGTATCCCTGTGTTCCTACGCGTTGGCAAGAGTTGGCATGATTGCGGGAATAGCACCATCCGGGGCCTGGTACATGAGAATGGTCGGCTGACTAGCCCATGCACACCTTGTCCCACGTTCATGTTAGGTTTCAAGCATGTAGTATAGGACGTACGGCAATTTGTCCTGTTTACCAAAAGGGTACTGGCGGATGAAAGGGCAGTCATGTGTGGCTTATGTTTTCCTGTGTCATCAGTCTTCTGACTGTTTTGATGTGCCGCACCATTAACTCCTGTGGCAACGTTTACGTCCCAGCATAGCACCTGCATCCAACGCTGTCAGTTATTTTTTTGTATATCCATCCTTTTGTCAGGTGGTCTTAGGGATGACGCCGTTTATTATTGTGAGAAAATGAAACGCCTACAGCCGTCCTTATGATTTTATTTATTAGTTACCAGTTTCGGTGTTTCAATGCGCCATCTTCAGGCTGTAGTTAATGCTGAATAGGTTGGACGATCCTTGTATATATTGATCCCTACATATATTGATAGTTGGAGTGCTGACACCAAGGTTTTCAGATAGTCTGCGTTACCAGTTATGTTCGCCACTGATGCATTATACATAGGGATTGTGTCAACCCCTTCAGCATCAACTACAGCCTGAAGATGGTGCATTGAAGCGCTGAATTTGGTGGCTAATAAATAATGCTGTAGGCATTTCATTTTCTCAAAATTGCCAATTATTTGTTGGAATTAGTCCGTCTTGTAAACATGAGACTTTTCCACGATCATGGTGTACAGGTATGACGCCACATGTGATGAGCCCTCAGCGGCTGTGCCGTCCCATCTCTCACAAAGGAAGTGCGTACAGTTATTTTACAAATAACATCTTGATAAACGTTAAACATTTTTATATAAAATAATTTAATTCACATCGCAATATTTTAACAGTCATTGATTACTAGTTTCAGCTCAGCCATCAGTTATCTTCATATCGATTAATAAAATGAGGGTAGTTCCTAATCTCAAGGTTGGATAAAGACATATTTTCATCAGTGCGGGATATGCTTGTGCACAAAGGTGACCACAGGAAAATGCTAGTGAAATTCGTTATAAATAATCCATCTCAATTCGCGAACAACAGTGATGTTCATACGTACAACACTGGAGGGAAAAATGACGTTTGATATCCATTATTGAAGCTGCCAGTTGCTCAAAATGGAGTACATTATTCAGCAACAAAAATCTTTGATCATTTGCCCAACAACATAAAGTGTCTGGCAGGTAGCAGATCAAGTTTTAAATCCAGATTAAAATAATTTCTTTTGGACAACTCCTTCTATTCCATGATGAGTTTCTGTTTCAGAACTGGTAAAAAAATGTACCTGTAAATGTAGTTGCATGTGTAGAACAAAACATTTCAGTAATATTAATAATGGTTCAAATGGCTCTGAGCACTATGGGACTTAACATCTGAGATCATCAGTCCCCTAGAACGTAGAAACTACTTAAACCTAACCAACCTAAGGACATCACACATATCCATACCCGAGGCAGGATTCGAACCTGCGACCGCATCAGTCGTGCGGTTCCGGACTGAAGCGCCTAGAACCGCTCAGGCACCGCGCCGGCAGTAATATTAATATTTGAACTATTCCTGTATCTATATATATCTTGTAATCTGATTTGTTCCACATCATATAGATAAAATAATTGTAAAAATTATCTACGGAACATGACATAACTAAACTAAACTAAGCTTTGTTCAGGGTGTTTCAAAAATGACCGGTATATTTGAAACGGCAATACAAACTAAACGAGCAGCGACAGAAATACACCGTTTGTTGCAATATGCTTGGGACAACAGTACATTTTCAGGCAAACAAACTTTCAACAACAGATGGCGCTGCGGTCTGGGAAACTCTATAGTTCGATATTTTCCACATATCCACCATGGGTAGCAATAATATGGCGTAGTCTCTGAATGAAATTACCCGAAACCTTTGACAACGTGTCTGGCGGAATGGCTTCACATGCAGATGAGATGTACTGCTTCAGCTGTTCAATTGTTTCTGGATTCTGGCGGTACACCTGATCTTTCAAGTGTCCCCACAGAAAGAAGTCACAGGGGTTCATGTCTGGCGAATAGGGAGGCCAATCCAGCCGCCTCCTGTATGTTTCGGATAGCCTAAAGCAATCACACGATCATCGAAATATTCATTCAGGAAATTAAAGACGTCGGCCGTGCGATGTGGCCGGGCACCATCTTGCATAAACCACGAGGTGTTCGCAGTGTCGTCTAAGGCAGTTTGTACCGCCACAAATTCACGAAGAATGTCCAGATAGCGTGATGCAGTAATCGTTTCGGATCTGAAAAATGGGCCAATGATTCCTTTGGAAGAAATGGCGGCCCAGACCAGTACTATTGGAGGATGCAGGGACGATGGGACTGCAACATGGGGCTTTTCGGTTCCCCATATGCGCCAGTTCTGTTTATTGACGAAGCCGTCCAGGTAAAAATAAGCTACGTCAGTAAACCAAATGCTGCCCACATGCATATCGCCGTCATCAATCCTGTGCACTATATCGTTAGCGAATGTCTCTCGTGCAGCAATGGTAGCGGCGCTGAGGGGTTGCCGCGTTTGAATTTCGTATCGATAGAGGTGTAAACTCTGGCGCATGAGACGATACGTGGACGTTGGCGTCATTTGGACCGCAGCTGCAACACGGCGAACGGAAACCCGAGGCCGCTGTTGGATTACCTGCTGCACTAGCTGCGCGTTGCCCTCTGTGGTTGCCGTACGCGGTCGCCCTACCTTTCCAGCACGTTCATCCGTCACGTTCCCAGTCCGTTGAAATTTTTCAAACAGATCCTTTATTGTATCGCTTTTCGGTCCTTTGGTTACATTAAACCTCCGTTGAAAACTTCGTCTTGTTGCAACAACACTGTGTTCTAGGCGGTGGAATTCCAACACCAGAAAAATCCTCTGTTCTAAGGAATAAACCATGTTGTCCTCAGCATACTTGCACCTTGTGAACAGCACACGCTTACAGCAGAAAGATGACGTACAGAATGGCGCACCCACAGACTGCGTTGTCTTCTATATCTTTCACATCACTTGCAGCGCCATCTGTTGTTGAAAATTGTAACTACTGTAATTTCGAAAGTTTGCCGCCTGAAAATGTACTGTTGTCCCAAGCATATTGCAACAAACAGTGTATTTCTATCGCTGCTCGTTTAGTTTTTGAAACACCCTGTATGTAACAAATCGATGAAACATTACGTTGTAAGGCGCTAAGATTTTGCCAGCATGTATTTAATATTTTGTACATTTTTTTCGATTTATATTTATATTAGGTCACTGTTTATGATCCGCAATCGGATTTTTAATCGTTTCATTGTCTGATACTGGGTAGCACTTCTTACTAGTGATTTTTATATAATTGCATGTATGGGATTTAGAGCAGAGCGCTGACAGAAAGGGTCACGTGAGCAGTACGTTCCTCAGAAGCTAAAGAGGGGCTGGAGAGAGAGTTGTATTCTGCAGGGGCCGACATATACTGCCCTGAGAGAGAGCAGAGTGCGGAGGTGGCGGTTTACAATGCCGTAGAGCAGGAGGTTGCACTCCGGAGTGCCGAAAAGACGTTCGGAATAGCGTACCCGGCTGAAGAGTGTCGGTCGTGGAACAAGGCGAAGTACATTCTTTTAGTGTGAAGGAATGTGCGGAGTCACAAACAATTGTCGAGAGCGGACATCTGAGGTGTCTTCTCACAGGAAGCGGTGGGGCATGCTTCCCGCCAAAACACGGAGATGCGTAATTGATTGGTGAACTGCTGAGGACGTTGGAGGGGAAATGGAAACCTCCAAAAAATCTTGCGAAGGGCTGTCGACTGGAGACACGTCCTTCTGGGGAGCAGCCTAGAGGCTTTGCTGGCGAAAGCCACAGCGGAAAACGTGTCGGTTAGGTTCCGAGAAGCGTTGATTTTATCACAAGGACTGCGTGAAGTCGTTTCTCTGTGTACGGCGCTCTTATTCTGTTTACTTGAATGACGATTGTTTACCTTTCTGTGGTGTCTGACACACACTAAAGTGCTTCTTTACGGAAGAATACTTGAGCCGAATTTCTGTTTCCGGCTAGTGATCAAGTAGAAATCTTGACTCGTATTCTGTCTTGACTGAGGTAATTTCAGCCCTAGGAGTTTGAGGAAAGCATATTGCTTCTACTACGTAGACAAATAATTGCAGGTACGCCAAGCAACACATTTCTTATTAGAATACGTAAAAACATCATGCGCAATGTAAAGTAACATTATAGTAACTAATAAAAACATTTGTTATTGGTGTAGCACAACTGCTCTCTATACTTCAGTAGGTGCTATGCACACTCCATTTCATTGGATAGGGAAACACTGTGGTAAACATATTGAGTTCCGTTTTATCGTCTACTTATTTTTTTCTGAAAGTACCAGTCAGGATACAGATGTTCTTCTGTTTCTCACCACTGATCAGTATCTACCAGCTTTGCGTCCATCTAATAATGTGGGGCACGGTCTAAAGAAAGTTCTGGGAATCTCAAAATTAAATGTAGTGTAGAATCCGACATTGTGTACTTCATATTTGTACAATTTTTTGCAGTCTACATGTTTTCTAAAAAAATAATTTACAGTATCCAAGTTGTCGTGCCTTCTAGTAGCATCCCGATAGGAATAATTGATTTAATTTTCTAGACTGAAGTGAAGTAAAACCGCAACACGATAGTTTGTATTACGGAAATCCCTAGGTGTAAACTATCAATGGCAGGGTGATTTTAATCATTTGTAGAAGCGATAATTCCATTGCGGAGACATTAGGCAACGACACATAAATACGTTGTATTTTGCAAATACCGCGAGGGTTTACGTAAAAAGGTAAGCAACACATTTCTTATCCGAACATTTTAAAGTAAAATTATACTACTTAATAACAACATGTGTTACGCACCCAGGACAGTGCAATGAACGGTGTTGCTGCCGTAATGTCGTACCAAACAACAACAGTGATATCTGCCCGATCTAGACTGTGAGTCTGTTTATTACAAACGAAGCTGTTATCAAGTGGTACATTGTCACTAGTGTGTGCATGAAGTACTTACATGTTTGAATAAGAAAGGCGTTGCCTAGGTAATGTTTCACCGATTTGTAACATGGAAAACTTTTCCTGTGGTCACCTTCGTGCACAAGCGTGTGTTATGTTGGTGAAAACGTGTCTAAATCCAATTCTGTGTTTAGACACATTTTATTAAATGGTATAAAGATGGATAACTGCCCAAACGAAACTAATGATCAATGATTATTAAAATGTTGCGATCTGGACTATAAAGGGATTGTGTATAAAATCACTGACGTCTAATGTTTTCCTTCTCCACCCTGAGCATGTTAGAAAAAAGAAGAAATACAGGGTGGTTATAATTAAACTTTCGCTTGTTGAACCAGTGGATACGGAAAACTACTTGCCGTATAGGTACACTACTTCATAGGAGTCATGTTCGGAGGATTAGCCGAGCGGTCTAAGGCGCTGCAGCCATGGACTGTGCGGCTGGTCCCGGCGGAGGTTCGAGAGTCCTCCCACGGGCATGGGTGTGTGTGTTTGTCCTTAGGATAATTTGGGTTAAATAGTGTGTAAGCTTAGGGACTGATGACCGTAGCAGTTAAGTCCCATAAGGTTTCACACACATTTGATTTGAGTCGCGTTCGGACTGTGTGCTGCAGAATTTGCGTCGTTGGTAGTGTTAGCGTCGTGACCTGCCATTATGCGCCGTTACTGGTACGGCGACGTACGGTTGGAACACGTGCATCAGTGTGCATTACAGCTGCAGACAGCAACATGGATCTGGACAAGGTGACCAGTGACTTACTCTTAAAGCTGTTCTACCAAAACAGCAGCAATAGTGCTGTTGCCCTTCTCGAGTATCGACGTATTAAAGGAATACGGAGAGGTCCTCTTTCCGCACCATGGTTCAAGAACGTGTTTCGGACGTTCGAATTAATTGGGAATCGCTGCTGGGAAAGATCGACCGCCAGCTACAAACTGTCGCCACGGCTTAGTGCTGCACGGAACGTGCGACCCTCAGGCAGTGCACGAGCTATGTCACTCCTTGCACGAGCTGTGTCACTCCCTGCACGAGCTGTGTCACGACAGCTGAACATTCCATGGTCCATCGTCCGAAAAGTACTGCGAACAAATGTGAGATCGTATCTGTATAAACTTCGCGTTACTCACCAACTTTTGCCACGTGACGCAGACATTAGAGCAGAATTTGGTCTTACGTTTCTTGCAAGGGTTACAGTTGACGAGTTGTGGCCTTGTAACATTTTACCTTCACTGGTGCGTAAACACAATTGTCACATTTGGGGATCGTCACCGCCAACGAAGGTTCAGGAAGTTCCATTGTAAAGTAAATGCGTTTTTTTGTGGTGTGGCTCCACGGCATAGTTCATCGGTGGTCCTTTTCTGTTTCGGGAAACTCGCACCCCAAGGACCAAGGACAAGCAGCGTGAACGCCACACGGTACTGTGATCTGCTTCACCAACATGTGATCTCTGTTCTACGGGGAGTGAGGTGCTTTGGACTCAACTGTTTTGATGCACGGTGAGGCTCCATCTCACACTGCTAGTGAGCACAGTCCGTTACTCCGTAACACATTTGGAGAAAACCAAATCACTGACATGTCGTTCCAAACTGCGTGGCGACCAAGATCACCAGATTTGAACCCGTGTGATTTCTGGCTGTGGGGTTACCTGAGGGTCAGAGATTATCAAACGGACACAACACACGCTGGAGGTTGAACATTGTAAGGAGGTAGCCAACATCCCAGCTGAGTTGTTTCGGGCAGCAGTAGAGGAATCTCTAGCGCGGTTTCAGGTTGTCGTGGATGCAGATGGTCGCCACTTTGAGAACGTTTGTAACTCGGAATATAAAGATAGTACACAATTAACATATGTTACCGTCTCATGTGGAAATTAAAAGTGTTTCTTTCAATGTCTTTACAAATGTTGCCACAAAGTTTCATTCTCGTACGATCACTCATTTCTCATGGGGACCCTCTCAAGTAGCGAAAGTCTAATTTTAATTAGCCCATATTATTGATCGCGGGTTCATACTGAAGGCTAAATTACAAATCAAGTTACTGTAATCACTGGCAGACTGACTTAATATTAAACGTTTTTGTGTCTCCATCCGTTTGGCAGGAGGTCCCTGCGACGACGGCCGTTTACCAATGTGACAAAATAAAACACCTACAGCCGTCCTTATGATTTTATTTTATTTTGTTGCAATCAGTTTCAACGTTTCAATGCGTTGTCTTCAGGCCTGTATCCAAAAAAAAAGTAACGATAGCATTATCAACTTATCAATCAAGTTACTTAGAAACAGATTAAAACTGAATGAGGAACTTACTCTACAAGTGAATTTACACCGAACATTTAGTGATTATGTACCTGTCTTCCATTTCATGTAGATTTGCATTACATTACCTTACGTTACACGGCATACGACTCGTGACATTGCCAGTGTTTTTGTTGTAATAGTGTATGTATTGCCAACTTATAGATTGCTATCACTCGTTAACAGTTTACGTCTGACAGAAAAATTACAATTACTTACATTTTAATTATGAGTATGGTGTGTGGCATCGTCACTGGTCAAATAATAATGTGGTTTGACTTTGAAACTATTTTTATAACTGGTATTTTCGATAAAAAAATTTAATTGCTTGCATGTAATAACTTTTGGATTCAATGTCATGGAAACACCTAAGTGCGAATGGTTGCAATGAGTTTGTTCATAACTATGGTATTTTCAGATCTCAATTATTTCATGGCAGTACACGTCATATAGATGCATTCGCATGTGAGTGTTTCCTTGTGGGCGTCTTTCGTATGTTCTACATGTTATGATCTGTCGTGGGTCTTCAGTTTATAACACGTCTTGGACATTCATTTTATAGATATGACATAGTGTATGCCCCTCATCTGTGTACAACTAAGCATGTTATACTGTGATTGACACATAGGTCATGTTCCTTCTCTTTACTTATTTGTGAGGTATTGTTTCCTTCTGTTTATCACATTCTACAGTTGTTTTGTCTTACAGTAGGTTATTTCAAGGTTGTGCAGATAATGTATGTCTGACTGTTCAATGAAAATCGTGAATAGTTGTTTTAAGAAGTTTTTAATAGATAGATGTATTGAGTGAAAATTAGTTATGATATACACTCCTGGAAATTGAAATAAGAACACCGTGAATTCATGGTCCCAGGAAGGGGAAACTTTATTGACACATTCTTGGGGTCAGATACATCACATGATCACATTGACAGAACACAGGCACATAGACACAGGCAACAGAGCATACACAATGTCGGCACTAGTACAGTGTATATCCACCTTTCGCAGCAATGCAGGCTGCTATTCTCCCATGGAGACGATCGTAGAGATGCTGGATGTAGTCCTGTGGAATGGCTTGCCATTCCATTTCCACCTGGCGCCTAAGTTGGACCATCGTTCGTGCTGGAGGTGCAGACCGCGTGAGACGACGCTTCATCCAGTCCCAAACATGCTCAATGGGGGACAGATCCGGAGATCTTGCTGGCCAGGGTAGCTGACTTACACCTTCTAGAGCACGTTGGGTCGCACGGGATACATGCGGATGTGCATTGTCCTGTTGGAACAGCAAGTTTCCTTGCCGGTCTAGGAATGGTAGAACGATGGGTTCGATGACGGTTTGGATGTACCGTGCACTATTCAGTGTCCCCTCGACGATCACCAGAGGTGTACGGCCAGTGTAGGAGATCGCTCCCCACACCATGATGCCGGGTGTTGGCCCTATGTGCCTCGGTCGTATGCCGTCCTGATTGTGGCGCTCTCATGCATGGCGCCAAACATGCATACGACCATCATTGGCACCAAGGCAGAAGCGACTCTCATCGCTGAAGACGACACGTCTCCATTCGTCCCTCCATTCACGCCTGTCGCGACACCACTGGAGGCGGGCTGCACGATGTTGGGGCGTGGACGGAAGACGGCCTAACGGTGTGCGGGACCGTAGCCCAGCTTCATGGAGACGGTTGCGAATGGTCCTCGCCGATACCCCAGGAGCAACAGTGTCCCTAATTTGCTGGGAAGTGGCGGTGCGGTCCCCTAGGGCACTGCGTAGGATCTTACGGTCTTGGCGTGCATCCGTGCGTCGCTGCGGTCCGGTCCCAGGTTGACGGGCACGTGCACCTTCCGCCGACCACTGGCGACAACATCGATGTACTGTGGAGACCTCACGCCCCACGTGTTGAGCAATTCGGCGGTACGTCCACCCGGCCTCCCGCATGCCCACTATACGCCCTCGCTCAAAGTCCGTCAACTGCACATACGGTTCACGTCCAAGCTGTCGCGGCATGTTACCAGTGTTAAAGACTGCGATGGAGCTCCGTATGCCACGGTAAACTGGCTGACACTGACGGCGGTGGTGCACAAATGCTGCGCAGCTAGCGCCATTCGACGGCCAACACCGCGTTCCTGGTGTGTCCGCTGTGCCGTGCGTGTGATGATTGCTTGTACAGCCCTCTCGCAGTGTCCGGAGCAAGTATGGTGGGTATGACACACTGGTGTCAATGTGTTCTTTTTTCCATTTCCAGGAGTGTATTTTAGATACGTGACAATGAGAGCATCTGTCCGTTCTATCAAATGTTCCATGTAAATTCACTTGTAGAGTCTTGCCATTGTTTCTCATTCTGTTTTAATCTGTTTCTATGTAACTTGATTGATAAGGTGATAATGCTATCACTGTTTTATCCATACAGGCCTGAAGATGACGCATTGAAACGTTGAAACTGGTTGCAAGAAAATAAAATAAAATCATAAGGACGGCTGTGGGTGTTTTATTTTGTTACAGTAATATTAAAGGAGTCCGAAAACTTTACAGGCAAATTTGTATAATGTATTATCAATTTTTTCTTAGTCTTCTGAACCATCCATATGTTGCCTATGTGCAGAACCATCGGCTGGTGGGGGTAAATAAGGGATGATATCAGCCAAGCAATTAATTTAAGGAAGACACAAAATGGCGTAAAACGGTAAAATTTGCGACGCAGATATGCAAGCAAACAAGGAGGCATTTTTGTGGGAATGGTCCTCCCGCTCCACTGCAGAACGGCCAACTTAAGCATCAGGGTGTCACTCCCAGCCTCTCAGGTCGTAGCCCACATTTTGAGAGGACCAAAACAAGAAATAATTGTCTAATAAACTTGGTCTCTAAAACGCACTCTTAAATAGCTATGAGCACTTGTTTAATATGTGTCTCACAGTAGCGAAGATGAACTGGGGCTCATAGTTCTTAAGGTATGAAATTTCTAGTCTATGTTTAATTGACATTTTTTACTTGTTTTAGCTCGTATTATAACCTTTGAAAATATGGAAAGCAAAAAGCTTGCGGTAAAAGCGATTTCTTTCACAGTATCGAAGACGAATTAATGCTCATAGCTCTTGAGGTATGCATTTTAGAGCCTAATTTTAGTAGACTTGCTTGCTTCGAATGATCGTTTTTGTCTATCCCTGAATATTAGACTATTCCTCCTGGAACACCCCGTGTAGGTCCCTCTAGAACCATGGAAGTTATTTATCCATGTCGTAACACATGTTCTATCTTCCTGGCCCTTTTCCTTGTCAGTGTTTCCTACATGTCTCTCGTCACTGATCCTCCGGGGCACCACCTCATTACTTTATCAGTCAACTTAATTTTCAACATACTTCTATTGGCCAGATTATCTTTCCGGTTTTTCCGTAGTCCATGATTCACTAACGTACTATTCTGTGTTCGAAACGTAAATTCTCAGAAATTTCTCCCTCAAATTAAGATTGATGAATGAAACTAGTATACTTTTTGACCAGATTACCCTCTTTGCCAGTGCTAGCCCGCTCCTTACGTCCTCCCTGCTTCGTCCGCCATGTGTTGTTTTGTTTCGAAGATAGCGGAACTCAACCACCTCATCTATCTCGCGATTACCATTTGATATGGCTATTCTCATTTCTCCTACTGCTCATTACATTCAACTTTTTTCGGGTTAACATCAATCCGTATTCTGTGCTAATGGGATTGCTGATTCAATTAAAAATGTCCTCTAATTATTCTAATATTTCATTAAGGATTGGAATGTCATTGGCGAATCCTGTCACTGGTATTTTTTCGCGCTGAATTTTAATCCCGCTCCTGACCAAATCATTTATTTCCGACATTGCTTCTTCGACGAAACGGTTGAACAGTAAGTGCGAAACAGCCCACACCTATCTTACAAGTGGTTAACACACTGGACTCGCATTCGGGAGGACAACGGTTCAATCCCGTCTCCGGCCATCCTGATTTAGGTTTTCCTTGATTTCCCTAAATCGCTTCAGGCAAATGCCGGGATGGTTCCTTTGAAAGGGCACGGCCGATTTCCTTCCGCATCCTTCTCTCACCCGAGCTTGCGCTTCGTCTGTAATGACCTCGTTGTCGACTGGACGTTAAACACTAATCTCCTCCTCCTCCTCCTCCTATCTTACACTCATTTTACGACGTCGCATCGTTATTGGTCTTGCATTTTTACTGTTCCCTCTTGGTTGTTTGTTCATATTGTACACTACGCGCCATTCCACGTAAGTTGCACCTTTGTTTCCACGTTGTCGAACTCTTCTTCCAGATAGATAAATGCTATGAAGGTGCCTCAATTTTTCTTCGCCAATGTTACACGCCTTAGGATGTACAGTATCAGTCTATCCGTTCTTTAAGTTAAGTTCTCCCATAAATTTTTCTCCACAAATCGACGCAGTATTTCTTCACCTGTTACTCAATTTACCAATGTAATGGTCTGATGTTAGGAAGAACTCAGCTAACAGCTAGCAAAATTGTAGTTTATTAAAACACAACCGGTTTCGCGGCTTCAAACCGCAACTACGTACGTGATAAAAGACAAAGTACTGTGTTACCACATTTTGTGGATACTAAAATTAGTAAAGGAATGTCAAAATATACTCTCAACGTTAAAGGTCATAGGCATACTCATCGCTCCTAGTCAAAATTTCGTATTCAGTGAATATCGTCAGTACTACGGCGAGCAGAAGTAACGAAGACGTGCTCCATTCTTTAAAATTTGCATGCATCTAAACAGAAAAAAGAAAATAGCTATTGTTGTTGTTGTTGTGGTCTTCAGTCCTGAGACTGGTTTGATGCAGCTCTCCATGCTACTCTATCCTGTGCAAGCTTCTTCATCTCCCAGTACCTACTGCAACCTACATCCTTCTGAATCTGCTTAGTGTACTCATCTCTCGGTCTCCCTCTACGATTTTTACCCTCCACACTGCCCTCCAATGCTAAATTTGTGATCCCTTGATGCCTCAAAACATGTCCTACCAACCGATCCCTTCTTCTAGTCAAGTTGTGCCACAAACTTCTCTTCTCCCCAATCCTATTCAATACCTCCTCATTAGTTACGTGATCTATCCACCTTATCTTCAGTATTCTTCTGTAGCACCACATTTCGAAAGCTTCTATTATCTTCTTGTCCAAACTAGTTATCGTCCACGTTTCACTTCCATACATGGCTACACTCCAAACAAATATTTTCAGAAATGACTTCCTGACACTTAAATCTGTATTCGATGTTAACAAATTTCTCTTCTTCAGAAACGCTTTCCTTGCCATTGCCAGTCTACATTTTATATCCTCTCTACTTCGATCATCATCAGTTATTTTACTTCCTAAATAGCAAAACTCCTTTACTACTTTAAGTGTCTCATTTCCTAATCTAATTCCCTCAGCATCACCCGATTTAATTTGACTACATTCCATTATCCTCGTTTTGCTTTTGTTGATGTTCATCTTATATCCTCCTTTCAAGACACTGTCCATTCCGTTCAACTGCTCTTCCAAGTGTACCGTCAATATCAGGAATCCGTCAAAACATCAAATCTCAGACACCTCTGCGGCCGGAAAAAGATCCTGCAAGAACGGGACCAATGACGAGTGAAGAGAAGTGCAACCCTTCTGCAAATTGCTGCAGATTTCAATGCTATAAGTATTTAAAAATGAGCCACTCTGGCGGTAAAAAGTTGTCACTGCTAATATGCTTACTCGCGGCAACATGTAAATTGCTATGTGGAATGTATCAGGCGGCAGTTTATTACGAGTGTGACACAGAACAGCTCGCTGCAGTTCAAAGTAAACCCGGGCCGCGAGAACGACAAAGAGACTAAGTGGCTGGCGGAACGGAAGCTATCCACGTGCACAGTGTGACGTCATATGACTAGGAGCGCTAGGGTCGCTACCATTACAAGCGGGAATAATACAGAATGTTATTACGTACTACACTGAAAAGCCAAAGAAACTGGTACAGGCATGCGTATTCAAATACAGAGATATGTAAACAGGCGGAATATGGCGCTGCGGCGGTCAACGCCTATATAAGGTAACAAGTGTCTGGCACAGTTTTTAGAGCGGTTACTGCTGCTAAAGTGGGAGGTTATCAAGATTTAAATGATTTAAACGTAGTGTTACAGTCGGCCCACGAGAGATGCGACACAGCATTTCCGAGGTAGCGATGAAATGGGGATTTCCCCATCGACCATTTCACGTGTGTACCGTCAGTATCAGGAATCCGTCAAAACATCAAATCTCAGACACCTCTGCGGCCGGAAAAAGATCCTGCAAGAACGGGACCAATGACGAGTGAAGAGAAGTGCAACCCTTCTGCAAATTGCTGCAGATTTCAATGCTGGGCCTCAACAAGAATCAGCGTGCGAACCATTCATAGAAACATCATCGACATGGGCTTTCGGAGCCGAAGGCTCGCTCGTATACTCTTGACGACTGCACGACACTAAGCTTTACGCCTCGCCTGGGTCCGTCAACACCGACATTAGACTGGTGATAACTGGAAACGTGTTGCCTGGTCGGACGAGTCTCGTTTCAGATTGTATCAAGCTGACGGAGGTGTACGGATATGCAGAGTCGATGGACGCTGCATGTCAGCGTGGGGACTGTTCAAACTCGTGGAGGCTCTGTAGTTGTGTGGGGCGTATGCAGCTGGAGTGATATGGGCGTCTGATACGTCTAGATACGCCTTTGACAGGTGACACATACATAAGCATCCTGCCTGATCACTTTCCCAAGTTCGTCGGAATGCACAGTGGACATGAATGGATGCAATTTCAGCAGAACAATGCGACATCCCACACGTCCAGAATTCCTACACAGTGGCTCCAAGTACACTCTTCTGATTTTAAACACTTCCGCTGGCCACCAAACTACTCAGACTTGAATATTATTGAGCATATCTGGGATGCCTTGCAACGTGCTGTTCAGAAGAGGTGTTAACCCCCCTCGTACTGTTCCGGATTTATGGACAGCCCTGCAGGATTCCAGGTGTCAGTTTCCTACAGCACTACTTCAGACACTAGCAGGGTCCATGCCACGCTATGCTGCGGCACTTCTGCATGCTCGCGAGGGCCCTACACGATATTAGGCAGGTATGCTAGTTTCTTTGGCTCTTCAGTGTAATACATAGTCGTATAAGCAATCAAAATCAAGCAGAATGCTATGGTGCTTTAATTGTAATTGGTTATCCAACGTGAACTTCACGTTTTCGCTTTCGCTTTTATATCTAAAAAGTTTTCAACTTCCTCTAATATATTCAAAATATGGCTTTTTTCTTTTTTTATTAAGTATTTTTAAATTTTGTAATGGGCTTGTGATACCGTGCTCCTGTTTGGGTGTATGAGCTGTTAATGCAGATGATAGGTTATTAAGTTGAGGAGTTCCTGAAATCTTAAGTTGCACCTGAGGATGTGGCTTTAGGCCGCAAAACCGGTTGTGTTTTGACAAACAACAATTTTACCAGCTGTTAGCGGACTTCTTCCTAATATCAGGCCTTCCAACAGCTGAGGGTAACCGGCATATAAAACAGTTTGTCACCTTACGTTCGTCATTCTTCAGCAGATTTCAGAAGCTTTCTTTCCTCCTCTCATCTGTACTTCAGAGTGGTTTGCAGATTTGGACGCACACTTGGAGTGCGGCAGAGTGTCCTTTCGGCCCGCAACACGACGAGAGGCCGCGCAAACAGCCGTACCTCGCAGGGCATCGGCCCCCGGCGGCCGGACATCTCGCTAACCCAACAGCGACTCCGCTGAGTCAACAGCCGCGGGCTGCGTCGCGAGGTCCTCCTCTAGTAGCTCCGCACGCCACACGCTGGAGCACCCAGCGCTCTGGAGAGCTAAACCAGCTGTTCCAGAACGTACACAGCTGCCCCAAGAGGAGGATTTTCCACTCCTTTCATTATCTCGCACAGCTTTCTAAAATGCATGTTTCAGTAAAAAAAAAAAGGTCAGATGGCTCTAACCACTATGGGACTTAACATCTGAGGTCAACAGTCCCCTATACTAAGAATTACTTAAACCTAACTAACCTAAGGACATGACACACATGCATGCCCGAGGCAGGATTCGAACCTGCGACCGTAGCAGCAGCGCAGTTCCGGACTGAAGTGCCTAGAACCGCTCGGCCACAGCTTCCACCTCACTAAGCTCTGGGGTACACATATCGCTCGAATATACATTACCAGAATAAAAGGAACACTCTCAAGGACAAGCTCAGTTTATTGACATGTGAGGTGACAGTTGGTTCATCACTGTGGGATTATACGCTACTGGCCATTAAAATTGCTACACCACGAATATGAAGTGCTACAGACGCGACATTCAGCCGACAGGATGAAGATGCTGTGATATGCAAATGATTAGCTTTTCAGAGCATTCACACAAGGTTGGTGACGGAGGCGACACCTACAACTTGCTGACATGAGAAAAGTTTCCAACCGATTTCTCATACACAAACAGCAGTCGACCGGCGATTCCTGGTGAAACGTTGTTGTGATGCCTCTTGTAAGGAGGAGAAATGCGTACCATCACGTTTCCGACTTTGATGAAGGTCGAATTGTAACCTAACGCGATTGCGGTTGTCGTATCGCTACATTGCTGCTCGCGTTGGTCGAGATCCAATGGCTGTTAGCATAATATGGAATCGGTGGGTTCAAGAGGGTAATACGGAACGCCGTGCTGGATCCCAACGGCCTCATACCACTAGCAGTCGAGATGACAGGCATCTTATCAGCATAGCTGTAACGGATCGTGCAGCCACGTCTCGATCTCTGAGTCAACAGATGGGGACGTTTGCAAGGCAGCAACCATCTGCACGAACAGTTTGCAGCAGCATGGCCTGTCAGCTCGCAGACCATGGCTGCGGTTACCCTTGACGCTGCATCACAGACAGGATGCAATGGTGTACCTAACGACGAACCTGGGTGCACGAATGGCGAAACGTAATTTTTTCTGGTGAATCCAGGTTCTGTTTACAGCATTATGATGGTCGCATCCGTGTTTGGCGACGTCCCGGTAAACGCACATTGGAGGCGTGTATTCGTCATCGCCATACTGGCGTATCACCCGGCGTGATGGTATGGGGTGCTATCGGTTACACGTCTCTATCACCTCTCGTTCGCATTGACGGCACTTTGAACAGTGGATGTTACATTTCAGATATGTTACGACCAGTGGCTCTACCCTTCATTCGATCCCTGCGAAACCCTACATTTTAGCAGGATAATGCACGACCGCATTTTGCAGGTCCTTTACGGGCCTTTTTGGATACAGAAAATGTCCGTCTGCTGTCCTAGCCAGCACATTTTTCAGATCTCCCACCAATTGAAAACGTCTGTTCAATGGTGGCCGAGCAATTGGCTCGTCACAATACACCAGTCACTACTCTTGATGAACTGTGGTATCGTGTTGAAGCTGCATGGGCAGCTGTACCTGTAGACGCCATCCAGGCTCTGTTCGACTCAATCCCCAGGCGTATCGGCCGTTATTACGGCCAGAGGTGTTTGTTCTGGGTACTGGTTTCTCAGGATCTATGCACCGAAATTGCGTGAAAATGTAATCACATGTCAGTTCTAGTATAATATTTTTGTCCAATGAATACCCGTTTATCATCTGCATTTCTTCTTGGTGTAGCAATTTTAATGGCTAGTAGTGTATACTAATCAGCCAGAAAATTGTGACTACTTACGTACTATCGATATAAACCCGTCCAGGCGATAGTAGTGTCACCTGGTGGGGAATGATTGCTAATCAGACAAAAGCACGGCGCATTTAGTATCAGTGGGCGAGCTGTCCGTGTGGGAAAGGCGAGGGATGTACCTGTGTTTGATCGAGGGCAGATTGTGGTGACCCTAAGGCTCGGCACGAGCATTTCGGAAACTGCGAGACTTTCCGGGTGTTCGAGGAGTGCTGTGGTGAGTATCATCAACACGCAAACCAAGGCGAAACTACGTCCAGACGTCGTGTGGATGGGCGGTCATCCCTCGTTACATACACTCCTTGAAATTGAAATAAGAACACCGTGAATTCATTGTCCCAGGAAGGGGAAACTTTATTGACACATTCCTGGGGTCAGATACATCACATGATACATCACATGATCACCATCATTGGCACCAAGGCACAAGCGACACGTCTCCATTCGTCCCTCCATTCACGCCTGTCGCGACACCACTGGAGGCGGGCTGCACGATGTTGGGGCGTGAGCGGAAGACGGCCTAACGGTGTGCGGGACCGTAGCTCAGCTTCATGGAGACGGTTGCGAATGGTCCTCGCCGATACCCCAGGAGCACAGGCAACAGAGCATGCACAATGTCGGCAGTAGTACAGTGTATATCCACCTTTCGCAGCAATGCAGGCTGCTATTCTCCCATGGAGACGATCGTAGAGATGCTGGATGTAGTCCTGTGGAACGGCTTGCCATGCCATTTCCACCTGGCGCCTCAGTTGGACCAGCGTTCGTGCTGGACGTGCAGACCACGTGAGACGACGCTTCATCCAGTCCCAAACATGCTCAATGGGGGACAGATCCGGAGATCTTGCTGGCCAGGCTAGTTGACTTACACCTTCTAGAGCACGTTGGGTGGCACGGGATACATGCGGACCTGCATTGTCCTGTTGGAACAGCAAGTTCCCTTACTGGTCTAGGAATGGTAGAACGATGGGTTCGATGACGGCTTGGATGTACCGTGAACTATTCAGTGTCCCCTCGACGATCACCAGAGGTGTACGGCCAGTGTAGGAGATCGCTCCCTACACCATGATGCCGGGTGTTGGCCCTGTGTGCCTCGGTCGTATGCAGTCCTGATTGTGGTGCTCACCTGCACGGCGCCAAACACGCATACGACCATCATTGGCACCAAGGCACAAGCGACTCTCATCGCTGAAGACGACACGTCTCCATTCGTCCCTCCATTCACGCCTGTCGCGACACCACTGGAGGCGAGCTGCACGATGTTGGGGTGTGAGCGGAAGACGGCATAACGGTGTGCGGGACCGTAGCCCAGCTTCATGGAGACGGTTGCGAATGGTCCTCGCCGATACCCCAGGAGCAACAGTGTCCCTAATTTGCTGGGAAGTGGCGGTGCGGTCCCCTACGGCACTGCGTAGGATCCTACGGTCTTGGCGTGCATCCGTGCGTCGCTGCGGTCCGGTCCTAGGTCGACGGGCACGTGCACCTTCCGCCGACCACTGGCGACAACATCGATGTACTGTGGAGACCTCACGCCCCACGTGTTGAGCAATTCGGCGGTACGTCCACCCGGCCTCCCGCATGCCCACTATACGCCCTCGCTCAAAGTCCATCAACTGCACATACGGTCCACGTCCACGCTGTCGCGGCATGCTACCAGTGTTAAAGACTGCGATGGAGCTCCGTATGCCACGGCAAACTGGCTGACACTGACGGCGGCGGTGCACAAATGCTGCGCAGCGAGCGCCATTTGACGGCCAACACCGCGGTTCCTGGTGTGTCCGCTGTGCCGTGCGTGTGATGATTGCTTGTACAGCCCTCTCGCAGTGTCCGGAGCAAGTATGGTGGGTCTGACACATCGGTGTCAATGTGTTCTTTTTTTCCATTTCCAGGAGTGTATGTCGGACATCGTACGGTGGTCAGACTGGTAAAACAGGAGAGGCGGCGAACTTTGGCGGAACTAACATCACACGTTAATGCTGGGCAGAGTACAAGTGTGTGTGCACAGTGCACCGGTCACTCCTAATGATGTGCCTTCGCAGCCGACGACCTGTACACGTGTCAATGATAAAGCCACAACATCGGCAACTACAGGTGTAATGGGTAGATGACCGTCGACTCTCGACGTTGGCGCAGTGGCAGAGCGTTGCATGGTCTGATGAATCCCGCCATCTTGCCGATGGGAGGGCACCAATCCGTCGTCTTCCAGGGGAACAGCTTCTTGACACCTGTACTACGGGACAGAGAATGGCTAGCGGCGGCTCCATTACTCTCTGGGGAAGATTGACATGGGCGTCCACGAGTTCAGTGGAGCTCGCGCACCGTAGTACCCAAGGTATATCGTACACTGGTTGCAGACCACGTACACCCCTTCATGGTGACCATGTTTGCCGACAGCAGTCGCCTGTTTAGACAAGGTAAATCTCCATTTCACAAGGCGAAGCGTGTGATGGAATGGTTCGAAGAACACAGTGAAGAGTTCCGCCTGAATCCGATCGAACATATATGGGGTGTGACAGAACGTGGCGTCTGAGGTCACCCCCTTGCCCCTCTCTCCCAGGAGTTTAGGGGGATTAGGTGACTCATGCGTGTAGATGTGATGCCAACTCCCTCCATCGACCTACCAAGGCCTCATTACTTTCAGGCCACGTGGCTTCGCCGCTGTTACCCTTGCCAAAGGGCGACACGCCGGATATTTGTTAGGTGGTCATAAAGTTCAGACCAAATGAAGCACACATGACACAGTAAAGAGTGCCCAGACCGTCGTGTCGCTACAGAGTGTACCCCTTTCTGGCGGCTACGCAGGTGGATATTCTCACATTCGAACGATCATAAAGGTGACGAATGGCATCATGCGATTGAGTGTCTCAAGCACGCTGCACCTTTCTGTTGCAGTTCGACAATGGTTGTAGCAGGCCCTGCATGACGAGTACGCTTCCGCTTCGTGTGTTTAATATGCGAGAGATCTGATGATCTTTCCGGCCCTGGACTTGAATAGCTCCTTACCTGAACTTGCAGTCTCCAGTGACGGACACTCATCTGGAGATGGCTGGACGGTTGCCAGCCGAAATATCGTGGCAAGAAGTCCGGTTGCAATCCCGAAATCGGATCGAATCTCCGAAATTTTGTTGGCAGAGATCGCTTTCACCCCCTGCGTAAGTTGGCAGTCTTACACGGAACACTTGACTTCCTTTTTTTTACGTTACTTTGGTCGAAACCCATAGATGTCGCGGAGAATGGTCTCTTGGCATGTACAAAGAAGTTAAAGACATGTGCTGAAGAATGCTCCGATCCGTAGAACGCCAGTTTTCCTTCTTCTGATAATGAGGTCCTCTTGAGTAGTCCCCGCCAGGAGATCCGAATGGGGGACTATTTTACCTCCGGAACATTTTACCCAAGAGGTCGCCATCATCATTTAACCATACAGTAAAGCTACATGCCCTCGGGAAAAATTACGGCTGTAGTTTCCCCTTGCTTTCAGCCGTTCGCAGTACTAGCACAGCAAGGCCGTTTCGGTTAGTGCTACAAGGCCAGATCAGTCAATCATCCAGACTGTTGCCCCTGCAACTAGTGAAAAGGCTGCTGCCCCTCTTCAGGAACCACACGTTTGTCTGGCCTCTCAACAGATACCTCTCCGTTGTTGTTGCACTTACGGTACGGCCATATGTATCGCTGAGGCACGCAAGCCTCCCCACCAACGGCTAGGTCCATGGTTCATGGGGGTAACTCATTATGCATGCAGATATGCAGAATAAACTAGTATCTTGATTCATAAATCGCCTATGGCAATAATCATGTGAAGAGGAAACACAGATGAACCAAAGAGCTTCCTTATTGCTAAGCAGTGACTTTTTAAACTGAGGTTATGATCTGCCTGTAGTTACAAAGAGTTAATAACTACTGCTTGTATTACGTTGTTCGAGACACTTATTTTTGTAGGTTGTGAAATGCCGTGTGAAGTACTGAACCGTATTTACTAAGTCTTGTTAAAATTCAATGGTAATCCGTTTGCCTCGAACAATCCGTCGATGTTTTTGAATTTTTCATTAGCTGCCTTTTTAGTAAGATGACTGGTACTATCTGTGGCCAAATGTTCGAGTGCAGCGAAAGCAAGGCTCCTAAAAATTACACAGAGGCTTTTTGTCCTAATTTTCATACCGATAGGAAGAGAGAGAAATAGACATAGGAGGTATTAAACTGACCAGCGTGAATTCTAGTTTTGCAAGGAAAGATTTAATTGCATGAGAGTAATTAGGAAAATTCAGAAAAATTTCACTGAATCGAGGGAAAACTGAAATATTTCATGAACAGTTGTTATGTAAACCGATCAGTCAGAAGATTGTGATTACCAACCTAACAGCCGATATGTCCACCTTTGGCGACGAGTCCTGGCGTGGAAGCAGTAAGGCCTTGGTAGATCGCTGGAGGAAGTTGGCACCATATTTGCATAAAAAGTTACTTGATTCCTGTAAATTCCGGGGAAGGGTGCGATGAGCTCTGACGTCACGTACAATCACATACCAGACGTGTTCGATCGGGTTCAGATATGGCCAGTTGGGGGCCAGCACATCAACTGGAACTCACCACTGGTTCCTCGAACCACTGCATCACACTCCTATATTCCTTGCCTTGAAGAATGCCACTGCCGTTGGCAAACCTAATGGTCATGAAGGGGTGTACGCGATCTGCAACCAGTGTACGATACACCTTGGCCTTCTTGATCCCTTGCATGAACTCCACTGGACAGATGGATGTCCACGTGTGTGTTGCCAAGAGCGTAATGGAGCCGCAGCCAGTTTGTCTCCGTCCCACAGTACAGTTGTCAAGGAGATGTTCCCTTAGAATACGAAGGATTCGCTCCCTTCCATCGGCATGATGAAGAAGGTATCGGGATTCATCAGACCATGCAGCCCTCTGTCACTGCGCCAACATCCAGTGCCGATCATTTCACTCGTAATTTGCCGACGACGTGTTGTTAACATTGGCACATGGATAGGTCGTCGACTGCGAAGGCGCATCTTTAGTAGTGTTCGGTGCACTGTGTGTTCAGACACACTTGTACTCTGCCCAGCATTAACGCCTGCTGTTAGCTTCGTTACAGTTCACCACCTGTTCTGTTTTACCAGTCTGCCCAGACTATGTCGTCCGACATCTGTAATGGGTGGTGGTCGCCCAAACCCGCGACGTGTGGGCATGGTTTCCCCTTGTGTTCGCCACGTGTTGAAGACACTCACCACAGCACTTTTCGAACACCCGACAAGTCGTACAGTTTCCGAGATGCTCGTGCAGTGCCTCTGGCCCGTCATAATCTTCCTCGGTCAAACTGAGATAGATCACGCGCATTCCCCTTTCTACACACGGACGGCGCGCTCACTGATTCTACATGCACCGTGCGTGTGTCTGCCTGGCAATCATTTCTCGTCACGTGACGCTGCTATCACCTGGACGGGTTTATGTTGATAGCAGGTCGATCGTCATAATGTTGTGGCTCATCAGTGTAAATGTAGTGTCATAAGTTCATCTCTTTAACGCTTAGCTATTTAGCGCATAACAGTTATATTGGTTTGATATTTAACAGTTCACAAAAAAGTATTGAAGTTTAAAAAGTAGTAAAAAACGGTTAAATGGCTAAAAAATTCGTCTATAAGTAAGAAAGGAAATACGATAAAGAAACATTTGACGAGCCTTAGCAAAATAAATGCCGATTAACATGTAACTCAGAACTTTAACGAGTACTTAGGGATACGTGGAAAGAAGGATTGTCGATATGCTTCTGTGTGGGCTCTAATCTATCTGATTTTATCCTCATGGTCTCTTCGCGAGATATACGTAGGAGGGGGCAATATACTGCTTGACTCTTCGGTGAAGGTATGTTCTCGAAACTTTAACAAAAGCCCGTACCGAGCTACTGAGCGTCTCTCCTGCTGAGTCTTCCACTGGAGTTTATCTATCATCTCCGTAACGCTTTCGCGATTACTAAATGATCCTGTAACGAAGCGCGCTGCTCTCCGTTGGATCTTCTCCATCTCTTCTATCAACCCTATCTGGTGCGAATCCCACACTGCTGAGCAGTATTCAAGCAGTGGGCGAACAAGCGTACTGTAACCTACTTCCTTTGTTGTCGGATTGCATTTCCTTAGGATTCTTCCAATGAATCTCAGTCTGGCATCTGTTTTACCGACGATCAACTTTATATGATCGTTCCATTTTAAATCACTCCTAATGTGTACTCCCAGATAATTTATGGAATTAACTGCTTCCAGTTGCTGACCTGCTATTTTGTAGCTAAATGATAAGGGACCTATCTTTCTATGTATTCGCATCACATTACACTTGTCTACATTGAGATTCAACTGCCATTCCGTGCACCATGCGTCAATTCGCTGCAGATCCTCCTGCATTTCAGTACAATTTTCCATTGTTGCAGCCTCTCGATACACCACAGCATCATCTGCAAAAAGCCTCAGTGAACTTCCGATGTCATCCACCAGGTCATTTATGTATATTGTGAATAGCAACAGTCCTATGACACACCCCTGCGGCACACCTGAAATCACTCTTACTTCGGAAGACTTCTCTCCATTGAGAATGACATGCTGCGTTCTGTTATCTAGGAACTCCTCAATCCAATCACACAATTGGTCTGATAGTCCATATGCTCTTACTTTGTTCATTAAACGACTGTGGGGAACTGTGTCAAACGCCTTGCGGAAGTGAAGAAACACGGCATCTACTTGTGAACCCGTGTCTAAGGCCCTCTGAGTCTCGTGGACGAATAGCGCGAGCTGGGTTTCACACGACCGTCTTTTTCGAAACCCATGTTGATTCCTACAGAGTAGATTTCTAGTCTCCAGAAAAGACATTATACTCGAACATAATACGTGTTCCAAAATTCTACAACTGATCGACGTTAGAGATATAGGTCTATAGTTCTGCACATCTGTTCGACGTCCCTTCTTGAAAACGGGGATGACCTGTGCCCTTTTCCAATCCTTTGGAACGCTTCGCTCTTCTAGAGACCTACGGTACACCGCTGCAAGAAGGGGGGCAAGTTCCTTCGCGTACTCTGTGTAAAATCGAACTGGTATCCCATCAGGGCCAGCGGCCTTTCCTCTTTCGAGCGATTTTAATTGTTTCTCTATAACTCTGTCGTCTATTTCGATATCTACCATTTTGTCAACTGTGCGACAATCTAGAGAAGGAAGCACAGTGCACTCTTCCTCTGTGAAACAGCTTTGGAAGATGACATTTAGTATTTCGGCCTTTAGTCTGTCATCCTCTGTTTCAGTACCATTTTGGTTTTAACCGATAGAGGTACTCAGGGTACCCTCCGCCACACACCGTCAGGTGGCTTGCGGAGTATGGATGTAGATGTAGATACAGATGTAGATATTTATCTGGTGGATTACTTAGACCATGCAGCCTCATTTGCTGTACATGACTCAAAGCGTCATTCAAAGTCGCGCCAATCGCTTCCTAAATGTATATTATTTCTTAATTTTAGACAAATCATTTCGCAAAGCATTTGATATTTCTTCTCAATTTTTTTCTGTACATACACCATCAGCAAAAAACTGGACTCGTGCTCCAAGCGTTCAGTACGAACTTAGTTGTATATACAGACAGTTCCCAGTATCGAGAATCTCGATAATTTTTGCCTGTTATCGACACTGATATTGGCAACATATCAGTCTCGAGAATTTCAAGACTTTCGATAACGTTTTAATTTTAACACTGAAATCGGATAAGAAATAACAAAAGAAATATTTGTTTGTATGTTATAACCACAAATTAACAATTTTCGGTTTTTCCCTTTACTTTTGCTGTTAAACGTAGCTTGTTGCCAAATATCATGACTGTAGGTCAACGGAAAGTACCTCAAAGATTTTGATGAGTGAGTTTGCAAGTGTCAAAATATATTAGATAAATGGTCGTATCTTTTGACTGCACTGAGAAGCTTACATTCATTACACTGCCAAGAAACCTTAGACTTTACTATGTGGCACAAATTTCAACTTGATAAGTCTATCCGTTCCTGAGAAAAAGGGGTAAAGTTTTTTCGTGTAAGATAAGGACACATCAACAATTTTCGAATTTTTTCCTTCATTTGTTAATTGAAAGCTTGCTTCTAGCGAAATTTTATTATTTCGCTTCAACGGAGGGTACCCTACAGGTACTGACGAGAGGATTTACGGGTATCAAAACATGTGACGAACTCCCGTCTCTTGATTTCATTGACTTAGAAGCTTCAAATTTTTATGTCGCCAAGGGATCGTAGACCGCAGTATGTGGAATAAAATTCAACTTGATATATGTACTCGATCCCGAGGAAAAAAAAAAACGGTTTTGAGCAGTAAGACATACAGAAAGACAGACGGACGGACGCCAAAGTAATTCTGTGAGGGTTTCGTTCTAACCAATTGAGGTTGTTGTTTTTATTGTCATCAGTCCAGAGACTGGTTTGATGCAGCTCTCCATGATACTCTATCCTGTGCAAACTGCTTCATCTCCCAGTATCTGCTGCAACCTACATCCTTCTAAATCTGCTTAGTGTATTCGTCTCTTGGTCTTCCTCTACGATTTTTACCCCCCTGCTACCCTCCAATACTAAATTTGTGATCCCTTGATGCCACACAATATGTCCTACCAACCGATCTCTTCTTCTAGTCAAGTTGTGCCACAAATTACTCTTCTACTCATTTCTATTCAGTACCTCCTCATTAGTTATGTGGTCTACCCATCTAATCTTCAGCATTCTTCTGTAGCACCACATTTCGAACGCTTCTATTCTCTTCTTGTCTAAACTATTTATCGTCCACGTTTCACTCCCATACATGGCTACACTCCATACAAATACTTTCAGAAACGACTTACTGACACTTAAATCTATACTCGATGTTAACAAATTTCTCTTTTTCAGAATCGCTTTCCTTGCCATTGCCGGTCTACATTTTATATCCTATCTACTTCGACCATTATCAGTTATTTTGCTCCCCAAATAGCAAACCTCATTTAGTACTTTAAGCGTCTCATTTCCTAATCTAATTCCCTCAGCATCACCCGATTTAATTCATTTCATTATCCTCGTTTTGCTTTTGTTCATGTTCATCTTATATCCACCATTCAAGACAGTGTCCATTCCGTTTAGCTGCTCTTCCAGGCCCTTTGCCGTCTCTGACAGAATTACAATGTCATCGGCGAACCTAAAAGTTTTTATTTCTTCTCCATGGATTTGAATACCTACTCCGAAATTTTCTTTTGTTTCCTTTACTGCTTGCTCGATATACAGACTGAATAACGTCGGGGTTAGGATACAACCCTGCCTCACTCCCTTCCCAACCCTTTCCTGTCCCTCGACTCTTATAAGTGGCATCTGGTTTCTATACAAATTGTAAATAGCCATCCGGCTGGTTTGGTCGTGCGGGTCTAGGCGCTTCAGTCTGGAACCACGTGACCGCTACCGTCGCAGTTTCGAATCCTACCTCGGGCGTGGATGTGTGTGATGTCCTTAGGTTAGATAGGTTTAAGTAATTCTAGGTTCTAGGGGCCTCATGACCACAGATGTTAAGTCCCATAGTGCTCAGAGCCATTTGAACCATTTTGTAAATAGCCTTTAGATCCCTGTATTTTACCCCATCCACCTTTAGAATTACAAAGAGAGTATTCCAGTCACCATTGCCAAAAGCTTTCTCTTTGTCTACAAAAGCTAGAAACGTAGGTTTGCCTTTCCTTAATCTATTTTCTAAGATAAATCTTAGGGTCAGTATTGCCTCACGTGTTCCAACATATCTACAGAATCCAAACTGATCTTCCACGTGGTCGGCATCTCCACGTTTTTCCATTCGTCTGTAAAGAATTCGCGTTAGTATTTTGGAGCTGTGACTTATTAAACTGATAGTTCGGTAATTTTGACACCTGTCAACAACCGCTTTCTTTGTGATTGGAATTATTAGTTTCTTCTTGAAGTGTGAGGGTATTTCGCCTGTCTCATACATCTTGCTCACCAGCTGGTAGAGTTTTGTCATGGCCGGATCTCCCAAGGTTGTCGGAAGTTCTAATGGAATGTTGTATACTCCCGGGGCCTTGTTTCGACTTAGGTCTTTCAGTGCTTTGTCAAACTCTTCACGCAGTATCATATCTCCTATTTCATCTTAATCTACCTCCTCATTCATTTCCATAATATTGTCCTCAAGTACATTGCCCTTGTATAGCCTCTCTATATACTCCTTCCACCTTTCTGCTTTCCCTTCTTTGCTTAGAACTGGGGTTACATTCGAGTTCTTGATATTCATACAAGTGGTTCTCTTCTCTCCAAAGGTCTCTCTAATTTCCCTGTACGCAGTATCTATCTTACCCCTAGAGACATATGCCTCTACATCCTTACATTTGTCCTCTAGTCATTCTTGCTTAGCCATTGTGCACTTCCTGTCGATCTCATTTTTGAGACGTTTGTATTCCTTTTTGCCCACTTCATTTACTTCATTTTTATATTTTCTCCTTTTATCAATTAAATTCAATATATCTTCTGTTGCCGAAGAATTTCTACTAGCCCTCGTCTTTTTATCCACTTGATCCTTTGTTGCCTTCACTATTTCATCCCTCAAAGCTATCTATTCTTCTTCTGCTGTATTTCTTTCCCCCATTGCCGTCAATTGCTCTTTATGCTCTCCCTGAAACTCTGTACAACCTCTGGTTCATTCAGTTTATCCAGGTCCCATCTCCTTAAATTCCCACCTTATTGCAGTTTCTTCAGTTTTAATCTTCAGTTCATAACCATTAAATTGTGAATTGTGGTCGGAGTCCACATCTGCTCCTGGAAATGTCTTACAATTTAAAACCCGGTTCCTAACTCTCTGTCTTACCATTATATAATCTATCTGCAAACTTTTAGTTTCTCCAGGGTTCTTCCATGTATACAACCTTCTTTCATGTTTCTTGAATCAAGTATTACCTATGATTAAGTTATGCTCTGTGCAGAATTCTACCAGGCGGCTTCCTCCTTCATATCTTTTCCCCTTTCCATATTCACCTACTACGTTTCTTTCTATTCCTCTTCCTGCTATCGAATTCCAGTCACCCTTGAATATTCCATTTTCGTCTCCCTTCATTATCCGAATAATTTCTTTTATCTCATCATACATTTCATCAATCTCTTAGTCATCTGCGGTGCTAGTTGCATATAAACTGGTGCTACTGTGGTAGGCGTGGGATTGGTGTTTTTTTTTGGCCACAATAGTGCGTTCACTATGCTGTTTGTAATAGCTTACCCGCACTCCTATTTTTTATTCGTTATTAAACCTACTCCTGCATTACCCCTATTTGATTTTGCATTTATAATCCTGTATTCACCTGACTAGAAGTCTTGTTCCTTCTGCCCCCGAACTTCACCAATTCCCAATTGAGTAAAGAACCCTAAAAAAGTACAAAAATTGCGTCTTCTGGAAGTGCAAGAGGAAGATCATTTACGTCTGGAAGAAACAACAGTGGACCCAGAATTGAAACTTGTGGTACACCATGTCTAACTGCTTCATATTCTAAGTGTCTATAGTTCTTTGATGAACGTGAAACTGATACGCTTGCTTTGTGTGCCGATGGTCATTCTGCTGTAATTACCTAGTCATGGGGAAAAAGACAGAATAGTTTATTTCAAGAATAAATAAGAGTTGGAAACATCGTTTCATCCGTAGCTATAAACAGCCGCGGAATCCTTGCGAGAAGGAGTTATCAGGAGCAGTGCTGTGGAGCGCAGGTGGCGCTGACGGCTGCACAGCGCGCGTTCGGCAGCTCGTGTGCGGCCGGGTCTGGAGTGTAGCCGCCGCAACAGGCGGCGGTCGATGGCGGCCACCCCTCAGCCACGAGCGCCGGGGGGAGGCTGCCTGCTCTCCGCGCTGAACTTGTGACCCAGCGAGGCGCGACGGGTCGCTGCAGCCGGCTCTGAGTGCAGCGTGGGTAGCGGCGCTGTGAAGGCAGGGGGCCTCAGTGACAACGTTCCAATAAGTAATGTACTCAGGAGTAGTCTCGCATTTAAATAGAAACAACTGCTTATCACATCACAGTTTGGAACGCAGAAGGGGTGCTCGGGCCAGATTGCTATTTATACATTCACTCATCTATTTTTAGAAGCCTTAAATAATAAAATATCGCCGGTTGGTACTTTTTGTGATCGTTCCAAGGTCGTTGATTGCATCGACTGTGACCCTCCCTTAAAAATAATAAAAAATATGTATTATGAAATTGATGGCTGTATAAACAACTGGTTCAAATCATACTTAACAAAAAGAATGCAAAAAGTTGTGCTGAATAATTTAAAGAATATTGGAAGGATAGAAAATTTTAGAGATTGAGGAGAAATCGTAAAGGGAGTTCAACGAGGTTCAATTTTAGGTCCACTTCTATTCCTGCCTTATACATGTCAATGACGTTTCACTTATCATTCATCCAACTGAACTGGTCATTTTCGTTGACGATACTAGTGTTATAATAAATCTCATTAGAGAGAAAACAATAAGTTTGATTGTTGGTGACGTTTTAGTACATTTATCAAGCAGTTCTCTGAAGGACTCTTTCTCAATTTTGAAAAAAAAAAAACAGCAGACTTCATTCAGAACTTTGCGGCAAACAGCCATGCCAACAATTGATGTAGCACTTCAAGAAGGATCAGTAAACGGGGTAGCATGATCCAAATTTTTGGGTATATTCGTATTGATAAAAGTTTGAAATGGAAGAAGCGCAACACTGAGCTGCTCAAGAGTTAAGTTCAGATATATTTGCTCTTCGTATAGTTGCTACTCTTGGAAACAAATGATTCACACTTCTGACATATTTTGCATAGTTGTACTAAAGCAAAATAGGGGTATTTGTGGTATTCACCTCCGGTCATCTTGTAATAAGCTCTTCAACGAACTGGGCATGTTAATTGCACCATCACAGTACATGTATTCGCTAATGAAATTCGTCATAAATCTATTACAACTTGAGACTGATAGTAACATTCATACCTATAACACTAGGGGAAAAATAGATGCGTTATTAAAGCTGTAAATCGTTCAGAAAGGAACTCAATCCTACAACAACAAAAATATTTGATCAGTTTCCCAATACCATAATGTGTCTAACAAGTAGCAAAGAAAATTTTAAATCTAAAGTAAAATTATTTCACCTGGACAAATTCTATTTCGCGGACGAATTTGTATTACAGTACAGCATTTATAGAGCAACAACAGGTTATATTTTAATATCTTGATTAAGAATTGACAGAATAAGAAATTGATGTCAATTTAAAAGACATGGGGGATTGAACGTGTAAGTTGTGGTTTAAAAGAGCTCTGGGAAACTTGCGATCAAATAAGGCAGTGGGAATAGATAACATTCCTTCGGAATTTCTATATTCATTGAGATAAGTGACAATCAAACGAATACTCTAGTTGGCGTGTATGTTCTGAGTCTGGAGACGCATTAATAGGATTTGTCGGCCCAGAAAAACAGTTCGACTACGTAGA
Source organism: Schistocerca gregaria (assembly GCF_023897955.1). Lineage (NCBI taxonomy): Eukaryota > Metazoa > Arthropoda > Insecta > Orthoptera > Acrididae > Schistocerca > Schistocerca gregaria. The sequence goes on along the minus strand of NC_064925.1, from coordinate 496,156,857 downwards.
ATAGTGCGAGATGTTCGAAAGTGTCAAGAAAGAAGGTATAAACGTTAGAGAAGGATGAGCTGTAAACAATATGTACAAAAACCTAGAGGCAAAAATAATAACAGAAGACCAAGAAAGAAGTCCTCGAGTAAGAAACACTGTAAGATGGTGACTGCAGTGTTTCGTCTCTAGTGTTCAATCTATAAATCGAAGAAGTTATAACAGAAATAAAAGAAAGGCTCAAAATGTGAGATTAAAATTCATGATGTAATAATATCAATGACAATATTCGCTGATGACATAGCCATTCTCACTGCAGGTGCTGAAGAAATGCAGAATTTTTTGAATGGAATGAAAAATTCTACCTTATTTTATCCCTTGCTGTCAGTGTTTCTTCCGTGACTGTATTACTTTCTTAAAGTAAAGAACAACAGCCTTCAGTCACGGTAGTCATTTTGTTTCAACGCACAATGTATTTCGAGACCTGCTGTTTCATCTTCAGCTGCTTTGAAAGTCTACATCGATTTTTTTTTCAGATTTATGTTAAATCTGGTCTGTTTCCAGTGGGGGATACATGGTTTTGAAACACAGAATGAGTAAACTTGCTTATGGACCTATACATGCTTTTCATTCTACAACACATTTTGTAAACACAAGACAAAACAAATCCAAGCTTTGACTTGTTGTGTATATATATGTATGTGTATATATGTACATAGACATGTTTACTCATATTGTACTTGAAAACCATGTATCCACCACTGGAAACAGACTAGAATTGCCCTGAACCTGAAAAAATGTCGTAGACTTTCAAAGTACCCGTAGATAAGCCCAAAGGACTCGAAATGCATCGTGAGTTGAAATAAAATCACGATTGTGACTGAAGATGGATGCTCTTTATTTTACGAACAATGTTACGACACACATTATGAACTGAGAATAAACAAAAGAAAAACTGAAATAATGAGGAACGGCGGAAATGAGATTAGTGATAATCTAAACATAAAAATCGGGAGCACGAAGTTAAGGAAACGGAGGAATTCTACACTCCTGGAAATGGAAAAAAGAACACATTGACACCGATGTGTCAGACCCACCATACTTGCTCCGGACACTGCGAGAGGGCTGTACAAGCAATGATCACACGCACGGCACAGCGGACACACCAGGAACCGCGGTGTTGGCCGTCGAATGGCGCTAGCTGCGCAGCATTTGTGCACCGCCGCCGTCAGTGTCAGCCAGTTTGCCGTGGCATACGGAGCTCCATCGCAGTCTTTAACACTGGTAGCATGCCGCGACAGCGTGGACGTGAACCGTATGTGCAGTTGACGGACTTTGAGCGGGGGCGTATAGTGGGCACGCGGGAGGCCGGGTGGACGTACCGACGAATTGCTCAACACGTGGGGCGTGAGGTCTCCACAGTACATCGATGTTGTCGCCAGTGGTCGGCGGAAGGTGCACGTGCCCGTCGACCTGGGATCGGACCGCAGCGACGCACGAATGCACGCCAAGACCGTAGGATCCTACGCAGTGCCGTAGGGGACCGCACCGCCACTTCCCAGCAAATTAGGGACACTGTTGCTCCTGGGGTATCGGCGAGGAGCATTCGCAACCGTCTCCATGAAGCTGGGCTACGGTCCCGCACACCGTTAGGCCGTCTTCCGCTCACGCCCCAACATCGTCCAGCCTGCCTCCAGTGGTGTCGCGACAGGCGTGAATGGAGGGACGAATGGAGACGTGTCGTCTTCAGCGATGAGAGTCGCTTCTGCCTTGGTGCCAATGATGGTCGTATGCGTGTTTGGCGCCGTGCAGGTGAGCGCCACAATCAGGACTGCATACGACCGAGGCACACAGGGCCAACACCCGGCATCATGGTGTGGGGAGCGATCTCCTACACTGGCCGTACACCTCTGATGATCGTCGAGGGGACACTGAATAGTGCACGGTACATCCAAACCGTCATAGACCCCATCGTTCTACTATTCCTAGACCGGCAAGGAACTTGCTGTTCCAACAGGACAATGCAGGTCCGCATGTATCCCGTGCCACCGAACGTGCTCTAGAAGGTGTAAGTCAACTACCCTGGCCAACAAGATCTCCGGATCTGTCCCCCATTGAGTATGTTTGGGACTGGATGAAGAGTCGTCTCACGCGGTCTGCATGTCCAGCACGAACGCTGGTCCAACTGAGGCGCCAGGTGGAAATGGCATGGCAAGCCGTTCCACAGGACTACATCCAGCATCTCTACGATCGTCTCCACGGGAGAATAGCAGCCTGCATTGCTGCGAAAGGTGGATATACACTGTAATAGTGCCGACATTGTGCATGCTCTGTTGCCTGTGTCTATGTGCCTGTGGTTCTGTCAGTGTGATCATGTGATGTATCTGGCCCCAGGAATGTGTCAATAAAGTTTCCCCTTCCTGGGGCAATGAATTCACGGTGTTCTTATTTCAATTTCCAGGAGTGTATTTCCTTGGAAGCAAAATATCGGATGACCGACGAAGCAACGGAGACATAAAAAAAAAGACAAGTGCAGGAAAATATGGCGTTCCTGGCTAAAAGAAATCTACTGGTATCAAACAGGGGCCTCTATTTGGGAAGAAATTTCTGAGAATGTACGTTTCTAGCACTAATTACATGGCAGTGAACTCTGTTCTGTGGAAAAACCGAAAGAGGAGAGCACCAGATGTGCTGTAGAGCGCTGTTGAAAGTTAAACATCAACGAAATACTTACAAGGTAATTGAGGAAACTGTAGAGTGTACCAACTGTAGTGGAAGACATAGGCTGGAATAAATCCTTCAAATAAATGAGGACGTTGGCTGAAAGTGCTACTCTGCGATACAGAGGTTGGTACTGGAGAGAATTCGTGGCGGAGTGTATCAAACTAATCTGAAGACAAGCGATGCGGAAAGAAGTTAAGAATTAGTTTATATATTTACATTATTGTGTAATGCAATGGCCAGAAAGATAAAAGCAAGTACCCCGGAACTGCCCAGCATCAGCTAACGGCTGGTCGCTGACATTACAACAGCAAATAAAAATTGTGCCGTAAGTAATAGACAGTGCCCATTATACTCCTGCGTCACTCACAGCAAAAATTTCTGCAGATAACGTATTTATGTTGTTGTAATGATAGCGAAAAGCGCTTCTAGTTTGTCCAAATTCCAATTTAGAGCTGCTGTTCGTTTTTAAATCGGCCAGAGGTTGTATGTGTATCGTGTCTTTGAAATAATTTCTCATCAGCGCCATAAGAGAGCGCTTTTCTACTGCGAGAGAATTACCAGATTCTTGCTGAGCTTAGACTTCATTGGTGTTTGTATGTTATTGGGAACGTAGGTTAGTTAGCGCCAATGCTAGAATTGGAACTCAAGTCCGCTGTTTAGAATAGTAAATATTACACCGATTAAGAGCAGTGTAAAATAGCGGACACAAATTTTATTGTACTTCTGTGTACAAATGTGATCCAGCTAGCACCAGGACATAGGGGTCTAGTCGTTACCAATGACTGAGGCAATTCCTCAGTAGAAAATCTTGCTGCATCCCGTAATTGCGAGTATTACATAAACATTTATTAATTTTTTATTAATTTTTAAACAGAAGTTAAGTGTTTTAATTAATGATTAGTGTTAATGAATTCGTCTCTCGCTGGCTTTAGACATTAATTCTAAATATTTATCTCATCTGAGAAATTTTGCCGTCTGAATATAAATCGCTTATAATAGATGGTGGTAGCACTGGACGCTCTTGCGTGTTAGATATAAAAGCAGACTGGAAACATACAACGAAAGCGATCCTTGCGATTCAATGGAAGATGAGGCAATGATTTGCTAAGCTATTTCTGTCACAGTTCTCTCGACCAGAATAGCTCAACGCTCTCACATTGCTATTTTTTAATGAAGAAGAGTAGGAAAAATTGTTTGATTAGGGCTGACCTAGATAATTACTTTAAAGTCTATGCTGGAATTATTAATTAGTTCCACTACAAAATAATTACGCCACCAAGATCAGTAATGTCTGTAATAGTGGTTTACTGTGTTCTGAGCATAAAATATAGCTGGAAACAGAAACAATTCCCTTCATACTCAAAGGAATAGATAAGATATGTATGCTGAACTAGCCCTTATTTTGCTCCTCTTAAAAATGGGTAAACCAAACTACCGTTGCGAGACTATAATCTTTTTGAGTAAAAGAGTTGTTCCTATCCAATAGCTGACATTTGTAAACCAACTTTGTGCAAATCAGTTTACATCAAAAATATATCAATTTAATTAGGTGGGTGCGCCATGTCGATCATTACTGGTCATTCACTAATAACTGGTCCACACTACTTCGCATGTACTGTGACAGGGGGGATGTGTTGAGCTTTTATAGTCGACAATTTAAAAGCTCTATTTGCAAATGTCACTCTAGACTTTAGAGGACGTGTGTGGGTACAGAACGATGGTCACCGAACCAGTTCTGCGCGTGATACTGTGCTAGAACTGAACAGCGCGTTCCCTGGCGTCTGATTAGGACGCTGCGATTCTTATGAATGGCCAGCAGAGTCGCCGGCCTCAAGACAAGTAGACTCATTTTTATCTACGATAATGATCGAAGCAGACGAAATAAATCAAAATTTGTGCTGCGGCAGCGACTCGAACCCGGTTCTTCTTCTTTGCGAGGCAGAAATGTTAACCATTACACTACCACAGCACGATGCTCAATTTTGCTGCACGAACTACCTAGCTGAGTCCACCCCCCCCCCCCCCCCAATTTCAAATCATTTTTCCCTTATATCGGAGAGCCCTGACAGTAATGACAATATGTAAGGGAAAAATGAAGTGAAGTTTGTGTTAGGGAGGGCACTCAGCTTAGGTAGTTCGCGCAGCAATGTTGACCATTGTGCTGTGGTAGTGTAATGGTTAGCATTTCTGCCAAGCAAGCAAGAAGGCCGGCGTTCGAGTCCCAGCTGCACAAATTTTAATTCATTTCGTCTGCCTCGATCGTTATCGGAGAAATTAAAAAGAGACTTAAATGTTTCAGGGAAACATTTAATTATAAGACTTACTTTTGTGTGGATGTCTAAAGAATTGTGTTTGTCTCACAGAACCCACAACCCCAGACGACTTCAAGCAGCGCATCGAGAAAACTCTTCATTACGTGACACGTGCAACTTAAAGGGGAACGACAGCATAACGGACGAAAATATTGCCAAATTCAAGTATTTTTTTCTCCGTACTGGAATGTAGTAGACAAATGGGATTTGCTGCAATGGATAAAGCATACAATGAAGCTTTTATTAAAACATATCACCCTGATCCTCACATATCTAATTTTAGTTTATCTTAGAGATCCGCAAAAAAAAGTTTGGTGAAATTACTATTATTTGTAAAAGATGGCCCTTTTCTGACCCCTCTTTTTTGGCCGAAAAAATATTAAATATCAACATCAAAAAATCGGTTACGATGAGCTGAAGAGATTTCAGTTAGCTTCAAGTGACACCAAAAATCATTAAAATCGGATGAAAATCGTAGGTTGAGCGACTACAACCACGCCAAAAAACATGTTTCTGAGAAATATGCGTTTAAAGTTTGACAAGTATTTACCATATAAAAAAGGGACAAAGCTTGAAACTTAAGGGATATCATCGATGTCTTGTCCATAATAACTATCGCTCCGGCTAGTGGTTGGCTGCTTTCTGCTACTTTGACCTGATAATCCCTCATTTTCGTCCTCAAATTCCTTTTCGTTGCTGAGAGCGTCGCCGCTGGCGTCTCTATCTTCACAGAATTGGCGCTTTTTATCGACGACTTTGACTTGAAGGGCATTTGCCACGTGCATGGCCTACATTGAATGGACATATGGCCAAATTTCAAGCTATGTTGACAATTCGTTTCGACTGGATGCTATTTTTGGAGCGTATCTCCATATGTGAGCACTGAAACTTTCATTCACATTTTGAGTAAAACCGGTCAGACAACGCTCCAGCAAATCAGATTTATACAGTCGGTATAACTAGAGGTGATGGCATCGGTAACGACTTGTGCGAATGATTTTCTAACTCTGAGGCGTGCCGTGCACGCTTGGCTTAAAACTTTCGAAGAATCACCACTTTTTGGAGTTCGCTTTGGACGTCCGCGGCTCATCACAGAACGTGGAGGTGTACAGGAGCACAAGCGACAGTGTGACGACAGAGTACGATTCTGTCCCGGGCACAAGTGTTTCGGCAGCGGACGATCCTTATGTGTTCCCACAGAATCATCGGTATTGGACCTTGAATCAATGGAAATGTGTCGGCTGGTCGGATGAATCAAGTTTCCTGTTGCACCTCATCGACGGTCGACTCCAGATATGCCACCGAGCGAGGTGGCGCAGTGGTTAGCACATTGGACTCGCATTCGGGAGTACGACGGTTCAATCCCGTCTCCGGCCATCATGATTTAGGTTTTCCGTGATTTCCCTAAATCGTTTCAGGCAAATTCCGGGATGGTTCCTTTAAAAGGGCATGGCCGATTTCCTTCCCAATCCTTCCCTAACCCGAGCTTGCGCTTCGTCTCTAATGACCTCGTTCTCGACGGGACGTTAAACACTAACCACCACCACCACCACCACAACCAGATGTGCCGTCTTCTAGGCGAACAGCTGCTCGATACATGCACGATGCAGACAGTAGGGGAAGTATTGCGCAGTATGCGATGTTCACCTGGGATTCCACGGGATGTGTGGTGGTAATCTAAGGCCCTAAGAAGCCGTGGACTACGTGAGCATAACTGTGGACCAAGTTCCTTTGAAAGGGCACGGCCGATTTCCTTCCCAATCCTTCCCTAACCTGAGCTTGCGCTCCATCTCTAATGACCTCGTTGTCGACGGGACGTTAAACACTAACCACCACCACCACCACCTGTGGACCAATTGCATTTCTTCGTGTTTGAAGTCCTTACTGACAGCAATGGCTTCTTCCAGAATCGCGCTAGAGCTATTTGAGGACCGTAATAGGGATACTGATCCCTACGTCACCAAATTCGCCTGATCTGAACCAGATGGATTACATCTGGGATGCTATCTGGCGCCTGCTCCGTCTCCACAAACCACTGGTCCGTAATTTACGGTTCCACAAGTTTACCAAGAACTTATGGGATCCATGCCAAGCCAAATCGCCACTGTTAAGCAAGTGTTTATACCGCTTTGGCTCGTCTGTATATCATTTCATTTTCAATAACGATGTTTGGTAAATGGTCTGAGTGAGAAAAACAGAATTGTAAATATAAGAAGCAGTGAGTGTAAGGGATGAATATGGAGTAAACAACGATTAACGACAACAGTGGCCCAACAGTACACCCAATACGTCAGTGCAGTTGCTCCAAAGGATGTATAGGTGGTAGATAAAAACATCGAGACATGAAGAGCAAACACATAACCATGTCTAATACAACGTAGGAGCTCCGCTGGCATTCAAAATAGCTGCCAATCGTCTCGCAGTGGATATATATACAGTTCCTGTCCGGTTTTCAGGGGGATCTTATACCATTCTTCCTCAGGAATAGTAGCAAATTCAGATAGCGCTAATGGAGGCGTATATCGATCATACACTCTTCTCTCCAAAGTAGACCACAAGGGCTCAACAATACTGAAATCTAGTGACTGTGGCGGCTGGGAAGAGGGCCATAATTCATTCTCGTGCTTACAAAATCAGTCCTGGATAACGCTAGTTGTGTGAACACAGACTTCGCCGTCTTCGAACACCGCATTCCAGTTGTGAAACAAAAATTGTATATTGGTGTCGACCAGATCAGCCAAAATGGTCAAATAATCCTTGGGAACAATCCAACCTTACGAAGTAACCATGGGGATCATGGAATATCACGAAATATCTGTTCAAACCATCACAGAAGCCCGTCAGGTTTCACTCTTGGTACCATCTTCCATTCCACCATAATCCAGCTTCTATGGCTTGGACACCACGTTCCCTGTAACAGGCCTTTACGTCAGTGATGAGTGGTTTTGGAATTCCAGCTGCTCCTGCCGTTCCCTATTTATGGGGCTCCCTTCGTGTTGTTTTGGTGCTGACAGCGGTCGCGAGTGAAACATTCAGTTCTGCAGTGACTTTTCCGGCTGTAGTTCTCTTATTTTTCGTCGGAATCTTCTTCAGTGGCCGCCTATCACGATCACTCAACACACATTTTCATCCGCGTTGTGACTTAGAGGATGATATTTTGTATATGGTGCCTCTTGAAACACCAAATATTGGTTACGGAAGAGTCCACCACACGAGCATCAACAATTTACCAAAGTTCAAATTCAGTTACCTCCCAGATAACCTACTCACAACTACAGAGAACACTATTCTTGCCACCATTGACACTAGCAACGTACCTCGCGGCCAAATACAACAGCGCAAGGTGCAGGCTTGACTAGCACCTACATTCAAGTTCAAGCATGCTTTTCTCGCAGTGTTTCCATATTTTTGTCCAAAATCCGTATCAAGATCTTTGGCTATCATACGTAAAAACGTAAAGGACGAGTAGAGAACAATGAAACAAGCAAATAATCTTATTAAATGTAGGTACACAACCCATGGTTTCCCCGATACGACGCATGCAGAAGTGCAGTGATGCCATTGTATGCCGCTGGCCCATTACTACAGGTTATTTGAGTACAGCACTTTTATTGGTGTGAAGCGAAGATTGACTTTGAGGCAAACAAGGGCAGTTCAAGGTCCGGGTTGTGACTACGGTGTGCAAGCAGCGATGTTGCAGCATGTTTACGGCCTTATTTTCGAGGTAGCAGCTCCCGCTCTCAACAGCAAGCCCAGTGTCCGCGTGTGGATTTAGAAGCGACTGCCTGGCCCCACACACCTAAAGTAATTGGTAACATCGAGCTCACGTACGGGCATGCCAAAGGAAATGCTCGGGAGGCAGCATGGTTGTATCCTCTGACAAGACAGACATCAGGTCCCATCAGGGGAGCGATATACTTCAACCCAACATGCAACATGTAAATAGACTAACAATAGTGTGTACACCACGGATAGAGCACCTCGTGTTACAAGTGCACGCATATGGCGGAGATTACTTGAGGGACTACTGTACCCATGTGACATACAAAGTATGCATCTTACTTTCCACCCAATATTACCCAATGCCAGTGGATCCTACACGCTGTAAAACGATGAGGAGTTTGTTCGTGATGGATAAAATCCGCTGTTCCACGAAATTTCGGGCATGTAGCCGCAAAATTCTGTTTCTACTTCTAATATTTTGGCTGAATACCAACCAGCCATCTTCAGAGTGAGCCGAGGTGACTAACGCTCCAGCACTTGTTCCGCCCTTTTCACTCGAGGAACGAACCACCGCGTATGTGGCCAAAGATACACAAGGCGCCAGAAACGTTGACAGGCGGCAAAGGGGTGAAACATATGCATGGAAATTAAATCTATTGCTGCACAGTCGATCCACACGCTTATATCGATGTGTCACGGAGAGCTGTACCGTCGCGACGTCTTTGTGATTTAAATACAGAAAATGCCGGATTCCATGATATTAATTAAATTCGTCGCCAATTTCAACTGCTTCTTTCACTAATGAGTCCAAGAAATGAAGTTGGGGATAAAATTTCGACATTATCGTACACCGCAGAGTACCCAGTGTCAATTCAGTGCTCCGCCATCGCAGATTTATTAGGTTGTAAGAGACGGGTGCATCTGCGATGTTCTGTGCATCTCTCTTAGACTGTACGTGTCGTCTGCCCGATTTATGAACGGCTGCACTCACACGGGAACTAGTAAACCCAGACTTTTGAAGCACCAAATCATCTTTAACGTTACCCAAGAGTGCTACTGTCTTTGGTGGAGGGCGAAAAATCACTTTCACTTTGTCTTTCCTGAGGATCGGTTTTTACTCCGCAAAATCACGAAGATGAAAATCCGCTGCGATTGTAATTTCCAAGTTCATTTATTTGGGTAAAGGAATGTACACTGATGAGGCAGAACAATATGATCACGTACCTAATAGCCGGTATGTCCACCTTCAGCACGAATAACAGCGGCGGCGCGTCGTGACATGGAAACAATAAGGCCTTGGCAAGACGGATTTGGCGTCACGTCTGCACTCACATGTCACCTAATTCCCGTAAATTCCGGGATGAGGCGATTAGCTCTGACGCCACGTTCAATCTCATCCCAGGTGTGTTCGATTGGGTTTAGATCTGGCGAGTTGGAGGACCAGCACACAATCACTGTTCCTCGAACCACTTCATCACACTCGTGGCCCTGTGACATTATCTTCTTGAAAAATGCCACTGCTGTCGGGAAACATGATCGTGGTGAAGGGGTGTACCTGGTTTGCAACCAGTGTATGATACTCCGTGCCCGTCATGGTGCCTTGTGCGAACTTCACTTGACCAAGGGATGCCCAGGTGAGTGTTCCCCAGACCATAATGGATTCGCCGCCAACTTGTCTCTGTCGCCTAGTACAGCTGTTCCCCTGAGAGACGGATTCGCGTCCTCACATCGGCATGATGAAGAAGGTGTCGGGTTTAATCAGACCATGCAACGCTCTGCCAATGCACAAACGCTCTGTGCGATGCTCAAGTGCCCATTCCAGACGTAGTTGCCGAAGTTGTGGTGTTAACATTGGCACATGTATGGGTCGTCGGCTGTGGGGGCTCATAGTTAGCATCACATATTTGTAAAAATGAAGTACTAACAAAATGTCAATTTGGTTTTCAGAAAGGATTTTCAACAGAAAATGCTATATATGCTTTCACTAATCAAATATTAAATGCACTGAATAACCGAACGTCAGCCATTGGAATATTTTGTGATGTCTCAAAGGCTTTTGAGTGTGTGAATCATGAAATTATTACAGATAAGCTTAAGTATTGTGGTATGAGTGGGACAGCACACAAATGGTTTAATTTATACGTGACTGGAAGAATGCAGAAGGTTGAAATTAACCATACAGATAGTCTGCAAAAACCAGCAGAGTCCTCTAACTGGGGAGCTATCAAGAATGGTGTCCCACAGGGTTCAGTCTTGGGTCCATTATTGTTCTTAATATATATTAACGACTTGCCACATTATACTCATGAAGATGCAAAGCTAGTTCTTTTTGCTGGTGATATAAGTATAGTAATCACACCCAACAAACAAGAATCAGCTGAGGGAATTGCAAATAATGTCTTCTGAAAATTAATAAGTGGTTCTCTGCAAATTTTGAGAAAACACAGTTTATACAATTCTGTACAGTAAATGGCATAACACCATTGATAAATACAGACTAGGAACGGAAGTCTGTTGCTAAGGCAGTATACTCAAAATTTCTGGGTGTGTGCGTTGATGAGAAATTGAATTAGAAGAAACACATCGATGATCTGCTGAAACGGTTAGCTTCAGCTACTTATGCTATTAGGGTTACTGCAAACTTTGGCGATAAACATAGCGTTAAATTAGCCTACTATGCCTATTTTCATTTACTGATTTCATATGGAATCATCTTTTGGGGCAATTCTTCAGTAAGACAGAAACTATTCATTGCCAAAAAGCGTGTAATCAGAATAATAGCTGGAGCCCACACAAGATCACCGAGCAGATATTTATTTAAGGACTCAGGATATTCACAGTACTTTCACAATATATATATTCACTTATGAAATTTGTCATTAATAACCCATCCCAATTCAAAAATAACAGCGAAGGGCATAGCTACAACACTAGAAGAAAGGATGATATTCACTGTTCTGGATTAAATCTCACTTCGGCACAGAAAGGGCTGAATTATACTGCCACAAAAATCTGTGATCATTTGCCAAAAGTCTGGCAGATAGCCAACCAACATTTAAAAGCAAATTAAAAGAATTTCGGAATGATAACTCCTTTTACTCAAAGGATGAATTCTTAGATATAAAATAGTAAATATAAAAAATAAAAAAATAAAAAAATAAAAAATAAATTAATTATTTTGTGGAAAGTGAGACGTTCCACATCATTACGAAATGTCGTATTCATGATCTATGGAACAAGAATTAATGTATGTATGTACGTATGTATTGAAACGTCCTCTTAGAAAAATTATACAAGACTGTGCTTAAACTGACACACAATATCTTTAGCGCAACGCAATCTGACTTCCAAAAATCCCTACGAAAGAATGGCCCTGACTAGCATTAACCTATACGTTTCACAAATCACTTACCTCACAAAAAACTTCGTTACTCAAGCTACTGCAATACAGCGAGCGCCACTACTGCCAGCTAAATAAAAGATTCAAACTACTGAAGGCACTAACTACTGATAGGTATAGTTAGCAAATGAAAGATTTTAATAGAGAACAAACAATGTATTTACCTCACTAGTCATAATATATATATAGCAGTTCATGACACCAATTCTTACAAATTTCAAAACTCCGCCATCTCTCTCCCCACGTCCACCACTGCTGGCGGCTCACCTCCAACTGCGCAACGCTACCCGCTGTTAGCATCCAGCTGCCGCTGCCCAACACTACAATGGCAGACAACAATGCAAACCAGCCACAGACTGCACACGGGACAGCCAGTGATTTTTCATACAGAGCGCTACGTGGTGTTGGCGTTACCAATAAAAATACTTAAACAGCCTACTTACATAGCCCCCATGCTCCCCACAAAAAAATCTACAAATTGTTTTGGGCAGTGGCCAATAGAGATTTGAAAAATTTTTTCATAATTACAATAACAAAGAAATGAAATGCACACACTTATCGATACAATGTTGGTCAAAAGCTAAAATTTTCTCGCAGTCCATAAAGACAGTCCTGATCATTCATCAAAGTAAAATTGCAGTGTTTTTCTCAAAGTCTGAGCAGTAAAAGAAAATGGACACGGAAGTAGTGGATGTCCATGCAGTCTTGAGGAAGTGTTGTCCTTCCAACAGAAAGGCAGTGCTGACTCTTGACATGCAGACAGGTAATGGGCCACAGCAGAGTCAGTCGACGTTGAAGACTATCGGTAGGTAGATCATCACAGAGCAGACCCACTGTAGTCCTGGTAGAGATTACGGTATTGGTGGGCCACCAGAGGTGCAGATCCATTGCAGTCCTTGTAGAAATAATGGTATCGGTGGGTCGTCAAAGGTGTAGAGCCACTGTAGTCCTTGTAGAGATGGCCAGCAGCCATCTGTATGACTGTGCAGGTGCACAATCAGCATTGAAGAGTCTTGCGGATAATATAGCAAGTCCATAACCACCACTTGTGCACTCACAAAAATTGTTTTTGAAATGTTCTTACAACCAGCAATGCTGTTATCCAGTCCCTTACTGAATTATTAACACACGTGCAAACACTATCAGTCCCTACTTCTCACATATTGTCCATATACTATGACCAACAGAAACGTGTGCAGTGAAATGTAATTTACAAGTTACTTAATTTGATGAACTGGTGTCAATTACAATTTTATAACATAAGAATGCAATAACAAAGGTACAAAATACATCTTTAAAGAACATAACAATACAGATAACATTTGCAGTAGTATAGGCTTTACAAAAGAATCGAAATAGCAAATACATCAGTGTTACAAAAATTACGACATAAGTACATACATAAAAGATCAGAATAACTTTTGAAACATCAACTTCACACATGAGCATTAGAAAAAAACAGAATAAATAATGTGTAAACATCTTTACGAAGTAAATAACATGTTATTAATGCAAATTATATTTGAGGATAACAGTATTCCTCATCATAGTGAATGTAGCTGAATATTAGAAAATTCTACAACATAAGTCTTATCAGATGAACATATAAAGACAGGAAGAACATAAATACACAAGGGTACACAAACACATAGTGGGATAACACAAGGAAAGGACAGGGTTTGTTTTACTGCAGTATTTTGCAAACAAAACTTTCTTTACTTCTCGGAGATCTCCCTTCGTTGTTCATTATTTCCAAAAAGTCCTATCTATACCTGATTTCTGTACTTTTTTCGTATAACTTCTCAATGCATTTCTTCCAATCCATTGCAAATTATTCTCTTATATAGGCTACCCCCTCTTAAGCTAACTTAAATCTACTGAGCTCAGATGCTTAACTAAGGGATGAGGCAATGCAGCAGCACAAAACAATTTACACAAACAGCAATGTTAAAAAATGGAAATTGGCAAAAAAAGGCAGCAATATTACAACTAATATAAGGCAATGCGCAGCAAACAAGAAAAATAAATCAGTAATAAAATTGGTTTAACCTAGTAATACAAAGTGACATTCAGTAGCACTATGAATGGCAAACAGCTGCAGCAAATGCTATAACTTATACTTAAACATGACAAAGCTCAATCAGAAAAAATGTTACACTAAAGAAAACAATGCAGATAAGGACAATGTCTATTCACATCTTAATGTCTATGCAATTAAAGTGGTGCACCACAAAAATTAATTGTAAAAAAATATTACCATGTACTTGAAAAGACAATTCTGTATGCAATTTCTGTGAAGGGAAATGTCTTTTTGTGCTACTACGTTTTTTTTAAGTACATCATAAAGTTATTATTTACTGGATCTGTAGGCATAAAATATTTATATTACTACATCCATAAAATTTATTTTAACCAATACTTCAGTGCAGTTAGAAACTAGATATTAAACAAAATGAGTAAATAAATGCATAAAGCAAGCCACATGGCATTTCTCTCAACTAGCAGGACAATAGCCATGAAATGTTTCTCGTCGTTTCATTAGGCATTTTAGTAAATATCATAAATTAAGAGCTCCACAGTGTAATCATATGTTTTCAAGTTTGGGCGTGTAGTATTTGCGATGCTTTCTACAAAGGAATCTCAATAGCGAGGATAATGGCCTCTTTTTTTTTCTCCACCTGTGCCTCTGACAGGCACACACTAATGGCTTTCTTTTTGTCAGGTGGTTGTCGCGCAGCTGGGTGCCCACGACGCATTACATGCAGGTGGTCACTTAACTGTCTTATCGAAATATTTACGACACCAGTTTCCACTACAGTGGCAGTCTCATATAAAAAAAATTCACAGGTCAAGAATTTGCGTTACAAATATGTAGAAACAAAAGCCTTTAAATAGAATAGTGTCCAAATAATTTTCGCCAGCATTCACGCATATACACTCATTTCATAACTCTTAAAGTACGATTCTCGGTTTCCAACATCCTTTTTCACAAATCAGAGTCCCTAACCACTACTCATTATTTCTTACCTTATTACACATATATATATTCGTCGACACCTCTTCAATATTTCATCATAACAGATATATAGCATAACCAAATAACTCATATAGCATCAGCTTAAACATACCTCAGCAGCATAATTCACATCGTCATCGTAATAATAACATCATAACACAACAGTCAAATTCTCAAAATCTCCGTAGCTTCCTCCAATAATTTCAAAACCTAATAAAAAAAATTCTCTGCTCATGTCAAGTGTCATCTGCCTCAAACGTACTTTAAAAATAGTGATCCCATACCAAATACACCATTCAAAGCTCTCATAGTATCACAATGGTTCTGAAAAAGTATGAACAGTTCACAAAGTACAGACAAAATACAATTTCATAAGTGTGAAGTTATTCAATGGTGTAATTACGTAAACATCTGTCACAGATGTAGTATAATAAATGTTTGTTTCTCTCAGTTAAATGAGCAGGTAGCTGTGTAATTTATGTGTTAGAGAAATATGGTACCGATGTGTAAAGTTGTATAAGCAAATACCATATTAGCTAGGCCTCCTTGTGCTTGCCATACACATGGTACACAAAGTAAGCGTGTCCCCCCCCCCCCCCCTGAGGATTAATGTAATTATACCCTCAGGTGTTACAGATTACAACAATGGAATGAGATGTATCACAAAAAAACTTTCTTTTTAATTCAACAATATTGATAAATAAATGGTTTAAGCTCCAAATTAATCACTCACATGCGTGCCCTGTAGTGCTAAATGTGCGTTTTGCTGTAAGATAATTCTGTGGAACTGTCGTAGTTATCGTCCTCTGTAAGCAAAGTTCTGCTGAAGTGAATGTACTTACCTCGTCATAAACGAAGGTGAAATGCTTTCCGTATAGATATCGTAGTTATTACGTACTTTACCGTGATCAAGAAAGTACTATAATGTAACGTATTGTTGTGCTACGATAAAGGCTGTCTCATTGTAGCTATACCACAAAGTTACTACTAAAACATGTTTTACTTTCCAGAATAATACAGAAAAACTGTGCAGATATAAAACAGATACAGTGCAAAAGCAACATTGTAAATTGTCACTCATTAGTAGCGTCGTGATAAAATAGTGTAGCTGTCACATAAACTAACCACTGTGTCATCTGGTATCTCACAGAAAGTACTTTAAATCCAGAATGTATTTTCAAGTAAACCAAAATGTTGCATTAAAATCTCATTAGCAATACTGGTAAATGTTCTAAGTATGTGAGCCTTATAGTCGTTATGTAATCGTGCAACTAACAAGCAAGAATGTACACACGCAATAACACAGTGATGTCTGTTCACTATAACAATGCACTCGTAAATACTGTCTAAATATGTTCCGTAGGTTCTAGACTGGATAGTAAACTTCAAACATTGTTGCATGTTAACAGTTTCTCAGTGTGACAAAGCATACTAGAAATGTGAAGTGAAATGTTTTATGGCAAAGACAAAGTTAAAAAGCAGATTATCTTTCAATAAACGGTTTTACATGTGAAATGTGGTGTAAACCTTTACTCTTCCTAGTACGCAGACTGTCAACTGAAAAGCAATTATCATGTGGTTACGTCGGTAAGGAACACTGGAATTCTGCTCAAGGTTAACTTATGTTATTTTTCTCTGAGCCAACGGGCGCACGCGGCTGCCTGCGGTGCGAGTCATTGTCTGTTTCTTTGTTGGCGCGCGTCGTTATTGGGATTAGGAGACCTAACTTCTACCAATTCACCTTGCCGAGAGGGCCCTGCTCTGTTTGATTCCCGCCAGTTCTGCTGCAATTCAGGTCTGTCGTTACGATAATATCGTCTGTCGTCATGTCGGTAGTTCCTGTAGTTTCTTTCTTGTCGGTTAAGTGGTGGAGAATTTCTCCCTGAATCGTAACTGCGTGCTGGACCGTTGCGTCTGACGTTATTCTGTCTCCCGTGATAATAATTGTTTTGGTTCCCATATTGTCTGTTTCTCTGATTGTCTCTGTGATAGTCACTACCGCGGAGAGGTGACCTTTCCCTGTAATTATTACTACTCTGCCAACGGTTCTCATACGGGTGGTGTCTGTTTTGGTCACGATTTGTATTGTGAGAATAGCCTTGTCGTGTCCAGTTATTATTTCTTTCATCGCGGAATTGCGACGGATGTGACCTGTAATTGTTGTGTTCCTGTTTTCGCGTTCCGCGATTGTCAGTGTCAATTTCTAATTCTTGTAAGAGTCCCTGAAAAGCTTCAATGTCGTCTTTGCAACGGCCTGCCAAAATAATATGCCGTAAATGTTCAGGCAATTTGATTAAGCAAATGCGGATGAGTTCTGACAGGCTGTATGGGTTTGAAAGATACTGATTCTTATGTAACATGTCTTCAAAATATTTCACAAGACTTGAAAATTCAGATTGTTCGAAATTTTTCATCATTATGATGCCATGTTTTACTCGGTCTTGTGTGGCTTGGGACCAATATGCTGAGAGGAAGGCATGGTAAAATTCTCCTTCACTGTTGCAATCGTGAATTACCGATCGCATTCTTACAGCTGGTTCATTCTCTAAGTAGCCACACATAAATTCTAATCTGTGCTCTAGGGACCAGTTGGGAGGAAAACAATGAGAGAATTGATGGAGCCACGCTTGTGGATGAATGTCGTTGCCAGACTTCTTAAATGTTTTGAATTTACGTGTAGTAATGAACAGCTTATAGTCAAAATCATCATGTCGGCGAGTCGCATGTCGATCATTGTTACGTTGTTTCGGCGGTTCCATCTCAGAATTCGGTGTACCTTGCCAATTTCTTTCATAATTTCCGAAGTGCCCTGTGTTATTATTTTGTGGCTGTTCCGTATTTCTATGTCCCTGTTCCCGTATTGGAGCGCGAGTGTCCTCTGAAATACGTAATTGTTGTATTACCTGTGTCAGCTGATCTTGTACTTCCCGGATTTCTCTTTGGTGTTGCGTACTAATTTGATTCAGACTTTGTTTGAATTTCCTAATTTGTTCGCACTCTTCTGTGTCATTAAAGACTGCCGGTTTTGTGTCATTCAAATTATCATCTACTTTCGTAGATAAATTATTTAGCTGATCCGAAAGTTCAACTACTTTCTCTGATAATGAACTAATGTCCTCCATGTGTCTTTCTGAACCAATTTTCAGAGTATCTACTGTGTCCTTTAAGTTTTCCTGAGTTCTTGCAAGTTGCGTAACCGAATCGGTGGATGCAACTGAGTCCATTTTAGCTTGCAAGGTCTCATGATTTTCATGAACAATAGTCTGCAGTTCTTTTATGGCTGCTTCGTGATTCTGTAATGCATTTTCATGCCGCGAAAAAATAGGTTGGAAATGCTCACAAATTTGTGTTTTTACGTCATTACAGACTTTTTGACATTTCGATTCGATTTTATGTAATTCAGTAGTTAAATCTTCACGTGTTTGTTCAAGCGTATGTTCCACTGAGTCTAACTTTTGAAGCTTTTGCTCCATTGCGTCTAACTTGTGCTCTGTTTGTCTCTGATTTTGTTCCATTGTGTCTAACTTTTGCTGTGTTTGTCTCTGATTTTGTTCCATTGTGTCTAACTTTTGAAGATTTTGTTCCATTGTGTCTAACTTTTGCTCTGTTTGTCTCTGATTTTGTTCAAGCGTTGTGTCTAACTTTTGTAGCCTTTGTCCCATTTGTTGCATTAACTGTAATAACAGTGCACTGGTGTCTGAAACATGTTCCTCAGTGCTTTTCGGCAGTGCATTTGAACCGGCAATATTCGCATTTTGAAAAGCAGAAAATGTGTCTTGATTTATTTGAGAAAACGGTGAGGACGCAAAATCTGAATCTACAGTATTTGCAAGATTGTGTCCTGTCATTTCGGAATCCTGAGGCGAGCTGTTGCCGACCGATCGATCGATAACGCTTCCCTGTTCACTAATTGTTTCACTGCCTACACCATTATTTGCAACCCGCTCCATTTCCTTACACACAATTACCAAATTACTACTTTGAACATTAGTTAATTCATTACATGGTGGCGCTAACACACTGCTTTCGTCTTCACTGTCATTTCTCAGTTTACTTTGGAGCCTAGTGTTACTTTTTCACACGCCATTATTGTCACAATATATCACACGACAACACAGAAAAACACAATTTGAAGAACAAAAATAAGAGAACACATTAACATAGAAAATAATATCTAGTTAATTGCAAGCGCAGCTGCGAAATACTTGGTGCAACTCTACATGCATGCCACATCTTTTGCACTGTACAACAATGAAAGACTACAACTACAAAGGAAATTCTCTCTATGATTATGCGCTAGCAATAAAAAAAATCTACATTAATTACACAAACTACAAGAAAAAATCAGAAGATTCCAGTGAGGTATCCTGGCAGGGTCGCCATATGAAACGTCCCCTTAGAAAAATTATACAAGACTGTGTTTAAACTGACACACAATATCTTTAGCGCAACGCAATCTGACTTCCAAAAATCCCTACGAAAGAATGGCCCTGACTAGCATTAACCTATACGTTTCACAAATCACTTACCTCACAAAAAACTTCGTTACTCAAGCTACTGCAATACAGCGAGCGCCACTACTGCCAGCTAAATAAAAGATTCAAACTACTGAAGGCACTAACTACTGATAGGTATAGTTAGCAAATGAAAGATTTTAATAGAGAACAAACAATGTATTTACCTCACTAGTCATACATAATATATGACACCAATTCTTACAAATTTCAAAACTCCGCCATCTCTCTCCCCACGTCCACCACTGCTGGCAGCTCACCTCCAACTGAGGTTTCAGGTTGGTTTCGCCACGTGTTGAAGACACTCACCGCAACATTCCTCCAATACGCGACAAGTCGTGCAGTTTCTGAAATGCTCGTGCCGAGCTTCCTGGCCATTACAGTTTGTCCTCGGTCAGACACACATAGATCGTGCGCCCTCCGCATTCTGCACAAGGACAACACTCACACTGACACTACATGTGCACCGTTGCTTGTGTCTGACTAGCAGTCATTTCTCAGCAGGTGAGGCTGCTATCGCTTTATGTCGATAGTTGGTCGGTGGTCATGGTGTTCTGACTGATCGGTGTACACTAATCACATTTTCAGGTGCTAGATAACTGCTTACGATCAAACGGACAAATCAGGTGGAAACATGAACAAAATTGTCTAGTAGTATGAGAAGGTCTGTGCGGGTGAGAAGTGGAAAATATTGGGTCAGCCGTGAGACTGGAGGCGCGTTCTTGCACTCCGCACGGCTGTCAGCTATATGTGTCATGCTGGCCACGCTCGTCATGAGGCTGCCAGAACGTTTAAATGGCCCTGTTTGGCTCAAGTCTCACTGGATGATCCCACATTCATCGTGCCTCATCGCAATGGTTCCCTCATAGTACTGAGTAAATCAGTTAACGGATGATTTGTCTTTCGCGGTTCAGTAGCACCGGAAGATGAGGTTAGTGTCCTGAAACCCGTGCAGTGTACATGCCTTTATCCAAATAAAAGTACTTTGGAATTTACAACTGCAGCAGATTTTATTCATCACGACAAATCCAATTAAAAGTTGGGCATGTCCCACTAAGAATATACACTCACCAGTGAAATGAATGTTAGCACCTGTCAAAACCGTTAATAACCTCCTTTTGCAAGCAGGCCTCTGCGAGACGTGCGGGAACAGAGTGGGTGAGGATGTGGAAGGTACGATGATCCAAGGCACGAAAAGCCCCACAGATTTCCAATTAGGTTTAAAGCCGGGGAGTTTGGTGGCCAGTAAACTCATTCTGGTGTCCTTCGAACCACGCATGTACACTGCGATCTGTCTGACACGCTACGCTGTCCTTCACATAGATGCCATCGCGGTATTCTTTAACCACGGCGACAAGCGAACAGTTTTCAAATTTATCCGTTTCGGAGAGTCCTCCACCCTGTCCTCCACCCTCGGCCCGAAAGCCGACGATCGTCCCCTTCAAGACGTCAGACAAATCGCTCAGTTTCCGCATTACAACTACTGCGCTGCTATCCGTGTCCTCCGACACGCTTTATATACCCTCAACTGCTACTGCTGCCAGCTGATTACCGGGCATCGACGTCGAACATAGGCGGTGGTCACCTTAACATCACCGGGCTGTGCATTATGATTCACAGTTTGTTCTGCACATGTTACTGATAATCGAAGCATGCTTTACTCTGGACGGTATTATGAACAACTACAGATCATAGGCTTCGGCTTACGATAGTCCACTTGTTACCACTGAGCAGGCACACCAGCGGAGATTTTCCGTTAACATTTCGACAGATGTTGATGACTGGTTGAAAGGGCGACATTTCTTACGTGACAAAACTTGCTAGTTGTTCGTCGATTCATTCCCTGCTCAAATGGTTTAAATGGCTCTGAGCACTATGGGACTTAACTTCTTAGGTCATCAGTCCTCTACAATTTAGAACTACTTAAACCTAAGGACATCACACACATCCATACCCGAGGCAGGATTCGAACCTGCGACCGTAGTGGTCGCGCGGTGCCAGACTGAAACGCCTAGAACCGATGGACCACACCGGCCGGCTTGTTAGCTGCAATAAGACCTAATCGAGTACTTGGATCACGTGCCCTTTCGTGAAAGGTTACGAATGTGGTACATTCATGATGGTGCTAGCACACTTTCGTGTGGCCGTTTGGGAATATGTAGCACGAATCTTCGACAAGTGCATCGGTCGTGGCGCGCCAACCCTATCGCATACCAGATCCACTGACTTGTAACCATTAGATGTTTTGGCATCTGTACATATAATAACTTTGGTGCATTTCAGCCCTGTTGACAGTGTCGATGAATTCCAGAAACGCGTTGTGGACGGTTGTCATTGTATTGAGAACACGTGAGTTATTTCTTAACATGTACGCGCATCGATGAGGAAGAAAAACGTTTGTGCATGCCTAATGTAACGAGACATCCTCCTCTAGCATTACTTTACCTCAACAGTAGTTGTCGATACCAGCATTATTTTTCGAATTTTGGGCAGGTCAGTATTATCTCAGTTGGTTTCCTGAGAACTTTCATGTAATTTTATGCACATCAGTTATATTTCGAGCTAAAATTTTTGAAAAGGAATTACTTCATAAAGTATGTTAGTTTCGATGTTATAATAGATATGTCCTAGTTCTGAATGTACAGTTAAATTCTTTTTTTAGTAACGTTTGAAAATACGAATTATTTGCACACTTAAAATTTCTATTCTTAATTACGCAATTGTGCACTGTTTACTATGATTATTTCTGGATTAATTTATGAAAGAAGAATAGAAATTAATAACGTAACGAAAAGTAGTAGAAATCCATTTGCTTGCATCTGATGTGATCGCACGTATTTTTGTATAAAAGGTGCGAACAACGTAATTTCGGCTTTCTTAAATCTTCATAAGACTTCACTTATTAATTACTTGGACTGGGGATTGTTTAATGTGGACAACAGACGGAAGGAAGAAGGAGGAGGGAGATTACTCTGCGGAACCATGTTTGCACCAAGGCGTGAACCTCTTCGTTCGAAGGATATCGACGACCGCGAATGTCTTTTTTCGAAGCTCCAACAATATGGAAATCACGTGGGGGGAGATCTGGACTGTAGGGAAGATGTACAAGAGCTTCCTAGCGATACTCTGCACCGCAGTTGAAACGACAGGCACTCCGGCTCCGGGAAGCTTATGATGAACTTATCTTTGTTTGCCCGCAGTTCTTGGTCGTGCGGTAGCGTTCTCGCTTCCCACGCCCGGGTTCCCGGGTCCGATTCCCGGCGGGGTCAGGGATTTTCCCTGTCTCGTGATGGCTGGATGTTATGTGATGTCCTTAGGTTAGTTAGGTTTAAGTAGTTCTAAGTTCTTGGGGATTGATGACCATAGATGTTAAGTCCCATAGTGCTCAGAGCCATTTGAACCATTTTTCTTTGTCTCCAAGGACCCGGTTTTCGCCTTTATTCTCTGCAAGGCATCTTCAGTGGCCTGGAATATGTACATATTTTTAGTGTTTAGTTTACATTTGAGGGAATATACCTATAGGTTATAAGTAGTTCTGGTGGTTGGCTTTTGCTATGATGTAGTAATATTTTAAATTCTACTTAAAGGTGCGTGGACGATTTTCTACATATTACGTTTCTGTTCCATTTTTAGTGTCGTTTCTCTTCTTATAATTCCCTCTAGGTTTTTTACCTACATTCCACAGCACTAGGAACTGAACACTCGCTTTGATGCAGTGCTTTGGTTTGTGTTGCTGACTGTCGGATGTTATTGCGAAAGATCGAATGTTATTGGCCAAGTATCTGTGGTCTTTGTGTGTGTGTGTGTGTGTGTGTGTGTGTGTGTGTGTGTGTGTGTGTGTGTCCAGAAGAATGGAGGGGGAGATTTTTTCCTGCTTGTATCATTTCTTTTAGTAAGTGTAGTCGGAAGCCTGTACTGGTGTGTGTTTGGTCATTCATCACATATTTGTTTTCAGCGATGGCTTTCTGAATGTGGAAGTTATCTTGCATTTGTATATGATTTTTGTCATGGTTGCTTATTCTTACTATTTTCATTTCTTGTTCCATGTTTGTAGTATGGTGGTTATGGTGCTTTAAATGTTCTGCAAATTTAGAATGTTTTTTTTTTCGTGCTTCCAATACATGATACGTTCTTTGTACCGTGTTTAAAAATTCCTGCATGTCATGCCTATGTATACTGCATCACAACTTTGACATTGAAGTATATATATTCCTGCTGGCTGGAATTTATCCCTCTTGGTAGTTGGTTGCCTTAGGTGTGACTGAAGGATTTGCTATTTGGAAGCCCTGCCTAGGATGTTTGCAACCCTGTGCGTTAATTTATGTGTGTAAGCCATAGTGTACCATTTGGTTCTTTTCTGTGTGCTATTGTCATTGTGTGTGTTTGTAAGTTTGCAGCTTGTGAGTTATCTTGTATTCTGGAAGTGTTGTGTTTATTTTGTGTAAGTGTTTTTACTTTTTGATTGAGCTTGTGTACTACATGTGTGCCATACTAAATGTTCCTAGCTATTTGTATGATTCTACTCATTTCTTTTTCATAGTTTCTCTTGTTAAGTGGAGTCCTGTTTAATCTATGTAGCATATGTCTTAGTGCTGCAACCTTCTGATTGTGGAGATGATTAGATGTGGAATTTATTGTTCTGTCTGTGGCTGTTGGTTTTCTAAAGATGTTAAATGTATGTTTGCCATTTTCCTTTTTTTATTGTTATGTCAAGAAGTGAATTTTATGTCAGACGGTTCAAAAGGTTAAATTTATCAATATACCGTAATATTACACGCAACAAAGGAAGACAGAACTACAAAAGTTGACACTGCAGAAGTTTCGCTGGCGATTACCATAGTTTTGCATTCCTAAAGAAAGACATTCGTGTCCACCAGTTTGCTTCGGACGAAGAGATGCATGATTACGTAGGCAAGTACATTTTTCCATGAAGGCATCGACCGCTTGTCTCACGGTCGGTTAAATGTATTAACAGCTATGGCGATTACTTTTCAAACAATAAACAAGTTACTTATTTCCACTTGTCTCGTTTTCACTTGAGTGCCGCTTATAACCATAATCACTTCTTGGACTTTTTTGGCATTCATAAACACCGTGCGCAGTTGACCTAATAAAAAGATTTAAAAGGAACTTGCCATCCACTCAGAGGACATAAGACAGAACAATGATGTGCTTCTCACAGCCGTATTCTTAATTATTGTTAAAACAAGAGTTCAACACTTTACAATGCACATTTTTAACTCGCTTCGACACGAACTGCAGGCTTTTAGTTGGAAGCCGCATGTTTTGAAACCAAACAGAATTTCCTTCGTAAAACTGTTGGAAAAAGTCATACATGAACAACCTGACACAGAGCAAATGGATCCAGCTCGCAAGGGACAGCATTAACTAACTAATGGTCCCAGAGGTGGAATGATGTAATATTTGCTGATGACTGAAAATTCAATGTCTTCCCAACAGACGGAGGAACTATGGTGTTTTGGAAGCCAAGTAACGAGCTCCAGGGCAAACGATTGCGTCGTGGGGGAAGGGGGAGAGGGTGGGGTTGTTTTGTATCCGGCTGTATTTCATAATATGGTGTGTGGGAGACTACGCTCACTGACACGACGTTAAACAAGGAGGGATATCCCAACATCTTGAAGCAAAATTTGAAGAAGGCTGCAGAAAATTTGGAGATTTGATTTACTTTCGAATTCTTTCCAAGATAATAACCCGAAGCACACTTCGTACGTTGAAAAGTAACGGCTTCCTAATAAATGTTCCGAAGTTATTCGGACACCCCTCAGTTGTCAGACGTTAATCGCACAGAGAATTTACGGGACGAACTCTAATAGAAGGATCAGGAGAAGTCCTTTCGCCTCAAAATAAGGCCTGGAAGAAGAATGGGAACGAATTGGATCAGAGAACACTGCAAAAGTTGTTGATAACATTTAACAGCATTGGAAAGCGGTCAGAAAGCAAAAGGGATATCCCACGAAGTACTGAGTCACAATCTTATTCTTGTGTCCAAGAACAGCTAGTTTGTGAGTAAATTTTAAAGATACTATTTAGTAAAACTATGAAATATTATTCAAGAAAATATTTTTTATTATCTTACTCAAGGACTGTTATGCCGTAATTAACATTTATTAAGATCTTGCATTTGTCATTTATTGAATTTCGTTTGTTTGTTAAGTGCATATTTGAAAGTAAAATCTATACATTCGACTCTCCATAAATCGATGTTCAAAAGACCTTAGAAAAAGTGCGAGTAATTGAGAGTTCGGGTTAATGAAAGTTTGAGTGGTTGATGTGTGATCAAGAAAAAGTTGAAATAAAGTTAATCCCTACAAAAATAAAGTTTACAAACACCGCTAGGTACAACACTGTGCATGATGGAGGACATCTTGTAGCGATACTAGTCTTTCCATTTCCTGTTCCACTTGCAAATAGAGTAAGGGAAAACGACGGATTACTACGCTTCCGTTCGAGCCCTATTCGACTTACAAGAGGTAGGGGATCAAGTATTAGAATGAGAATTTAAGAGACCTCTGGAGGACTTAAGATCAAATAAGGCAGAAGGAATCGACAACATTCCACCAGAATTTCTAAAATCATTAGGAGAAGTGGCAACAAAACGACCATTCACGTTGGTGTATAGAATGTATGAGTCTGGTAATATGCACCTGACTTTCGGAGAAACATTGCGCACACAATTCGGAAGACTGCAGGAGCTGACAAGTGCGAGAATTATCGGACAATCAGCTTAACAGCTCATGCATCCAAGTTGCTGACAAGAATAATATATAGAAGAATGGAAAAAAATGAGTAAGTGTTAGATGATGATCAGTTTGGTTTTAGGAAAGCTAAATAGATTTGTCGACCTGGAAAAAGGAATCGACAATCTCAAATGGTGCAAGATGTTTTAAATTCTGAGGAAAATAGAGGTAAGCTATAAGGACAGCCAAGAGGGAATAATAAGAGTGGGAGACCAAGAAAGAAACGCTATGATTAAAAAGGGTGTAAGGCAGGGATATAGGCTTTCGCCCTATTGTTCAGTCTGTACGTCGAAGAAGGAGTGATGGAAATTAAAGGAAAGGTATCAATGATACTATTCGCTGATGGCATTGCTATCCTGACTGAAAGTCCGCAGCTCGTGGCCTAGTGGCTAGTGCTGCTGCCTCTATCACGGGGTCCCAGGTTCAGTTCCCGGCAGGGTTGGGGCTTTCTCTGTCCGGGGACTGGGTGATTCTGTTATTCTCGTCATTTCATCATCATCATTAGCGACAGTGTCTCGATTGAATTGTGTGAAAACTTGGACTGTGTGAAAATTGGGACTTTGTACGGATGCTGTTCACCACACAGTTGAGCGCCCCGCAAAGCAAACCATCATCTGACTGAAAGTGAAGATGAATTACATGATCTATTGAATGGAGTGCACAGTATAATGAGTATAGAATATCGATTGAGAGTAAATCTAAGAAAGATGAAAGTAATGAGAAGTAGCAGAAATGAGAACAGTGAGAAACTTAACTTCAGGATAGATGGTCACAAAGTAGATGAAGTTAAGGAATTTTGCTACTTTCTTCCTTTCTTGGGGCCTTGGCCACACTTCATGTGGGGTTGGCTCTGTTACTATTGATTTGGCAGTGTTAGTTGTAGAGGGTGGCCGGATGCCCTTCCTGTCTCCACCCCTACCCCTTGGGACGGAATCAGTGTACCCCAGCTGTCTGCGGTCTAGTGTAAGTCTTGGAATACTGCAAACGTGTTCAAATGTCTGCGAGTAGTGTTAACTGAGGCGGAACGTGGGGACAGCACAGTATTCACCTAGTGGGATGTGGAAAACCGCCTAAAAACTACATCCAGGCTGGCCAGCATACCGGCCCCCGTTGTTAATCCACCGAGCGGATGCGATTCGGGGCTGGCGCGCCTACCCCAGTCCAGGAAGCAGCGCATTAGCGCTCTCGGCTACCCTGGCAGGTCATTAAGGAATTCTGCTACCTAGGTAGCAAAATAACCAACGACGGATGGAGCAAGGAGGACGTCAAAAGGAGACTAACACTGACGAGAAGGGCATTCCGGGCCAAGAGAAGTCTTCTAGTATCAAATATAGGCCTTAATTCGAGGAAGACATTTTTGAGAATATAGGTTTGGAGCACAGCATTGTGTGGCAGTGAAACATGGACTGTGGGAAAAGCGGAACAGAATATAATCGAAGCATTTGAGATGTGGTTGAAAGTTGGGAAGACTGTTGTGGTGAGAAATGAGGAGGTTCTGCGCAGAATCGGAGGAATATGTGGAAAATACTGGCAAGCAGAACGGACAGGGTGACAGGACATCTTTTAAGATGGTCCAAATGGCTCTAAGCACTATGGGACTTAACATCTGAGGTCATCAGTCCCCTAGACTTATACCTAACTAAGCTAAGGAAATGAAACACATCCATGCCCGAAGCAGGATTCGAACCTGCGACCGTAGCAGCAGCGCGATTCCGGACTGAAGCGCCTAGAACAGCTAGGTCACAGCGGCCGGCCATCTGTTAAGACATCGGGGACTGACTTCCATGGAGCTGTAGAGGGCAAAACTGTAGAGGAAGACAGAGATTGGAATACATCCAGCAGATATTTGGCGACGTAGGTTGCAGGTGCTACTCCGAGATGAAGAGGTTGGTACAGGATAGAAGTTCATGGCGGGTCGCATCAAACCAGTCAGAAGGCTGATGACTCAAAGAAAAGAGCCCTAATTTCTCTCGTCTGCACAAGTCCTTCGCGAAATGTACGTTGGCAGTACTAGAACAGTTCTGCAAATGCCGCTCCTATAAATTTTGTCAACAGTGTTTCCGGAAAAGAAGGTCGTCTCTCTCCAGGGATTCCAATTTCAGTCCACGGAGCATCCCCGTGACATTTGCGTGTTGACCGATCCGAACTGTGACAAATTTAGCGGCTCGCCTCTGAATTGCTTTCCTTTAATCTGTCCTGGTGGGGATCTCAAAGACTGGAGCAGTACACAGTAGTGGGTCTCACAGGCACTCTACACGCTGGTTCTTTCATAGATGAGCCACTATTTCTCAAAATTCTCCCACGTTTCGAAGGCGACCTACTTCCACCCTTATGTGCTCGTTCCGTTTCAAACGGCTATGCAGCGGTACGACTAGATGTTAAACTGACGTAACCGTGTCAGGTAGCACACTAACAATTCGAACATTACCTGATTGTTTTTCCTAATCATCTGCATTAACTTACATGTATGTACATTTAGAGCAGATTACCATTCACCGCACCAAATGTGAGTTCTATCTAAGGCATCCTGTATTCCCCTACACTCAATGACGACACATTCCCATATACTATAGAGCCATGAGAAACAGCCGTAGATTACTGCTCATCCTATCTGTCAGATCGTCTACGTTTATAGAGAAAGAGAGGGTTGCTATCAACTTACCTAGTGTACTCCTGACGATATCCTTGGCTGTTATGACTTTTGCTTTTCGAACCTCGATAAAACGAATTTCTAGATATTTTGAATTAGAGTATCCCTTGAAGAAACCTCTATAAATCGAAGAAATCCTGTGTATTTTGAAACACTCATTAAATCGGTGTTTTGTGACAGACAGCCCGCAAAATATTCTGTAATTCGAAGTGGACGGTTGTCTAACAGTCGATATTTCGAAATGTTTCGTCAGTTATTTAACTAATTGGTTCACTATTCGACTGTTCGTGACACCCGTTTTATTTTGGAGTATATTTTGTACTAAGTACATGCATCAGTCGTGAAAGTTACTCAAAATAAGTGCAAGTGTTTGGCACTCGCAGAAAAGAAACATGTTATTGAGTAAGTGTAATGGAGAGTGGAAAAAGAGATGTAGCAGGAAATTTAGGATATCCTCGTCCACTCTCTCTGCAGTCCTTGAAGCACAGAGATCGGACTGGTGTAGAAAAGATCTGAGGATGGTCATTACTGACTGAAACCGGTCATCGTCAAAAGAATTGATATTGTGATCAAAGACTGGAATAAAAAACATTGGACTGGTGAAAATCCGACAAGGTGTGTTCCCGCGTCTTGAAGGATCCTTATGGATGTGGCTTTCTCAGTGTAGAAGACAAAGACTATTGTCAGAGATCATATACTTAAAGAGAAGGGTAAGGCATTCACTGTTAATCACGACACCGAAGAGTTCACCATTAGTGAGGCGTGGCTCATCAACTTTAAAAAAGATACAACATCGTTTTTAAGAGGATTTTCGGAGAACGCGCGAGCGTTGGTGACACAATTCTTTCGTCACGAAAAAATGAACTGGAAAGCCCTCAGGCAAATTGCCATCCACGCTAAATGTTAAACAGCTGCGAAAGGAGTATTTTTTTTCCTCAACTGTCTTCTCGTCCGGTCGTCGACTTTTAAATAGAAAACCGTCTCGTTGGAAAGCATAACAAAGAAAGAGTAGCGGTGTTGCTTGCAGTGAAGACAGACTGAAACCTCTTTGCATAGCGAAAGCTGCTAACCCTAGACATTGCGAAGATCTCTTATAATTTTCTGTCTTACCACTCCAGCACAAAAGGCGTGGGTGACAAAATGTGAAAATAGATAAATATTAAAGCAAGCCGAAAAAACAGTTTTCTTCTAACGTGCGTTCTATTTGCTACTTTCTGCTTCCGTTTGGAAAGAAATACGATTGTTATTGAAACTATAGGGTATTGAAACTATAAGGTGTTCGGAAATTTCGTTTAAAACATTGTAGTAGATGTAGAGAGAAGTGACTACCGTTTCCGTTCTACGGAAGTTTCAGTTCAGATGTGTAACTCATCGACTTCTGCTTGAAGAAATGAATTAGACGTGATGTAGTACAATTATTAGGTAACAGTTCGAAAGGGAACGTAACGAAACATGCGCGATTGTTGAAGAACTCGTTGACGGATTCTCTTCAAAGGGATGCAGAATGTCTTCAAATTCGGGAGCATGGTGTTGCCGTGGAGCTCCACATTCCTTACTCCTAAGGGTGTAGGTAACTGCTTCTCGGAGCCGCTGTATAACTCGGTAAAAAAGTTTGGGCGACTGGCGTGTTACATTGCGCAAAAACGTTTGTGATACAACCAACTAGCAGCTCTTCTGTTACTTTAAGCTTCGCCATACACAAGAAACGTTACACGTTATGCGTTACACATGTGTTCCTATTAAAAATATTATGAGCTCCCAACTGCAAGTCCTAGAAGTTTGTAACGTGAATATCCGACCGCCCTGTATGTAACAATGACAGTCTTCGTAGCGTACTTAATCGGAGTAACTAATTCAAGCAGCATAGCATTAATACTGTATTGGAAATTTACGAGACTGTTTCTGCTACAGTAAACCGCCGGTGGTACGGAGTAAACAGCTCTTGGCTTGGCTGGAATCCAGCCTTACGCTGGCGCTGGTGTGCATGGATTCTGGCGGGCGACCCGAGGGTGCAACATTAAAGCCGATAGCGCGTCCTCAAAGCGACGAAAACAACCGCTGCTGCCATCTACAGGGCGATCGGCGCCGCGCCTCTTCACGGGACACGCACGAAGCATGTCGATAAAACGCACCGCGTCGTCGCTCATGTACGGCTTCCTCACCTACCTGGCAGCTCGGCTACGTGATGGCGACTTGCAGCAGGGTTTATCTCTCGTCGTGACCTACTTCCCTAACGATACTGTTTTGTTCCGAACATCGTTCACAAATCCTCCTGACAGTGGTGACCGACATATACACTTTAAAATTCTGGAGGTAACAGGGACCAACTAGAGGGAATGGAAGACTGTCTACAAATTGTGAGGAAATCGAACTGCAGTTGTAAGAGAAGAATGACACAATCTCAATTCCAAAGAAAGCAGGTCTTTTAGAGGTGTGAAAATTACCGATCTACCAGTTTAATAAGTCACGGCTGCAATATACTAACACGAATCCTTTACAGAAGAATGGAAAATCTGGTAGACACGCAGCTCAGGGGAGATCAGTTTGGATTCTGGAGAAATGAAGAAACTCGCAAGAGAATACCGACCCTACGACTTCTCATAGACCATAGGTTAAGGAAAGGCGTATCTACGTTTGTAGCATTTGTAGACTTAGAGAAAGCTTAATAGTCATGGGTGACTGGAAATTGGCAGTAGGAAAAGGGAGAGAAGGAAACCTAGTAGGTGGATATGGATTGGGGCTAAGAAATGAAAGAGGAAGCCGCTTGGTAGAATTTTTCACAGAGCACAACTTAATCATAACTAACACTTGGTTTAAGAATCATAAAAGAAGGTTGTATACATGGAAGAACCCTGGAGATACTAAAAGGTATCAGATAGATTATATAATGGTAAGACAGAGATTTAGGAACTAGGTTTTAAATTGTAAGACATTTCCAGGGGCAGATGTGGACTCTGACCACAATCTATTGGTTATGACCTGTAGATTAAAACTGAAGAAACTGCAAAAAGGTGGGAATTTAAGGAGATGGGACCTGGATAAACTGAAAGAACCAGACGTTGTACAGAGTTTCAGGGAAAGCATAAGGGAACAATTGACAGGAATGGGGGAAAGAAATACGGTAGAAGAAGAATGGGTAGTTTTGAGGGATGAGGTAGTGAAGGCAGCAGAGGATCAAGTAGGTAAAAAGATGAAGGCTAGTAGAAATCCTTGGGTGACAGAAGAAATATTCAATTTAATTGACGAAAGGAGAAAATATAAAAATGCAGTAAATGAAGCAGGCAAAAAGGAATAGAAACGTCTCAAAAATGAGATCGACAGGAAGTGCAATATGGCTAAGCAGGGATGGCTAGAGGACAAATGTAAGGATTTAGAGGCTTATCTCACTAGGGGTAAGATAGATACTGCCTACAGGAAAATTAAAGAGACCTTTGGAGATAAGAGAACTACTCGTATGAACATCAAGAGCTCAGATAGAAACCCAGTTCTAAGAAAAGAAGGGAAAGCAGAAGGAGTATATAGAGGGTCTATACAAGGGCAATGTACTTGAGGACAATATTATGGAAATGGAAGAGGATGTAGATGAAGATAAAATGGGAGATATGATACAGCGTGAAGAGTTTGACAGAGCACTGAAAGACCTGAGTCGAAACAAGGCCCCAGAGTAGACAACATTCCATTGGAACTACTGACGGCCTTGGGAGAGCCAGTCCTGACAAAACTCTACCATCTGGTGAGCAAGATGTATGAAACAGGCGAAATACCCTCAGACTTCAAGAAAAATATAATAATTTCAATCCCAAAGAAAGCAGGTGTTGACAGATGTGAAAATTACCGAACTATCAGTTTAATAAGTCACAGCTGCAAAATACTAACACGAACTCTTTACAGACGAATGGAAAAACTAGTAGAAGCCCACCTTGGGGAAGATCAGTTTGGATTCCGTAGAAATACTGGAACACGTGAGGCAATACTGGCCCTACGACTTATCTTAGAAGAAAGATTAAGGAAAGGCAAACCTACGTTTCTAGCATTTGTAGACTTAGAGAAAACTTTTGACAATGTTGATTGGAATACTCTCAAACTCTGAAGATAGCAGGGCTAAAATACAGGGAGCGAAACGCTGTTTACAACTTGTACGGAAACCAGATGGCAGTTGTCAGAGTTGAGGGACACAAAAGGGAAGCAGTGGTTGAGAAGGGAGTGAGCAGGGTTGTAGTCTATCTCCGATAATATTGTCTGTATATTGAGCAAGGAGTAAAGGAATCGAAAGGACTTGGAAGGGAAGTTGAACGGAATGGATAGTATCTCCAAAGGAGAGTATAAGGTGAACAGCAACAAAAGCAAGAAGAGTATAATGCAATGTAGCCGAATGAAATTAGGTGATGCTGAGTGAATCAGATTAGGAGATGAGATACTTAAATAATAAATGAGTTTTGCTATTTGGGAAGCAAAATAACTAATGGTGGTCGAAGAAGGGAGGATATAAAATGTAGACTGGCAAGAACAGTGTTTCAGAAGAAGAATTCCTTTCTCAAAGTATTTGTATGGAGTGTATCCATGTATGGAAATGAAACAAGGATGATAAAAAGTTTAGGCAAGAAGAGAATAAAAGGTTCTGGAAAGTGGTGCTACAGAAGAATGCTGAAGATTGGATGTATCGATCACGTAGTAGAACTGTGTAGAAGAGAACTTTGTGCTACAACCTGAAAAAAGAAGGGATCGGTTGGTAGGACACATTCTGAGACATCAAGGGATCACCAGTTTATTACTGGAGGGAAGCGTGCGGGGCAAAAATCCTAGAGGGAGACCAAGAGATGAATACAGTAAGCAGATTCAGAGGGATATAGGTTGCATAAGGTACTTAGAGATGAAGAGGGTTGTACGGGATAGAGTAGCACGGAGAGATGCATCAAACCACCAGACATTTATGGGGCAATATCGAGAAGTCATTTCGTGCACCGGCAACACTTTCGGAATTATGAACGCATTTCTGCAGGGGACTTCCAGCGACTTGCTGAATCCATGCCACGTCGAGTTGCTGCATTATAGAGGGCAAAAAGAGGTCCGACACTATATTTGGAGGTATCCCAAGACTTTTTTCACGTCAGTGTGTAATGGGCAGATCTAGGGATGTGGCTGATCACACTAGTACTTCAACGTCACGGAGACAATTCATAGAGACATTTGCCATATGTGGACGATCATTGTCTTAGTGAAAAATGGCATCACGATACTGGTGCATGAGAGTACACACGTTCACATCGGATGTACCTGACATCACCAGAATTCCCTGAATCGCCACCAGCCGCGACCTGAAGTCGTGCCCGATTACTACCTGCTCCATGACGTTAATAGTGACATGGTTGTGCTTCTCCAAAATATTGGAAGAATGGGGCTGAACGCGAGGGCTGTTTGAATTGATTAGAATACAGATGGTCGTGTAACTGACTTGTTCAGCAACGACAGATGTGAGTTGTTGTCTGAAAAGATTTAAATTTTGTTACTGAAAGAGTGTGGTTGCACGGGATACAATACGATGTACACAAGGTTATCTGCATATTAATAAAGCATGCGTGAATCAAGTGGATAAGTAAAGGATGTGACCCCGCTTCATTCTGATTGGGCCATTGATAATGGCACGTAGAAGAAGGTGTAATTAGATGAATGACGAACACTAACTTCACTTAACGAAGGTTTATTCAGCACTTGCACATACAAGAGCGCGGAGCGAACTGCCTCCAGCCAGAACACATACGATATATATACAGTTACAGAACATTCCAGTACAATGATTCTTGACATTTGTGTATACTTCTAGAATGTACTGAAACCGAATACAGAAATTAAAATTTTACAGCCCAGGTGCGTTTTGAACTCACGAGCCTCAATGCCAAAGTCCAGTATCAGCACCACTCCACCACAGTTTCTGTGACAATAGAGTCTCCCTCAATTTTACACACAAAAAATAAATTTGATTATCACATGAACTCAAGAATACGAGATGATGTCTGCAGGAAGCTTATATGCATCAGAGTAGTTAATTTCATTTGTCTTCCAGCATTTGCTACGATGTGATGAAAGGTTAACTTGTGTGAAGGTGTAACGTTTGGATCTATGCGGTTCATTAATAAAAGATAGTGGGTCACTGATCACAAAAATTGACGTTTATTGTGTCTAAACATATACTACGGCCATCGTTCTTTATCGCAAAAGCCAAATGATAGTTTTTTCAGTCAATGAAATAAGGACAGCCCAAGGAAAATGACATAGAATTGAATAATGATGCTCTTAAAGATCAATAACTCAAGTTCATGATAATGGGGATGCTACCACCGACATTGCTAGTTTTATATGCACAATGTATATGAAAAGTAATATGGGAAGATGAAAGTGGAAACAATTCACTCAAACACACCAAAATTAACAGGGACAGATCTGTTAAGGATCTATAGATGTTCTTTAACTACAATCAAAGCAACTAGGGTAAAAGCAGTGTAACTACAGGCCCATCACTGGTCATATACCGACATGGTGAAAAACACCTTAAATTCTATATGTGAAACGAAAAAAATCGTTATGCACGTTGGCACTCACTCGACTAGTAATTGCATCTGCTGAAATATAAAGCATTGTATGGTTTGTAGCATGCACACTAAAGGACACATGGCAGTTACAGCTTTTGACTACTATGTTGAACACTCAACGAAAATCTCTCAACTCGATTAAAGGTGTTCCATAAGGTGCCACCACGAAGTGGCCAAATGCAATCACTGAAGGCGATGATTCATTCATTTAAACAGCTCAGGTGGAGCTTTGATCGAATACAGTGCCTCTTGGCGTGGTCACCAGCAAAGGTTCAAGACCAAATGACCACATTACAATTGCACGAATTCTGAAATAAATTACTTTCACATGCGAACTTACAATTAAACTAAATCATTAAACACTCAGCTCACTGATTTTGAAGCATCTCGTGGACAAAGGCTATCTCACCAAGAAGTCTCCTCCGCGAGAAACGTAGATAAATACAACGGACTGAAAGTAATTCGTGATGAAATAGCAACTCGATACCTAAGACCATAGTGTATCAACAAACTGACTGAATATAGAGGGTGCGTCACAGTTTGAAGCGTCATAGAAAATTTATTTCCCGTTCTACAATGTTAAATTTTTGGAAATAGAAAGCTTTAAGTTCAATTGGAAAAATAAATGTACTTTGCAAATGTGATTAATGTTCACACTGCTGGCCTTCAGCATCAATACATTTCTGAGTACGAGTCACCACTGATTCCGTACATCGTACCAAAGTGTCCAATGAGATTTGTGCGCACACCGCCTGAATCTCATTTCAAAGTGTGTCCAGGTTACATGGTTTACGTCTGTACACCTCATCTTTTGCTGTGCCCCATAAGAAGAAATCCAGCGGCGTGAGGTCTGGAGAGCGTGCAGGCAACTCGATTAGTCCCCTGCGTCCTGTCCACTGGCCTGGCACATTGTGATCCAGGTATGCATGTACGTCCCTATGATAGTGCGGCGGGGCGCCATCTTGTTGGAAATAAAACTCATCATTACTGTATAATGCACGAATGGCAGGGAATATGGAGTCAGCGAGTACTGTTAGGTACGTTTCTCCAGTAACAATACCTTCAAAGCGGAAAGGCCCAATGAGTCCCCTTGCAGACAAACCACACCACACATTTACACCAGGCAAATTCACAGCCTTTTCGACTGTAATGTGAGGATTATCTTCAGCCCAGTACACACAACTGTGCCTATTGACAGTTCCATTGAGTTTGAATTGGGCTTCACCCGATCAAATTATGCTACCCATAAATCCGGATTCACGTCTCACCATCTCCAGAACCCATTCACAAAATTCTAACCTTCGACCTGAATCGTCGTCACTTAGCTGTTGCACCAGCCTTGGAACGTACACACGAAACTTGCCTTTCTTCACAATGCGTAGCACACTACTAGCACTTACATTACTCTCACGTGCCGCTTGCCTTGAAGATTTTTGAGGCGAACGCTGAAACAATTCCAAGACCGCAGTTGTGGAATCATCACTTGTAGTTGTACGAGGTCACCCTGATCGACCTTTATGCACATCACACACTGTTCCATGAGTTTCGAATTTGTCTCGAAGATATGTAATTGTTAACCTTGAAGGTGATTCTGTACCATACTCACTTCTCCACTGTCTTCGAACCACTTAATTATCTGCTTCCGCGCTTCAAAGCTCAAACGCATGTCCGCCATGTTGCAGTTACTTCCTTGCCACTGCTGCCACCTGTTGAAGAAACATAACATTACTTTCTCACAGATATTTAACCGCGTGGAACGGGAAATAAATTGTCTATGACAGTTCAAAGTGGGTATACATTTTTTGACGCACCCTGTATACTCATGTTAAAAAACAGATCACCTTTAACGAATAGGGACAGGACTTCATATTCACGGGACATGTACAGCAGTATATTCAGCAGAAATGATTAGCATTTCAGTCACCTCGGTTCAGCATGTGTCCTGTTTCGTAGTAGGCGCAGGGTCCGCCATGGGCCCTAATTACTCGTTTCATGCGTGATGGCATCGATGCGTATAAGGTGCGAAAGGAGTCCTACCGTATAGCCATCCATGCTGCACTCGCCTGGTTCCAAAGTTCATCTGTGGTGGTTGGCATTGAGTCATAGTGCTGTACCTGTCGGTTTCGCCTTATCCCACACGTTTTCGATTGGCGACAAGTCTGGCGGTCTGTCGGGCCAGGGCGAAAGGCTGACACGCTGTGACACCAAGAAGGCACGTGTCCGTGCAGCAACATGTGGTCGTGCATTGTCTTGCTGAAAAATGGCGTCAGGGGTATTGCGCAGAAAGGGTATGGCTGTAGGTTGCAGGATGTCATTCAAATAGGTCGTACTGCTCACAGTGCCCTGAACACGCTGCAACTGTGATTTGTGGTTGTACCCAACAGCACCCCACACCATAAGAGCTTGACTTGGTGCTGTATGTCTTGTGCAAATGCAGTCACTATGATGCCGCTCTCTCTGTCTGCGACGAACCAAAATGCGGCCATCATTTTCAAACAAACAAAACCTGAATTCGTCAGAAAACACTATCTGCTGCCATTACTATCCCCAGTAACGTCGTTCGATACACCATTTCCATCTAGCATGTTTCTGCACATTCGTTAAAGATAGGCGGAGAAGCAGACGACGCGCACGTGATCCAGGCACAATAACGGCGACGGACAGTCACCAACAACTGTGTACGAGGTGTTACACTGTTACACTGTTGCGCCAATGCCGAGGAAGACACAGATCTCTCCTGCAGTGCCATTCGGACGAGGCGTCGTTCGTGTCGGGGGGGGGGGGGGGGGTGGTCTGACCCATCTCGTCGTGTTCTAAGGTTCTAAGGCCTCCTATGAACCATTGTGTCCATACCCGCTGCACTGTCGAAACAGTTCGTCCCACAAGAGGAGTAGTTTCCCGCATGGATGCATTACATTATCTATTGCCAGTAATGCGCCTTCTTTCAAACTCACTGATTTGACGGTACGGTTCACGCGTACGTGTGCGAGGCATCCTGGACGCCTGTTGCAAGTCACACTGCTACCTGACCTTCGGCATGTAGAGATAGCGAGACCCGCAGCCACATTTTATCGGTAGGTGGTGTTACGCCGCGATATCGATGTCGACCTTGAACCCGCGAGCCGAAATGGTTCAAATACTATTCATTTCTGCAGAACATGCTAATGTACATGTCCTGTAAATATGAACGCCTTATCTCTAGGCGTACAACGTGTTCTATTTTTCTGAACATGAATGTAACACGTCGTACTTACAGGGTACCCAGGAGGAAAATGCTGACTGATTCGCTGATTTCGCCGGGCCGACCTCGCTAAGGGATTGGAAGAACTAAAACCGTTACCTACGTTGCCAAATGCCAGACAATGTGGTTCCAAGCAATGGAAAATCGGTGACATGCCCTATGTTCATCGCCAGCACAACAACTTCCGATATACTGTGAGGTCGGCATAGCTCATGCGGCTGGAGTCGTTGATTTATCACGGAATTTTTAAAACAGATTCATCCATCCACTCATTCAGGCACGTTTACAGGATGGAGTGTGAATTGAGAGGTGTCACGTGGTAATAAATGAACACATTATCCCGCTCATTTTTCCTCCAGAGGCTCTTCATAATAGTAAAAGAATAAGATTCCAGTTTTGAATATAGCTGTTACTCAGCAGCCGTAGTTTCAACATAGAATTAAACAGCCAACTGGTTGCACATAAACGGTAGGTACAATGAGCTAGTTTTCGAAATATACTAGGAGTGTCTCCATCAGAACGAAATGTTGCTCAATAGTTTCTAACCTTTGCCAAGTATGCCCATGTCTGTGGTTGTTCCCAACTGGACATACGTGGCAAAGACTTCAACGTTTCATTTTAATTTTAACTTGAACATAGCTGCTCTAAATACTGACTATTGCTTTTTAGTAATGTAATTTTACGATTGAGCAACATGTCATTCTGATGAAGACACCTCTAGCGTGTGTAGAAACCTAGGTCAATGTACCTATCGTATATGTACAACCGGTTGGCTGTTTAATCCTACGTTGAGAATATGATTCAATGCTGCCCAAGCGTTCACAATTGGTTTCTACGCTCTGACCGGTAGTGCAGGGTGATAGCACAGAGTCGATTACTTGCTCCCGGATGAAAGACACAGATGTGAAGGCGTTACAAGGTGGTGATACACACTGCAGCGATCCTCCCTTATGGTGGTCACACGTGGTCGACCAGAACCATGGTGACGAGTATTACGTCTGCCCTCATGTTGCCATACAATCCAACCTCGAGTTACCTTACCTTCCGAATAAATCAGGATACTGCACGATTTGCGCAATTGGCCAAATAGACACCCACAATGAGGCCTTTTTCAAACTGTCAGGTACTGATAACGCTGTCTCACACGAGTATGCGGCACCTGCATGTCTTCCACATTGATCACACAGCATTTGACGCTGTTCACACCCCTTAAATACTCTACCAGCCCTGGTAACAACACTAAACATAGCCAACGCTAATGCATTATGGCAGCGTTTCTACCTATCCCAGATAACTGGAACTCTGATCGTTTACAAACCTGCCGATGGCGTGTCTGTGAACTATGTTGTAAGGGACTGTGGGGTAGCGGATGGAAAATAAAGTTATTATATATATTTGTTGCCGTTCTCAACACAGGCTCTCTAACTACAATGTTGGCAACCAGAAAGTGATTAGCAAAACCGTGATGCCTGCAATTAAAGTTGACTGTGCCCAGTCTGATGGAGAATTTAAGTTATTGATTATTGATGTTCATTACTCTCAGGATTTAGGATTATGTCTAGGATTCATAGAAATGCAGTTTACTATAACAATTTTCATTATATTCTGAAAACGATAAAGCGTAAAATTCCAGACAAATGATTGGCCATATCAGCTATTGTAGTATGAGAGCTGTTCAGAGTCTATTGCGCGGATCTTATAATCCCTAGATAACGAAAATGTTCAATAATCGTTATCGATGTAAATGTTCAAAGTGAATGCTCGCCAAACTTTTATGTAAATACTCATCAAACGCCACGCTAGTGTTGGTAGATAGTCTGTCCTGCGGAGACACGTGGAAATACGACATACGCAAACTGAGAAAAAAAATCACTGAAGTCGTTATGCAATTAACACTTTACCCCAATGCGAACTCTTTGTTAAGTGCATATCAAGTTACGTAATATGGCATCTAAGGCTGTTCCTTGCAACTGCACAGCCGGCCGGAGTGGCCGTCCGGTTCTAGGCGCTGCAGGTTGGAACCGCGAGACCGCTACGGTCGAAGGTTCGAATCCTGCATCGGTCATGGGTGTGTGTGATGTACTTAGGTTAGGTAGGTTTAATTAGTTCTAAGTTCTAGGCGACTGATGACCTCAGAAGTTAAGTCGCATAGTGCTCAGAGCCATTTGGACGTTTTTTTTTTTGTTTTTTTTTTTTTTTTTGTTTTTGCAAATGCTCAAACGCGATGCGGCTTCCGACATGGAGTGCGCGCAGATACGAATCTAGAAGAGAACTGGGGCCTTTCTCTAGCCGCCCGCTCTTATTTATATAGCGGCGGTGCGGACCGCGGAAGGCGCAGCCGACAACATTTG
Organism: Schistocerca gregaria; assembly: GCF_023897955.1. Classification (NCBI taxonomy): domain Eukaryota; kingdom Metazoa; phylum Arthropoda; class Insecta; order Orthoptera; family Acrididae; genus Schistocerca; species Schistocerca gregaria. The sequence continues at coordinate 496,115,602 of NC_064925.1, read as the reverse complement.
CCTTACTGACTAGCCACTGGGCTAGCAAAACACCACTTCAAGTTACTAAATAATTAATAGCTTCATTCGCTGAAGGCCAATGGAGCTCCCGATTTAATTGTGCAATCGGTACACAGGTAAGTATCTATAATAAAATTTTAATGTGGTTAGGTTAAATACTTTTGGCGAGAGAATTATTTTAATTGCACTGCACGCAATAGATGAGCTCTGAACTTGCCCTTTGGAGAGACGCTACAGCTCTAGTTTGATCGCTACCTTTTTGAAACTTCTCACATCTTTGTTATTATAGTGTATCTCCATTCTATCTAAATCTGAACATCCTAGCTTTATCTAATCACTTACTTAATCTATCTTGCTTCCATACTCTTAGGACACAAAAACCGAAAATCATGAATTTCAACCAAAATTTTATTTTATAAGATCCGGCACGCTGTTTCCATTAATTTACAATGAAAAGAGAATCCGAATATAAATTTTGAAGTTTCTAGCTCCTTCCTGTTGCACTGACGATCTTTACGTAAAACGTCCAAATTTCGAAAACTGTTGAAGTTACTAAAATGAAACTTAACACATTATCATTTTAGCATCATTCCTAACATGCTATCAACTTTTCGGGTTATTCGTGACGTCATAGCTAGTTACAGCGGACTAGGCTGGCACACAATAGAAAGCATATGAATTCTATATGGCGTGAGTAGGCAGCTTCCCTAGAGGACGACCAAAAGGTTTCCGTTCGAAGGCCACACTAACCTCTTGTCACTATATCAGAGCTTATACGGCCTGAACGTTAATAAAACCGAAAAATTCCATAAATTGCTAGGACGGATGACTGCAAATGGGGAAAAAAGGTCCTGTGGATACGTGTTCGCAAATGAACGGTGAGGGCGCAACGACAACAAACTCCCAGAACAGAGTACAGAGCTACATCGCATCCACGTCACAACAGATGTTCAAAGTGGCCTCCATGGGATGCGATATTATGCAAGATACATATAATTGTACTTTGGCTTACACCATCTTGGATGGCGACTAGCCTGGAGCTTGTGCTAGGGTTCGTCTCGATATCACCAATGAGCTTACAAACGCCCAGAAAGGGCTAGACGTTTTGTGGGATGTGATCAGTATCTGTGAGGGTATTTATTTTGGTATAACCGTGCTGCCTACCGATCGTTCCCATCTGCTTGGCTGTACGCAAAGAGCTTCTCGGATTGTTCCCAAATGAATATCGGACCATTCTGCTGCTTACAGTACGCTGCGTCAAGCACACAGCCTGCAACACCCAAGGAACATACAGCACGTGGTCAGAGGACCTGTCATTCGTTCAGCGCCATCTCCCGTGGCAACGATTCATTTCCGGAAACATGTTTTTAAAACTTTTTGTCCCTCCATTTCCAGAAAGAAGTTCGTCCTCGCAGTTTGTCGGCTTCATTAACGTTCACCCAGTATACCCGCATTGGAGTCGCGCTGGGTTCAGCAGCACACGCACACAGAAACATTTTGATTGCCCCTTACACACTGATATCCGACCATATCTTTTGAGTGCTTGGCTGCTTTTGTCAAGCAGCGTAAGTGGATTCGATTATTTTCGGATAATATTAATTTTCGTGGGCAACCTGTCGTTGACAGCTGAGTTCCTTCGTTATCTCTGACTGCTCTGACGGGAGGCGTGGAACGCCGTGAATTATTGTTTCTTTAGTTATCGGTGCCCTACTCGAGCAGTTCAGTTCTTCTTAGCTTGTGACTTGCTGATCACTTGGCGGACACTTGCAAGTCACTGATCGCATAAAGTTACCGCATCCGAGCACTGGACTGTCCGTTACTTTCGGTACATGAGAGACAAAAAAGGGTTCAGAGAGCAGAATGTACCACTTGCTTGAAATATGTAGACTTTCATCCGTCATAACGCTTCTATTCTAGCCCAGTGTAGCTTCATAAGCTCACGTAACGCATACACTGATCAGCCACTTAGTACATTCCTGGCCATTAAAATTTCTACACCACGAAGATGACGTGCTACAGACGCGAAATTTAACCCACAGGAAGAAGATGCTGTGATGTGCAAATGATTAGCTTTTCGGAGCATTCACACAAGGTTGGCGCCGATGGCGACACCTACAACGTGCTGACATGAGGAAAGTTTCCAACCGATTTCTCATACACAAACAGCAGTTGACTGGCGTTGCCTGGTGAAACGTTGTTGTGATGCCTCGTGTAAGGAGGAGAAATGCGTACCATCACGTTTCCGACTTTGATAAAGGTCGGATTGTAGCCTATCGCGATTGCGGTTTATCGTATCGCGATATTGCTGCTCGCGTTGGTCGAGATCCAATGACTGTTAGCAGAATATGGAATCGGTGTGTTCAGGAGGGTAATACGGAACGCCATACTGGATCCCAACGGTCTCGTATCACTACCAGTCGAGATGATAGGTATCCTATCCGCATATCTGTAACGGACCGTGCAGCCACGTCTGGAACCCTGAGCCAACAGATGGGGACGTTTGCAAGACAACAACCATCTGCACGAACAGTTCGACTACGTTTGCAGGACCTCGGAGACCATGGCTGCGGGTACCCTTGACACTGCATCACTGACAGGAGCGCCTGCGATGGTGTACTCAAAGAGGAACCTGGGTGCACGAATGGCAAAAACGTCATTTTTTTTCGGATGAATCCAGGTTCTGTTTACAGCATCATGATGATCGCATCCGTGTTTGGTGACATCGCGGTAAACGCACATTGGAAGCGTGTATTCGTCATCGCCATACTGGAGTATCACCCGGCGTGATGGTATGGGGTGCCATTGGTTACACGTCTCGGTCACTTTTTGTTCGCATTGTCGGCACTTTGAACAGTGGACGTTACATTTCAGATGCGTTTCGATCCGTAGCGCTACCCTTCATTCGATCCCTGCGAAACCCTATATTTCAGCAGGATAATGCACGACCGCATGTTGCAGGTCCCCTACGGGCCTTTCTGGAGACAGAAAATGTTAGACTGGTGCCCTGGCTAGCACATTCTCCAGATCTCTCACCAATTGAAAACGTCTGGTCAATGGTGGCCGAGCAACTGGCTCGTCACAATACACCAGTCACTACCCTTGATGAACTGTGGTAGCGTGTTGAAGCTGCATGGGCAGCTGTATCTGCACACGCCATCCACGCTCTGTTTAACTCAATGCCCAGGCGTATCAAGGCCGTTATTACGGCCAGAGGTGGTTGTTCTGGGTACTGATTTCTCAGGATCTATGCACCCAAAATGCGTGAAAATGTAATCACATGTCAGTTCTAGTATAATATATTTGTCCGATGAATACCCGTTTAACATCTGCATTTCTTCTTGGTGTAGCAATTTTAATGGATTAGTAGTGTATTAGTGAGCGTGCTGTCCGTGTGCAGAGTGGGAAATACGTTCGATATATTTGAGTTTCACTGAGGGCAGATTATGATGGCCCAGAGCTCTGCACGAGCATTTCTGAAACTGCACGGCTTGTCGAGTATTCGAGGAGTGCTGTGGCGAAACCAAGATGAAACTACATTCACACGTCGTGGGGTTGGGCGGTCACCTCTCATTACAGATGAGAGAGGTCGTACACTGGGCAGATTGGTAAAACAGGACAGGTGGCGAAATGTGTTGGAACTAACATCAGACGTTAATGCTGGACAGCCAATGTTATTACCACTACATCGGCAACTACGACCGAATGGCCACGTGACCATAGTACTGGACGTTGGTGCAGTGTCGCGTTGCACGGTCGTCGAATTCGGAAACCTTCATCATGCCGACGGGAGGGCGCGAATCCGTCGTCTTCCAAGGAAACGTCTCCTTGACACCTGTACTGTGGAACGGAGACAAGCTGGCGGTGGCTCCATTATGCTGTGGGAAACATTCACGTGGGCATCCATGGGTCAAGTGGAGCTCGTGTAAGGTACCGTAACGGCCAAGGAGTGTCGTACACTGGTTGGAGACCACGTACACCTCTTCATGAAGATCATGTTTCCCACCGGCAGTGGCATTTTTCAACAAGATGAGGCCCATGTCACAATGCCAGGAGTGTGATGGAGTGTTTTCAGGAGTGGTGAGTTCCACTTGATGTGCTGGCTCTCCTTCTCGCCAGATCTGAACCCGATGGGACAAATCTGTGGAGTGATTGAACGTGGCGTCAGAAATCATCACCCTCCTCCCTGGAATTTACCGGAGTTAAGTGATTTGCCTATGCAGATGCGATGCCAACTCTCTCCATCGACCAACCAAGGCGTCATTGCTTCCATGCCATGACGCGTCGCCGCTGTTATCCGTGCCAAAGGGGAAGATAGTGGCTATTAGATAGGTGGTTACAATGTTCTGGCTGATCACTGTACATTGGTGATAAAAACATGTAGAGTACACAAATTTTACATTATACTGTACACGTTGTTCATAATATTGAATGAATGAGTATGACGTCGTGTTGCTGAAAATCGTCGCTTTTGTTTCTACAGACATACTGAAGGAAGTACACTTTCTTTATTTTCATCCGCAGACATATATTCATCGTGAATCACTACAGGGCTACAGAAAAAGGTACTTTTCATACAAAAGTTCTATTCCGTTCCGTTCACAGATGGACTGTGGAAGAAGTAACGCTATTCTGCTCACCAGTGGTCAGCAGAAGGGAATGTGTACGACGCCTGATGGTCTTTGTAGGACTGTGTGGAGGCCGTCAGATACCAACTCACATGTCAGGCACACTGTCCCACAGGTTAGACAGGGACATGCGTCTCTCGTATCTTGGGTCGGTATCACGTCTGGATGTCATCACTCTCGAGTGTCATCTGAGGGCTGTGAAGAATCAGACTGGACATGCAACCTTTTGTCCGGCTGTGCGGTCGATATTATGGCGATGGGTTCGCCTTTCAAGACACTTCCATGCACGAAAATAGAGTGCCCACTTCTTGAACAGCTTCCAACCTAACGAAAAGGCCTGCGATATATGCTGTGATGAACCCAACTGAGATTCTTTGGACCAGTTAAAACTTGCTTTGCGCCATAGCAGGAACCCTCCTCTGACAATGGATGAATTCATGAGGCCCGTCACTTGGGAATGAAACAGGTTTGAGTAGACACGTCTTGATCACCTCGTAGCCAGCATCTCAATGAGGATGCAAGTATGTTACAATGCACGGTTAGAGCAAAAAGGTATGAAATGTTAATCCGTGCACTTTCTGACAGAACGCCTTTATTTTGGTTACAGTTTTGTTTTTATTTCACAGTAAGGATTGTTTTTTTTTTTAATTTTGATGGGTTTATTCTTTCTTTGTCTGTTCCCTCTTGATTTTGACCCCACACACCTTCGCAGATATGCAAGCAGTCCATAACGTTATCTTCTTCTACTTCTTCTTCTGCTATCCATTGATTAGATAATTGAGCCATGCTGCAGCTCGCGTTGGTGCTGTTTGTAGGTTTCTGTCCTCTGTTGGTGGCCAGACCGTATCGTTTAGTTGTCATGGTTGCGGTTGTTTGTCCTCTTCTCGTGTTGGTTCCGCAAGCGTTGCAGTCCGCTAGTGGCAGCAGCGGAGATTATCGATATATAGTAACTATGTCCCTGTCTTTATGGCGACGTCGTCTTGTTCCGGGTTGTGTGAGCGGACAGTTCGGTTGGGGACACAGGAGGAGCCAGCTCCGCACAGTGCGGGAACACGCTGGGACCGCTAGCGGCACGCATGGACTGCCGGATCGAAGGCCTGTGGTCACGAAGGTGCACGACCTCGTCGAAAACCGGATCCTGCAAGTTTAAGTTGAGTGCATTTGCAATGAGGTAGAGAAACCACCACCATTGTGAGATCTTGCGATTCTCCAGTGACTTGGGTTCGTGTTTCTGCTCGTAGTGTTGCTTACGCGAAGAGCAGCGAGTGGAGTGCTTGGGGAAAGTGGATGTGATTAGCTTTCCTGGACTTCCAGTTACTATTTATTGCGTTCAGTTTGTTACTATTTGTTAAGTTCAACCAGTGGTATTTTTCCTGCCTCTTGGCCACTAACGCCCCAGTTACCTGCCCTGGGGGTTAGTGTATCTAACGGCAGTGTACGTTTCCTCGCCCTGCCGCTGCTGCCTTGTGAGGCGTGGAGTTTTGACAGCTTTCTTGATTGTAGGTTGGTTGGCGATTCTTCTAGTCTGGTGGTAGCGATTCCTTTCTCGTTCCGGGCACTCTATGCACAGTATTCGGCGGATGGAATCGAGACCGCCGGTTCCAGCTTCGGCGTATTTTCACATCTTTGCATTTGGTTTATTGGACGTCAGGTAGCCTCAGCAATATTATCATTAGTCATTCGTTGGAATGCCACTAGTCTGAGTTACCATCTTGTGAAGTGAATGCAACACTTGGCTCCCTATCTCATCGCTCGCGAAAGTGTCTTTTTGCCGGACCTACTCAGAGATCGATTCCTGGTGCATCGTTTTTGACTGGCCCTTGTTTTATTATTGTATTTGCTGTTTTATTGTATGTTTCTAAATTTTTTATATAATTGCCATTATGGCGCTACAGCAGGTTTAAATGATTGTGCTACCAAGTCTACCATCATTTTGTCTCACCTGTTTGGTGATCAGTTGCCTGTCTTTTTAAATTAACCTTGCTGTTGCATTACTGTTTTACAGCATGTTTGTTAAATTTTTTTATAATTGCCGTTCTTGGCGTTAAAGGCCTTTAGCGGTGACTGTGGTTACTTGCCTTATAATTGTAATTGGGATCACATTGGCTTGTTTTTAAAACATTATTTGCTGTGTCTGTATTTTATGCTCATTTGGCAAATTGTAACGCACTGAAAGCACTGCTAATTACACAGTTGTTTATTCCTTCATTAATAACGTGTGATATGTTATTTATTGCTGAGTCTGGAATTACTGTTTTAAAATAAATGTGTGTAATTGCAAAAGGGAACGAATAGTTACTGATTACGACCCTGTCCACAATCGTAACCGAATCCTGCCTTCCTTGACTTCCAGGTTACAATAATGTATGTCCGTTCCGGCTTCATAACGTTGCTGCGCTACCATAAATGGCTCATGCCTCACCGATCCGCGCCAAAAATGGTATATTTATCTAAACGCTTGGCCATCTGGAGCTCACTTTTCTGTCACTTCCGTTTCTGGCCAAGCCTTGCATATACCACAAGTCTGGCGATGACGAATAGTCGCAGTCCCCTTGTCCGAACTACAATCGTAAACACTTGTGTCAAAGTGTGGCTGTAAGAGCGTATAAATAACGGGAAGCCCGTTTCTTTCAGTCGTTTCCGTTTGTATTCGAGAAATCAGTTTTACCGTTATCTTATTTTTGTTAGTGGACGATCTTCCCTTTCCTGTCTTGCCTCACTCGGCTTCCTGTGCTTCGGCCGGCTCTACCGGTGGATTCACGAACCGTGTCTGCTTTTTTGTTGACAACATGCACCAGCAGGCTGACCATAGGCTCCTTTTCTTGGCTGGAATGTCCTGTGCAGTCGGTCAGGTCGCAGGCGTATCCAGGTGAGTTACTGAAAGTAACTTGTAAGTAATAGAGTTGCTTCCCATTTTAGAGACTAACAAGTGAACCTCTCCATCGCAACCCCCCCCCCCCCCCCCCCCCCCCGCCCACCCTCAGATTTAGTTATAAGTTGGCGCAGTGCATAGACCTTGAAGAACTGAACACAGATCAATCGAGAAAACAGGAAGAAGTTGTGTGGAATTATGAAAAAATAACCAATATACAAACTGAGTAGTCCGTACGCAAGATAGGCAACATCAAGGAGAGTATGTACTTAGGACCGCCGTGCTCCCGTGGTTAGCGTGAGCAGCTGCGAAACGAGAGGTCGTTGGTTCAAGTTTTCCCTCGAGTGAAAAGTTTAGTTTCTTTATTTTCGCAAAGTTATGATCTGTCCGTTCGTTCATTGACGTCTCTGTTCACTGTAATAAGTTTAGTGTCTGTGTTTTGCGACCGCACCGCAAAACCGTGCGATTAGTACACGAAAGGACGTGCCTCTCGAATGGGAACCGAAAACATTTGATCGCAAGGTCATAGGTCAAACGATTCCTCCACAGGAAAACACCTCTGAAATATTCTATACGACACTGGTGACGGCATGTGCGTCACATGACAGGAATATGTTGTCGACCCACCTAACTTGTACACTTGGTGAATGAGTCAAAAGATTCTTCTACCTTGCCCGATTTAGGTTTCCTTGCGGATGTGATAATCACTCCCAAAAAAGTGATGAAAACATGAGTTTGTCACATAAACAGAAAATAAAATACTAAAATTTTGACTCGATGGAAGACTTGAACCAAGGACCTTTCTTTCCACAGCTCCTCACGCTAACCACGGGGATCCTACAAACAGATTTTCCTTGATGTTATATATATTGCGCATGGGAAGACTTGAACCAAGGGCCATTCGTTCCACAGTTGCTCACGCTAACCCCGGGACCACGACGCTACAAAACTGACGTTATCCTTGATATTACATATCTTGCGCATGGACTACGCAGTTTGTGTATTTTGCTTATTTTTTTTCATCGTTCGACACAACTTCTTCTTGTTTTCTCGAGTGATCTGTGTTCAGTTTTTCAAGGCCTATCCACTGATCCAACTTATAACTAAATCTGAGGGGGGTGCGATGGGGAGGTTCCCTTGTAAGTTATCACCTTCTCCGAAAATTAGCTGTGACATTCGGATATTGATACAGCGCATGTAAAAATGTAAACGCTGAAACGGTTCTTTTTTGCGGAAGGGGGGGGGGGGAGGGGATGTTATAGCACTCACGACACCCTGCTCCCCCCTCCTCCCCACACCCTAGCGACCGCGCCTGAGCCATCGCGAGGCTCGCTACTATCCAGACGTCGCAACGCGGTCAGTAGGAGCGGCAGCTGCAGCAGGCCGGCTCGGTCACGTGGGGACCTGTTGGCGGAAGTCGGCGGGCGGAGGCGACGTGACTCGCCCCAGCCTGCGGCGTTAAGGCAGGTCGCAGACCGATGACGCGCTTTCCGGGTGCGTACTTGACGGCGGCGACAAGGGCGAGGATTATTGGACAATCGGTGGTAGGGTTCCTGCACTTAACTTAGGATCCACTTAGCAACTAATAAATACACGAAACCCTCCGTTGTCAAATATACCTTTACTGTAATTTTAATTAATGTGGAAGCCATAAAAACACCAAACATGGAGGCAAGATGTACGCATCTAAAGGCTACTTAAAAAAGGAATAAAATTACTTAAATTTGTTTCCACAAGAGGAGAATAAGACGTCCCAATTCGGACCTCGCTAACACATTTTTTTTTCTTTATTGTTATTTTGCACCCCTTACAAGGTGAGCTGGCAGCGGAAAAATTTTACTCCGCTCTTAAGCCACAAGCAGTACAAAAAAAGAGAAAACCAATAAAGACAGAAAAGTAACATGTTGTTGTTGTTGTTGTTGTTGTCTTCAGTCCTGAGACTGGTTTGATGCAGCTCTCCACGCTACCCTATCCTGTGCAAGCTTCTTCATCTCCCAGTACCTACTGCAACCCACATCCTTCCGAATCTGCTTAGTGTACTCATCTCTCGGTCTCCCTCTACGATTTTTACCCTCCACACTGCCCTCCAATGCTAAATTTGTGATCCCTTGATGCCTCAGAACATGTCCTACCAACCGATCCCTTCTTCTAGTCAAGTTGTGCCACAAACTTCTCTTCTCCCCAATCCTATTCAATACCTCCTCATTAGTTACGTGATCTATCCACCTTATCTTCAGTATTCTTCTGTAGCACCACATTTCGAAAGCTTCTATTCTCTTCTTGTCCAAACTAGTTATCGTCCATGTTTCACTTCCATACATGGCTACACTCCAAACAAATATTTTCAGAAATGACTTCCTGACACTTAAATCTATATTCGATGTTAACAAATTTCTCTTCTTCAGAAACGCTTTCCTTGCCATTGCCAGTCTACATTTTATATCCTCTCTACTTCGACCATCATCAGTTATTTTACTTCCTAAATAGCAAAACTCCTTTACTACTTTAAGTGTCTCATTTCCTAATCTAATTCCCTCAGCATCACCCGATTTAATTGGACTACATTCCATTATCCTCGTTTTGCTTTTGTTGATGTTCATCTTATATCCTCCTTTCAAGACACTGTCCATTCCGTTCAACTGCTCTTCCAAGTCCTTTGCCGTCTCTGACATAATGGTGCGGAAAAAACTGTAGATACAATAATTAAAAAACATGAAGCCGTTCACATGCGACGAAAAACAAGAAAACTTTCGGCACTGTGCACAAACACTGATGATTTAGACGACACGCATGAACGAAGGAGCGTGGTTGGCGAAAAACACTGAATCAAAAACACGGCAGCACACACACGAAAAACTGTTGGCGATGATCTCAGGGGCGCGAATGTCAACTGAACGTGTGTGAGTCCAGGAACCTGCCAAGAGGGGAAGAAGGTGATAGGGGAGGGAGAGGGGAGAGCGGAGATGCCAATGGCATAGGAGATGGTGGGAGGAATGTAGGTATGGGGGAGGGGAAGCCTGGGGGTGGGGGCAGAGGAAGGGAGGAGGGAGGGAAAGGAGAGAGAAGGAAGAGAGGGTGCCCTGAGGAAAAAACACAGGAAGTGGGAGGGGAGGATCAAAGTTGATAGGAGGGGTAGATAGAGGGTAGGAAGGCATCATCAGGGAGGGGGAGCTGGCGGAAGTCACCTCGGGAGAGGGTAACGAGAGTGGAGAGATGGAGAGCAGGTGGGACGTGGAATTACAGGTGCGGCAGTGGGTGGGAGAGGATGGGAGAGACAAGTGGGTGAGGGGGATCTAGTTTACAGGAGGTGTAGAGAATCTGTATCCGTTCGAGGAAAAGGAGGAGGTGGGGGAATGGAATAAGGTCGTACAGGATCCACGTGGGGGACGGGGGCGGATGCGATAGGCGAGGTGAAGAGCATGGCATTCGAGGATTTGAAGGGATTTGTAAAAGGTAAGAGGGGCGGTGATCTAGGCAGGGTGGGCGTAGCAGAGGATAGGGCAGATGAAGGATTTGTAGGTGTGGAGGATGGTGGAGGGGTCCAGACCCCACGTACGGCCAGAAAGGAGCTTGTGGAGACTGAGTCAGGAGCGTGCCTTGGCTTGGATTGCCTAGAGATGGGGGTCCAGGAGAGGCGACGGTCAAGGCTGACGCCAAGGTACTTAAGGGTGGGGTGAGGGCGATAGGACAGCCATAGATTGTGACATAGAAGTCGAAGAGGTGGAAGCAACGGGTGGTTTTGCCTACAATGATCGCCTGGCTAACACATTTTACTGACATTAAATATAATCATACACGTGACGAGAACAAATGTATAACACTACCAATCTTTACAGATGAGAACACGACTACGTCCATGATGGTTCGCACCCTGGCAAGGGAGATACTTAACTTCAACATATAAGGCAATTACAGTAAGCCCTAATTCTACTCGACAAACGTAGTAACGATATAAGCGAGACAAATGTAATGCAGGAGGATAGCCGGATGTACCGTAGTAAAAAGGGCTACTATCAACCCCGTCAGGACGCGATCCCCGTGAACACGTCAGTTTTAGCTACCTGCAACATACACAGAGTCATTTGTAGCTTCTTAAAAACAATTAACATGAAAAGGCACAACGCGTAACACACTAATAAAATGTAAACGACTACTTCACAGAACTAGCTCCTCTTTGGACAAAGCAAACAGCAGAATATTAATAACGCGTAAAATACTTCTTACCTATAACAAACTAAGGTACCACGTAATAGAATATCTCCTTGAGCTCATAGAATACTCAGTTTGACTTGCCTGTTTATAGGTCTTACAACTCAACAGTGCCAGCTTAAGCAAACCCGCGAATACAAAACTCGAAATATGGCAGGAATAATGATTGAAGCCACTGACAATGTTAGGCTGTCACCCAGAGGAGACAATAGTAATTTACAGCGGCACACAACCGACCTTACATCTCCAATTTAGTATAATCAGAATGAACAATTTTGTGTATAATAATTACTTACAGTACCATAACAACCTCCAAATAACACTTATTACTCAAAGTAGGTGCTGGTACGGAAAGGCACCTTTAGTAACATACAGTTCGAGTGTATTCACTTATTGGAAGGGTTTCAACTTTACAGCCCTTTCTACATAGCTTTCTTCTAAAACTTCTGCAACTAAATAAGGGCAAATAAATGCACATATAACTGACACAGATTTAAGCAGAATAAAAAAAATGGCTTCATTTGCTTTACACGTGAGATATGTTCACCATTCAGTAATTCCGAAATATATTCAACAACGCGTGAGAGCAAGACGTCGCCATGGTATCAGCTATTTACTTCACATAATTTCCTGCACAGGCACGAGGCAGACGAAGAGTTTTTACATGCAACAGCGGCGAGCATCACACATTTCCTCCATCACGCCATAGACACATCTCAATTTCAATGGCCAGTAGCAAGATCGTATTCATGCCCTTGCAGCAGAAAAGCCCCAAAACACAACATCGCACCACCGCCATACCACACCCGAGGTCCCATCAAGTCCCTGCCGAGATCTCTCACTGAACCTTCCCATAGCGTACAGGCGTCGTACCACAGGTCTCACGGTAAACGTCAACAAGCCACCAGAGACCCTGAGAATGCACTCCGCTGTCTCTTTTTTCTCTCCGTTAACCAACGGACCACCGGCCTCAATCACGGAAGGCAAAGATGGTGACCCTATAATCGATGGCAGTGATGCCAATCTAAGTGCGAGAACACTGGCGCCAGCCGCTCCACGGCTCAATCAGTTTAACAGCTCATGCATCCAACTTGCTTACAAGAACAATATACAGAAGAGTGGAAAAGAAAATTGAAGATGTGTTAGATGACGATCAGTTTGGCGTTAGGAAAGGTAAAGGCACCAGAGAGGGAGTTATAACGTTGTGGTTGATAATGAAAGCAAGACTAAAGAATAATCAAGACACATTTATAGGATTTGTCGGCCTGGAAAGCGCGTTAGACAATGTAAAAAGGTGCAAGACGTTCGAAATTCTGAGAAAAATAGGGATAAGCTATAGGGAGAATTGGGTACTATACAATATGTACAAGAGGCAAGTGGGAATATGTTGTGTACCTAGTTCCGCGTGGTCAGCGCGTACACAACTTTCTCACTAGAGCGAGCCCCACTAAGCATAACAGCACAGGCGCAGCGCTCGTCCGTCTCCACACTACGAGATGGCGCTGCCATAGAGACGGACCAAATTCTGCTTCCGCCGATCCGCGATCCGTGTATTAATACGTAACGCAGCCAATGAGATTGCTGCGAGCATAGAACCTTTTCTTCTCACGTATCACACTTGCGCAGTTATACATGAACGCACGAGGTATTATAACGAGTGTACAGACCTCCGATTAGTCAGTCTGCATCAGTCTTCATTAGTCTGTAGTCAAGTTTCAGTCTGCGCCTAATAAGATTATCATATTCCTGAAGAGAAATGTATAGACACTTTGTCAAGTATCAGAGATATGTGAGAATAAGATTAACATACCAAGACCAAAGGAACTTCAGATTGTCAATTGTAAATAGCATCAAGAACCAAGTTCAGTTATTTTTATGCTTTTTGTTATTTTAATAAATGTGTGTGAAAATTAATAAAGTTCTGTTTAAAGTTGGTCACCGTCATTCAGCTACTCTAAGCGTGCAAGTGGCATTTCTATCGTCTGACCTAATGGCAGAAGATAAACACGCCACGGTAAGACCACGAGACATATTGCTGACACTCGCCTACTTCGTTAGAGCGACGAGTCAAATGATCTGATGGTGTGTGTACCGAAGGTCTTACAGTACGCACACCACAGAATAATAGCAGTGGACGACCAAGAACGAAGCGCTCGGATTTTAAATGGTGTCAGACAGGGATGTAGTCTTTCGCCCCTACTGTTGAATCTGTGTAGCGAAGAAGCAATGATGGGAATAAAAGAAAGGTTCAGAAGTGGAATTAATATTCAAGGTGAAAGGATATCGATGATAGGATTCGCTTATGAAACTGCCGAGTGAAAGTGAAGAAGAATTACATGTTCTGCTGATTGGAACGAACAGCCTAACGAGTGCAGAATATGGATTCAGAGTAAACCGAAGAAAGACGAAAATAATGAGAAGTAGCAGGCAACTTAAAATCGTAATTGATGGTCAAGAAGTGGATGAAGTTAAGGAATTCTGATTCCTAGGGAGCAAAATAACCAATGACGGACGTAGCAAGGAGAACATCAAAAGCAGACTAGCACTGGAAAAAAGGCCATTCCTGCCAAGAGAAACTCTACTGGTATCAAACATAGTCCTCAATTTGAGGGAGAAATTTCTGAGAATGTGCGTTTGGAGCACAGCGTTATATGGTAGCGGAACGTTAACTGTGCGAAAACCGGAGAAGCAGAGAATCGTAGCATTTTACATGTGGAGGTACGGACGGATGTTGACAATTAGGTAGACTGATAAGGTAAGGAATGAGGAGATCAGGGGGTTCTACGGAGAATCTGAGAGGAAAAGTATATGTGGGAAAGACTGACAAGGGGAAGAGACAAGATGATAGGACATCTGTTAAGATATCAGACAATAGTTTCCATAGTATTAGAGGAAGCTGTAGAGGACAAAACTACACTACTGGCCGTTAAAATTGCTACACCACGAATATGACGTGCTAACTACAAGAAGAAGATGCTGTGATATGCAAATGATTAGCTTTTCAGAGCATTCACACAAGGTTGGCGCCGGTGGCGAAACCTACAACGTGCTGGCATGAGGAAAGTTTCCAACCGATTCTTCATACACAAACAGCAGTTGACCGGCGTTGCCTGGTGAAACGTTGTTGTGATGCCTCGTGTAAGGAGGAGAAATGCGTACCATCACGTTTCCGACTTTAATAAAGGTCGCATTGTAGCCTATCGCGATTTCGGTTTATCGTATCGTGTTAGCAGAATATGGAATTGGTAGGTTCAGGAGCGTAATACGGAACGCCGTGCTAGATCCCAACGGCCTCGTATCACTAGCAGTCGAGATGACAGGCATCTTATCCACATGGCTGTAACGGATCGTGCAGCCACGTCTCGATCCCTGAGTCAACAGATGGGGACGTTTGCAAGACAACAACCATTTGCACAAACAATTCGACGACGTATGCAGCAGCTTGGACTATCAGCTCGGAGACCATGGTTGCGGTTTCCCTTGACGCTGCATCACAGACAGGAGCGCCTGCGATGGTGTACTCAATGACGAACGTGGGTGCACGAATGGCAAAACGTCATTTTTTCGGATGAATCCAGGTTCTGTTTACAGCATCATGATGGTCGCATCCGTATTTGGCGACATCGCGGTGAACGCACATTGGAAGCGTGTATTCGTCATCGCCATACTGCCGTATCAACCGACGTGGAGGGGTGCCATTGGTTACAGACCTCGGTCACCTCTTGTTCGCATTGACGGCACTTTGAACAGTGGACGTTACATTTCAGATGTGTTACTACCCGTGGCTCTACCCTTCATTCGATCCCTGCGAAACCCTACATTTCAGCAGGATAATGCACGACCGCATGTTGCAGGTCCTGTACGGGCCTTTCTGGATACAGAAAATGTTCGACTGCTGCCCTGGCCAGCACATTCTCCAGATCTCTCACCAACTGAAAACGTCTGGTCAATGGTGGCAGAGCAACTGGCTTGTCACAATACGCCAGTCACTACCCTTGATGAACTGTGGTATCGTGTTGAAGCTGCAAGGGCAGCTATACCTGTACACGCCACCCAAGCACTGTTTGACTCAATGCCCAGGCGTATCAAGGCCGTTATTACGGGCTAGAGGTGGTTGTTCTGGGTATTGATTTCTCAGGATCTGTGCACCCAAACTGCGTGAAAATGTAATTACATATCAGTTCTAGCATAGTATATTTGTCCGATGAGTACCCGTTTATCACCTGCATTTCTTCTTGGTGTAGCAATTTTAATGGCCAGTAGTGTAGTTTAGATTCCTAAAAGGTTCTCCCTCATCACACAGTTTGGCAGCAAATGACGACAAATACTAGCGGGAATAGGTGATATACAGTGGACTGTTTCCGATGCAGTCTTCTCGGGATGTGATTTATTTTTCTGTCTCTGGTTGAAATAAGAGTAGTTTTGAATGTTTTTGATCAAGTTCTTTTCCGGACCTCAAAAATAAATTATAGAGCGCAGCAATCAGTCATCCTTTTTTGTAGGTTTTATTACACTTATCCAGATTTCGGCTAGTGCCTAGCCATTATCAATGCAACATTTGCTAATCTCGACGCTAGATCAACAGGGAACTAACATGCATCGAGATTAGAAAATGTTGCATTGATAATGGCTAGGCATTAGTCGAAATCTGAATCTGCGTAATAAAACCTACAGAAAAAAGGACGAGTGATTGCTGCGCTCTATAATTTATAAATCACGTAACAGTTGCTGAGTGCACCCACATTCGTAGTGGAAGATAATCTGATAAACATTATAGTGTTCCACTTGTGGAGTGCATTTGGGGGAGTGCACGATGGCGATTCTTCTTCATCTTGAAAAATGTCGGATTTGTTTGTCCTCGATATGAGTCAATTAAGGGAAGAAATGTGTTTCCCTGCATGTAGGGCTTCACCACACCAGTCAGAAATGTTTTGCTTAAGGCTGTTGAAAGTTTCCCATAATTGGCTGAAGCAGCGACGAGTTTTATATACCACGTACTCTTTCACTGTTGTTTGAATCCTCGATCCAAAGGAGCCAGTACCCTCTTATAGGCATACATATACTACTAGCAAGAACTGTACACGAATGGTTACTTTGTTCATATCCCTGTTTTCACGAGAACTAGGTTATAAGACGATTGCTGCTGCCAACCTGGAGAGAGAGCATTCGAATTTGTCATATTACGTAGTCACATTAAAAAGAGTATTTCGACTGATGTCGACCACTGAGAATTCTCGACTTACTTGTTTGATCGGACGCTTTAGTTACAAATCCTTCTGCTAGTGTTATTTACGGAGTCCTCGTGGACGCTGTAAATAGAATCTTTTTCGGAAATTTATTTATAATCCCAAATTTTCCTTTTAGTTTCCTTTTCATGCCTTTTATGAAAATATGAATAAATATAGTAAATTGAGCATTTTTCGGTTTATTTACAATGTAAACTCGTTGTCTGGAGCAGAATCGTCTTCAGTGCTGAGTCCCGCAACGAAGTGAGTCCCGATGACCAGCGAATACCTGTCTGGAGACGATCGGACGCCCGCGGGATATCAACCCGTCAGTCGCCCGCTCAACTAAGTACCTGGGTGTTAAAATTACGAACAACTTCAGTTGGAAGGACCACATAGATAATATTGTCGGGAAGGCGAGCCAAAGGTTGCGTTTCATTGGCAGGACACTTAGAAGATGCAACAAGTCCACCAAAGAGACAGCTTACACTACACTCGTTCGTCCTCTGTTAGAATATTGCTGCGCGGTGTGGGATCCTTACCGGGTGGGATTGACGGAGGACATCGAAAGGGTGCAAAAAAGGGCAGCTCGTTTTGTATTTTCACGTTATAGGGGAGAGAGTGTGGCAGATATGATACACGAGTTGGGATGGAAGTCATTACAGCATAGACGTTTTTCGTCGCGGCGAGACCTTTTTACGAAATTTCAGGCACCAACTTTCTCTTCCGAATGCGAAAATATTTTGTTGAGCCCAACCTACATAGGTAGGAATGATCATCAAAATAAAATAAGAGAAATCAGAGCTCGAATAGAAAGGTTTAGGTGTTCGTTTTTCCCGCTCGCTGTCCGGGAGTGGAATAGTAGAGAGATAGTATGATTGTGGTTCGATGAACCCTCTGCCAAGCACTTAAATGTGAATTGCAGAGTAGTCATGTAGATGTAGATGTAGATGTAGATATGGCGCGATAACCAGGAGTGGTGATCCGGGATCGATCTATTTTCATTTATCCATTTATTTTCATTTTTCCCTTTGGTTTTTAGGCGTAGCACCCTTACAGCACAGCGGTACTTCGACGATATTCTACGACCCGTTTTGTTACCATTAATGACAAGCGCGTACTTCAATGCGAGATGCTTTTAATATTTTCCACAACAAAACTCTGTATCGGAATCTGGCAGAAAACCCAAAGAGCTTTTGGTCATACATAAAGCACACCAGTGGCAAGACGCAATCAATACCTTTACTGCGCGATAACAACGGTGAAGTCACTGATGACTGTGCCACTAAAGCAGAGCTATAAAATACGGTTTTCCGAGACTCCATCGCCAAAGAAGACGAAGTAAATATTCCTGAATCCCATTGAAGAACAACTGCCAAGATGAGAAATATAGAAGTAGATATACTCGGTGTAGCAAAGCAACTTAAATCACTTAAGAAGGCAACGCCTCCGGTCCGGATTGTATACAAGGCAGGTTCCTTTCAGAGTATGCTGACACAATAGCTCCATATTTAGCAACTATATACAACTGCTTGCTCACAGGAAGTTCTGCACTTAAAACACTGGAAACTTGCTCAAGTCACACCAATACTCAAAAAAGGGAAATATGAGTAATCCGCTGAATTACAGGCCCATATCACTAACGTCGATTTGCAATAGGTTCTTGGAACATATACTTTGTTCGTACATTATGACTTACTTCGAAAAAAAGAAAACGAGTTATTGACACATAGTCAGTACGGATTCAGAAAACATCGTTCTTGTGAAACGCAACTAGCTCTTTATACTCATGAAGTAATGAGTGCTATCGACAGGGGATGTCAAATTGATTCCATATATTTAGATTTCCGCCCGCATCTCGTGGTCGTGCGGTAGCGTTCTCGCTTCCCACGACCGGGTTCCCGGGTTCGATTCCCGGCGGGGTCAGGGATTTTCTCTGCTTCGTGATGGCTGGGTGTTGTGTGATGTCCTTAGGTTAGTTAGGTTTAAGTAGTTCTAAGTTCTAGGGGACTGATGAGCTAAGATGTTAAGTCCCATAGTGCTCAGAGCCATTTCTTTAGATTTCCAGAAGGCTTTCGACACTGTTCCTCACAAGCGTCTTCTAACCAAACTGCGTGCCTGTGGAATATCGCCTCAGTTGTGCGACTGGATTCGTGATTTCGTGTCAGAAAGGTCACAATTCGTAGCAATAGACCGGAAGTAATATCTCGCCTTCCCCAAGGAAGTGTTATAGGCCCTCTATTGTTCCTGATCTGGGCGCTGCAGTCTGCAACCGAGCGACCGCTACGGTCGCAGGATCGAATCCTGCCTCGGGCATGGATGTGTGTGATGTCCTTCGGTTAGTTAGGTTTAATTAGTTGTAAGTTCTAGGCGACTGATGACCTCAGAAGTTAAGTCGCATAGTGCTCAGAGCCATTTGTTCCTGATCTATATTAACGACATAGGAGACAATTTCAGTAGCCGTCTCAGATTGTTTGGAGTTGATGCTGTCATCAAAACGAATTGCAAAATGATTTAGATAAAATATCTGTATGGTGAGAAAAGTGCAGGTGACGCTGAATAAAGAAAAGTGTTAAGTTATTCACAAGAGTGCTAAAAGAAATCCGCTATATTTCGATTACACAATAAGTCACACAAATCTTAAGGCTGTAAATTAAACTAAACTCTTAGGGATTACAGTTACAAATGACATAAATTGGAACGATCTCATAGATAATATTGTGGGTAGAGCAAACCAAAGACTGCGATTCATTGGCAGAGCACTCAGAAGGTGCCACAGGTCTGCTAAAGAGACTGCTTACACCACGCTTGTCCGCCCTATTCTGGAGTATTACGGTGCGGTGTGGGATCCGCACGAGGTGGGACTGACGGACGACATCGAAAAGGTTTAAAAAAGGGCGACTCGTTCTCTACTATCGCGAAATAGGGGAGACAGTGCCACAGACATGATACGTGAACTGTAGTGGCAATCATTAAAACAAAGGCGTTTTTCGTTGCGACGGGATCTTCTCATGAAACTTCAATTACCAGTTTTGTGCTCCGATTGTGAAACATTTTCTTGGCACTCACCTACATGGGGAGAAGTGATCCTCACGATAAAGTAAGAGAAATCAGGGCTCGCATATAAAAATTTAAGTGCTCGTTTTTCCCACGCGCCGTTTGAGAGGGGAACGGTAGAGAGACAGCTTGCAGGTGGTTCATTGAACCCCCTGTCAGGCACTTTACTGTGAATAGCAGAGTAATGACGTAGATGTAGGTGAAGACATCCTGGGCTTACATTTCAGCAAGATAATGCCCGACCGCACACTGCGAGAGTTTCTACTGATTGTCTCCGCGCTTGCCACACCCTACCTCGGTCCGCAGGGTCGTCGGATCTCTCCCCGGTTGAGAACGTGTCCAAGGCCCTCCAGCCAGCTCGGCATTTTGACAATCTCAGCGTGGCATTTTGATGACGTAACGCGCCCTTTTGTCAAAATCTGTCACGATATCCTCCAGGAGGACTTCCAGCAAATCTGTCAATGAATGCAAAGCTCATTTAGTGCTTGGATAAGGACCAGAGGTGGACAAGCACGTTATTGACTTACTCAATCCAAAGCTCTTTTCCTTGAAATTATAATTTGCTTGTCTGTACATCAAATATACCAATTTCCATCCGGTCCAGGTAATTGCTCCGTGGTGCTTCTTTTTTGCATAGTCTTCGCACGATCTTACGGGCAGCAGTCTGTACGTCAACAGGTTCAGATCTTGTTAGCATTTCAGGAGTATGGTAAATGTTCGACAGTAGTTTCACATCAGCATCTGCTTGCAAACGTCTGCCATTGTGGGGAAGTCACTCCCGTTTGTGGCAGCCTTTTAGCTCTCCTCCACAACCCATTTAGGAGGATCAGGGAAAGACCGGCCCATCAACCACTGGCTGGAAAGATATTCCTTCCCCAGATACCGAATGTGGCACAGACAATAGCCATAAGGGAGCACACAGACGCTTGCAGGAGATGATATACGACAAGACTGTTGTTGTCGTTGTGACTGGTTTGATGCAGCTCTCCATGCTACTCTATCCTGTGCAAGTTTCTTCATCTCCCAGTACCTACTGCAGCCTACATCCTTTTGAATCTGTTCAGTGTATTCATCTCTTGGTCTCCTTTTACGATTTTTATCCTCCGTGCTGCCCTCCAATGCTAAATTGGTGATTACGCTTCAGAATTTGTCCTACCAACCGATCCCTTCTTCTAGTCAAGTTGTGCCACAAATTTCTCTTCTCCCCAATTCTATTCAATACCTCCTCATTAGTTATGTGATCTACCCATCTAATCTTCAACATCCTTCTGTAGCACCACATTTCGAAAGCTTCTATTCTCTTTTTACGTGAACGATGATATACGACAAGACTGTTGTTGTCGTTGTGACTGGTGTGATGCAGCTCTCTACGCTACTCTATCCTGTGCAAGTTTCTTCATCTCCCAGTACCTACTGCAACCTACATCCTTCTGCATCTGTTCAGTGTATTCATCTCTTGGTCTCCTTCTACGATTTTTATCCTCCCTGCTGCCCTCCAATACTAAATTGGTGATCCCTTTATGCCTCCGAATTTGTCCTACCAACCGATCCCTTCTTCTAGTCAAGTTGTGTCGCGAATTTCTCTTCTCCCCAATTCTATTCAATACCTCCTCATTACTTATGTGGTCTACCCATCTAATCTTCAGCATTCTTCTGTAGCACCACATTTCGAAAGCTTCTATTCTCTTTTTATGTAAACTATTTATCGTCCATGTGTCCGCGGCTCGTGGTGTTGCGGTAGCGTACTCGTTTCCCGCGCACAGGGTCCAAGTTCGATTCCCGGCGGTGTCGGGGATTTTATCTGCCTCGACTAGGTGTTGTCCTCGTTCACTCGCAGGTCGCCGTAGTGGCGTTAAAGAACTTGGGGAGCGGCGGTCGAACCGCCCCGCAAGGGGTCTCTCGGCCACCAATGCCATACACTCATTATTATTATCGTCCACGTTTCACTTCCATAGATGGCTACACTCCAAACAAATACTTTCAGAAAAGACTTCCTGACACTTAAATCTATACTCGATGTTAACAAATTTCTCTTCTTCACAAACGCTTTCCTTGCCATTGCCAGTCTACATTTTATATCCTCTCTACTTTGACCATCATCAGTTATTTTGCTCCCCACATAGCAATAGTGTCTCATTTCCTAATTTAATTCCCGCAGCATCACCCGATTTAATTCGACTACATTCCATTATCCTCGTTTCGCTTTTGTTGATGTTCATCCTATATCCTCCTTTCAAGACACTGTCAATTCCGTTCAGCTGCCCTTCTAGGTCCTTTGCTGTCTCTGACAGAATTACAATGTCATCGGGGAACCTCGAAGTTTTTATTTCTTCTCTATGGATTTTAATGCCTTCTCCGAATTTTTCTTTTGTTTCCTTTACTGCTTGCTCAATATACAGATTGAATAAAATCGGGGACAGGTTACAACCCTGTCTCACTCCCTTCCCAACCACTGCTTCCCTTTCACGCCCCTCGAATCTTATAACTGCCACCTGGTTTATCAAAAAATGACTCTGAGCACTTTGGGACTTAACTTCTAAGGTCATCAGTCACCTAGAACTTAGAACTAATTAAACCTAACTAACCTAAGGACATCACACACATCCATGCCCGAGGCAGGATCCGAACCTGCGATCGTAGCGGTCGCACAGTTCCAGACAGTAGCGCCTAGAACCGCTCGGCCACCTCGGCTGCTCATCTGGTTTCTGTACAAATTGTAAATAGCCTTTCACTCCCTGTATTTGGCCGCTGCCACCTTCAGAATTTGAGAGAGAGTATTCCAATCAACATTGTCAAAAGCTTTCTCTAACGTAGGTTTGCCTTTCCTTAATCTATTTTGCCTCACGTGTTCCAACATTTATATGGAATCCAAACTGATCTTTCTAGAGGTCGGCTTCTACCAGTTTTTCGATTCGTCTGTAAAGAATTCGTGTTAGCATTTTGCAGACGTGGCTTATGAAACTGCCAACACCTGCTTTCTTTGGAACTGGAATTATTATATCCTTCTTGAAGTCTGAGGGTATTTCGCCTGTCTCATACATCTTGCTCACCAGATGGTAGAGTTTTGTCAGGGATGGCTCTCCCAAGGCTATCAGTAGTTCTAATGGAATGTTGTCTACTCCCGGGGCCTTATTTTGAAGAGTAACGAGAGGAAAAGTGTTCGAAAGTTGAACAGGAACTTGCTTAATACTGAGAACGACTTGGGCTGAAGCACGAACTAATACTACACAGGGGAGACATTAAAGGCAGATTATAATAGGCGTAGAAAGGATTATTCAGTAAAGCATCTTTACTGGTGTCAGATATTGTTATGGAAATGAAATAAGACTTCCTGGAGTTTACATGTGGAGCACGGCAGTATGTGGTAACTTGGCTCATTGGGAACCTGGAGGGGAAGTAAGCATCTGAAATGTGGTGCTATCGAAGATTGTTAAAGATCATGTTGATAGATAAGGTGCGAAATGAAGATACAGTAAAAAGAATAGGCGAGAAAATAAGCCGGTGGGAAACCTTTACAAGAAGAAGGGCGATTAATGGGACATCTTCTATGAAATCCATGAGTAATTTATTTGACACTGGAAGGAGAAGCAACGGCACAAAAAGACTAGAATATGCAACACAGATTATAGAGGAGCAATAAATACCCCATCCTCGATTTTTCAAAGAATAGGTCTCCCATTTATGAATCAGTTTCAAACGTCTGATTACCTTACAAGTGAGTTCATCTTTAGTTGTATGAAGTTAAGCATGTGAGCGATAAAAGTTGTGAAAAGGTTTGGAATTATGTTTGAAGTTTGTTGGACGTCGCTAAGGGCTCTCATGCCCAAATACTGGATGAATATAATCTGGGTAATTTGCGCGCCTGGAGTTACACAGTTTCTGGCTGTAATTCTTGTTTTCGTGTGTTAAACGTTTGAGTAAAATTGTCCCTCTTAATGAGCAGATTATTGTAGCATTTTAAATTTTAAATTCGTTCAATAATTATGTGATTAGTTTGTTGCCTCTGGAAGCCTTAGATGTGCAACTTGCAACAGGAGCTCTCTATCATAAGCAGGGTTAGCCTCTTATTAACATAGTTGTTGTTCGTAACAGGCAAGGGTGGAAACATTTGCAGAAGCTAGGAAAATGTGCTGGCCAGTTCCAAACTAGCAGAAAGACTTCAAAAAAGTTCTACACCTTTTTCCTACTTCCCTCTCTGTCTCTTTTAATTGTGCTCATATTTTTCTTCTGTTTTCTTGCTACTACGCACGATCTGCCTGAATTTTTGTATAAACGTTTTCTGATATACACTAATACCGCTTTTAAATTGAGTAGTTATTCGAAGAGATTAAACAATATCTAACATTGTAAGTGCAACATACGGTCTGGATAAAAGATTAAACACAAAAGTATCTATTGTTGAGGAAGAAATACTGCACTGTTAACGTATTGTTTTCCAGAATTTAAAATGAGGGCGACATGGCTCGTGTTTTTTAACAGGCGCCGGCCGGTCAGTTAAGTTCTGGAAGTGGCCGCGGCGGCCGCCGTCGGCGCTGCTGTGCCGGCACATCGATCAGCGGCGCGCGCAGCCTCCCCCCGCCACAGGCGCTTCCCCCTCCACCGCGGCTGTTACCGACCCACGCGGCTGGTGGAACAGAGACCAACGACAGCCTTGGCGCGCTGCTCTACTGCCGTTTCTGAGAACATGCGGCGCTCCTGTTGTATCGGCGTCTCCGCCGGGCAGCCACACAGCTTCCTGCCATTAGTGCGGAAGGCTCGTTGACATGCAGCACACAAGCAGCAACTACGTCTCACTTGATCGAGTCAAGTGGTTGAGGTCGGCAGGCGTTGAGTCGCTGACCCTCCTTCCCCGTCTTCCGTCCACAACCCTTTACGTCAGCAGCGTAATATTGTTGCCCTGCCTCCTCGTAGACAAACGGGACGAAGAGAACGTGGTTGGAGGAGTTACCACAACGCAGCTACCAATCAACCGCCAATACCCAACTACACAAGTTATTTTGAACATTCACAAAGAATTTTCATTTAACTGGACATGGGCACTCAAAACGATCTACAGCTATATGACTACACTTCCGTGTCTGACAGCATCTTCATCGAAACACTTTCTCTGCCGTCCCACTGTCGATCTGCGCGCGGGAAAAACGGCAAATCTTTCCGTGCTAGTCTCGATTTTTCTTAATTTCTTACGACAATCATTTCGGCCTATGCAGGTGGGTGTCAACAAAATATTTTCGCATTCGGCGCGGAAAGTCGGAGATTGAAACGTTTCGAAAAGACCTCGCCGCGACGAAAAGCGCCATTGTTTTAATGACAGCCGCCCCAACTCGCTTATTATACCCGTGACACTCTCTGGGGAGTACGCAGGTCATACCATACGTTCAGTATCATCACTTTCTAGTGTGTCCGACACCTCAGCGGCACTGTGGGCGGGAATTGTTGTCCGTATACAAAATAGCCAGGACTTACCGCACCCCTAAACAGATGGAAATAATACAGAGTGGTGCTGTGCTGTAATAGTACCCTGCTCAGAGGCATGCAGCAGCGTTTGGCGAGTGTGTGTAATCAAGGCTCACACCATGACGCCTACGTCTTGCCAATGATGTTGATGAACATTCTGTGATGTGTAATGTGCTCCACTCTCTCTCCACACTAACTGGTGCTCATATTCACTTGGCACAATGAAACGGGATTCGTCGGAGAACATCACTCTGGACCGCTGTTTCTAACCCCCCAGTCAACATGCTCCCTGCCCCAACGAACTCTTTCTCGACGATGGTGTGGTTGAAGTGGGATGCATGTAACAGGCTTCCGATCATACATACCAGCCTGTTTAATACCCACGAAATGGTTCTGGCAGAGACACGTGGCTGCAGCGATCTGCCTAGGAGTGAGGCATCAGTTCCTCTTCGCCACTAGGGTTACTTCTCGATCCCTTTGCGGTTTGTTGGTCCGCATACGACGACCGGCAAGCTTTTATATCACATTTCCACCTTCAGCAGCCTCTTTTAATCACGAGATGACACTTTTGGACAGACTCATCCACCACTGTGACCACAGTAGTGGCACTTTGACCGGCCGCGAACCGTCCACGATCGTAAGCACTCAAATGATTTTGCCGTTGCCGTGCCAAACGGATTGTCACACTAACCGGTTCCACAACAACATTCGTCAAACGCGCTACTACATGAACGTTCGTGTACGGCTTCGCTGCAATTAGCAAGTCCCGCGCGCTGCATTTCCTTTTACTGTCGGTGGTCGGGTGTTCTGTTCCACTGTCAGTTGTTCCATAGCAATTGGCAATTGCTGCTTTGAAAGTGTCAGTTGTTTCTTAGCAATTATCAAGCAGTTTACGTCGTATTCTTGTCCCTAACTTCTGTTTGCTGCAGGATCCTTGAACGTAACAAACATTCCTGAGCCTGTGAAGCTTATGTTCACGAATCAGCATGGTTTTAGAAAGCATCGCTGATGCGAATCTCAGCTTGCCCTTTTCTCATGGCGAACTATAGATGGAGGGCAGCAGACAGATTAAAAAAAAAAAAAAATGGTTCAAATGGCTCGGAGCACTATGGGACTTAACTTCTGAGGACATCGGTTCCCTAGAACTTAGAACTATTTAAACCTAACTAACCTAAGGACAGCACACACATCCATACCCGAGGCAGGATTCGAACCTGCGACCGTAGCGGTCACGCGGTTCCAGACTGTAGCGCCTAGAACCGCTCGGCCACACGGCCCGGCAGACAGATTCCATATGTCTAGATTTCCGGAAAACATATTGTAAGTAGGCTGTTTAGGTTTTTTTATTGGTAAAGCCACGTAGCGCTCTGTATGAAAAATCACTGGCTGTGCTGTGTGCAGTCAGTGGCTGGTTGGCATTGTTGTAATACTCGCCATTGTAGTGTTAGGCGGCTGGATGTGAACAGCGCGTAGCGTTGCGCAGTTCGAGCCGCCAGCAGTGGAGGATGTGAGGAGAGAAATGGCGGAGTTTTGAAACTTGTAAGAATGGATGTCATGAACTGCTATATATATTATGACTATTAAGGTAAATACATTATTTGTTCTCTATTAAAATCTTTCATTCGCTAACGATGCCTATCAGTAGTTAGTGCCTTCCGTAGTTTGAATCTCTTATTTAGCTGGCAGTAGTGGCGCTCGCTGTATTGCAGTAGTTCGAGCAACGAAGATTTTTGGTGAGTTAAGTGATATGTGAAAGGTATAGGTTAATGTTAGTCAGGGCCATTCTTTCGTAGGGATTTTTAAAAGTCAGATTGCGTTGCGCTAAAAAATGTTGTGTGTCAGTTTAAGCACAGTCTTGTATAATTTTTCTAAGGGGACGTTTCAATATGACACGGTGTAGGGAATAAGTTCCCAGATATATGAGTGGCTCTAAAACTTCGTAAGTAACAGAACCCAGTGTATTGTCCTCGACGGCGAGTGTTGATCAGAGACAAGGGTATCGTCAGGAGTAGCCCAGGGAAGTGTGATAGGACCGCTGTTGTTCTCTGTATACATGAAGGATTTGACGGATAGCGTGGGCAGGAATCTGCGCTTGTTTGCTGATGATGCTGTGGTGTACAGTAAGGTGTCGAAGTTGAATAACTGTAGGAAGATAGAACACTACTAAGACAGAATTTCCAGTTGGTGCGATCGATGGTAACTAGCCCTAAATGTGGAAAAATGTAAGTTAATGCGGATCAGTAGGAAGAAGAAACCTGTATGTTCGGATACACTATACTAGTATTCTCCTTGACACAGTGAAGTCGTTTAAATATCTGGGCGTAACGTTGCGAGGCGTTGTGAGATGGAACGAGCATCTGAGAACTGTGGTAGGGAAGGCGAATAATCGACTTCGGTTTACTGGGAGACCTTTAGGAAAGAGTGGTTCACCTGCCGGCCGGCCGCGGTTCTAGGCGCGCAGTCCGGAACCGTGCGACTGCTACGGTCGCACGTTCGAATCCTGCCTCGGGCATGGATGTGTGTGATGTCCTTAGGTTAGTTAGGTTTAAGTAGTTCTAAGTGCTAGGAGACTAATGACCACAGCTGTTGAGTCCCATAGTGCTCAGAGCCATTTGAACCATTTAGAGTGGTTCACCTGTAAAGGAGACATCATGTAGGACGCTGGTGCGACCTATTCTTGAGTACTTCTCGAGTGTTTGGGATTCGTACCAGCTCGAATTAAAGGAAGACATCGAAGCAATTCAGAGAAGGGTAGCTGTGTTTGGTACTGATAGGTTCGAACAACACGCGAGTGTAACAGAGATGCTTCGGGAATGCAAATGGAAATCCCTGGAGGGAAGGCGACGTTCTTTCCGAGAAACAGTACTGAGAAAATTTAGGGAACAGGTCTTTTAAGCTCACTTCCGAACGATTCTACTGCCGTCAACATACACAGCGCGTAAGGATCACGAAGATAAGATACGAGAAATTAGGGTTCATGCGGAGGCATATAGATTGTCGTTTTTCCCTCGCTGTACTTTCGAGTGTAATAGGAAAGGAAACGATAAATATTCGTACAGGTTCTCCCCCGCCACACACCGTATGGTGGCTTGCGAAGTATCTGTGTAGATGTAGATGTATAGGTTCACTGAGAATCCAGTCTGGATGAGCCTGGTTGAACATCAAAGGCTGTGGAGTGCGAAAATTTGGTGCGGGATTATTGGAGACTTGGTGGCCAGCTCTTGCTTCGTTGAAGAAACCTTTCGCGGGTAAAAGATGAGCACAATTACTTACCGAAGTGTCACCGGCTCTGTTGCGAGAAGTACCACACGCAGTGCGTAGATGCGTGTGGTGGCAGTACGACGAGCGCCCATTCCCCTGCTCGCTTGTGGCTACGAAAGCGTTCACCCAGCTCTTGCCTATTCTGCGTGCTGGAGAGGACGTGAATGCGAAGTCAGCTAGAATGCACGTTCGCATTATTTCTCGCTGCTGGACCTCGTTTTCTGTGGGATGAACTCGTAGACGAAGTCTGTGCACAAGTCCCGAAGACGCAAGAAGATTTAAAATATCGCACTGTTGCACCATGTGCAAAGAAACCGAAGGAATATCTTCTGTCTATCAGGAGTTTTTTTGCAGCAGGGACTGTAAACGTCTACTGCAGTAGCAGTGGGTATTTCGAACACTTGGTGACATAAAAGGAAATTCTGGGAACTGTTTATGATCTCACTGTTCGGTGATGTCCTTCGTATTGCTGTTGTTGGTCAATTTTGCAATTAAATATGTATAAAACAGTTTTAATATTTCAGCTATTTATTGTCCCAGTTGGACTTTTTTCTTTTTCTTTTTTGCAGTAAGACTACGTTCGATCTCCCTGGATCATCTTCACAGCTAAAAACAAAATAAAACTTATTATTTTTACAAAAAGTAGAAACGGAGGAGTGTTGTACATAAATGTTGCATTTACTTCTGTAGTTCCGTTAGCAAGCCGTCACTGTCTGGTATCAGAATCACGCACCAGAATACTGTGGTATGCAGCAGTGGCCTATGTTTCTAATAGATAACGAATGGGAGGAAAGAAGGAGAAGGGAGCGATCAGAATTGGCAGAATGGAAAGAAGGCAGGGGCGAGGGAGGGGGCAATGGGACAAATATCATGAGATTCAAGGGTTTACATTCGGTCACGAATAGTAGTAACTTACGTAAACAGCGAGAGTCTTAAGATGAAATTATAAAAAGGAAAATTATATAAAAAATTAATGTTAAAAATATCAAGAGCGAAAAACAGTGGTCGAAGGATGTTTGTTATAACCATACTGGATTTACATCCGTTAAAATAATTTGCATAAAATTAAGAAGTAATATTAGGTAAAAATATTGTTAAAATCTGGGGAGGGATGTCATGAGCACAACAGATTCACAATCGCTAAAACATTATAGCAACTCGTGTAACTAGAGAGAGCCTTACGCTAAAATGAAAAAAAGCAAAATTATGTAAACAGGAAACTGGTAGAACAAAGAATGTGTAAACTGTAGAAGGCATAAAATTTTGGAAATTTGTGGTAAGTTCTATGGGACCAAACTACTGAGGTCATCGGTCTCTAGGCTTACACACCCCTTAATCTAACTTAAACTAACTTACGCTAAGGGCAACGCACACACGATGCCCCAGGGAGGACTCGAACCTCCGACGGGGCAGCCGCGCGGTAGAAGGCGTAAAACAGTGAAATTGTAAAAATGTAATTAAGCAAATTAACTGAACCTGAATTAGAAGTCATAAAATATTGAAACTATAAAACATTAGTTGTATTAAACTGTAAAAGTGAAACGTCTCCCGAGCAAAATTATGAATGACTGTGCTGGTACACTTCTACGTTGTTTGATACAGTAACAGCTGAATAAAACTGAACGTACTCAGACATTTCTCTCTTTACTTATTCTGATCATCACTGAAATGACACACAATATTTTTAGCGCAACGCAATCTGACTTTCAATAATCCCTACAAAAGAATGTCCCTGACTAACAATAACCTATCCCTTTCATGAATCACTCACATCACAAAAATCTTTGTTACCCGAACTACTGCAATACAGCGAGCGCCAATACTGCCAGCTAAATAAAAGATCCTAACTAGGGAAGGTACTAACTACTGATAGGCATAGTTAACAAATGAAAGATTTTGATAGAGAAGAAACATTGTATTTACCTTTATATATATATATATCAGTTCATGATATATGAATTTCCTGTTTGTGACGGACACACGTCCAGATCGTCCGCTCTCAAAACTCTGGCGTCTCTGTCCCCACATCCACCACTGCTGGCGGCTCATCTCCAACTGCGCAACGCTAAGCGCTGTTCACATCCAACTGCCCAAGACTGCAATAGCGAATATTCCAACAATGCCAACCAGCCAGAGACTGCACACAGCACAGCCAGTGATCTTCATACCGAGCGCTATGTGGCGTTCCCAACATAAAAACCTAAACAGCCTACGTACAAAAAGTATAAAACAATGAAAGTGAAGCAATGTGAGCAACTAAAGTTGTAGGGAACAGAACGCGACAGACATAGTTGCGAGTAACTGCATTTGCTTCTGCTTTGCAGCGTAGGGTACGCGGTATTACAATGTGTGCGGCAGCCTGTCTGCTGCTAGCACGGTGTGGGAAACGATGCGTTGCCTGCCCCTGACTCTTCTCGGTGAACGGGGCTGTTGCTCTCACCAGCGTTGTGTCGAGGCGGACGACCGGAAGAGGCTTAAAGTTCCGAAAAAATGCACTATTAGTAAAACCGTTCTGTTAATGTAATGTATTGCCAGGCTCTCGTAAACAGTGGGTAATAAATCTCAGTTTCTTCCACCGTTGTCAGGTGTCCGTCAGGTTCACTGTGTAGCACTTCCAAACGCGAATCAATGGTTCCAGCACAGTGCTTCGGTGTTACATGTTCACCAAAAGCTGTTTTATTATTGTGAATCGGAGGTTTTATTTTCTACGGTTGTGTCGAAATGCCACAACTTAATGGCTGGACTTACTTTGTGGATGGTCAGTGTGTTACTTTATCTGTAGTGTAATCTTTGTAAGGGCTTTGTGTCCTTTGGCCCTTATAGCATGTAGGTGAAAGTTGAGGTGGATGGTTACTGTGAGGCTTCGATAATCGCCCGAGTCACCCGGACCTGGTGGCAGTGCCCGGGAGCTATTGATCCAACGTATTCTAGGTGACGTGACGTGTGTCATAGGGCTTCTATTTCGTTCATGAACTTGCGTGTGTGTTGGATGGTTTAGCTCTTCATGTAGGTCACATCTTCTTGTCCACCTGGACGCCTCAAGAATGAGACGAAGACACCGGTTTTTCAAAATCTGGTTGGTTTTCAAATTGGAGGGGCTGTTTGTTCTGAAACACCCCCTTAGAAAAATTTATAAATTACTGTGTGATAAACCTCTTACGTTATTTGATTTTCAAACGGTTGAGCAAAACTGAACGTACTCAGAAATTTCTCTCTTTACTTATTCTAATCAACAGTAAACTGACACACAATTTTTTATTTTTTATTTATTTATTTTTTTAGCGCAAAGCAATCTGACTTTCAGTAATCCCTACAAAAGAATAGCCCTGACTAACAATAACCTATACCTTTCATGAATCACTTACCTCACAATAATCTTCGTTACTCGAACTACTACAATACAGCGAGCGCCAATACTGCCAGCTAAATAAAAGACTCTAACTACTGAAGGCACTAACTACTGATAGGCACAGTTAGCAAATGAAAGATTTTGATAGATAACAAACAATGTATTTACCTTAATAGTGTTCAAAAGGCATAATATATATAGCACTTCACGACATCCAGTCTTACAAATTTCCTTTTCCTGACGGACACAATTCCAGATCGTCTGCTCTCAAAATTATGCCATCTCTCTCCTCACATCCACCACTGCTGGCGGCTCACCTCCAACTGCGCAACGCTACTCGCTGTTCACATCCAACTGCCCAACACTACAATAGCAAATATTCCAACAATGCAAATCAGCCACAGACTGCACACAGCACAGTCAGTGATTTTCATACAGAGCGCTACGTGGCGTTACCAACATAAAAACCTAAACAGCCTACTTACAGTTCACCACGTGGAACATAAAATAGGTGGTAGAACTGTTACTCTGTAAAGGTGAAGTTTCGTACTGAAGTTCATATGCAAGGTGGCCAGTAGGAGATATAGTTGGAGGATGAGTTTCACGTGCTGTTTAAAAGGTAACTTATTGTCGAATGTGGCCCCAAGGTACCTGACCTGATTGCTCCAAGGGATTTCCTGATGCTGGAAAACTAGTCTGTCTCTCAGATCCTGGCGGCGACGGGTAGCCATCGGTGTTCTCGTATTGTCTGCGTTGATAGTGATTGTATTTTCCTTGGCTCGATCTTCTAGCATCGTGAGCTGACGCTGTAGGCGAACGATGACCACGTTGAGCCGACTACTAGCCAGTAACAGGGTGTTGTCCGTGAATTGGGTGAGCACTACCCAGGGGAATAGCGGAATATCATGTGAAGTGAAGCGTGCTCCTTGAACGCATTTCAAACGTCCTGCCTGCTTGACCGATGTTATCTTTTGGCAGTTTCCGCGCTGTTTATATAAACCTGCAAGGCTTTTTTATTCAGGCGATGCTTCAGTTTGAAGCGAAGAATGTCATTAGTCTTAAACCCTACTCAGAAACTGGTGCTACGAAACTGTCTAGCAGTTCCTCCTGACACGCTTTCTTGACAACTCATGGGCATGTACTAAGATAGATTTCAAGTTGTTGTTGGTTTTTAAATGGCTCAAATGGTTCAGAGCACTATGGGACTTAACGTCTATGGTCATCAGTCCCCTAGAACTACTTAAACCTAACTAACCTAAGGACATCACACAACACCCAGTCATCACGAGGCAGAGAAAATCCATGACCCCGCCGGGAATCGAACCCGGGAACCCGGGCGTGGGAGGCGAGAACGCTACCGCACGACCACGAGCTACGGACTGTTGGTTTTTGTTTTCTATTGAAACTTTGTTACTGTTAAACCAGATACCGGCTGCTTCCTGCAACTAGTATTATAGTAGAGATTTCCTTGTGCCTCCCTTGCCCGCTTAATGACAGTTTTAACAACCTATTAATCATAGATCGTAAATATGCCATCTTGAATCTATCAGGGTGCCAAGACTTCGAATCAATAACAATGTCTCCACAAGTAGATTCACTGCACACCCTAGAACGATGTTTGTCCGACTCTCATGCAGCAGTAACATCGAAATAACTGAAGGCTCATTTATTTTCGTGCTCAGCTGTAAACCTAATCTTGGGGTGAATATCCATCTCATTCTCTCCACTCTCTCATTAACATCGCTTTAATCTTTAACAAAATGTCTTCATCCACATATGCTTCCGACTATGGAGTGGATGCAGTCTTATCCCACATTATCAATGGTGTGGAACTGCTCATTGCATTCGTCTGCAAGATTCCGTCAACAGCTCAACAGAACTATAGCCAAAGTGGAAAAGAAGCAACGGTCATCAGTTTCGGCCTCATAAACCTTATGATTAGATACATGGTTGAAAATTCACATTGTTGATAGATAATAAGCCGAAACTTCCTGGCAGATTAAAACTGTGTGCCGGACCGAGACTCGAACTCGGGACCTACGCCTTTCGCGGGCAAGTGCTCCACCAACTGAGCTACCCAAGCACGACTCACTACCCGTCCTCACAGCTTTACTTCTGCCACTACCTCACCTCGCCTGCTAGTTCTGCAAGGTTCGTAGGAGAGCTTCTGTAAAGTTTGGAAGGTAGGAGACGAGATACTGGCAGAAATAAAGCTGTGAGGACGGGGCGTGAGTCGTTCTTCGGTAGCTCAGTTGGCGTCCGCCCCGATAGCTGAGTGGTCATACGGGCCCGGGTTCGATTCCCGGCTTGGTCGGAGATTTTCTCCGCTCAGGGAATGGGTGTTGTGTTGTCCTCATCATCATTTGCCGGCACGGTAGCTCAGCGTGTTCGGTCAGAGGGCCAGCTGCCCTCTGTAATAAAAAACGGAGTTAATGGATCAACAACGAACTGCAACGGGTCTCTTTCGACGTCCGCCTAGAGCAGATACAATGAACGAAAACTAACAAAATGACATTAAAAAAAAAAGGTTGGTAGAGCACTTGCCCGCGAAAGGCGTAGGTTCCGAGCACGAGTTTCAGTCCGGCTCACAGTTTTAATCTGCCAGGAAGTTTCATATCAGCGCACACTCCGCTGCAGAGCGAAAATCTCATTCTAGATAATAAGCCGTTGCTACCACTTTTCAAGGCATCAGTATCCATCCCACCGAGACGTCACTACTTTTATCTGCATGTAAATATGATATTCAATTCCGTTCGATCACACAACATGTTAATGCCAATCTCCTCTCCCCATTACCGGTAGGTCAGACCCAGATTTGACGAGGACTCAGAAGCATGTTTCCATTCAGACAACGAGGTAGAAGAAGCATTAGCCAGCCTCTCACTGGACGCGACACTGGTGGACAGACACACCACAGACGACCCAGTCATCAGGGAATTTCTTCGTTTGGTCCTGTTGGGATGGGCCTCAGTTCGAAGACACACTAATAATCCAGAAATCGAGGTATACTGCACAGGAGACACGTCCTTCCAACCCTTAATGGCGTGCTTCTTCTACAGGACGAGAATCACCGCACCAGGGTGGTTATTCAACCAGACACCGTGCTGTGCCTGCGGGTGCTGGTCCTATTCCACGAGGGGCACTGGGAGTGAACCAAAAAGTTGGCTCGCCAACACGTTTAATGGCGGAATTTCGATGTGGTCGTCACATAGTTGCTTGCGGCCTGCATCACCTGCCAAAGCAAGCAGGCCGCACCACTTCACCGATTGCTCCCAATGTCGAGACTTCTCATGGTCGAAACTGGGCCGTACCTTGCTCGCAGTCGTTGATGCAGGTATAGGTTTCCCTTATATCTCCCGCTTATCGAACATCTCAACTTGTCAAACTATCCAGACCTTGGCAAAAAAATTTTCAATAGAATGTCTCCCAGAAACCTTGGAAACTGATAACGGGCAGAAATTCACTTCAGATACTTCCTCTTGTGAAAAGAATGGCATACAATTAATACACACAACGTCTCCTATCCGGCCGCCAAAGGTCTGGCAGAAGAACTTGTCCGTATGGTCAAACGTCAAATATCAAAATTCCAGTACCATCACTCTCTGGACGAATCCCCGACCTTGTTCCTAGCTTCATATCGCGACACTCTGCAAGACGGAGCCTCCCCAGCGTTACGTGATCGACAGCACACAAGTCACAACTTTCAATTATACAAACGTTATTCAATCAGCAGACATAATGGAAAACCTCTCACCACTGTTATGCCCATCAAGATCCCGTTTGGATTCTCGTTTTACAAAGGCGACGCCAACAATGGCTCCCAGTATCAGCAATAAAACTCCTCAGTAGTGTCATGGCCGAAATAACTGTGACAAACGGCATAGTGTGCCGGAAACATTTCAGACAAATGCTACAGCGTAAAGGCAAAAACAGAAGAAATACCACCCGCTCTTTTTCGGGTGACAAAGTCCCCGGAAAGGCCACAGAGAGTCAACACAAGGGCATCCTAACGGAACCGTCAACCAGTTCTGTGGACCAGCACAGAGCCGATGGCGATGGAAGTGGGCACCAACGTGCCCCCCGACCTCGAGGAGCAGCAACGAGGTGGCGAGATGAGATAAAATAAAAGAGATGAGATAAAATCTCGGGAATACATTTGTTTAGGTAACATAAGCAAGTAGTTACTATTTCAAGACCACAGATTAATGTAAGCATGAGACAAGTCATTGCAAATAGCAATTAGTTGCTGCAATCACCTCCTCGTTTGAATAAAATCTTTGTCCCACCAGCCATTTCTTCAAATTGGGGAACAAATAGTAGTCCGAGGGAGCCAAGTCTGGAGATTAGGGGGGGGGGGATGTGAAACGAGTTGGAATCCTATTTCCATTAATTTATCGACCACAACTGCTGAGGTGTGTGCTGGTGCATTGTCGTGATGGAAAAGGACTTTGTTGCGGTCCAGTCACCGGTGTTTTTCTTGCAGCTCGGTTTTCAAAGGGTCCAATGACGATGAATAACATGCACCTGTAATAGTTTTGATCTTTAAAGATAGTCAATGAGGATTATCCTTTCCGGCCGAAGGAATGGTCTTCGTCTTTTTTTATGCAGATTCTCCCTTGGTAACCCACTGTTTTCGTTGTTCTTTGGTCTCAGGAGTATAGTAATGCATCCATGTTTCTGCACAGTCACGAAACGACGCTTAACGTCTTGTGGATTCTCCTGAACAGCTACAAACCGTCCTTGCAACACTTCACACGATTCCGTTTTTGGTCAAGAGTGAGCAATCGCGGAGCCCATCTTGAAATTAGCTTTCTCATAACCAAATGTTTATGCAAAATATTTGGTACCCGTTCATTCGAGATGCCCCCAACACTAGCAATCTCACGCATCTGAACTCTTCTGTCATCCATCACCGTATCATGGATTTTATCAGTGGTTTCTGGAGTAGTAACCTTCACAGGGCGTAACGTTCAGCATCACTTGTGCCCATATGGCCACTCCGAAAATTTTGAAACCACTTATAAACTGTTCTAATCGAAGGTTCAGAGTCACCGTACTGTAAAATACAGAATAACACGCCGACCCCGCGAAGATACATGAGCAAGAAAAGAAGAAGAACAGCAATGATCTAATACGGAAATTACAACTGTGTTCCCAGAATGAGATTTTCACTCTGCAGCGGAGTGTGCGCTGATATGAAACTTCCTGGCAGATTAAAACTGTGTGCCCGACCGAGACTCGAACTCGGGACCTTTGCCTTTTGCGGGCAAGTGCTCTACCATCTTTTTTTTTTTTTTTTTTTTTTTTTAAATCTCATTTTGATCCTTTTCGTTCGTTGTATTTGCTCGGTGCGGACGTCGCGAGACATCCGTTTATGTTCGTTGTTGCTCGTTTAACTCAGTTTTTTTATTACAGAGGGCAGCTAACCCTCTGACCGAACACGCTGAGCTACCGTGCCGGCTGAAACTTTTCAGTCTAGGGAAGTCTTGAACCACGGACCTGTCGTCCCGCAGCTGCTCAGACATCACACCCACACCCATGCCAGAGGCAGGATTCGAACCTGCGACCGTAGCAGTCACGCGGTTCCGGACTGCAGCGCCAGAACCGCACGGCCACCGCTGCCGGCCGCCCATCTGAGCTACCGAAGCACGACTCACGGCGGGTACTCACAGCTTTACTTCTGCCAGTATCCGTCTCCTACCTTCCAAACTTTACAGAAGCTCTCCTGCGAACCTTGCAGAACTAGCACTCCTGAAAGAAAGGATATTGCGGAGACATGGGTTAGCCACAGCCTGGGGGATGTTTCCAGAATGAGATTTTCACTCTGAAGTGGAGTGTGCGCTGATATGAAACTTCCTGGCAGGTTAAAACTCTGTGCCCGACCGAGACTCGAACTCGGGACCTTTGCCTTTCGCGGGCAAGTGCTCTACCATCTGAGCTACCGAAACACGACTCATGCCCGGTACTCACAGCTTTACTTCTGCCAGTATCCGTCTCCTACCTTCCAAACTTTACAGAAGCTCTCCTGCGAACCTTGCAGAACTAGCACTCCTGAAAGAAAGGATATTGCGGAAACATCCCCCAGGCTGTGGCTAAGCCATGTCTCCGCAATATCCTTTCTTTCAGGAGTGCTAGTTCTGCAAGGTTCGCAGGAGAGCTTCTGTAAAGTTTGGAAGGTAGGAGATGGATACTGGCAGAAGTAAAGCTGTGAGTACCGGGCGTGAGTCGTGCTTCGGTAGCTCAAATGGTAGAGCACTTGCTCTCGAAAGGCAAAGGTCCCGAGTTCGAGTCTCGGTCGGGCTCACAGTTTTAATCTACAACTGTGTTATCAGTTACTAGTTAAAGATGAATTACTGTTATCGTAACCAGTGTAACGGATTAGTTTAAAGGTAATAGTTCTGAATGTTAGAAAATTATTTGCTAAGCCATTTAATCAAATAGTGCCTCACGTAACTCTCTGCTTGAAGTGCGTCATTGACTAAGTAGTTGTGACCACTCCAGGAATGAGTTTTACTGTGTCCTTGCCTCAACCATCCTTATCCATTGCGAATTTTATCCTTGTCATTTGTCATCTCACGTGCTACACACGACGGTGTGACATACATGGTTCAAATGGCTCTGAGCACTATGAGACTTAACATCTATGGTCATCAGTCCCCTAGAACTTAGATCTACTTAAACCTAACTAACCTAAGGACATTACACAACACCCAGCCATCACGAGGCAGGGAAAATCCCTGACCCCGCCGGGAATCGTACCCAGGAATCCGGGCGTGGGAAGCGAGAAAGCTACCGCACGACCACGAGATGCGGGCTGTGACATATACCTAGGGTGCTAAATTCGTAGATTCACAAACTAGCGACTGACAGATGCGTAGGAAGACCCTGCCTTGCGTTTCGTGTTTGTCGCACAGTACTCTGTGTTCCAGTTACAGAAAGCTTTCTGTCTTCTCGTACCTGATGGTATGCAGAACATGCGCCTGTCTTTGCAGTTTCTCAGGCATAAAATTGAAACTTTTTCCTTCTCTCTGCTTCCATATGGAGAAGCGGCAGTTATGCATCTCATACACGTAACGGAAGGGAATTTTCCCCGGGTGTGGGTGGAGGCAGAGGCGTTCCTTTACGACAGCGACATACGTTTACATGCTGCGCTGTCTCGCACAAGGCGGCCAGGACGAATGGCCGCTCTCGCCCATACCTCAGCTGTCAGCTAAACTCCGCGCGTTGGGCAACACTGCTGCTGGAATTGTCAGCTTTCGAGGAAACCCAGCAGAGCGACGCACAAATGTCAGAACATGAAATACTTTTTTACGCTTTGGTCGACCTCGGGGAATATAAATCAGATTAGGTGCTGGGGAAATGAAGGAACACGTGAAATAATGGTGACCCTAGGAATTATCTTAGGAGATACTTAAAGAAAAGCAAACCCACGTTTACAGCAGCTGCAGACTAAGACAAGGCTTTTGGGTCCCGGGGAAATACAAGGTACATGAGATAATACTGGCCCTACGACTTATCTTAGATTGAAGGAAGGCAAACCTGCGTTTAAAGTAGTTGTAGAGTAAGATTTTTGGGTTTCGGAGAACTTTAGAACTACATGACGTAATATTAGAAGGTACGGTGAAGAAAGGCAAATCAACGATTATAGCACTTGCAGATTTCGAGAAAGTCTTTCACAATGTTGACTTGAATACACTCTTGGGAATTCTAAAGGCAGCAGGAATAAGATACACGGAGCGAAGGTAAGCTAGAACTTGTACAGAAAATAGTTAGTTAGTTACTTTCATGTTAAATGCATCATTTTGCACGATAAATCGTCATGATGTGGAACGAGTCATTTTACATTTAAAGGGTAAATTAATTTGTACTCTAAACATCACCATTTTTTTCCCGAAATACAAACAAGATATACAGATTGAGTCAGCAATTCCTACCCGCCACCTTTCACACATTACAAACACAGAAATTCTTCTATGGAATAGAAGGAGTTGTCAAGGAGAAACTTTTTCCATTTATTTTCAAATTTTAACTAGCTGTCTGCTAGACAATCTATATCACTGGGTAAGTGTTCAAAAATTTTTGTTGCAGCGTTGTGCACACCTTTCTGTGTTAAAGACAACCTTAATGCTGAGTAATGAGTGTCATTTTTTTTCTTCTATTATTGTAATTATGTACCTCATTGTTCCTTTTGAACTGTACTGGACTATTTACAACAAACTTCATGAGGGAATAAAAAATGCTGTGAAGCAGTAGTCATAATTCCCAACTCCTTAAAGAGATGCCTACAAGATGATTGTGGTTGAGGACCACACATTCTTACAGTACGTTCTTGGGCAATCAAGACCTTCTTTCTTAAAGATGAGTTACCACAGAACGTAATTCCATATGAAATCACTGAATGAAA
This sequence comes from Schistocerca gregaria, assembly GCF_023897955.1. NCBI lineage: Eukaryota > Metazoa > Arthropoda > Insecta > Orthoptera > Acrididae > Schistocerca > Schistocerca gregaria. The sequence continues at coordinate 496,075,143 of NC_064925.1, read as the reverse complement.
ATAAGCAAAATATGTCAACTTACTGATTTCTCTCCCACCGCAGAATTTGCTGTGATTCTAAGTGAAAATGTGGATGAATTGTTTTAGGAGTTCCAAAATGTGTTTTTCCAATTTAAATATTCATCAATATGGACACCTAAGAATTTTGAAGTTTGACCCTTTGTATTATTTCATCACCCTGTGTTTCACTTATCACTGGTGCATTACCCCTACAGGTGCAGAACTGAATGTGATGTGTGTTTGTTAAATTCAGGGTCAGACCATTCGCAGAAAACCAGTCAATGATACTTTTGAGAACTTTGTTCAGTATTTCTTCCATCTCTGTATATATACTGGGAGTCATCACGATACTGGTGTCATCTGCAAAAAGAACTAATTAAGCTTGTTGTACATTAGAGTTGAGGAACAGGCAAGGGAAGCAGTGGTTCAGAAGGGAGTGAGAAAGGGTTGTAGCCTATCCAATACGTTATTCAAGTTGAATATTCAGAAAGTTGTGAAGGAAAAAGTTGATGAAAAAGACGTAAAAATCTGAGGTTAGGCGATGACATCGATGTTCTGACAGAGGCGACAAAAAAGTGGAAGAAGAGTTGAACGGAATAGATAGTGAGTTGAAAAGAAGTTGTAAACTGGACACCAAGAAAAGTAAAACAAATATAAGGCATTATAATAGAATTAAACTAGCCTACGTCGACGGAATCAGATTGGGAAATGAGACACTGAAAATCGTCATAAGTAAGTTTTGTCACTTGGGCAGCAAAATAACAGACGGTGGTCGAAATAGAGAAAATATGTGAAGCGTATGTAATGCATCGTTATGAAAAATAAAAATCACTTACACAAAAGAGAACCTTGTTATCATTGAATACAGATATAAATATTAGAAAGGCTTTCTAAAGATACTGATTTTGATAACACGCTTGGAGGGAACAGCAATCAAAATTCAACTGTAATAAAACAATCAGTCTTAATAGCAAAAAAGAGATGATGTTTTATTAACGGTGATCGGTTTCGATCGTACTGATCATCTTCAGGCCTCAAAGCATCTCTGAATATTTAACACAAATTTTCTTAGAGGGAGATCAGGAACTTTTAAACACGTTAACAGTATATGGAAAACTAATGCAAATTACAATAAAAAAATTAACATTTTTTTCCCTTTAGTGATCTGCGAAGCCGGCGAGTGGACTCGAACTGTATGCATTTTTTTTCCTTTTAGTGATCTGCTAAGCCGGCGATTGGAGTCGAACTGTATGTTGGAAGGCACAGTCCTCAACTGTCGAACGGCGCAAAAGCGATCTGAACTATAAAGGGCAAGTTCCGCTCATATACCAGCGCATGATCTCAGAGGGCATCAGTGAGAAACAAGTAGTGACATATGCAAACACATCGAAAAACTGGCCAGCGGCGAGTAGAACTCGCGCACTGACGACTACGTAAAAACGAGTTCGGGTATATATAAGGTGTTCATTTTAATTGAAGGCATTGAAACATTTCGAAAGCTACTGTAAGGTGTCAGGCAAATCCAACACCTTCCATGAAAACCCTGACATGGCAAGCAGATCCAGTAGTATGTCACAGAGCTCCGAATAAATCGTGACATTAAATTAACCAAAGTAATACGAGTAACGAGTGAGCAAATGGAATACCACAGACTGACACAAGAATGCCTAAATGCATGTCGTACCTCCCCACTGGAAGACAGACGCAGTTCCGAGGGGAGAAACGAAAACAGAAGCCGAGAGCAGAACCGGATTAAGCTAGAAGGCCCTATGATAAGGGACGGACTGGACACCCACGTCGCCAGCTAACCACTAGGGCCACACAACCCGCACGTTTTAGCGTGAGACTTTTTCGCGTCTCTGTTACGTCAAGCACCACTCCCCCCCCCCCCCTCCCCAGCCCATGTTAAGAGATAGAGCCCTCCAGAAGAACAGTATAGATCTTACCATAACACAAAAAGGGCCACTACCACCCGCAAGTTTTAGCGTGAGACTTTTTCGCGTCTATGTTACGTCAAGGACAACCCCCCCCCCCCCCCCCAGCCCATGTTAAAAGATAGAGCCCTCCAGAAGAACAGTATAGATCTTATGATAACGCTAAAAGGACCACACCAGCTGCAGGTTTTTGCGTGAGACTTTTTCGCGTCACTGTTACGTTGCAAACTTTAAAAACATTGCCCCACCACGAAAAGTATAACGTTTCTCATTGGATAGACAGAATTTTTGTAGGCGGAGCTTAAGGTTAACATTGAGATCCTGATTAGTCAGATGAAAACACAGCCAGATAGCTTTTTTAGACCAACTTCGGTAAATTGTAGTAAGGAGAAGTTAGGAGAGGAGAGTCGCTTCCGAGATGGCGAGGTGAGCTGAGCTGTGCTGCCCGCCGCTGCCCTGACGCTGCCTAAACACCGACAAGGTAATGAACGCACGCGATGCCGCATTTTTGAGCGCATAAGGCTTCACTCAGAACTGCAGAAGTCTCATCTGTTACACCCCCTTTTTGCGTAATAGTAGTGTCGATCGTTAATTAAAACTCATGGTGTTCACATATGCCACTTGAAGTAAAAGTCTGAAACGCGATGATTTTTCTGTTATATAATTATTGAGAAGCCACATCAACCACTGTAATTTACGACAAGTTAGATAAGTTATTAAAGATAATTGAGGGTCACTGTAGACCATTTTGATAGTTTGCTCTTTTGTGAAACGTAATTTAAACCTAGATCATAGATGTGATATGGCATAGGTCATCCTTCGATCCATTGTAGAACTTGGAAACCCATTCAGGGAATATTCGTTCACATTTTTGTTGAATGCAGTTGGTTTTTACCATCCTGTATTAAAACACTTCCTTTTATCAATAGTGCAATTTATAAACAATGTTTTGAGAGTAGAATAAAATTTCCAATAGTAAACTTAACTGCTTTTTCGACGTTATTTTACCAGCTAACTAAAAATAGGAAAGCCTTGAACCCCTTCCACTAAATTTAGTTAGTATTAAGATTCTTTTACAGGGAGTGCAGTGGAGCTGACGCTGAGATCATTTAGTATTTGGTTATATCATCGCAAGTCTCACTGAACTCTTCTGAATTCAACATGTCATGTGTGGTCTGGCGTCTCCTTACCAGCAACACGTCCCAGGTTGAAACTAGTCAAATCCCTATAAAACACGCTCAGAGCGTCGTTTGGCGAAAGTTGTAGCGAGACACGATATAGAACAGACGCCACTCAGAATGTTAGACAGGTAACAAGTCGTAGTCAGAACGAGAAAACCCCAGAAATCACTTTTTAGATTCCAGTGAGCAATCAGTTTGATTTGTTACCTGAAGTAGATGAGCCTCAAACAGTTTTTGAGAGAAGTAGGGGTGCAGCAGACTCGTAGTAATAATTGTAATGCTAGGTCGGGCGTGAAGTCAAGCAGAAAGAAAAGAAACCTGCTGTTAGGTAGCAGTCACAGGAGAGGCGTAGGCCAGTTGCCATAGGATAGGCTAGGAGTCGAGTACAAGGTCACAAGTCTTGTAAAACCTAGTTCTAGGCTTAGCCAGGTTACAGAAAACCTAGGGGTCACGTGCAAAGATTTTGAAGGTGAGGACTATGTTCTTATCGTAGAAGGAGCAGGAAATACCCTGGCTAACAATTCGCAGTATAGTATTAGGTGTGACCTGGATGTAATGGGTTTTGCAGCTCCATGACCAGCCCTGGGTCAATACTTCTGTCAACCCTGTTAACAGAGAGGGGGGGAGGGGGTTAGTGTTGGCATAAACCACATCTCTTATCTGTGCTGTGCCTGTTGATGCCATTGGGAGGTCGGGTTACACTAGTCATGGCCTGCATCTGAATAGGAGGGGAAGGATAGATTAGTTGATCTTCTTGCAGAAAATGTGAGGGAGGCCACATGCACACAAGACAAAACACCTGTGAATACTGGAGTCAAAGGGACACATTTTCTAGGTTAGAGTCAAGTTATAGACAGAGAGTATTGAAAGAGATTAAAACAGCACAATGCCATAATGTCTGTAGCAGTATCCAAAGAAATAAAATTTGTGTGTTTCATAAGAACATTAGAGGATTGAAAAATCAGATAGATGAGCTTCTTGTATGCCTAGAAAATGGGGTAAATGCTGAAGGTACAGATGTTTTGTGTCTCTCTGAACACCATGTAACCGAATATATGGAGAAGTCAAATTTAAGGGATTACAGATTAGCACCTTATTCACGTAGAGTCAACATGGAAAAAGGAGGAGTTGCTACTTATATAAAAACTGGACACAAAGTCAAAAATATTGAAACAAATAGTTTTTGTGTAGATCAGATCATTGAAGCATGTGCTTGTGAGTTGCTACTGCAGTATACTTCTGTAGTAATTGTAACAATCTACCGATCCCCTCAAGGTAACTTACAGCTATTCATGAAAAATCTAGGGGCATTATTGAGCTACCTGTCAGACACAAAGAAGAAGTTAGTGGTTTGTAATGATTTTAATGTAGATTTCTTAAAAAAAATATGGATAAAAAAAATGAGCTAGAACCTTTGTTTGATTGTTTCAATCTAGGATCTGTTGAAAATTTTTCAACTCGTGTGCAGCAGGACAGCAGGTCACTTATCGATGACATTTTCATAGACAGTGCTCAGGTAGAAACAATTACTGTGTACCCAGTTGTTAATGGGCTACCTGATCATGATGCAGAGTTAATGGAAATAACACATATAGCACCTTACAGGATTCATGGAGGTTCATACAAGGCAGGGAGGCTTATTAATGCGAACAGGATACATAGTTTTAAGTGTAGCCTAGAAGAGGTAGAATGGGATGAAGTATACACCGAAAATGATGCTGATGCCAAATTCAGTTAATTCCACGGTAAATTTGTCTCAGTATTTGAGAGTTGCTTTCCTCAAACGTTATCCAAAAAAGCCATTACAAAGTCAAGTAGGCCATGGATTACTAAGGGAATTAAGATATTGTGTAAGAGGAAGAGGAAAATATATGGACAGGCCAGAATAAGTCCGAGTCAGACGTTACTTGTTTACTACAAAAGTTACTGCAATATTTTAAAGAGAGTCAATAAGAAGTCGAGAAGCTTATGTGATCTGACAGAAATTAATAATGCGGATAATAAGATTAAAACTATGTGGAATATTGTCAAACGGGAGACGGGGCAGCCCGACAGTGCATAGAATACCATAGCAATAAAGCCGAATGATGATGTTATGAGTGATACCTCACAAGTTGCAAGTATTTTTAACAATCACTTTCTGAATGTAGCAGCAATAATAAGGTTAAAAGGTTCAGTTGAAGAAGCAAAAAAATATGTTAAAGGTGTCATTCCCCAGGAACTTAGGCCTTTAGAAATAGCATCAACATCCCCCACTGAAATTAAGGGAATTATAAATATACGGAAAAACAAGAGCTCATGTGGTGTTGATGGAGAGTCTAACAGAATTTTGAAGTGTTGTTCTAATTAAAATAAGTGGAGTCCTTGGCGATACAAGTAATGCTTCACTGGCACAGGGAATTTTTCCAGACAGATTGAAATACACAATTCTCAAACCTTTTCATAAGAAAGGGGACAAGAATGACTTAAATTATTATCGTTCATTTATTTTCAGTTCAGTCTATAACGCGATGATGCATTAATGGAAAAGAATACGTGGAGGCATACCCCGTTAGACCTATCCGATGCGAATATTTTTTAATGAATCTGAGTCTTGTAATTAACGCAGCTAAAGTTAACGTGAATCTTTGGCAAATATCATTACCGAAGTGCAGGACCCGTGTGACTTACAGAAAATGATCACCAACGATCGTAAAAGAACTGAACCACACCGGTTAAAAATTTAATGCATCACAAGCGACAAACATTACTCGGTGTTTCTTATATTTCATGAAGGTAAAAAGCAGTAAATGCTCTGACTTAAATATCTCAGTGACAGGTTATTAAGTCAGAAACGTGAACAGCAGGAAACACCTTTCGCTCGTATTTTTATTCATAGACATAACAGTTACAATATTTGAATCTGACAAACAGTTAACTTAGAAGCTCAACGAGCAATGCAGTAAGTAATGAGCCAAGTCACAATGAGTAAGAAGTGGGAAACAACTTTTTAGGTTCTGTAATCTGTTTTATCAATTCATGAAATCCAGCGAGTTGCTAAGAATTACAGCAAAACATCAGAAACCTTTCTCACTACAGCTGCTGTGGAGTGCACGACTGCATAGCAGAGGTAAAACAATAGCGCAAAGTGCAAAATGGTAAATGATACACGAGTAAGTCGTTAATGAATGTGATATCCTCGAAATTGACACTTCTGGTCCTAACGTCCTACCAACCGTAACACCCTTCAGTGAAAATATTGAGTAAGTTTAGTTACAGAAATTACTTGAGAGTTTTTAGACATTGACATTACCGAGCTTTTGACGGATGCTGATACGCATATTTCTGCGAACATATTGGGCATGTATGGGCGAACAACGTGGGCAGACCCGACATAATGTGGGTGCCACATGTCCGTTACCACGAGTGGGGCTGGGCGCGCAGAATGCCGATTTTAAGTGACGTCCGACTATTTAAAGATTGGAGTATGAACAAACTTATTTCGTAAACTGCACAATGGTTTGAAGAGGTACTAGGTTAGATGGGCTATAAGTACTGATGAAAATTTGATTCGTATAAAATGTGGTGTGATAAAAAAAGCACTCCTTCGTCAGGCCACGAGTGGACTACCGCGAGCATCCGACCGCCGTGTCATCCATCCTCAGAGGAGGAAGCGGATAGGAGGGGCGTGGGGTCAGCACACCGCTCTCCCGGTCGTTATGACCGAAGCCGCTACTATTCGCTCGAGTAGCTCCTCAGTTGGCATCACGAGGCTGAGTGCACCCCAAAAAATGGCAACAGCGCATGGCGGCCTGGATGGTCACCCATCCAAGTGGCGACCACGCCCGACAACGCTTAACTTCGGTGATCTCACGGGAACCGGTGTATCCACTGCGGCAATGCCGTTGCCTAAAATGTAGTACGATGCTTTAGGAATTAGAAAAGTTTGTGGTATCGCTGTATGCATCCGCATTACGAATACCCGAATCACGAGTACAGACGCCCTATCGAAAATTCAGGTAAATTATGCAGAATTCTTAATCCTTGACTTGATCACTTAATGTAGTATGTCATCGTGTGCATAATTCTCAGGTTTGCAAAAGTACAATAGAAAAAAATCGGAATTTAACAAGCATAGAGGCAAAATCTGCTATGAAAAATGTAGCTCCTTCTGAAATTAAATCTTAATTGTCTTACAAATGAAATAAATTCACAGAATTTCAAATACGAGGGTTGGAACTTTAATAGTGGAAACTATTTATTTACAGCTCGTACAAAATAGATACGTGTTTTAAAGTTTTACTTACCTTCAAGGTAGTCACCGGCATTGTGTATAACCTGTTGCCAGCGATGTGGAAGTCGTAGGATACTCTTAGCATGCGTAAATATTTCAGTTAAGGAAACCGTGTTAAATTCGTCGAACAACACACAGGTGCTCCGCTGGTGTTCTCGCAGTGTTTGTCTAATTATGTCTTGCCACACTGGCACAGAATCTGACATACGCCAGCCTTCAGTAAACTGAGGCCTCTTTGACGCCCCCCCCCCCCCCCCCCCCCCCAATAATCGCCACGTTTTATTGCTTGGTGCTTTTTCAGTACGCGCCAGATTGCTCCCGATACCGCGTCCGTGTACGGTAAAAAGGCAGTGGCTGCATCTTTCTTCGTGACGGGTTGTACTATAATGGTGGGGTGCAGAGCATTCCAATTAATCGTTTTCTCGCAACACAGTTCCGAGGTGTTCCACTACTGGAACAGACTCTCCGAATGTGAGGTGGTGCGTGGTCTGTCTACCACTGTTTTTAGTGCCCTCTTCCTTTTCGCAGGGTGCTGGCAGCTGTCTGCGTACAAGTGCCAGCCAGTGTGCGTTTTCCTGCGATGTACACCGTGGCCCAGGGTGACATCAGCTCTTCTCCTGAAGGAATGGTAGTCTTCCTTCTGCCTCGGTCTCCACAGTGAATTAGCTGTTGGGATGAATGGAGTTCAGATGTGAGAGGAAGTCACGGAGTTTGTTCATTCCATACAGCTAAAGGGCGAACTTGCCCACATGGTGGAAAAACGAGTGGTTTACCGTTTGGATGACAACAGCGCTTCTTCCTCGAAGTGCTCCATATACAAATTCTCACCACAGGTTAGAGTGGATTGCCCATTACGTCTCCCTCCATTTGTACGCAGTATTCCCCATTATATACGAAATATGTCGAGGTCCAGAAATGCCTGAAAAGGTCGGTGGTATTCTCATCAAATTTCTGACCGATGGGTTCAAGTCACCCTCGTAGAGGCGCCGCGGTGAAAAGCGAAATGAGAGCAAAGCTCACCATGATATCTTGTAATGTTCTTTAAAAAATAAAACCTTATGATTATGTTGAATGAATATCTGAACTGAGAAATGGATACTAAACTCGAATTATGGTGTAGTGTGTTGTAACTGCAAGTGGTGTGCTTACTCTGTGTTATTGTTAGCAAAAACTATATTCGAATTAATTATGCAATGCACCTCCCAATACCGATACAGAAATACAGTCACTTCAAAATACATTCAGCCCCTTTAGACACTGACTCCTCTGGCCCTGTTTAGAACTTATAACTTTGGTCACTGTGCACATAGCAAATAAATAAAATTGTCTTACCTCTAAAGCAGCAACCGTGGAACGCGATATATTCTGGTCTCTCATACAAAAATAAAATGTGCTAGCTACAGGTTCAGCAGTGTGTAATGCTTAGTGATAATACTTTGAAATGCACATGAAATTCTTTTGGCTGATAAATGAAAACATTTAAGAAAAATCCAACTTCTGTGAAAAACATATGACCTGGACAGGGAGGCGGTACTGATTGCGGTGAATTACTAACACCGAGTTTTTAGTAAAATTATATTGCGAGTAAAGTTTGTCTTTTCAAGAACATCTGACAACGAAAGTCACATTACTCAGAAAAATTTATCATATTTACCAATTGACCCACAAACAGTGAGATTTATACAGTAAGTATTACCTAATCTCAATAAAACAGCATAAACGCAAATCATCAAATTACATATAGCTCTGTTAACAAATCTTTAAAGACATTAAAAATTTGAAATATCTAACTAGCCTTTTAATCAGTCAGTTTACGTACATTCTGGGGTTACTCAACAATTGCAAATTACCAGGCAACTCATCTACACTAACGCGCTGGCAAAACGAAAATCATAATTATTTGACTTCTTTGCCTTACCTGCATGAAGGCATTTACTTCCATGTCCTCGTTATTCCTATATTAATCTAGCACATGGTGGTTTCACAGAGCACACCACAAAAACACCATCCTCTTTCACTCATAGACAGCTACCTACAACTGTGCACCCACTTCTCTCTTACTCCAGCACTACGTCTGAAACCAGAAGCAGTTGGCTCTGCGGTCGTACACAGTTAGCGATCCGCATTATAAAGCCTATCAGAGACATATATCATTTATAATATACTAGTTTCATTTTAATTTACATGAATATTATTGTCATATTCGGGTGCCACATACTTCTTAAGTAATAGAACCCAGTACGTTGTCCTCGATGGTGAGTGTTCTTCGGAGGTGAGGGTATCATCTGGAGTGCCCCAGGGAAGTGTGGTAGGTCCGCTGTTGTTTTCTATCTACATAAATGATCTTTTGGGTAGGGTGGATAGCAATGTGCGGCTGTTTGCTGATGATGCTGTGGTGTACGAGAAGGTGTCGTCGTTGAGTGACTGTAGGAGGATACAAGATGACTTGGCAGCTAACTCTAAATATAGATAAATGTAAATTAATGCAGTTGAATAGGAAAAAGAATCTTGTAATGTTTGAATACTCCATTAGTAGTGTAGCGCTTGACACAGTCACGTCGATTAAATATTTGGGCGTAACATTGCAGAGCGATGTGGTTCATGGTGTGGGTTCCTGTAGTCATGTCCTAGTTCATGAACCACGGGCAACGAATGAGTGGCCAAGTAAGTGGTCCCGACAGTCGGGATACCAGTTACTTTTGAATAAGGCTGGGCATCTCAGACATATTCTGAGTTGTGGTCACCTTTGTGCTCATACGGCAAAGACTACCAAATCCACCTGTTAGTCCCTCGATCGTTAGGGGTAAAACTCAATGGGACTCGGGGCAAGTAAGGTTAGCAACCTGCTTCCCTGGTACTTTAAATATGATGCTGGCAACAATCAGAGCAAAATGCCTCGGACCTTTGGAGGTGACGGAGTCCCACCTTTAACTGACAAACCAGGGACTCCTAAGATACGACTTGGCAAACAAATGGTAATGAGATGTGGAGCTATTAATATCAGTGGGAGCTACTCTGGGAAGAAGGTAGAGCTGGCAGAGGCTGCAAGTAAGATGGGGCTGGATGTTTTAGCTGTTAGTGACATTCGGGTAAGGGGTGAAAAAGAAGAGGAAGTGGGAGAATACAAGGTCTACCTGTCGGGAGTCAAAGCAGGAATAGCACAATGGGGTGTAGGGCTTTACATTAGGAAAGAAATGGAACCCAGCGCAGTTACAATAAGGTATGTAAACGAACGACTGATGTGGACAGATTTGACAGTGTCGAGCAAGAAAATTAGGATTGTGTCAGAATATTCGCATTGTGAAGGGAAAGATCAAGATAAGATGTATAGTTTTTATGAGGCCCTCAGTGATGTAGTTGTTAGAGTAAAGAACAAGGACAGTGTTCTGCTCATGGGTGATTTTAATGCCAGGATTGGAAATCGAACAGAAGGGTATGAAAAGGTTATGGGTAAATTTGGAGAGGATATGGAGGCCAACAGGACCGGGAAACAACTCTTGGATTTCTGTGCCAGTATGGGCTTAGTAATCACAAACTCCTTTTTTAAACGTAAGAACATTCACCGGTATACTTGGGAAGGCAGGAAACCAGATGTGTCATTGACTATATAATAACAGATCAGTAATTCAGGAAGGCTGTGAGGGACACACGTGTATTCAGGGGATTCTTTCATGGCACTGATCGTTATCTGCAGCGAAATTGGTATTGTGAGGCCGAAAGTGCAGGAGGTCAGATCCATATGTAGGAGGATAAGAGTGGAGAAACTTCAGGATAAGGAAATCAGGCACAAGTACATGACAGCGATCTCAGAAAGGTACCAGTTAGTTGAATGTAATCAGTTACAGTCATTGGAAAAGGAATGGACAAGGTACAGGGACACAGTACTAGAAGTGGCTAAAGAATGTCTTGGAACAGTAGTGTGTAAAGGTAGGATGACGCGAACAGCTTGGTGGAATAACGCAGTCAAGGCAGCCTGTAGAAGGAAAAAGAAGGCGTATCAAAAATGGCCACATACTAGAACTCAGGTAGACAGAGAAAGTTATGTTGAAGAAAGAAACAAAATCAAACAGGTAATTGCGGCATCCAAGAAGAAATCTTGGGAAGACTTTGGAAACAGGTTGGAGACTTTGGGTCAAGCTGCTGGAAAACCATTCTGGGGTGTAATTGGCAGTCTTCGAAATGGAGGTAAGAAGGAAATGACAAATATTTTGGACAGGCCAGGAAAACTGCTTGTGAATCCTGTGGATTCCTTGGGCAGATGGAGGGAATATTTTGAAGAGTTGCTCAATGTAGGTGAAAATACGATCAGTAATGTTTCAGATTTCGATGTACAATGGGATAGGAATGAGGATGGAAATAGGGTCACATTTGAGGAAGTGGTGAAAATGGTCAATAGATTGCAGTGCAATAAAGCAGCTGGGGTGGATGAAATTAAGTCGGAGCTCATCAAATACAGTGGAATGTCAGGTCTTTAATGGCTACACAGGATAATTGAAATGGCCTGGGAGTCGGGACAGGTTCCATCAGACTGGACAAAAGCAGTAATCACACCAATCTTTAAACATGGAAACAGAAAAGATTGTAACAACTACAGAGGTATCTCTTTAATCAGCGTTGTGGGTAAAATCTTGTCAGGTATTGTTGAAAGGAAAGTGCGAGTATTAGTTGAGGACCAATTGGAGGAAAATCAGTGTGGGTTTAGGTCTCTTAGAGGTTGTAAGGACCAGATCTTTAGCTTAAGGCAAATAATGGAAAAGTGTTATGAATGGAACAGGGAATTGTATCTATGCTTTATAGATCTAGAAAAGGCATATGACCGGGTTCCTAGGAGGAAGTTATTGTCTGTTCTACGAGATTATGGAATAGGAGACAAACTTTTGCAAGCAATTAAAGGTCTTTACATGGATAGTCAGGCAGCAGTTAGAGATGACGGTAAATTGAGTTCATGGTTCAGAGTAGTTTCAGGGGTAAGACAAGGCTGCAACCTGTCTCCACTGTTGTTCATATTATTTATGGATCATATTTTGAAAACAATAGACTGGCTGGGTGAGATTAAGATATGTGAACACAAAATAAGCAGTCTTGCATATGTGGATGACTTAGTTGTGATGGCAGATTCGATTGAAAGTTTGCAAAGTAATATTTCAGAGCTAGATCAGAAACGTAAGGACTATGGTATGAAGATTAGCATCTCCAGAACGAAAGTAATGCCAGTGGGAAAGAGATGTAAACGGATTGAGTGCCAAATAGGAGGAACAAAGTTAGAACACGTGGGAATTTCAAGTACTTAGGATGCATATTCTCACAGGATGGCAACATAGTGAAAGAACTGGAAGCGAGGTGTAGCAAAGCTAATGCAGTGAGTGCTCAGCTACGATCTACTCTCTTCTGCAAGAAGGAAGTCAGTACAAAGACTAAGTTATCTGTGCACCGCTCAATCTTTCGACCAACTTTGTTGTATGGGAGCGAAATCTGGGTGGATTCAGGGTACCTTATCAATAAGGTTGAGGTTACGGATATGAAAGTAGCTAGGATGATTGCAGGTACTAGTAGATGAGAACAAAGGCAGGAGGGTGTCCACAATGAGGAATTCAAAGAAAAACTGGGAATGAACTCTATAGATGTAGCAGTCAGGGCGAACAGGCTTAGATGGTGGAGTCATGTTACACTCATGGGAGAAGCAAGGTTACCCAAGAGACTCTTGGGTTCAGCATTAGAGGGTAGGAGGAGTCGGGGCAGCCCAAGGAGAAAGCACCTGGATTCGGTTAAGAATGATTTTGAAGTAATAGGCGTATCATAAGAAGAGGCACCAATGTTAGCACTGAATAGGGGATCATGGAGGAATTTTATAAAGGGGACTATGCTCCAGACTGAACGCTGAAAGGCATAATCAGTATTAAATGATGATGATGATGATGATGATGATGATTGCAGAGTGATATGAAGTGGGACAAGCACGTAATGGGAGCTGTGGGGAAGGCGGATAGTTGTCTTCGGTTCATTGGTAGAATTTTTGGAAGATGTGGTTCATCTGTAAAAGAGACCGCTATAAAACACTAATACGAGTTCTTGAGTACTGCTCAAGCGTTTGGGATCCCTATCAGGTCGGATTGAGAGAAGCCACAGAAGCAATTCAGAGGCGGGCTGCTAGATTTGTTACTGGTAGGTTTGATCATCACGCGAGTGTTACGGAAATGCTTCAGGAACTCGGGTGGGAGTCTCAAGAGGAAAGGAGGCGTTCTTTTCGTGAATCGCTAATGAGGAAATTTAGAGAACCAGCTTTTGAGGCTGACTGCAGTACAATTTTACTGTCGCCAACTTACATTTCGCGGAAAGACCACAAAAATAAGATAAGAGAGATTAGGGCTCGTACAGAGGCATATAGGGAGTCATTTTTCCCTCGTTCTGTTTGGGAGTGGAACAGGGAGAGAAGATGCTAGTTGTGGTACGAGGTACCCTCTGCCACGTACCGTATGGTGGATTGCGGAGTATGTATGTATATGTAGATGTAAAGGTGTATCTTCTACGGGGGTGATCTTGGTGGTGCGACGTGACCCATGTCGTCGTATTCTACTGCGTTCCGTGAGCCATTCTGCACACACTCATTGCACTGCGGTAACACTTGGTCCTACACGAGCAGCAATTTCCCGGACGGCTGCCTCACGTTCCCTCATGGCAATTGTACACCCTCTTTCAAACTCACTGATTTGTAGCTATAATACGCGCATACGTCTGCGAGGAATCCTGCACGTCTACTAAAGTAACTCTGGTCCATTACTTTCGGTTTATAGCAACACCGAGAGCCGCAGGCACATTTTACCGGTGAGTGGTGTTGCGACTTGATATTGATGTTAACCTCGAACCCACTGACCGACATGGCTCATGTCTCATTTCTGCAGAACGTACTAACATGCGAGGGTGAGTCAAATGAAAACCTTAAATTTGCAATAACAAATCGAAATTTCGCTCCGTTATCCTGTAAGTTGGTAAGCGTGCTACAAACAGCGTGCAGAACGGGCTGTAGGTGGCAGCATAGTGCACATGCACACATACCGTCTCAGTATCAGTATAAAGATGGCCGCCGCACTTGAAACTTGCATCAGGGAAGAACAGCGTTCTGTTATTCGGTTTTTGCGTAGTGAAGGTGTGAAACCTACTGAAATTCATCGACGAATGAAGGTTCAGTACGGTGACGCATGTTTGTCACAGCAGCAAGTCTACGAATGGAGTAGGAAGTTCGCAAATGGTGTGACTTCAGTGGAAGATGCTCCTCGTCCAGGTCAGGCACAACGAGTTGTGACTCCACAGAACATTGCAGCAGTTGAAGCCATAGTGAAGGAAAACCGCCGTTGACACTGAATGACATTACAGTATGTTTAAAGATTAGTCATGGCTCAGAACACCACATTGTGCATGATGTGCTCCAATTTTACAAAGTGTCTGCAAGATGGGTGCCACGACAGCTGACTCCTGAAATGAGATAACGACGTGTTGATGCTTGTGAAGAACTTCTTCGGCGCTTTGAACGAGAAGGTGATGGCTTCCTTGCAAGAATCGTTACTGGGGACGAAACCTGGGTTCACTTCCACCAACCGGAAACACAGAGAGTGAGCAAGGACTGGCGCCATTCCTCATCACCAAGTGATTTCCATATGTTTGGACCATTCAAAGACGCAATAGGAGAAAAGAAGTTCCGTTCTGATGAAGAGGTACGCCACGCGGTGCATGAGTGGTTGCGCGGACTACCAAAAGAATTTTTTTTCTAAAGGAATTTATGCACTTTGTAAGCGCTGGAGGACTTGCATTGAGCGTGGGGGAGATTATGTTGAAAAGTAATACAGCGTTGTGACACTTCTGCACAATAAATAATATTAAAAAAAATATTTAATGTTTTCATTTGACTTACCCTCGTACGTGTCCTCTGAATATGAACGTCCTACCTCTGATCGTTCAAGGCATTCTATTTTTTTTTCTGAACGTGAGTGTATATAGAAATGGGTCGGCAATACCGTATTATGCAAGTGGAAACTAGTGTACAACATTTGATTTTTTTATTGTTTTATATCCATGAACGTTACGGTTAAAGGAAGTATGAATGTGCAGGGGCTTCTTAGATGCAGGTGGTTTGTTTTCTGACCAGTAAAGCGCAGCAAAGTTTGGTGACATGCTCGCTGCACGTGTTCCCTTTCTCTGTAGACAGCACGCAGACTACCTCACGAGCACACAGCAGGCGGCAGGCGCGTTCTACCAATGCCGTCTCAAAGAAAGGCCTGGGCGCTTGTTAATGACGTCACGTCAGCTAGACACGGCGAACGCCAGGTCTGTTGCAGGCATACTCATAATGGTGGTGTCTCCCTCTCTGACACACGAAAAGATGAAACTACTGGCGGTAGTTGACCAACACACATTGTTCTGAGAGATTTCTGCAATCAATTAATTGTGCAATTCATTACACTCCTTAACAAATAGTGTACTCCCGAACTTAAATTTCCACCTGTTTTAAGGATTGACATACAAAAACAACTTCATGGTCCAGCAGCAACAGAATTCGTGCTCCTTTACCTTATTTGTAAATCTGAGGAAGTTACGTTTGTACTGGGCTGCTTTTACAAGACTCTGTGAACATATTGATGCTCTTCTTTAGGTATCTTGGTTGACTATGGGGTGAGGAGCACTGAATGTTAATGAAATATCTTGCGATTGTACACGTTGGGGGAGGGGATGGGGGACAGAAGAAGAGGCAAAAGAGAGATACTTGTTTTATCAAATAATTTTTTTTTATCTTATAAAGTTTCTCCTTTCAGTTGCAAGAGGGGAATATTTATCTTTTCTAATGTTCATGTTTAAAAAAGTTTACGCTCAGCAGTATTTTCTATGTATGAAGCTATTTTGTTTCCTGTTTAGAATTCCTTTCGTTCAAAACGACAGTAATCTAATGACTGGCAACAGTTGGAAATTTACACATGTAAATTAGTTCACATTTCCAGTGACGATATCAAACGTAAATAAATAAAAGAAACGAGTTAATTGTAAGGGGGTTGGGGGAAGTTTCGATAGCAAAATGGATCAAGCAAATATAGTTACTTGAATGTAAAATTTCCGAAGCTTGCAATGGGGCAAAGCATCTTCTCATATTGATCAACGTTTGTTTCGATAGGATTCAGTAATACAGAACTATGATCTTCATTTGTAGCTTTACGATAGTAAGAAAATCTTTCATCTAAATAAAACTGCAGAATCCAAAACAATACCAAATATTTTGTCCAAAAGTAAGAGATTTGTAGTGATAAGCACGCCAAGGCGTTTCTGCCTGCAACATACATGGCGTTCGCCGTGCCTAGCTGACGTGACGTCACGAACAAGAGCCGAGGCCTTCCTTTGAGTCGGTGTGGTTCTACCCAGTCGTTCTGACGTCCCTGGAGCTTGCCTCATTAATGCCAGCGATAATGAAGCACCCAACACCACTGCGACAACTCGAGGAAATGACACACACTAACTTGTGTAAGCGAACTCCACATTTGTACCTGCTGACTTATGGACGTAAATCATATGGCGCGATGTTTATTATAGGGTGCGGGGGAATTTGGTCGCTGTTAGCAATGGGACGTCGTTTACGACGGTAGCCCTGCGTTTTGCGGAAGGTGTTGACGTCAAAAAACGCAGAGATAGAAGAGCGCTGCGAAACGTGGCTAATTAGGTGGTGCTAATCTTTTCCTGTTCTCGCCAAATCCGGTTGGATGGACGCTGCAATGTTACCTGTGCGCCGATATCTTTATTTCTATTTTATTTTTATGGCGTTAAACAACCGCCATTTTTATAAATGAGTTCATTGCAGGGTAGACGGTGCCGTCAGCGCTACACCTGCCAGCAGTGCACACGTGCAAGTCTGCATTCCAAGGTCATTGCCGCGGTGCGGATTACGACAGCACATTTCCTCCACCTCATTATATTTTTTTTTGCTGTGCAATTCATCTGCTCAGCAGCAACCGCCTCCGTACTCGTTTCTTTCTTTCCCTTTGGACAAAACTTCACTAAGCTGTATACTGCAGCAAATGATTAAGTATGTTCATGCCTCTTTATTTTCCCTCTTACAAGTGGAAACATAATTCATCTGTATGTCTCACGACGTATCATCACGTTTCCTTGTTTACATACATTTAAACACACACTTCCAAAACACCCGTACAACGCATTGCACAGAAATTTCATATAGACATGAGGCTTTACTTTTGCTGTTTAATATATGTTACAATATTTTTAATTGAACACTGACGTATTTCTAAGTATGTAATATCGTCGATAATTGAAGGATCGAGCTTCGTAATTATTATTCAGAAAAATTTTGGTCGCGGGATTAATTTCTGACGAAACAAATAAAAAGAAGTGAATGCATGTCGTACGACAGTCGTCTTTGTATGTCGCTGAGCGATGCACAAGTATTTGTAATAGTGGAGGATATTTTCCAATGACACTTATTAACAATACTTAAAAAACTCTGAAGGACAACACAACAATAAACCTGGAAAGACATCTCGGCTAAATTATTTACTATTAATTCCTGCTTTTTTTTGCCGTTGCAAGTCAGGGGCTCCAACTTCATAGTATTGACGATGAACCACATTTGCGAGAAAATTAACTAATGTTTCAGTACAAATGTGTTACCATCTAAAGACAGAAAAAACCTCTATGTATACCTGGATACACACGAGTACGCTCATTTCTCTTCTCTTGTAGCAACACTACCAGATTAATGCTGATCTTAACAGGAAATTGTGATAGCTTGATGGTCGTGAGGAACTACAGAAAGAGTTGTACAAAATTTTCATTTGTTGTGATGAATGGCGGCTCTCTTTAAAGCTCGATATATGCAAGCTAATGTACACTATGTGATCAAAAGTATCCGGACAGCAGGCTGAAAATGACTTAAAAGTTCTTGGCGCCCTCGATAGGTAATGCTGGAATTCAGTATGGTGTTGGCCCACCCTTAGCCTTGATGACAGCTTCCACTCTCGCAGGCGTACGTTCATTCAGTTGCTTGAAGGTTTCTTGGGGAATGACAGCCCATTCTTCACCGAGTGCTGCACAGAGGAGAGGTATCCGTGTCGGTCGGTGAGGCCTGGCACGAAGTCGGAGTTCCAAACATCCCAAAGGTGTTCTGTAGGATTCAGGTCAGGACTTTGTGCAAATCAGTTCATTACAGGGATGTTACTGTCGTGTAACCACTCCGCCACAGGCCGTGCATTATGAACAGGTGCTCGACCGTGTTGTAAAATGAAGTTGCCATCCCCTAATTGCTCTTCAACAGTGGAAAGCAATAAGGTGCCTAAAACATCAATGTAGGCCTGTGCTGTGATAGTTCCACGCAAAACAAGGAGTGCAATCCCCCTCCGTGAAAAACACGCACCATAACACCAACGCCACCGAATTTTACTGTTGGTACTACACACGCTGGCAAATGACGTTCACTGAGCATTCGACCCACACACTGCCATCGGATCGCCACATTCTGTACCGTGATCTGTTGAATCGTGCAATGTTTACACTCCCTACACCAAACGAAGCGTCGCTGGCATTTACCGCCGTGATGTGTGGCATATGAGCAGCTGCTCGTCCATAAATCCAAGTTTTCTCACCTCCCACCTAACTGTCATAGTACTTGCAACGGATCCTGATGCAGTTTGGAATTCCTGTGTGATGGCTGGGTAGATGTCTGCCTATTACACATTACGAATCTCTTCAGATGTCGGCCGTCTCCGTCGGTCAACAGACGAGGTCGGCCTGTACGCTTCTGTGCTGTACGTGTCCCTTCACGTTTCCACTTCACTATTCCATCGGAAACAGTGGACCTAGAGATGTTTAGGAGTGTGGAATTCTCGCGTACAGACGTATGACAAGTGTCACCCAATCACCTGACCACGTTCGAAGTCCGTGAGTTCCGCGGAACTCATGATGTCTAATGACTACTGAGGTCGCTGATATGGAGTACCTGGCAGTAGGTGGCAGCACAATGCACCTAATATGAAAAACGTAAATTTTTGGTGGTGTCCGGATACATTTGATCACATAGTGTATATGACCAAGAGAAAGAATTTAATATTTTATTCATGGCTGTCAATCAGCATCTCTGAAGCACGCTTTAAAAAGAGAAATAATCAGTGATCATGTGCACAAATGTTTGTTAAATTAACATCTTGGCAAGTTTTGGCAAATTAGTTTTTCATCCTCAAAAAGATCATACAATTAAGCTGAACTCGGAAAGCAATCGTCATGAAAACTCTAGACGATAGAGTCCTTATTTATTATTTTTCTTTTTACGATGTAAAAAGTTTTAATGAAGAAATCTATCGTCCAGAGTTTGTTTGAGGATTGCTTTCGATGTAAGCTTAATTATATAATCTTCTGAGGATGGCAAATTTGTTTGCCGAAATTAGTCAAGAAGTTAATTTAATAAAAATTTGTTTAGCTGAACACTGATTATTTCTATTGTTAAAAGAAAGAATTCAGCAGTATCTCATTACAAGATTAGTGACCAAAATCTGAAGTGCATCACATAATTTATACCTGTAGGGTAAATGCTAAGAAGAGACATCAAAACAGACGAACGCCTAAAATCAGAATTAGGAAAGCTGAATGGAATGTTTTAATTTGTTGCGAGGGTTCTAGGAAATTGCGGTCTATTTGTAAGGGAAACCACAAGCAAAGCGCTAATGCGAACAACTCTGGAATACCAGTAAACCTCTGCCTCCTCCTTCCTCTCCCACAATTCTTCAAATAACCGAATTTCCACATATAATATGTCATATAGCTTGAATTATGTCGTACAGTGATATTTTGCAGGTATATTCAGTTGCATATGTGGATACTGTTTGCAAAATGTGTTACGAATAGAGTTAGCAGTAAAGAAGTAATAAATTGAAATGTAATGCATGATGCTGAACTTTTACTGCGTTGACACTGAAAACGTAGTAAACAATAAATTTTTCCCCTTTCTTTATTTTGCTGGGGTTGTTAGCGAGGAAAATCTCTAAAGGATTTGAAATTATTTATAAAGATTATTGGAAGTCGCCAAATGCTCTCATTGTCATACACAGGATGAATATATGACGGGTAATTTGCGCGGTCTGAGCTATGCTTCTAACTTTCATATCTTGCGTCATGTGTTAAACCTTTAACGTAAGATTATGCCTCTAAATGAACCGATTACGACAGTATTTTGAATTTTTATTTTCGGTCAATGCAATATGAAATACAGAGCAGCTAGTTCATGTTGCCCGTTAAACTTGCAACTGGTCTTTAGTGTGTTTAACTGTTTAGTTATACAGATTATTCACTTCCAATCCTTTCATTCTTCCAGGGTATCAGCTCCCTCACACATGTCATTGTTGCGGTTGACACTAACTTTATTTGAGCTTAGGATTGTATACGTTACAAATCTGAGGTAATCATATGCGGGCGATGATCGGTGACAGTCCGTTGTAAACACACAGATACAACCCTGCGTAGGAGAATTCAAGCAGCAAACAAGTCCAGTATGCAATAATCAAATCAAATGTTTCAAATGGCTCTGAGCACTATGGGACTTAACATCTGAGGTCATCAGTCCCCTAGATCTTAGAACTACTTAAACCTAACTAACCTAAGGACATCACACACATCCATGCCCGAGGCAGGATTCGAACCCGCGACCGTAGCAGTCGCGCGGTTCCGGGCTGAAGCGCCTAGAACTGCTCGGCCACCGCTGCCGGCATACAATAATACCGATACCAGTAGACTTCAGATAAAGCAAAGGCGGCACTCAAAGTTTTTCGCTCGTGTTCTGCTCGTTGTCAGTTTTTTCAGCGAACCATTTAAAGGAATTTCATGCCCTCTCTGTCGCGCGGGATAGCCGCGCGGTCTGGGGCGCCTTGTCACGGTCCACGCGGCGCTCCCCGTCGGAGGTTTGAGTCCTCCCTCGTGCATTGGTTTGTATGTTGTCCGTAGCGTAAGTTAGTTTAAGTTAGATTAAAAAGTGTATAAGCCTAGGGACCGATGACCTCAGCAGTTTGGTCCAATAAAACATTACCACAAATTTCCAATTTTTCCATGCCCTGTCTGTTTCGGCACTAGGAGTACAGAAAACTTTTGCCTGCTATATTGTACTAGCGTTTTTGGTGGCATGAATTGGGTGAAAGATGGAGTGGTCCGAAGAGAATGTAATGTTGCTATTAGATCACATGTGCCTCTGGGATCCAAGAAACACAAGACCACAAATGCCGAAATATGATTGGTAGAAAACTGCTCAAGCACTTAGACGTCATACTGTTGATGCGAGAAAGACGATAAATTCATCAGACGCTTGCATCAAGATGAAGTGGGGTGAGTAAGCGCAAACTACGTAATTATTTTTATAAGTTTAAATATTATCTATTATGCTGAAGAAAGCTGAAAGTACCCGGAAGATCCGATCACTCTCACTGCTTGCATTCATGGTATCTTAGTTACATGGTTGACGTATCACTGTTATATTAGAGATTTTTGATGATAAATAAAAGTAGTCTGTCTGGACCATGCTCTACTTGTCCTCTGTGTGCCAGGACGTAAGTGACTTGCACATTTCATTAATCACTGTTTATTGACATTATCTTACTCATACGCACTTTAATAAAATCCTTGGAATGCTAAGCATATATCACGGCAGACATCAGAACCTGATAGAACCAGCTACTAAAGCGACTAGGTTCAGCAACTTTTCCAATCAGAATAACTGCCAATTTTGAGGATATAGAAATTAGTAAGCAAACATACTTTGCATACTTTCACTCTCTGATGTCATACGGAATAATATTTTGGGGTAACTCAACATTTAGACAAGAAGTACTCACTGCTCAAAAGAAAGCGGTTAGAACAATGTGTGGGGTTCATAGTCGCATATCTTGTAGGCATCTTTTTAAAAGATTGGGATTTCTTACAACAGCCTCACAGTATATTTACTCACTAATGAAATTTGTTCTCAGCAACATGGACCAGTTTAAAAACAACAGTGACATTCACGATTATAATACCAGAAAAAAGGAAGACTTACACTACCCTTTACTCAACTTATACTTTGGCACAGAAAGGGGTAAAATATGCTTCGGCAAATTACCAGATGAAATAAAATGTCTGACAGACAGCAGTAATAGCTTCAAAAATAAACTGAAATCATATCTCCTTGACAACTCATTCCATACCATAGATGAATTCTTGAACAGGAACAAATAAATCTATAAATATAGTATATGCATTTTGTACCATTTAAGAGAAGCGGGTAATTAATAGAAATATTAATCTTTACCTGTGTATTGTAATATACACTCCTGGAAATGGAAAAAAGAACACATTGACACCGGTGTGTCAGACACACCATACTTGCTCCGGACACTGCGAGAGGGCTGTACAAGCAATGATCACACGCACGGCACAGCGGACACACCAGGAACCGCGGTGTTGGCCGTCGAATGGCGCTAGCTGCGCAACATTTGTGCACCGCCGCCGTCAGTGTCAGCCAGTTTGCCGTGGCATACGGAGCTCCATCGCAGTCAAACACTGGTAGCATGCCGCGACAACGTGGACGTGAACCGTATGTGCAGTTGACAGACTTTGAGCGAGGGTGTATAGTGGGCATGCGGGAGGCCAGGTGGACGTACCGCCGAATTGCTCAACACGTGGGGCGTGAGGTCTCCACAGTACATCGATGTTGTCGCCAGTGGTCGGCGGAAGGTGCACGTGCCCGTCGACCTGTGACCGGACCGCAGCGACGCACGGATGCACGCCAAGACCGTAGGATCCTACGCAGTGCCGTAGGGGACCGCACCGCCACTTCCCAACAAATTAGGGACACTGTTGCTCCTGGGCTATCGGCGAGGACCATTCGCAACCGTCTCCATGAAGCTGGGCTACGGTCCCGCACACCGTTAGGCCATCTTCCGCTCACGCCCCAACATCGTGCAGCCCGTCTCCAGTGGTGTCGCGACAGGCGTGAATGGAGGGACGAATGGAGACGTGTCGTCTTCAGGGATGAGAGTCGCTTCTGCCTTGGTGCCAATGATGGTCGTATGCGTGTTTGGCGCCGTGCAGGTGAGCGCCACAATCAGGACTGCATACGACCGAGGCACACGGGGCCAACACCCAGCATCATGGTGTGGGGAGCGATCTCCTACACTGGCCGTACACCTCTGGTGATCGTCGAGGGGACACTGAATAGTGCACGGTACATCCAAACCGTCATCGAACCCATCGTTCTACCATTCCTAGACCGGCAAGGGAACTTGCTGTTCCAACAGGACAATGCACGTCCGCATGTATCCCGTGTCACCCAACGTGCTCTAGAAGGTGTAAGTCAACTACCGTGGCCAGCAAGATCTCCGGATCTGTCTCCCATTGAGCATGTTTGGGACTGGATGAAGCGTCGTCTCACGCGGTCTGCACGTCCAGCACGAACGCTGGTCCAACTGAGGCGCCAGGTGGAAATGGCATGGCAAGCCGTTCCACAGGACTACATCCAGCATCTCTACGATCGTCTCCATGGGAGAATAGCAGCCTGCATTGCTGCGAAAGGTGGATATACACTGTACTAGTACCGGCATTGTGCATGCTCTGTTGCCTGTGTCTATGTGCCTGTGGTTCTGTCAGTGTGATCATGTGATGTATCTGACCCCAGGAATGTGTCAATAAAGTTTCCCCTTCCTGGGACAATGAATTCACGGTGTTCTTATTTCAATTTCCAGGAGTGTATATATATATATATATATATATATATATATATATATATATATATATATATATATATAGGGAGGTCTATTGATCGTGACCAGGCCAAATATCTCACGAAATAAGTGTCAAACGAAAAAATTACAAAGAACGAAACTTGTCTAGCTTGAAGGGGGAAGCCAGATGGCGCTATGGTTGGACCGCTAGATGCCGCTGCCATAGGTCAAACGGATATCAACTGCGTTTTTCTAGATAGGAACCCCCGTTTTTAATTACATATTCGTGTAGTACGTAAAGAAATATGAATGTTTTAGTTGGACCACTTTTTTCGCTTTGTGATAGATGGTGCTGCAATAGTCACAAACGTATGGCTCACAATTTTGGACGAACAGTTGGTAACAGGTAGGTTTTTTAAACTAAAATACAATACGTAGGTACGTTTGAATATTTTATTTCGGTTGTTCCAATGTTTGTGACTATTACAGCTCCATCTATCACAAAGTGACAAAATTGGTCCAACTAACACATTCATAAGTCTTTACGTACTACACGAATATGTAATAAAAAATGGGGGTTCCTATTTAAAAAAACGCAGTTGATATCCGTTTGACCTATGGCAGCGCCATCTAGCGGGCCAACTATAGCACCATCTGGTTTCCCCCTTCAAGCTAGACGAGTTTCGTTTTTGTAGTTTTTTCGTTTGATGCTTCTTTCGTGAGATATTTGGCCCTGTCACTATCAATGGACCACCCTGTATACTTATAGCTATCGTGTATTAAGTAAATTGAAGGTGTAGAGGCTAGAAACGACATGAGAGATAGGGAGTTATTGGTGTCAGCTGCATTGGGACCTTATGCGTAATCAGCACGGACGAGTGAAAATGTGTGTTAGATCGAAACCCGAACCCAGGATCTTCTGCTTACTGGGAAGTTGCGCTAACCACTGGGCCACCCGGACACATTGTTTATCGTTATTGCTCTATCTCGGCGCGTCGCCCCCGGCCGAATCACGCTCCCACTGAGCTACACGACATTTCCGAAAGAGCAGACACCGTGCATTCCTATAATTGATTCGCTTCGATGGACCGTGAATCCACCACGTCAGTGCGGATGCACAGTTACTTTCGACCTCCTGCGGGAATCTAAAATTAGCGAGCACAGAGGAGACGGACAGGGACTGCGGATAGGTAGTGTTAGGTGGGAATGTGGGTGCCGAGATAATCCGCGCAGTTGTGGAACACTGAGACCGGATGGCGGAGTGTTTAACGCAACTGCCTCGTAAGTGGGGGATCACGGGTTCGCATCCTGGTCCGGCACAGTGTTTTACTGGTCGCCGCTGATTCCTTGCAAAGTCTAGATACTGCTGACATCAGTAATTCCTTTCATTTCGTTTCTTCCCGTTCCACTTTCAATTTACGTAATATGTATCACTGCTGTAGATTTCGCGTTGTGTCCGTTCTTTCTGATACCACCGAAAGAGCAGACACCACCCATTCAAATAAAGGTATTATTATGTAACTTTGAAAATAGGTAGTTAAAGGCGTCCAGTGTAAATACACATCGCATTTTTCAGTTTCACATTTTGCAGTTACCCGATGACTGGAAAGTAGCACAGGTCACACTAATATTCAAGAAAGGTAGTATGAGTAATCCACTAAATTACAGGCCCACATCGTTAACGCCGATATGCAGCAGGATTTTTAAATATAAATTGAGTTCGAACATTATGAATTATCTCAAAGAAAACGGTCTACTGACACACAGTCAATATTTCAGATCGATTCCGTATTTCTGGATTTTCGGAAGGCTTTTGACACTGTACCACACAAGCCGCTCGTAGTGAAATTGGGTGCTTACGGAATATCGCCTCAATTATGTGACAGGATTTGTGATTTCCTGTCACAAAGGCCACATTTCGTAGTAATTGACGGATAGTTATCGAGTAAAACAAAACTGATTTCTGGTGTTCCCAGACTAGTGTTATAGGCCCTTTGCTGTAACTTATCTGTGTAAACGATTTGGGAGACAAAACTGAGCAGCCGTCTTTGGTTGTTTGCAGATGACGCTGACATTTATCGACTAATAAAATCATCAGTAGATCAAAACAAACTGCAAAACGATTTAGAAAAGATATCTGAATGGTGCGAAAAGTGGCAGTTGACCCTAAATAACGAAAACTGTGAGGTCATACACATGAGTAATAAAAGGAATTCGTTAAACTTTGGCTACACGATAAATCAGTCAAATCTAAAGGTCGTAAATTCACCGAAATACCAAGGAATTATAATTACGAACAACTTACATTGGAAGGAACACATAGTAAATGTTGTGGCGAAGGCTAACCAAAGACTACGTTTTATTGACAGGACACTTAGAAAACGTAACAGATCTACTACGGAGACTGCCTACGCTACGCTTCTCCGCCCTCTTTTAGAATACTGCTGCGCGGTGTGGGATCTTTACCAGATAGGACTGACGGAGTACATCGAAAAAGTTCAAAGAAGGGCAGTACGTTTTGTATTATCGCGAAATATGGGTGAGAGTGTCACTGGAATGATACAGGATTTGGGCTGGATATCATTAAAAGAAAGGCGTTTTTCGTTGCGACGGAATCTTCTCACGAAATTCCAATCACCAGCTTTCTCCTTCGAATGTGAAAATATTTTGTTGACACCGACCTACATAGGGAGGAACGATCACCGCGATAAAATAAATTAACTCAGAGCTCTTACGGAAAGATATAGGTGTTCATTCTTTCCGTGCGCTATACGAGATTGGAATAATAGAGAATTGTGAATGTGGTCTGATGAACCCTCTGCCAGGCACTTAAATGTGATTTGCAGGGTATCCATGTAGATGTAGATGACGATAATTTGAGGTTTGTTTGTTGCCAGGAGGTCTAAGACGTTACCCTCTCGAGTCGGTTCTCCAACTATCAAGGTAATGTAGATGATGATGTTACCAGTACACCGAGTAGAGTACATTTCGTGTTGACGCTCATCTTCCCGAAGCCATACTGCGCGCATGATGACAAATTAAGGTTATTTAGGTGGATTAGTACTACTAGTAAGAAAAGATCGACATCAACGCAGTTTCTGTCTCAAAATCCTCCTAAAAAGCTGGTAGCTCTCAAATATGTAATCTCAAATATGTAAATGGGATTCTTTGAAAGGAGGGCTACGTTTTCGCGAAATTATGTAGGGTCAGTTCAGTTCAGTTCTTCAGTTCTTCCCAGAGTCTTTCCCTGTCAACTGAGTCATATGCCTTTCCCATGTCTATAAAAACCATTATCACTGAAGAACTGAAGAAGATAGATATAGAAGATGGATACATTAATGTTATAAAGACAATGTACAGAGGGCACAATTGTAGAATTAGAACACCATTGGGGAACTCTGAATACTTCGAAATAAGACAAGGACTTAAGCAAGGAAGTACTCTATCTCCTGCGCTTTTTAATGTTGTGATGGAGGGAATGAATAGGGCAGTTAAAGATATAGTAAAAGAAAAAGACAAAAGGATGATTTTTGCAGATGATATGGTAATATGGGGTGATAAAGAGGTAGATGTACAGTTACAGCTTGATGCGTGGAAGGAAATAATGAAAACGTATGGATTAAAAATAAATAAAGATAAGAGTGAAGTAATGGTATTTGGAAGAGAGAAAGGAATAAATGGAAATATTACCTTGAATGGAGAACCCCTCAAAGTGGTAGAAAGTTTCACTTATTTAGGGAGTGAAATATCTAGGGATGGAAGAATAACTAACGAAATTAATAGGAGGTTACAGAAGGGAGGCAATTTCTACCAAACAATAAAACATCTGATTTGGAATAATGAGGTTTCAGAAAGAGCAAAATTCCTTATGTAGAAGAATTATTACATCCTTATTGTCACCTATGGTGGAGAAACATGGACAATGACAGAAAGGGACTGGAGCAGACTGCAAGCAGGGGAAATGAAATTTCTCCGAGCAGTTAAGGGAGAAACAAGAATGGACAGAGTAAGGAGTGTAGAGATTAGATAGGACCTCAAACAAGAAAGTATGAGAGAAGACACTGAAAGAATGAGATTAAGATGGTATGGGCATATTATGAGGATGCATGGACAGAGACTCTCCAAAATTATGGAAGAACTAAAGATGGATGGGAAAAGACCTAGAGGACGCCCAAGAACACGGTAGAAAATGGGAGTGAGAATATCTGTGGAAAGGAGAGGTGTGATCTGGCAGCAAGTCGAGGAAGAAAAGTGGTGGGAGGACCGAGCCAAATGGAGAGGACTCGTCAGCACCCAGACCCGGCAGTAGCTGGAGCGGGATTCGGATATAAATAGATAGATAGATATGTAGGGTCAATTTAGAGAACATAGATTCAGAGTACAGAATGCGCGACAATTGTGCTCCAATCACCATACGAGTATATCTTGCTTAGGGTTCACGAGAATAGAATAGTTTAGGCCGAGTACGGAAGCAGGCAGACAGTTGTTTTTCACTTACTCATTTTGGGAATGCAATAGAATAGAAAATCTTTAGTATCTGAACGAAGCACTGTACAAAAACATTCGGGATGTATTTGAAGATGTGGGATGTAAATTCTGCTAAAAGGCTGTTTGTAGGAGCATTGCCATATCAGAATCTCGCGAAAAGCTTGCTAGTAGGTATACTGGTCTGTAGTTGTGTAAAAACCTTCTTCGCCAGCTATGTAAATTGTCTAGTCGTTTTACTTACAATTGTAGTATCTCTTTTCTCTTAGCTCGAGCCTGACCAAAAAAGAAGTTGTATGAAGGAGTGTTGTGGAGTCGGGGGCCATAGAGAAACATATTGGAACTGTTGTAAGAGACAGACATGTTTGTGTGTACATTCTTAGGTACTTCGATTTACGTAAAAGTTGGTTTATCATTGTGAAACTGTATGATCGTTACTTACTTTACTTGCAAGGAAACATCAGCTAGACCTGATAGTTTAAGGAGAAAAAGACCCTTTGCAAGATATTAGCTCCAGCAATAGATCCTGCGCGAAAATTTGGGCCGTAATTATAACAGTACGTAGTTATGACGTTGCTAAAGTACAGCTTTTAAACATGCGCGCTCACCGGCTATTTGTCGCTCGTTCCGCCGCACTGACAGCCCCTTAATGCCCGAGCGCGAAGTAATGAGGAAGAGGTTTGTAAAATACAGTTTCGACTTATCGAGTAACTATTTTTTTGGAAAGAGAATATTCTGATAATTGAATGAAATCTTTTGTTAAAAATCCCCTTTTGTGTTTGTTAAAAGCCACGGCTAAATTTTCTCAGGACGCTATCGCCAGAAATATCATACGTATTCCAATGTGAAGACATCAGTCCTACTCACGATGAAAGTAAAAAAAATCTTCTTTCTTTAATGTTACGCGATAAACCAATTAAACACAATGCTTAATTATTTTTTTCTATGAGGCTTGATGCTCCAAGATAGCTGCCTATGTGCAGTGGCAATGTACATATTTATAGAAATTACTCTTAGTAAAACTGTACCTCCGGCCAAAAATGTATTGGAAAATATTACAAGACGCCGTATTGTATTTATTGAGATTATTCTTTTTAATACCTTTAGCATCAAATGACTATTAGAATAGCTTATATCATTTTTATCATTAATGGCGTCGCTACAACAATGAGCCTATACAAAATGGCCAGGGCAACATTTAATTATTACGTAACTAAATCATGGGCACGAAAGGTACTTGCTACTCACAAAAACACAACTTTTATAAGCAGTAGTTTCATTTGTATTCAAAGTATTACTAGTATTACTACAGATAATTATATTAGTTACAGACCATGAACAATAAGCGTCCGCCAGCTAGAACATCAGAACTCAGAAGACAATGAAACAAAAAACGTTCATCCCTTTCGTACCAAATGACAAAGATACTACAAATTACTATTCTGAGAGCGCATATAGCGTTTCCATTGTTGAGTATCGATAATTTAACTTATACTTCCTTTGCAGGAGGCTATGCTATAGACATTGGTGACATGCGTTGTTAATTGCGTCGAAGTGCCCTGTTTCTAACCTGTAGCTGGCGTCAGGTTTTAACATTTTTATGTTGCAATTCAAAAATTGAAGTGTAATTGAACGGAACGAATGAGTATGTCATTAAAGAAGCAAAATAGCATCATTCAACTATTAACGTCGTTTTAGCTCGTTATTTTCTTTGGATTTTTAAGCTGACACCGATAAAGTAAAGTACATTTGCAACAATTTAACTCTACATCGAAAACCATTAACTTCCTTTCATAATAATTCTTCAGTTGCTTACGTTTATTCATTTGGATTTTGAGACGTGTGTATGGAGATGGAGAATAGAATACGACTACGCTGTTAAAATAATATTCAAGCATATATCCGCGATATGGTTGTATTAAAGTCTCATATTACTTACTATTTTTCGCGCATAACAATATGCATTCTCGAACAAGAGTTCAAAACGTGTTGGGTAGATGTGTCCCTCCCCCCCCCCCCCCCCTCCACTTTCCTCGGCTTTTAACATCCCGCGAATAGGAGCCCTCTGGTAGTCACTCAGCTGCACAGTACTTGGCGCAAATGGCATTAGGCAGCTGCAGTGGGTCCGAGCGAGTGATGAACAACCGGTGGACGTGAAAGTTTAAAAGCTGTACCTTCGGAACGTTATAATTGCATATCACCAGAACTACGGCCCAAAATTACGCTGGGGATCGAGGGCTGCGACTGAGATCTTACACGCGTGCTTTCTCGTCCTTAAAATATGAGCTGAATTTGATGATATTTCCCTGTCAGACTTAGTCACTTGGCTTTTTACTATGGAAAATATGGGAATCCTTATTATTTACGAGTAGTAGTTACCTTTATAAACCAAACTGAACTTTGTAGGAAATTTCTTCGAACTGACACAGCCTCTATCAACTATCATCATCCGAAGATGATGGCGGCGTGTTTATTGCAGTAAGTAAATCGATAAAATCTAGCGAGCTTATCACGGATTCCAAATATGAATCAATCTGGATGAAACTGAGTGTCAAAGAACGGTCAAAATGGTGATCGGATGCTTCTATAGACCAGTGGGTCAGGGTCTGTAGTTGTAGAACGCTTCAGACAGAACTTGCAGAATATCATTAGTAATTTTCCTGATCATGCCGTTGTAATAGGGGGTGACTTCAACTTACCAGGTACAGATTGGGAGTGTTATGCCATCAAAACTGATGTCAGAGACAGGGATTCGTGTGACTTTGTTCTGGATGTCTTGTCCGAAAATTACCTTGATAGTTGGAGAACCGACTGGAGAGGGTAACGTCTTAGACCTCCTGGCAACAAACATACCTCAAATTATATACGTCTACATCTACATGGATACTCTGCAAATCACATTTAAGTGCCTGGCAGAGGGTTCATCGAACCACATTAACAATTCTCTATTATTCCATTCTCGTATAGCGTGCGGAAAAAAGGATCACCTATATCTTTCCGTAAGAGCTCTGATTTTCCTTATTTTATCGTGGTAATCGTTTCTCTGTATGGAGGTTGGTGTCAACAAAATACTTTTCAATTCTGTGGGAGAAAGTTGGTGATTGGAATTTCGAGAGAAGATTTCGTCGCAACGAAAAACGCCTTTCTTTTAATGATGTCCAGCCCAAATCCTGTATCATTTCAGTGAGACTCTCTCCCGTATTTCGCGATAATACGAAACGTGCCGCCCTTCTTTGACTCTTTCGATGTACTCTGTCAGTCCTATCTG
This sequence comes from Schistocerca gregaria, assembly GCF_023897955.1. Classification (NCBI taxonomy): domain Eukaryota; kingdom Metazoa; phylum Arthropoda; class Insecta; order Orthoptera; family Acrididae; genus Schistocerca; species Schistocerca gregaria. The sequence continues at coordinate 496,043,278 of NC_064925.1, read as the reverse complement.
GTAAGGATATCACACCGCGCAGCAGTATTCTAAAACAGGACGGAGAAGCGTAGCGTAGGCAGTCTCGGTAGTAGATCTGTTACGTTTTCTAAGTGTCCTGTCAATAAAACGCAGTCTTTGGTTAGCCTTCGCCACAACATTTTCTATGTGTTCCTTCCAATTTAAGTTGTTCCTAATTGTAATTTCTTGGTATTTCGCTGAATTTACGACATATAGATTTGACTGATTTATCGTGTAGCCAAAGTTTAACGAATTCCTTTTATTACTCATGTGTATGACCTCACAGTTTTCGTTATTTAGGGTCAACTGCCAGTTTTCACACCATTCAGATATATTTTCTAAATCGTTTTGCAATATGTTTTGAACTTCTGATGACTTTATTAGTTAATAAACGACAGCTGCTCAGATTGTCTCCCAAATCGTTTACATAGATAAGGAACAGCATAGGGCCTATAACACTACCTTGGGGTAGTTAACGTAGAGGAAGATATCAGTGATCACAAGGCTGTGACAGCATCTATGGCTACGCGTTCTAAGAAAGGTAGGAAGATATATTTGCTCAGCAAGGGTGACAGGATACAAATTTCAGAATACTTAAGCAGTCAGCATCAAATATTCGGCGATGAGGACGAAGATGTGGAGAAAAAATGGAAAAAATTCAAAGGCATCGTTCAATATGCTCTACACAAGTATGTTCCGAGGGAGGTTTTAAGGGATGGGAGAGATCCACCCCTGTTTAATAGCCATGTTAGAAAAGCGCTACGGAAACAAAGAGCACTTCATCTCAGTTTCAAGACAAGTAATAGCGTAGTTGGCAAACGAAAGCTGAACGAAGTGGAAATGAGAGTAAGGAGAGCAATGAGAGAACCGTTAAATGATTTTGAAAGTAAGACGTTGTCAACAGACCTGAGTAAAAACCCTAAGAGATTTTGGTCATATGTAAAATCAGTAAATGGGTCAAAATCATCTACTCATTCTATCACCGGCACCGAAATTGAAGATACCAGAGAGAGGCCGAAATACTGAATTCGGTTTCCGAAGTTGTTTCACCGCGGAAGATCGTAATGCTGTCCATCCTTTCAATGGTCGAGCGAACAACGAAATGGCAGATATTGAGACAAACGATCGCCGAACATGAAAAAGAACTACAATCTCTTAGTAGCGGAAAGGCGTCACGACCAGATGAGATACCTATAATATTCTATAAAGATTTTGCGAAATAACTTGCTCCCCTTCTAGCAGTAATTTACCGCAGATCGCTTGAGCAACGAAAGGTATCTAACGAATGGAAAAGAGGGCAGGTCATTCCATTTTTTAAGAAAGGCAGTATGACAGAACCACACAATTATAGACCTATGTCGTTGACGTCAGCCTGTTGTAGAATTATGTTTTGTGCTCAAGAATTATGACTTTTTTGGAAAATGAACATCTCCTCTGTAAAAATGAACATGTATTTCGCAAACAGAGGTCCTGCGAAACTCAGCTCGCTCTGTTCCTCCATGAGACCCACAGCACAGTGGAAAAAGCTGCTCTCGTTGATGTGTTTCTTGATTTTAGTGAGGCATTTCACACCGTCCCTGCAGTGCCGTTTAAAGAAAAAAATACGAGCTGACGGAGTATCGAAGCAGATAGAACTCAAACGTCGCCCTTAACGGAATAAAATCAATAGATGTAAAGGTAATATCCGGAGTACCATAGGGAAGTGCGATGAGACAGTTGTTGCGTCGGATGCTCTTTAAGGCTATTCGCAGATGATTCAGTTGTCTATACCAAAGTAACAACGCCAGAAGACAGTAAGAATTTGCAGAACGACCTGCAGAGCATTGATGATTGGAGCAGGCTCGGGCAGCAGTTAACGCTGAACGTAAATAAATGTAACGTATTGCGCGTACATAGGAAAAGAAATCCACTTCTGTACAGCTACACTATTGGTGACAAACAGCTGGAGACAGAGTCTGCTGTAAGATATCTAGGCTTGACTATCCAGAGCGGCCGTAAGGGGGATGACCATATAAAACAGATAGTGAGAAAAGCAGACACCAGACTCAGATTCATCGGAAGAATCTTAAGGAAATCTTACTTATCCATGAAAGAAGTGGATTATAAGGCGCTTGTTCGCCCGATTCTTGAGCATTGTTCATCCACCTGGGTTCCTTATCAGGTAGAACTGATAGAGGAGATAGAGATCCAACAAAGAGCGGCGCGTTTCGTCACGGGATTGTTTAGGTGGCGAGAGAGCGTTACGGAGATGCTAAACAAACCCCACTGGCAGACGTTACAAGAGAGCCGTCGTGCGTCACGGAAAGAGTTACTATTGAAATTTCGGAACAGCACTTTTCAGGAGGAATCGGACAACATATTACTTCCCCCCACATACATCTCGCGTACAGACCACGAAGAGAAAATTCGAGAAATTAGAGCCGATACAGTGGCTTACCGACAGTCATTCTTCCCTCGCACTATTCGCTAGTGGAACAGGGTTGGAGGGATCAGATAGTGGTACCGAAAGTACCCTCCGCCACACACCATTAGGTGGGTTGCGGAGTGGTGGATGACATCGGAAGTTCACTGAGGCTTTTTGCAGATGATGCTGTGGTGTATCGAGAGGTTGCAACAATGGAAAATTGTACTGAAATGCAGGAGGATCTGCAGCGAATTGACGCATGGTGCACGGAATGGCAATTGAATCTCAATGTAGCGAAGTGTAATGTGATGCGAATACATAGAAAGATAGGTCCCTTATCATTTAGCTACAAAATAGCAGGTCAGCAACTGGAAGCAGTTAATTCCATAAATTATCTGGGAGTACGCATTAGGAGTGATTTAAAATGGAATGATCATATAAAGTTGATCGTCGGTAAAGCAGATGCCAGACTGAGATTCATTGGAAGAATCCTAAGGAAATGCAATCCGACAACAAAGGAAGTAGGTTACAGTACGCTTGTTCGCCCAATGCTTGAATACTGCTCAGCAGTGTGGGATCCGCACCAGGTAGGGTTGATAGAAGAGATAGAGAAGATCCAACGGAGAGCAGCGCGCTTCGTTACAGGATCATTTAGTAATTGCGAAAGCGTTACGGAGATGATAGATAAACTCCAGTGGAAGACTCTGCAGGAGAGACGCTCAGTAGCTCGGTACGGGCTTTTGTTGAAGTTTCGAGAACATACCTTCACCGAAGAGTCAAGCAGTATATTGCTCCCTCCTACGTATATCTCGCGAAGAGACCATGAGGATAAAATCAGAGAGATTAGAGCCCACACAGAAGCATACCGACAATCCTTCTTTCCACGTACAATACGAGACTGGAATAGAAGGGAGAACCGATAGAGGTACTCAGGGTACCCTCCGCCACACACCGTCAGGTGGCTTGCGGAGTACGGATGTAGATGTAGATGTAGATGTAGATCATGTAGATGTAGAAGAAGAAGACAACAAAGTCAACACACAACCAACTAAGTACAAGATTTTATAAATGTGATGTTGATATGTCATTGGAAATATAATCGCTACTGAAAGAGCATGTCTCAGATACAACAGATCTCCTAGAGAGACTGCCTACACGACGGTTGTCCTTTCTCTTATGGAGTACTGCTGCACGGTATGGGGTCGTTTCCAGATAGAACTGACGGAGAATATCGAAAAAGTTCAAAGAATAGCAACTCGTTTTGTATTATCGCGAAACAGGCGAGAGAATGTCACGGATACGTGTGGTTATCATTAAAACAAAGACGTCTTTGATTGTGGCGGGGTCTTTTCACGAAACTTATGTCAGGAACTTTCTCCTCCGAATGTGAAAGTATTTTGTTGACGCCCACTCAAGTAGCGTAAAATGATTATCACAATAAAATGAAAGAAATCAGATCTCGCTCAGAGAGATTTAATGTGTTTGTTTTTCCTGCGCGCTGTTCCATAGTGGAACGGCACAGAAATGGTGTGAAGGTGGTTCGATTAACACTGCCAGGTACTTCTACAGTTACATATCCATCACTCTGGAAACCACTGTGAAATGCATGGGAGAGAGTAAGACCCACTGCATGAGTTATTAGGACTTTTTCCGTTCCATTAAAGTATGGAGCGCGGGAAAATATTGTTTGAATACCTCTGTGTCTCTTGCAATTAATGTAATCTTATCCTCACGACCACCATGGGAGCGATATGTAGGGGGTTGTAGTATATTCCCAGAGTCATCATTTAAAGCCAGGTCTAGAAAGTTGTTAGTGGACTTTCTCGAGATGGTTTCCACCTATCTTCAAGAGACTGCCAGTATAACCCTTTCAGCATCTCAGTGACACTCTCCTTCGGGTCAAATAAAACTGTGACTATTTGTGCTGTCCTTGTAGTATATACCCAGAGACATCATTTAAAGCCAGATCTCGAAAGTTGTTAGCGGACTTTCTCGAGATGGTTTCCACCTATCTTGAAGAGACTGCCAGTATAGCCCTTTCAGCATCTCAGTGACACTCTCCTTCGGGTCAAATAAAACTGTGACTATTTGTGCTGTCCTTGTAGTATATACCCAGAGTCATCATTTAAAGCCAGGTCTAGAAAGTTGTTAGCGGACTTTCTCGAGATGGTTTCCACCTATCTTCAAGAGACTGCCAGTATAACCCTTTCAGCATCTCAGTGACACTCTCCTTCGGGTCAAATAAAACTGTGACTATTTGTGCTGTCCTTGTAGTATATACCCAGAGACATCATTTAAAGCCAGGTCTCGAAAGTTGTTAGCGGACTTTCTCGAGATGGTTTCCACCTATCTTGAAGAGACTGCCAGTATAGCCCTTTCAGCATCTCAGTGACACTCTCCTTCGGGTCAAATAAAACTGTGACTATTTATGCTGTCCTTGTAGTATATACCCAGAGTCATCATTTAAAGCCAGGTCTAGAAAGTTGTTAGCGGACTTTCTCGAGATGGTTTCCACCTATCTTCAAGAGACTGCCGGTATAACCTTTCAGCATCTCAGTGACACTCTCCTTCGGGTCAAATAAAACTGTGACTATTTGTGCTGTCCTTGTAGTATATACCCAGAGTCATCATTTAAAGCCAGGTCTAGAAAGTTGTTAGCGGACTTTCTCGAGATGGTTTCCACCTATCTTCAAGAGACTGCCAGTATAACCCTATCAGCATCTCAGTGACACTCTCCTTCGGGTGAAATAATACTATGACTATTTGTGCTGTCCTCTGTACACGTTCAATATCCCCTGCCAGTCCTGTTCGGTACGGGTGCCCTATACCTGAGCAAAATTCTAGGATGGGTCACACGAGTGATATTTAAACCACCTCCTTTGTAGGCTGATTACATTTCCCTAGTATTCTACCAGTAAACCGAAGTCTGCTACCTGCTTCACTGTGAATTGCAGAGTATTCATGTAGACGTAAACTTGGTGTAGGATATAATAAACATTTGAAAACCGATAACGAAGCGGAAGTCGGTAAACACAGATGGCAGAAACTAGGAGTCGTATGAATAAAACGGAGAATGCATTTTATACTCGAAATTTCAGAGAACATCCTCAGGTTCACATGAAGAAAGCAATTCGGGGAATATACTTCTCCCGAGAAATTTCTCAGCGTGTGTAAAAGGGAGACTGGGAGTTCCTCAAAACAAAGAACATTCTCTGATTTTGAATGACAAAAAGTAGACGAGTTTGTCACAAGTTGAGAACATTTTCCTTTCTTTGAAGTGAGCTCTTCAGCATAGTTCGAGCTGAGTTAATTCTGTTGACATTAATGCCAAACTTTATGTTGTATGTAAGGCAAAAAAGATATACGTAGCCCGAAGAAATACCGAAAAGAGTAAATGTAGAAGTTCATAATGGTATACCAATTATTTGCCTGACGAACTTCCTTCCTGAAAATTTTGGAAGAAGAGGGGGTGATCTTTCAAATGAAGGGGGTGAAGATCAAAACATTTTTGTTGCTATTTAGCAGATCCAAGCTTTCATACTGATGTACGAGTAGACAACTGTGTCACTGACATTTCCAGATATACATCATCAATTTTTCTCGCAGCATAAATCTTATATATTGTCTTGTTAGAAATAAATGGGCGGATCAGAAAAGTTAATAACTGGTTTATTAAAACGAACCGTATGGGCGACAGCTTACGTACTTGGCGCGCCAGAGGGCCATTACGCGTCGTATTTAACCAAAATTATCTCTCATTAGAAAATTCTGGCAGAGATCCGGTTCGGAGTAGATGAAAATGTCATATAATCTTAAGATTTCTTTGACTTACTGTGTTCACCTAATTGCAATAACGAAATAGTTTCCCTCATGTCGAAAATTCGGTAACAACGCAGGAAAATGCACTTTCGTAAACTGTCGTAATCGTCATGACATTTTGTTGTCAAACGCAAAAGTAAAATCGAAACGTAGTGCAACTCTTGCAGAACACACTGATAGCAGTGCCATATTTGTATACTGAACAGTTTGCCTGTTCAAGCTAGTATCACAGTATATATATGGATGTGTGTATATGTAGATGTGTGTATGTCTGGGTGCTCTTTATCACGGGATAATTATATATTTTTATTTTTATAATTATATATTTTGTGATTTTGGTTTGGGGTGGCGTTAAATGCTGTGGGCTAGCATGAGACTTTTAGTTAACTTATACCGCGATAACACTCGTACGGACATCTACTGCCCCGAAGTATAAACACAGCGCGCGAGTCACCGCCTACTAATAAATAGTTTGAGTCAGCGCTGCTATTTAGAAAAGAAAAAATGCGTATTCTTACGCAAACTGTAATTATTAATATGGGTCTCAGGAGCTACTGCTTATTTATGTACCAAATTACATAAAGATTAACTGAGATATTGCGGAATGTAATGATTTTCAATATTTCTTGTTCATTATTTGCAAGGCCGTTAGGCGGCCAAAATGAAACATAGTGAAGTCATTCAGTGCTGTGAATTTTGATACCTGAAATTAATTTTAACTTCGAAATTAATGAAATATCAAAATTGAGAAATCTCTCGCACTTACATTTAATAACATGAATCGTCAGCGTAAAGGCCGACTAAATCCTTCCAGGGGGGATGAGCTCCCTGCACTACAAAGTTCTGTAAAAACTTTGTTAGTTATAATTAATGGTTGCGATCATGCGAGGTGATAACTAAGCCAATAATACACACTTTCTAATAACAATTTCTATTATATTATGCAATAAGTACGGATAAAACTTACGTTAATTATCAGACAGCACTACAATGGCGGCCTACCGCTAGACGAAACAAAACAGGAGAGATAGTTCAATCAAAGCATTATCTCTTATCTTCATGGCCTATGCTACACAGAGATTATACCAAAAAAAAAACCTGTTTTGTTAATTACATCGATATTTGTGTTTTGATAATAATAACTTACGTTCCTTACTATTTGTTATACATCGCGAACACGTACACAGTCTTGAAATAATTTATAATTTACACGTCTCATAACAAAAACTTCCTTTCCCTTTCTCCAAATGTCCATTTAGGTGAGTGAGATGTAACATTACGCGTATTTTTTATGCCGGACACGGCAGAAGACACAAACCGAGAACGTTATCAAGAAGGAGGGGAGGTAGCGAGAAGGAACTCCCTCGTCCGAGAATGTGCTTCGAATTTTTTATGCATAAACTGAGAACTTTCTCAGAGATTGTTCTTTTACTCTGAGAATTTTCCCCGGAGATTGTTCTTCTTTTTGTTCGTACGACTCGAGCTTGGTCCTGTAGAACACGGCGGTGAGATCATCGGAGGGTTTCAGAGGGCGCAGGGTCGTGTCGTGTTGTGAGGACAGCCGCGGCAGCGGTGACGGACCAGGAGTAGCCTGGCCGCCGCCGCCGCTGGGGGCTGCGAGGCGCAGACGCTCGCCCGCTGGACGTTGACGCGCGCACTGCTCGCCGCCTCGGCTGAAACAAAAGCCTGCAACGCGATGCCGCCTCATAAGGCCGCGCGCGCCCAAGGTCCACCAGTTTTTCAGCTCCCGTCCGCTGCCGCTGCCGCCGCCGTACTGGGAAGCCGCGCCGGCCGGCCCACGTTCAGAGCGAAGCGCAGCGCCGCGTCTTCGGCGCCGTCGTCTGACTGCTGGCTAAGGCGGTCGCACTCCTGAGGCGTAGAGGAGCTGCTACTCGGACAATGAATGGCCGGCACTGCCGACTGAAACTGCGTCTGCCGACTCCACGGACAGACTTGAGAAAAAGACGTACGATGTCCTTGTTCAGATGGAGCAGTGGTACTCTGGCAACAAACTGACTATTAAACTCCAAACATACGGGGTGGTTATAATTAAACTTCCCCTATTTAACACGTAGCAAATGCTTTAAATGGCTCTAAGAACTATGGGCCTTAACATCTGAGGTCATCAGTCCCCTAGAACTTAGAACTACTTAAAACTAATTAACCTAAGGACATGACACACATCCATGCCCTAGGCAGGGTTCGAACCTGCGACCGTAGCAGCAGCGCGGTTCCGAACTGAAGCGCCTAGAACCGCTCGGCCACCGCGGACGGCGTCCGTAAACAGGCCTTTTCAATCTATCCCAGGCATGTTCGATAGCTTTTGTGTCTGGAGAACATGTTGGCCACTCTAGTCGAGCGATGTCGTTCTCCAGAGTTAAGTCATTCACAAGATGTCTACGATGGGGGCGCGAATTATCTTCCATGAACACGAATGCCTCGCTAATATGCTGCCGATATGGTTGCACTGTCGGTCGGAGGATGGCGTTCACGTATCGTTCAGCCGTTACGGCGCCTTCCATGACCACCAGCGGAGTAAGCCGGCCGCACATAATGCCACCCAAAACAGTAGGGAACATCCACCTTGCTGCACTCGCTGGACAGGATGCCTAAGACGTTCAGCCTGACCAGGTTGCCTCCAAACTCGTCGCCGACGATTGTCTGGTTAAAGGCATATGCGACACTCATCGGTGAAGAGAACGTGAGGCCAATCCTGAGAGGTCCATTCGGCATGTTGTTGGGCCCATCTGTACAACGCTACGTGGTGTCGTGGTTGTAACTATGGACGTTGCCATGGACGTCGGGAGTGAAGTTACGCATCATGCAGCCTACTGCACACAGTTTGAGTCGTAACAAGACGTCCTGTGACTGCACGAAAAGCATTATTCAACATGGTGCCGTTGAGGTCAGTGTTCCTCCGAGCCATAATCCGTAGTTAGCGGTCATCAACTGCAGTAGTAGCCCTTGGGCTCTCTGAGCGAGGCATGTCCTCGATGGTTCCTGTCCCTCTGTATCACCTTCTTATCCGAACAACATCGTTTTGGTTCAAGCTTGGGCACTTCCATTGTTGAGAGTCCTTCCTGGCACAAAGTAAAAATGCAGACGCGATCGAACCGCGGTATTGACCGTCTAGGCAAGGTTGAACTACGGACAACACTAGCCGTGTACCTCCTTCCTGGTGGAATGACTGGAACTGATCGCCTGTCGGACCCCCTCCGTCTAAAAGGCGCTGCTCATTCACATTTCTGAACAGTCAAAGGGACTGTGTCTTTGATACAATATCCATAGTCAACGTCTATGTTCAGGGGTTCTTGGAACCAGGGCGATGCAAAACTTTTTTTTGATGTGTGTATTTAATCGACGTAACTGTCAAGCAGCACACAAATAATGCTGTATTCGAAAATTAGGGGATTGTTTTTCCTAGTCATTTGCATTACTTACATTTTTCCACGTGTAGAGTTTACTGCCATTCATCACACCTACTAGAAATTGTATAAACGTCATCGTGTACCGCCGGCCGGAATGGCCGTGCGGTTCTAGGCTCTATAGTCGCAGGTTCAAATCCTGCCTCGGGCATGGATGTGTGTGATTTCCTTAGGTTAGTTAGGCTGAATTAGTTCTAAGTTCTAGGCGACTGATGACCTCAGAAGTTAAGTCGCATAGTGCTCAGAGCCATTTGAACCATCGTGTACCCTCCAACAGTCACTCAACGCCGACACCTTGCCCTACACCACAGCAAACAACCGCAGAGTGCTGCTCACTCTGTCCGCTAGATCATTTATGTATATAGTAAATAATAACGGCCCTATCATACTTCCTTGGGGCACTCCTGACAATACCCTTGTGTCTGAAGAACACTCGCTGTCAGGCCAGCATATTAGGTTCTAGTACTTACGAAGTTCTTCGAGCCATTAATATATATATATATATATGATACTCTGGAACTAGCCGCCGGAGATCGTGTGTCCCTTATACCAAACTACTCAAAATTTAGCTCTGGACAACCTCTGAAAGTTTGTCGGTAGACTTCTGGTTTACTCTGTATGCAATATAAAGCGTTGAATCGTATCACTGTATATTGAACATTTATGGCCTGTTTAAAATTTCAGCATAGCAGATCTAAAATTCATTGAATGAAATTTCATCTACGATTTCGACTATGGCACTAACAGTTTTCTGACCGTCGTTTCAGAAATCTAAAAGTCGTATATCTTTGGCTTTCGAGAGAGGCTTTTCCCGAAGGACGAGTGTTAGCAACGCGCCTCTGGTATGTCCACTGCAGGGACGCCTAGTGGGAACTCCCAAGAACCGTCTATGGGTTGAACCTGTAACCTCCCCCTTACTAATCGGCCTATCCTGATCGATATAAAATATGACCATGGGTCACGTGTATGCCTAATGGATTTTTACCAATTTGGTACCGCTATCTTTCCCGAAGAAATAATAACGATAAGAAGGAGGAAAGTGTACAACAGACCCTTTTGATGGAAAAGTCTACTAAAAATAAAAAGTAATTAAACCGAACAGGGTTATAATTTGAAAAATGAAAGTTATTTTGTGCATTCACTCCCGAACAAGACTGGACAGAAAAGGGGTACCACTGATTTATGAATCCAAAAGTTACACTAATGAACGAAAAGGAAATAAATAACGGTCGCCAGCCCACTAGGGCAATTTACATACAAAATTCCTGTACAAGATGATGGGAAAGAAAAACATGTACTGCTAAACACTGGCGTGTGGCAACAGAATGTCGTCACTTTTCTTTTTTGACACTAATTTTAAGTGAGTATGTAATGATAAAGAAAGCTGAGAAATCACTCTCACCTTATGTTTGTCATGAAATTTAGAAAAAAAAAACAATCGAGTAATAATTTGAAAATGTGCAATTAAGCTGTATGTTAGTATTGAACATCGTTATGTGAACGATGACTTTAAGTGATCTCAACGTAACGTTATCAAAGGAATTTAGAAAAAAAGAAAGGACTTTTTACTTTGCAGTTACTTATTTTGCAAATTGGATTTCATATTATTGTCTGAACAACTGAGCCTTTTTTACTGACTTGAACAGAAAAAAATAATAGAACACGTACAAAACCAAACAGCCATGTGCTCCAAGGTATATGTGAAATAAAGAAAACTTCCACACTCTTACTTTGTATATTTCTTTAGATTTGGATTTTTTCCAGTGATTGATTCTAAAACTTGAAAAATGAAACTACTTTACTTTACACATATACTGAAACCTCTGTTGTACAACACTTAATTGAGAGTAGACTGTGACTAAAATTCTGAAAAGTGAAATAATTCATTAGTAAACTGGCTCTAACTATTCAATTTGTTTCTTACGACTCTCTGTTAGCATATAAGGAAAAAAATAAGGAACAAGGAACCTGCTTGGTAACAATGCCAGAAAACAAAGAGGACACAATCGCCCTGAGTTTAACTGATTATTATTTAAATAAATTTTAACAATCAAATCACATTCAGTTGTGCTGCCTGGCTAGCCGTTAATACTTTCTACCGATGAACAGTCTTACTTCAGTGCTGAGCATGCGACGAAACTCAGAGCCGACGACGAATCTGTGTTGCTGGAACTGCTGCTGTTGTTGAAGACGGTAGCATATTGTGGAGCCTCGGCTAGTTATAGGAAAGGGCAATCGTAATTAATACAGCCTCTTCCGCCCGTCCACTGTCCTTACTCTTGCTACTAGACATCTGGCCGGCGCGCGTACATGATGCCGCCGAAAATGGTACTCTCTACTACGAGAGCGTTTACACCACACTTTCGCACACTACAAGCGCTGGAACCCGTCCCACTGTCTCCGTGCGCTCTGCGCAATAACTCCCTACCCAAAGATTTTACGAAGTGCAAGCACTGCTATTATCGTTGCTAGTCGATGCAAATAACAACTCCTTAGGCTTATTCCCAGAGCTTATAAGTTTCACGGTAAGACACAGATAAAGACTATGAAATGTCAACAGACTTCTACTTAAATTTGCACATACAGTGACATTCGAAGCTAGGAAGGAAATTGTATTGCTTTTATGTGAAAGAATTTATCGTTTATTATGTAATGGATATTATTGTTAGATTATTTTGAACGTGAAAGTGGTCAAGCATTGATTACTTAAATATGTTAAAAGGTGAAATAATGTAGAATAAGCTGTAGCCAATCAGATGGATGGCTTCAGGAAAGGGAACTGCCCTAGTCAGTTGAGGGACGATGTTCGGCCCGCGGGAAAACGCGCGGCAGAGAGGGAGAGTTCTGGTCTACACACCAAAGAGGACAGTTCGGTTGGAGGCACCAAAGGGTACAGTACTTGTGGAGACGCGGAAGCGGACGTTCGGTCTTTAGGCAGCTAGGAAGTGAAACGACTTAAAAAATTTCGCGTTGTGTGGTATCGTCTCTAAGCGGTGAGCAGCCGCGCGCGTGGTGTCAGCTCTTAACTTTTCGTATAATTAACAAGGTGGAGTGTTGAACTTTTAATTCACGATAAGATTGTGATTGATCGAATTGTTTCAAATGGATATGCGCTCGAGTGTAGCAGTAACTCTAAATACGACCAATTTCGCTATTAGTTTGGTTTATGAACAAATATTAATCCAAACGAAATCGCAACTGTGTGGCTTACATCATTCATGGATCGTTAATTTATTTCCCGTTATTATTATTACTGTTATAATATATTATGTTAATTTTATATTTCGGAAACTTGCCATCAGCCAGACAATTTAACCAAAGGGTCACAAGTGTCTAACTTAGGACGTGTAATGCGACACTTGCGGTTCGACCCCTAGGCGAGTTTGATGCAAGACATTTCGACGAAGAGGAACCGCATGCGAACCCGAACATCTTTGGGATGATAGCTCGCAAGCTTTCCAGCCTAGCCTCTCCTGCACAAACGTCTTCATGTCCGAATAATTACTGCAGGCGACGTACACGTTAATTTATTGCTGTAGTCGAGCTTCCGTCACCTGCTACAGTTTTTAACCTGAACAGTTGCCCAATTGGACTCAGTAGCTTTCATTAGCTATCCAGTCTCCCCATACAATCGTCAGCTTCACATTTCCAAAGCTTCTAGTCTCTTCTCGTCTGAACAGATTGTTCCTTACGAGGCTACATTCCAAACTAATATTTCCAAAAAAGACTTTCTGATAGTTAAATTTACATTCGACGTTAATAAAATTATCTTTTTCGGAAACTCTTACCTCTTTATTGCCTCTCAACACAGAGAAACGTTTATAGCCTGGAATATAAACATGGCACGCTACTAACAAATGTTACGTTCTTTTGTGGAAATTAAAATGTATTTGTTTCAGTGGTTTATTCGTTGTAGCTCTTCCGTATCTCCTTACAAATGTTCCCACAAAGTTTCATTGTCCTACGATCGCTCTTTTGCCAAAGGGGATGTGTCAAGTAGCGGAAGTTTAATTATAACTACCCTTTGTTAGACGCTGGACTCATATTCGGCAGGACAGCAGTTCAAATCATTATCCTGTCATCTAAATTTAGATTTCCGATGGTTTCCCCGAATCGCTTAAGACAAATGCCGGGTTCTTCCTTAAATAAGGAGATGGTGAAAATCTTTCCTCTTTCTTTGCTAGTTACAGTTTGTATTCCGGCTCTAATATCTTCGTCGTCGACGGGATGTTAAACATTGCCCTTCCTTTCATACATTCTATCATAGTATTTGTTCGTGGTTGTCAAGACCTGTCTCTGTCAGAGTGAATCTTATGGTTTGACGGCGACAAAGAGCGCTCAGCTACGACTGGTTTACCCTTTTCTTCCGCTCGATAGTTTCCTCTTTACTCCTCCACTTGTTTCTGCGTCGTTCCCCTTGCAGTGCAGGCGTAAGCCTGCCCGTACTAACTGGAATCGCAAGTACTGCTTTTCCCAGATTAACTTTTTGAGCTAATAACAGCTCTCAGGCTTACAAGTAGCGCACAAGAATTGATTCCTTCCATGTTCTGGTCTTGACAGTAATGGATAACAGAAAACACCTCTCACCACATGCTCAGCAGCATATACAGTGATGAGACAAGAAATTATGACCACCACCCACCTTGAGACTGAATGCAGACTGGCAACGTAGCGGAGACGTGATGCGGTAAGGAAAGTATATAAACAGAGAAAAGACGAACAGGCCTTAACTCTAGCGATGATACGGGACAAAAATGCAGAAAACCACTGGTGCGAGCGACTTTGACGAAGGCCAGTGAGAGCTGGTTTCTCAGGATGGGGGAAGATAAGGTTACGATTGTGGACGGGGCCGTAATCTGTTACTCTCGGTTGCACAACTAATACGTAAATTTTATTTAAAGAAATTAAAATATTAAAACAATCTCTTAAAAAACATAAAATTCACAATTTTCGGGCCGAAGGCTACCAACAATATCCTCAAACAACAAACGGCTGAAGGTCTGAATTAGAAGTCAAAAGAACAATTCCAAGTAGCACATATTAAGATGAATACTTCGCTTTAAAACAATCTGTAACACGGCTGAAGGCATTGTTATAAAATAAGTGAAATTATTACTGGACTGAAGGCCACAAACAATTTGAAATAACAAACGGCTGAAGGCCTGAATTGGAAGTCAGGAAAACAATTCTAAATAGCGCACATCTCAACAAATACCTCGCTTTTAAAACAAGTTTGCTTAAAAAACTTATTGTAACACGGCAGAAGGCCTTATTATGAAAGAAATGAAATTATTGATCAACTGAAGGCCACACACAACTCCAAATAGGCGCTACAGTCTGGAACCGCGCGACCGCTACGGTCGCAGGTACGAACCCTGCCTCGGGCATGGATGTGTGTGATGTCCTTAGGTTAGTTAGGTTCAAGTAGTTCTAAGTCCCATAGTGCTCAGGGCCACAAATTCAAATAACAAACGGCTGAAGGCCTTAATTAGATGTCAGAAGAACAATTCCAAATAACACACATTTAAACAAATACCTCGCTTTTAAGAAAAGTTTGCTTTAAAGAAACTTATTGCAACACGGCTGAAGACCTTATCACGAAAGAAGTGAAATTACTGCTCGGCTGAAGGTCACATCAACAATAATTGGAAAAAATTATAATTAATTGAAACCCTCAGCTGCCGAAAGGTGGTGTTGATATACCTCGATGGTGACAGCAGAAAATGTGTGCCCCGACCTGGACTCGAACCCGAGATCTCCTGCTTGCATGGTAGACGCTCTAGCCACCTTTCTTTTCTTTTTTTTTAATCTCATTTTGTTCGTTTTCGTTCGTTGTATCTGCTCTGGGCGGACGTCGAAAGACACCCGTTTCAGTTCGTTGTTGATCCATTAACTCAGCTTTTTAATTAGAGAGGGCAGCTGGCCCTCTGACCGAACACGCTGAGCTACCGTGCCGGCGCCATGTGAACCACCGAGGACACAGATGAATAGCGCGACTGCTCGGTCTTATCCCTTGCACGCTTCCCGTGAGACCCACATTCCCAACTGTCCATAATCTACATACGTAATGTTCGTAACAGATATTTGCCCATCCACTCATTAGTCGATCACACTAAGGTGACGATTCCCGTAAGAGTTAGGACAACCTGTGTGCATTCGCACAGACGAAGGTCACTGGCTGGGTGGCCAATGCGAAAGCGCACAGGTTCCCCTAACTCTTACGGGAATCGTCACCTTAGTGTGCGCGACTAATGAGTGGCTGGGCAAATATCTGTTACGAACATTACGTATGTAGATTGTGGACAGTTGGGAATGTGGATCTCGCGGGAAGCGTGCAAGGGATAAGTCCCTGCAGTCGCGGTATTCATCTGCGTCCTCGGTGGCTCAGATGGCTAGAGCGTCTGCCACGTAAGCGGGAGATCCCGGGTTCGAGTCCCGGTCGGGGCACACATTCAGCTGTCACCATCGAGGTATATCAACAACAC
The DNA here is from genome assembly GCF_023897955.1 of Schistocerca gregaria. Classification (NCBI taxonomy): domain Eukaryota; kingdom Metazoa; phylum Arthropoda; class Insecta; order Orthoptera; family Acrididae; genus Schistocerca; species Schistocerca gregaria. The sequence goes on along the minus strand of NC_064925.1, from coordinate 496,027,145 downwards.
CTGTCGGCAGCTGAGGGCTTCAATTAATTATCATTTACTCTAGAGAAGCTGCACAGTCATCAGTGGTGTCTGTTCTTTCGTGAACAGTTACTGTCTTCATATATAATAATTAGAAAATTACTCTTAAAAGAACATAACAATCTAAGGAATCAGGCCATGCGGTTCTCAGCAAGTGTTCCAAGGGTCGGTCTGGGAAGGTAACTCAAACATAAGGTAAGGTGAGACAGGCAGCCAAGAGTTGTACTCACGTAACAGAACGGCAACTCAACTAGGGGCAGCTTAAGCACCGACCGACTGACTAACCAATCCGCCTAACGTCCGATCCTCGGTACAACGATGGAATATTTTTAGGCAAAGACGAAGAGACGGACAGCACTACGTCTTCAGGAAAACACCCAAGGTCGATGGAAACACTAGAACCAAGGTAGACCTGTTGTTGTTGTCTTCAGTCCTGAGACTGGTTTGATGCAGCTCTCCATGCTACTCTATCCTGTGCAAGCTGCTTCATCTCCCAGTACCTACTGCAACCTACATCCTTCTGAATCTGCTTAGTGTATTCATCTCTTGGTCTCCCTCTACGATTTTTACCCTCCACGCTGCCCTCCAATGCTAAATTTGTGATCCCTTGATGCCTCAGAACATGTCCTACCAACCGATCCCTTCTTCTAGTCAAGTTGTGCCACAAACTTCTCTTCTCCCCAATCCTATTCAATACCTCCTCATTAGTTACGTGATCTACCCATCTAATCTTCAGCATTCTTATGTAGCACCACATTTCGAAAGCTTCTATTCTCTTCTTGTCCAAACTAGTTATCGTCCATGTTTCACTTCCATACATGGCTACACTCCAAACAAATACTTTCAGAAACGACTTCCTGATACATAAATCTATATTCGATGTTAACAAATTTCTCTTCTTCAGAAACGCTTTCCTTGCCATTGCCAGTCTACATTTTATATCCTCTCTACTTTGACCATCAAGGTAGACCTACCCCCCCCCCCCAAAAAAAAAAAAAAATGCTGAGTACAATATGAGAGGCTGTCGAACTACACGCCATGTCGGACAGCATCAACACGACGAGTAAAGGTACACTGCCGGAAAAGTATACTAACCTCCAGACTAGGTAACTGGGGCGTGAGCGGCCAAAAGGCAGAAAATACCTCTGGTTGCACTTCACTAATAAGAATAATACTAAATTCGATGATGAATAACAGAGAAAGACGGCTGCAATATTTCACCACCTCGAAGCACTTCACTCGTCGCCGCCAGGCTCAGTAGCTTTGGGGCAACAACCCGACGACCAAAGGCTATATATCCGAATAGTCGAGGCTGCATTAGCAGTTAACCCTTCACTCAAACGTCCGGGGCCCGGTGTGCAACGAAGCCGTCGCTCTCGCAGCCACCCCTCCTCGATCCGGCAGCGGCAGCCCGCCGCCAGCGGCCCCGCCTTGCCCTCGCGCTGCACGGACCTGCTCTCTGCTGCGCCCCAGCCGAACTGATCTCCGTTCGCAACATTCCACTCTACACAACGAGACCCGGAAATACTAGCGGGCGCTCCAAAGATAGTACCACAGTACTCATATCGATAAGCGCTACTGCTGCCACTCACGGGTAGGCAAGCCAGCAACTTAGCTACGCCAGTAAATCGAATAAGAAACGAGATGCCATGACCGCAATGACAAGATGCCAAGCAGTCAACGGCATGAACATGAGCCACGCACGGCTCAGACACATTGTTGTGGAGTGGCGCCGGCAAATGAACGTTTCGGAAACGGAGAATCTGGTTGGCTGTCGGCGTGCTTCTGTTGTGGGCATCTGCGGGCATTACACGGCGAACCCACGAGTGGGCGGCAAGGTGTAGTACGTCCACACCTCACCGCAGAGCGTGCAGGTCGGAGGCGTCCTGGCTCTGAAAAGCAGGACTGGCGGCGACCTGATGGCGTGTGGCGGGGCCGGTTCGTTCTTTGTACCTCCTACTCCACAATCCACCCACCGCGATAGGCTTCTTGCTGTCCGTGCCATTCACTCCGTGTTTATAGCTACTGGTTCAGCCTACAATAGCAGCGTTGAAGGAAAATCGACTAAATAAGTACCAAACAAACGCTGCATAACTTGTTCTTCGTGGTAACATCTGTAAGTTCGTAAAAATTTCGGATGTGCGGGAGTCTCAATAACTTGCTTAAAAGGTTTAAAATTCAACACACGTTATAAATGGCTGTCAAGCACGTATTCACTGTCGAAACTATTATTGAAGCAAGTCAGTTACTGTGTTTACTACAAAGTTCCACATGAAAGCCGCCAGAAATTTTGCAGTCCGACACCTACAATTTTTACGCTCTATACAATCACTGATCCACAGCTATTTACAGGATACTAAACGGAGAACTGTGGCACGAAACCCTACATGAAGTTCGCATACTGCTTAATTCTTATTGGCAACGATTTAGGCCGCCATCAGAGCAGCTGTATCCCTCAGTCGTGGGTGATGCCTAATCCATTCATAATTATAGAAAGCAGTCTATCAGAGAAACTCTGAATTTACCAAACTAAATTTAATTTAGATAAAACAAAGCACGAATTGTCCCCACAAGTGAAATCCAAATTGATTTAACATCCAACTTTTCTTACGGCTGCTTTTATACGAAAGCATGCGCACTGGATAGACGTTACATAATTCATAACTGGACAGGAACTTTCCCTAATATACCGTTTACATAGTTTTAGTAAAATAAAATATACACAGCTTACGTATGCACTTCATACACTTTCTCGCTCTCCCTAAACACCCACACAATAAATAATAATTAAAAAGAATGGTTCAAATGGCTTTGAGCACTATGGGACTTAACATTTGAGATCATCAGCCTCCTAGACTTACAACTACTTAAACCTAACTAACCTACGGACATCACACACATCCATGCCCGAGGCAGAATTCGAACCTGCGAGCGTAGCACTCATGCTGTTCCGGACTGAAGCGCCTAGAACCGCTCGGCCACTACAGCCGGCAATAATTTTAAAGTGATTACTATTACACGATGAAGCTATTGTAACAAAAGCACAGAATATTCTAGAAGAAGGCCCCAATAGTAACAACTCAAAAAACAATTTGATGTCTGAAGGCCTGGTTAGTAAATTCTTAAGAACCAGTTAAACTTCTCCAAGAGATACTAAAATATTTTAAAAAAGACAATCATAGTAAATTCTTAAGAACCAGTTAAACTTCTCCAAGAGATACTAAAATATTTAAAAAAAGACAATCATCAAAAATTTCACTATTAAGGGACAATATCTAATTAAAAATTCTTAAGATCAATTGCATTCACGGCTGAAGGCCTTACTGACAAGAAATTCAAATTATTTGTCAGCTGAAGGCCCCAATAGTAATAACTCAAAAAACAATTTGACGGCTGAAGGCCTCGATAGCGAATTTTGAGAAGCAATTATTCTTCGAGAGACATTTAAAGAACAATCATCAACATTTCAGTGTTAAGATATTTTGTCTAATTAAAATCTCTAATGACAAGTTACACTCATGGCGGAAGGCCTTATTAACAAGAAATTCAAAATCTTTGTTGGCTGAAGGCCCAAACAGTAATAGTTGAAAGTTAAAATATTAAAAAAAAAATCATCACAATCTGACCAAATCAAGAGAAAAGTGGTCCTCAGACAGTGCTTCAAGGATCGACTTGGGAAAGTCGCTCAACTTCGTAAACGATGAGACAGGCAGCCAAGAGTTGTATTCACTTAACCGGATGGCAACTCAAACCAGTGACAGTTTAAACGCAGACCAACATTCTTGCAAAATCTACCTAACGTCTGATAACCAATACAACGATGGAATAGCCCAGGCAAGCAGAACCAGCAGACAGCACTGCGTCTTCACAATCCGGTGTTTAGAACATCCAGAAGCAGAAGGAACCACTACGACCGAAGTAGTCCAGAAGAAACAAAATATCCAAACCGCTGTCGGACTACACGCATTACCGGACAGCAACGGCAAGGCGAGGAAAGTTACACTGCCGCGAAAATACGCTAATCTTCAGGGCAGGTAACTGGGGCGTTAGCGGCCACTAAGCAGAAAAATACCACTGGTTAAACTTCACCAATAATAACACAAGGAATTCAATGATTAATAATAAGAAGTGGAGGTTGGCTGGTTAATTTCGCCAACTCTAAACACTCCACACACTGCTCTTCGTCTCAGCGACCCAGAGAGCAGCAATGCGTGAACAAATGGCATGCTCTCAAAATAGTGGATGTTTAAGTACTGGGTTAATGTTCACTCGACTCAACATCCTGGGTCCGGTGGGCAACGAGGTTGTGGCCCTCGCAACTAAATCCCATCGATGCGGCAGTGCGTGCCTGCCGCCAGCGGTCCCGCCATGTCCTTGCGCTGCCGGACCTCACTGCAGCTCCATCCCAACCCAATTCTCCGACACTCTCCGACCTAGAAAAAACTTGACGTCCTTCCAAAGATAGTACCAATGTACTAGACATCGATAACCGCTGCTGCTGCCTCTCTTCGACAGACAACACTAGCAAACGTAGTGGCGCCAGTAAACACAAGAAGAAAACGAGACGCCATTAGCCCCATTACTCGATGCCAACCTACCAATGGCACCAACGCGAGCCGCAACACGACTCAGTATTAATTATGGTTTCATTGTAGGCTATATGAGCTTCAAGTGCAATGCTATATGCTATGCATATACCTACAGGAGCGTCACATACAGGGTGTCAATAATCAAAGTTTCTGTTCCAAAACACTGTGGAAAGCGAATTACTGCACAGAATGACGTAAAATTTGAACAGTATAATATTTACGGAGGCAGTGAAAGATGACGCACCACTCTCTCACGTTAACTACACTGTCGGTCAGATTAATAATTATATTCTGTCCTCTCCTGGTGGAGAACTTCAGGTCTGCAACTTGTTGTGTTCTAAGAGCCAGTAGCAGTTTGCAACGGCACCGATAGTGGAATTGCGTATCGTCTTGGACATATCGTGTGTCACAAAGGGTTGGGTTGGGTTGTTTTGGGGAAGGAGACCAGACAGCGAGGTCATCGGTCTCATCGGATTAGGGAAGAATGGGGAAGGAAGTCGGCCGTGCCCTTTCAGGGGAACCATCCCGGCATTTGCCTGGAGCGATGTAGGGAAATCACGGAAAACCTAAACCATGTGTCACAAGGGTTAACTTATTCGTTTTGAGTCGGTCGTCTCATGTTTGACAATTCTAGCACGCGCCGTCGTCCTGTGAGTCAAATTGGTTGGCCAGACCAGCGAACGGGTGCACCTCCCACGGAAGTCTGTCAGGATTTCAAGGCTCTGACAGAATAGTTTCCCGCGTTCTAATAATCAGAACTGCAGTCTGCGTAGTTTTCAAGTTGACACGTCAGAACATTACAGCTGGCACCACACTCCCGCTGATCGCTCAGAGCGTCCCGTTGCCTGCTGTGCGCTCAGAACTGAAAAGACAGAAGTGACGAGATCAAAGGCCACACTAGAGACACTCTCCAACACACCTAAGAAAACTTCCTGGCATATTAAAACTGTGCGCTTACCGAGACTCGAACTCGGGACCTTTGCCTTTCGCGGGCAAGTGCTCTACCAACTGAGCTACCCAAGCACGACTCACGGCCCGTCCTCACAGCTTCCTTTCAGGAGTGCTGGTTCTGCAAGGTTCGCAGGAGAGCTTCTGTAAAGTTTGGAAGGTAGGAGACAAGGTACTGGCAGAAGTAAAGCTGTGAGGACGGGACGTGAGTCGTTCTTGGGTAGCCCAGCTCGTAGAGCACTCGCCCGCGAAAAGCAAACGTCCCAGTTCGAGTCTCGGTCCGGCACACAGTTTTAATCTGCCAGGCAGTTTCATATCAGCTCACACTCCGCAGCACAGTGAAAATCTCATTCTGGAAACACTTATCCAAAGCTTTATCTGTCAGGAAGTTTCATATCAGCGCGCACTCCGCTGCAGAGTGAAAATCTCATTCTGGAAACACTTAACCAAGGCTTTATCGGATTTTCACTGTGGTTTCCATTTCCCGACGGATCGGACCTTACTTTCGTAATACGCCTCTTAGTGCGACACTGATCGCATATGTAAATGAGGCGATCGAAATGAGGTAACGCCAGATAGGTATGCATCAAATCTACTGTACACGTGACGTGTTTACTATTTTAACTAGCCAAGGCTACTAGGAAAACTTCCGTAGTCTACGGTACTTTAACAACGCTACTATGCGTCTTTCAGTACAGTCATCTGGTTGCCGAGAGCCAGTTAGGCTTTTGATGTTCACTAACAAGGGGGGGGGGGGGGTCATAATTTTAGGAACACCGATTTACCTCAAACTTAGTACACCCTTAATAGACCATTCAAGCAATATAATTTGCAAGCAGTTACGTGCTCTACTCTCGCAATTCCGACAAAATCGCAAGAGAAGTTTTCCTTGTCTGTTGCATGCCTTATGTATCTGTGCGTAGATACAATATGTTAGAGTTCATGGTGGCCAAGTGGTTAGCATTCTAGCTCCGTAATACGAACATGTATGAGGCAAGGGTTCGGCTGCTGTTCAAATTCAATTTTGAATCTGTACTAGCGGAAGAAAGAGAAATTATTCAAAATCTCAACGAGCTGTGTTTTCCCGTAGAAACTCTGAACGTTCCCTGTAAATGCGGAAAAACTGCATTTATTCGATGTAGTAGATGCCATTTGTAAGTAGGCTGTTTAGGTTTTTTTATTGGTAACGCCGCCACCACGTAGCGCTCTGCATGAAAATCACTGGCTGTGCCGTGTGCAGTCTGTGGCTGGTTGGCATTGTTGTAATACTCGCCATTGTAGTGTTGGGCGGTATTGTCTTGCTAGCTGGAAGATTGTTTACTGCATTACGAAATGCCTTATGGCTAGCGAATGACGTTTCACGCCTTGCTTTGCCTATTTTGTTTAATATCTAGTTTCTTGTTGCAACGCAGCATTGTTTAAATTAAAATTTAATACATGTACTAATATAACTACTTTCTGTCTACAGACCCAGTAAAGAATCATTTTATGATGCACTTCCTTAGAAAAGAGGGCACAAATAGACATTTCCCTTCACAGGACTTGCAAAAATAATTTTTTTTACGGTTTGGTAACTTACCTGCTAGCGTATGTTCTCGTGATGCATCACTCTAGTGTTAAGATGTGACACAGGTATTAAACATTTTTACTGTAATATATTTTCTGCTTGAGCTTTGTCATGTTTAGTTATAAGCTATTGCATTTGCTGCTGCTGTGTGCCAGGCGTAATGTTACTGAATTTGATTTTGTATTACTCTGTTAACCTAGTTTTACAAGGGATTTGTTTTTCTTGTTTGCTGCACAGCGCCTTATATTAGTTGTAATATTGCAATTGCTTTACCAATTTCCATTTTTTTGGGACATTGCTGTTTGTATTAATTTGTTTTGTGCTGGTGCTTTGCCTCGTCCCTTAGTTTAGCATCTGAGCTCAGTAGCTTTAAGTTAGCTTAAGAGGGGGTAGACTATATAAGAATCTAACTATGATGAATTGGAAGAAAAGCATTGAGAAGCTACAAAGAAATGGTTTGGCCAAAAAAGTAGTGTACAGTGGAGAAAAACTATTTTTGAAAGAGGATGTGAACAGAATACAGAAAGGAGGTTTAGATAGGACTTTTTGGAAATAATGATGAACTAAGGGAGATCTCTATGCAAAATACTGCAGTAAAACAAACCCTGTCCTTTCCTTTCGTATTATCCCTCTATGTGTTTATGTACCCTTGTGTATTTGTCTTTTTCCTGTCTTTATGTGTTTAGCTAATAAGATTTATGTTGTAGAATTTGTCAAATACTATGTTATTTACTTTGTAAAGATGTTTAGACATTATCTATTCTATTTTGTTTTAATGCTCATGTGTGAAGTTGATGTTTCAAAAGTTATTCTGATCTTTATGTATGTACTTATGTCATAATTTTTGTAAGACAGATGTGCATGTTTATTTCTATTCTTTTGTAAAGCCTGTATTACTGCAAATGTTATCTGTACTATTATGTTCTTTAGTGATATATTTTGTACCTTTGTTATTGTATTCTTATGTTATAAAATTGTAATTGACACCAGTTCATCAAATTAAGTAACTTGTAAATTACATTTCACTGCACACGTTTCTGTTGGTCATAGTATATGGACAATATGTGAGAAGTAGGGACTGATAGTGTTTGCACATGTGTTAATAACTCAGTAAGGGACTTGATAACAGCATTGCTGGTTCTAAGGACATTTCAAAAACTTTTTTTCTGAGTGCACGAGTGGTGGTTATGGACTTGTTATATTATCCGCAAGACTCTTCAATGGTGATTGTGCGCCTGCACAGTCATACAGATGGCTGCTGGCCATCTCTACAAGGACTACAGTGGGTCTACACCTTTGATGACCCACCAATACCATTATTTCTACAAGGACTGCAATGGGTCTGCACCTCTGGTGGCCCACCAATACCGTAATCTCTACCAGGACTACAGTGGGTCTGCTCTGTGATGACCTACCTACCGATAGTCTTCAACGTCGACTGACTCTGCTGTGGCCCATTACCTGTCTGCATGTCAAGACTCAGCACTGCCTTTCGTTGGAAGGACAACACTACTTCTTCAAGACTGCTTAGAAATACACTACTTCCAAGTGCAATTTCTTTTATTGCTCAGACTTAAAAAAAAAACACTGCATTTTTACTGTGATGAATGATCAGGACTGCCTATATGGACTGTGAGAAAATTTTAGCTTTTGACCAACATTGTATCAATAAGTGTGTGCATTTGATTTCTTTGATATTGTAATCATAATTATGAAAAAAAATTTCAAATCTGTATTGGCCACTGCCCAAAACAATTTGTAAATTTTTTTGTGGGGAGCATGGGGGCTATGTAAGTAGGCTGTTTAGGTTTTTTTATTGGTAACGCCGCCGCCACGTAGCGCTCTGTATGAAAATCACTGGCTGTGCCCTGTGCAGTCTGTGGCTGGTTGGCATTGTTGTAATACTCGCCATTGTAGTGTTGGGCAGCGGCAGCTGGATGCTAACAGCGCGTAGCGTTGCGCAGTTGGAGGTGAGCCGCCAGCAGTGGTGGATGTGGGGAGGGAGATGGCGGAGTTTTGAAATTTGTAAGAATTGGTGTCATGAACTGATATATATATATTATGACTATAAAGGTAAATACATTGTTTGTTCTCTATTAAAATCTTTCATTTGCTAACTGTGCCTATTAGTAGTTAGTGACTTCTGTAGTTTGAATCTTTTAGTTAGCTGGCAGTAGTGGCGCTCGCTGTATTGCAGTAGCTTGAGTAACGAAGATTTTTGTGAGGTAAGTGATTTGTGAAACGTATAGGTTAATGTTAATCAGGGCCATTCTTTCGTAGGGAATTTTGGAAGTCAGATTGCGTTGCGCTAAAAATATTGTGTGTCAGCTTAAGCACATTCGTGTAGAATTTTTCTAAGGGGTCGTTTCACATTTAAATTTGTTTTCCATGTCTCCAGCACAAATACCATGCAGAGTGTGATGTCGAAATCACATCGAATGAGTAATTGTACATTATTTTTGTGGTCTGGCACATTGTGGCTTATTGTAATACTTAATAACGTCATTCGCATCATTATTTATCGAGATTTGACTTAGGCTTTCCAATCCTGTACCTCGTCCTTGAAAATTTAATTGAAGATAGTAAATAACCAAATAACAAATGAAATTCACCGCAAGTTCATGAAAAATGCGCGTGGTTTTTTTAAATTATTTTACTTCATTCTGTCCTTTATTGTTCATTATATTTCTTGGGGGCCGACGTCGCGTGACACCTATTCAAGTTTATCGTTGGTCCATTCACTCAGTTATTTTATTATAGTGGGCAGATAACTCTCTGACCGAATACGTGGATCTACCATGCCGGCTAATTACTGAACCACGACTTCTTGTAGTCACCCCTTTTGCACACACCAGTTACATTAATAGAAGCCTAAAACTTCTCTTGCTATTTTTTGTGTATTGACAGAGTAGTGCACCTTACTACTTGTACATTATGCTGTTTTAATGACCTACTAACGGTGTAGAATGTTCGAAGTACATCCTTGACCCAATGTCATGGCCTCCCCTTGTAAGATGTTTTAAATTATGACTAAGTATTACGTATCCATAAGGCATGTGATCAGCTTATGCATCTCCATAATTGTTCTAAACATTGTTTCTTATGCGAAAGTTTGTTCCATACTTTTAATGTTAGTTCTCTACCACAGATTTGATCTGAAGAAGCGATTTAAGCGCATCGCCTAATCAGGAGAGATAATAAAAAAATTGTAGCTACCAACACAAGAGTGTACTGTCGAATAATCTGCGTCTGAAGTAGATGTACCGCCATCACGGGCACTCTGAGCGGTGAAGGTCGTGCGGTCTGGGAAGCGGCAGAGGCACTCGCGTGCAGTTACCACTGCTGGCCAGAGCTGCGAGAGTAAACATTGGTCGGGCAGGTGACTGCTGCCGCAGAGAGCAACGAACTCACCTCGACCCGTACACTTCGAAGTCTTTTCGAGTGTGGTGGATGTCCTTGTACGCGGCCACGTCAACAGGCGTCCGCATACAACTGCCAGCTGCTCAAGAGGAACCTCAAGAAGTGCTTTCTTCAAACTTGTATCGCGGTAAAATATCTAGTTGTAGTTCCCTTATTTTGGTATTGGCGCCAACAGCAACTCGAGTGTGGCTTTTATACACTGAAGAGCCAAAGGAATTTGTACACCTGCCTAATATCGTGTAAGGCCCAAGCCAACACGCAGAAGTGCCGCAACACGACGTGGCATGGACTCGACTAATGTCTGAAGTAGTGCTGGAGGAAACTGACACCATGAATCCTGCAGGGCTGTCCATAAACCCATAAGAGTATGAGGGTAGTGAAGATTTATTTCGAACAGCACTTTTCAACGCATCCCAGATATGCCCAATAATGTTCCTGTGTGCGGAGTTTGGTGGCCAGCGGAGATGTTTAAACTCATAAGAGTATTGTTGGAGGCACTTTGCAGCCATTCTCAACCTGTGGGGTGTGTCGCATTGTCCTGCTGGAATTTCCCATTGTATTTGAACACACAACTGACATGAATGGCTGCATGTGATCAGGCAAAATGCTTACATACGTGTCACCTGTCAGAGTCTATCAGCGGTTCCATATCACTCTAATTACGAGAGTTGGAACTTTAATAGTGGCAACTGTTTGTTTACAGCTCGTACAACATGGATAGATGTTTCAAAGTTTTACTGACCTTCAAAGTAGTAACCAGCGTTGTGTATAATTCGTTGCCAGCGATGTGGAAGTCGTAGAATACTCTTAGCAGTGCCAGTTGCGTTGACAGTTCGTGCGGCGCGGTCTATTGCCCGACGAATTTGTTTATTTTCCAGTGCAGTTCTGAAGAAAATGCCGTGAAGTGTTTCCTTCAGTTTAGAAATCGAGTTGAAATCATGAGGGTTGGTTCAAATGGCTCTGAGCATTATGGGACTTAACTTCTGCCGTCATCAGTCCCCTAATAACTTAGAACTACTTAAATCTAACTAAGCTAAGGACATAACACACATCCATGCCCGAGGTAGGATTCGAACCTGCGACCGTAGCGGTCGTTCGGTTCCAGACTGTAGCGCCTAGAACCGCTTGGCCACTGCAGCCGGCTAAATCACGAGGGCTTAAGTCAAGGGAGTGCTGTAGGTGGTATAGCACTTAGCAGCCCCGTCAGTCAAACAAATCAGTAACAGCTTGAACACGCCGTTGGGTGGCTTGCGGAGTATAAATGTAGATGTAGATGTAGAGGCAGACTGTAAAGTGCTTGAGTATTGTCCTGAAAAATAATGGTCAGGTCCTGCAGAAAAAAATGGTTCAAATGGCTCTGAGCACTATGGGACTTAACATCTGTGGTCATCAGTCCCCTAGAACTTAGAACTACTTAAACCTAACTATCCTAAGGACATCACACACATCCATGCCGGAGGCAGGATTCGAACCTGCCACCGTAGCAGTCGCGCGGTTCCGGACTGAACGCCTAGAACCGCTAGACCACCGCGGCAGGCTCCTACAGAAAGTGTCATCACTTCTGTCTCTACACTCTTCATTTTTGGAACACAACCTACGACCAGCTTAGAGACAGAAGTGATGACACATTCTGCAGGACCTGACCATCATTTTTCAGGACAATGCTCAAGCACGTACAGTGCATGCTGTTACTGATTTGTTTGACTGACAGAGCTGCTAAGTGCTATAACACCTACTGCACTCCCCTCACTTAAGCCCTCGTGACTTCAACTTGATTTCTATACTGAAGGGAACACTTCTCGCATTCGCTTCAGAACTGCTACGAATTCGTCGGGCAATAAACCGCGCCGCTCGAACTGTCAACACATTTGGCACTGCTAAGAGTATTCTACGACCTCCACATCGCGGCAACGGGTTTTACTCAATGCTAGTGACTATTTTGAAGGTCAGTAAAACTTTGAAACACGTATCTATTTTGTACGAGCTGTAAATAAATAGTTGCCACTATTAAAGTTTCAACCCTCGTGCATAGGCCCTACACCATTACAGACCCTCCATCAGCTTGAACAGTCCCCTGCTGACACGCAGGGTCCATGGATTCATGAGGTTGTCTCCACACCCATACACCTCTATCCGCTCGATACAATTTGAAACGAGACTCGTCCGACCGGGCAACATGTTTCCAGTCCAATGTCGGTGTTAAAGTGCCCAGGCGAGGCGTAAAGCTTCGTGTCGTGCAGTCCTCAACGGTACACGTCTCGGCCTTCGGCTCCAAAACCCCATGTCGATGATGTTTCGCTGAATGGTGCGCACTTTGATTCTTGTTGTGGCCCAGCATTGAAATCTGCAGCAATTTGTGGAAGGGCTGCACTTCTGTCACGTTGAACAATTCTCTTCGGTCGTCGTTGGTCCCGTTGTTGCAGGATATTTTTCGGGCCGCAGCGATGTCGGAGCAGCGATGTCGGAGATTTGATGTTTCACCGGATTCCTGATATTCACGGTACACTCGCAAAATGGTCGTACTGCATAATCTCTACTTCTACGCTGCCTCGTAGATGCTGTGTTCCATCGTTCCTGCGCCGACTATAACCACGTTCAAATTCACTCAAATCTCGTTTGAATCTTGATAACCTGCCATTGTAGCAGCAGTAACAGATCTAACAACTGAGCCAGACACTTATTGTTCCATACAGGCGTTGCCAACTCCAGCACGATATTTTGCCTGTTTACATATTTCTGTATTTGAATACGCATGCCTATACCAGTTGCTTTGGCGCTTCAGTGTTTTAGGCTGTTGCGCCTAGCCCGCGGCATTGTTTATGTTTTCGTAATTGGCAACAGTACCGCCTGCCCTATTTTACTTTCAATATTCGCCGCTGGGACTAATAACCTGCTCGTTTACTTTGTGAATTTAAACGACTGCGCTGATTATGTAAATTTGTTATTAAGTATTGTGTTGAATTGTTTGTTTCTTATAGTTGTGAACCACAGCCCACTTAATCAACCAACCCTTTCACTCCCCTTCCGATGAGTTACAGATGTCGGTGTACTAACATTGAATTACCTCTTCGTAAAATACTAGATAGAAAAACATTGTTGTCGTTGTTGTGGTCTTTAGCCTGACGACTATTTTAATGCTGTGTTTCACGCTAGTTTGCGTAGTTACTGGAACCTACATTTATTTTAGCCTATTTATTGTAATCAAGCCATGGTTTCAAAATGGCTCTGAGCACTATGGGACGTAACTGCTAAGGTCATTAGTCCCCTAGAACTTAGAACTACATAAACGTAACTAACCTAAGGACATCACACACATCCATGCCCGAGGCAGGATTCGAACCTGTGACCGTAGCGGTAGCGTGGTTCCAGGCTGTAGCGCCTAGAACCGCTCGGCCACTCCGGCCGGCGCCACGGTTTCCATCTACAATTTTTACGGTATGCACTTCCATCTGTTACCTAATGGATAGTTCCTTGATGCCTCAGGACGTTTCCTGTCAACAGATCTTTTTTTTTCAAGTTATATTATAAATCTGTTTCCACTCTAATTTGATTTAGTTCCTTGTCTTTACTTGTCCAACCTACTTACCTAATCATCATTCTTCTGTAACACCAATGCTTCTGTTTCCTTGTCTGAACTTTGTATTGATGTCGTCTCATTTCTATACAAGGGTACAGTCCACATACCTTCAGAACTGACTTCCTAATATTTAAATTTATATTTCATGTTTACAAAATCGTCTTTTCCAGAAATACTCTTGTTACTGTCTCTCTGCTTTTGACTAATCTCCAACTTTAAGTGACTAATTTCTCATTTTCTTGTCTAATTGTCTCTGCATCACTTGGCTGAATTATCTTGCATGTCCTTTGCCGTCTGTGACAGATTTACAGTGTCATCGGCAGACCTACTAGGTGTGTGAGAAAAGTAATGACACTGACAACGCTGCGAGCCATCTAGGAACGCTGTGTTGTTCTCTTTGTGTAGACTGGTGTGTTCATCCCAGTCCAAGTTTCAGTTCCATACAACCATCACATAATTTTTGAGAGCGCCGCTAGTGAGGTTGTGTTTTTGTTGTATGTTACGCAAATGGACCAATAGACTTTAGAGCAACGTTGTGCCATCAAGTGTGGAGTTAAACTTAGGGCATAGGCGAGTGTGACCTTTTAAAAGTTAAAAAAGGCGTGTTGGGAACATTTCTTATCAAGAGAACTAGTGTTTCGCTGCCACAAATCATTTTTGCAAGGCCTAGAACAGGTTGAAGATGAACCTCGCTCAAGGAGACCTTCAGAAATCGATGAAAGCGTCAAAAGTGTGCCTGCTCTTGTGAGACCAGACCGATGTTTGACAATAAGTACGATAGGTGACCGGTTAGGATGATGGGTGCATCAAATTTTGACCGATGTTTTCCAAATGTGAATGGTGTGTGCCAAAATGGTACCGAAAAATCCCACAACGGAGCGTAATGACAAAAGAAGAAACGGGTGCATTAATCTTCTTCAGAGGAGTGCCAACGACCACGAATGGTTAAGTCGTGGGATCGCAGGTGATGAATCCTGGATTTTTGAGTACGAGCCAGAGACAAAGCGGCAAAGTAGGGGCATGGTGCATAAAGAATTTATTCATCCACGACAACATGTAAATCAAGTGTTTTACAAAGATGTCCTTAAAAGGCTCAGAAAATGGAGAATCGCGTGAGACCGGGCATTGCAGACAAGTGCATGCTGCATCATGAAAGCTCCGGACGTCACACAGCGACTTCCGTCACAAAATTTTCGACTCAAAGGCTTTCCTGTTGTTCCACAGCGCCACTATTCACCTGAACTGAGTCCTTGTGACATTTTTCTTCTTCCAAATTGAAAAATGTCTTAAAATGTCATCTTTTGGGGCTCTGGAGAACATTTTTTAAAAAAAAAGGCCGATATGTTAAAGGCCCTAACAGCTGAACCCTTTCAGCGAATGTTTACTTCACATACAACTTCAGTCACCATATCTATCTGCAGCAATCGCTCCTGGATATCTGATGACTGATAAATTCAGAAATGCGTCATACGAGGAATGAACTTATTCCTAGCCTGATGCTTGTATTTTAGCATTGCTACCTAGACAGCCTGATTGTTGCAATTTCAACTTAAACATCACATAAAAATTTCTATTTTTTCGTATAATATAATTACAGATTAACAATTTGCCAATTTTTTTTCTTTACTGCTTCTTTACAAATTTCATGATTCTAGGTCAACGAGAAGTTCCCCATACTTTTTGAGGAGTGAGTTTGCTAGTATCAAAAAATATGTGACATAAATGGCCGTATCGTTTGGTTGCATTGACTTAGAACCTTCAATTTTTTATATCGCATTGGGACGTGGGCATTGGTATGCTACAAACCCTTTCCTGAGAAAAAGGGTTTTTAACAGTAAGGCAGACAGTCAGACAAACGGACAATAAAGTGATTGTACACTGAAACGCCAAAGAAAATGATACAGTCATACGTACTCACATACAGAGATATGCAAACAGACGGAATACAGCGCTGCGGTCGGCAACGCCTATATAAGACAACAAATGTCTGGCGGAGTTGTTAGATCGGTTACAGATGTTACAATGGCAGGTTATCAAGATTTAAATGAGTTTGAACGTGGTGACATTGTCGGCGCAAGAGAAGTGGGACACAGCATCTCCGAGGTAGCGATCAAGTGGGGAGTTTCTCGTACGACCATTTCACGAGTGTACCGTGAAAATCAGGAATCTGGTAAAACACCAAATCTCCGATGTCGCTGCGGCCGGAAAAAGATCCTGCAAAACGAGACCAACGACGACTGAAGAGAATCGTTCAACGTGACAAGTGTAAACCTTCCGCAGTTAGCTGCAGATTTCAGTGCTGGGCCATCCACAAGTATCAGCGTGCGAACCTTTCAACGAAACATCATCGATATGGGCTTCCGTAGCCGAAGGCCCACTCTGTTCCCTAAATGACTGTACGAGACAAACCTTTACGCCCCGCTGGGCCCGTCAACAGCGACATTACACAGTTTGTGACTGGAAACATGTTGCCTGCTCGTATGAGTCTCGTATCAAATTGTATCGAGCAGATGGACGTGTACAGGTATGGAGACAACCACATGAATCCATGGATCCTGCATATCAGCAGAGAACTGTTCAAGATGTGCGGGGCGTGTGCAGTTGCATTGATATGGGATCTCTGATACGTCTAGATACGACTGTGACAGGTGATACGTACGTAAGCACCCTGTCTGACCACCTGCATCCATTGAAATACACTCCTGGAAATTGAAATAAGAACACCGTGAATTCATTGTCCCAGGAAGGGGAAACTTTATTGACACATTCCTGGGGTCAGATACATCACATGATCACACTGACAGAACCACAGGCACATAGACACAGGCAACAGAGCATGCACAATGTCGGCACTAGTACAGTGTATATCCACCTTTCGCAGCAATGCAGGCTGCTATTCTCCCATGGAGACGATCGTAGAGATGCTGGATGTAGTCCTGTGGAACGGCTTGCCATGCCATTTCCACCTGGGGCCTCAGTTGGACCAGCGTTCGTGCTGGACGTGCAGACCGCGTGAGACGACGCTTCATCCAGTCCCAAACATGCTCAATAGAGGACAGATCCGGAGATCTTGCTGGCCAGGGTAGTTGACTTACACCTTCTAGAGCACGTTGGGTGGCACGGGATACATGCGGACGTGCATTGTCCTGTTGGAACAGCAAGTTCCCTTGCCGGTCTAGGAATGGTAGAACGATGGGTTCGATGACGGTTTGGATGTACCGTGCACTATTCAGTGTCCCCTCGACGATCACCACAGGTGTACGGCCAGTGTAGGAGATCGCTCCCCACACCATGATGCCGGGTGTTGGCCCTGTGTGCCTCGGTCGTATGCAGTCCTGATTGTGGCGCTCACCTGCACGGCGCCAAACACGCATACGACCATCATTGGCACCAAGGCAGAAGCGACTCTCATCGCTGAAGACGACACGTCTCCATTCGTCCCTCCATTCACGCCTGTCGCGACACCACTGGAGGCGGGCTGCACGATGTTGGGGCGTGAGCGGAAGACGGCCGAACGGTGTGCGGGACCGTAGCCCAGCTTCATGGAGACGGTTGCGAATGTCCTCGCCGATACCCCAGGAGCAACAGTGTCCCTAATTTGCTGGGAAGTGGCGGTGCGGTCCCCTAGGGCACTGCGTAGGATCCTACGGTCTTGGCGTGCATCCGTGCGTCGCTGCGGTCCGGTCCCAGGTCGACGGGCACGTGCACCTTCCGCCGACCACTGGCGACAACATCGATGTACTGTGGAGACCTCACGCCCCACATGTTGAGCAATTCGGCGGTACGGTCACCCGGCCTCCCGCATGCCCACTATACGCCCTCGCTTAAAGTCCGTCAACTGCACATACGGTTCACGTCCACGCTATCGCGGCATGCTACCAGTGTTAAAGACTACGATGGAGGTCCGTATGCCACGGCAAACTGGCTGACACTGACGGCGGCGGTGCGCAAATGCTGCGCAGCTAGCGCCATTCGACGGCCAACACCGCGGTTCCTGGTGTGTCCGCTGTACCGTGCGTGTGATCATTGCTTGTACAGCCCTCTCGCAGTGTCCGGAGCAAGTATGGTGGGTCTGACACACCGATGTCAATGTGTTCTTTTTTCCATTTCCAGGAGTGTACATTGTGCGTTACGTCAGACTTTCGGCAGGACAACGTGACACCCCACACGTCTAGAATTGCTACAGAGTGGCTCCAGGAACACTCTTCCGAGTTTAAATACTTCCGCTGGGCACCAAACTCGCCAGACATGAACATTATTGAGCATGTCTGGGATGCTTTGCACCGTGCTGTTCCGAAGAGATCTCCACCCCCTCCTACTCTTACGGATATATGGACAGCTCTGCAGGATTCAAGGTGTCAGCTCCCTCCAGCACTACTTCAGACATTAGTCCAGTTCATGCCACGTCATGTTGCGACACTTCTGCATGCTCACGGGGGCCCTAAACGATATTAGGTAGGTGTACCAGTTTCTTTGCCTCTTCAGTGTATTTAGGGATTGGTTTTTCCCTGTTGAGGTATGGAACCCTGAAAGCAGATAAAAATTCGCTTGACACTTTGCTAAGAGGCAATCTCCACTCCTTACAACCTCACTATGCAAGAGAAGCCAGATGTGGTTTGAGTTCAAATAAATGTTATGACGGCAGTTGAGATGTATATACCAAATAAATTAATAAAAAATTGTACTGATCCCCTATTGTACACAGAAGAAGTCACAACACTGTTGCAGAAGTAACGAAAAAAGTACGCCAAATTAAGACCGCAAAATCCCCACGATTAGCGAAGTTATACAGAAGATTAAAACTGAGCGCGAACTTCAGTGCGGGATGCTTTAAATAGTTTCTACAGAGAATCTGTTTCGAAATCTGGCAGAAATACTAAAGAGATTTTGATCGTATGTATTCTAAAGTACACCAGAGGCAAAACGCAATCAATGCCTACAATTCCAGGTAACAATGGCGGCGTTACTGATCACAGTGACACTAAAGTTACTAATCACATTTTTCCGAAATTTCTTCACCAAAGACGACGAAGCAAATATATATAAAGTATTTCTGTATTCGAATCAGGATCAATGGCCAGTATCAGTAACTTAAAAAATTTAATAAATGCAAGCCCGCCGGTCCAGATTGTATACCAGTCAGATTCCTGTCAGACTACGCCGATGCAATAGCACCATTCTTCACAATCATTCACAATCGCTTGCTCGACGAAAGATCCATACCTAAAGACTGGAAAGTTGCACAGGTCGTACTAATTAGTCAAGAAAGGCAATAGCAGTAATCCACTAAATTAAAGGCTCATATCATTAACGTCGATACGCAGCAGGATTCTGGAATATACATTGTGTTCGAGCATTATGAATTACCTCGAAGAGAACTGTCTATTGAAACACAGTCAACACCAATTCAGAAAATATCGTTGTTGTGAAGCACAACTAACTCTTTATTCTCATGAAGTGATGAGTGCTATCAACAGGCGATTTCAAACTATTCCATATTTTTACACTTCCGGAAGGCTTTCGACACCGTTCCTCACAAGCGACTTTTTATGAAATTGCTTGCCTATGGACTATCGTCCCAGTTGCGCGTCTGGATTCGTAATTTCCCGCCAGAATGATCACAGTGCGTAGTACCTGACGGAGAGTCGCCGAGTAAAACAGAATTAATATCTGGCGTTGCCCAAGGAAGTGTTGTAGGTCCTCTGTTGTTCCTGATCTACATAAACGATTTAAGAGACAATCTGAGCAATTCCCTATGACTGTTTGCAGATGATGCTGTCATTTACCATCTTGTAAAGTCACCATATCATTAAAACCAACTGCGAGATCATTTAGACAAGATATCTGTATGGCGTAAAAAGTGACGCTTGACTCTAATGAAATCCATATAAGTAGCATTAGGAACCCGATAAATTTCGGTTACCCGATAAATCTCAAATATCTAAATGCTTTAAATTCAACTAAATGCTTACAATTATGGATAAATTAAATTGGAACGATCACATAGGTAATGCTGTGGAGAAAGCAAACAAAAGATTGTGATTTATTGGCAGAATACTTAAAAAATGTAAGAGGTGTACTAAAGAGACTGCCTTCACTACGCTTGTCAGCCATCTTGTGGAGTACTGCTGTGCAATGTGTAGTACTGCTGCTCATCAGATACCATTGACGGAGGACATCGATAAAGTTCAAAGAAGGGTAGCTCGTTTTATATTACCAAGAAATAGGGGAGGGGGTGCCACGAATATGATACGTAAATTGGGGTGGCACTCATGAAAATAAAGGCGTATTTCTTTGCGACAGGACCTTCTCATGAAATTTCCGTACCAGCTTTCTCCTCTAAAACTAAACTCCACCCGAACAGGTCATGAAGGCCCAACGGTACCGACCGTCTGCCGTGTCATTCTCAGCCCAAAGGCGTCATCGGATGTGGATATAAAGGGTCATGTGGTCAGCACACAACTCTCCCAACCGTGTATCAGCTTACGAGATCCGTGCCGCTACTTCTCAGTCAAGTAGCTCATTAGATTTCCTCACCAGGGCTCAGTGCGCCCCGCTTGCCAACAGCGCTCGGCAGATCGGATGGTCACCCATCCAAGTGCTAGCCCAGCCAGACAGCGCTTAACACCGGTGATCTGACGGGAGCAGGTGTTACCACTAAAGAAAGACCATTTGCACTTTCTACCTCAGAGTGTCAAATACTTTATTAGGATCCAGCTGCATAGCGAAAAATAATCACCATAATAAAATAAGGTAAATCAGAGCTCGCACGGAAAGATCTAAGTGTTCGTTTCTCCAGCGCGCTCCTCGGGAGTGGAACGGTAGAGAAATAGCGTGGAGATGGTTCGATGAACCCTCTTACAGGCACTTAACTGTGATTTGCAAGTAATCTTGTAGATGTAGACGTAGGACAGGTTACATCTTTTCAGGCTGCTTGGATATGAAGGATACTGAGAACTCGAATGTGAAAGAAATGTTACTTCACCATCTCCTACTTCAAACATGCTACTAGGAACTACGAAAAATGGGTGATGAGAAATGAGATTCATTGAACACAGTTCCGGCGTCGAGAAGTAGTCTTGAAAATGAAATTAGTTGAATGTAACTATTCGAGCCCCTTTCTGCGCTGTAATTGAAGAATACCCTTTCTTGCTATTGAATGGAAACCCTTGTTGAACACTTGAATCTCCGAATAATATTGTGCAGAACACTGATAAGACTCAGTCCTTACTGATGATAGCGGTCCTGTTTTCATTCCTCTTACTAATGATGGGGAAAATTTGAGCAGTTAAATGATGTACTGGGATCGGTTGTAGCTAGAGGCCACGTTTTTCGACTTTTTCAGGAAAAAGGCGTTTGAAGATAACTTTTGTACATTTTTTTAAATATTGCGAACAGTACGGCCTCTAGCGAAAACGTACCCCAGTACGACACTAAAATACAGTTCCTGCAAAAAGATCTTAATTTTTTTTTCTGTAGGACTGATAGTTCGCACGTAGCGAACGAGTGAGGGAATATGAAAATTTTGTGCATTGTATTTGAAGCCATTGCGGGTTGCGTAAGACCCTCAGTATGGGCAATTCGATCACACTGTGTCGTCTTAAAATTGAACATGAAAATAAACAGTTTTGCACGACAGTATCTAGAAACTGACATTGTAACCAGAATAAATGTACCTAAATTGGTTATTTAAGAGTTGATAACTCGATTAACGTTTATTTCTTGCATACAGGTTACTTTCTGGTTCTAAATTACCGGCACAAGTCGTGATTCGCCGTCTTCCCGTTTTAGAGCTTACGGAACAAATGAAACTACACTCCTGGAAATGGAGAAAAGAACACATTGACACCGGTGTGTCAGACCCACCATACTTGCTCCGGACACTGCGAGAGGGCTGTACAAGCAATGATCACAGCGGACACACCAGGAACCGCGGTGTTGGCCGTCGAATGGCGCTAGCTGCCCAGCATTTGTGCACCGCCGCCGTCAGTGTCAGCCAGTTTGCCGTGGCATACGGACCTCCATCGCAGTCTTTAACACTGGTAGCATGCCGCGACAGCGTGGACGTGAACCGTATGTGCAGTTGACGGACTTTGAGCGAGGGCGTATAGTGGGCATGCGGGAGGCCGGGTGGACGTACCGCCGAATTGCTCAACACGTGGGGCGTGAGGTCTCCACAGTACATCGATGTTGTCGCCAGTGGTCGGCGGAAGGTGCACGTGCCCGTCGACCTGGGACCGGACCGCAGCGACGCACGGATGCACGCCAAGACCGTAGGATCCTATGCAGTGCCGTAGGGGACCGCACCGCCACTTCCCAGCAAATTAGGGACACTGTTGCTCCTGGGGTATCGGCGAGGACCATTCGCAACCGTCTCCATGAAGCTGGGCTACGGTCCCGCACACCGTTAGGCCGTCTTCCGCTCACGCCCCAACATCGTGCAGCCCGCCTCCAGTGATGTCGCGACAGGCGTGAATGGAGGGACGAATGGAGACGTGTCGTCTTCAGCGATGAGAGTCGCTTCTGCCTTGGTGCCAATGATGGTCGTATGCGTGTTTGGCGCCGTGCAGGTGAGTGCCACAATCAGGACTGCATACGACCGAGGCACACAGGGCCAACACCCGGCATCATGGTGTGGGGAGCGATCTCCTACACTGGCCGTACACCTCTGGTGATCGTCGAGGGGACACTGAATAGTGCACGGTACATCCAAACCGTCATCGAACCCATCGTTCTACCATTCCTAGACCGGCAAGGGAACTTGCTGTTCCAACAGGACAATGCACGTCCGCATGTATCCCGTGCCACCCAACGTGCTCTAGAAGGTGTAAGTCAACTACCCTGACCAGCAAGATCTCCGGATCTGTCCCCCATTGAGCATGTTTGGGACTGGATGAAGCGTCGTCTCACGCGGTCTGCACGTCCAGCACGAACGCTGGTCCAACTGAGGCGCCAGGTGGAAATGGCATGGCAAGCCGTTCCACAGGACTACATCCAGCATCTCTACGATCGTCTCCATGGGAGAATAGCAGCCTGCATTGCTGCGAAAGGTGGATATACACTGTACTAGTGCCGACATTGTGCATGCTCTGTTACCTGTGTTTATGTGCCTGTGGTTCTGTCAGTGTGATCATGTGATGTATCTGACCCCAGGAATGTGTCAATAAAGTTTCCTCTTCCTGGGACAATGAATTCACGGTGTTCTTATTTCAATTCCCAGGAGTGTATAGCAGCTGGTGCAATTGTGCGTGTTGCAATACAGTTCACTGAGTCCTGGCAGTGTGTGAGAACTACCACCAACAACAAAATGGCAGATGACAAACTATTCGATAATACCACCTTACTTTTTGTTTGAGACGGAATTCTCAAAATATATTTATTATTTAACAAATATCGACTCGAATACTAAGATTTTGAGGTAAATATGTATAACTGGTAATCTGAATGCACCAAAGCTAATGACGAGAAAACCAGACGCGAATCCCGTCACTGCGTGACTAAATAGAATATAACATAGACGAAATGCGGCTGCTATCAGCGAAATGTAAATAAGTTCTGTATTTTTATTTTATGCCAAGGTGGCGTTAGTGTTTACTGGCTGGATAAGCGTTGAGGCAAGTAATCGCTGAGGTAAGCAAGTAGTAGTAGTAGTAGAGGGGTTTTGGGCGTACGACAGCAAGGTCTTCAGCGCCCGATAAGCAAGCGTCCCAGAGACAGGCGAAGCTGAAACATACCCCCTGTGACGTCCCAATTGTTAAGATATTACTCGCGCAGGCTCTAGCACAGCCTATATAGCTGAATACTCACTAGCCCTGAGGGCAAATGACTTTTACGTGATGTCATTACCGGTGATAGCCCGCGCATGAGTCACGACGTTTACTTCTAAATCTCAGCACTCAGTGTTCATTACGCACGGCCCGGTGGTGAGAGGTACTTCAGAAGCGTTTACATTGGTACTGGTAGCTGCTAATGACGTAATTACAGTGGCACCGGCGGCGGAGAATCGTGATACTGTGCACTGCTGCAACCAAGTTGCCTTCGCTTCGAGGTGATGACGATTAAACGAAACCTAGAGAATACAAACTGTTTTCTTGCGCCTCAAATACCACCAGTGCTTTTCTAAAAATTTTAGAAGCCCCTCCCCCAGCCATAACAATCAAAAGTTTCCATTTCTGAAAGCTTGCGATAAAACTTACAGGGTGAAATCATTATTTTTTTTTGCAAAATTCTGTTCTCAATTTCAAGTTTTTAAAACATAATTTCTAATGATGAAAAGAACAAAACCATAAGATTAAATATAAATGACAAGTGCTGTCATCTGTCGCGATAGCACTGCTCGATATATACCGGTACAAGTTGGTCATCTTCGTGAGTATGATGTAAAGTTTTAAACTGCTGCCAGCCGCAACGTTCAAACAGTTGCTTTGTAGCTGCTCGGTGAACGTTATTTATTTCTCATTCACTTACATCACACGAGACATCGCCTTACTACTAGATAGCTAGGCAGTTGTAAACAAAAGGCGTTACATATGGATCACAACTTTGGAACGAAGCTCAACTTATCTTGAGTACACACACACACACACACACACACACACACACACACACCAAACACACACCCGGTACCTCGCCCGATGCCACCTTGGTCACCCATTGTCGGTTCACTGGCGCCGGCGCAGCGGCAAATAATAACACGCTGGTGTCCAAAATTAAAGCAACAAACGGAAATTTTGCAAGGTTGCGTTTATTTTGCCACAAAACAACGTAAAGAGGTGATAGCAATGTAGAAACAATGTAAGGAATGCAGAACGTAAACTACTGCAACATACATAGCAACAGACGGAAATGTTCTTAGTTTTTTCCAACTTAACAGATTTGCACACATTGCGATGACTGATTAAAGTGATCACTATGGGGTTTAACCATCTCTGGCAGCAATACAGGCCTGAGGACGGCGGAGCATGCTGTGAATAAAGTCATGAATGTCATGTTGAGACAATGATGCCCATTCTTCATTCGGAGCTGCTCGCTAGTCATGGAGTGTGGTTGGTGGATGTTGGCATGATGCAACCCGTCTCTCTAGGGCATCCCAGACATGCTCTGTGCAGTTCAAATCCGGAGAGCGAACAGACCACGCCATGCGTGCATTGTCTTCCGTTTCCAAGAGAAGATCAATCACTCATCTCCCTAGTGCATCCCAGACATGCCCTATGCAATTCAAACCGAGAGAGAAAAGAGACCACGCCATGCGTGCAGTGTCTTCCGTTTCCAAGAAAACATCAATCACTCATCCTCTATGAGGTCGAGCACTATCGTCCATCAGTAGGAAATCTTGACGCACAGCACCTCGGAACAACTACACATATGGTCCCAAGACCTCGTGACGATAACTGACAGCAGTTAAACATTTCCGATTCACCTGTACAATATCATGAAGATGTGTTCTAGTGATGAACACAATGCTTGCTCACACTATTGGGAATCTTCCTCGATATCTGTCTCTTTAGACAACTTTCGGGTCTCGAAATTTTGTTCAGATGCGAACCCGTCGAGAATCACTCTGCAGACCAAACCGGGACTCATCTTTGAAAAGAATATTGATCCGCTGTTCGACCGTCAGGTGGTGTGTTGACGCCTCCACTCTTGACGTTCACTTCTCTGAAGACGTGTGAGATATACACGTAGAGCAGGCCTGCGACAATAAAGGCCACTCTGCCGAAGCCTTCTGTATACCGTTTACCTCGATACAACACCTCCAGGGGAAGCTGTGAGGTCAGAGGCCAGTTGCAGTGCAGTACTAATGTGGTATCGTCATGCCAGTGCAGCCAAACAACGGTCCACTCTTTCTGATACCTCACGTGGTCGACCCTGTCTTGGTCTTCGGGATGCAGTTTGTTGCTTTAATTTCGGACACCATGTAACATTCCAGTCTTATGGTTACCACGCCTGCATTATGTATTACTAGATCAATACTCTTATATCTCCAGCTATAATTAAATTAAATTACTTTTCGATTTTAGGTTCAAATGGTTCAAATGGCTCTGAACACTATGGGACTTAACATCCTTGGTCATCAGTCCCCTATAACATAGAACTACTTAAACCTAACTAACCTAAGGACATCACACACGGCCATGCCCGAGGCTGGATTCGAACCTGCGACCGTAGCAGTCACGCGGTTTCAGACTGAAGCGCTTAGAACCTCACGGCCACACCGGCCCGCTCGATAATAGGAAAAAGGCTTTTAGAATAATACTAGCAATACCAAACAATAGTAGTTACAATTCTCTTTGTACCATAAACAATCAAAATCATATTCAGGAAATTAATATATGGAAAATGTTTGGATAAAAGAATAATATATTTCATTTTCATCGTCTGTAAAGGGTAGGAATTAAATCTGGAACCTAGTTAACAAAACAAAATATAGAAAATTGATCATTTAGCAATGTTAAAATGCTTATTTCTGCAATTTCAATATTAATGTGATTTCTATGTGTTTAGAAAAGTCTTAAACTTGTTTTAGTAAAGTAGGGAATATTATAGAGTGTTTGAGAATGTTGTTAAACTATTTCATATGAAAAGTTACTTTTTGTATTATTATAACCAGTAGTACATTGTAGAAAGAGTATAACTGCTCGGCGTCGAGTATTGTTAGGGGAGATGATTGTTGGAACTGTGGTGTCACCGCCAGACACCACACTTGCTAGGTGGGAGCCTTTAAATCGGCCGCGGTCCGGTAGTATACGTCAGACCCAGGTGTCGCCACTATCAATGATTGCAGACCGAGCGCCGCCACACGGCAGGTCTAGAGAGACTTACTTCCTAGCACTCGCTCAGTTGTACAGCCGACTTTGCTAGCGATGGTTCACTGCCTACTTACGTTCTCATTCGCCGGGAAGGTAGTTTAGCATAGCCTTCAGCTACGTCATTTGTTACGACCTAGGAAGGCGCCATTATCAGTTACTATTGATATTGTGAACTATGTACCGTCAAGAGCGACGTTCATCATTAATAGATTAAAGTTAAGTATTCCACCAGCTACGTCAGTTTTTCTCAATTCTAATTTCCTTGTCCTGTTCCAGACCTCACGCCAGCCTGCGTGAGCTAAAACGCGTGCCTTTCGGCCTCCTCTAGTAACACTGTGTTGGCTCTCCTGCCAACCACAAAACTGGCGACGAGGCAAAACCGCGATCTTATCGATATTGCCCTGATTTCCTTGTGTATCGCTTACAGAATCAGCAGACGCAGGCCTTACTGAATGCCCTTGGACAGCTCGTCCAGGGATAACGTGCAATGCAAAACGATGCAGCAGCCGCCGCTTCACCGCTAACGCATCCACAACACGCTGTTGCACCCACTTTTCGACCTTTTGATGCTGGACTGGAAAGCTGGATGGAGTGGTCACGCCAATTTGGATTCCATCTCGCCGCCTACAGAATTCGAGGTAACTAGCAGCAGCCATTTTTGTTGTCTTCGGTATGCGTACAAACGTACAGTGTGATAGTCAAATTATTTCCCCGACGCGACGTAGCAACTCCGTCCTACGAAGAAATTTTGTCTGCATTAGATGTATATTTCAAAGAATCAGTCAATGTAGTCGCGAAATTTCCTCCCCCTTCCCCACCTCTCCCTTAAACCATGGACCTTGCCATTGGTGGGAAGGCTTGCGTGCCTCAGCGATACAGATAACCGTACCGTAGGTGCAACCACAACAGAGGGGTATCTGTTGAGAGGCCAGACAAACGTATGGTTCCTGAAGAGGGGCAGCAGCCTTTACAGTGGTTTCAGGGGCAACAGTCTGGATGATTGACTGATCTGGCCTTGTAACATTAACCAAAATGGCCTTGCAGTACTAGTACTGCGAACGGCTGAAAGCAAGGGGAAACTACAGCCGTAATTTTTCCCGAGGGCATGCAGCTTTACTGTATGATTAAATGATGATGGCGTCCTCTTGGGTCAAATATTCCGGAGGTAAAATAGTCCCCCATTCGGATCTCCGGGCGGGGACTACTCAGGAGGACGTCGTTATCAGGAGAAAGAAAACTGGCATTCTACGGATCGGAGCGTGGAATGTCAGACCTCTTAATCGGGCAGGTAGGTCAGAAAAGGGAAACGGATAGGTTAAAGTTAGATATAGTGGGAATTAGTGAAGTTCGGTGGCAGGAGGAACAAGACTTCTGGTCAGGTGAATACAGGGTTATAAACACAAAATCAAATAGGGGTAATGCAGGAGTGGGTTTAATAATAAATAAAAAATTAGGTATACGGGTAAGCTACTACAAACAGCATAGTGAACTCATTATTGTGGCCAAGATAGACACGAAGCCCACACCTACTACAGTAGTACAAGTTTATATGCCAACTAGTTCTGCAGATGATGAAGAAATTGAAGAAATGTATGATGAAATAAAAGAAATTATTCAGGTTGTGAAGGGAGACGAAAATTCAATAGTCATGGGGTGACTGGAATTCGAGAGTAGGAAAAGGGAGAGAAGGAAACATAGTAGGTGAATATGGATTGGTGCTAAGAAATGAAAGAGGAAGCCGCCTGGTAGAATTTTGCGCAGAGCATAACTTAATTATAGCTAATACTTGATTTAAGAGCCATAAAAGAAGGTTGTATACATGGAAGAACCCTGGAGATACTAAAAGGTATCAGATAGAGTATACACTGGTAAGACAGAGATTTCGGAACCAGGTTTTAAATTGTAAGACATTTCCAGGGGCAGATGTGGACTCTGACCACAATCTATTGGTTATGAACTGTAGATTAAAACTGAAGAAACTGCAAAAAGGTGGGAATTTAAGGAGATGGGACCTGGATAAACTGATTAAACCAGAGGTCGTACAGAGTTCCAGGGAGAGCATATGGGAACAATTGACAGGAATGGGGGAAAGAAATACAGTAGAAGAAGAATGGGTAGCTTTGAGGGATGAAATAGTGAAGGCAGCAGAGGATCCAATAGGTAAAAAGACGAGGGATAGTAGAAATCCTTGGGTAACAGAAGAAATGTTGAATTTAATTGATGAGAGGAGAAAATATAAAAATGCAGTAAATGAAGCAGGCAAAAAGGAATACAAACGTCTCAAAAATGATATCGACTGGAGGTGCAAAATGGCTAAGCAGGGATGGCTAGAGGACAAATGTAAGGCTTTAGAGGTTTATCTCACTAGGGGTAAGATAGATACCGCCTACAGGAAAATTAAAGAGACCTTTGGAGAAATGAGAACCACTTGCATGAATATCAAGAGTTCAGATGGAAACCCAGTTCTAAGCAAAGAAGGGAAAGCAGAAAGGTGGAAGGAGTATATAGAGAGCCTACACAAGGGCGATGTACTTGAGGACAATATTATGGAAATGGAAGAGGATGTAGATGAAGATGAAATGGAAAATATGATATTGCGTGAAGAATTTGACAGAGCACTGAAAGACCTGAGTCGAAACAAGGCCCCCGGAGTAGGCAAAATTTCATTAGAACTACTGAAAACTTTGGGAGAGCCAGTCCTGACAAAACTCTACCATCTGGTGAGCAAGATGTATGAGACAGGCGAAATATCCTCAGACTTCAAGAAGAATATAATAATCCCAATCCCAAAGAAAGCAGGTATTGACAGATGTGAAAATTACCGAACTATCACTTTAATAAGTCACAGCTGCAAAATACTAACGCGAAACTGGTAGAAGCCGACCTCAGGGAAGATCAGTTTGGATTCCGTAGAAATGTTGGAACACGTGAGGCAATACTGTCCGGGACTTAACTTAGAAGAAAGGGAATCCTACTTTTCTAGCATTTGTAGACTTAGAGAAAGCGTTTGACACTGTTGATTGGAATACTCTCTTTCAAGTTCTGAAGATGGCAGGCGTAAAATACAGAGAGCGAAAGGCTATTTACACTTTGTACAGAAACCAGATGGCAGTTTTGAGAGTCGAGGGGTATGAAAGGGAAGCAGTGTTTGGGAAGGGAGCGAGACAGTGTTGTAGCCTCTCCCCGATGTTATTCAATCTATATATTGAGCAAGCAATAAAGGAAACACAAGAAAAGTTCGGAGTAGGTATTAAAATCCATGGAGAAGAAATAAAAACTTTGATGTTCACCGATGACATTGTAATTCTGTCACAGACAGCAAAGGATTTGGAAGAGCAGTTGAACGGAATGGATAGTGTCTTGAAAGGAGGGTATAAGATGAACATCAACAAAAGCAAAACGAGGATAATGGAATGTAGTCGAATTGAGTCGGGTGATTCTGAGGGAATTAGATTAGGAAATGAGACCCTTAAAGTAGTAAAAGAGTTTTGCTATTTGGGGAGCAAAATAACTGATGACGGTCGAAGTAGAGAGGATATAAAATGTAGACTGGCAATGTCAAGGAAAGCGTTTCTTAAGAAGAGAAATTTGTTAACATCGAGTATAGATTTAAGTGTCAGGAAGTCGTTTCTGACAGTATTTTTATGGAGTGTAGCTATGTATGGAAGTGAAACGTGGACGATAAATAGCTTAGACAAGAAGAGAATAGAAGCTTTCGAAATGTGGTGCTACAGAAGAATGCTGAAGATTAGATGGGTTGATCACATATCTAAATATCTAATGAGGAGGTATTGAGTAGAATTGGGGAGAAGAGGAGCTTGTGGCACAACTTGACTAGAAGAAGAGATCGGTTGGTAGGACATGTTCTGAGATATCGAGGGATCACCAATTTAGTATTGGAGGGCAGTGTGGAAGGTAAAAATCGTAGAGGGAGACCAAGAGATGAATACACTAAGCACATTCAGAAGGATGTAGGTTGCACTAGGTACTGGGAGATGAAGAAGCTTGCACAGGATAAGGTAGCATGGAGAGCTGCATCAAACCAGTCTCATGACTGAAGACCACAACAACAACAACATAACTTCTTTTGTACAAAACGTACGGCAGGTCAGACTAATCGGGAGTGGGTTGCTTGCTTGCAAGGCCTTACTAGGGATTGTGTTTTTGAGCGTCAATGTGGACTCCCTTATTCAGATACTATGGTACGTGGTGCAATTGCACAGAACCTTTCTGATGTTCGTATAAGGGAACAGATTTTGAAACTAGTAAAGCCCTCCCTTCAACACGTGATGGACATATTGGATCGGCAGGACACAATTGACTTTGCTCAGGAATCGTTTGAAACATCGCCAGCAGTGTGTCAGGTTAACTGGCCCGTCGGGCGAGCGGCACGGAGCAGTAAACAGCTCTCGCGCCCGGCCGCGCCGCTGCCGCCAGGCTCTCAGACACGTGTGCCGCGCCGGCAAGCAAATGCAGTGATCAAATCATGCCCGCGGTGTGCTACTAAACATCGCGTGAGAATTGCCCGTCACGCCTAGCTATTTGCTTTTATTGTAATAAAAAAGGACATATTCAGAGTGTTTGCCAGAAAAAGCTCGGATCGGAAGCTCAAAACCTTTCCAAGCCCTTTGCTTCGCGCCGGAATCGGAATCGAACCAAGGATACTCAGGCTCGCGAAACTTCGCCCATGAAATTCATGTAGTTCATTCCACTCCGCGCAGTCCACTCTCTCTAACAGTGACTGTGTTCGTCCCAAAAATAGTGTGCAACGACATTGCCGGAACTCCCGTCAAGTCGCAAGTGATTATGTACCAGTGTCACTTCACGTTGCACGAGACAGTCGCTCTTGTCGTCAGCAGGACAATAAACGTTTTGTAGACTTGGACATTAACGGTAAACTGATACCATTCCAGCTCGATACCGGAGCTGCAGTTTAACTGATCAATCAAGACACTTACAAACAGCTGGCCACACCTCCGTTGCCTCCCGCTAATGTTAAGTTAACTAGCTATTCAGGTCAAGAGATCCTTGTGTTAGGACAGTGCAGCCTTCTTGAAACATACAAAGGACAAACAAAACTTGTGTCATTTTACGTCCTTCGTTCTTCTTCTGCAGTGAAGTTTTTTGGTTTCGATTTATTTAAGTTGTTTAACTTGTCTATAGTAAATAAGGTCCTATCAGTGAACCAGACTGTGCCTTCAGACAGTGTTTCTCGTCTATGTGAAGAATTTGCAGACATTTTTGCACCTGGCCTCGGTTGCGCTACGAACTATGAAGCACATTTGGAACTGAAAGTAAATGCGCACCCGAAATTTTTCAGAGCGCGCCATGTTCCCCACGCATTGCGTGATGAGGTGGCAAAAACATTACACGATTTGGAATCAAAAGGTGTACTTGAACGTGTGCAGGCTTCTCTCTGGGCATCACCCTTAGTAATTTTGCCAAAACCTTCCGGAAAGTTGAGACTTTGTGTGGACTTCAAGCCAACAGTGAATCCACAACTAGTGATTGCAACTTTTCCTTTACCCCGCCCGGAAGATCTTTTTGACAAACTGTGCCCGGGTAAATATTTTTCGAAGTTGGACCTCGCAGATGCTTACTTGCAAATATCGGTGGACAAAGAATCCAAGCGCGTTTTGGTGGTTAACACGCATCTTGGGTTGTATCAATTCAAACGACTGCCATTCGGGTGTGCATCCACCCCTGCATTGTTTCAGCAATATCTACAAACTGTTTGTGCGTCGGTCCCTACTGTAGCAAATTATCTGGACGATATTGTGATCTCTGGAAAGACGGAAGAAGAACATTTGGCCAATCTCAGAAAATTATTTCAGGTCATGCGACAAAATGGTCTTTGCTTGCGGACGGACAAATGTGTGTTTTTTGCTCGAGACTTGCCATACATGGGACATGTACTCAAAGCCCAAGGCACACATCCCAGTCCCACGCACCTTCGTGCCATCCAAGACTTGCCGTCGCCGCAGAATTTGAAGCAGCTACAGAGTGTGCTGGGAAAAATTAATTATTATCGCCGTTATATACCACACGCCTCTTCCATTTCAGCTCCACTTCATCGCTTACGCCGTAAAGGTGTTCCGTTCGTCTAGACGACGGAATGCGAACGCGCCTTTCGTCAGTTGAAATCGGCATTGCTTTCCAATACTTGCCTTACGCCATTCGATCGCCAGAAGCCCCTCTTGTTGATGGTGGATGCATCGGATTTCGGGATCGGTGCTGTGCTTGCGCACAAAGATGGATCGCACGATCGCCCTATTGCCTTTGCGTCCAAATTGCTCTCGTCTGCTCAAAGAAATTATTCACAGATCGAGAAAGAAGCATTGGCTCTCGTATTTGGTGTTACAAAGTTTCATGATTTCTTGTATGGTCGTCACTTTACCATAATCACTGACCACAAACCTTTGAAATCGCTTTTTCATCCGACCAAGCCTGTACCTCCACGTACAGCGCAGAAATTCATTCGTTGGTCTATTTTCCTCTCGCAGTACCGTTACAATATCTTGTATCGGTCCACTGCTAAGCACGGAAACGCCGATGCGTTGTCCCCCTTTCCTGTTTCTGAGGATAGGGCATTCGATTCCTCCGAACTTGCTTGCATGTTCATTGATGCGGAAACAGATGACGTGGTCGAATCGTTTCCGATTGATTTTCGTCGTGTAGCTACAGCCACAGCTGCCGACCCTGTCCTTGCTCCCGTTCTGGGTTTTGTTGCTACGCAATGGCCCTTGTCAAAGTCACGGATCGGGGACCCGTTGGTTCGCGATTTTTTTCTCACAAGTGGAGACTTTTTGTACGACGTGGTGTTTTGCTGTTGCGTTCTGATAATGATCAGTCCAGGGTCGTGGTACCACGTTCATTACAGTCCTCTATCTTACAGCTTCTCCACCGAGGACATTGAGGTATAGTGAGAGCGAAACAGCTTGCTCCCTAGCACTGTACTTAGTTCGGAATCGATACCGCAATTACGAATATGTGCTCTTTTTGCGTGGTGTGTACCGTTCAACAATCAGCACCACCGCGGAAATTCTTTGCATGGCCAAAAGCCCCTTGGCAACGCTTACACATCGATTTTGCTGGTCGATTCTGGAATGCTCGATGGTTGGTTGTGGTAGATTCATTCAGTAATTTTCCTTTTGTTGTCCGGATGTCTTCCACGACGTCCTCTGCCACCATCCAAGCGTTATCTGGTATCTTTTGCATTGAAGGTCTTCCACAGACTATTGTTTCCGACAATGGCCCACAATTCATGTCCGCAGAATTTCAGTCATTCTGCAAGGCCAATGGTATTCAACAACTGACGTCCGCGCTGTTTTCGCCACAGTCAAACGCTGCCGCTGAACGATTGGTCAGGACTTTCAAGTCACAGATGTTGAAGTTGAAAGAGTCGCATTCTCGGGAGGACGCGTTATTGCTCTTTTTGTCCTCGTATCGCTCTCAGCCCCGAGATGGTCGCTCGACGGCTGAGTTGCTCCACGGTCGCCCTCATCGAACCTTGATGTCTTTGGAACATCCGCCGCATCAGGTTCCTGTGCAGCGGCAGACACCTGCTTTTGCTCCAGGCGACGTTGTCTACTATCGCCACTACCGAGGTTCACGGCGTTGGCTCGAAGGACGCATTATTCGCTGCCTCGGACGCGCTATGTATCTGGTTTTGGGGGCCTCTGGTGCGGTGCGCCGGCATCTCAACCAGCCGCGCCTCTGTTGTCGCACGGGATCTGCCGCTCGCCGTCTGCTTTCAGCGACGGTGCCGTCCGGTCAGCGCCCCGGGGACCCATCTACTGGCTCGCCTCAGCCCCAGGTGTTACCGACGCTGCCTTCCATTTTGCCCCATGGCGTCGCGCCGCCGCCGCCGCCTGTTCTCCCGCCGGCGACGCCCGCAGTGGACACGTCGCTGCAACCGCCGGGCGCCTCCCTGGGTCACGCACCGCTGATCGCTTCCCTTGACCATTTGTCCTCCGACATGGAACTCTTGCCCGCTCCGGACCGTATGTCGTCTTCGCCCGTCGGGTGCCCCGGCCCGATGGAGGTCGACCCTTCGGCCCCTCCTGTCTCTCTACGGGCGCATACACCGCATGTTGGCGTGAGAACTGGAGCAGGTTTCAAGGCGTTTCCTAGCTCCCCGCGGTCCGAATGGCAGGGTGCGGGTGGCACAGCCTCGCCTGTTGTTAAGCTCCCCAACTCGTCGCATACGTCAACGTGGGGTCCTCGCCACGGCGGGCGGAAGCCTTATGCCACAACCGTACGCCGATTTGCGGGGGAGGAATGTGGTGTCACCGCCAGACACCACACGTGCTAGGTGGTAGCCTTTAAATCGGCAGCGGTCCGGTAGTATACGTCGGACCCGCGTGTCGCCACTATCAGTGATTGCAGACCGAGCGCCGCCACACGGCAGGTCTAGAGAGACTTCCTAGCCGACTTTGCTAGAGATGGTTACTGCCTACTTACGTTCTCATTTGCCGAGAAGATAGTTTAGCATAGCCTTCAGCTACTTTTTAAACATTCATGGTGGTGTATGTCTGTTCTATATCGTGTCTCCCTACCACTTTCGCGCAACGACGCTCTGAGCGTGTGTTTTAGGGAATTGACTAGTTTGAACCTGGGACCTGTTGCAGGTAAGGAGACGCCAGGCCACAAATGACATGTAGAATTCGGAAGAGTTCAGTGAGACTAGCGATGTTATAACCAAATACTTAATAATTTCAGCGTCAGCTCCACTGCACTCCCTGTAAAAGAATCTTAATACTAACAAAACCTAGTGGAAGGGGTTCAAGGCTTTCCTATTTTTAGTTAGCTGGTAAAATAACGTCGAAAAAGCAGTTAAGTTTACCATTGGAGATTTTATTCTACTCACGAAACATCGTTTATAAATTGCACTATTGATAAAAGGAAATGTTTTAATACAGGATGGTAAACACCAACTGCGTTTTCAAAAATGTGAACGTATATTCCCTGAGTGGGTTTCCAAGTTCTACAATGGATTGAAGGATGACTTATGCCATATCACATCTATAATGTAGGTTTAAATTAAGGCTACCCCCTCTTAAGGTAACTTAAATCTACTGAGCTCAGATGCTAAACTAAGGGATGAGGCAATGCAGCAGCACAAAACAAATTAACACAAACAGCAATGACCCAAAAAAATGGAAATTGGTAAAGCAATTGCAATATTACAACTAATATAAGGCGCTGTGCAGCAAACAAGAAAAATAAATCACTAGTAAAACTGGCTTAACAGAGTAATACAAAGTGAAATTCAGTAGCACTATGGCTGGCAAACAGCAGCAGCAAATGCAATAACTTATACCTAAACATGACAAAGGTCAAGCAGAAAAAATAGTACACTAAAGACAACAATGCAGATAAGGGAGATGTCTATTCACATCTTAATGTCTATATAATTAAAATGGTGCACCACAAAAACTTATTGTAAAAAAATATTACCATGTACTTGAAAAGAAAATTATGTATTCGGTTACTGTTATTAATCCCTTCTTATTGTTCTTTCCATTCAAAGTGCTCCTTTTTAGAAGAATATGGATCATAAAATTATTATTTATTAGACCTGTTGGCAGAAAGTGTTCACATTAGCAAATGCATTTAACTTTATTTTATAAAACCAATGCTGCAACACAGCTGGAAACCAGATATCAAATGAAATAAGCAACTATGAAAGGCAAAGCATAAAAATATCATTCAATAATCATGTGACATTTCATAAGTTGGTAGAAATTCTCTCAACTCTCGTAGAAAGACGCTTGTCATAATCAAGTGTGCAGATGTAAGTATCTTTCCAAGTAATGAGCGTGTCGTATTTGCGATGCTTTCTACAAAGGACTGTCAATAGCGAGGATAATGGCCTCTTTTTTTTCACCTAATGGCTTTCTTTTGTCAGGTGGCTGTCGCGCAGCTGGGTGCCCACAACGCAATATGTGCAGGTGGTCACTTAACTGTCTTACCGAAATATTAACGACACCAGTTTCCGCTACAGTGGCAGTCTCATATAAAAAATTTCACAGGTCAAGAATTTGCGTTACACATCTGTAGAAACAAAATCCTATTGATATAACAGTGTCCAAAAAATTTTCGTCGGCGTTGTAATACATTCATACATTTACATACATTTCATAGCTCTTAAAGTACGATTCTTGGTTTCCAACAACCTTTTTCACAAACCAGAGTCCCTAACCACTACTCATTATTCCTTGCTGTATTACACATATACATATTCGTCGACACTTCTTCAATATTTCATCATAATAAATAAGTAGCATAATCAAATTCCTCATATAGCATCGGCTTATTGACCATAAACATACCACAACAGCGTAATACACATAGTCATCGTAATAATATCATAACACCTCAGTCAACTCTCAAAATCGTCGTAGCTTCCTCCAATAATATCAAAACCTAAAAAAAAATTCTCTGCTCATGTCATGTCAAAAGTGTCATCTGCCTCAAACGTACTTTAAAAATCATCATCCCATACCAAATACATCATTCAAAGCTCTCATAGTATCACAATGGTTCCGAAAAAATATGAACAGTTCACAAAGTACAGACAAAATACAATTTCGTAAGTGTGAAGTTATCCAACTATGTAATTACGTAAACATCTGTCACTGACATAGTAAAAAAAAATGTTTCTTTCTCTGTTAAATAATCAGATAGCTGTGTAATTCTGTGTTTGAGGAATATGGTACCGATGTGTAAAGTTGTATAAACAAATACTATATTAGCTAGGGCTCCTTGTACTTGCCAGATACATGGTACACAAAGTAAGCGTGTACCCCCCTGAGGATTAATGTGATTATATCCTCAGGTGTTACAGATTACAGCAGTGGAATGAAATGTATCACAGAAAACCTTTGTATCATTGTACTTCAAATATCTTTAAAAATAAATGTTTTAAGTACAAAATTAATCACTCAAATACATGTACTGCAGAGCTATACTGTGCGTCTTGTTGTAAGATAATCTCTGTGGAAGTGTCGTAGTTATCGTCCTCCGAAAGCTAAGTTGTGCAGAAATCAATGTACTAACCTCATGATAAACAAAAGTGAAATGCTTTGCGTATAGATATCGTAGTTACTACGCTTATTGCCATGATGAAGTAAGTACTGTAACGTATTGTTGTGCTATAGAAAAGGCTGTCTCATTGTAGCTATACCACAAAGTGACTACTAAAACATGTTTTCCCTTCCAGAAGAATTCAGAAAAACTGTGCAGATATAAAACAGATACATCGCAAAAGCACAATGTAAATTGTGTCACACATTGGTAGCGTCGTGATATAATCGTGTAGCTATCAAAGAAACCAAATGCTAAGTCATCTTTAATCTCACAGAAAGTACTTCAAATAAAAACCGTCTTTCAACTAAACCAAAATGTTGCATTAAAATCTGATTAACAGTATATGTGTAAGTATGTAAGCCTTATAGTCGTTACGTAATCGTGCAACTAACAAGCAAGAATGTACAAATAACAACACTGTGTTGTCTGTTCACTGTCATTTCTCAGTTTACTTTGGAGCCTAGTATTACGTTTTTCACACGCCATTATTGTCACAATATTTCACACCATAACACAGAAAAGCACAATTTGAAGAGCAAAAATAAGAGAACACATTAACGTAGCACTGAAAATAATATCTCGTTAATTGCAAGCGCAGGTGCGAAATACTTCGTGCAAAACTACATGCATGCCACAACTGTTTTACTGTACAACAATGAAAGACTGCAACTACAAAGGAAATTCTCTCTACAATTACGCGCTAGCAATAAACAAAGGCTACACTAACTACACAAACTACAAGAAAAAATCAGAAGATTCCAGTGAGGTATCCTCGGCTAACGGCCGACATATGAAACGTCCCCTTTGAAAAATTATACATAACTGTGCTTAAACTGACACAGAATATATTTGGCGCAACGCTATCTGACTTCCAAAAATCCCTATGAAAGAATGGCCCTTAACCGATATGTTTCACAAATCACTTACCTCACAAAAATCTTCGTTACTCGAACTACTTCAATACAGCGAACGCCACTACTGCCAGCTAAATAAAAGATTCAAGCTACGGACAGCACTAACTACTGATAGGTATAGTTAGCAAATGAAAGATTTTAATACAGAACAAACAATGTATTTACCTTAACAGTCAAAATATATATAGAGGTTCATGACATCCAGTCTTACAAATTTCAAAACTCCGCCATCTCTCTGCCCACGTCCACCACTGCTGGCGGCTCACCTCCAACTGCGCAACGCTAAGCGCTGTAGCATCCAGCTGCCACTGCCCAACACTACAATGGCAGACAACAATGCAAACCAGCCACAGACTGCACACAGCACATCCAGTGATTTTCATACAGAGCGCTATGTGGCGGCGGCGTTACCAATAAAAAAACTTAAACAGCCTACTTACAGCGTGAAAGTCATCGTTATGTGTTGCTGAAAGCGGTCGTTTTTCGTTGTAATACTTCACAGACGACTAGTTTACAATAGGATAGGGATTTGGGAAGGTATGTCGTCTATTCTTCACCCATCTTCTTTCTTGGTCTCAATCTTGCGAATCTTCAACTTCTGTTCTTCCTGCTTTTTCTCTGCTTCTTAGTTGCTTCTTGGCTCTTCTCTGGGCAGGATATGGAAATATTTATTGATAACTAGTTGCTTTGAAGTTCTCCTCCTAGTAACTGTTTAATAAATTGTTTGGACGTATCATTTTTAATTTGTGGAAGTTCTTCTTCAGTTTCGTGCATCAGCATGCTGTTTAATAGCAGTAGTGTGACTTTTACACATATTTTCTGCCAGCGGTGGCTTGCCCAAGCGGTCTTCTTGTTGGGCCGTTTTTTGCTCGCTCCGCTGAGTCGGGGGCGCTCGGGGGTTAACGAGCCGCGAAAGTCGGGTGTTTGCTTGTCTGACCATGCACCAGTCCCTTCTGATGTTCGGCTACCCGTCGCGTCTCACTGTGTGGCTTCGTGTTCCATCCCAGCAGGGTTCCCCATAGCGGGCAAATTTATTGCCCACTTTTGCTACAAGAAGGTCACTCTGTTGGTCTCGCTGTCCTCGTGTCTTGCTAATTACGTCCTTTTCTTTCTTGATACTTCTCTCATTGCAACTTGTGGGTCGTTGCATCTCTTCCTTGCTGGAGTTTTTACAATGGTTCTTACAAAAAGTTTTACTTATAATCATCTAACATATGTCTAGTACCTACATTGTTTTGTGCCTTTTTTTAAAAAAGCTTTAGAAATTTTGGCGCCCTTTGCATGTTCCAATTCTAAGATTATTTGAGTCATAACATCTACTCAAGAATCCTCAAATTCGTTTTTTATTTTTGTGTAGTGTCGTGGTGTATAGCATTTTAGTATTTCATGCTGTTAGACTATCTATGCTTTATCCCTTCACCTTAATCTATGGTACTATTAGTGTTATTATTGAAACTACTTTCTTTTTCCCACCTTCCTCTCTCTTCATTCTTCTTTCTCCTGATGATCTTATCTGCAACATAATTTTGAAATATTGTGTTGATTATTTACCAGTAAGAAAATTAATCTTTACACTTGTACTGATTGTATTTAATACTGCCAGCCTTAGGTAAAAATACCTCTTCTTTATCTCGTAAAATACCTTCTAATTCTCTTTTATTGCGTTCCGAAATACCTTGAACTTCTTGAAAATTTTTCGTCGATTTCTTTATGGACTTCTAACATGAATTGAGGCGATTCCCTCTTTTGTCTATACCACTCTAATTCTTCATCCTCTTTATCTCGCGTCATTCTTAATTGTTTGTTTATAACTAGTATACCTTCTAATTTTAGCTTTTGCTCAAAAAGAAGTGTGACATTCCCGAATGTTATGCTACCTTTCCCCATATCTATTATCGCTCGTCTCTCATTTAAAAAATCTGCACCTATAATCAAATCTACAGTTAGTTTAGGTATAATCACAAAGTTGGCTTCGATCTTTTGACCTTGGCATGAAAGAGTTAACCTTGTTTGTCTTGTAACTTCCGCAGCATTGTTTGTAATAAGACCTCTTACTTTAATCTTACGTGTTTTCAGAACTGGCAATTCCTCATTGGCATTACACTGCATGAATAAATTTTCTGAGATCGCAATCAGTTCACTTCCACTATCAATTACAATATTGACTGGGATAATCTTTACCATGGCCTTCACAATTGGTTGAATTTGAAAGGGTTGGTTCTGTTCTGCACTCCCTGGACAAGAATCTTAATACTAACTAAATTTATTGGAAGGGGTTCAAGGCTTTCCTATTTTTAGTTACCTGCTAAAATAACGTCGAAAAAGCAGTTAAGTTTACCATTGGAAATTTTATTCTACTCAGAAAACATCGTTTATAAATTGCACTATTGATAAAAGGAAATGTTTTAATACAAGATGGTAAAAACCAACTGCGTTCAACAAAAATGTGAACGAATATTCCCTGAATGGGTTTCCAAGTTCTACAATAGATCGAAGGATGACCTTTGCCATATCACATCTATAATCTAGGTTTGAGTTAAGTTTCACAAAAGAGAAAACTATCAAAGTGGTCTACAGTGACCCTCAATTATCTTTAATTACTTATCTAATTTGTCGTAAATTATGTAAGTAGGCTGTTTAGGTTTTTTTACTGGTAACGCCACATAGCGCTCTGTATGAAAAATCACTGGCTGTGCTGTGTGCAGTCAGAGGCTCGTTGTTACAAAAAATCGAATTGAAATGTCAAAAAGTCTGTAATGATGTAAAAACACAAATTTGTGAGCATTTTTAACCTATTTTTTCGCGGCATGAAAATGCATTACAGAATCACGAATCAGCCATAAAAGAACTGCAATCATGAGACCTTGCAAGCTAAAATTTACTCAGTTGCATCTACCGATTCAGTTACACAACTTGCAAAAACTCAGGAAAACTTAAAGGACCCAGCAGATAATCTGAAAATTGGTTCAGAAAGACACATGGAGGAAATCAGTTCATTATCAGAGAAAGTAGTTGAACTTTCGGATCAGTTAAATAATTTATCTACGTTGGTAGATGATAATCTGAATGACACAAAACCAGTAGTCTTTAATGACACAGAAGAGTTCGAACAAATTAGGAAATTCAAACAAAATCAGAATCAAATTAATACGCAACACCAAAGAGAAATCCGGGAAGTACAAGATCAGCTGACACAGGTAATACAAGAATTACATATGTCAGAGGACACTCGCGCTCCAATACGGGAAGAGGGACATAGAAATACGGAACAGCCACAAAATAATAACACAGGGCACTTCGAAAATTGTGGAAGAAACTGGCAAGGTACACAGAATTTTGAGAGGGAACCGCCGAAACGCTGTAACAATGACCGACATGCGACTCGCCGACATGATGATTTTGACTATAAGCTGTTCATTACTGCGCGTAAATTCAAAACATTTAAGAACTCTGGCAACGACATTCATCCACAAGCGTGGCTCCATCAAATCTCTCATTGTTTTCCTCCTAACTGGTCATTAGAGCACAGATTACAATTTATGTGTGGTTACTTAGAGAATGAACCAGCTATAAGAATGCGATCGGTCATTCACGATTGTCACAATGAAGGAGAATTTTATCATGCCTTCCTCTCAGCATATTGGTTTCAAGCTACACAAGATTCATTATGATGAAACATTTCGAACAATCTGAATTTTCCAGTCTTGTGAAATATTTTGAAGACATGTTACATAAAAATCAGTATCTTTCAAACCCATACAGCCCCTCAGAACTCATCCGCATTTGCTTAATCAAATTGCCTGAACATTTACGACATATTATTTTGGTAGGACGTTGCAAAGACGACACTGAAGCTTTTCAGCGACTCTCACAAGAATTGGAAATTGACACTGACAATCTCG
This sequence comes from Schistocerca gregaria, assembly GCF_023897955.1. NCBI lineage: Eukaryota > Metazoa > Arthropoda > Insecta > Orthoptera > Acrididae > Schistocerca > Schistocerca gregaria. The sequence continues at coordinate 495,984,310 of NC_064925.1, read as the reverse complement.
GCACGCGAAAAAAGAAGCACAACAATTACACGTCACATCCGTCGCAATTCCGCGATGAAAGAAATAATAACTGGACACGACAAGGCTATTCTTACAACGCAAATCGTGAACAAAACAGACACCACCCATATGACAACCACTGGCAGAGTAATAGTTACAGAGAAAGATCGCATTATAGAAACAGACAATATGGCAAACAGAACTGTTATTATCAAGGGATACAGAATAATTTCAGACGCAACTGTCCAGCGCGCAGTCACGATTCAGGGAGAAATATTCCACCACATGACCGACAAACAAGAAACTATGTAAACTACCGACAAAACGACAGACCTGAATTCCATCAGAACTGACGAGCTTCAAACATGGCAGGGCCTTCTCGTCAAGGTGAATTTGTAGAAGTTAGGTCTCCAAATCCCAATAACGACGCGCGCCAACAAAGAAACAGACAATGACACACACCGCAGGCAACCACGTGCGCCGGCTGGCTCAGAGAAAAATAACATAGACGCTAACCTTGAGGAAAATTCCAGTATTCTTTACCGACGTTATACCGCATGATAATAGCGTTCAAGTTAACTCTGAGCACTAGGAAGAGTAAAGGATTGTACTACATTTCACATGTAAAACCGTTTATTGAATGATAATCTGCTGTTTAACTTAGTCATTGCCATAAAACTTTTTACTTCACATTTCTAGTATGCTTTGTCAGACTTAGAAACTGTTAACATACAACAATGTTTCAAGTTAAATAACCAGTCAAGAACCAAGAGAACTTATTTAAACAGAAATTACGAATGCATTGTTATAGTGAACAGACGACACAGTGTTATTGTGTGTGTACATTCTTGCTTGTTAATGGCACGATTATGCAACGACCATAAGGCACACATACTTAGAACATTTACCAGTACTGATAATGAGATTTTAATGCATCATTTTGGTTTGCTTGAAGATACATTCTGGATTTAAAGTACTTTCTGTGAGATTAAAGATGACACAGTGGTTAGTTTATGTGACAACTACACGATTTTATCACGACGCTGCTAATGAGTGACAATTTACAATGTTGCTTTTACGGTGTTTCTGTTTTATATATGCACAGTTTTTCTGAATTCTTCTGGAAAGGAAAACATGTTCTAGTAGTAACTTTTGTGGTGTAGCTACAATGAGACAGCCTTTTCCGTAGCACAACAATACGTTACAGCACAGTACTTTCTGCATCACGGCAATAAGCGTAATAACTAAGATATCTATACGCAAAGCATTTCACTTTTGTTTATCATGAGGTAAGTACATTGACTTCTGCACAACTTAGCTTTCGAAGGACGATAACTACGACACTTCCACAGAGATTATCTTACAACAAGACGCACAGTTTAGCGCTACAGTACACGTATTTGAGTGATTAATTTTGTACTTAAAACATTTATTTTTAAAGATTTTTGAATTACAATGATATAAAGGTTTCCCCTGATACATTTCATTCCATTGCTGTAATCTGTAACACCTGAGGATATAATTACATTAATCCTCAGGAAGGTACACGATTACTTTGTGTATCATGTGTTTGGCAAGCACAAGGAGCCCTAGCTAATATGGTATTTGCTTATACAACTTTACACATCGGTACCATATTTCTCTAACACAGAATTACACAGCTATCTGATAATTTAACTGGGAGAGACAAACATTTATTTTACTACATCAGTGACAGATGTTTACGTAAGTACACAGTTGGATAACTTCACACTTACGAAATTGTATTTTGTCTGTACTTTGTGAACTGTTCATATTTTTCCGGAACCATTGTGATACTATGAGAGCTTTGAATGATGTATTTGGTATGGGATGATGATTTTTAAAGTACGTTTGAGGTAGATGACACTTTTGACATGCGCAGAGAATTTTTTTTAGGTTTTGAAATTATTGCAGAAAGCTATGACGTTTTTGAGATTTGACTGAGGTGTTATGATGTTGTTATTACGACGACGATGTGAATTATGCTGCTGAGGTATGTTTAAGCTGATGCTATATGAGTTATTTGGTTATGCTACGTATCTGTTATGATGAAATGTTGAAGAAGTGTCGACGAATATGTATATGTGTAATAAGGCAAGGAATAACGAGTAGTGGTTAGGGACTCTGGTTTGTGAAAAAGGATGTTGGAAACCGAGAATCGTACTTTGAGTTATGAAATGTGTGTATATGCGTGAATGTATCACTATGCTGTCGAAAATTTTTTGGACACTATTATATTTGAAGGATTTTGTTTCCACATACTGGTGTCGTAAATATTTCTGTAAGAAAGTTAAAGTGACCTCCTGCACGTAATGCTTCGTGGTCACCCAGCAGCGCGACAGACGCCTTGAAAAAAGCCATTAGTGTGTGCCTGTCAGAGGCACAGGTGGAGAGAAAAAAAAGAGGCCATTATCCTCACTATTGACATTACTTTGTGGAAAGCATCGTAAATACGACACCCTCAAACTTGAAAACATGATTGCACTGTAGAGTTCTTAATTTATGATATTAACTGAAATGAAATGATGAGAAACGTTTCATGTCTATTGTCTTGTTAGTTGGAAGATTGTTTACTGCATTGAGGTCATACCTGTGCAGTTTGAAACAACTGTATTTCCACGAAATTCTCCCTATGAAATCAGTAAAATAATAAACTCACTGAAAAGTAAAAGCTCTTACGGAATTGATGGCATTTCCAGCAAGATACTTAAAGCTTGTTCCCCACAGATAAGTAGGATTCTCAGCCACGTATTGAATACCTCTTTGGAGCAGGGTGTTTTCCCCGATAGACTGAAATACGCCATTGTGAAACCATTGCATAAAAAGGGGGATACATCGGATGTCAACAACTATCGCCCAATCTCTCTTCTGACAGCTCTATCAAAAATTTTTGAGAAAGTAATGTATTCAAGAGTAGCCTCCCATATATGTAAAAATAAAGTACTAACAAAATTTCAGTTTGGTTTTCAGAAAGGCTTTTCAACAGAAAATGCTATATACGCTTTCACTGATCAAATATTAAATGCTCTGAATAACCGGACATCACCCATTGGTATTTTTTGTGACCTCTCAAAGGCCTTTGACTGTGTAAATCATGGAATTCTTTTAGATAAGCTAAATCATTATGGTTTGAGTGGGGCAGTGCACAAATGGTTTAATTCATACTTAACTGGAAGAATGCAGAAAGTTGAAATAAGTGGTTCGTGTAATGTTAAAACAACAGCTGATTCCTCAAACTGGGGTGCTATCAAGCACGGGGTCCCACAGGGTTCAGTCTTAGGTCCTTTACTGTTCTTGATATACATTAATGACTTACTATTCCACATTGATGAAGATGCTAAGTTAGTTCTTTTTGCTGATGATACAAGTATAGTAATAACATCCAAAAACCAAGAACTAAGTGATGTAATTGTAAATGATGTTTTTCACAAAATTATTAAGTGGTTCTCAGCAAACGGACTCTCTTTAAATGTTGATAAAACACAGTATATACAGTTCCGTGCATTAAATGGCACAATTCCAAAATAAATATAGACTTTGAACAGAAGTCTGTAGCTAAGGAAGAATTTTCAAAATTTTTAGGTGTGTCCATTGATGAGAGGTTAAACTGGAAGCAACACATTGATGGTCTGCTGAAACGTCTGAGTTCGGCTACGTATGCTATTAGGGTTATTGCAAATTTTGGCGATAAGAATCTCAATAAATTAGCTTACTATGCCTACTTTCATTCACTGCTTTCGTATGGTATCATATTCTGGGGTAATTCATCGTTGAGTAGAAAAGTATTCATTGCTCAAAAACGTGTAATCAGAATAATTGCTGAAGCCCACCCACGGTCATCTTGCAGACATCTATTTAAGGATCTAGGGATCCTCACAGTAACCTCACAGTGTATATATTCACTTATGAAATTTGTTGTTAATAATCCAGCTCAGTTCAAAAGTAATAGCAGTGTGCATAGCTATAACACCAGGAGAAAGGATGATCTTCACTATACAGGGTTAAATCTGACTTTGGCACAGAAGGGGGGTAAATTATGCTACCACAAAAGTCTTTGGTCATCTACCAAACAGCATCAAAAGCCTGACAGATAGTCAACCAACATTTAAGAATAAATTAAAAGAATTTCTAGATGACAACTCCTTCTACTCATTGGCCGAATTTTTAGATATAAATTGAGGGAGGGAAAAAACTAACTTAAGCATTAGTATCATGCAATATTTTGTGTAATGTAATATCTTGTGCAGACATCTTTCATTAACCTGACATGTTCCACATCATTACGAAGTGTTGTATTCATGATCTATGGAACAAGTATTAATCTAATCTAAATCTAATCTAATCTAATCTAATTATGAAATGCCTTATGGCTAGCGAATGACGTTTCACGCCTTGCTTTGCCTATTTTGTTTAATATCTAATTTCTAGCTGCACTGCAGCATTAGTTAAAATAAAATTTTATAGATGTAAAAATATAAATATTTTCTATCTACAGATCCAGTATATAATAATAATGTGATATACATCCAAAAAATTAGGGAGCACAAAAAGACATTTCCATTCACAGGAACTGCATACATAATTTTCTTTTCAAGTTCTTGGTAATTTATTTCATAGAATAAGTTTTTGTGGTGCACTACTTTAATTATATAGACATTAAGATGTGAATATACATTTCCCTAATCTGCATTGTTGTCTTTAGTGTACTATTTTTTCAGCTTGTGGCTTTGTCATGTTTAGGTAAAAGTTATTACATTTATTGCTGCTTGCTTTGCTTACCTGCATTTTTATGTCTTTGCTGTTTGTATTAATTGTTTTGTGCTGCTGCATTGCCTCGTCCCTTAGTTAAGCATCTGAGCTCAGTAGATTTAAGTTACCTTAAGAGGGGGTAGACAATATGAGAGAATGAGTTGCGATGAATTGGAAGGAATGCATTGAGAAGCTATAAGAAAATGGTTTGGCCAAAAAAGTATTTTGAAAGAGGATAGGAACAAAAAAAGTAGGGTTTAGGGACAACAGGTTTAGGTAGGATTTTCTTGGAAATAAATGATGAGGTAAGATGATTGAAAATAGATAATGAGGTAAGAATTATGTGAATATACAAATACAGAAAGCATGTTTGGATAGGATTTTTTTTGGCTGGAGCAAATGTTGAAATAAGAAGGAAGATCTATGGAATGAAGTTTTGGGTTGGACTGCAGTACCAAATGTTACCATGAAAACAAACCCTGTCCTTTCCTTTTGTGTTATCCCACTATGTGTTTGTGCACCCTTGTGTATTTATTTTCTTCCTGTCTCTGTGTACTGTTTCATAGAATTTTTTCTCTTCCAATACTAAGCTACATTCACTATAATGAGGAATACTGTTATCCTCAAATATAATTTGCATTAACAGCATGTTATTTACTTCGTAAAGATGCTTAGACATTATTTATTATGTTTTGTTTTAATGCCCATGTGTGAAGTTGATGTTTCAAAAGTTATTCTGACCGTTTATGTATTTACTTATGTCATAATTCCAGTAACACTGATGTATATGTTAATTTCTATTGTTTTGTAAAGCCTGTATTACTACAAATGTTATCTGTATTGTTATGTTCTTTAATGATGTATTTTGTACCTTTGTTATTGTATTCTCATGTTATAAAATTGTAATTGACACCAGTTCATCAAATTAAGTAACTTGTAAATTACATTTCACTGCACACGTTTCAGTTGGTCATAGTATATGGACAATATGTGAGAAGTAGGGACTGACAGTGTTTGCACGAGTGAAACTTCCTGGCAGATTAAAACTGTGTGCCCGACCGAGACTCGAACTCGGGACCCTTGCCTTTCGCGGGCAAGTGCTCTACCATCTGAGCTACCGAAGCACGACTCACGCCCGGTACTCACAGCTTTACTTCTGCCAGTATCCGTCTCCTACCTTCCAAACTTTACAGAAGCTCTCCTGCGAACCTTGCAGAACTAGCACTCCTGAAAGAAAGGATATTGCGGAGACATGGCTTAGCCACAGCCTGGGGGATGTTTCCAGAATGAGATTTTCACTCTGCAGCGGAGTGTGCGCTGATATGAAACTTCCTGGCAGATTAAAACTGTGTGCCCGACCGAGACTCGAACTCGGGACCGAGTTCGAGTCTCGGTCGGGCACACAGTTTTAATCTGCCAGGAAGTTTCATATCAGCGCACACTCCGCTGCAGAGTGAAAATCTCATTCTTTGCACGTGTGTTAATAATTCAGCAAGGGACTGGTTAACAGCATTGCTGGTTCTAAGGACATTTCAAACAAATTCTTTGTGCGTGCACAAGTGGTGGTTGATGGACTTGCTATATTCTCCACAAGACTCTTCGAGGGTGATTGTGCACCTGCACAGTCGCAACAGATGGATGCTGGCTATCTCTACAAGGACTGAAGTGGGTCTACACCTTTGATGACTCACCAATACCATTATTTCTACAAGGACTACAGTGGGTCTGCACCTCCGGTGGCCCACCAATACCATAATCTCTACTAGGACTACAGTGGGTCTGCTTTGTGATGACCAACCTACCAATATTCTGTAAAACTTCGACTGACTCTGCTGTGGGGTTGCTCTGTTGTGGCCCATTACCTGTCAGCATGTCAAGAGTCATCACTGTCTTTCCGTTGGAAGGACGACACTACTTCTTCAAGACTGCATGGAAATCCACTACTTCCATGTGCATTTTCTTTTACTACTCAGACTTTGAGAAAAACACTGCAATTTTACTTTGATGAATGATCAAGACGGTCTTTATGGACTGTGAGAAAATTTTATCTTTTGAGCAACATTGTATCCATAAGTGTGTGCATTTCATTTCTTTGTTATTGTAATTATGAAAAAAATTTTCAAATCTGTATTGGCCACTGCCCAATACAATTTGTAAATGTTTTTGTGGGGGGCATGGGGGCTATGTAAGTAGGCTGTTTAGGTTTTTTATAGGTAACGCCACATAGCGCTCTGCATGAAAAATCACTGGCTGTGCTGTGTGCAGTCAGTGGCTGGCTGGCATTGTTGTAATACTCGCCATTGTAGTGTTGGGCGGCTGGATGTTAACAGCGCGTAGTGTTGCGCAGTTAGAGGTAAGCCGCCAGCATTGGTGAATGTGGGGAGAGAGATGGCGGAGTTTTGAAATTTGTAAGACTGGATGTCATGAACTGCTATAAACATTATGACTTTTGAACACTATTGAGATAAATACATTGTTTGTTCTCTATCAAAATCTTTCATTTGCTAACTATGCCTATCAGTAGTTAGTGCCTTCCGTAGTTTGAATATTTTATTTAGCTGGCAGTAGTGGCGCTCGCTGTATTGCAGTAGTTCGAGTAAACAAGATTTTTGTGAGTTAAGTGATTTGTGAAACGTATAGGTTAATGTTGGTCAGGGTCATTCTCTTGTAGGGAATACTGAAAGTCAGATGTCGTTGTGCTAAAAATATTGTGTGTCAGTTTAAGCACAGTCTTGTATAATTTTTGTAAGGGGACGTTTCAATTGCAGTGGCTGATGTGGCTTCTCAATAATTATATAACAGAGAAATCATCGCGTTTCAGATTTTTACTTCAAGTGGCAAATGTGAACACCATGAGCTTTAATTGGCGATCGACACTAGTATTATGCAAAAAGGGGGTGTAACAGATGAGACTTCTGCAGTCCTGAGTGAGGCCTTATGCGCTCAAAAATGCGGCATCGCGTGCGTTCATTACCTTGTCGGTGTTTAGGCAGCGTCAGTGCAGCGGCGAGCAGCACAGCTCCGCTCACCTCGGCGTCTCGGAAGCAACTCTTCTCCTAACTTCTCCTTACTACAATTTACCGAAGTTGGTTAAAAAAAACTATCTGGCTGTGTTTTCATCTGACCAATCAGGGTCTCAATGTTAACCTTCAGCTCCGCCTACTAAAATTCTGTCTATCCAATGAGAAACGTTATACTTTTCGTGGTGGGCCAATGTTTTTAAAGTTGGCAACGTAACAGAGACGCGAAAAAGTCTCACGCTAAAACCTGCAGTTGGTGTGTTCCTTTTAGCGTTATCGTAAGATCTATACTGTTCTTCTGGAGGGCTCTAGCTTTTAACATGGGCTGGGGGATGGTCCTTGACGTAACAGAGACGCGAAAAAGTCTTATGCTAAAACTTGCGGGTGGTAGTGGCCCTTTTTGTGTTATCGTAAGATCTGTACTGTTTTTCTGGAGGGCTCTAGCTTTTAACATGGGCTGGGAGGTGGTCCTTGACGTAACAGAGACGCGAAAAAGTCTCACACTAAAACGTGCGGGTGGTGTGGTCTTAGCGGCAGGCTGGCGACGTGGGTGTCCAGTGCGTCCCTTATCGTAGGGCCTTCTAGCTTAACACGGTTCTGCTCTCTGCTTCTGTTCTCGTTTCTCCCTTCGGAACTGCATCGGTCTTATGGTGGGAAGGTACGAAATGCATTTAGGCATTCTTGTGTTAGTCTGTGGTATTCCATTTGCTCACTCGTTACTCGTATTACTTTGGTTAATTTAATGTCACGATTTATTCGGAGCTATGTGACGTACTACTGGATTTGCTTATTATGTCAGGGTTTTCATGGAAGGTGTTAGATTTGCCTGACACCTTACAACGTCATTTGCTACGACCTAGCAAGGCGCCATTATCAGTTACTATATCAGTTACTATTGATATTGTGAACTATGTACCGTGAAGAGCGACGTTCATCATTAATGGATTAAGTTAAGTATTCCACCAGCTACGTCCGTTGTTTCTAAATTCTAATTTCCTTGTCGTGTTCCAGACCTCACGCCAGCCTGCATGAGCTAAAATGCGTGCCTTTCGGCCTCCTCTAGTCACGGTGTTGGCTCTCCTGCTAACCACAACAGGACCCACTAGAGGACAGATCTGTGCGTACATCTGAGATAAGTTTTTGGTGTAAGATTCAGTTTTGGATTTACGATAGACCAACTCGTGTCTTGGACGTTGTCTAAAATAGCATATTAGAACAGTGCAGTGATGGATTATTTCGGAGTGTTAAACAGTTTGATTTAATATCGCAAAAGGCAGAATGGTATGTGTCTTTATATTCATACCTTGTTGAGTATTAGTGTTGAACAATGCAATGGAACTCACACACGAATTTCTACCAAATTACTGCATCTGGACTATTTAACATCGCCAGTGTTGTATGTGCTACCATCGGTTAGCTGTAGTAGTAACAACGAGGCTTATTACACCGAAGATTGACCATGAGCTCATAAGGTACAGGTTTTGAAGTGAATAAATCTACGTCCTTATTTTACTTCAGTTGTGGTCTACATCATTGTAATGAAATCCATTATGGTATCTTGTATGTATTGAACAAGCATATTTTAGCTCATGTATGCAGCCGTCGAGGGACACCAAAGGCAAGATACTCTCAGGTATTTAAACCATTTTTAACTACTCACTAACCAGAGGGATGTTACAGCCAGTGTAGTTACATTGAAATTTAAACATATGTACCATTTTAAATTTCTTGTGCTGACTTGTTCGAGTCAGTTAAGGAAAAGAAAAAGAAAGAAAGCCATGAGAGTCGAGTTAACTCCGTTCCGGCGCGTTCCGATCGAAATTATATCCTGGATCCCACCTTCTGTTATCTTGATTCCTGCGGTCACCGCATCACGAAAGTCGGCACGCCAGCTTCTACGTGCACTTCGTTCTCACTGGGGAAAACAAACTGCATACTCCTTTTGACATCATTTTCATTCACACGCTGAAAGTGATGTTATCTGCACCAAAACTTCGTTTCAGCTGGCTATAATCACAGTTTGCACTACACACAGTCTCTTGTACACTGATGAAACAAAACATTTATCTCCACTATCTAAACCGAGACTAAATGAGTCTGCCAGCGTTGCTGACACTTGTCGTGGTAAGGAAGGTATGTACATGGAAAAGAGGAGGGAGGAAATGGGGCAATTCATTAACTTGACAAAGGGCAGTGTGCTCTCTATGGCGCTTGGGAGTGAATACCTCTGAATCGGCGAAGATGTTTGGCTGCTAGCATACTACTGTCGTGAATATCTATGGAAGGTGACAGAAGGACGCTGAAACCGGGACAAAGTGAAAACTACTGGCCTGCAGCGCTTCATTACAGAAGGAGGAGGTCTGAGGACTTACCTCTCTGCAAAACAGGATAGGCGGCGATCTGTGGCAGATCTAGTACACAAAAAGTGTTTTGGCACACACTGCTCAGCGCACGTTCTTGACTCGGCATCAGATAAGCCATACGTGTTGATGGCAGCGGGCGCAAGATCACAGAGACTGGACCGTGGGTGTATAGAAACGAGTTACGTTGTCGGATGAATCACGTTTTTTATTACACCAGGTCGATGGTCACGTCCGCCGTCATCAGGGCGTATGGCTGCTCGAAACATGCAACGTGCCGAGGACACGAACCGATGGGGGCTGTATTCTGCTATGGGAGACGATCACCTCAGCTCCCATGGGACCTGTGGTCGGACTACCTGCATTGCGTCCTTCATGTTTGATGACTTCTCCTAAGGCGATAGCATCGTCCAGCAGCAGAACTGACTGTCTCACAAGCCCAGAATCGTGCTACAGTTGTTTGAGGGACGTGATGGTGAACCGACGTTAATGTTTTGGCCAATGAACTTGGCTGATATTAAACAGATGCAACACACCAGAGGCGCTGTCGGGCCCATCGCCATCTAATGTAAGAAAATTGCATGACTTGTGTGTAGACACTGCAAGTGGCCCACTGTGTTAAGAACAGTTCCGCTAAGCTAAGTAGTTCAACTAAGCACTTATTTAATGAACCTATGCCCATATGCATAACCCAGTAATAAATTTGATAGCCCAATATGACTTAGAAAACAAGAAGAAGAATTAATCGCAATGGAAAACACAATAAACCCTGCGACAGGTGATTCTGAGGCATACTGGAACATCAAAGAGTGAGAAAACGCTGGTAAAGTTCTATCAACAATGAAGTCATTTTCAGCTAACAGCCAAACACAGTGAAATGGGATGGTTCCCCTGCACTTCAATCAAAATACCTCAATCAGAAAATGGTTAATCACTGTTAATAGTTCAGCACAGCAATTTAATAACGATGTAGTTCGAAAGACGAGCCCTGCAAGTAGTAATAAGGACTTTTGATACCATTAACATTGTACTTTGTGCAACTTATTTCGTGGAGACGTGAAAACGTATACAAAGTAGAAAATCTACAACAGCAGCACTGCACTTCTGGAATTAGAGACAAAGCCTATTTATCTTTTACAGTCTGAAAAGCAAGCATGCAAGAGAACGGGATATTTATCGATATTGGTGTGGGATTATTGTATACGAAATGAACTATTTCATTACGTGCATATTTGGCAATCATGGGCTAGAGAAATACAGCTGTGGACGAAATGGTCTCACACAAAGAAGGCATCACAATTATGCACGTAAAGTTTAATAAATCGTTTAAGAAGGCAGAAATGAGTAAAAGTGAATTAAGTGAATTTGAATTCATACTACACTCCTGGAAATTGAAATAAGAACACCGTGAATTCATTGTCCCAGGAAGGGGAAACTTTATTGACACATTCCTGGGGTCAGATACATCACATGATCACACTGACAGAACCACAGGCACATAGACACAGGCAACAGAGCATGCACAATGTCGGCACTAGTACAGTGTATATCCACCTTTCGCAGCAATGCAGGCTGCTATTCTCCCATGGAGACGATCGTAGAGATGCTGGATGTAGTCCTGTGGAACGGCTTGCCGTGCCATTTCCACCTGGCGCCTCAGTTGGACCAGCGTTCGTGCTGGACGTGCAGACCGCTTGAGACGACGCTTCATCCAGTCCCAAACATGCTCAATGGGGGACAGATCCGGAGATCTTGCTGGCCAGGGTAGTTTACTTACACCTTCTAGAGCACGTTGGGTGGCACGGGATACATGCGGACGTGCATTGTCCTGTTGGAACAGCAAGTTCCCTTGCCGGTCTAGGAATGGTAGAACGATGGGTTCGATGACGGTTTGGCTGTACCATGCACTATTCAGTGTCCCCTCGACGATCACCAGAGGTGTACGGCCAGTGTAGGAGAACGCTCCCCACACCATGATGCCGGGTGTTGGCCCTGTGTGCCTCGGTCGTATGCAGTCCTGATTGTGGCGCTCACCTGCACGGTGCCAAACACGCATACGACCATCATTGGCACCAAGGCGGAAGCGACTCTCATCGCTGAAGACGACACGTCTCCATTCGTCCCTCCATTCGCGCCTGTCGCGACACCACTGGAGGCGGGCTGCACGATTTTGGGGCGTGAGCGGAAGACGGCCTAACGGTGTGCGGGACCGTAGCCCAGCTTCATGGAGACGGTTGTGAATGGTCCTCGCCGATACCCCAGGAGCAACAGTGTCCCTAATTTGCTGAGAAGTGGCGGTGCGGTCCCCTACGGCACTGCGTAGGATCCTACGGTCTTGGCGTGCATCCGTGCGTCGCTGCGCTCCGGTCCCAGGTCGACGGGCACGTGCACCTTCCGCCGACCACTGGCGACAACATCGATGTACTGTGGAGACCTCACGCCCCACGTGTTGAGCAATTCGGCGGTACGTCCACCCGGCCTCCCGCATGTCCACTATACGCCCTCGCTCAAAGTCCGTCAACTGCACATACGGTTCACGTCCACGCTGTCGCGGCATGCTACCAGTGTTAAAGACTGCGATGGAGCTCCGTATGCCACGGCAAACTGGCTGACACTGACGGAGGCGGTGCACAAATGCTGCGCAGCTAGCGCCATTCGACGGCCAACACCGCGGTTCCTGGTGTGTCAGCTGTGCCGTGCGTGTGATCATTGCTTGTACAGCCCTGTCGCAGTGTCCGGAACAAGTATGGTGGGTCTGACACACCGGTGTCAATGTGTTCTTTTTTCCATTTCCAGGAGTGTATATATTGACTCTGAATTAATCAAACAGTGAACATAAGCCACAAGGAATTGACAATACATGTGAAACGTCAATCGAAATACTTGCAGTCTGAGGACTGGTTTCTGTACACCAATTGAGGCAGCGCAATGAATAGGGAAAACAATGTGTGGTTAAAATTTGTATTAAACGGCTATGACGCGATTCCATACTCAGCCTCCAACTTATTAAAAACAACGAGCCCTCAGCTTCTGTAAATTCTAATGCCTAAATATCAGATCACGTTCCTAATACATCACAAGTTCAATATCCAAATTGACTGCAAAACAACTGTGAAAATGTAGGGTGACAATTATAGAACTATATGAAGTAAAATCGTAATATCTAGTGAGCGGTTTGCCTTAGTACGTGCAAACTGCACGGTTGGCCGCGCAGCGAATCAGCATGCGCATTGCTGTTTAGTTTAGCATGTGAATTGTTGTTAATTTTGCATGCGCATTGTTGTTTAGTTTAGCATGCACATTGTTGTTTAGTTTAGCATGCGCATTGTTGTTTAGTTTAGCATGTGCATTGTTGTTTAGTTTAGCATGTGCATTGTTGTTTAGTTTAGCGACGAAGCCCACTTTCATATGGACTGGTTCACCAATGAGCAAAATTAGCGCATTTGGGGGACTGAGAATCCGCATTTCGCGTTCGAGAAGTCGCCTCACCCTCAACGGATGACTGTGTGGTGTGTAATGTCTAGTCACGGAATAGTCTGCGCGATATTACTTGATGGGACGGTGACTACCAAACGGTACGTAAAGGTTTTGGAAAATGATTTCATCTCCATTATCCAAACTGATTCTGATGTGGACAAGATGTGGTTGATCCAAGAGGAGCTCGACCCCATCGAAGCAGTAGAGTGTTTGATGTCCTTGAGGAGCACTGGTGCAGCATCCTGGCTCTGGGGTACCCAGAGGCCACTGTCATGGGCTTCGATTGGCTGAAATATTCTCCGGATCTGAACACACACGACTCCTTTTTGTGTGGCTGTATTAAAGACGATGTGTACAGCAATAATCCCAAAACCACTGCCGAGCTAGGAACAACCATTCAGGAGGTCGTCGACAGCATCGATGTTGCGGCACTTTAGCGGGTCATGCAGGATTTCGCGACTGTGCTACATCATCGCCAATGATCGCAGGCATATCGAACATGTCATAACTAAATCCGAATACCTGTAGTGACGTTTACATGTTGAATAAGTGTATGCGCGCGGTAGTTTGTAACTAATTTAAGTTTTTTTTTCAAAAAGTTCAATAATTGTCACCCTGTATATATACACACATGCTCATAAATTAAGGATAATTGCAGACTGTGGTGCCACACCACATGGCACTACACAGAACTGGCGCTAATACCATAGGCACATAGGGAATACACACGAGACAGATCTGTAAGTCCAAGGTATTGGTGATAAGTTGAGAAAACCTTCCCGAAACATATGTGCTATAAAACGCCACTGTTTCCTGTGCATGTACACAATATGGGATAAGATCACCACGCACACGTACACAGGCCACACAACGGGTTGGCATACTCTGGGTCAGGTGGTGCTGGGGTATAGACTCCCATTCTTGCACCAGTGCCTGTCGGAGCTCCTGAAGTGTCCTAGGGGTTTGACGACGTGTAGAGATACGTCGACCGAGAGCATCCCAGGCGTGCTCTATGGGGCTTAGGCCACTCCATTCGCATGATATCTTCTGTTTCAAGGTACACCTCCACGATGGCAGCTCGGTGGGGCCGTGCATTATCATCCATCAGGAGGAAGGTGGGACCCAATGCATCCCTGAAAAGGCGGATATATTGGTGCAAAATGACATCCCGATACACCTGACCTGTTACAGTTCCTCTGTTAAAGACATGCAGGGGTATATGTGCACCAATCATAATCCCAGCCCACACCATCAAAACACGATCTCCATACAGGTCCCTTTCAAGGACATTAAGGTTTTGGTATCTGGTTCCTGGTTCACGACAGATGAAAACTCGCTGAGAATCACTGTTCAGACTATACCTGGACTCGTCCGTGAACATAACCTGGGACCACTGTTCCAATGACCATGTAATGTGTTCTTGACAACAGGCTTTAAAGGCTCTCCTGTGACTAGGGGTCAGTGAAATGCACCTTGTAGGTCTCCAGGCGAATAAGTCATGTCTGTAGCCTGTGTGTCTGGAGACAACTGTTCCAGTGGCTGTGGTAAGGTGCCGAGCAAGGCTACCTCCAGTACTCCGTGGCCATCTGCAGGCACTGATGGTGAGATATCGGTCTTCGTGTGGTGTTGTACATTGTGGACATCCCGTACTGTAGCGCCTGGACACGTTTCCTGTCTGCTGGAATCGTTGCCATAATCTTGAGGTCACACTTTGTGGCACATAGAGGGTCTGTACTACGACCTGCTGTGTTTGACCAGCCTCCAGTCGCCCTAGTATTCTACTCCTCATAACGTCATCAAAATGTGTTCTTTGAGCCATTTTCAACACACAGCCACCATCAGCACGTCTGAAAACGTCTGCACACTTACTTGCTGCTCCGTACTCTGATAAACACCAACACACCTCTGCGTATGTGTACTGCTGCCAGAGCCACCGTGCGACGGCCGCTGGTCAAATGCACCGCATGGTCATACCCCGAGGTGATTTAAACCCGCAAACCAACCACCAGAGTGTTGTTTCACCATGTATCAGCACTATCATTAATTTATGAGCATGAGCGTATATCGCGCGACGGAAATGGTGAAAGAGTGCTTCGTTAACCAACACTGCAAATAACTTAAGCGATCTCACCAAATGAATGCAGAACTCTCCTCCAAAGAGATGTACACACATATGGCGAAAGAGGAACACACAGTGCATCAAGGAACGTGGTCGAACATGATCTTTTTGGTGGTCCATGTCTTATGGTGTGGACAGGCATAATGTTGCATAGGTAGGCTGACTTTCGTATCTTTGAACCCGGACACTCCCCAGTCACCGCTGTTATCACACTTATTCATTCCCCACATGCATCTGTCCAGGAGTGCATTCGACACTGACGTCATTTTTATGGATGAGAATGCGCTGCCCCATCGAGCAGCGGTTGTGGACGAGCTCTCGGAACGAGAGGATACTTGGGGAATGGACTGGCCTGCCCGTCCCTTCCCCTTGGAATACCATCGATCAGGTCCAAATTGTTCTGAGCACTATGATACTTAACATCTGAAGTCATCAGTCACCTAGACTTACAACTATTTAAACCTAACTAACCTAAGGACATCACACACATCCATGCCCGAAGCAGGATTCGAACCTGCGACAATAGCAGCAGCGCGGTTCCGGACTGAAGCGCCTAGAACCGCTCGGTCACCATCGATCAGGTGTGGGATGCGTTAGGGAGATGTACTGCAACGAGTCCAGACTCCAGATGCACCAACGACCACCTAGCAGCTGTCGACCGCTAGAACCCCTTACCAACATCGAGAGCAAGACGGAAGCACGTTGCAGACCATGCACTGCTGTCTGTGGTGATCACACGCCCTATTAAGTATCTACGAGGGTGAGTCAAATGAAACCCTTAAATATTTTTTAAATATTATTTGTTGTGCTGAAGCGGTACAAAACTGTATCACTTTTCAACATAATCTCCCCCACACTCAATACAAGTCCTCCGGCGCTTACAAAGTGCTCAAATTCTTTTGCTAGTCCGCGCAACCACTCATGCACCACGTGGCTCACCTCTTCATCAGAACGGAACTTCTTTCCTTCCATTGCGTCTTTAAGTGGTCCAAAATCTGGAAACCACTTGGGGGGAAGGTCTGGTGAGTATGGTGGATGAGGAAGACACTCAAAATACAAGTCTGTCATTGTTGCAACTGTTGTACGGGCAGTGTGAGGCCTTGTATTGTCACGTTGCAAAAGGACACCTGCTGACAGCAATCCACGTCGCTTTGATTTGATTGCAGGCCGCAGATGATTTTTTAGGAGATCTATGTATGATGCACCGGTGACAGTGGTCCCTCTAGGCATGTAATGCTCCAAAATGACGCCATTGTCGTCCCAAAAGAGAGTCAGCATAACCTTCCCTGCTGATGGTTCTGTTCGCAACTTCTTTGGTTTTGGTGATGAGGAATGGCGCCATTCCTTGCCCGCTCTCTTCGTTTCCGGTTTGTGGAAGTGAACCCAGGTTTTGTCCCCAGTAACAGTTCTTGCAAGGAAGCCATCACCTTCTCGTTCAAAGCGCCGAAGAAGTTCTTCACAAGCATCAACACGTCGTTCTCTCATTTCAGGAGTCAGCTGCCGCAGCACCCATCTTGCAGACACTTTGTGAAACTGGAGCACATCATGCACAATGTGGTGTGCTAACCCACGAATAATCTGTAAATATGTTGCAATGTCATTCACTATCATTCGGCGGTTTTCCTTCACTATGGCTTCAACTGCTGCAATGTTCTGTGGAGTCACAACTCGTTGTGCCTGACCTGGACGAGGAGCACCTTCCACTGAAGCCACACAATTTGCGAACTTCCTACTCCATTCGTAGACTTGCTGCTGTAACAAACATGCATAACCGTACTGAACCTTCATTCGTCGATGAATTTCAGTAGGTTTCACACCTTAACTACGCAAAAACAGAATAACAGAACGCTGTTCTTCCCTGGTGCAAGTCGCAAATGGGGCGGCCTTCTTTATACTGATACTGCGACGATATGCGTGCAATTGCACTATGCTGCCACCTTCAGGCCATTTTGCACGCTGTTTGTGGCACTCTTACCAACTTACAGGATAACGGCGCCAAATTTCGATTTGTTATTACAAATTTAAGGTATTCATTTGACTCACCCTCATATGTCCGGGCTTTTGTAATGTTCAGGGGGACAACAACACGGATCGCGATGACTCACCTGTAATTATTGTCTTCAAAATGTCAGTTTTGTTCTTCTCACTGCATATTTCTTTCAGTTACCTTCTGTAGGAGCAGTTCGTCCTATGTATGGGCCGACGTTCTTCGAGATGTGTTACTTGATAGTGACACATCAGGTGGAAGTTATTTTCGTCCTTAAGTTTCGCACACCAGCGTATTCACCGTTACGTGTCCCCCACAGTAGAGAATTCAGGAGACAGGAGCATCTGCTTTTAGATACGAACTTAATTCATCCGGACTTTTGCAATTTGATGGCTTGGAACTTTTCAGCTTCTCTGTATCAATGTCAAAGTAGTGTACCTTATTTGTCATATATGAAAATATCCTATTTCGTAACAACCTTCAGTTTTTTCTTATCGTCTCCTAGGCTTAAAAGTTTATGAATCTCGTTCGTCATGCTTTTAGCCCATTCTTGCATTCCAGCGTACAACCACATTTTAGTCTATTGCCTGAGAGAAGACGATGAAGAAGAAGAAAGAAGATTTAGAGTTTACTATCACCTCGACTGTGAGGTCATTTATAGAAGGAGCACAATCTCTGGGAAGGGAAGGATGGGGAAGGGCCGTGCTTCTTTTGAAGAAACCATCCGGCCATTTGCCGGGAGCGATACAGGGAAATCACGGAAAGTATAACTGTGGATGGCCGGACGCGGATACGAACCGCCATCCTGCCGAATGCGGGTACATAGTGCGCCACCTCGCTCGGTTTAGCCTAAAGAGTTTGAGTCTAGATACACTATCAGAGTGATACAAAGTCTTTGTCACAGATAAGTTACACGAAAATACCGAAATGATTTTTAGTGATTATATGACGTCAGCCTGATATTCAATACAATGTGAAACTCCCACGTTCTGCAGTCAGGATCTCTGAGTACCAGGGCACTGACCCACACAAGGCATGATGTATGGTTTTTGGACTCTCCTTCCACGGGACTTCTACGCTTGACCGTAAAGCACCAACAATAAAAAAAATTGCCGATGAACAATATCCTCTCGTTTGTTAGTGACGTGGAGGACAGATGATTTGGGCTAAGAGAGTGCATTAGAATGCGCCTTGCACGATCTGCATCTACATCGTCATAAATGTTCCGCAAATCATTGCACAGTGAATGGCGGAGTGTACATTGAACAAATATTAGCAGTTTTCATTTCCATTCCATTCCCGTATCGATGAAGGGAAATATACTGTCTGAATGCTTCTGTCAGTTTCGTCTTTCTCCTATGATTCGTGCTCGAGATTTATGCTGTTGCCAGTAAAAATGCCGTACAGGCGTTTTCGAATACAGGTGTCCAAATTTAATCAACAGTATTACTCGGGAACTACGTCTTCTTGCAAGGATGACCACCTGAGTTCTTCAAGCGCTTATGTTACATTTTCGTATGGCCTATACCAATTGTAAGTAGGCTGTTTAGGTTTTTATGTTGGTAACGCCACGTAGCGCTCTATATGAAAATCGCTGACTGTGCTGTGTGAAGTCTGTGGCTGGTTGGCATTCTTGGAATAGTCGCTATTGTAGTGTTGGGCAGTTGGCTGTTAACAGCGCGTAGCGTTGCGCAGTTGGAGGTGAGCCGCCAGCAGTGGTGGATGTGGGGAGTGAGATGGCGGAGTTTTGAGAGCGGATGATCTGGACGTGTGTCCATTAGAGAGAGTAAATTTGTAAGACTGTATATATATATATATATATATATATATATATATATATATATATATATATATATATATATATATAGGGTGAGTCACCTAACATTACCGCTGGATATATTTCGTAAACCACATCAAATACTGACGAATCGATTCCACAGAACGAACGTGAGGAGAGGGGCTAGTGTAATTGGTTAACACAAACCGTAAAAAAATGCACGGAAGTATGTTTTTTTAACACAAACCTACGTTTTTTTAAATGAAACCCCGTTAGTTTTGTTAGCACATCTGAACATATGAACAAATACGAAATCAGTGCCGTTCGTTGCATTGTAAAATGTTAATTACATCCGGAGATATTGTAACCTTAAGTTGACGCTTGAGTACCACTCCTCCGCTGTTCGATCGTGTGTATCGGAGAGCACCGAATTACGTAGGGATCAAAAGGGAACGGTGATGGACCTTAGGTACAGAAGAGACTGGAGCAGCACATTAGGTCCACATTCTAACACCTTTTTATTGGTCTTTTTCACTTACGTACATGTACATTACCATGAGGGGTGAGGTACACGTACACACGTGGTTTCCGTTTTCAATTACGGAGTGGAATAGAATGTGTCCCGTCATGTCAGGGCAATATGTGTTCAATGTGGTGGCCATCATTTGCTGCACACAATTGCAATCTCTGGCGTAATGAATGTCGTACACGCCGCAGTACATCTGGCGTAATGTCGCCACAGGCTGCCACAATACGTTGTTTCATATCCTCTGGGGTTGTAGGCACATCACGGTACACATTCTCCTTTAGCGTACCCCACAGAAAGAAGTCCATAGGTGCAAGATCGGGAGAACGGGCTGGCCAATTTATGCGTCCTCCACGTCCTATGAAACGCCCGTCGAATATCCTGTCAAGGGTCAGCCTAGTGTTAATTGCGGAATGTGCAGGTGCACCATCATGCTAATACCACATACGTAGACGCGTTACCAGTGGGACATTTTCGAGCAACGTTGGCAGATAATTCTGTAGAAACGCGATGTATGTTGCAGCTGTTTGGGCCCCTGCAATGAAGTGAGGAGCAATGAGGTGGTCGCCAATGATTCCGCACCATACATTTACAGTCCACGGTCGCTGTCGCTCTACCTGTCTGAGTCACCGAGGACTGTCCACGGACCAGTAATGCGTGTTCCGTAGATTCACTGGCTCTGAGCTCTATGGAACTGAGGTCATCAGTCCCCTAGAACTTAGAACTACTTAAACCTAATTAATCTAGGGACATCACACACATCCATGCCCGAGGCAGGATTCGAACCTGCGACCGTAACGATCGCGCGGTTCCAAACTGAAGCGCCTAGAACCGCTCGGCCACACCGGCCGGCGTAGATTCACTGCCCCGTGGTTTGTGAAACCCGCTTCATTGGTAAACAGGTAGAACTGCAACGCATTCTCTGTTTATGCCCATTGACAGAATTGCACTCGATGTTTAAAGTCATCACCATGTAATTGCTGATGTAACGACACATGAAACGGGTGAAAGCGGTGACGATGCAGTATGCGCATGACACTACTTTGACTCAGTCCACCGGCTCTCGCAATGTCCCGTGTACTCATGTGTGGGTTCATGGCAACAGCAGCTAACACACCAACTGCTCCCGCTTCTCCTGTGAAGGGCCTGTTACGGACCCGTTTGCGTGCTACGACCATACCTGTTGCATACAGTTGGCGGTAGATGTTTTGCAATGTGCGGCACGTTGGATGCTCTCTGTCCGGGTACCGTTCTGCATACACCCTGCAGGCTTCAGCTGCATTTCGTCGACACTCGCCATAGATGAGTATCATCTCCGCCTTTTCAGAGTTCGAATACACCATGGTCACAGTTCCTACAACGCTACACTATCACAGACGTCTGGTAAAACGGTGTACTACAGTTGGTTTGCGTGCGGAGACGAATGCAGAATAACAATAGCAGCAAGCGCTACATGCGGACACTGCTACAGCTAGACCAAACCACAACAGTGCACTACAGCCACACTCGTAAACACGGTCGTCATCGTAAACATTTTCCTGCAGATGCTGCTCGCCGACCGTGGCCCGTGTTTGTTACAACACGCAACTGAACGTCGGAGGTTTCAAGCGCCAACTTTAGGTTACAATATCTCCAGATGTGATTAACATTTTACAATGCAACAAACGGCACTGATTACGTATTTGTTTATATGTTCAGATGTGCTAACAAAACTAACGTGGTTCCAATTTAAAAAAAAAAAAAGTAGGTTCATGAAAGGTATAAGTTATTGTTAATCAGGGCCGTTCTTTTCTAGGGATTATTGAAAGTCAGATTGCGTTGCGCTAAAAATATTGTGTGTCATTATAGTGATGATCAGAATAATTAAAGAGAGAAATGTCTGAGTAGGTTCAGTTTTGCTCAGCTGTTTGAAAATCAAATAACGTAAGGGGTTTACCGGCACAGTAATTCATAAATTTTTCTAAGGGGACGTTTCACAATCTATTACGATCCTTCCATCACCTAAATTAGTTCGACGTCTGTTGGGATTCCTACTTGATAACGACTCCCAACACTGGAACAACATTCTAGAATTGGTCACACTAGCGTTTGTTATCCATTTATATGTGCACCGCATTTTTATAACACCCTTCCTACAAATCTTTGCCTTCAACTCGCTTTCTCTAATATTGTTTTTACATCATCGTCCTATTTCCTACCGCTTTTTATTGTTGCCTCTACATAATTACGCTATGTGACGAGCTCGTGATGTCCATCATTAAAATTGCAATCAACTACTATACCTTTCAATTTTTCGCGGTACTTAGGCAGAAGAAGGAAAGAGAGAGTAGCGTTATCGAAATTTCTCTCTCAAACTCCTATCTGATGCGTCAAGTAACCCGCAAACATTTTGTAGCAGATACGGTAAGGTGTTAGTCTATGCCCTGAGGAAGCATGCTGCAACCAGGCCGAAACGTCGAACATTTTTGCATGCTATAAGATGACGTGGCAGAACATCAGAAGGATTTTAATGATACTGACACAGGCTCTGGAAGCCTACACACTTATGTCGGAATATCAGTCACCAGACACTTCCCGACTTCACAGGATTACCTCTGCTGGTAACCCTCTTCTAATTCCCAAACTTCACAGAAATTAATCTGCGCACACCTGTAAAATGGGATATTGCGAACAAATGACTTAGCCACAGATAAGGGGTTCGTTTCGGGAATGAATCTTTTTGCCCTGTGGCGGAGTGTGTGCCGTTTTGAAACTTACTAGCGGATTTAAAAAAATGTTCTGGAGTGCGAGTTGCACGCGGCTAGGCATAACTTGTGAGTTCGAGTCCCGGACTGGCACACCGTAGATTCAAAACAGCGCACCCTCCGCTACAGAGGTAAAGATCACAAAATTCATTCTGTGAATGTATTAGGCACTGTTCCTTGTACATTTCCAGTAGCTGTATGACATTACTAAAATTACTTACTCCGTACGAAGACAGAAGCAACATTTTCTCTTTACTTGCCCTCAATATTTAAGGCTGCCAAATAAAACAAAGGGAAGAAAGGATAGCCGTTTAGTTGCCTAGTGACTTCACGGAAAAGCAGGTAGAAATGCGTTTCGCCAGTAGTCTTAGCTTTCTAAGACTCGCCTCGTGTCGTTTGCAAAAGCTGTGATTCCATAGTTTAATAAGCGCCACATTGTTTCATTTTTTCTCTATATTTCTCTAATTCTTTAAAAAGTGTATAGTTCTATAAAAATAGATGTAAAATTGTAACTGTAACAAACTCTCCGTAAACACAAAATTTACTGTCTTCAAGGTACAGAAAACGCTGGCCTCTCATGTATTAACCCTACCCGAATCGTTTGTCCAAATCTTGAAGCATTTAGGTAATAGCAGGCATCTGTATGTTACGTGGTGTGGGGCGGCGAAGAAGTTGTCGAATGAGTTGTTTGAATGTTCATTTCACGTAACAGACTATTGCCGATGCAACATATGTGGGACGGCGAAGAAGTCGTTGTTTAATGTTGAATGAAAGTTGAACATTGCCACCTTAAATCACGCGAGCCTGGCAACTAATTTGGTGGCCAGTCAGAAAGCGAAGGGAAACTTACTGACCTTAGTTCCCAGTCTGCACGGCCACATTCCTGTACAGCCCAGCTAAACGAAAAATATCCATAGTTCTTCACGGGATTAGGGCTGCTTCAATAAAATTTAAAGTTCCAAACAAGATTTTATTATCTTAAAGGCTCACACAAATTACTCGAAACTTCTGAAAATGCTAAAGACATTAAATATTGTTAATTCAGCCAACCGTTTAATAGTTCAGAGGCGACTTCTACAGCAAGTTCCTCCCGAATAGTTCATTACTCTAACTAACGGTGCTCTATTAATAGTTCGCAATAATGTTAAAAAAAAGATTAATGCTCGCCTTAAAAGTGGAGTTAGTCACCACTTGCCACGCGGAATTATACTTCACACGGACGGCACAATAACAGTTTGTTACCGAAGTCTAAACGATCCAGGACGGTGTACAGTCCTCGCGATTTTCAATGTCCGTTTACATTGCTAAGTACGCGCATGTCACAGCCCGCTATGACGTCACCTGAGGCGAGGCGCGATCGGACGTTAAGCTCGCGTGGACTAGGCGTTGGTCTAATGCGGAGTGAGCTTACTACTGCCTCTGCCGCTCTTTTTATATAGCTCCGGCGCGTACCGCCAAGAGAGCATCTGTTCTTTCCGTTCCTATGCAGATGCCTGCAGCCTCCAAATGATCGCTATCTCAGGCACATAATCTTAAATATCACATTTAATAATAGCTTTACAAACTTCTCAATTTTTGTATACATACATCTGAGCAGTACAGAAGCACGTAGAAAATCTCAGCCCGCTAAAATTAAAACTTTACTCTCTAGAATTTTTACAATGGAACTAACGGTAGATTGTTACCTCTGAACCATAGCTTTATCAAGACTTGTATCAGCTGTTAATTATGCTACAAGACTAAAACTTGGTGTAGCTTTGTTAATTGTCCTATCTGATCATTGGTCTTAAAGAATTTGTTTCATCATTAAAATTTAAAGTACTTAATCTATAATGCTTATGTACATTTTACTCACAAAAGTAGTTTTTACTAAATTACTAAAAAACTAGAAGAGGTAACTTATTGTGGTATTTCCATTATTATTATTAGGGTGAACTGAAGCATCCTACCAATTTTCAATATTGTAGCTCTATTATTTCGCGCCTCTGATTTTTCCGAAAAACGCGGATTCTGGAGTCAATTTTAGTTTTATGGTTTTGGAAACCAGCACCACTCATTAATGACTTCTTACTGCACCTTCTCACCAAATTTTGGCTTCCTAGCGTCATTATTTAGCGCCTCCTATTTTTCTTTCAAAACGTGAATTTTACGTAAACTACTAATTTTATAACATTAAGATTTGTTACCTGAAACATTATTACATAGAACTATACTTTAACAAAGTTTTACACACAAATCTTAATTTTTACTTTTATGTTAAATGTGGTGCAATACTATATGCAGGCGCGTTACGATGACGTGACGCTACTAGCAGTGAACTAGGGTAAGTCCCGTGCACTCGCTCGCCTCTGTATCTTATACACGATACCGCGCTTGCTTTGCTTCAGTGGCTCCCACTGTTTATTTACAAGACAAATGAGACTTGGGAAGCTGTGCTTAATATCGTTTTTTGCGGATTGTAAGACGCTAAGGATTACAACACGCACCTTAATTTTCAAGTTTTTTTAAAAAAATAGCATTTTTACCATTTTTATTATAAAATTGCAAAACCAGAATAAAAAAATTCTAAATTTATAAAACGGAAGTGACCTTTAAAATCCGTGAAAATCGTCATCTTCTAGTTTTAATCATTTTACATTCAGTCCTCTAATTGCATATTTAGCGTTTTTGGTTTTTTTTTTCAGTTCCTCTTTACTAGCCCGCCAATTGGGAACGGTTTTTTGTGTTAATGGAGGGCCGAAATGTCTCTCAGCTGCTCTGTTTCTATGTTATTCTGCATATACTATTTACTTTCAATTTATATCCCGCATCATGTGTATACCTTTTATTTTTTCCATTACTAAACTAGCTACTAACAAAAATATTGTACTGTTATCGATAGCAAAAATTATTGTGAGTTCAAGCTCACTGGCACTCTAGACTTGAATGACGCATCATAAGCCGGCTGCGGTGGCTGAGCGGTTCTAGGCGTTTCAGTCCGGAATCGCGCGACTGATACGGTCGCAGGTTCGAATCCTGCCTCGGACATGGATGTATGTGATGTCCTTAGGTTAGTTAGGATTAAGTAGTTCTAAGTTCTAGGGGACTGATGACCTCAGATGAATAGTCCCATAGTGCTTAGAGCCATATGAACCATTTTTTTGACGCATCATAGGCTAGACAGCGTTCTGGGTTTGTGATGGCGGGCCGGAAGGAAGGCAGTTTTAGCACGCAACTCGTGTTCGTCGCGTCATTGCACTGCTGTTGCCAGTTGACCATTTTTAAGAATGACGGGAATTTTAAATGAAATTGGACATTTTTGTATTAATTTCGAGTATAAGACGCACCTCAGTTTTGGAGGCAATTTTTTGAAGAAAAAAGTGTCTTATAGTCCGCAAAATGCGGCCTCGAGCGTTGTCTGTTAAACAATGTCTGGAGTAGCACTGAGAAGGAGAGACACACACAGAGAGCGTCGACCTTGAGCAGCTGGACAAACTTGGCGCGAGCACTTAGTCACTTTGCAAGATTTATGAGTTTGTTTTCCGACGGCGACTGGAGCGTAAAGGAACGAGGTCCCTGGGGGACTGCAGCTTTGTTGCCCGCGAAGAGTGATGGTAGTGGAACAGAAAGTTTCAGACGGCACTGAACGCAGGCGCCACAAAGGGACCGACAGCAGCGTTCCCGGCGGTGGCTACCACTCCCCCTAGCTTTGGAGCTGCGGTGCACTCGCGATTTTGGGTTCTGGATAAGAATTCTTCTTTAATTGTGTCACTATACTACGCTGACACAGAATCAGGGTTCTGATTCTGAAACTTGTGTGACTCCTCTCGCTTGCTCACTTCGTTAACATATTCAGCCCTGTGACCTAAGCCATATGCGTGTGTCTGCCGTGTGGATGGCGCTCATATCTCTTACGGGTGCAGCTTTTTCATCTACTGAAATGTGTTTTCCCGCACGCCACACAAGTGTCTATTGTAGGAAAGCAGTAGCAGTCATATTTTATCCGTTAGATGCAGGGTCGATTGAGAAGTTTGACTTTGCTGAACATGTCGTAGGAACATGCCTCCAGTTCTGGAGTGGGACAGACTTTTAATCTATCAGGAAGCTTGAGTAACGGTGATTTTTACTACTCTCCTAGCTCTACACTTGCCATCGAGGATAGGGTCTATAAGCACGGATTATTAGGTCAATTTCTGCAGAAATTTCTGAAAAGTGTTCGACTTTCATTGTTTCCAGCTCACCAGGCCACTTGTTCTCGGAGGTATGTTGGAAAGATGGTAGCATACTTAAATAGGGATACCCAAATCGGGATTTTTAATTAGTTTCATCCGATTTGGTGTCCAACACTCCAACGCTTTCTTGCTCACTTGATGAGAAGTTTTGAACGATTATGTCACGTAAATGTGTCATTAGCACCAATGGTTGACGGTAACTAGTAGTGAAATGTAAGTGGTTACGCCTCTTCGACACAGGTTAGCGACAGTAACGACTTGTCTGGAGACGTACAGTCTTCTCAAGTGCACACTGACCCTTCTAGCGTAACCGAAGTCGGAATTTTTATTGTGTAGAGCGAATTTTAACGTGTATAGGCGACGCTTTCGCTTGTTGCTTAATATGGTATTTTACTCTTTGGTACGATACTAGATTTATGGTGCTGCTCTACGAATTTCTCTACTTTTCCTGTTGGCTTCCTCGACTCTAGCCAGATACATTTGTGGGACACCAGGATCTTGTCTATCGCCCACAGTGATTTGTCAGCGTTGGACAAAATGTAGCGTTCATGGGACATGAAATGAAACCTGTTCTTCTTTGAATACAGTTATCGTTAGAACTGCAGCATGTCGAAACTTTTGAGATAAGTGACTCCGTAATTACTGAAAACTTGACTAAATCGTCACTAAGATGGAAAAATCAACTCGTTGCCATAGAGGTCACTGCAAACCTCTGCCAAATATCACAAGGCAGTTAAATATAAAATGCAAAGCACTTCCAATTTAGCTGAAATGATTGTCCCTATCGAATAAAAAACCTGGCAAGTTCACCAGATTGTAAATAAACATTTCTGCAGAGTAGCTGTCAGTCCGTGTTACCTCACTGTGCCATTCAACTTCGCCCTGATTGTTTGAAGCTAATTGCCCTAATGGCGGACGCTGTAGATAAAGTTAAAATTAAACGTTATATATAGATAATGATGAAATATTGTCGACTACACAACAGGAACTATTATTCGACGATGAAAATCTCCGAATGCTATTTTGGGATCATGCAAAGACACCAACTGCTTTGACTTGATTTCAGTTCTAAAGTAGGTGTTACATTTGTTTGGGGTTGAAAGTTTGGTGTTTAAGAAATCTTATTTCCGTCAACAGTGAATTGAATTTGATTTCTTTACTTTTTTAATTAGTCTTCTGTAAACGATATGTTTTTTGTGGCGGTTTGAAGGCGAAAGGCTTTTCTTTTCTTCCGTAACACGGTACACAACACAAAGATCATGAAACTGAATGAAAGGCTCTCACCAACTTTCTCTTCCGAATGCGAAAATATTTTGTTGAGCCCAACCTACATAGGTAGGAATGATCATCAAAATAAAATACGAGAAATCGGAGCTCGAACAGAAAGGTTTAGGTGTTCGTTTTTCCCGCGCGCTGTTAGGGAGTGGAATGGTAGAGAGATAGTATGAGTGTAGTTCGATGAACCCTGTGCCAAGCAATTAAATGTGAATTGCAGAGTAGTCATGTAGATGTAGATTTTCAAAGTAGTGTCACTGAGCTATAATTCTCGAACTTTCGGCACGCATACTCATCATATAATGGATATTGTTGAGTGATGTCGCTGCTGAGGACATTAGTTTATTTTAAATAATTTTTCATACAATTTTTGTAAATTTAATTTTAATACTTCTGCCTTATAACAAGAACCACAACACCATAGTATTTTCCTGCATAATTATATTGAGCTCGAGTTAGATGTTTTGTTATGTTTTAGAGCGACTGGCTCATACATTCTTACTTGATAGTGATCAACCAACCACGTTTTTCTGCTGTATTACTTTGGATCCTTCTCTGTTCAACATGTATGCAAGAATGTGTCCTTTTACGAATGTTACAATTTAGTTCTAGTAAAATTCTGAACATTTTATCTCTTTTTAAATACGGTTCACAAAGAGCGTGACACGGGCGCTAAAGAACTTGCTGTCGTGCACTTGAAAACATCATAGCCGATGGTCTAAAATATACGCTGAACCGAGCGATATTTCTTCGAGAACAATTAATTCGTCGATACAGAAACAAACACGGGTCGCCAAGGACCTCCTACTCCGGCGTCCGGATGCGGCCAGAACACGCGATGCAGCGATGTTTCACCGGCTCAGCTCGGCCGACAGCGCAGAGGTATTACAGTGAGCAGACCCATGGCTCCGTAAAGTGCACAAGCGCAGAAATGGAAACGCATCCAAATTAGCATATCTACAGAATGAAGTAAAAACTTCCCTGAATAACATTTCTGAATTAGTCGGTTACCTGTTTCAAATATTGTCAAGCAGTAAAATCGTAAGCACGAATTCAAATATTTTTCCACATGCCTCTGACAAAATATCAGCATTCACTTCTAAAGGACGATGAAGCTATCGTTTGTTTTTCAAGTATAATCACACCTGTGAGACGTTCCTCAGAACACGAGGGATAGAATTTTTCTCGAATATTTGGACTATGTTCCACATCGCGACTACAAATGAGTATTGGAAAGCCACTGGTCCCCAGATGTTGTTCATAGTTTGAACCTCTGTAGTTTGACAGCAAATCGGAGAAGGACGAAAGTAGTGGGAAGTAGGAGAAATGAGAACAGCGAGAAATTTAACATCAGGATTGGTGGCTACGAAGTAGATGAAGTTAAGAAATTCTATTACCTATGATGCAAGCAGTAAAGGAAACAAAAGAAAAATTTGGAGTAGGTATTAAAATTCATGGAGACGAAGTAAAAACTTTGAGGTTCGCCTATGACATTGTAACTCTGTCAGAGACGGCAAAGGATTTGGAAGAGCAGTTGAACGGAATGGACAGAGTGTTGAAAGGAGGATATAAGATGAACATCAACAAAAGCAAAACGAGGATAATGGAATGTAGTCAAATTACATCGGGTGATGCTGAGGGAATTAGATTAGGAAATGAGACACTTCAAGTAGTAAAGGAGTTTTGCTATTTAGGAAGTAAAATAACTGATGATGGTCGAAGTAGAGAGGATATAAAATGCAGAGTGGCAATGGGAAGGAAAGCGTTTCTGAAGAAGAGAAATTTGTTAACATCGAATATAGATTTATGTATCAGGAAGTCATTTCTGAAAGTATTTGTTTGGAGTGTAGCCATGTATGGAAGTGAAACATGGACGATAACTAGTTTAGACAAGAAGAGAATAGAAGCTTTCGAAATGTGGT
The DNA here is from genome assembly GCF_023897955.1 of Schistocerca gregaria. Lineage (NCBI taxonomy): Eukaryota > Metazoa > Arthropoda > Insecta > Orthoptera > Acrididae > Schistocerca > Schistocerca gregaria. The sequence goes on along the minus strand of NC_064925.1, from coordinate 495,954,122 downwards.
GCTACAGAAGAATACTGAAGATAAGGTGGATAGATCACGTAACTAATGAGGAGGTATTGAATAGGATTGGGGAGAAGAGAAGTTTGTGGCACAACTTGACTACGAGAAGGGATCGGTTGGTAGGACATGTTTTGAGGCATCAAGGGATCACAAATTTAGCGTTGGAGGGCAGCGTGGAGGGTAAAAATCGTAGAGGGAGACCGAGAGATGAGTACACTAAGCAGGTTCAGAAGGATGTAGGTTGCAGTAGGTACTGGGAGATGAAGCAGCTTGCACAGGATAGAGTAGCATGGAGAGCTGCATCAAACCAGTCTCAGGACTGAAGACAACAACAACAACAACAACATGATGCAAGGAGAAAGAAGGACGTAATAAGCAGACTAGCACAGACAAAAATGTCGTTCCTGGCCATGAGAAGCCTACTACTATCAAACATAGGCCTTAATTTGAGGAAGAAATTTCTGAAGATGTATGTATGGAGCACCGCATTTTGTAGTAGTGAAACATGGATCATGATAAAACCAGAAAAGAAGAGAGTCGAAGCATTTCAGATGTGGTGCTATAGGCTAATGTTCAAAGTTACGTAGACTGGCAAGGTAAGTAATGAGGAGGTTCTGCGAAGAATCGGTTAATAGAGGAATATGTGGAAAACATTGATAAGGAGGTAGGACATGTGCTGAAACATCAGGGAATAATTTTCTTGGCACCAGAGAGAGCTGTAGAGAGTAAAAGCTGTAGAAGAAGACAGAGACTGGAACACATCCAATAAATAATTGAGGAGGGAGGTTGCTACAGGAGAGGAATTCGTAGCGGGCCGCAGCAATCGAGTCAGAAGACTGATGACTTGTCGAACCTCTGCTAGATATCTAAAGATGACGTTAGACGGTTTTGATTCTGCGGTAGTCTCAGAAAGTTACACAATGTCCAATGGTCGCATAATTCCAAGGAATAGGAACTGACTTTGGGGCAAATGGTTTAAAACAGTAATGTGGAATTATTTTTGAAGTTAATGTGTAGAATCTATGGGACTGAAGACACCACCGTCGGATTTGCAGAAGAAAGTCGTCAACACCGTTCTGTAGATAGCATAAGCAGATTAATGTGGAAACTGTCGTATAGTTGGCTTAACAGCTCATATGTGAAAGCTACTGAAAAGAATAAGACACAGAAGAATCGTAAATAAGATTGAGGAGTTGTTAGGTTGCCCTTAGAAAAGATGAAGATAATTCTGAGGTTGCTCTTGATAATGAAGGCACAGTCAATAAAAATCACTATACTTTCACAGGATTTGTTGATTTACAAAAACGTTCAACCTAAAATGGTGCAACTTGTTTGAAATTCTCATAAAAGGGAAACATGGGTAATAAGCAATATGTATGAGAATCAAGAAGTCGTAAGAATGGAAAATCAAGAGAGGAGTGTTCTAATGGAAAGAACTGATCAGCACGATTGCAGCTTGTCTACCCCTTCAATCTGTTAATTGAAGAAGTGACGACAGAAATAAAAGAGAGATCCAGGAGTTGGATAAAAGTCCAGAAAGGAAGGATACCATTGATGAAACTCTGATTAATTTTCTATCTTCAGTGAAAGTGAAGAAGAATTACAGGACGCGTTGAATCGAATGAACAGTCCAGTAAGCACAGAATATGCATTGAGGATAAATCGAAGAAAGACGAAAGCAATACAGAGAAGCAGAAAGAGATTGGCGCTGAATTTAACATTAAAATTAAGATTACGTAGCAGACGAAGCGGAGGTATTCTACTACCTCGGAAGCGAAAGTGCATGATGGGCGAAGCAGGAAAGATATAAGAAGCAAATCAGAACAGTTGTCGTTACTGAACTCGGCGTACAAGATATATCTTAGAATAATAATCGAAAGACTGTAGACCAGGATGGGGTGCATTCTACCAGGAGGACAAAATGGATTCATAAAACGAAGAAGTTGTATACACAATAGATTTATACTGCAACAAATTATGGACAAACACAAGGAATAAGATAAAGAAACACCCTTCCTTTTCATAGTTTATGTAAAGATCTTCAATAAAGTAAATAGACAATTATTATGTGGGTCATTACGAAGGAGCATACCCATACACATTTTGCAGTTAATTCAGAAGATCTATAGTAATACAGAAACCCAAGTAATTGAGGACGGTGAAGAAAAAACAGACGGTACTAAATTAGCCTTACGCCACTGTTCTTTAGTATATACACTGCCGAAACTGTACGGCAATGTAAAATGAAACTACAGTATTACGCATCCGATTTTAACCAACGAGATTATATAGTGACGATGGTATTTGCAGGCGATCAAGTTTTAATTTCGAACGGTGATATTGACAACATGACTGCCCTTTTACGTTTTTTCCTTTTTTCCTTTTATTGTTCTGACTTTCCTGAGATGTCCCATTAGCGGAATGGACCATATTTGAAACAAGGGACTGATGACCTTGCTGTTTGTTCCCTTAAACCTCAACCAACCAACCAACCATGGAACGGTGATGATGGACTACAGAGAGCTGCCTATGAACTAGACGAAGTATGTAAGGCATATGACACGTTAATATCTATACAAAAAACAAAAGTCGTCGCTTTCTGTGGGAAGAACGTTGTAAGGACAAAAATAATAGAAAACGATATCATAGAGCAAGCAATAGATTTAAATTTTTAGGGACCATATCAATTCACAGAGGAGACCTAGATCATAGACAAAATTGAGAATTTCAGCTACCAAAAACGTACCATTAGAAGACGTCTCCAAAATAAAGTAAGAACAGAAACTATTATGTTACGCTGGCACCAACATTTCTGTATGGCAGTGAATGTTGGGCAATGAGAAAAAAAGATAAAATAAGACGACAGTCCAATGAAATGAAATTCCTGAGGAAGATAGTAGGATACACAATGTTAGATTATGAAACAAATATAGATAATAGGAATAAGCAAATATTTTATGAGTGTTTTGTATTGTTACTGTACTCTGGTGTTAATTAGGCTGGCAATCGTATTGAATTGTGAATTGATGGAGAGTAACATAATCACATTGATATACACAGCGACTTGCTGATTCGATTCGTGAAATTCAAAACAGTTTTTCATCGCAAAAGTTTTCCATTATTTTATGACTAGTCTCGATCTAAGAGATCATCATCAGATGCGTCTAGTGATAGCTTTTGTTAAAAATATTAATAAGTCTTTTTATATAGAAAATATCAGAAGTTCTCAGTTACTAGCCACAAATGTAGCATAATTAGAATGCAGTAAACTGCCACTTTTCCCAAACAAAATATTAGGGACTCACCCGAGAATTTACGAATAGGTACGAAATAGTACGATGTTACATAATAGATTGTGAAACAGGCCAAGTTCGTCGTCGCAGTTCAGAGATAATTCAACCAAGGTATTTGTCTTGAGTAGCAGTGTAATATTTTTTTTTCACTGCGAGGTAGTTGAGACTTTCAGGTGTGTATTACTGTGAAGTTCACGGTGTCTATTTACAATAAACACACCACGCTGGATCCATGCTTTTTTATTTGTTACAAGACACAGTCACTGTCACGAGACACAGTTTGATAATTTACAGCATGATAGCTCCACTGAATGTGAGGGGCATCATCAGGCAGAACTGCAGCCCAGGTTAGGTAGCAGGTTGTCGACTGTCTAAATGCTTGCTTGAGAAGTTAATTCACAGCCGAGCCAACCTCTGCTTGTCCTCTTCAATGAAATGGATTTCTTCAGTGTATCTGTGTCAGGGGGACGACTCTGCTTATGTTGTGGATGCTACATTTTATCCTAGAAGGCTGAGCCAAGTACAACATGCCCTTCATTATAATTATTTATTCTGATGTGGTAAGCCAAGTATAGGATGCTTACTGTTATGTCCGTTAAATGCTTATGTTGTGGATGCTACATTTTATCCTAGAAGGCTGAGCCAAGTACAACATGCCCTTCATTATAATTATTTATTCTGATGTGGTAAGCCAAATATAGGATGCTTACTGTTATGTCCGTTAAATGCTTACAGGCAACGAAATTTATATGTGTGTCCATATCATTAAATCTATGTTTCTGAATAGAATATAACTGCAAGGAAAATTATTTGGTTATTCTGTGACATGCAAACAAGCATGGATATTCCCAAGTCGTTTCCTTCGTCTGATGAACTACGCTGCACTCCTGCAATACACGTCAGTTCTATGTTATCTTAAGGTGAGCTGAGTTTTGAAGGAGTGTCCCGAGCCTTTGTTGAGGTAAATTTATATGTCAGTTATTTACTAAAGTAACACAGGCATACAATCATTCCTTTTGCATACCATTATATCTTCAAATGTTATAACATGATATCAGCTGTTCACCTATACTATTATTATATATTGCTTCACATGTTTTCACTATGAAGCTCTTTATTGAATATAAACTTGCTCGAGCACTTTTATGTCCAACACTCAGCACTATCTCCCGCCCTCGGTATTCTATTTCAAAACTGTTATTTATCTCACTATTTCTTCGCGTAACCTGAGCGACTCTCTAATGTTCACTCACTGTTTCTTCTTTGCTGAGGTCCACCCGCAATTTCCCTGCTCGATGTCACTCTCCAGGGACGTATCTCCTCGGCTGACGTCAGCGGATTACGTTCGTAAGTCATACGTCATAATTTTCACTTATATCTTCACATGATTTAACTATGAATGCAATACTCTTTCAGTAATTTCGTTTTATGAGTAGTGCTTTCTTCTAAGCAAACTATTACATATTCCTGGGTTTGAGTTCAGGATTCAATAACATATTACTTTACATATACAAAGTCACTGAATCAAATGAGCAGTAACATCACAGATATCGCGAACTTGTGTACTTCTAATTAGGAATCTACATCCACACAAATACTTTCCAAGCCACTCTGCGGTCATTTCCTAGTAGTCATTTCCTTTCCTGTTCCATTTGCACATATACTGTCTATATGCCTTCATACGAGTCCTAATTTCTCTTATCTTCGTGGTCTGTACCCTAAATGTACGTTGGCGGGAATAGAGTCAATCTGCAGTCAGCTTCAAATGCCTGTTCTGCAGTTGTTTTCACATGCTGGTTCTGAAAATTTTCTCAATAGTGTCGCCTTCCATCCAGGGATTTCAATTTGAGGTCACGAAGGATCTGTGTAAGACTTCCATATTGATCGAAACTCCCAGTAACAAATCTAGCAGCCCGCCTCTTAATTGGTCTGACGTATTCCCTTAATCCGAACTGGTGCAGATCCCAAAAACTATTCAAAATGGGTTTCACTAGCGTTCTCTGAGCAATCACGTTTGCACATTTGCCACACTATTACAAAATTTTCCGATAAACTGAGTCGACCATTCGCCTTCCCTGCTATAATCTTCACATGCTGGTTCCATTTCTACAGGATTGTCTTTTCTGCTGCAATAACTTACATTTTTGTATATCTAGAGCTAGCTGCCATTCATCACACCAACTAGAAATTTTATTTAATTGTAAGTCATTTTGTATCCTACTACACCAACACCTACCCGTACACCACAGCCTCATTACATTACATTAATTCCTAGTTCCATGGATCTTGAATACGACATTTCGTAATGATGTGGAACGCGTCAGTTTACCATAAGTTTTCATTATGTAATATATTTATTTTACAGTTACTTCTTCTTGTCTAAAAGTTCATCTGTTGAGTAGAAGGAGGTGTCATTCAGAAATTCTTTAATTTGTTTCTAAATGTTGGTGGGCTATCTGTCAGACCTTTAATGTTATTTGGCAAATGACCAAAGATTTTTGAGGCAGCATAATTCATCCCTTTCTGTTCAAAAGTCAGATTTAACCCAGAATCATCAGTTCTTTTAGTGTTTTAGCTACGCACTTCGCAAATCCAGCAGCCCGCCGCGGAATCGGTTCGACGCCTTCATTTAATCCGACCTGGTACGGAAGGTACTGTGAATATCCCGTGTTCCTTAAATAAATGTCTGCAAGATTATCTTGAGTGGACTCCAACTATTATTCTGATTACACGCTTTAGTGCAATGAATACTTTTCCTCTTAATGATGAATTACTGCACAATATGATGCTGTATACAGTGAATGAAACTAGGCATAGTAGGCTAATTTGATATGTTTATCACTAAAATTTGCAATAATCTTAACAGCATAAGTAGCTCAATGTAACTGTTTCAGCAGATCATCGATTTATTTCTTCCAGTTCAATTTTTCAGCAATGCATGCACCCATTAATTTTAAATATCCTGGCTTAGTAACAGACTTCTGTTCATCGTCTATATTTATCAATGGTGTTATCCCATTTACTGTACAGAATTATTATACTGCATTTTCTTAAAATTTAGTGAGAGTCCATTTGCAGAACCACTTAATAATTTTCTGAAAGACATCATTTACAATTTCCTCAGCTGATTCTTGTTTGTTGGTTGTGATTACTATACTTGTACCATCAGCAAAAAGATCTAGCTTTGCATCTTCATGCATACAGTGGCCAGTCATTAACAAATATTAAGAACGATAAGTGACCGAAGACTGAACCCTGTGGGACACCATTCTTGATACCTCCCCAGTTAGAAGGCTTTGCTGATTTTTGCAGTCCATCTGTACTGTTAACTTGAACTTTCTTTATTCTGCAGTTAAATATGAACTAAGCCATTTTTTCACTTTCCCACTCATATCAGAATTCTTAAGGTTATCTAGAAGACTTTCATGAGTTTCACAAAGTCAAAAGCCTTTGAGAGATCACATAACATCCCAACAGCTGACATTCGGTTATTCAGAGCATTTAATATTTGATCAGTGAAAGCATACATAGCATTCTCTGTAGAAAAGTCTTTCTGAAAAGCAAACTGACATTTTTTTAGTGCTTCATGTTTACAAATATGCGGAGCTACCCTTGACTACATTACTTTTTCATGAATTTTGGATAAAGCTGTCAAAAGCTAGATTGGATAAAAAGCCGCAGATTGCCGATCACTTTGAACTTCAGATCTTTTATGTATATACAGAATAAGAGCAGTCCTATCGCACTTCGGGTACCCTCATCTCTGATGGTGTTAGGCGAGAGAGGGGTGCAACGTACTCACGGAAACGTGTTGTAGGAGGCCAGAACCTTGAGGCGGTCTGAAAACTCGCGGAACTGAGTTGGCCGTGAGTCACCTGGAACGTAACGCTTACGAGAGCAGCGGTGATGGGCGGTCATTTCTCGGCATATGAGTGTCTGAGATACGGACAGCGGCGGCCGTAACAGATGACCGCGCGTCGATCCCCGACAGTTCGCCCACGGGCGTCGGCGCCTCCGGACGCCTCTGATGTGTGGCACATGTTAATGCAGGTCGTAGGAGGCCGCCGGCCGCTGCGCCTGAAATATTCACGGTCTGTAAACTGGAAATTAAGAAAATACTCGGCCACTGCCAACGTGCTAAATCAGGCCGGCAGATTCAAACAGCACGCAGGGGTGGGACTCTAACGAAGTTCTTTGACTCCTGTCGTCGACGCCCCGAGACTGATCTATTGGATCATGTCCTGTGGCCAGAACCGCAGCTTCAGCCTGAGAATTTGTAAACTTTTCCAGTCTTTTCAGACGTTTTCGTGAATAGTTTGCTGACATATCACTCGCGAGAAAGAATGTGACAGAGAACGGTTTAGTCATAGCCTGTTGTTGTTGTGGTCTTCATTTCACAGATTATTTCGATGCAGCTCACCACAGCAGTCCATCTCCATCTCTCCATAACCACCGCAATTTACACTTATCATCTGTTTTAACCCGCTTACTGTAATCCAATTGCGGTCTCCCCCCCCCCCCTGGGCCTCCATCCCCCTTCCATCTTTAGCCAAATCGAAAAATCCTTGATGCCCCACGATATCTCCTTTCAATTGATCCCTTTGTTTGGTCAAATTGTGCCCTAACGCTCTTTCCTCCCTGATTCAGTAGGTCATCATTAGTTATAAGATCTACTCATCATCTAATCATCAGCATTCTTCGGTGGGACAAAATTTCAAAGGCTTCTATTCTCTTCTTCTCTGAAGATCCATACAAGGTTCTGCTCTAGTTACCAAATATTAAGCCATTAAAATGCTCTTTGTATCTCATCTCAAAACTTCTGTCTGACCAATGTAGAATTTTGGACATGAATCCATAGGTAGGCTTTCCATGACTACTAAATGTTTATGATATTTTATTTTAATATCAACAAAATTTAAGCGTTTAATAATTTCATGTTTAACTGAGCATTTAATGTGGGGTTTAGTCTGCTGAAGTTTGCTTCTAACACGACAATATCCCTGTTTGTAATATCAGGAAAGCGTGACTGTATGACCAACATATCTTCTGCAGTAGATTGGTTTCTTTTTTATGTTGATTAGTTAAAAAATAATTCTGTTTTATACGACTTATATAAATGTCAGCTAACAGCTGAGCCAAACTATTCCCAGTAGCCACGCTGCCATGTTGTTGGCACAGGTAGTTGCTAAAGCTAAATAGTTATTCCATATGACAACTGCATCTCTATAAGTTCATAGGTTTCTGGATTACTAATTTTCTTATATCTAAGAAGGTAGTGTCTTATCATGTTAATAGCCTCCAGGGTTGTTCGTATTCAGTGGGTAGTGAAACACATTTAGCGAAATTCAATGATTAATAATCGCGCCAGAGATTTTCAGAAATCTAACAATTAGAAAAAACACAATAACATCCGTAAAATGAACGAACTATTTTTCGGTAAAATGTGGCAAGCCTTAAGACGTTGTGTGACATGTTTGCAAAGCCCTATGCCTCTGTATTACTTTGGGTGGAAAATACTCTTATTTCTAAGCGTAGTCAACTATAAGGTTAAGCAGTTGTTTCGGTGAGTAAATTCAATCTCTTAAGGATGTGAAAATTACCGAACCATCAGTTTAATAAGTCACAGCTGCAAAATACTAACGCGAATAAGACAGATGAATGGAAAAACTAGTAGAAGCCGACCTCGGGGATGATCAGTTCGCGTTCCGTAGAAATTTTGGAACACGTGAGGCAATACTGACCCTACAACTTATCTTAGAAGATAGATTAAGGAAAGGCAAACCTACGTTTCTAGCACTTGTAGACTTAGAGAAAGCGTTTGACAATGTTGACTGGAATACTCTCTTTCAAATTCTGAAGCTGCTAGAGGTAAAATATAGGGAGCGAAAGGATATTTACAGATTGTACAGGAACTAGACGGCAGTTATAAGAGTCGAAGGGCATGAAAGGGAAACAGTGGTTGGGAAGGGAGTGAGACATGGTTGTAGCCTCTCCCGATGTTATTCAATCTGTATATTAAGCATGCAGTCAAGGAAACAAAAGAAAAATTCGTCGTAGGTATTAAAATCCATAGAGAAGAAATAAAAACTTTGAGGTTTGCCATTGACATTGTAATTCTGTCAGAGACAGCAGAGGGCTTGGAAGAGCAGTTGAACGGAATGGACAGTGTCTTGAAAGGAGGATATAAGATGAACATCAACAAAAGCAAAACGAGGATAATGGAATGTAGTCGAATTAAATCAGGTGATGCTGAGGGAATTAGATTAGGAAATGAGATGCCTAAAATAGTAAAGGAGTTTTGCTATTTGAGGAGCAAAATAACTGAAGATGGTCGAAGTAGAGAGGATATAAAATGTAGACTGGCAATGGCAAGGAAAGTGTTTCTGAAGGAGAGAAATTTGTTAACATCGAGTATAGATTTAAGTGTCAGGAAGTCGTTTCTGAAAGTATTTGTATGGAGTGTAGCCAGATATGGAAGTGAAACATGGACGATAAATAGTTTTGACAAGAAGAGAATAGAAGCTTTCGAAATGTAGTGTTAGAGAAGAATGCTGTAGATTAGATGTGTAGATCACATGACTAATGAGGAGGTATTGAATAGAGAAGAGGAGTTTGTTGCGCAGCTTGACAAGAAGAAGGGACCGGTTGGTAGGACATGTTCTGAGGCATCAAGGGATCATAAATTTAGCATTGCAGGGCAGCGTAGTGGGTAAAAATCGTAGAGGGAGACCAAGACATGAATATACTAAGCAGATTCAGAAGGATGTAGGTTGCAGTAAGTACTGCGAGATGAAGAAGCTTGCACAGGATAGAGTAGCATGGAGAGCTGCATCAAACCAATCTCAGGAATGAAGACCACAACAACAACAACAACAACAACAAGAAGTACAGTTATCGAAGATGAGCAAAAAATATTCCACAACTTCTTCATTGCACTCAAAACGTTTTGTAGTCGTAAGTTCCTTGGCAGAGGGTGTAGGTCAGATGGCGCCAGGTTCGGTCAATAGGCCGAATATTCCTACAGTACTGTCTTCAGGTACTTCTGTTCCTGTCCTGCTGAAGCTTCTGTATGAGCAATTACCTTGCTCTGAAGCAAAATTACTTTTGAAATCGATACCTACTCTTACTTTTTCCTCGTCTAGTTGATGTAACGGACGCCCCTTTGATTACAATGTGCAGCACTCTTATTTCTGATATTCCTGATGAGTCTGTGTTTTTTTCATTAATTTTTTTAAATTTTAGTTGGGGTTTTGCTGAGTATTTTACTTCTACAACCACAGATACCAGTCTGATTCCTGCCAGACCTTCTCTTTCTTACTTCCTCTCTCTTACAACCTTTTTTGCGATCTCTCTTATAACTTTCTGGACATTATTTCATCAAATTTTTGGTGACAGTTCTTCAATATGTTTTTACTGCATCTTACGTCCTCCATTATTCTTGAGCGGTCACACAAAAGGAGTTCTCGATTCCAAATTCTAGGAACTACAATGTCCTCAGCATCAAACCTCTGACATCTTCCAGTCGTGAGAGTATGGCCGCCCTTCGGAGATGGTCATATCTGCACTTTTGTTACCTCCTAATCGTGAGTGACTGTAACACATAGTTAATACTGAGTCGTGCCAAATCATCTCCGTATTTCCCATTCAGTGACAGACTAGAGCCGTGTTAGCAGTATTCTTTCTTACACCCAGTCGAACTGTTTCCCCAAAACTCATTGATGTTTTCCCTGTTACGTCGTATTCATATTTTGCCCTCTACATCACCAAGGCGAAAATTAACTAATATGCATTTTCGAAGCGAGTCTTCTCACCCTTTTTTTTAAATGCTGTGAGGCCGCAACTTGGTTGCAGGTGTGGCTATTATGGTTCAGTCTTCTCTTGTCACTTTTCAGTGCGTGATTAATGTGTGGATGCTTTCATATGTTTATTACAGTCACGTCCGTGAATGCAGTACAGTGTGGAATGAGTTTTTTTGGAATAATCATTTTTAAATTTTATGTATCGGTCACCAGTGTTGATTTTCTGCTTGGCAAGACTAATTTCCAAGTACAGTAGAAGTGTTGCCAGAAATCCACGAGCGCAGGTGGGGAGACTGGAGCAGCTGGAACACTGAACAGTCCAGGAGGGCGACGGATCGGATGCCTTAGCACAGCACCTTTTGCATGGAATGGAGTTCTGCCACCCTCTGTGTAACACGACGTGAGCAAGAGTGCCGGAGTCTATGTTGCTAGGCATATCGCTCTGTACACTTACACGCTGTGTGGTATTTGAGATCTTTAGACTCCTATGCCGCTGAAACTTTTTGACATCTCCGGCTAGGATACTTGTGATAGGCCATATAGTTTTAGTTGAAACTGAACTACTGTAATTCACTATGTCATTTTTGCGCGCATGTGGACATTTCTCTCAGACAGATAATAATTTAGTAAATAGTCATATTCGTTATATTTTCACTCTTTCAAGAAATAAACAACTTTCCTCAGCATTTTTTGGTTCTGTGTTACATTTCTCCGAATTATACACTTCATTTTGTTTCTTGGAAAATGGCAAATATCTGCTTTCTTCCCCCTGTTTCGTTTGAATTCATAATATGGACTTCACCCTTACACAACAATGAGCCTGTATAGCCTATTGTTAGTTTTGTGAGCAGGTAGTCGCTTAAGCCAGTCTGGACTCTTACTGCATACAAGTGTCTTATTGTGTTATTCACCTTGTTGAAGTCTGAAGTGTGCGAAATATAGTACAGAATTTTTTTTAAGGCGAAACAAAATTATTCAAGTAAACTTACAACAGTTAGTGTTGCAATATGGTGAGGAAGTGTTCTCGAATGACGGTAAAATACTGCATTGTAAACTTTGCAACATGAGAATATGTGTGAAGAAGTCATTTAACGGTGAGCAGCATGTAGCAACAGAAAATGTGGAGTTCAATGAATTAAAAATGGAAGAACAGTACAGCAAATTCTCCTAGGGGACTACAACCAATTTTGGTTTTCATTCTATAAAGAACTCTGTGCAGTTTTTTATGTTGACATTCCCTTAAGTAAATAGAACCATCCAAAATTTCCTGAATTCTAGAAAATACATACAAAAAACTCATCCCAATTCTCTCACATTAAGAAAGGACAACGTCGAAGCTGACAAATAACAATGCAACAAATCAGACAACAAGTTGCGAATTAAGAGAAATGGGTATCAACTGAAGAACCAATAGATTACATGGGAAGCTATACTGTGAATATCATTGTGGGAACTTTAGAAACAAATGGTTCAAGTGAAAAGTGTTTTCCACCATTAGTAAAGTGTTCAACAGATTTATAGGCATATGGCCCAATGCTCTTAGACATGACAGTGTGCTGTTATTCATAACGGATGCTGCACCTTATATGTTGAAAACTACTGATTTACTAAAAGCATTATACATCAAAATGGTGTACGAGCCTTGTTCAGCTCACACCTTACAGTTGCATTAAAGATTTGTAGTAAATTTGGTGATATTGACATAATTAATATGTGTCTGAAAACAAGTATTTTTGAAAGCCCCTTCAAACACTTAAGCATTTAAAATGTTAGCTCCAGGCCATCTCCTATTTTGAGAAGGTGAGGGTCCTGGAGAGATGGCCACAATTCCTGCTGCCAAAGTGTCAACGTTGTACATAGCCTATTGTTAGTTTGTGAGCAGGTAGTTAACCTTTGAATAGCACCACTAAAAGGTTGAAGAATTCATACAAACCCTACCTTATTTGGACCTCTATGAATCTAAATATAACCTAAAACCTTCCATTCTAATAAAGTTAAAAAAAGCCACACTAATTAAAACTCAAATAACCAATAAATGAAAATTGAAAACAAATATAAATAAATCATAAAGTATCAGTACTACTTGTAGAAAAAATCGACATAAATAAATTCTAAGTTCAACACATTAATCTGTCAAAATAGTAATTAATTAATATTAATCTATAATAAAAATATTTTAACCATATGGTCCTTCTGTATTAATATGGGTAAATAATTTCAGGATAAAAACCACCTGCCTCATGTCAGTCTGTAAGAATTTAAAGGTCAAACAGACCTAATTATTGGGCTCCTGCAACCAAAATTTTTCTTAATTCAACATTGAGGTTGCAATCGGCTTTCTTGATATGCGCTCTTGAAAACAATTATGATGTTGTGCCTAAGGTAACTTAATCTTATGAGCATAAATTATAGATCAAATCAACAAACATAAATCAATGATATAATTCTTCATGTCAATCCTATGAAGCATTATCATTAAATATAGAAAGATCAACAGAAAACTATATAAAAGTAAAATGTTAAGCTATATAGGGTCTTCTCTTCCTAAAGATAAATTTAAGCCTGTTGACTTAAAAGTTAAATTCAAATATTTATCAAGAGACAGTTGATCGTCAAGCCATTCACTCCAGCCACTAATTATGAGTCTAATGATTTTCCTACCTTTACATAGTCAAAATATTGTGGCTCTTCAAAAATTCCGCTCAGTGAGTAGGCCACACCTCAAAATATTTTCAAGAGGATGTGTTTCTGATATACAGGTGGAAATCAATTATGCCTAGTTCCTTATAATAAGTTAACAAAGGTAAATTTTTTTATACAAATAAATCAAGAATCTTAATAAAAAACCTAAAATAATTATAAAGTCAAAGTATAAAATAATGGACTAAAATGTAATCTTAAAGATAACTAGTTTAAAGCCTACTATTAGATTTCAAAACAATATAATTACAGATTAATAACTTTAAAGCTTATTCTTTAAAGAATAAATAAGTTAATGTTTATATTTGAAAATTAAATGTAAACAATCAACTTTAAAAAATTAATTGTTTTCCTAAGAAACTAGGCATCTTAGGTAATGATTATTGTTTCATTTTTATAAATAACTTAATAGCTGTGACACATTAACTATAAATTACTTATAAATCAACCCAAATCGAGGCAAGTAATATAAATACAAAAATGTTGATAAATGCTGATACAAAGGGTACAACAAATAAAACCTACTTTAAAAATTTAAAATAATATTTCATAATACACTTACATTACCAATATACTATAATTTAGAAAATCAATTCTACAAAATATACTAAGACAAAAAAGAAGAAAATTATTTATATTCAACAATGAAATAAACAAGAAACCAATATAATACAATTAATAGTCAAGATATCCTGATTTGCAGAGAAACATTTTCAGTGTAAGTGAAATACTTTACTAATTTATATCTTGAAACTCTACCTAGATACACTTCCCAGTATATCAACTATATTATGATTTATCTCATCTAAATTGAAGTGACCTAAAAATAATATCAATAGAATAATCAATAATGAGAATGATAGGTGATGTGTACATACCTCAGAGCCAATATAAGTTAAATAAATCAAATTATCATCAAATCCAACTTCATCAAAAGTAGTTTACTATCAAATCTATTATAAACAAAAATCTATGTAATCCACTTCCTCTTAATTACAAGCTGAGAATTATAACTCTAAAAAGTTTCTCTGATAACAGAGTCATACAAACAAGTAAATTAAGTAGAGCAAATTGTGTATTATTAATCATGGTGTAGGTTCTTCTGAATGGAATGAGACACTACCAAATTCTTTAGGTTTAAAGACCTTACCTTAGAGTACCCTGGTAAGTATAATTAACACTCAAAATAATAGAGTATCTAATCCTAGTGTGTTATTTAAATTTCACAGATTCATAAAAGGGGCTATAATACATTTTCACATTTCACCTTACAACTTTATATTTTAACCCAAATAATAAAAATAACTGTTTTAACTAATAGTATTCACTTGAATCAATAGTATAACCATGGCTGCTGGCACAAACTATACCAATACTAAATCCATTTAAGTCCAAGATCACTTGATAATTGAATCAAAACTACAAAAAGAACATTGTGTTTCACAAAGCTTGAATGTAATACAAAGAAGAAGTGAATAAACAAGCAAGAATAAAACTTTTGGGAAAAAATAATAAAGTGAAAAAATTAAATATCGTAAGAGATAGGAGGAAATACAAATATTTAATGAAAATAAAAGCAAAAAACCAATAATAATAAAAAAATTGCTATCACATGAATTAATATGCAATTCTGAAGATTCAGGCAAAGTTTTGTGCATAAAATCGAATTTTGCACTCGTTCCTGCTGCCGTAATTGCTTTGAAGTAATAAGGACTGGCAGTAGTGAAGTAGACAAAGTAAGTTTTGGGTTTCTTGGGAAATATGTATCAAGGAAAATGGAAAAGTTGTTAGAAAAAAGCGAATACATACACTGAATGATTTTGATGGGTGAAAAGTAGACCTTTGAAGAGGTTTATATTCAAATGTTTTTTTTTCCATTTTAAATAAGGTCCTCCTGTGTCAGGAGAAGTAGAAAAGAGTTTTTATAAGTACAAGTCTTTGTTGCCTAACAGTAGGATATATATTTTACTTGAAAATTTGCTTAAGATATTGGTTATATATTGCAAATCAGTGCTCGTAAATAGAAACAAAAATAAGAATGTACAAAAAAAGAGTAGGTTAATCATGTACTGATAATGCTAATAAAAAGTATAGTGAAACACCAAATTCAAAAGGTCAGCTTGCTCCTCATGTGCATTTTATTTCAAGTAGTTCATTATCATAAACTGACTTACTAATTTATTTTACAACAGAAATTTTAAATCATTTTTATATTGTAAGGTCATATTTTTATGTTGTTGTTCATATTTTTTGTAAATTTTTGGTGATTAACACTATATTTTTGCATATTGTGGTGATCTTTATACCAAAATCCTAGCCATAGTGATAACTGACCAACAAGAATAGCATTTAAAGACTCTTTTGAAAAAAAGCCTATAGCATAGCACTTAAGGTTTATTATTTAATTGTATACAGTTTTCCTACACAAAATATAGTACTTAATTAATTGAAGAGATTAAAAAATGAAAACACATAAAAGCAATAAGGTATTCATCATTTCTTAACAGAGCAATGAACACTTGCATTTTTAAGAAGACAACAAAATGTTGAGATTCCTGTCACTCCAGCGATCAGTATTTTCATTGTATCTATAAACAAACACATTTGTTATGCAAATAAAAGATAACAAAAGGCAAGCAAAAAGCAATAAAATTTTGTTTATATTTAATTTAAATTCTACAAAATGAATTTTTCGAATAATTCAGATTCTAACTGCTTTGTGTCCACTTTCAGTAGTGAGTGAGGTCAACACTTTGTCTACTAAGAAGCAGGTTCGAAACATGTTTATAATCAACCTCATTTTGAATATGGCCTTTCTACGCTGCTGTGTTTGACCACAAGGGACAAGCACTGCCTGTAAGTTAGAAAAACAACGTTTGACGTTTTACAGCTCTTATTTTGGAAGAAATGAGTTATGTAGGAGGTCAGCTTATTGAGAAGTCTTGCTCAGTTCAAACAGCTAAAATTCCCGTAACTATTTTTGTAAACGTCGTAGCGATTTTGTCAGTTGAAACGCCAGGCGTTTGGCTCGAAAACTTGATGCAAGGGAGACTGAAGATTGAAAAGTGAATACCGACTTAATTGTTGAAGTTCAGCCGAATAAGCGCAGAGAAAATAATTACGTGTAAGTCTTTTACGACCAAAAGAAGGTCTGTGTAGTAACGTTAAAACCATAATATTTCTACTCGGAATTTCCGTGCGACTACTGTTACTTTGATAGAAATTTCTGCGCTACACGCGTGTTGGTGCCAAGAATTGCCTATCATGGCAGGTAGCATGAGTGATAACGTGTTCTGAGAGTCGTTCTGCTGTCGTTGTAGGATCCAGACGTGCTTTCAGGCAGCGGTAAGCTGAGTAGGAGCTATGTTTATTCATTTTCTTAGAGAATACAATTGCCACCAGTAGTGTTCATGTGGAGCCAAAATACAGTGACTGTGCATTTGGAATTAAGCAGGTTATTCCAAATTTCGAATTTTAGCCGTTATGGGGTATTGAGTGAGCCATCGACATACCACTGTTGTTGTTAGAAACAGCTGTATCGAGTGACAAACAATGGATAACTTAATGAACTGAATTTATTAAACAGAGTTGGGCCGTAGCATACGTGAATCGTGGGTACTGTAACTCAGAAGACGATAAAAATAGGGAGTTCATCAAACTATAGTCACTATAAAATCCTATACTAAGTCTCTATAGACTTCGAACTTACCATAGTTGAAGTTACGAAAGGCAGCAAACGACTGTGATGGTGGGTGCAGCACTCTGAGCTATTTTGCTCTGCACTGGAGGCTCCCCTCCCTCAGAGCCTGTCTCGTATCCGCCCAGAGCACTCCCACAAGACGAAGAAGAAGACTAGGAGTGAGACTGCATCTTTACTCTGCCTCTGTGAAGGAGTGACTTACGCAGGATCACCAATCACAGTGATTCCTACAACTACTGACCAATCAGATCCATTCTAATAAGGCACTAATAGCCCTTCCATACTCAATATTAATATAAGCAGCCAATAGTGGGGGTTTATAATGCTGGAACTCAGAAACAGGCAACCTGTGACTCTCTCTGTGTCTCCTTTTTTGCTTTTCAGCCAATATGGCCTTCTCCACATAAGCACAAGTGAGTTCTCATCTCCTGTTCCATAAATTATTTATATTAGAAACTGGTAGCTGGTCTTACTGTTCCTCAGTAGTGTCAACAACAGTATAATTAGCCGGGCACCAGCCTGACAGCTGCAGGTGCCATGTTCCCAAATGCAAAACAGCCAGAAGCTCTCTTCACACTCCTTCCTACAGATCTTGCACAGGCTGTCTGCAGGACACAGTGCATTGTGGTACTGCATGCCCCATCGGTGTTAGCTCGTGATGCAACTCCCTGGCACCGGTGGACACGTGACGTTAAAAACAATCTTTGGTTACTCAGTAGCGTTCCACCGTTTAGGGCGCAAACATAGACGCCACCCTTGCTGTGGACTTCGGCCCAGACGCAGTACACCGGGCCCAGTGGCTTCTGCCTAGTTTCTCAGCACGTGCATTTTGAAAAGGATTGCCGGTGCGTTCTTGGTCCTACAATGGCTCACTCCCATAGTCTGCTGGCCTCCACTCAATATGCATTCAATATGTCCCCAACTACTTGTTTAATAATCCTCCACAATAACAAATTAATGTGAAATTTTAGTATTTACATAATTAAGTCACTGACATTGGCTTCAACCTTACTCATACTCTCACTTCCATCTGGAATTACTTTAGTTTAGTGGAGTTTGGTTATGATACATGGTAGTTTTGCCAAAAACAGTTGCATAACACTGTCATTATTAGTAATCACAAGGGCCTTAGTGTAAACTTACTGTGACCATATATTTCTATGACTATTAAGGAGAATTCTCGAAAGGTTATCACATTGGCAGACACCGAAATCAAGCAAGTAAATAAGATAAGATTTGGTTCACATAACGATCTTAAGCTTTAGATGTTTACCGTGAGTTTAATATCTTATAACACTTTTTCCGCTGTCTGAAACAAGAAGATCCTTTGCATTTATTAGGACCAGATTACGTTCTCTTTCAAAACCATTATAAGACCTAGTACAGCATTTATCAAGTGCAGTAATTTAACCGTTTCGTGGCTGATGGCCCACCCACCCACCCATAGGGTGGTCCACTGATCGTGACCGGGCCAAACATCTCACGAAATAAGCGTCAAACGAAAAAATTACAAAGAACGAAACTTGTCTAGCTTGAAGGGGGAAAAAAGATGGCGTTATAGTTGGCCGGATAGATGGCGCTGCCTTAGGTCAAACGGATATCAACTGCGTTTTTTAAAATAGGAACCTCTATTTTTATTACATATTCGTGTAGTACGTAAAGAAATATGAATGTTTTAGTTGGACCACTTCTTTCACATTGCGAAAGATGGCGAGGTAATAGTCACAAGCATATGGCTAACAATTTTAGACGAACAGTTGGTAACAGGTAGGTTTTTTAAATTAAACTACAGAACGTAGGTACGTTTGAACATTTTATTTCGGTAGTTCGAATGTGATTCATGTTCCTTTGTGAACTTATCATTTCTGAGAACGCATGCTGTTACAGCGTGATTACCTGTGAATACATCAATGCAAAAAATGCTCAAAATGATGTCCGTCAACCTCAATGCATTTAGCAATAAGTGTAACGAGATTCTTCTCAACAGCGAGAAGTTCGCCTTCCGTAATGTTCACACATACATTGACAATGCGCTGACGCATGTTGTCAGGCGTTGTCGGTGGATCACAATAGCAAATATCCTTCAACTTTTCCCACAGAAAGAAATTCGGGGACGTCAGATCCGGTGAACGTACGGGCCATGGTATAGTGCTTCGACGACTAATCCACCTGTCATGAAATATGCTACTCAATACCGATTCAACCGCACGCGAGCTATGTGCCGGACATCCATCATGTTGGAAGTACATCGCCATTCTATCATGCAGTGAAACCTGTTGTAGTAACATTGGTAGAACATTACGTAGGATATCAGCATACACTGCACCATTTAGATTGCCATCGATAACATGGAGGCCAATTATCCTTCCTCGCATAATGCTGCACCATACATTAACCCGTCAAGGTCGCTGATTTTCCACTTGTCGCAGCCATCGTGGATTTTCCGTTGCTCAATAGTGCATATTATTCCTGTTTACGTTATCGCTATTGGTGAATGACGCTTCGTCGCTAAATAGAACACGTTCAAAAAATCCGTTATCGTCCCGTAATTTCTCTTGTGCACAGTGGCAGAACTGTCACGACGTTCAAAGTCGTCGCCATGCAATTCTTGATGCATAGTAATATGGTACGGGTGCAATCGATGTTGATGTAGCATTCTCAACACCGACGTTTTTGAGATTCCCTATTCTCGCGCAATTTGTCTGATACTGATGTACGGATTAGCCGCGACAGCAGCTAAAATACCTACTTGGGCATCATTATTTTTTGCAGGTCGTGGTTGACGTTTCACATATGGCTGAACACTTCCTGTTTCCTTAAATAACGTAACTATCCGGCGAACGGTCCGGATACTTGGATGATGTCATCCAGGATACCGAGCACCATACATAGCACACGCCCGTTAGGCATTTTGATTACAATAGGCATACATCAACACGATATCGACCTTTTCCGCAATTGGTAAACGGTCCATTAAAAAACAGGTAATGTATCACGAAACAAATACAGTCTGCACTGGTGGAATGTTACGTGGGAGATACAATGTACTTATACGATTGTGACTATTACAGCGCCATCTATCACAAAGCGAAAAAAGTGGTCCAACTAAAACATTCATATTTCTTTACGTACTACACGAATATGTAATAAAAATGGGGGTTCCTATTTAAAAAAAAATGCAGTTGATATCCGTTTGACCTAAGGCAGCGCCATCTAACCCGACAACCATAACGCCACCTGGTTTCCCCGTTCAAGCTAGACAAGTTTCGTTCTTTGTAGTTTTTTCGTTTGATGCTTATTTCGTGAGATATTTGGCCCAGTCACTATCAATGGACCACCCTGTATATATATTCCATTAAAGTAATATGCAATTTTGAGCAATGGGACATCTATATCTTATATCCATCCAGTGCTAGTATGTAGTGAGATGGTTTCAGATCTTGGAGAAAAATATTACAGACCTTGGGGTGGGTCTATAGAAGACTATGAGCGATCAATGAAGCGGTGTGTTATAGTGTGTCTGTTTCAAGAAAATGAGATCAAAAAACCATCTTCTCCAGTCCAAGAAAGTCTGAAGCAACTAACTGCATTTTCTTATACATCTTAGACATTGTTACACACACCAGTAATTCTGCTGGTTTGTAATATATTTGTATGTAGTGGGACATTGATGCCCAGAAAGCTTCATAGAATGTAGAAAACTTTGGTTCATAATATGTCAAATCCATCTTCTAATGTTACATTGAAAATTTGTGTGTCCTATTTTAGGTTTTTCATTGTAAGGAGAATAAATATGTTTTGGTACTGATTTGTTATACTTTTATCCATAGTCACCATGCTGATAAAATCATGCTAAAATTAAAAATTGAATTTGAAAATCCTATGTTTACATGAAAATGTGGATCTAGTCAGGTTTATGGGACACATGTGTCCCACTTCACAGATTTTCAGAATCGCTCAGTTTAAAAATTTTTTGTAGTGAAAGTGTATTAATTATCACATAGGAAAAAAGTTTTCACCTTTCATTTATTTTTTCTTGGGCGCAAGATGTGATGGTGGTTTTCGAAGAGAACTGGAACGATATAACAAATAAAAAACTCTTACGATCTAAATAGTAGAACACCATTTATAGTCCACAGCTCGTGGTCTCATGGTAGCATTCTTGCTTCCAGAGCACGGGGTTCTGCGAACGCTATAATAAATAAAAATAACTTTTACACTCTAGATAGTGAAACACAATTTGTAATTTTCTAGTATCATGGTTTACAAGAAAATATGCCATGGCTGAAAAAAAATCTTAACATTGGTATTCTACAATCTTGCAGAGTCTTCTTAATTCTAGTTTAAATTAGGAATTTAAAAACAAATTTGCCATTTTTGTGACTCAGAATGTACATTTTTGTTGAAACAGTAGTTTTTGTCATCTTATCCTAGTGTGCGGATAAGATTATGAACTGAGTTAGGCAAGATGGCGAAATAACACTATGCTTTATTTCAACAATAAACTGTATCAACCGTAAGAGTATGATGAGTTTTATTACTGTAGAAAAGGAACCTTGGGAAATTAAGTGACTTAGGAAAAAAAAACACAAAAGTCTGGTAACTTAGAAAGAAGAAAAATTTAGTAATGCACCAACACCACTGCACTGTTAGGTCCCAATTCCTTATTGCATCTCTCCTTTTAAAAAATACCACACACTTATAAAACTGATGAAATTCAGTCACAGAATCGCTTTCTGGACTCCCATTTACAAGCAAGATGTTTGGCTTCAGTTGCATTGAGAGGTGACAATTTACTCTCTTACCTATTTTTCGCATATGGAAAATTATTAAAGATTTTATTGCAACCAGACGCACCTTGAGCGAGACTCTGGAAAGTTAACAGCCTGAGCAGATGTTGATGGAATCTGGTAGGGAGCTAAAACATGAAGTATTTTTATGATTCTTAGCTCATAGAAACGGGTCTTTGGGAGTTAAAAGCAATTGGTGGCGAGCCCATCCCTTAGTAAATATTGCCGGACAGGTCTACAGCTGTAAAAGGCAGACAGGAGAGCCTTTGTTGGGATGGGGCTCAAGCAGAACAATGCCATGATACCTGCCACGGCGTCAGCGGAAGCCTGGGCAGGGGCGACAGTCTAAAGAGAACACATCAACATAGTGGAGTCGGAAACCGAACATTGTGTGCAGGGCCACACATAATAAAAATTCACTTGTTTTCATGTTCACCGATATTGCAAGAAGGCCAGTGAGTCACTTCCCTCGGCTCTGCTGTTGTATAAGAAACTCTTGCATATGAGGAACATTTAGAGATGGAGTCTTTATTACACCTCACAGCTAGGACTAACAATCTCCAAGGCACAGGCGATTTAGATAAAGATCTTTGAAATTGTATCTGTTCACTTGTTGCCGTGGGAAGAGACATGAGTTTAGAGAAAATCATATTTTCCCCCTCTGCGAAAACTTAAAAAACTCAGTAATTGGCGGTTTCTTTTTTTTCAGAGATGCAGGTTTTTTAACTCTTGCCCTAGTTCGACAGGAGATAGTGCTGTCTTGTGGGAGGGGAGATTTAGCGCCTCTAGAGCCTTGTGATTGGCTCTAAACAGTGTGAAGGCGGTTTCATTTGTGCACATTGCACGAAAATGGAATTTTTTTCTGGATAGGTGGGAAGCACTTGAGTGTGGGACTTTGGTCTGGTAAGCACTTCTGGTCGAAGCTCTGGCATATGTGGCTGGTACTTTGGACTTGTCCTGAGACTGACTTTATTTGCCAATAGGTAAGACTGGGAAGCCTGTGGTGAAGCTCTTACTGTACTGGCAGTGGGACCTTAAACATCTCGTACTACTCGTTTGTCAAGGCACACGTATTCGTTTTTGGTTTACCAGTCTTGACGTTTGATATCCTTGTGCTCTCTGTCGTATAAGTGATCCAAATTAGTCTTTGGCACAACCAGCGAACGGGTGTGTCACACACTGAAATCTACTGTGATTTTAGGGCTCTGGTAGAGAGTAAATTGCGATCTGTATGCCTGATCGCTGGACTGTAAGATTCTCGCATTTCTTTCGTGGCAGCGATCAGTTCACAGGTGCCACTTGCACGTCTCACCTACTCCGCCGCACACATCTCGCCAGCTGCAAGTCACGTCGCCGGCACGAAGTAAACAGGGTAACGTATGCCGCTCCGGCATTGTCAGGGCATATAGGTCTGAATCGCCACTTGCTCTCGGCTGCGCCTATGTAGAGAAACTTCAGTAAATTTGATCAGTCTAAGTCTGCTCAGCCTAAGATCAATTCAGCTTGAGTTATCCACATTTTTAGGACCAGAGTACTTGAGTCTCTGATCACCTACTTAAACTGTCTTTCCCAATCAGGCGCCACCCAATGGAGTGTTTAATCATCTGTTGGTTGTTTAGTGAATTCAATCTATAACTGGATAAGTATAATTTATTTGTTTGGTAAAATAAATGTTGTTACTACACTAAATTTTACCAACATTCTCAATCAGTTAAATAGTCCAAACAAGTTACCTTTCGGCATCCCATTGATGGCACATAAAACATTGGAATCATAATTCTTTATGTCTTGTTTATCACTAATAGAGCATTAAAGATTTCCAGGTCAATATCACCTGCACCAGTGCATGAGATAGCAATGGAATTTGGATCTTTTGACAAACTTGAGTTGACATTTCTTACGTGCAGGGGGCCTCAAAACATTCTTTTGCATATGATGACCCGCTTATCTAATGCCGTAGGAACAAGCCTTCCATTTAGTATAACCATTTCGAATTATCAAATTCGTCGTCTTACGTAACTTACGCCTAATTATAACACAAACGAGAGTCAGGAAAAAAATTGGGAGCACAATGTTTAAAATATATAATATACGTTCGAAATAAACCGAGCAAAGGGGATGTAATCCAGATTTATCTCAGTTCACTAATACTTGTGGGTGTAACAGTAGCAGAAATACTCATCTTCTTTTTTTGGAGAACTCCGACGTTGCAATGTCTGTAAAAGAATTGATAGTATCTGTTCACCACATTTGCTTCAATTTCCCAAGATCTTCACAGCGTAGCTAACGACTGGGTATGCCAAGAGATAATTTAAGCGATCAGGTTGTTACGAAGTTTCGCTTTTACTATTACATATTTATTGCTTCGACTGGTACAGGTTTTACGCACAGAAACTTTTACAAAATTGGCTCCCCCAAGAGTGATTAGTCACTGCTTACATGTATCGTTTCAATAATTGCAGCTGACGTCATCCATTATTACAGACAGAAAATTTGAGTATTTCTGTCAAAATCATATTGGCATTCACAAACCGATAGCAGAGTTTTAAACAGCAATTTGTTATTTTTATGTTGGAATAATAAGTATTGTTTGGTTCTTCCCCTTTTAGTACCGAAATTTACATAATACGTCCGCAAACACTATGTTTCACAAAATCACTTATATCATGATGTTCTTAATTATGTACATCTGTTCTTTTCATAAATGTAAACGAATAAACAGAGATGTTTTTGCACTCGGTAAAATCCCAACGAAATGAATGACAAAACATGAAGCAATATAACAAATGGAGTTTTAAAATGACCACACAAATGAAATAAAAATGTTACTAAATTTATGTTTGTGTCGTAAATCTGGCAGCTTCACTTCTGAGGTCTACACTTTGTCATAATTATTCTAACGATCATATATTGGTACTTTGCACGGTTTAGTTACATTTGGATAAGCTTTTCCATACGTTGAAAGGTGTATATATCATGAGAAAATGGCAGTTTGAAATGTTTGCCACTACGAGAGTCTTTAGGTGCCAGAACGCATGAGTGATACGAATTCTTCGGCTATCAGAGGTTGTATTAACAGTGGAGCACGGGCTAGTGATTGGGCCGGCTGCAGAGCTAGATAGATAGGTAGAGAAAAATAGAAACAGAGAGAGAGAGAGAGAGAGAGAGAGAGAGAGAGAGAGAGAGTGCTGAGTCGCCGCTGAGTGAGGGGCTTTCATAGGGGACGCATGATCAGAGAATTAATTTTGTTTGAGATGCTCCCTGGTATGAGTGCATACAAAGGATGAATTTTTGAGATAATTTTATAGAGAGACGACAGTTTCGGAGAAAGGTAATTATTGTAGCCTTGAGATTACGCTGCGTTCAACATCTACATTTTGGTATCCAGGGCGAATTATGTCACGTGTTCAGAAAATTAATCATCATTCTTCACCTTCAGTTAAAAGTATTTCATTAGAAAAGCAAAGAGAAAATTTTACGTAATTGAAATATTATTTGTGTGAGTTAAGTTTTATGGTGTACGACAATGCTGAAACGGAAGAAAAAAAATCATAATTCATACTACAACGAATTAGTCTTGTGTTATTAAAAAGACCCTGATATAATTTCAGAATACCCGTTTATTAATTTTCAAACATATCAGTGACGTTTATCCTCGCTGTCTGGATGCAAAATATAAAAATGGTTCAATTGGCTCTGAGCACTATGGGACTTAACTTCAGAGGTCATCAGTCCCCTAGAACTTAGAACTACTTAAACCTAACCAACCTAAGGACATCACACACATCCATGCCCGAGGCAGGATTCGAACCTGCGACCGTAACGGTCGCGCGGTTCCAGACTGTAGCGCCTAGAACCGCTCGGCCACTTCGGCCGGCATGCAAAATATAACTTTAACGCGTTCTGGCGTCTTGTGCTATTGCGTGGGTAGCTAGCTGCATGTTTGGAAAGACAGCAAAATTCTCATTTCGCAAAGGAGCCTAAAGTGATTTAGTTTAGGTGCAAGGAGTTCAGCATTTCACATTCTTACAGTTGACAAGATAGAGCAGAGCTGAGTAATCCGTTGCACAGGGAAAAAGCAACTGTAGGGCCTAAACGAACTTTCTCATGCGAAAGTAGGAACCATATTCATTTGCAAAGTTTTCATATCATTCAATGGATGCAATTTTCTAACAAGGCATAGTTTTGGTATGCAACAAGTACCCATTATATGTGATTATTTGATGAGGAAGGCATTCTACGCATTATTGATAACCATTCTTTGTATTTAATTTCATTTACAGACAGTCACATCACATTCAGTTTAGATTAATTGGTACCTCAAACGTTAAAAGTAATTTTAACAGCCAATGTTCGTATTCTAAAGTAAGGTAGCTAAGGGTATTCTAGACCAGAATACAAGGGCTATACTGTAATCGGGATTTGAATGTACTTGCTTTCGCATTGCTTGCGAGAGATTTTCGGACATACAATTTCCAATTATCAAGGTTAACCTAAAAGTTTCATCGATAACGGAACGGAGAAACAGCACTAATGATTGGTGCAATGGAAACAAGCTGTGCCATGCGCTTCACAGTAGGTTACTGAGTTAGGTTGGAGATGTACTTCGGTATGAACGTCTTAATCTCCAACTTTCCATTGCCAAAGGTACAGTAAAAAAAGGGAAAAAGGGAGTGGTCGTCCTGGTCAGAATAATTACTGCGCTATGTGTACTCACCTCGAACGGCACATTTGCAAAGGTATAGTAACAGTTGTCAAGTGTTACACATGTGCTGTAAGCCTGGCCACGGACTTTGACATCACAGCTTGTTGGCGCTACAGTCTGGAATCGCGAGACCGCTACGGTCGCAGGCTCGATTCCTACCTCAGACATGGATGTGTGTGATGTCCTTAGGTTCGTTAGGTTTAAGTAGTTCTACGTTCTAGGGGACTGATGACCTCAGAACTTAAGTCCCATAGTACTCAGAGCCATTTGAACCATTTTTGAACAACTTGTTGTTCACAAATTTCATGGCCTCATTAACCTCATTGCTGGAATGGAAAGTTAGATGTCCGTGTACCTACCTTACTTTGTTCTTGTCGGGGGGAAGCAAGTGACCACTTGAGGAAGGAACAAATGAAATTTACACTGTGGAGGACGAGACTAGTGTTTAACGTCCCGTCGGCAACGAAGTTATTGGAGACGGAGCACACGCTCGGATTAGGGAAGGATGGGGAAGGAAATCGGCCGTGCCCTTTCTAAGGAACCATCCCGGCATTTGCCTGAAGCGATTTTAGGGAAATCACGGGAAACCTAAATCAGGATGGCCGTTACACTATGGAGCTAATTGGAAATGAAGCGCAAGTTCGGCCTGAGCAAAGAGGGGGAAAGAATCTGGCAGCGGCACTTTTCAAAGAGTCATCCCAGTATTCATACGAAGTAATTCGTAGAAGTCGGGAAAGCCAAAGCCATTGTAGCCCAGCGGAGATCCGACTCCCGCTCTTCTCGTGACCTGCCTGCTCGGCTCTGTCAGAAGTATCGGCAGTAAATGAAGGGCGAGAACTCAGGCCCTCCCCCTGACCTCTCCTCCCCCGCGCAGTAATACCGGCCGCAGAACTGGAGCACCTCGCTGGCCGCGTGACCTGCCGTGTCGCAAGAGCGCCGCGTCCCCCGCAGACGGCCTGCTCCCTAACCTCTGCCCTTCCAGGGCTGCACCAGTTCCGACACAGAGTCCCCTCGTGTTTCGGTCTCCGGCAGTCGGCCACAGGGCGCCGCCAGTCGACGGCCAGTTTCCCACCACAGCGAAACTCTGAAAACGAACCGAAGATCATACAACTAGACACTTTACGAGTCGTGGCGCAGGGTATCTCTGAGGCCATCATCACTTTCCCCTTGCCCTGTCCCGTGTCGGTAAAATTCCGCAAGAACTTTACTCTGTCTGATTTCCTGTATTTCGTGACCATCCGAAAAGCTCCTGTCTTGTATGCCACAGTCTAACATATGCAGTCGCGGCACTGCTGCTCATTTTTGTTGTACTCTGCGAAAGCAGCGCTTCTAGCGGACAGAAAGCTACAGTTGTGAATACGATATCATAGGAGGAGTTCGAGTAGTATCGATTATATTGATTTGTAAGATAGTTTGCCGGCCGCTCTGGCCGAGCGGTTCTAGGCGCTTCAGTCTGGAACCGCGCTGCTGCTACGGCCCCATGTTCGAATCCTGCCTCGGACATGGATATGTGTGATGTCCTTAGGTTAGTTAGGTTTAAGTAGTTCTGTCTAGGGGACTGATGACATCAGATGTTAAGTGGTCGTGGTGGTGGTTAGTGTTTAACGTCCCGTCGACAACGAGGTCATTAGAGACGCAGCGCAAGCTCGGGTTAGGGAAATATTGGGAAGGAAATCGGCCGTGTCCTTTCAAAGCAACCATCCCGGCATTTGCCTGAAACGATTTAGGGAAATCACGGAAAACCTAAATCAGGATGGCCGGAGACGGGATTGAAACGTCGTCCTCCCGAATGCGAGTCCAGTGTGCTAACCACTGCGTCAGATGTTAAGTCCCATAGTGCTTAGAGCCATTTTGTAAGATAGTTTGTAGAATAGGGAGCACATATAGTTCCATGAACATCAGTAACAAATAAATAAGTCACCACATTTATGTTTCTTTAGTTTCCTACGGATCCTGGGATATACGAAACCGTACGCTAAAGAGCAGTTTATTTACAGTTCTCTTGTAACATAAGGATATTTAATGAATAATGCGTTTTCACTGAAGTACAAAAACGTAGCTAATAAACAGCAGAAGATCTGACCTTGTGCAGAAAGACGTTTACATCTACTCAACGACGGGCAGTTTTCTTCACTGCACCTCCAGTCAAGTCACTCGATGTAGAACGTAGAAAACTCCTATCGAATGCAAAACGTACACTATGTGATCGAAAGTATCCGGACACCCCCAAAAACACACGTTTTCCATATTAGGTGCATAGTACTGTCACCTACTGCCAGGTACTCCATATCAGATATTGTGAGAGAGCAGAATGAGGCGCTTCGCGGAACTCACGGACTTCGAACGTCGTCAGGTGACTGGGTGTCACTTGTGTCATACCTCTGTACGCGAGATTTCCACACTCCTAAACATCCCTAGGTCCACTATTTCCGATGTGACAGTGAAGTGAAAAAATTGAAGGGACACGTCCAGTACAAAAGTGTACAGGCCGACCTGGTCTGTTGACTGACAGAGATAGCCGACGGTTGAATAGAGTTGTAATGTGTAATAGGCAGACATCTATCCAGGCCATCACACAGGAATTCCAAACTGCATCAGGATCCATTGCAAGAACTATGACAGGCGGGAGGTGAAAACCTGGATTTCATGGTCGAGCGGCTGCTCATAAGCCACAAATCATGCCGGTAAATGCCAAACGACGCCTCGCTTGGTGTAAGGAGCGTAAACAATGGACGATTGAACAGTGGAAAAACGTTGTGTGGAGTGATGAATCACGGTACAAAATCTGCCGATCAGGGTGTGGGTATGGCGAATGTCATCTGCCAGTGTGTGTAGTGTCAACTGTAAAATTCGGAGGCGGTAGTGTTATGGTGTGGTCGTGTAATTCATGGAGCGGGCTTGCAGCCATTGTTGTTTTGCGTGGTACTATCACAGCACAGGCCTACTTTGATGTTTTAAGCACCTTATTGCTTCCCACTGTTGAAGAGCAATTCGGGGATGACGATTGCATCCTTCAACATGACCGAGCACCTGTTCGTAATGCACGTCCTGAGGCAGAGTAGTTACACAGCAATAACATCCCTGTAATTGACTGGCCTGCACAGAGTCCTCACTTAAATCCTACAGAAAACCTTTGGGATAGTTTGGAACCCCGATTTTGTGCCAGGCCTCACCAACCGACATCGATACCTCTCCTCAGTGCTGCACTCCGTGAAGAATGGGCTGGCATTCCCCAAGAAACCTTCGAGCACCTGATTCAACGTATGCTTGCGAGAGTAGAAGCTGTCATCAAGGCTAAGGATGGGTCAACACCATATTAAATTCCAGCATTACCGATGGAGGGCGCCACGAACTTGTCTTTTCAGCCAGGTGTCCGGATACTTTTGATCACGTAGTATGCTTCATTTTACGCACGAAATGAGGCATCACAACTGCTGATGGATGGGAAACCACACAGACTTGATAATAAAACGTCAAAATCCCACAACTGTTGCTACATTTGATCCATAAACGGCAAGAATTTTCAACACATTCTGCTGTGATTCAGAAAAACAAAAATATTTCTATAATTAAAAGTCGACTAAAGTGTAGGAATGTGCGACTATTAATAGTACAAAATTGTTAGGTGCTATGGAAAATGCCTATCGTAATAAGAACGGTCAACAGACATATATGCTTCTCAAGAATGAAATACGTGTCTCAATCTTTCTCTTGCTTTCAGCGGAGTGAACTGCAATTATAAGCATATTCGAAAGTTTTTCTTGATGAGCAAGTTGTAGCTTATATCACTGAATCAATGAGGTTCAACTATTATCACTGTTATTTCACGATCGTTCTTGTCTCTTACTCATTTACTAATATCTGGAAAGCAAAAATTTGATAATTATTTCATTAATTAGGTAGAAAAATAATTAAAAGCGAACATTAATCTTACGGATGGCATTCTCATCGCTAGGGGCGCAAGTGTCGTTCCAACTGTGAAGATGTAACTGTTTTCTCAACAGTGACTGCCACCACTGCATATATTAGGCTGTGCTATAAGCGATGGGAGCGCAGTAAGTACAGTGGCAGCTTGAACTAACAAGTCTAAACAACAGATGTGCATCCGGACTGTAAGTTTTGAGCAGACTGTTAAGTAGTGGGTGGTGCGCCCATAGTCTGTCAGCATTATTGTGGGAAAAATCGCAATGGAACAACATTTCGAGATGAAGAAATTCTCTGGAATGTTTTGAAGAAGAAAAAGGTGTGTTCAAAGTTTGTCCCAGGCACCTTAACTCGCGAAGAAAAAAAGCGACGTGTGGACGCCTGCCGCGGTTTGATTGAACTGCAAATGGCGGACAATTATTTTGCGGAAAAAATCGTCACTGGCGACGAGACTTCGTGTTATCAATAAGAACCAAACACTAAAGGATAAAGTGCAGAAATTCACATTAACGGTCAACACTCTGGCGACATAACAGACTTTCATGCTTACGTGACGCACGATTTGTACGGATATCCCAAAGAAGGACTTTTATGAAAGCTTCTCTTGATTGTATAAACGTTTTGTGCGTTGTACTCGAACGAGGGAGACTATGTAGAAAACCTGAAGGATTAAAAGCACCATCTTAATGTTTCTTTTTTGTAGTGCTTCTTCCTATACACATCTCGTGAAAACAACGTGAAGATGAAACAAGAGAGCTTCTGAGTTCACAACAAGAAGAATCACCATTTGCGACCGGATCCGAAAAACGGAAAAGCGACAGTCGTATCAAAGTACTCTCCGTTTCACAACGTGAGATGTCTTTCAAGAGTACATAGATAGATGAAGATATGAATGTGTCAAGGATAAGACCGTTTTCTTTAAGAGTTCCCAGACCATCCAACCGACAGTGCCGGCCTCGCATCCAGCGACCAATGCGTCTTCTTGTACTCGAAGCAACTGCTTGACGAGTAGAAACTCAAAACCGCCGTTGACAACTGGTTTAGTACCCAATTGTAGCTTGTACTCACAGGGGTTAAGATGCCAGAGCAACGTTACGAAGCGTGCGTAAATGTGAAGGGCAATTACATGGCAAAGTGAAATGATTTGTACGAAAGTAAACACGCCTATAATAGCTTCCTTCGACAAATATACACTTTTTATGACCGAGCAACTCTTACTTTTCGAGTACGCTTTATACACTTGCCGAAGGCTATTTTTCTTGCTATTCACGCAGGGCTGTGAACAATCGTCAGTGTTTGGAAACCAAGTGAAATGGCGCAGAGGTTAACATCCTGAACTTATATCCAATAGGCCCGTAGTTCAATACCACGCCCAGCCGCCCACATTCAGGTTTTCAGTGTTTCCCTAAATCACTTGGGGCACATGGACCATTTTCATCCACATTTTCGGCAATCTGATCTTGTGTTCTGCATCTCATAAGGCCTACATCGATGTGACATTAAGTAACTTATCTGATCTAGTGTTCTGCATCTGATAAGGCCTACATCGGTGTGACATTAAGCAACTTGCCAGTGAACGGCTGGAAAAACAGTAAGAATTTTCATAAAGTTTGTGAGGGTCTTACTACATCAGTGAATTCTGAGTACAAAGAAATTTTAGAACAATGGGAGTGTTTTTAGGATGAATATTTTGGTATAAGAATAATCAGAATAACGTTGATATAAACTTTATTATATAAACGTTTATGTCGGTCAGTAATTTAAAATTTTTCCTGTCAGTCTACGTTTGAAGACTATAGACTAATTAACTACTTTTCTTAGATGCTGAAACGCCCCCTTTGAAAAATTGTACAAGACTGTGCTTAAACTGACACACAATATTTTTAGCGCAACGCAATCTGACTTTCAAAAATCCCTACGAAAGAATGGCCCTGACTAACATCAACCTATACCGTTCACAAATCACTTACTTCACCAAAAATCTTCGTTACTCGAACTACTGCAATACAGCGAGCGCCACTACTGCCAGCTAACTAAAAGATTCAAACTACTGAAGGCACTAACTACTGATAGGCACAGTTACCAAATGAAAGATTTTAATAGAGAACAAACAATGTATTTACCTTTATAGTCATAATATTATATATATCAGTTCATGACACCAATTCTTACAAATTAAAAAAAAAACCATGAACTTGCGGTGAATTTCATTTGTTATTTGGTTATTTACTATCTTCAATTAAATTTTCAAGGACGAGGTACAGGATTGGAAAGCCTAAGTAAAATCTCGATAAATAATGATGCGAATGACGTTATTAAGTATTACAATAAGCCACAATGTGCCAGACCACAAGAATAATGTACAATTACTCATTCGATGTGATTTCGACATCACACTCTGCATGGTATTTGTGCTGGAGACATGGAAAACAAATTTAAATGTGAAACGTCCCCTTAGAAAAATTCTACACTAATGTGCTTAAGCTGACACACAATATTTTTAGCGCAACGCAGTCTGACTTCCAAAATTCCCTACGAAAGAATGGCCCTGATTAACATTAATCTATACGTTTCACAAATCACTTACCTCACAAAAATCTTCGTTACTCAAGCTACTGCAATACAGCGAGCGCCACTACTGCCAGCTAAATAAAAGATACAAACTACGGAAGGCACTAACTACTGATAGGCAAAGTGAGCGAATGAAAGATTTTAATAGAGAACAAACAATGTATTTACCTTAATAGTCATAATACAGTATATATACCAGTTCATGACATCCATTCTTACAAATTTCAAAGCTCCTCCATCTCTCTCCCCACATCCACCACTGCTGGCGGCTCACCTCCAACTGCCCAAAGCTACTCGCTGTTAACATCCAGCTGCCCAACACTACAATGGCGAGTATTACAACAATGCCAACCAGTTACAGACTGCACACAGCATACAGAGGTGGTGTTACAAATAAAAAAACCTAAACAGCCTACTTACATAGCCCCCACGCTCCCCACGAAAAAATTTACAAATTGGTTTGGGCACTGGCCAATACAGATTTAAAATTTTTTTTCATAATTATAATTACAATAACAAAGATATCAAATGCACACACTTATTGATACAATGTTGTTCAAAAGCTAAAATTTTCTCACAGTCCATAAATACAGTCCTGATCATTCATCAGATTTTTTTTTTCAAAGACTGAGCAGTAAAAGAAAATGCACACAGAAGTAGTGGATTTCCATGCAGTCTTGAAGAAGTAGTGTTGTCCTTCCAATGGAAAGACAGTGCTGACTCTTGACATGCAGACAGGTAATGGGCCACAACAGAGCAAACCCACAGTAGAGTCAGTCGAAGTTTTGAAGAATATTGGTAGGTAGGTCATCACAGAGCAGACCCACTGTAGTCCTGGTAGAGAGTATGGTATTGGCGGGCCACCAGAGGTGCAGACCCACTGCAGTCCTTGTAGAAATAATTTGATGAACTGGTGTCAATTACAATTTTATAACATGAAAATACAATAACAAAGGTACAAAATATATTGTTAAAGAACATAATAGTACACATAACATTTGCAGTAATACAGGCTTGACAAAAGATTCGAAATAACATATACATCAGTGTTACAGGAATTATGACATAAGTACATACATAAAAGATCAGAATAACTTTTGAAACATCAACTTCACACATGAGCATTAGAACAAAACAGAATAAATAATGTGTAAACATCTATATGAAGTAAATAACGTGTTATTAATGCAAATTATATTTGAGGATAACAGTATTCCTCATCAAAGTGAACGTAGCTTAGTATTAGAAGAGAAAAAATTCTATGAAACAGTACACAGAGACAGGAAGAAAACAAATACACAAGGGTACACAAACACATAGTGGGATAACACAAAAGGAAAGGACAGGGTTTGTTTTCAGGGTAACATTTGGTAGTGCAGTCCAACCCAAAACTTCATTCCATAGATCGTCCCTCTTATTTCAACATTTGCTCCAGCCAAAAAAAATGCTATCCAAGCTTGCTTTCTGTATTCTGTTCACATCCTCTTTCAAAAATAGTTTTTCTCCACTGTACACTACTTTTTTGGCCAAACCATTTTCTTATAGCTTCTCAATGCTTCTCTTCCAATTCATCATAGTTAGTTTCTTATATAGTCTACCCCCTCTTAAGCTAACTTAAACCTACTGAGCTCAGATGCTAAACTAAGGGACGACGCAATGGAGCAACACAAAACAATTAACACAGACAGCAATGACAAAAAAATGCAATTTGGCAAAAAAAAGCAGCAATATAGGACTTAGCAAAGCAAATGCTACATTACAACTAATATGAAGCAATGAACAGCAACAAGAAAAATAAGTCAGTAGTAAAACTGGCTTAACAGAGTAATACAAAGTCAAATTCAGTAACACTATGCCTGGCAAACAGCAGCAGAAAATTCAATAACTTATATGTAAACATGACAAAGATCAAGCAGAAAAAATATTACAGTAAAGACAACAATGCAGAGAAGGGAAATGTCTATTCACATATTAATATCTATGTCATTAAAGTGGTGCACCACAAAACTTATTCTACAAAAGATGTTACCAAGTAGTTGAAAAGAAAATTAAGTATGCAGTAACTGTTATTAATCCCTTCTTATTGTTCTTTGCTTTCGAAGTACTCCTTTTTCGAAGAACATCGATAATAAAATGATTATTTAATAGATATGTTGACAGAAAGTGTTCACATTAGCAAATGCATTTAATTTTATTTTGTGAAACCAATGCTGCAACACAGCTGGAAACCAGATATCAAATTAAATGAGCAACTATGAAAGGCAAAGCATAAAAATATCATTCAATAGTCATGTGACATTTCATAAGTTAGTACAAATTCTCTCAACTCTCGTAGAAAGACGCTTGTCATTATCGGGTGTGCAGATGTAAGTAAGTATCTTTCCAAGTAATGAGCGTGTCGTTTTTGCGATGCTTTCTACAAAGGTATGTCAATAGCGAGGATAATGGCCTCCTTTTTTTTCACCTAATGGCTTTTTTTTGTCAGGTGGCTGTCGCGTAGCTGGGTGCCCACGACGCATTACATGCAGGTGGTCACTTAACTGTCTTACCGAAATATTTACGACACCAGTTGCCGCTACAGTGGCAGTCTCGTATAAAAAATTTCACAGGTCTAGAATTTGCGTTACACATTTTCAGAAACAAAACCGAATTGATATAACAGTGTCCAAAAAATTTTCGTCGGCATTGTAATACATTCACGCATTTACATACATTTCATAACTCTTAAAGTACGATTCTTGGTTTCCAACAACCTTTTTCACAAACCAGAGTCCCTAACCACTACTCATTATTCCTTACCTTATTCGTCCACACGTCTTCAATATTTCATTATAACAGATACGTAGCATAATCAAATAACTAATATAGCATCAGCTTATTGATCATAAACATACCGCAACAGCATAATACATATCGTCATCATAACATCATAAAACCTCAGCCAAATCTCAAAATCAACGTAGCTTTCTGCAATAACTTCAAAACCTAAAAAATATTCTCTGCTTATTTCAATAGTGTTCTCTACTTCAAACGTACTTTAAAAATCATGATCCCATACCAAATACATCATTCAAAGCTCTCATAGTATAACAATGGTTCTGAAAAAATATGAACTGTTCACAGAGTACAGACAAAATACAATTTCATAAGTGTGAAGTTATCCAACGGTGTAAATACGTAAACATCTGTCACTGATGTAGCAAAATAAATGTTTGTTTCTCTCAGTTAAATGATCAGATAGCTGTGTAATTTATGTGTTAGAGAAATATGGTACCGATGTGTAAAGTTGTATAAGCAAATACCATATTAGCTAGGGTTCCTTGTGCTTGCCAAACACATGATACACAAAGTAGGCCTGTACACCCCTGAGGATTAATGTAATTATACCCTCAGGTGTTACAGATTACAGCAATGGAATGAAATGTATGATGGAAAACTTTCTTTGTAATTCAAAAATCTTTAAAAAAGTAAATGTTTTAAGTACAAAATTAATCACTCAAATACGTGTCCTTTAGCGCTAAATGTGCGTCTTGCTGTAAGATAATTCTGTGGAAGTGTCGTAGTTATCGTCCTCTGTAAGCAGAGTTGAGCTGAAGTCAATGTACTCACCTCGTAATAAACAAAAGTGAAATGCTATGCGAATAGATATCTAGTTATTACATACCTTATCGTGATCAAGAAAGTACTATAATGTCACGTATTGTTGTGCTACGGAAACGGCTGTCTCATTGTAGCTATACCACAAAAGTTACTAGTAAAACATGTTTTACTTTCCAGAATAATTCAGAAAAACAGATACACTGCATAAACAACAATGTAAATTGTGTCACACATTAGTAGCGTCGTGATATAATCGTGTAACTGTGAAAGAAACCGAATGCTAAGTCATCTTTAATCCCACAGAAAGTATTTCAAATAAAGAATGTATTTTCAAGTAAACCAAATGTTGCATTTAAATCTCATTAGCAGTACTGGTAAATGTTCTAAGTATGTGAGCCTTATGGTAGTTAGGTAATCGTGCCAAAAACAAACAAGAATGTACACACACACAATAACACTGTGTCGTCTGTTCACTATAACAATGAATTCGTAATTGCTGTTTAAATAAGTTCTCTTGGTTCTTGATTGGATATTTAACTTCAAACATTGTTGCATGTTAACAGATTATAAATCTGACAAAGTATACTAGTAATGTGAAGTGAAAAGTTATAGGGCAAATACAAAGTTAAAAAGCAGATTATCTTTCAATAAACGGTTTTACATGTGAAATGTGGTGTAAACCTTTACTCTTCCTAGTACGCAGAGTTTCAACTTCAACGGAATTATCATGTGGTATACGTCAGTAAGGAATGCTAAAATTTTTCTCAAGGTTAGCGTCTATGTTATTTTTCTCTGAGCCAGCCAGCGCACGTGGCTGCCTCCGGTGCGAGTCATGGCTATCTCTTTGTTGTCGTGCGTCGTTATTGGGATTTGGAGACCTAACTTCTACAAATTCACCTTGTCGAGAGGGCCCTGCCCTGTAGGAATCCCACCAGTTGTGATGCAATTCATGTCTGTCGTTATGATTATATCGTCTGTCGTCATGTCGGTAAATTCCATAGTTTCTTTCTTGTCGGTCACGTGGTGAAGAATTTCTCCCTGAATCGTAACTGCGAGCTGGACCGTTGCGTCTGAAGTTATTCTATCTCCATTGATAATAATTATTTTGGTTTACATATTTGTCTATGTCTCTGATTGTCTCTGTGATAGTCATTACCGCGGAGAGGCGACCTTTCCCTGTAATTATTACTACTCTGCCAACGGTTGTCATACGGGTGGTGTCTGTTTTGGTCACGATTTACGTTGTAAGAATAGCCTTGTCGTGTATTATTTCTGTCATCGCGGAATGGTGACAGATATGACCTGTTATTGTTGTGCTCCTGTTTTCGCGTTCCGCGATTGTCAGTGTCAATTTCCAGTTCTTGTAACAGTCCCTGAAAAGCTTCAGTGTTGTCTTTGCAACGTCCTGCCAAAATAACATGTCGTCAATGTTCAGGTAATTCGATTAAGCATATGCGGATGAGTTCTGAGGAGCTGTATAGTTTTGACAGGTACTGATTCTTGTGCAACATGTCTTCAAAATATTTCACAAGACTGGAAAATTCAGATTGTTCGAAATGTTTCATCATTATGATGCTATGTTTTACTCGGTCTTGTGTAGCTTGAGACCAATACGCTGAGAGGAAGGCATGATAAAATTCTCCTTCACTGTGACAATCGTGAATGACCAATCGCATTCTTACAGCTGGTTCATTCTCTAAGTAGCCACACATAAATTCTAACCTGTCCTCCAATGACCAGTTGGGAGGAAAACAATGAGAGAATTGATGAAGCCATGCTTGTGGATGAATGTCGTTGTCAGAATTCTTAAATGTTTTGAATTAACGTGAAGTAATGAACAGCTTATAGTCAAAATCATCGTGTCGGCGAGTCGCATATCGGTCATTGTTACGTCATGTCGGCGGTTCCATCTCAAAATTCGGTGCACCTTGCCAATTTCTTTCATAATTTCCGAAGTAACCTGTGTTATTATTTTGTGGCTTTTCCGTATTTCTAAGTCCCTCTTCCCGTGTTGGAGCGCGAGTGTCCTCTGAAATATGTAATTTTTGTGTTACCTGCGTCAACTCATCTTGTACTTCCCGGATTTCTCTTTTGTACTGTGTATTGATTTGATTTTGATTTTGTTTGAATTTTCTAATTTGTTCATACTCTTCTGTGTCAGTGAAGGCTACGGGTCTTGTGTCATTCAGATCATCATCTACCTTTGTAGATAAGTTTGTGAACTGATCTGAAAGTTCGGCTACTTTCTCCGACAGTGAACACATTTCCTCAGTGTGTTTTTCTGAACCAAGTTTCAGAGTGTCCATTTGTGTTGAAATCGAAACTACTGTGTCCTTTAAGTTTTCCTGAGTTTTTGCAAGTTGCGTAACCGAATCGGTGGATGCAACTGAGTCCATTTTAGCTTGCAAGGTGTCGTGATTTTCACGAACAATAGTTTGCAGTTCTTTTATGACTGCTTCGTGACTCTGTAATGCATTTTCATGCCGCGAAAAAATAGGTTGCAAATGCTCACAAATTTGTGTTTTTACTTCATTACAGATTTTTTGACATTTCGATTCAATGTTATGTTACTCAGTAGTTAAATCTTCACGTGTTTGTTCAAGTGTGGTGTGTAACTTCCGAAGATTTTGTTCCATTGTGTCTAACTGTTGCTGTGTTTGTCTCTGGTGTTGTTGCACTGTGTCTAACTTTGGAAGATTTTGCTGTGTTTGTCTCTGATTTTGTTCCATTGTGTCTAACTTTTGAAGATTTTGTTCCATTGTGTCTAACTGTTGTTGTGTTTGTCTCTGATTTTGTTTCAATTGTTGCATTAATTGCAATAATATTGTATTAGTGTCTGGAATCTGTTCCTCTATGCTTTTCGCCAGTGCATTTGCACCGGCAGCATTCACATTTTGACAAGCAGAAAATGTGTCTTGACTTATTTGAGAAAACGGTGAGGACGCAAAACTTGAATGTACAGTATTTGCAAGATTGTGTCCTGTCATTTCGGATTCCTCACGCTAGCAGTTGCCGACCGATCGATCTATAATGCTTCCCTGTTCACTAATTGTTTCACTGCCTACACCTTTATTTGCAGCCCGCTCCATTTCCCTATGCATTATTACCAAATTACTACTTTGAACATTAGTTAATTCATTACATGGTGGCGCTAACACACTGTTTTCGTCTTCACTGTCATTTCTCAGTTTACTTTGGAGCCTTCTATTACGTTTTTCACACGCCATTATTGTCACAATATTTCACACGACAACACAGAAAAACACAATTTGAAGAGCAAAAATAAGAGAACACATTAACATAGCAAATAATATCTAGTTAATTGCAAGCTCAGCTGCGAAATACTTGGTGCAAATCTACATTCATGCCACAACAGTTTTACTGTAGAACAATGAAAGACTACAACTACAAAGGAGATTCTCTCTACAATTATGCACTAGCAATAAACAATATCTACACTAATTACACAAACTACAAGAAAAAATCAGAAGATTCCAGTGAGGTATCCTTGGCTAAGGGTCGACATATGAAACGTCCCCTTAGAAAAATTATACAAGACTGTGCTTAAACTGACACACAATATTTTTAGCACAATGCAATCTGACTTTCAAAAATCCCTACAAAAGAATGGCCCTGAATAACATTAACCTATACCTTTCACAAATCACTTGCCTCACCAAAAATCTTCGTTACTCGAACTACTGCAATACAGCGAGCGCCATTACTGCCAGCTAAATGAAAGATTCAAACTACGGAAGGCACTAACTATTGATAGGCATAGTGAGCGAATGAAAGATTTTAATAGAAAACAAACAATGTATTTACCTTAATAGTCATAACATATATAGCAGTTCATGACATCTATTCTTACAAATTTCAAAATTCCGCCATCTCTCTCCCCACATCAACCACTGCTGGCGGCTTATCTCCAACTGCCCAACGCTACGCGCTGTTAACATCCAGCTGCCCAACACTACAATGGCGAGTATTACAACAATGCCAACCAGCCACAGACTGCACACAGCACAGCCAGTGATTTTCATACAGAGGTGGTGTTACAAATAAAAAAAAACCTAAACAGCCTACTTACAATGCTTGTGCACACATTTATGACACTGTCATCCAAAAAGTAGACTAAAAATAAATGATTTCAATCAATAGTTTTTATACTATAAATACATAAATTAAACAATCAAAATTAAGGTGATTTTTTTATAATTAATAAGGGTATATTTTTCCCCTGGTGATAGTTAGCCGGTGTCTGTAGTCTACTTTTCTCCAAATGCTAGCATGAAATATCACAAAAATTTTCAGACATGTAGCTCAAATAGATTTTTAGCATAAAATAAATATCTCAGAAAATTTGGTTCTTCGGAAATTCAGTTTAAAGATACATTTCATCAGTTACTCGCCTATGTTGTTCTTAAAACCCTCCAGTTGAATAATATTCTTCGTTTGTGGGTTACTCATCTTCTCTCTTCCTTTTCTTGCTCCTCTTTGCTATTGTGGCCTCTTTAGTTGCCTCAAAAACCCAGTTTTCGCCTTCCGCCACTTTCAAGGAATCAATTGTCATCAGTGCTTGTGTCATATTGAAACCAGGAGTTAGTCCCAATAGCTCTAAAACATCACATCTGCTAACTGCCCCATCATTAAATAACTGCCTCTAACACACCTAATCTCATGGTATTGAAACCAACGAAACCAGTTTTAGGCAGGCGTTCCCATATCACGTGGTTGAAACATTCATTAACGTTTTGTGTCTTTCCATGTTAGCACCGTGATAATAGTTTAGAGTCATTTAGGTCCCAGTATATGGGCTTAATTGCTTCCAGTACCTCAACTGGGAGGGAGTGATGGTGTGCCTAAGTCTCACCATTTGCTATTGCTTTTTTGTATCCACATTATGTTGAAGCTTTATGCGAAAAGGTAGCCTATACTGCTTTCTTCATGGACTCAATATTGTCGCGATTCCTTCTTATGGCTAAACCATAATAGAGCTGCAGTTTGTCCACCTCTTCCTTAGTAAGACGACCCCGACCACTAATTGGTTTGCCATCACCTTACGAAAACGTGTGCCCATCCTCTTTTGGATATGACCAACATTCTCTAACTTTTCAATTTTTGCATTTATTTCGTAAGGCATATTTTCCAACAGATTTGCAATCCATTTGGCGTCTCCACCTCCAAGGTACTTCACATACCGTACACCATAATTCTCTTCTGACCTTTGAAGTATTCTGAGAACTCCCTCTGATTCCACTACACCACTGTGCCCAGAAAAATTCTGATTCTAGTTATTTCCTTTGCAACCGTGGCAGTACTTTGTCTTACATTCTATGTCAGTCACCTTTCCATTTTCTAGGGATGTTGCGTTGACAACACCATTCAGTGATAGGTGACTACGGTTCTGCCATGTCCCATCAAAGGCTGCAGCTATATAAGCGACAACTTCATTGCATAAGACAGTTTCTGCTACTGCTTCCTTCACTGACACAGCACTCACTTGACCAAGGCTTTCAAGAAGTAACTGTGTATACTTCTCAAATCTTGTAGGTGGGGGCAAATTCATAATAGCACAAAATTTTTGAGCTGCCTTGCTACCCTTCCCAGTACACCTCATTCCATATGGAAGTCTGATATTTGTGTTATAAACTCTTCCTTTGCACCATCAAGAAGAATACCCAGTTTTAGTTACCCCAGAGAAGTCACAAAACACGTGTAACTTACTAGCCACACCTTTCCTGCCTTCAATATCTTTCAAGATTTTAATACCACCTTCTCCACAAAGCGCACGCACAGCAGCATTCTTTAGAAGCGAACATAAAGCACTCAATTCAGTAATTATGGAAACACTTCTGTACCAGTCCTTTGATCATATTTTATAGAAATGTCACTCTGGGTACTCAAATATTTTAGCTTCTGTCTTGAGGCACTTCGCGGAGTCTACACAACATCCAGTTCGTGTGTGGATGTAATTACACAGTCTCTACTTTCCAACGAAGTAAGCCGATTACCATAAAACTTACGTTTTCCCGTTCCAAAACACTTTTGGGGGGCATAACTACTTCCGAGAATGACACAGCACCAACAACTCAACAACGTACAGAAGTTTGAACACAAACAACCATCGAAAACCATAGATATACAAATGAAAACAAAGGAGCATCGGAAAGCCTGTGTGCTAACAGAGCTGCCAACTCAAAAAATTATTACGCAGTGTATCTTTTCGAAGTGGCTAAATAATAATGACGGCATTTGACATCCGACTGGAGTGAAAAGACGGTCGTTGCCGCATACCAACATATATTTAAATGTGTTTTTAAAGATGTTCCCGATGTCCGAATCGATTCATTTAACTAACATTTTGTCCACAAAAGGCGGAAAAAATGCGAATCTTTTAAGCGGATTCACTAGCAAGTATTCTTTAGCCGAATCTTCCTTCAGAACGGGATGTTTTATACATATTTTTTTTACAACATAAAAGTTATTTTTGAAAAGAAGCTTATGACAGCCGTTTGCCCTTCGCAGTTGGAAACAAAAGCATAGGCAGGGGTCAGGGATTTCCTTAAGTTGATTGGACTGTAGGAGGTAAGAATAAATGTACTAAAACTCCACGCCTGATGCGGTAGTTTTTCATGTATTTCAGTGTTTATGACGTTATAACTCTTGAATTAT
The DNA here is from genome assembly GCF_023897955.1 of Schistocerca gregaria. Lineage (NCBI taxonomy): Eukaryota > Metazoa > Arthropoda > Insecta > Orthoptera > Acrididae > Schistocerca > Schistocerca gregaria. The sequence goes on along the minus strand of NC_064925.1, from coordinate 495,910,365 downwards.
ATGCCGCACAATGATACAACGATATATTTGTGTAGGTACATTCAGTGGAATAAGTAGATACTGTCTACACAATACACTCCTGGAAATTGAAATAAGAACACTGTGAATTCATTGTCCCAGGAAGGGGAAACTTTATTGACACATTCCTGGGGTCAGATACTTCACATGATCACATTGACAGAACCACAGGCACATAGACACAGGCAACAGAGCATGCACAATGTCGGCACTAGTACAGTGTATATCCACCTTTCGCAGCAATGCAGGCTGCTATTCTCCCATGGAGACGATCGTAGAGATGCTGGATGTAGTCCTGTGGAACGGCTTGCCATGCCATTTCCACCTGGCGCCTCAGTTGGACCAGCGTTCGTGCTGGACGTGCAGACCGCATGAGACGACGCTTCATCCAGTCCCAAACATGCTCAATGGGGGACAGATCCGGAGATCTTGCTGGCCAGGGTAGTTGACTTACACCTTCTAGAGCACGTTGGGTGGCACGGGATACATGCGGGCGTGCATTGTCCTGTTGGAACAGCAAGTTCCCTTGCCGGTCTAGGAATGGTAGAACGATGGGTTCGATGACGGTTTGGATGTACCGTGCTCTATTCAGTGTCCCCTCGACGATCACCACAGGTGTACGGCCAGTGTAGGAGATCGCTCCCCACACCATGATGCCGGGTGTTCGCCATGTGTGCCTCGGTCGTATGCAGTCCTGATTGTGGCGCTCACCTGCACGGCGCCAAACACGCATACGACCATCATTGGCACCAAGGCAGAAGCGACTCTCATCGCTGAAGACGACACGTCTCCATTCGTCCCTCCATTCACGCCTGTCGCGACACCACTGGAGGCGGGCTGCACGATGTTGGGGCGTGAGCGGAAGACGGCCTAACGATGTGCGGGACCGTAACCCAGCTTCATGGAGACGGTTGCGAATGGTCCTCGCCGATACCCCAGGAGCAACAGTGTCCTAATTTGCTGGGAAATGGCGGTGCGGTCCCCTACGGCACTGCGTAGGATCCTATGGTCTTGGCGTGCATCCGTGCGTCGCTGCGGTCCGGTTCCAGGTCGACGGGCACGTGCACCTTCCGCCGACCACTGGCGACAACATCGATGTACTGTGGAGACCTCACGCCCCACGTGTTGAGCAATTCGGCGGTACGTCCACCCGGCCTCCCGCATGCCCACTATACGCCCTCGCTCAAAGTCCGTCAACTGCACATGCGGTTCACGTCCACGCTGTCGCGGCATGCTACCAGTGTTAAAGACTGCGATGCACAAATGCTGCGCAGCTAGCGCCATTCGACGGCCAACACCACGGTTCCTGGTGTGTCCGCTGTGCCGTGCGTGTGATCATTGCTTGTACAGCCCTCTCGCAGTGTCCGGAGCAAGTATGGTGGGTCTGACACACCGGTGTCAATGTATTCTTTTTTCCATTCCCAGGAGTGTATTTTGCGAATGGAATAGTAAATTTAAACGTCATGCATGACACGGCTTTTTTCTCGCATCTTAGTGTTGTCATATCTCCTAAACTATGGGTCATACAATTTAAACGTTATGCAGAATGCTGGAGTTTTTCAAGCATCTCAGTATTTATGACATCATATCTCCTGAATTATGTAATTTTGTAGGTGCCTTAAGCGGTATTTTTTGATACTTTCTCCGAAGTTTGTTGCGAATAGAGTGAATAGCACAGAAGCAATAAATTTAAATCTCACGCATGATACGGCAGTTTCTCACGCATCTCATATTTTATGTTATCGTATCTGCTGAACTATAATGGGTAGGTGGTTCTTACCCCCGCGGCCATTGCTGCCTGACGGTAAGGGATTTGTGTACCAAGATCGGTTGAAATCGACCAAGTGGTTTATGAGGAAATGTGTCGTACACAGATTCACACATACATACGAGTACATACATACACACATACATACATACATACATTTTTGTAACAGGTATGGATAATGTCATAAGTAAGTTATATTTAATTGAATTTTTGATCATTTACAGCAGATTTTGAGACTTATGACGAAGTTTCTCAATGTTTTACTCGTAAATCACAAAATCTAAAGTAACTGTAACGACGAAAAACATTCGAAATATGTTACACTTTCATTACCGAGTTGCCTTTATTCAGACAGATCATTATCCACGAATGCTTTAGTTATATGTAATGTTCGAAGTGGCATATTCAGGCGCCTCGTTATGTTAACGGGAAATCTGCCGTCCGCTTTCCATTCAAAGATGACTGAATCTTTTTTCTATAAAAAGAATAACTTCTCTGCTATTGAGAAAAACAGGTCGAGGTATTTGCTTGTAATAAGACTTCATACTGCGCGATGTGTATCACCACACGTTGCATCCAGGTCCGGTAAAACATTTTTGAACTGTCGGTGACTGAAAGCGTTATGCTGCAAGAAGTTCATAAGACACACCTCGGTGTGGCCAGGTTGCAGGGCGGCCGGCCTGTCCCACGAGCTGTGAGCATTTCCGTTAAGGCGGCGCCAGACATGCGTGCACATTCTCGAAGCTGTTCCAATCACTCGCTTAAGAGAACGAAGAAGTAGTGGAGAAAACTAGCTTCAAATACAAATGATTCTGCGGTCGGGGCCTTCCGCAGCTGTGGGAATACAATTTTTAGCAAAAATTGCGCAGACAGCTGTATTTTGAATCAATTTTATTAAGGCACTACCCGTTTCGTGGGATACAGCCACACCATCAGGTGCATCTCCAAACGACACCAGTAAACACTGATAGTGACTGAACCCTAATACATCAAGTAATACCAAAGCCATAAGCACCTAATTATGAAACAAATGAAAACACGCATTTATCTACAAATATTAACACATGAAGGAAAAAAAACAAGAATAGGTTACTGAAAACCGAACGTTTATAGTGAAAACCGTAATGTACGTGCGACAGGAAACATCTTATGCCATGCAACAAAGACGTGCCTATAACCAAAGAATGAATTTGAGACGCTGGACCGAAAGCAACATATTGTCAAGGCAAGAGGCGTGAGAACAAACTGCAAGTTAGCAACACAGCGCCACAAAGGTGAGCCGCAGCAACCTCCGGCGGCACTGGACGCACGGAGCGAGGCGGTGAAGCAAAGTGGAGGAGCTGATTAATTTTTAACGTACCGTCGACACCAAGGTCTTTAGAAACGAAACACAAGCTCGGATTAAGGAGGGTTGGAGAAGGAAAGTGGCCGTGCCCTTTCGAAGGAACCATCCTGGCATTTGCCTTAAGGCCAGGTTCTCCTTCAAAATTGTCAAAAATTCTATTTTTTATTCCAGTTTTTGTAAGGTATATGTGTGCAGAATGTTGAGATGAAAAGGTTTTTCAATTTGTGCCTCACAAAAGTAAAAGTTTCTACAGCCTATTGTTCGAAGCAGTGTCGTGGCTGCCGTGGGGCGCTCTCGACCGGAGACGCTCGGCTCAAGTAGAAAACTTGTCGTGACGTGATGCACGTTCACAAAATGATTCATGTTGCAGTATGCATCAAAACTTATTCGCCGAAAAAGGTGACCAATATCGTGGGCAGGCTGCAGAACCGAACATATCCAGCTGATCAGCTTTTCTCGCCAAGAAGAACGAGGGAACTGCTCTCCAGGAACAATTCGAGTTAGAGGAAGGGCTGATATATGGTCCTGGGATTTCAGACTAAACATAAGTAAGGAAAACACTTTTTTTGGGCAAATTTTGCTCAAAGTTGGTTAAAACATAATCTTTGGTCCGCCATATTGGATTGGCCACTCTGGTGAAATAATAAAATCTAGTTTTTATGCAAATTATACTAATAATTTATGTAAAAGTTTTCCCTAAACTTTAAACAGGTTTTTCTCGAGAAACTAGTTTTCAACCTGCGTGCAGCATAAAATAAAACAGTGTAACCTATTAACTTCTATCTTTGACCCCCTAAAAGTATGTACATTTCTTGGGAGCTTATACCTATAATATATGAGTTTTTTTAATGTTAAATATTTTTTGTAAATCCACAAAGAGTGAAAACTCCCAAAAATCGAACTCAAAGTTCGCGTTAGCACCATATCGTTAAATTTAAGGATATTTCATTATGGTTATTTATAAGCTCTCATAAATTTATTGTGATACCGGCAGATGTTAACCATTTTTGATTTTAGATAACTTCTGAGGAGCTACACTGCACGCCGTCTACGCATTGAAGACTTACAGGCCCTTGATTAAACCATAATTATGGGCGCCATTTTGTTTTTTCTAAACCTAAAATAAAGTTCAAAGTATAGTCAGTTATAATCCACAAACAGATCATTTGTATGTCTTTTTATTGTACCAAAAAAATTTCTAAGTTTTTCCAATTTTTTGCTCATTTGGATGAGAACCTGACCTTAAGCTATTGAGGGAACCTTATTCAAGATGGCCGAACGCGGATTTGAAACATCGTCCTACCGAATGAGCGTCCAGCAAGCAGCCACAAGACCAAAAACTCACCAAATTTGCCGACGTTGTAACTGAAAATTACAGAGATGACTAAGATGCGCTATTTCCTTCTCGCGTTCGGGCAGCAATTTAAGCATTCTCATGGAGAACGACTAACGCTTGTGAAAGGTTTTATTCCAGTTTCAGTGCTTCGTGTGAATCTCCTCACCTAAAAATCATCAAGTTAGTGAAAAGTCTGAGCACGAAAAAACTAATACCTACATAAGAATTAACTCTGCAAAAAATAGCCAAAGCATCAGAACGGACTTAAAAACCAGGAAGAGGTAAGCTTTCCTAAACAGAAATTAGATTTACTTAGAAATGGCGAAACTGCAAAGTCGTAAAAGCCGTAAAATGCGTTTCATACAAAGCAGCTACGAGTAGAACATAAGATAACAGAAACGCAGTTATTTTCACGAAACATCCTTGTGTGTGAAATTTATAATAAAATCTTTGTGTCTATGTGTGAATTGTTTTCTTTTGTGTCGTCTTTATTGGCCCAGTTTTTACAATATTCCTTACGAACGTTGTAAATTTGGCGGAGGTCACGAACCTGCTTCGTTGAGATTTCGAAGAGTCTGTACAGCTGGTCTACCACGAGCAGGCAGAAGTTTCAGAGTTCGTGCGTGCCGCTCGAGAGGTGCTCTGGGAAAAGTTACCGAATACGGGTGTTTATTTTCTCACCAGCAGGTACAAGTTGTCGAGTTCGGGCGACTCGTAGGCGGTTCACTGTGCTTCAGCGGGTGTAGTGCGGACGGAGTTTGCTGTGGCTCACGTGGGTGGCCCTGTCTTGTGCTGATTTGCTGGTAAGCCTTCCGCTTCTTTCCTCGACAATACGTTGCTTTGGGTCCATTATCTCATTTCCGTTCTTTGGTTATAGGCACGTCCTTGTTATGGAGTAGGATGTTTTCTGTCGTCCAACTTTTTATTCATTCACTATTCGTTCTACAGATTTATGCTTTAATCCTAGAATACTATTGGCAATCGATTCGAGGAAGACATTTCCCTTCAGTAAGCTCCCCTCTTGTTGTGAACTGGAGGGGCACGCCGTCTTCGTAGCAGTGCCTGCGGAGTGTAGTTGGCTCTGTTACTCCGCCAGCGGAAGTGACCTATGCTGCTATTCAATCAGGTAAACCATATTTAGTCCCGAAGTTGCAGCGTCGACTCGACGAAGCTATAGGGATGGAAGAGTTTGAAATCGGTGTAGTATTCTAGGGTTAACTATGAACGTTCGGCATTCACTGTTCTCCACCACATTTTGTAAGTAGGCTGTTTACGTTTTCACGTTGATTCAAAAATGTTTCAAATGGCTATGAGCACTATGAGACTTAACTTCTGAGATCAGCAGCCCCCTAGAACTTAGAAGTACTTAAACCTAACTAACCTAAGGACAACACACATATACATGCCCGAGGCAGGATTCGAACCTGCGACCGTAGCGGTCACGCGGCCCCAGACTGTAGCGCCTAGAACAACTCCGCCACTCCGGCTGGCGTTTTCATGTTGATAATGCCACGCTGACTGCGCTGTTTGCAGTCTGTGGCTGGTTGGACTCATTGTTGGAATATTCGCTTGTGTAATGTTGGGCAGGGCCTTGCCGCAGTGGATACACCGGTTCCCGTGAGATCACCGAAGTTAAGAGCTGTCGGGCGTGGTCGGCACTTGGATGGGTGACCATCCAGACCGCCATGCACTGTTGCCATTTTTCGGGGTGCATTCAGCCTCGTGATGCCAATTGAGGAGCTACTCGACCGAATAGTAGCGGCTTCGGTCAAGAATACCATCATAACGACCGGGAGAGCGGTGTGCAGACCCCACGCCCCTCCTATCCGCATCCTCCCCTGAGGATGACACGGCAGTCGGATGGTCCCGGTAGGCCACTCGTGGCCTGAAGACAGAATGTAGTGTTGGGCAGTTGAATGTAAATAGCGGGTAGCGTTGGGCAGTTGGAGGCGAGGCGCCAGCAGCGGCGGATGTGGGGAGAGAGATGCCAGAGTTTTGGACGATCTGGACGTGTGTCCGTCAGAAAGAGGAAATTTGTTTGATTGGATGTCGCAAAATTATATATATATATATATATATATATATATATATATATATATATATATATAATGACTTATGAACGCTTTTAAGATAAATACATTATTTGTTCTCTATCAAAATCTTTCATTTGCTAACTATGCCAATCAGTAGTTAGTGCCTTCAATAGTTAGAAACTTTAATTCAGCTGGCAGTATTGGCGCTCGTTGTATTGCAGTAGTTCGAGTAACGAAGATTTTTGTGAGGTAAGTGATTCATGATAGGTATAGGTTATTGTCAGTCAGCGCCATTCTTTTGTAGGGACTATTGAAAGTCAGACTGCGTTGCGCAAAAAATATTGTGTGTCACTTTAGTCGTGATCAGAATAAGTAAAGATAAAAATGTCTGATTACGTTGAGTTTTTCTCAGCTGTTTGAAAATCAAATAACGTAGAAGTTTACAAGCACAGTCATTCTTGATTTTTGAAGGGGAAGTCTCAGTTTGCCATGTTGTAATGTTTGTAAGAACGATAGCGTTTTCATCTATTTCATAAATGGATGCTACTTTGGTGTATAGAGGTTCATTCACTAGCAGTGTTTATCTCTTGTTATTTAGACGTACAGCTGATGATGTGGCTATATGCCACAAAACCATTAGTGTATTAATAAAATTGATTCAAAATACAGCTGTCTGCTGAGTTATTGCTAAAACACGTAGCACCGAGTACTTTCCAACACCTTGCCAATTCAGGGATACGCGGAAGAAAGCGAAGAATAATTTACTTTTAGGTAATACGGTCGGACAGGTTATTGGGTCAGACGTACAACTTCCATGTCACACATGTTCTTTACTTTTACATTTTAATAACGTACCACGTGACAAAGACCGCTAAGCTAAATTTCTAATCTTTTTTGTTTTATGACACTTTCTTCTGGCAGTACAGATCTTGCTTTGGTTCATTCTTCATCTATGCACTTACAACTTTTTTGCCACTCTAGTGGGAAACTCTTAATTGTGAACGTCTATATTTGTCGAATTATTGGTCTTACAGGCAGGATCTGTTAATAAAATCGCCTGCAGACCTGTGACTGCAGTTGACAAGTGGGATATTAATGACTGATGGAAACAGGCGTGTCGCAAAAGCCGTCAGGCGCCGACGCCACACTGCAACACACAGCCGCTGGACTGGTTGCCAGCTCTGCCCTTGCGACTGCATGAAGTTCCGGATGTGCCAGTTGCAACGCGACCTGCAGAGAACTTTCGCGTATTCTGGGCCAAAGCACAAAGGGCGTGTAAATTAGTAAGAGAGATCGCTCCTGACAGACATCTTCTGCTGCATGCGCCAATGTCACGTGCAGCCAATCAGGAGAAAGTGTACCTCCGCCGGGAGGGTATTTAGGACCGCGCCCGCGCCGTTTTCGGCAGTTACGATAGAGCCAAGAGAAGACGTCTGCTGCCGATCCAGCGATACCTCGACCGCACGCCGACAAGGGACCTGGACAAAGCGCTCGCGGGCCTCTTGATATTCTGTCAGACTCATCTCGCAACACTGTAGGAACTGTGAACTTGTGCAGATCGTAACTCACGTGTTCGCCTGTTCCAATGTGCTCTGCTCAAGGCGAACGAGGACTTAAACGTTTCGTAGTCTAACTATTAGAAACGAACTCAAACCACTCACTGTGTTGTTTCCTCAACCAAGATCTGTATTCCACGTACCTGTGTTTAGTTGTGAACTTATTTTCCTGGCACGAAATAGTTACAAAATTTGTTACTTGTTTACAACGGTCAACGAAAACCATTCTTGCTGAATTCATTACGTTATTAAGTGGACGATGAAGTAAATGCTCGAACATCTTCAAATTACCGAGTTGTTCTAAAGTCATGACACAAACGGTCTGAAGATGTTCAGAGAACGAGACCAGCCGTAACACAAGACATATGAAATAACACAAATGCGTTGGTTTTCATTAACATTAGCGTCAGCTGTGGTGCTCAACATGATGAAGACTACGCGAGATGCACACTGGGGCATAGGCTGCATCTGTGGGACTGTACTTTCCCTAAGGCGCAGTGTTCGTTCACAACACAGCCTCCGTAGTACTGCCGTCCCCTCTGCTACGGTGACGTGGGTCGACTTATTTGATGCTCACATTACTTTACCAGACACTGTTTCTTAAGCCATACTGAAGTGATAGGGAGCCAGAATCTGGGAGTGGTAAGGTGCTGAGCAAAAAGAAAATAATTTTTAAACAAAATTTATTTACCACAGACACTAAATTTAAAATTACAGTTTCTATAATACACTATTGGCCATTAAAATTGCTACACCACGTAGATGACGTGCTAAAGACGCGAAATTTAACCGACAGGAAAAAGATGCTGTGATGTCCAAATGATTAGCTTTGCATAGCATTCGCACAAGGTTGGCGCCAGCGGTGACACCTACAACGTGCTGGCATGAGGAAAGTTTCCAACCGATTTCTCATACACTAACAGCAGTTGACCGGCGTTGCCAGGTGAAATGTTGTTGTGATATCTCGTGTAAGGACGAGAAATGCGTACCATCACGTTTCCGACTTTGATAAAGGTCGGATAGTAGCCTATCGCGATTGCTGTTTATCGTATCACGACATTGCTGCTCGCGTTGGTCGAGATCCAATGACTGTTAGCAGAATATGGTATCTGCACGAACAATTCGACGACGTTTGCAGCAGCACGGACTATCAGCTCGAAGACCATGGTTGCGGTTACCCTTGACGCTGGATCACAGACAGGAGCGCCTGCGATGGTGTACTGAACGACGAACCTGGGTGCACGAATGCCAAAACTTAATTTTTTCGGATGAATCCAGGTTCTGTTTACAGCATCATGATGGTCGCATCTGTGTTTGGTGACATCGTGGTGAACGCACATCGGAAACGTGTATTCGTCATCGCCATACTGGCGTATCACCCGGCGTCATGGTATGGGGTGCCATTGGTTACACGTCTCGGTCACCTCTTGTTCGCACTGACGGCACTTTGAACAATGGACGTTACATTTCAGATGTGTTACGACCCGTGGCTCTACCCTTCATTCCATCCCTGCGAAACCCTGCATTTCAGCAGGATAATGCACGACCGCATGTTGCAGGTCCTGTACGGGCCTTTCTGGATACGGAAAATGTTCGACTGCTGCCCTGGCCAGCACATTCTCCAGATCTCTCACCAATTGGCTCGTTACAATACGCCAGTCACTACTGTTGATGAATTGTGGTATCATGTTGAAGCTGCATGGGCAGCTGTACCTTTACACGCCAAGCTCTGTTTGACTCAATGCCCAGGCGAATTAAGGCCGTTATTACGGCCAGAGGTGGTTGTTCTGGGTACTAACTTCTCAGGATCTATACACCCAAATTGCGTGAAAATGTAATCACATGTTAGTTCTAGTATAATATATTTGTCCAATGAATAACCGTTTATCATCTGCATTTCTTCGTGGTGTAGCAATTTTAATGGCCAGTAGTGTTGCAGAGAATTTTAAAACCAAACTCTTTGAACTCTGTAACATTATAAACTCACCTCAGAAACACTCAGAAGTTTTAGAAAAAATTAGCTACATGGAAATCGATATTAGGAGAGAATTAGGGAGATGCTCAACAAACTCCATTGGCAGACTTTTCCAGAGAGGCGATGAGTATCAAGGAAGGATTTACTATAGAAATTTCGAGAGAGCACTTTCCGGGAAGAGACGGACAACATATTACTTCGCCCAACATATGTCTCGAGTAGTGACCATGAGAAAATTCCAGAAATTAGAGCCAGTACAGAGGCTTTCTGATAATCATTTAACCACGCGCTGTTCGTGAGTGGAACGGGGTTGGAGAGCTCATTTAGTGGTACTGAAAGTAGCCTGCGCCATTGCGGAGGATGATGTAGATGTATTTGTAGATACAATGACCACAATCTGCATACACTTTAATCATTAAGAAAATTTTCAAGGTAACAAAATAGGCAAGGACACCGATTCTCGTATACAGGCTTTAACGTGAGAAAGTGGGCGTTAGCACATCGGCAAGCAGGCACGTTATTCCAAGAGCAACCAAGGACAAATCCAAAGCAAATAAAAGAGGCTGGAACACATAACCAAAGCACGGTAACGGGCTGGAGATCGACCAACGCCTCAAGCGGCTGCTCGTTTCAGTACAATTCTGTATCATACAGACAGAAAATTCATTAAATTTACACAATATATAAATGGAAAATAGCACAGGGCATCCAATCCTAACAGCGGAATTGAGGACAGGCAGCAGAGACAGTTTGTCCCACATGTGCTTGTCGTTAACAGAATAGAATTTACATAACGAAATAAATTACAACACACACATGCGCCTATTAAACGTACACTGAAAAATATTAAAGATACCTAAATTCACAGTGCACCCACCAGCGATGCAGGCAAAGGAAAATCTTTTTAGATAAAAATGAACTTACAAAGAAAAATTTAATGCCACCTAAACTTAGATCAACGTTATCGGACAATGAAAAAAATTCTCTAGATACCTAAATCTAGGGGACACACACACACACACACACACACACACCAGTAATATTATGGATAAAAGCGAGTCTTTCACAAACAGAACATGATAAAATGGAAGCGGGCTAACGATGGGCTAAATGCTTAACTCAGGCGCGCCCATGTTACTAGGGTGCTGATCCACGTCAAGTGCTTCAACCAAAACAATGACCATAGCATCAAAGTAGCAAAGCACAAGGCTTTTCACGAACCGCAGCCGGCACCTAGCCATACACAAGAAATTGTGCTCTTATCCTGTGTCAGGCCTAGGAGGATTAAAGATGGTGTACGATCCAGAGTTCCCAGATGGTCAGCGCCCAGTAAACACCTCCCAAGCACCAGCTGAACGCACGCTTAAATTGCATACACCGTGCCTCGAGACCGCCCCCCTACCTAGGCGCCAGAGAATACGCACGTAGGTAACGAAACTGACACGTTTCTCAAGCAAAGCTATCGACATCAGCACACGCACGGCTCACACACAGTGTAACATAACAGTCGCGACACTCTGTCTCTTTTCTGTTACCCCCAGTGATAACAGCGCCCAAGTCGGCCAGCATGCGGCGCTTCCGAATACGATATCGGATGAGCGCGAATACTATCGTTTATATTGATTTGTAACGTAGTTTTTACAGCACGGAGTGCGTGTAGTGCCATAAAAATCGACAATAACTGAAAAATTTCACCACATTTGTGATTAGTTTCCTAAGGGCCCTCAATAATATAGCTTTCCTTTAATGACCAAATAATTGCTAGTAAACACCATGAAAGCTGATCTTTTACAGAAAGTCTTCATATATCAATCGATACAATTTCAGCCAAATCAGAGAATGCAAAAGTAGGAAACCTACATGGAATGTGCTATCTACATTATTTAACTATCAAATAATCAAAACTAGACATGATTGTCTTAATGAGATTTCCGCGATCGTACTTTAAATAAAAATATGGCATTTCAGTCTTTGATCGCTATATTTTATTTTCAATGACCAGTTTCAGGCTAGTTGCCCATCTTCCGATCTGTTGGACAAAGTTAAAAATATAATTAACAAGAGAGATACATTTACTGATAGAAATGTCTTAGTTTACGAAAATAAGAAATTTTGTAATATATTAAATGCCAACATATCATATATTGCAGTTACAGAGTAACTTGTCGGTACAGAACTATCGGTTCACTGTCATAACTAAAGTAAATTTTAATCTGTTGAAAGTTTATATCGCACTTTCGGAGAAACCTGATTGGAAACAGTAAAAAGTGCCCTCTACCTATAAGAATAGTGCAGATGTTATTTTTTCACCGTAAATATTAATGGCGAATATACTTTTTAACAAAACAATTTTTTTGAGTGGCCGATGAACCGAAATAATTTACACTAATTTAAAAAATTTTTCTAAAGAAACTTAAAAATATAATTAAAATGTAGATATTCTTTCGAAAATGCGCGTTTCCTCTTCTTTGTATTGACTGGTGGTGGAGAGGGTTTCCCTACGTCAGAATGTATACAACGCCACGCCAAGTCCTCTTCCGCCGCACCCAATTCACTTCGCCGCCAGTACGCTGAGGGACGTTCAGTTGCATATGGTTCTTACTGGAGCGTGCTGTTGCATTCAAGAGTAAGCCTGAAACATATCTTTAAAAATCTCATAACTTCTGTGCATAAAATCACTTGGCTCATTAAGTAGTAGATCTTCGAGCACGTTAAGATAGAGACTTTTTGGAGCTTTATGTAGCACCTCCATTTGTTCATTTACATTACTCACTTCATGTTTACTGCCATGTTTAACTCTCAAATAAGCCATCCAAACCGAAGGTTAAGGAAGAAACCACATATATATGGATAATAAATTGTCAAAAGCAATAAAAGTGTTTCCCAGCACAGAAGAAACAAATTCCACAATTGTTGCTAAATCTGTGCCACTAAGGACAAAAATCTTCAACACATACCATTCTGAAGCGAAAGTAATTACATTCACGGAAATATTCGTGTATGAGAAAGTCGAATGAAATATAAGAAAGGGTGAATCATTGGACTCCATAATAAAGTGCCTGTGATAATAACGACAGACAACAGAAATATGTGCTTCTCATGCATGAAATGTGTATATATTCTCTTGCTATCAGTGGAATAAGCTGCAAGTATAGATATTGTTGAAAGTATTTCTAAATAGTTGAGTTGTAGCTTGTGTCACTGAATCAGTATGACTCTGTTTTTTTTTACATGCATTTCACGGTAATTCATGTCTCTTGGTAACTTACTAACACATGGAAGGCAAAAATATAACTATTAAGTTGAAAATAATTAACAACGAACCTCATCCTTACGACGCGTGTGGCTGTCTGCTTTCTGACAGCTCGGGGCGCTTGTGTCGCTCCAGTTGTCAAACGGTGACAACTTTCATACTGGAGAGTACAGTGGCTGTATTTATTTGACTGTGGCCCACATACACATCCTACGACCATAATATCTTTTTAACAGTGAATATGGGAATCACTGCCCAAAGATAAAAGAAATATTCGTGAAAAGTAATTGTCTGTCAAACAAAAGTTGCTTGTCATTGGACGGAAGTAACTGCAAAAGCTATCTGTTTGCTAATGTTAAATATACACACTATTGAATACACCAGTACAAATGGCCAAATGTAATACATGAGTGACCTGTAAAAGTACTGTAAATATACCATTAGCAACAGCATGTATTTCACAAAACGTGCACGGCCTTTAGAGCAGCTACTTAAAGCGATCTTCCTGCATCTCAAAGTAAGTGGAATAATAAAAATGATTGTCCACTCATTTCTGTGTTAGCAGTATGTAATTGTACAGGTTGTGTATAAGACTTGCGTACAGCGATTAACAATCCAAATGTCATAAAACGCAGTTCAGAAAACAGCAAATACAATGACTGAACCTAAATCCAGAGTACAGCTCGCCACATCGAGTATTCTATTGCAAAACGCTATTCACTTCAATAAGTAACCAATACTATTCGATTGTACAGAATGAAGATATGCGTCGTACGTTCAGTTACAGTGCCATCAAAACTGACATTCATTGGCTCCATTTTCTGCCGATTTTCCCCTTTATTGTAATTTCATCCCCCTCGCCCCATATGGGCGGGGGTGGGCTGTCAGCGGTACAGTATTACACTCTTCAGCTAAATGGTTTAATAAAATTATAATGACTATTAGAAAAAATGTAGGACTGTCTTTTCTACTTTAAATTAAAAATACAAAAGTTAAAAGAAGATAAAATATTTCTTAAAAACACGTCGCAATGTGAAATTCTTCTGATTTAAAGACAAAAATTGAAGCACTGCACTTTCACTTAAAATCTGAAGGAGCTGCACAGACTGAGAAGTATTGTCGTAGGAGCGAGTATGTTCCGTAAGGTTGAGTGGTGTGGGTAAAAAGATAGGGGGCTGTTGAGTAGGAAAATTATGAAGACGATAGGTAGGCGTTGAAGGGTACAGTGGGAAGTACAGTCGGTGGGAAAGACAGGGAATGAGGTGTAGTGTGGTGTGTGGGTATGGCAGTGATTACAAGAGGAATGAAATGGGGGCGGAAGGAGAGGGAAAAGGTAGAGGACAGAGGAGCCCCGATATTCCGGAGGATAGATAGGGGAAGAGTTAAAGCTGATAAGAGGGATAAAAGTCAGGGTGGATCTCATTGTCTGGGACAGGGAGTTGGTCGAAGTTTTGTTGGGATAGCATTTCTGTTGAAAATATCAACAGGATTAAAGTTTTTACAGACATTTTTGCACTACTGGAAGACAAACAATAACGTTGTGAAGACCGAATTGGCGAATTTGTTTTCACGCTGTATAGAGTGGTCAGCGAAGGAGTCCTTGTTCTCAGAATTAAATATCTCGGAAAATAAGATCAACAGACGAGTGAAAAAAATATGTTTATTACAAAAGGTGCAAGAATTTCTCACAGAAGTTATACAGGAGTTTCGAAATAATACGAAAAACTAACAGATGGCGCTGTGATTAGAATACATAGTGCCTACAAATTGTTTGCCGCAACTCAAAGCGAACGAGTTACACTGTTGAAACTTGGAAGAAGTTTAGCCTACTGAAAGAAGTGGTTGAAATGATGTATTCATTTCAACAACGTGTTTTGCTAGTACTGAAATGTCGCAGATTAGAACACAGCCGTATGGCAACAAGGCGCCTTTTCAAACAGAGTTTAATGATCTAAAAGAACCCGATTCGAAAACCAGTCGCAAGCTCTTCACCATATTACAACGGACAGGCGGCGTGGTTGATGATCTAGTTGGGAATGTTGGACCCATGCAAACTAAAGTTACACGGTTTCTGAAACTCCGAAGAACTAGAGCGGAGACTGGTTTGAAGCGTTCCAGAGCGAAGAAAATACTGAAACAGGGCCTACACATGATTTCATTCAAAATCCAAAAGCCACCAGGCCACAACTGTACGAGATCCACGATAGAGAGCTGGCTTTGCGAACTAGGTTCTTACATTGCTTAATAATGAAGGCTTTGATGCTGGCTGCATCTAGTTCATAGATTAAGCACACTTTCACACCTGAATTGGGTCGTGAATAAACAAGACTGGCGATTTTGGGGTTCCAGAAATTCCCATTTGTGTTAAGAGAAACCACTGTATTCTCCCAAAGCTACTGATTGGGCTCTGGCATGCAGCAGGGGTCTTACTGGCCCTTATTTTGTGCAAGAAACGATCACTAATGAACGTAACGTTGCAATTTTGGAACAATTTGCCGCCACACTGCTAGAATGGTTCCTGGAAAATGGGCCAGTCCATATCGCATCGAACAGGTGTTTCGCTTTCTTTATGGATACTTCGGGAATAGAGTTACTGTAAATCCTACACGATGGACAAGCATGGGTGGGCGATCTGTGTGGCAACAGAGCCCATTTCCGTTGAGACACTGCATGACGTGATGGTAAATTTCGTTGTTCGTTTGCACCACCTCCGTACTGTGAATCGTGAACATTTCGAAAAGATTGTGACGCGTTGGCAAAGACTGCTTGCAGAGGACGCGTTTAGGTATGCACGCTGATGAGGGAGGACCTGCACAGCACAAAGCGCCATATTTTAGCAACTTTTCTAACTACTTAGAAACTTTTGCATAGCTTTTGAATAAAATTCTCACAGCGTGCAAAATAAACATACCTATTGTTGCACACGTTTATGGTTCAAATGGCTCTGAGCACTATGGGACTTAACATCTTAGGTCATCAGTCCCTAGAACTTAGAACTACTTAAATCTAACTAACCTAAGGACATCACACACATCCATGCCTGAGGCAGGATTCGAACCTGCGATCATAGCGGTCGCGCGGTTCCAGACTGTAACGCCTAGAACCGCTCGGCCACTCCGACCGGCGAATATTTTAAACGTGCTGCTGTGAACGTTGAGCTAAGTGATGAACGACCAAAGTTAAACACAGCGAATGATAAGGAAACACCTCGTAAGACTAAGTAGTAACCGACGGGACATGAATATTCACCATAAATACATGGTGAGCGCTTTCATTAGAAAATAGATCTGTGGTATTAAGTATTCTTTGCTTTCAGTGTGGTCAATAACAGTCCCATTCTTCATGTTCTATGAGTCAACCGCCTAGAAATATGTATTATAGTACATCCTGTTACGCAAAATTCCTCCCTTTCGTTAAACAGAACCCGAACTACTTTGCATAGAAGTATTTTGACTTTCAGATCTCATTCCACATGCTTTAAGGCTCGGAATAATTGTACAATTAATTACAACAAATTTAATTAAACATGAGTTCAACATTCCAGATAAGTAACGGAATGTCCACAGGCTACCTCCGCTTGCTGTGGTCTCTGCCTAAACTGGGTGCCGAAGGTCAGCTGCCAGTGCGTGCGTGCCACGTAGTAGGGACGTCTGTGGAGTAAGCGTTCACATGTGCAGAACAGAATTCTTGTCGCCAGCGTACATTGCCCCAGGATGCTACTATCAGCAGATTTTAAATAGCTGCTTCAGACCAATCAAGTTCGTAAATACCGTGTACTTGGTAAGCGAGCGTCATAGGCGTCTCAATAACTTATGTGAAATGAGCCCGGTTGAAAATATTGAACAGAAAAATGGAACGGCAGTTTAATTGTTTCCAACGAGAGTCACAGCTCATAAATCGCCTTTTTTTTTGCTATAAGAATAGATGAAAGAAACATCCACTATTTTGTCGTCTTTGTACTGCATTTGATCACATTACCAACTTTCTGTTTACATTAATTGTAGTGCAACGCCATGCCTAATGGTCTCCTAGCGCCAAAGTGAAATTTTTCTGAAAAACATATACGCAACAAATTAGAGATTTATCACACTTCGGAGTATTTTTAAGACTTGTAGGCTGATGATTTCTGGAATAATGTGATTAATCGTCGCCCATTCATAAAGAAACTAAAATATTAACTACACATACTCATTATCTACATCATAGGTAGTAGTACCGCAGTTTCCTATTCTGATTACTTTAAAACGACCACAATGATTTGAAGCCTGTAAATAACGCGGAGGTAATGACTCAGAATGCACTGTCGAAATCTGCATGTGCAAATTGCTCGAAATGTAGGCACATTCAACAGATTGACTGTCAGCAGAACACACACACACACACACACACACACACACACACACACACACTTAACACTCACAAACTCACTACCTGTTTTACCTATCACTTTTTTAAGTATACGGCCATACAGTCACATCCACAAGCGCTACAATATTAAATCCTTCTTACATTGCGTCTTTTTCAGCACATACGGCGCTTCTTAATACACTCCTGGAAATGGAAAAAAGAGCACATTGACACCGGTGTGTCAGACCCACCATACTTGCTCCGGACACTGCGAGAGGGCTGTACAAGCAATGATCACACGCACGGCACACCGGACACACCAGGAACCGCGGTGTTGGCCGTCGAATGGCGCTAGCTGCGCAGCATTTGTGCACCGCCGCCGTCAGTGTCAGCCAGTTTGCCGTGGCATACGGAGCTCCATCGCAGTCTTTAACACTGGTAGCATGCCGCGACAGCGTGGACGTGAACCGCATGTGCAGTTGACGGACTTTGAGCGAGCGCGTATAGTGGACATGCGGGAGGCCGGGTTGACGTACCACCGAATTGCTCAACACGTGGGACGTGAGGTCTCCACAGTACATCGATGTTGTCGCCAGTGGTCGGCGGAAGGTGCACGTGCCCGTCTACCTTGGACCGGACCGCAGCGACGCGCGGATGCACGCCAAGACCGTAGGATCCTACGCACTGCCGTAGGGCACCGCACCGCCACTTCCCAGCAAATTAGGGACACTGTTGCTCCTGGGGTATCGGCGAGGACCATTCGCAACCGTCTCCATGAAGCTGGGCTACGGTCCCGCACACCGTTAGGCCGTCTTCCGCTCACGCCCCAACATCGTGCAGCCCGCCTCCATTGGTGTCGCGACAGGCGAGAATGGAGGGACGAATGGAGACGTGTCGTCTTCAGCAATGAGAGTCGCTTCTGCCTTGGTGCCAATGATGGTCGTATGCGTGTTTGGCGACGTGCATGTGAGCGCCACAATCAGGACTGCATACGACCGAGGCACACAGGGCCAACACCCGGCATCATGGTGTGGGGAGCGATCTCCTACACTGGCCGTACACCTCTGGTGATCGTCGAGGGGACACTGAATAGTGCACGGTACATCCAAACCGTCATCGAACCCATCGTTCTACCATTCCTAGACCGGCAAGGGAACTTGCTGTTCCAACAGGACAATGCACGTCCGCATGTATCCCGTGCCACCCAACGTGCTCTAGAAGGTGTAAGTCAACTACCCTGGCCAGCAAGATCTCCGGATCTGTCCCCCATTGAGCATGTTTGGGACTGGATGAAGCGTCGTCTCATGCGGTCTGCACGTCCAGCACGAACGCTGGTCCAACTGAGGCGCCAGGTGGAAATGGCATGGCAAGCCATTCCACAGGACTACATCCAGCATCTCTACGATCGTCTCAATGGGAGAATAGCAGCCTGCATTGCTGCGAAATGTGGATATACACTGTACTAATGCCGACATTGTGCATGCTCTGTTGCCTGTGTCTATGTGCCTGTGGTTGTGTCAGTGTGATCATGTGATGTATCTGACCCCAGGAATGTGTCAATAAAGTTTCCCCTTCCTGGGACAATGAATTCACGGTGTTCTTATTTCAATTTCCAGTAGTGTAGAATAGCAACTATAAGCAGACTTTGCGCTACTTACGTATGGATGTAATTTTCCTCTTGTAACGTATTTCGATTTACATGCATTGCAACAGCAACTACCCACTGTTATTACTAATAAATAAATGTGTAATTCGTGGCAAATACATCTACTGTTAAGGTTACGATCTCAGTGCAAAATGCAAACAAACAGAGTTATCTGAAGTCATTTGACAATTCCGCTCCTATAGTCAGTGCAACAATCTATCACTGCACTGCGTACCCTTTGTTCACGCCAAAGATACTCCTACTCTGTCGAGCCAGCCACAGATCTTCGTACTTCATTTCTTGCATGGCTACAACATGGCGGTCACAAAGTGGCACCAGGATGCTTTCGGATTCTGGCCCCGTGTGACCTGTTAGAACGAATGTCCCGGATTGCTGGAGGAGGACAAAATGAACCCATTCAAAACTAGTGCAGAAGACGATTGTGAGTATCCTATATCCTTGCAAGTTAGGATATTTGTTATAGGAGGGGCGTTAGGTAACGCAATAATTTTTTTCTGAAAGCAGGTTGGTTTTATTCAGGATTCCAGTGCATCATCTCAGACGCCGTCGCAATCTGTTCCACCGCGCTACCGTGGCGCGGGGCGCGGACGGCGGAGGGAGCGCGCCGCGGGCGGAGGGTATTTAAATCGGCCGCCTCCGCGACCGAACCCAGTTCCCCCTGAGCAGCCATAGCGTACGGATCTCCGTGCCCGCACGTTCACAGGAGCTCAGTCCGTCAGTTCACCTGATGATGGCGACATGTTTGATCGCCGAAATATTGTGCCCGTTGGACACTATAGGCCGGCAGTACACCCGTGGATATTTTGATTATCAAATACGCCGGGAGAAACTCAAGAATCACATCATATTATTCTTCATGGCTACAAAACAGTATTGTTCAGCATAATCTCGTTCATTTCGTCGGCCTTATGCCACCTTACTGGAGGCGCTGAGTGCCCGTATGGTACCATTCTAGTAGTCGACGTCGGGGTCAAGGATTTGCTGCATCAATAACCTTCCCACCAGCCTCATACTGCTTCCCACGGAGTGCATCCTCGACGCCAAACGGAGGACGGAAGGTGTGAGATCTGGGCTGTAGGGTGGAGGAGAAAGAACAGTCCAATGACGTTTTGTGAGCTCCTCTCGAGCGCGCAGACTTGCGTGGGGCCTTGGGTTCTCACGGAGAAGGAGAAGTTCGTTTGTATTTTCGTGGCGGTGAACATGCTGAAGTAGTTTCTTCATTTTCCTGAGGGCAGCACAATGCTCTTGAAAGCTGACTGTTGCACCATGAGGGAGGACAGCAAACAGAATAAGCCCTTCAGAACCCCAGATGATCGTCGCCACGACTTTACTGCATGAGGGTGCGTCTTCTAAGTTCTTCGGATGAGAGGTGGGGTGGCGCCACTGCCGTGGAATGTCGTTTAGTTTCCGGGACCAAGTGATAAACCACGTTTCATCGCCTGTGACGATGTTCGACGAAAAAACCGTCACGATCAGCCTCGTAACGTGCAAGCAACACTGCACAGATGGTCCTTCGTTGCTCATTATGGTCTTCTGTTAAGCTGCGTAAACGCAACGGCACCCACCATTGAGTAACACAACTTTGGACGAGTGTATCAGTTCAACCAACAGAGACACCCAGTTGTACGGCGAGGTGTTTGACTGTCATCCATCGATCACCTCCAATGAGAGTGTACGCACGTTCCAACATTACAGGAGTCACAGCTGCGTGCGGCCAACCAGCACGCGGGAGATTGGACATGTTCGAGCGGCCTTGTTCACTGTCAGGCCTCCGTAGATATTCTGCAAGCGCCTATGAATATCTGTGATGCTCTGGTTTTGTGTCAAAAGAAACTCAATGCTTGGAACCTACCTCCAAGGTCAAGAAAGGCGATGACGCTCCGGAAAGCGGTGTGCTGACCCCACACCCCTCCATATCCCATCCAGTTACACAACTGGCAGAGGATGACATGGCGGTCGGTCGATCCTGACTCCAGAACGTGGAGCTTTGCATTTAGTCCAGTCGTGTATGTCGATGGATGGGGATGTTGTTGGTGACGATACGAAGCCAATGTTATCACTTCCAATATGATACTCCAGGCGGGTGTAAAATGAATGTGCGCAACGAAGAATAATAAACGCTAAAATGAAGATTTGGCCCTGTCTGACTACCCCTTGAAGCAGATCTTAGGATCTATTAATTCTATAAGTTACAATCTAAACATAAATGAATGATGAGGGCAACTAATCCCAGTAAATTATAATTATTCCTGATTATATATTTATTGTAGATTAAAAAAAACTTTATATTACAAAGTTTACATTTACTAGGTAAAATTACTAATAAACTGCCCAACTTTGCCCCTTAGTAAGACTGCGCCATCTATTATCAATAACGCGAAGTGACTGACATAATCTACGTACCAAACACTAGAAGACACTACTTTCAAAGACGATCTACTGTGGTGTGGAACGTCAGTGGAAATAAACTGACGTGATCACAGCTGTTTAGCGTTATAGCCCAAGTAAGTCGAAGCAATCTGCGATATCACCGTATGTACTGCGGCTGGTGCGCAGGCGTGCTGGTTCTCGTAGACGTCTGCGTCGATGGAAGAACTACAGCCACAAAAATAAAAGCTCTTTCAAATACTAGGACGGCAGAAGGCGGTCCTCTAACTAACATGCTCTAATACTGTCTTCTCCTCTCTGTGTTCTACAGACGAGAAACGCAAACTTCCAGACACAAGGACGGAGTTCAGATAACGTCTCAACGTAAGTATAGGCAGATCAAGTGCTCTCAATTACTGACCGTTGCGTACTCAACGAAAACTTCCAACCTGGAGGTCAAGTCCAGAATCGTATAGGTTCGCAACAATACAGTGCCTAACTGTTCTAACTATAAACTCTCCTGAGAGCAAAGACAGCAAGTCCGTCTGTACCAACAAAGCTGATATCGAGCGACCGTCACACACGGGCGCTCACAACGGAAGACCACGTCTCTCCACCGCTGGCCTCCCAGCAAGGCTCGGCTCCCCACCATCGTAATTCCGAAAACGAATCATATTCCCGAAACCACGGAATATTCTCCCTCTCTACAGATTCTTACGAACGCCGACCAACCACATTTTAGTCTTTTGTCGTCCAGGGCGGAAAGTTTGCGAGGAAAAACCTATACTCGTACAATGGTACGCTTCTGAGTAACAATCCTCGGAAATAACCCAGCCTGCGTGGTTTCCGAGGTGCCGCTTCTTCGTTCCTCTCACCTGCGTCCAAGATTTTCAGCTTTCGGAAGTATTATCCGGTTATCCTTTCGGCCCCTACTACAATAACGGCCGGTCGTCACACTATTGTGCTCCAGAGCTCAGGTGCCACGACGTCCGTCTAGCTACTTCCTGTGTTTAAGCAGGACCAACACCTGTGCGGGCCTTCCACCCAGAGCTTGAGTTCTGCCTGCCGTTTCATCTCCACTTGTGTTCTAACCTCTACTAGTATAGGCAATCATTCTTTACGCCGTTTTTTTAATGAAGACACTCCGTCAACTTTCATGCAATAAGCTTTAACAGTTATATACAAAACGTACGTGACAATGTCAGTCTCCTTTATCTATTCATATATACGAAGCACAACCTATCAGATAATACCTAATTGTGTTTGTAATCATGGCAAAATATGTGGTTGAGTTCTTGTAAGGTGCGAAATTATAGCCACCTTACATTATGTATAGCGCTGCCAACTATCGGGACTTCATGAAACTATAGGGGCTGATGAGGGAAGATTCCCCCATATCTCACAACAAATTCCGCATTTCTTCAACGGAGACCAGAAGTGTTGCATTATTTATTGAACGCCTCGCGTATTTTTGACATTTTTCGGAAGTTTATTGCTCAGCTTTACCACAGAGTGAGTAGTGCAGCTACCGCTGGTTTCCGTATTCAGCATTAAAGAGCACTCTCTGTCCATTGACCTTTCTGAATTGTGGTCATTGTGTCGTGTATGCGCTTGGCGTAGCGAAGTAGTGGTGTGCTGGTATGGCTCGGTCGCTCTCGCTAAGGATGTTGTATTGTGACATACAGGACGATCTAAAACTACGTGTAGTTGAAGTGATTTGATATGCGTAACAACCCCACTAACAAATCACACTGTCTATGATCTGCCATTAACTGTTCTCAGTTGAATTTTGAATAGTCCGCTTCCCAGAACTACAAGCAAAGTAAGCATGTAATTGTATTTGGAAGAGGCGGGGAATAATATAACACGCTAATTAATCCAAGCACCACCCAACGTCACCTCATACGGTGACAACTCTGCTGTATTATTTCTAAACTCCAGTGTGATTTCCACATTGACAAACTGATCAGAAAATGAATCCTGCTTTATTTCCCTTATCCCTGACGTATAACATCTGTTCTCGTCCAAACCAACGCCTTGAGACACAATATGCATCGATGTATTCCTTGGTGGGTAATCTGCCAATTTCACACTTACCCAAACACTTGGTTACCTATTCTTCATAAAATAAGTTGTGAAATGGGCAAATAACGCACTGAAGAATTTCTAGGAAAGCAATCACATGGAAGGATCAAAATTACAAGAATGATTGCCGGCCGGAGTGGCCGTGCTGTTCTAGCCACTACAGTCTGGAACCGAGCGACCGATATGGTCGCAGGTTCGAATCCTGCCTCGGTCATAGATGTGTGTGATGTCCTTAGGTTAGTTGGGTTTCGCACAGGGAGCAGATTCGTTACGAGATGGTGAAATTCACAGGCGACTATTGTCTATTTAGGGCTAAGCGCTCTAGTGTAGAACACACTAAGATTTCGATCAATTTTCAACACAAATAAACGCATGAATTATCAAAACGCACGCATGCAAACTTAAAGAATGCGACATTACGCATGGCCGGAGACAGGGCAGGTAAAAGCACTCATTTAAAATAAAATCTCAGCCAACTGTCAGTCACGCTGGCAATACAAATGCAGAAGGAAGCAATTACAGCCCTTGGGTCCAGAGTTAGGAGTAGCAATATCTTCGCTCCCTGAAGCTTCGTTCTTCGCAGACATGGCTTTAATGGATAAACGTAAGGCGGCAAAAATCTGTTCCGCCCGTTGGCCAACGTGCAACCAAAACACGGCACAACCACAGGACAGCGACCATCGCCCGCTAATCTACCACCGACGTGTAGCACTACCAGTAGTGCACACTTGCTCGTAAAGAGACTTGCCAAGCCCTCGGCGCACTGCCCTGACACCTCAAACAGCTTCGTCAAGACTCCCTCGCTTAGCTCACCTCGCAACCCCGAGGGCAGCAGCGAACTAGAAATGGATCGACTTGTAAACAACACAGGTACCAGTTAAACAAAGGTGGCATTTTTTCCGTAAACGCCGTCCTAATCTCGAGCATTAGGAGAAGAACGTTAGCCACAGAAATACACTCCTGGAAATGGAAAAAAGAACACATTGACATCGGTGTGTCAGACCCACCATACTTGCTCCGGACACTGCGAGAGAGCTGTACAAGCAATGATCACACGCACGGCACAGCGGACACACCAGGAACCGCGGTGTTGGCCGTCGAATGGCGCTAGCTGCGCAGCATTTGTGCACCACCGCCGTCAGTGTCAGCCAGTTTGCCGTGGCATACGGAGCTCCAGCGCAGTCTTTAACACTGATAGCATGCCGCGACAGCGTGGACGTGAACCGTATGTGCAGTTGACGGACTTTGAGCGAGGGCGTATAGTGGGCATGCGGGAGGCCGGGTTGACGTACCGCCGAATTGCTCAACACGTGGGGCGTGAGGTCTCCACAGTACATCGATGTTGTCGCCAGTGGTCGGCGGAAGGTGCACGTGCCCGTCGACCTGGGACCGGACCGCAGCGACGCACGGATGCACGCCAAGACCGTAGGATCCTACGCAGTGCTGTAGGGGACCGCATCGCCACTTCCCAGCAAATTAGGGACACTGTTGCTCCTGGGGTATCGGCGAGGACCATTCGCAACCGTCTCCATGAAGCTGGGCTACGGTCCCGCACACCGTTAGGCCGTCATCCGCTCACGCCCCAACATCGTGCAGCCCGCCTCCAGTGGTGTCGCGACAGGCGTGAATGGAGGAACGAATGGAGACGTGTCGTCTTCAGCGATGAGAGTCGCTTCTGCCTTGGTGCCAATGATGGTCGTATGGATGTTTGGCGCCGTGCAGGTGAGCGCCACAATCAGGACTGCATACGACCGAGGCACACAGGGCCAACACCCGGCATCATGGTGTGGGGAGCGATCTCCTACACTGGCCGTACACCTCTGGTGATCGTCGAGGGGACACTGAATAGTGCACGGTACATCCAAACCGTCATCGAACCCATCGTTCTACCATTCCTAGACCGGCAAGGGAACTTGCTGTTCCAACAGGACAATGCACGTCCGCATGTATCCCGTGCCACCCAACGTGCTGCAGAGGGTGTAAGTCAACTACCCTGGCCAGCAAGATCTCCGGATCTGTCCCCCCTTGAGCATGTTTGGGACTGGATGAAGCGTCGTCTCACGCGGTCTGCACGTCCAGCACGAACGCTGGTCCAACTGAGGCGCCAGGTGGAAATGGCATGGCATGCCGTTCCACAGGACTACATCCAGCATCTCTACGATTGTCTCCATGGGAGAATAGCAACCTGCATTGCTGCGAAAGGTGGATATACAGTGTACTAGTGCCGACATTGTGCATGCTCTGTTGCCTGTGTCTATGTGCCTGTGGTTGTGTCAGTGTGATCATGTGATGTATCTGACCCAGGAATGTGTCAATAAAGTTTCCCCTTCCTGGGACAATGAATTCACGGTGTTCTTATTTCAATTTCCAGGAGTGTATGTCGGAGACCTCGGCCTAATGACCACGTGAAATAAATCACCGGGATGCAAATACTGTCATGAAAGCTGAAATGGGGTCTATGTGATTTAGTTCTTTCTAAAAAATTTAATAATTTGTATAAATAATAAGTTTTTGGAGATATGTGGGGAGGGTGGCAGACTGAACAGCTCCTATTGTTGTGTTCACCTTGAACAATTCTCATTAATGTTACGTAAAGTAACGTCCGCTAAAGTTACATCTTTACCTCGTTTTTTATTGATGACAGCAGCTCCGGAATCTTCTTCTGCGGCCTTCCTCTTACTAGATAAATAAATTTCTTCTGACCGTGACACCTCGGTAAGTCACCGTCCTCGTGATATTTTTGTAGAACGAATCGTAATGGACATAGGTTTTTCCTCCTACTAAATAAAACCCGGCTCCAAACTTGTAGTAAACACTGTATTGAATATTTCTGATACAGCTTTACTCTTTCTTCCATCACACAAAAGACAGAGCGTCTCCATACAAAATCCTACCATAGAAGCTTCAGAAACAGGAGGAGTGATTAACAACAGGAAACTGTTAACAAAAGAAACATTAAAAATTTAAAATTACTGAGATAACATTGATTGTATACCACATCTAGTATAATTTTGTTAGGTTTATCTTCCTATAGACTCGCTTCCCACGCCCGGGTTCCCGGGTTCGATTCCCTGCGGGGTCAGGGATTTTCTCTGCCTCGTGATGGCTGGGTGTTGTGTGATGTCCTTAGGTTAGTTAGGTTTAAGTAGTTCCAAGTTCAAGGGGACTGATGACCATAGATGTTAAGTGCCATAGTGCTCAGAGCCGTTTATTTCTTCCTATAGATCACGAGAAAGAGAGAGAGACAAACAATTATATAAATTAGAGTCTTTCAGGTATGTCTCAAAGCTTGCATTGTACACTGCCCGAAAAAAAAATCAAGCATCCAGAAGGAGGAGGAAACGAAATGAAACTTCAGAGATTAAAAGAGTGTGTGGTGTTATTTCAGTTATTACCATAGGTAGTCAAATCTAAAAATAACTTGGCAGTATGAGTCCTCTTATCGGTATGACGTTACACTTCCACTGGCCTGTATGAATGTGCTGCTCCGTTTGGGAAGGGCGTCATAAAACAGTTCTGTCTTCTCGTGGGAGAAATGGCCTATGACTATTGTAGCTGTAGCTTATTATCCTCCATACTGGCACTGCGTTTGCAGTTGACATCTGAGCTGACATCACACGTGTTCCATCAGTGAAGGACCTGAGGCTCTTGCTGGTAGCTGGAGTGCCTCAAATCACACAGACACTTCATGATGTCCCGCGTGTGGACGACTGTTGTCCTGTAGAAAAATGCCACCGCGATACTGTCGCATGAGGCAGGATATGCAGGATGTCCGTGATGTACCAGGGTGCCCTCAGAGTTCCCTCAGTCACAACCAGCCGTCACTCGAAGTCCCCACACTATGACGCCAGGTCGCCGCCATCATGTCCTGGGTTCCATTCCCGCCCGAGACAGGGATTTTCTCCGCCAGGGATCTGAGTGTTAGTCTTGTCCTCATCATTTCATCACTGCCTGGAAAAATGCGAGACTGGCCTATGGAAAGGTTGGGAATTTCTACAGGCGCTAATAACCGACCCGTTGAGCACCCCACAAACCGAAATCATCATCATCATCATCATCATCATCATCATCATCATCATCATCAGCCTCCATACTCGCCGACGACGGTCATCTGAGGCAGTGTAGAGCCCCGATTCACTGCTGAGCACGAGAAAGACAGACCACGGCCCCTACGTCATAGCACGTGACACTGCAGGTCTTACGAGTGCCAGCAGCCGTCTCCGACGGGGAACGAGTAACTGTTTCGGGTGAGTTTAATAATTCTCGACTGCGTGTTTAAATGAGTGCAGGTTCTCGATAGCAGACGACAAAATTAAGACCTTTAGTGACTTCGCGTGGGCCATGCAAGGAGCCGAGCGTTCGCGAAGTGTGGTGCCACAAGTTCGTTGCAAGGACCTGTACGTCTCGTTGGCAGCGCTCAGCACAAAGTGGCACCATCCATCACCAGTCCGTGCCATCCTGCCAGGGCCTCATTCCAAACGCTGTTTTCCTTCGTGGTGGACCACTCTCATGCAGAACTTTTTGAAAGAAATTTATCCGTGTGACTAAATTACTATTCGTTTCACACAATCATGATTTCAGGTACTTTAGACTGCAAGTCGAACTGAAAATTAGTAACAACATATTTAATCAAGAAAACATCTGCAACTCACGAACATATTTATAGAATCGAAGTCCATTTCAATTGCCAGTAATTTCTTACAAATAAAACAGTTTCTGCGTCGGTCACGTGTTTATTTTGCCATTACGCGTTTTGATGGTTCACATAATCATCTTCAGGTGGAGAGTATTTTATTTACATGGCTGTTATTGCTGAAGAGTACAGGCACCTTTTCACAGTTACAAACCAAGGGTAGTTTAGATTATTTTCCGTCTTTTGACTGACAGTAGAGTTGTAAAATGTCTGCGTACTGTTGCCTGATGTATGCTCTCTCCACTGCATATTACATTTACACTGTCGTGTCAAAGAAGTGTTATTTGTATTGACCAACATTCGCAGCCCTCATAATGCCATCCCTTATGGACGAAATGTTCACAGTAATTTTTTATTTCACGACCGGTTTCGAAGCATAAAGCTTCATCTTCTTCAAATGTCACCAAATAGCGCGAATCCGCTACATATTAATGTTGCCATTATTTGGTGGCACCTGAAGATGAAGCCTTATGCTTCGAAACGGGCTATGGAATAAATCAAGAATTTACCGACAGCCAAAGTGGATTTTTATTGTATAACAGTTAGTAAAGTTTACAGAACGTGAAGTACAGACCAAAGACATATATTATGAGCGACCGAATGACCAGTGAATAAACATTAACAAACTGTATGGCGTATTTGGCAGCCAATACATTGCTGAGACCTGCATTCATAACGTCCATATATAAAGTGACGGCAACATTTCTTAGTTTACAGTTAGATGGCGGAAATTTCTTTTGAAAAGCTGCCGTTTGCTTTGTCGTGTTGAAGCCAGCCTGTGCAAGGGACACTGATTCCCTAGTCTGGTTGCGGCCAGTGGTGCAGCACTACACATAATGTGGCAGGGAGCCCATCACTGCGATGTGCTGGAAGTACGACACGGCGATACCCGCTTGTGAACGTCAGACGTTGCCCACCTGCATCTTGACGATGAATTCGAGTCTCCTCACGTTCCCGTGCAGTCTATCATAAGCACGCTATCAGTTCCGAATGTCCCAGAAATGTGGACTGCACGATTCAACCAGCCAGTCAAATGGACACCCCCAATGAAAATTGGCAGAAAATCCTAAGAAATTTTGGTCTTATGTCAAAGCGGTAGGTGGATCAAAACAAAATGTCCAAACACTCTGTGACCAAAATGGTACTGAAACAGAGGATGACAGACTAAAGGCCGAAATACTAAATGTCCTTTTCCAAAGCTGTTTCACAGAGGAAGACTGCACTGCAGTTCCTTCTCTAGATTATCGCACAGGTGAGAAAATGGTAGATATCGAAATAGACGACAGAGGGATAGAGAAAAAATTAAAACCGCTCAAAAGAGGAAAGGCCGCTG
This sequence comes from Schistocerca gregaria, assembly GCF_023897955.1. Taxonomy (NCBI): domain Eukaryota; kingdom Metazoa; phylum Arthropoda; class Insecta; order Orthoptera; family Acrididae; genus Schistocerca; species Schistocerca gregaria. The sequence goes on along the minus strand of NC_064925.1, from coordinate 495,880,590 downwards.
GACCTGATGGGATACCAGTTCAATTTTACCCAGAGTACGTGAAGGAACTTGCCCCCCTCCCCTTCTTGCAGCGGTGTGCCGTAGGTCTCTAAAAGAGCGTAGCGTTCCAAAGGATTGGAAAAGGGCACAGGTCATCCCCGTTTTCAAGAAGGGACGTCAAACAGATGTGCGGAACTATAGACCTATATCTCTAACGTCGATCAGTTGTAGAATTTTGGAACACGTATTTAGTTCGAGCATCATGACTTTTCTGGAGAATAGAAATCTACTCTGTAGGAATCTGCATCGGTTTCGAAAAAGACGGCCGTGTGAAACCCAGTTCGCGCTATTCGTCCACGAGACTAAGAGGGCCATAGACACGGTGTAAGTAGGCTGTTTAGGTTTTTTTATTACTAACGCCGCTGCCACGTAGCGCTCTGTATGAAAATCACTGGCTGTGCCATGTGCAGTCTGTGACTGGTTTGCATTGTTGTCTGCCATTGTAGTGTTGGGCAGCGGCAGCTGGATGCTAACAGCGCGTAGCGTTGCGCAGTTGGAGGTGAGCCACCAGCAGTGGTGGACGTGGGGAGAGAGATGGCGGAGTTTTGAAATTTGTAAGACTGGATGTCATGAACTGCTATATGTATTATGACTATTGAGGTAAATACATTGTTTGTTCTCTATCCAAATCTTTCATTTGCTAACTATGCCTATGAGTAGTTAGTTCCTTCCGTAGTTTGAATCTTTTATTTAGCTGGCAGTAGTGGTGCTCGCTGTATTGCAGTAGTTCGAGTAACCAAGATTTATGTGAGGTAAGTGATATGTGAAACGTATCGGTTAATGTTAGTCAGGGCCATCCTTTTGTAGGGATTATTGAAAGTCAGATTGCGTTGCGCTAAAAAAATATTGTGTGTCAGTTTAAGCACAGTCTTGTATAATTTTTCTAAGGGGACGTTTCATATGTCGACCCTTAGCCGAGGATACCTCACTGGAATCTTCTGATTTTTTCTTGTAGTTTGTGTAATTAGTGTATATTTTGTTTATTGCTAGCGCGTAATTGTAGAGAGAATCTCCTTTGTAGTTGTAGTCTTTCATTGTTGTACAGTAAAACAGTTGTGGCATGCATGTAGATTTGCACCAAGTATTTCGCAGCTGCGCTTGCAATTAACTAGATATTATTTGTTATGTTAATGTGTTCTCTTATTTTTGCTCTTCAAATTGTGTTTTTCTGTGTTGTCGTGTGAAATATTGTGACAATAATGGCGTGTGAAAGACGTAATACTAGGCTCCAAAGTAAACTGAGAAATGACAGTGAAGACGAAAGCAGTGTGTTAGCGCCACCATGTAATGAATTAACTAATGTTCAAAGTAGTAATTTGGTAATACTGCATAGGGAAATGGAGCGGGCTGCAAATAATGGTGTAGGCAGGGAAACAATTAGTGAACAGGGAAGCATTATCGATCGATCGGTCAGCAACAGCTCACGTCAGGAATCCGAAATGATAGGACACAATCTTGCAAATACTGTACATTCAGGTTTTGCGTCCTCACCGTTTTCTCAAATAAGTCAAGACACATTTTCTGCTTGTCAAAATGTGAATGTTGCCGGTGCAAATGCACTGCCGAAAAGCATAGGGAAACAGATTCCCGAAACTAATACATTATTTTTGCAATTAATGCAACAAATGGAACAAAATAAGAGAGAAAAATACCGAAAGCTTCAAAAGTTAGACACAATGGAACAACACCAGAGACAAACACAGCAACAGTTGGACACAATGGAACAAAATCTTCAAAAGTTCTACATCTACTTCTACATCCATACTCCGCAAGCCACCTGACGGTGTGTGGCGGAGACACAATGCAACAAAATCAGAGACAAACACAGCAAAAGCTTCAAAAGTTAGACACAAAGGAACAAAATCTTCGGAAGTTAGACACCACACTTGAACAGACACGTGAAGATTTAACTACTGAGTTACATAACATTGAATCTAAATGTCGAAAAATCTGTAATGAAGTAAAAACACAAATTTGTGATCATTTTCAACCTATTTTTTTGCGGCATGAAAAGGCATTACAGAATCACGAAGCAGCCATAAAAGAACTGCAAACTTATGTTCGTAAAAATCACGACACCTTGCAAGCTAAAATGGACTCAGTTGCATCCACCGATTCGGTTATGCAACTTGCAAGAACTCAGGAAAACTTAAAGGACACAGTAGATTAGATTTCAACACAAATTGACACTCTGAAAATTGGTTCAGAAAAAGACACTGAGGAAATGTGTTCACAATCGGAGAAAGTAGCCGAACTTTCGGATCAGTTCACTAATTTATCTGCAAAGGTAGATGATGATCTGAATGGCACAAGACCTGTAGCCATCACTGACACAGAAGAGTATGAACAAATTAAGAAATTCAAACAAAATCAGAATCAAATTAATACGCAATACAAAAGAGAAATCCGGGAAGTACAAGATCAGTTGACACGGGTAATACAAAAATTACATATTTCAGAGGACACTCGCGCTCCAACACGGGAAGAGCAACTTAGAAATACAGAAAAGCCACAAAATAATAACTCAGGGCATTTCGGAAATCATGAAAGAAATTGTCATGGTGCACCGAATTTTGAGATGGAGCCGCCGACACGACGTAACAATGACCGATATGCTACTCGCCGACACGATGATTTTGACTATAAGCTGTTCATTACTGCACGTAAATTCAAAACATTTAAGAATTCTGGCAACGACATTCATCCACAAGCGTGGCTCCATCAATTCTCTCATTGTTTTCCTCTCAACTGGTCATTAGAGCACAGATTAGAATTTATGTGTGGCTACTCGGAGAATGAACCAGCAACATTGCATATCCTGTGATTCACATTACTGTAAATGACGTAAAATTTTCCGCAGTACTTGACTCAGGCAGTCCCATTTCAGTAATTAGTGAAACAGCTTTTAGCAAATGCAACAAATCGAACGATTGCCCCATGCTTCCGTTACGCAAGATTAAATTACAAGGTGCAGTCATTGGAAAAAGTGTAGATGTACGTTAACAAACCAACTTAGAATTCTTTTGTCAAAGCCACAGCTTCTCTATGAACTTTCTTATTGTTCCATTATTGTCTACGGAAATTATACTGGGAGTAGACTTTTTTAATGAATACAAAGCAATCTTAAACTTTCACGATGCTGAAATAAGTTTTGAGAAAGAAGGTAAGTCAATAGCTTCGAAATTTGAAGATTGGCTCTCAAACCATGACGAGGAAATTAATCGGTTTTACCTTCTGTTAAACAACAGTTCGGAATTTTCTATGGAACTAGACACTAACAATCACTCTGCAAGTACTGACAGGGATGATATCGGCGGCATATTTGAAACTAACGGGTTAATTCAGAATAAAATTCAAACAATTGAGAATTGGAATGACACTGATAGGCAGGACCTTTTTGAGATTTTACAAGCACATTCCACAGTTTTTACTCACAAAACAGGAACAATCAAGGGATTTCAGTACGAATTTCGTGTTCGTGAGCATACTAAATTTTGTGTTAGACCATACGTAATTCCAGCACATTATAGGGACTGTGTTAGAACATAAATACAATCTATGCTTGGCGAGGGCATTATTGAGCCTGCAGTAAGCTCATACAACAATCCATTGCATGTTGTTGAGAAGAAAAATGGATCGATCAGGCTTGTCTTAGATTCGAGACAAATCAATACTATCATTATTCCTGAAACAGACAGGCCGCAAACGTTGGAAGAACTTCTTCAAAATTTTAATGGTGTAAAAGTGTTGTCTTCCATTGATCTCAGATCCAGCTTTTATCAGATCGAACTTCATCCAGAATGTAGAAAATACACAGCTTTCCTTTGTTTCGGCGTTTGTTATCAGTTTCGGAAACTTCCTTTTGGTTTGAACATTTCTTCGGCAGCATTCATTCGTGGGCTAAATTCCATATTACCTGATTTCTAAAAACGTCACATCACCTTATATGTGGATGATATTCTAATAGCAGAAGCCTCATGGGAACAACATAATCGCATCCTGAACAGTTTGTTACGTATTTTTGCAGAATCTGGAATTACAGTTAACTTGGAAAAGTCTGAATTCGGTAGGTCAAAGGTGAGGTTTTTGGGACATATTATTTCTTCTGAAGGCATCCAACCGGATCATGAAAAGTTAGAAGCAATCAGAGCCATTCCAGTTCCATCCACAAAAAAACAAGTCCGCAGTTTTGTAGGTCTCGTAAATTTTTACCGTCGTTTTCTGAATATGCAAATTCTAGTTACACCAAAACTTTGTTCTCTCACTGGAAAAAATACTATTTGGAACCGGGACGAACAAGCACAGTTGGAATTCAATTCTTTGAAAGAATCGCTACTTAACGCGCCAATACTAGCTCATCCAGATCTGTCACAAGATTTCTGCCTTAGCACGGATTCTTCTAAAGTCGGTCTTGGTGCCCATTTATTTCAAGTAGCCATAGAAAATGACACTACCGTTCAGAAAACCATTGCTTTTGCTAGCCGAGTGCTAACAAAATCTGAAAAAAATTATTCCGTTACTGAATTAGAAGCTTTAGCTATCGTTTGGGCATTTAACAAATTCCATATCTTTCTTTATGGTAAGCACGTAAAAGTATACAGTGATCATCGTGCATTACAATTTCATATGTCTTCAAAATTAAATCATGACAGGTTAAAACGTTGGGCATTGTTTCTGCAAGCATTCCACTTCACAATAGTCTACATTCCCGGCAAGGAGAACATTGTTGCGGACGCACTGTCACGCGCACCGGCTGGGCTCGAGAAAAGTAACACAGAAAGCAACCTCGATAAAAATTTCAGTATTCTTTACATTCAGAAAGTCGCCTTTGAAAACTTCATCACCACATCTTTAAAGGACATTGCTCATGAACAAGATAAAGATCCGATTTGGAAAGACATCAAAAGTAAATGGCATCAAAAGACACACACACAGATACGGCATTATTATCTGGTTAGGAACAACATACTGTTCAAGCGCTGCACTGTTGATGACACGCTGTGGGTACTTTGCATTCCAGACGATTTCGTTAATAAGCTCATTTGGTACATACATTTCAGCTATGCACATTTTGATCCACGAAAATGTTATCATATTCTTCGAATGACTTGTTATTTTAACAATGTGGAAAAGAAAATTCGAAGAGTCTTGCCTATTTGTAAACTTTGTCAAAAGGCGAAACCATCTACTGTCTCGCATCGTGCTCCATTGTTTCCTATCATTCCTTCTAAATTAAAAGAATTTGCTGCTGTTGATCTCTTGGGACCGCTTGTCAGAACATCTAATGGATTTTCGTACGTTCTAGTCGCTGTTGAACTTACTTCAAAATTTGTTTCTTTCACTCCGTTACGTAAAGTCACTGGACGGTCTGAATCCAACGCCTTTGTTAAAAATTTCTTACGTGCAGTTGGACACGTTAGTAAAGTCATTTCAGATAACGGACCGCAATTTAGATCTGCTGTTTGGTCACACATGCTTCGTAACCATAAAATCAAATCTGTTTTTATTTCATTGTACTCACCACATTGTAACCCGTCTGAACGGATTATGAAAGAAATCAATAAGCTTTGCAGACTATCTTGTCACAGAAAGCATCAGCATTGGGACAGATATTTACACTTATTTCAAAACGTGATGAATGAAATGCCTCATGACTCCACTGCTTTTTACCACCTGTTCTTGTACTGAAAAATAAAGAACCACCGAACAGTATCAGAGAGCTTGTACCTTTTCCGAATACACGTAAACTTCGACACAAAGACATAATTGATTTGGCTATTAAAAATATAAATTCTGCTGCAGACAAAAGGAGAAAATTACACGGTAAAGCAAATGCAAAGAAATTATATATTGGTCAGAAAGTTCTAATTAAGGCTCATTCATTGTCACATAAGAAGAAACTCTTGAGTCACAAATTCTTTCTAGTTTACTATGGACCTTACAGAATCCGACGTACACCACATGATAATTGCCTTGAAGTTGAAACTCTGCGTACTAGTAAGAGTAAAAGTTTACACCACATTTCACATGTAAAACCGTTTATTGAAAGATAATCGGCTTTTTAACTTTGTCTTTGCCATAAAATTTTTCACTTCACGCTACTAGTACAATTTGTCAGACTTAGAGTCTGTTAACATGCAACCATGTTTCAAGTTAAATATCCAGTCAAGAAACAAGAGAATTTATTTAAACAGAAATTACGAATGCATTGTTATAGTGAATAGACGTCACAGTGTTATTGTGTGTGTACATTCTTGCTTGTTAGTTGCACGATTACGTAACGACTATAAGGCTGACATACTTAGAACATTTACCAGTACTGCTAATGAGATTTTAATGCAACATTTTGGTTTACTTGAAAATACATTCTGGATTTAAAGTACTTTCTGTGAGATACCAGATGACTCAGTGGTTAGTTTATGTGACACCTACACGATTTTATCACGACGCTACTAATGAGTGACAATTTACAATGTTGCTTTTGCACTGTATCTGTTTTATATCTGCACAGTTTTTCTGTATTATTCTGGAAAGTAAAACATTTTTTAGTAGTAACGTTTGTGGTATAGCTATAATGAGACCGCCTTTTCTGTAGCACAACATTACGTACAGTACAGTACTTAGTTCATCACGGCAATAAGCCTAATAACTAAGATATCTATACGCAAAGCATTTCACTTTCGTTTATCATGAGGTAAGTACATTGACTTCTGCAGAACTTAGCTTTTGGAGGACAATAACTACGACACTTCCACAGAGATTGTCTTACAGCAAGACGCACATTTTGCGCTACAGAACACGTATTTGAGTGATTAAGTTTGTACTTAAACCATTAATTTTTCAACATATTTGAATTACAAAGAAAGTTTTCCGTGATACATTTCATTCCATTGCTGTAATCTGTAACACCTGAGGATATAATTACATTAATCCTCAGGGGGGTACACGCTTACTTTGTGTACCATGTAAATGGCAAGCACAAGGAGCCCCAGCTAATATGGTATTTGCTTATACAACTTTACACATTGGTACCACATTTCTCTAACACAATAATTACACAGCTATCTGATCATTTAACTGGGAGAGACAAACATTCATTTTACTACGTCAGTGACAGATGTTTACATAATTACACAGTTGGATAACTTCACACTTACGAAATTGTATTTTGTCTGTACTTTGTGAAATGTTCATATTTTTTTGGAACCATTGTGATACTATGAGAGCTTTGAATGACATATTTGGTATGAGATCATAATTTTTAAAGTACTTGTGAGGTAGATGACACTTTTGACATGAGCAGAGAATTTTTTTTTAGGTTTTGAAATTATTGCAGAAAGCTATGACGTTTTTGAGATTTGACTGAGGTGTTATGATGTTATTATTACGACGACGATGTGAATTATGCTGATGAGGAATGTTTAAGCTGATGCTATATGAGTTATTTAGTTATGCTACATATCTGTTGTGATGGAATATTGAAGAAGTGACGATGAATATGTATATGTGTAATAAGGTAAGGAATAATGAGTAGTGGTTAGGGACTCTGGTTTGTGAAAAAGGATGTTGGAAACCGAGAATCGTACTTTAAGAGTTATGAAATGTGTGTATATGCGTGAATGTATCACTATGCTGGCGAAAATTATTTGGACACTATTATATTTAAAAGATTTAGATTCTACAGATTTGTAACGCAAATTCTTGACCTATGAAATATTTTTATATGAGACTGTCACTGTAGCGGAAACTGCTGTCGTAAATATTTCGGTAAGAAAGTTAAGTGACCACCAACACGTAATGTGTCATGGGCACCCAGCTGCGCGACAGACGCCTTGAAAAAAGCCATTAGTGTGTGCCTGTCAGAGGCACAGTTTTGGAGAAAAAAAAAGAAGGGAGGCCATTATCCTCGCTATTGACATTCCTTTGTAGAAAGCATCCTAAATACGACACCCTCAAACTTGAAAACACGATTACACTGTAGAGTTCTTAATTTATGATATTTACTGAAATGAAATCATGAGCAACGTTTCATGTCTATTGTCTTGCTAGTTGGAAGACTGTTTACTGCATTATGAAATGCCTTATGGCTAGCGACTGACGTTTCGATCCCTTGCTTTGCCTATTTTGTTTAATATCTAGTTTCTAGCTGCACTGCAGCATTGGTTAAAATAAAATTTAATAGATGTACTAATATAGTTATTTTATGCCTACAGATCCAGTAAAAAAATTATGATCTACTTCCAAGAAAACGAGGGAACATAAACAGACATTTCCTTTCACAGGAACTGCATAAATATTTTTTTTTTTTACAATTTGGTAACTTGTCTGCTAGCGTAAGTTCTCGTGATGCATCACCCTAGTGTAAGATGTGACGTAGGTATTAAACATGGTCATTTTTACTGTAATATTCTTTCTGCTTGAGCTTTGTCATGTTTAGGTAAAAGTTATTGAATTTGCTGCTGCTGTTTGCCAGGCATAATGTTACTGAATTTGACTTTGTATTACTCTGTTATTACTACAGATTTATTTTTCTTGTTTGCTGCGCATTGCTTATATTAGTTGTAATATTACTGCTTGCTTTGAAAACTTCCATTTTTTTTATTGCCTTATATTACACTCCTGGAAATGGAAAAAAGAACACATTGACACCGGTGTGTCAGACCGACCATACTTGCTCCGGACACTGCGAGAGGGCTGTACAAGCAATGACCACACGCACGGCACAGCGGACACACCAGGAACTGCGGTGTTGGCCGTAGAATGGCGCTAGCTGCGCAGCATTTGTGCACCGCCGCCGTCAGTGTCAGCCAGTTTGCCGTGGCATACGGAGCTCCATCGCAGTCTTTAACACTGGTAGCATGCCGCGACAGTGTGGACGTGAACCATATCTACAGTTGACGGACTTTGAGCGAGGGCGTATAGTGGGCATGCGGGAGGCCGGGTGGACGTACCGCCGAATTGCTCAACACGTGGGGCGTGAGGTCTCCACAGTACATCGATGTTGTCGCCAGTGGTCGGCGGAAGGTGCACGTGCCAGTCTACCTCGGACCGGACCGCAGCGACGCACGGATGCACCCCAAGACCGTAGGATCCTACGCAGTGCCGTAGGGGACCGCACCGCCAGTTCCCAGCAAATTAGGGACACTGTTGCTTCTGGGGTATCGGTGAGAACCATTCGCAACGGTCTCCATGAAGCTGGGCTACGGTCCCGCACACCGTTAGGCCGTCTTCCGCTCACGCCCCAACATCGTGCAGCCCGCCTCCATTGGTGTCGCGACAGGCGTGAATGGAGGGACGAATGGAGGCGTGTCGTCTTCAGCGATGAGAGTCGCTTCTGCCTTGGTGCCAATGATGGTCGTATGCGTGTTTGGCGCCGTGCAGGTGAGCGCCACAATCAGGACTGCATACGACCGAGGCACACAGGGCCAACACCCGGCATCATGGTGTGGGGAGCGATCTCCTACACTGGCCGTACACCTCTGGTGATCGTCGAGGGGACACTGAATAGTGCACGGTACATCCAAACCGTCATCGAACCCATCGTTCTACCATTCCTAGACCGGCAAGGGAACTTGCTGTTCCAACAGGACAATGCACGTCCGCATGTATCCCGTGCCACCCAACATGCTCTAGAAGGTGTAAGTCAACTAGCCTGGCCAGCAAGATCTCCGGATCTGTCCCCCATTGAGCATGTTTGGGACTGGATGAAGCGTCTCACGCGGTCTGCACGTCCAACACGAACGCTGGTCCAACTGAGGCGCCAGGTGGAAATGGCATGGCAAGCCGTTCCATAGGACTACATCCAGCATCTCTACGATCGTCTCCATGGGAGAACAGCAGCCTGAATTGCTGCGAAATGTGGATATACACTGTACTAATGCCGACATTGTGCATGCTCTGTTGCCTGTGTCTATGTGCCTGTGGTTGTGTCAGTGTGATCATGTGATGTATCTGACCCCAAGAATGTGTCAATAAAGTTTCCCCTTCCTGGGACAATGAAGTCACGGTGTTCGTATTTCAATTTCCAGGAGTGTAGTTTTAATATTGCTGCTTGCTTTGACAACTTCCATTTTTTTTCATTGGTGTTTGTATGAATTGTTTTGTGCTGCTACATTGCCTCGTCCCTTAGTTTAGCATCTGAGCTCAGTAGATTTAAGTTAGCTTAAGATGCGGTAGGCTATAAAGGAGAACGAGTTGTGATGAATTGGAAGAAATGCATTGAGAAGCTATAAGAAAATGATTTGGCCAAAAAAGTAGTGTACAGTGGAGGAAAACTATTTTTGAAAGAGGATGTGAACAAAATACAGAAAGCATGCTTGGATAGGATATTTTTGGTGGAAACAAATGTTGAGATAAGACGAAAGATCTACAGAATGACATTTTGGGTTGGACTGCAGTACCAAATGTCACACTGAAAACAAACCCTGTCCTGTATTTTGTGTTATTACGCTATGTGAATCTGTGTTTGTCCTGTCTTTATGTGTTTAGGTAATAAGATTTCTGTTGTAGAATTTTTCTGATAATATGTCATTTTCTTTGTAAAGATGTTTAGACATTATTTATTCTGTTCTGTTTTAATGCTCATGTGTGAAGTTGATGTTTCAATAATTATTCTGATCTTTTATATATTTACTTATGTCATAATTCCTGTAACACTGATGTATATGTTTATTTCTGTTCTTTTGTAAAGCCCCTACTACTACAAATGTTATCTGTATTGTTATGTTCTTTAGTGATGTATTTTGTACCTTTGTTCTTGTATTGTTATGTTATAAAATTGTAATTGACACCAGTTCATCATATTAAGTAACTTGTAAGCATTCATTTTACTGCACATATTTCTGTTGGTCATAGTATATGGACAATATGTGAGCAGTTGGGACTGTTAGTGTTTGGACGTGTGTTAATAATTCAGCAAGGGACTGGTTAACAGCATTGCTGGGTCTAAGGACAATTAGAAAAAAAACTTTGTGAGTGGTTTATGGACTTGCTATATTGTCCGCAAGACTCTTCGATGGTGATTGTGCACCTGCACAGTCGCAACAGATAGCTGTTGGCTGTCTCTACCGGGACTACATTGTGTCTGCACCTTTGATGACCCACCAATACCATTATTTCTACAGGGACTACAGTGGGTCTGCACTTTTGATGACGCACCAATACCATTATTTCTATAAGGACTACAGTGGGTCTGCACCTCTGGTGGCCCACCAATACCGTAATCTTTAACAAGATTTCAGTGGTCTGTTCTATTCTTCAAAACGTCGAATGACTCTGCTGTGGGTTTGCTCTGTTGTGGCCCCTTACCTGTCTGCATGTCAAGAGTCAGCACTGTCTTTCCGTTGGAAGGACAACACTACTTCTTCAAGACTGCATGGAAATCCACTACTTCCGTGTGCATTTTCTTTTACTACTCAGACTTTGAGAAAAACACTGCAATTTTACTTTGATGAATGATCAGGACTGTCTTTATGGACTGTGAGAAAATTTTAGCTTTTGACAAACATTGTATCGATAAGTGTGTGCATTTCATTTCTTTGTTATTGTAATTACGAAAAAAAAATTTCAAATCCTAATTGGCCACTGCCCAAAACAATTTGTAAATTTTTTTGTGGGGAGCATGGGGGCTACGTAAGTAGGCTGTTTAGGCTTTTTTATTGGTAACGCGGCCGCCACGTAGCGCTCTGTATGAAAATCACTGGCTGTGCCATGTGCAGTCTGTGACTGGTTTGCATTGTTGTCTGCCATTGTAGTGTTGTGCAGCGGCAGCTGGATGCTAACAGCGCGTAACATTGCGCAGTTGGAGCTGAGCCGCCAACAGTGGTGGACGTGGGGAGAGAGAGAGAGAGGAATTTTGAAATTTGTAAGACTGGATGTCATGAATTGCTATATATATTGTGACTATTGAGGTAAATACAGTGTCTGTTCTCTATCCAAATCTTTCATTTGCTAACTATGCCTATGGGTAGTTAGTTCCTTCTGTAGTTTGAATCTTTTATGTAGCTGGCAGTAGTGGTGCTCGCTGTATTGCAGTAGTTCGAGTAACCAAGATTTTTGTGAGGTAAGTGATATGTGAAACGTATAGGTTAACGTTAGTCTGGGGCAATCTTTTGTAGGGATTTTTGAAAGTCAGATTGCGTTGCGCTAAAAAAACATTGTGTGTCAGTTTAAGCACAGTCTTGTATAATTTTTCTAAGGGGACGTTTCAACGGGTTCACAGGTAGATGCCGTGTTTCTTGACTTCCGCAAGGCATTCAATACAGTTCCCCACAGTCGTTTAATGAACAAAGTAAGAGCATATGGACTATCAGACCAATTGTGTGATTGGATTGAGGAGTTCCTAGATAACAGAACGCACCATGTCATTCTAAATGGAGAGAAGTCTTCCGAAGTAAGAGTGATTTCAGGTGTGCCACAGGGGAGTGTCATAGGACGGTGCTATTTACAATATACATAAATGACCTGGTGCATGATATCGGAAGTTCACTGAGGCTTTTTGCAGATGACGCTGTGGTGTATCAAGAGGTTGTAACAATGGAAAATTGTACTGAAATGCAGGAGGATCTGCGGCGCATTGACGCATGGTGCACGGAATGGCAATTGAATCTCAATGTAGACAAGTGTAATGTGTTGCGTATACATAGAAAGATACATCCTTTATCATTTAGCTACGAAATAGCAGGTCAGCAACTGGAAGCAGTTAATTCCATAAATTATCTGGCAGTACGCATTAGGAGTGATTTAAAATGGAATGATCATATAAAGTTGATCGTCGGTAAAGCAGATTCCAGACTGAGATTCATTGGAAGAATCCTAAGGAAATGCAATCCGAAAATAAAGGAAGTAGGTTACAGTACGCTTGTTCACCCACTGCTTGAATACTGCTCAGCAGTGTAGGATCCGTACCAGATAGTGTTGACAGAAGAGATAGAGAAGATTCAACGGAGAGCAGCGCGCTTCGTTACAGGATCATTTAGTAATCGCGAAAGCGTTACGGAGATGTTAGATAAACTCCAGTGGAAGACTGCAGGAGAGACGCTCAGTAGCTCGGTACAGGCTTTTGTTAAAGTTTCGAGAACATACCTTCGCCGTAGAGTCAAGCAGCACGTTGCTCCCTCTACGTATATCTCGCGAACAGACCATGAGGATAAAATCAGAGAGATTAGAGCCCACACAGAAGCATACCGACAATCCTTCTTTCCACGTACAATACGAGACTGGAATAGAAGGGAGAACCGTTAGAGGTACTCAGGGTACCCTCCGCCACACACCGTCAGGTGGCGTGCGGAGTATGGATGTAGATGTAGATGTACATGTAGAATGAAGCCTCCTTCAGACCCTGTCAGGTGCTGATAAACATGCCTCATACGAGTATGCTACACCTTTCTATCCTCCATAGTAATCCCTCGGCGCATGCCGCTCTTCACGGCCCTGTCACAGGGTATTTGGGAATTCTCGTTACAAACTTCTATGACTCGTAGAGGGCAGTGAGTACATATTTTTGAGCAGGAACCCATGCCCGAAAACGTTATCCAACGACGGTACTATGCGTCAAAGTTACAGACGCCAGAGCCTTTCAAATGGCTCTGAGCACTATGGGACTCAACTGCTGTGGTTATTAGTCCCCTAGAACTTAGAAATACTTAAATCTAACTAACCTAAGGACATCACACACATCCATGCCGGAGGCAGGATTCGAACCTGCGACCGTAGCAGTCGCACGGTTCCGGACTGCGCCCCTAGAACTGCGAGACCACCGCGGCCGGCGCCAGAGCTTTTACAAGAGTGTATACACAGAGATTTGCAGCACTTAAACATCAAATAAGGCAGAAGAGATAGATAACATTCCATCAGAATTTCTAAAATAATTGGGGGAAGCGGCAACAAAACGACTATTCCCGTTGGTGGTTAGAATGTACGACTCTGTCGACATACCATCTGACTTTCGAGATAATATCATCCCACAATTCGAAGACTAAAGAAGGTGACGAGTGCGAGAATTATCGCACAATCAGCTTAACAGCTCATGCACCCAAGTTGCCGACAAGAATAATACACACAAGAATGGAACAGATAATTGAGAGTGTTTTAGACGACGATCAGTCTGGCTTTAGAAAAGGTAAAGGCACCGGAGAGGGAGTTTTAACGTTGTGGTTGATAATGGAAGTAAGAAAAAGAAAAATCAAGACACGTTCATAGGATATCTGACCTCGAAAAAGCGTTCGACATTCTAAAATGGTATAAGACGTTCGAAATTCTGAGGAAAGTAGGGGTAAGCTACGGAGAGAGACGGGTAATGTACAATACGTACAAGAGCCAAGAGGGAATAATGACAGTGAACGACCAAGAACGGAATTCTCGGATTAAAAAGAGTGTAAGACAGTTACAGTTCAATCTGTATATCGAAGAGGCGATGATGGAAGAAAAGTATAGGGGTGGAATTAAAATTCAAGTTCAAAGGATATCAATGATACGATGACATTGCTACCCTGAGTGAAAGCGAAGAAGAATTACATGATATGCTGAACGGAATGAATAGCCTAATGAATGCGGTCTATGGATTGAGAGCAAGAAAGACGAAAGTAACAAAGAGAGGCAGAAATGAGAACAGCGAGAAACTTAACATCAAGATAATGAAGTTAAGGAATTCTGCTATCTAGGCAGCAAAATAACCAACGACGGGTGGAGCAAGGAGGACATTAAAAGCAGACTAGCACTAGTAAAAAGGGCATTCCTGGCCAAGAGAAGTCTACTAATATCAAACATAGGCCTTAATTTGAGGAAGAAATTTCTAAGAATGTATCTCTGGAGCACAGCATCGACTGTGGGAAAACCAGAACAGAAGAGAATCTAAGCGTTTCAGGTGTGGTGCTACAGGCGAATTTTGAAAATTAGGTGGACATAACGTCAGGAATGAGGAGGTTCTGCGCAGAATTGGGAAGGAATACGTCAAGGAGAAGGGACAGGATGATAGGACATCTGTTAAGACATGAGAGAATGACTTACATGGTACTAGAGGTAGCTGTAGAGGGCAAAAACTGTAGAGGAGGACAGACATTGGAATATATCCAGCAAATAATTGAGGACGTAGGTTGCAAATGCAAATGTGAGACGAAGAGGAAGGCACAGGACGGAAATTCGTAGCGGGCAGCAGTCTGAAGACGGATAACCAAGGTGAGGCGCTTATATATATGTAGGGTGATTTCATGATGATGCTACAAACTTTCAAGGATGTTGGAGACAGATAAAGGTATCCATTTGATGTAAGGGTCCCAGTACCGGACACGAACGAGTCTAAAGTGTTAAAAGAGAAAACCGTTCTGATACGTCTGACAGTGGAATACATGCATCGGTGCTGTTCTTGATGAGATTGTAGGATAGGCAACTTTCAGAGGGGCCGGTCGGTGTGGCCGAGCGGTTCTAGGCGCTTCAGTATGGAACCGCGCGACCGCTACGGTTGCAGGTTCGAATCCTGCCTCGGGTATGGTTGCGTGTGATGTCCTTAGGCTAGTTAGGTTCGAGCAGTTCTAGGGCACTTATGACTTCAGATGTTAAGTCTCATAGTGCTCAGAGACATTTGAATCATTTTTGAACTTTCAGAGGTGGTAGTATGGACCAAAGCAAGAAAAAAATGTCCACTAAACATAAATTTTAAAATGCATACGTTAAGATTTATGAACACTTGTTCAGTAGAGGAGATGTGTTTCACACTAGCGAAGATGAACAAGTGCTCATAGCTCTTCAGGTACGAATTTTAGAGACTATATTTACTATACATTTACTCTTGTCTGGGTCCATACTACCATCTCTGAAAGTTGTCTACTCTACATTCTTAGCAATAAAATTACCAGTATATGTATTCTACTGTCAGAGGTACTAGAACGGTTGTCGCTTATAACTTTCGACTCTTTCGTTTCATGTAGAGGGACCATCCGTCTCCATCATCCCTGAAAGTTTGTAACATCACGGAATCACCCTGTAGATACACACATTTACAGGCGGCGTCACCTAAAACTTTGACGCTCTGTAAGATCGTTGGATGACGTTTCCGGGCATGTGTTGCTGTTCAAATTATTATATACTTACTCCCCTCTACATGTCCTAGAAGTTTGGAATGGGAATTTCAGAACACCCTGTGTATTTCTTCAGGCCTAGTACAAGACTAACCCGAGCAAGGTGGCGCTGTGGTTAGCATACTGGACTTGCATTCGGGAGGGCGACGGTTCAAACCCGCGTCCGGCCATCCTGATTTAGGTTTCCCGTGATTTCCCTGAATCGCTTCAGGCAGATGCGACGGCGGTCCGTTTGAAAGGGCACCGCCGATTTCCTTCCCCATCCTTCCCCAATCCAATGGGATGACTACCTCGCTGTTTGGTCCCCTCCCCCCAACCAACTAACCCAACCAACCAACCAACCAACCACTCACAACCTCCTGCTTCGACTGTGGCACACTGTCTAGCAAGTAAGTTGAAGGTCAGCTGCATCGGGACGTTACGCGGCGTCGAGTGAAAATCTGTACCGGTCCGGGGTTCGAACCTTGTACATCCTGCTTACTAGGCAGGTGCGTTGATGACTGTGCCATCCGGCAGACAGCGCCGTCGCAACTGCGCAGACTATCTCGGCACGTCTCACCACCGATTCACATTTCCGCCGAGCGCCACCTCTCCACAGTCCGTAATCGGATGACCTAGCTGTTCGGTCCCAACCAACCAACCAAAACCACTAAGCACATACAACACTACTGCCCTCTGGTGGCAGTTCTACCCGACACAGAGAACTCCAACTCTATGATCATTTACGTAACCGCCAATGGTGTGTAAACGTGGAAAGTTACATTGATATCTGACCATGTCATCTAGGTGCTCCGCTTTTTTGGACCAGTCAGCTCCTCTGTAAGCTGAACTAAACAAAACTTTGCGGCAGCGTGCCTGAGGCTCAGCAGCGGCAGGAGAGAATGCAGGCAATCTGGTGGCTTGGAGCGGGGTCGTGGCTCTCACGACCTTGCCCGGAGGCGCCGCCTCTGATCGAGGTTTCCTCAGTCGCGGGTCGCGGCACGGCGCCTGGGCGTGCCAGGTTGTTCAGGACTAAGGGAAAGGCTGTGTTGCGGTCACCAGCCAGGCTAACGGACACGCTTACGTCGAGTGCAGCGCCACATATTGGTGGGGATCTATCAGTAGGGAAGTGGAGTGGAGGCTGGGCAGATTGACAGCAAAAGACGTACAGGCGGGGCGCTGTCATGAGTGGTGAAATACCACTAGTTACAGGTGTCACAGTAGCACCGATTTTAGAGTAAGAATGTAGCACTACCACATCCGTAGCAGATAATATATACACTCTTACCTGTTATAGACACAAACTAAAGGGTGACAACGGACAGTGAAATAAGTAAATAATCCCAATAAACATAAAATTTTGTACATGGCTGCACATTCAAAGACCGTGAATTGTTACAATTGGAAGAAAACAGCCCTCGGTCACTAATTTTTAACGAATTAACCGGGTTTCAACACTGCTAGGAGTGTTTTCTTCAGAATTTATATCAAAGAATGGTCTATAACATGGTCACAGAAATATGACTAGAAGCGCATGATACAGACTATAAGTACGGAATCATCGTGAAAGACTGGCAGTACTCATATGTCATTTATAAAATAATAAATATGCCAAAAGGGCATTAGTCACGAAGATATTTAAGATAAAAAACTGTGATGGCGAGCCACTAAGGGCTGCTCGTTACTTGCGTGGTACAGGTTGTAAACGGATTTAAATTCTGAGGAAGACACTCCTAACAGTGTTGAAAACCAGTTAATTCGTTAAAAATTAGTCACCGAGGGGTGTTTTCTTTCAATTGCCAATAAACATATGTTAAATCAGTGGTTTTCCCAATACGACGTAGGTACAGGTGCAGTCATGCAAACGTTACATCATTGTTAACATTACGATTATTTCGAAACACCGGAAGTGAGGCGTAAATTACAAAGAGGTAAAATGACCTCGATTGATTATATTATCATTCCGAGTACTTGGTAAACAGCGTTCTGACACATTTTTGCGTTCGTGGCTCGCCAGGAGCATGGCCTCTCATGTTACCTGACTTGAAACAGTTAGATTTTTTTTTGTGTGGGGACATAGAAAAGGTTTGGAGTGTTCCAGGCCTGTTGACAGTGTCGAACTCAGCAAACGTTTTGAGGCTAAGTGTCACTTCATTCGTAACGTACCTTAGATTTTTGAACTGTATTCGCATCTATGAGCAGATGTGCTGCTACAGGACTAGACGTGAACTTGGCCATTATAGCAGTTCTTATCGTCCACAGCGGGTGTTCTTGCATACCTCACACAGCCAATATCTTCCATTCGAACTCTGAAGGATCCAGTTTCCCCCGTAGGAGCCTATGTACGGAGGCAAAAGTACTGAGATGTGGGGACGGCGCAGAATAGCGACGTGGTGGTGCTCTTCCACAGCATTCAGTGAACACACCACACACAAGATGCATATGCCAACTCTTCGTCAGTAAACCTGTCCATGGTACTGTTGTCTGTCAGAGTTAACGCACAACTGTACTTCATGCAAGCAAAGGAGGACACTCATGCGCGCAGGAGGCGAAATGCCTGGGAGGGGAAGAAGTACTGCAATGTAGCGGACAAACAAAGGAGTTAGAGGCGGCACTGGCATACATATGAAAATGTAAGCGTGTTTGTTTTATAAGAATACAAATGTGAAAGATACAGTTTGGTAGATTCACTAGTAAGAAGACGTTCACAGATCCTTAGAATAATTGCAAGCAGAGTTGAGCATGACAAATAATACAATTCATCGTTTGATATAATGCTACGGATGTTTCCCCGTCACTATTTCCACAAGTAATCCACATTTAGAAAATGTTCTACCGTATATTCTTTATTTTCAGTAGCCATGTCTGTTGCACTTTCACTGGCACTATCAGACTGTCGTCTTCAACAGCGAAATCATTATTGCTTCCATAACTATGACTATCGCTGTTCTAGTCTATACCACTTCCCAAGTTTGTGATCATGTCCAGCTGTTGGTCCAATAAACCTTGGCTTGAAAATACTGCTCTTCATTTTTATTTACGTTCTCACAGCGTTTCTTCCAGTCTTCTTTTGTTATGGAAGCAATTTGTTCTTCTATAAGTTTTAATAATATATCAATTCTGAATCTCATATTACGTTCAGAATTAATTCTTGCAATATTAGCACTATAGCATTCATTCGGGGTGGAATGGAAGAAGTCTTAACACTGTATTACCGTTTTCGGTTGAAATACTGGTTTCTTCGATTTGATCAGTGAATACAGCATGTCCTAGTGAAGACGAGTTCCTTTTTTTTGTTAACTAGGACATCACTTATATCCATAGTGGATATTGATGTTGGAGCACCACTCAGTTGTTTATTGTGATAAGGGAATTTATCTACAACGAGTACAGTATCAGATAGTAGATTAGATGCCAATGTCTCTCTGAGCCACTTTTCACACCTTAAAAAGTCGATGTCTCTGTAATAATCGGCTGTTTTCTGGCCAGATTTAAACCTTACTTTGGTATTCGATACAAAAACGTCCTCCCCACCTGCAGGTTTCAGTGGACTCTACAGTGAACTGTCATTACATCCGTACGACGCGGTGTGACATGTTTGAACATACGCTTCGACCATATAGATAAGTGGACGAAACTCAAGTCTGTGCTCTCAGGTACTTTTAAGTAAGTTTTTCCCTGATATTACCTTGTACCTTTAGAAGTTTTTGGTTATCCATCGTCTTATTCATCTAAATCCTACAGTGCGAAGAATTTTGCGAAATGTGTTTATACATCTTTCATAATTTATTAAACTCTTTAACTTTTAATGAATTTCCTTCAAAGTGAGACTTCTTTTATTTGTAATGTAGAAATTATTCACCATGCGGAAACGACCTGCCCTTGAAAGCTGTTTAAACTTCCAATATCTTCTGGGCATTTCCTTAAGAAACGTTGAAAATATCGAAGATTCAGCTCCATGGCTCTTTCCAGTTCCCTCTTGATTCACGGAATGCAAGTAAACGGTATACCAGCTATTTGGGTTACTCGTTTCAGTGTGGATTTTACTTTCAATGGAGCACCTAGCAAAGCTTCTTTCTTCCTAATCTGGTAGACATCTGCAACCACTTCGTGTGTTTGTTTGTGAAGAACTTCTTCCTTTAACTTGCTGCGTATTGGTGCCATCTCTAACTTTAAACCTGCTCTCCCACGTGGGGAGGCCACGACACTGGGATCACAGATTTACTTTGAACTTTGTACACCTTTAGTAGGGCATTAAAACAACATAATGTGCAAGTGCTATGGTGCACTAACCTGGTAATTCCGAGTCAATCGCAAGAGAAGTTTCACGCGTCTATTATGCAACTGATCTATCTGTGTGAAGGTTCCGACTGCAAGAGGTCATTGTCATAAAGTGGTTAGCATTCGCTCTTTACCAAACGATAGTGAACTAGGAGAGGGTTCGAACCCCGCCAACACTTGTTTTTCATCACTGCTCACATTATTTAATTTACATGGCATTTGAGGGGTAATATAACGAAACAAAACCTACGTGCATTTTCATGAAGTTGCAGTTAATTTCATACGTCACTTGACTGTTTATCATTTGTAATTAAATTTTCAAGGATGAGGAACAGGCTTGGAAAGTCCAAGCCAAACCTCGATAAATAGCGTTGGGAATGACGTTAATCACGATCAGTAATATCTTAAGCCACAATGTGCCAGACCACAAGAGTGTTGCACAATTACTCTGTGGATGTACTCTCGACGTCACATATTGCAGGATGGTATTTGTCATACAGAAATGGAAAATATAAATTGAAACTTGATGTAAATACGTGTGTTTTTTGTTATATTATCTCTCAAATGTCTTATAAATTGAATAATGTAAACAGTGACGAAAAAAATATACGACTCTCTTGCAAGGGGCGAACGCTAACCACTTTTTTTTTACCATTTTGTTCGGTATTGCTCGTTTTGTTTGATCTGGGCGAACGTCACATGACATCCGTTGGAGTTAATCGTTGATTCCTTGCCTCAGAGATGAGCTACCGTGCCGGTCCGGCAGACCACAATGACTTCTTCCGGCCAGCACCTGTGCACTGATAGATCACTTACATAATAGACTCGTAAAACTTCTCTTGCGATTTTCTCGGAATTACCAGGGTAGTGCAACTTACTACTTGCACATTATGTTGCTTTAATGACCTTCTAAAGGTGTACAAAATTTGAAGTAAATCCGTGATATCAACATCGTGGCCTGCCCCTTATTTAACTCTTTACTCATGGAGCGCTCCGTCCGACTCGATGGCAACTCGTCCGACGCAGGCAATGGACTGAAAGGGGTCTACTGCGCTTTGCGTTTTCTGTCTCCACGTCTGTTGGCCCGAACATTAACTCTGCCTTAAAACGAAACTATAGACAGAATAGAGAGTATTAGTCAACCACAGTACTATTGCGCTTGGCAATGAGGCTCTTCGGTCGGCTTATCGTGTATTCTTATCGTGATATTTCACGAGGACAAGCTGTACCACTTTGTATTGTATGAGCATTCACAATACTTTGTGTTTTCCTTAACCACCACTGTACTTGTTTGCTATAACGTCACCACGTGTTTCTTATTATGGTTCTTGGAGGCAAAATGCTATAATATCATGGTCGGATAGCACTGAAAACAAACTTGAGAGCAAAGGCGTAAGAAATTCATTGTTGCTGTCAACACCAGGCACCGTGAGCGAGTGGAAACAAAAGGCACTGTGCATACAGTCGATATTTGCTAGCTTGTGCACTGTTTTCAGTGCAACTCAGATACAAACCTAATTAGAACAAGAAACTAAACGAAGTGCATTATCTCTGTAACAAGCCTCCGGAGACGTTAGGTTCCTTGTACGAAAATACTCAGAAGGAATCTCTGAACAACTTTGTCGGTGAAGTTATAGTTCATCCTGTATATGGCATACGGCGTACCTGAAGAATCTTACCTGAAGAGTCTCGTCGACGCTCTTCCTTGCCGAATTATTATCAAGGCTACTCGAATAAAGTTGCACTCTAGCGAAAACTACGGTTAGGTAGTTTAGGTACGGTACTCCAACGACGTTGTAAATGGGGGGAATACCGGTAGTATTGGTTGCACTGGTAGGGAAAGAAACATAAATGAATGTTTGAGAGAGAAACTGGATGCCAACGACTTCTATTTGCTTTTTTTGTCTGTTTGTTTGTTTTGCACTTAAATAGAATTTTTTTTGCACATTAATAGAACCACACATCATTCAGTGATAATCCAATTTGTATTTTACATCCTTACAAAATATAAATAGAATTTTAAAACTAAGAAAAATTATTTGGTCGCTCAACTTCTGCACTTTTATGTAACCAAATCAACTACTTTTGATGCTATTACATTTTACATGCGCAAACATAAACAAATTTTTATAATTATTGTTGCT
Source organism: Schistocerca gregaria (assembly GCF_023897955.1). Taxonomy (NCBI): domain Eukaryota; kingdom Metazoa; phylum Arthropoda; class Insecta; order Orthoptera; family Acrididae; genus Schistocerca; species Schistocerca gregaria. The sequence continues at coordinate 495,858,074 of NC_064925.1, read as the reverse complement.
AGTTTGTACTCAGTGGCTTGCTCCACACTCGCGAGAATCAGCTCGTTTTGGGATATATGGAACGAAAATGAAATGCGGTCCAATCTAAACGTTCTTCTCGTGCTCAAAGGGAAGAGTTTTCTTTTATTGCGGTAAGTATGCAACACACCTAACGCACAGGCAATGCGGGAAGGGGTTTAAGTGACAGTTGTTTGATTGGTTGACTGAATTGGGGGAGAGAACCAAAGAACGAGGTCATCGGTCCCATCGGATTAGCGAAGTACGGGAAGGAAATCAGCCTTGCCTTTTGAAAGAAAACGTCCCGCCATTTGATGAAGCGATTTAGGGAAATCAAAGGGAAACGTAAATCAGAATGGCCTGATGCGGGTTTGAACCGTCGTCCTCCCGAATGCGAGTCCAGTGTGCTAACCACTACGCCACCTCGGTCGGTAGTGCACTGGGAAAACTACTGTAGTCTACACTAATGATACTCTACGATAGACCGGGTAGCTTTACAACTCTAGTTACAAATTTCAGCGGGGGGGGGGGGGGGGGGGGGTGGAAACTAATTTTTTGGTCCCTTATGTTTAATTAGCATTCAGAAAATGTACAAGATGATAAGGAAGTGACACTGAAAGATAAATGTATGATTAAAAGTAGCTGTAGATTTCATAATCTTTGTCGTTCTATACCTAAATACTTGGGTTACGTATAAAGGCTACCAGAGGTAATGTTTGGGGCAGATGTCTTTTGTCGTCTCGTAGAGAGAGACGTCGTATGCCCAGTCCTGTTGATGGACATGGCTTGCGTCAGGTGCTAATTAAAATGTTTCCCTATGGGCATGTACACGTGAAATGAGGTAATATGTATCATAATTGCATATTCGCTGTGCGCGCTAGTTGTAAAATTCTCGCAAACTCCTTTAGCCTCGTTATTCATCCCGCGAGTTGTTTTACGTGCAAGACGAAATTCCGATGGACAGTCCATACATTGGTATCCATTTTACGATTATCAATCGTGTGTCTGGGATTGGCAAACTCTTTTTTTCATTCCCTTTTAAGTGTATCTCAAAAAAGAGTACACTCAACATTTTTATTTCTTCTCCATGGATTTTAATACCTAATCCGAATTTTTCTTTTGTTTCCTTCACTGCTTGCTCAATATACAGATTGAATAACATCAGGGAGAGACTACAACCCTGTCTCACTCCTTTCCCAACCACTGCTTCCCTTCCATGCCCCTCGACTCTTATAACTGCCACCTGGTTTCTGTTCAAATTGTAAATAGCCTTTCGCTCCCTGTATTTTACCCCTGCTACCTTCAGAATTTGAAATAGAGTATTCCAATCAACATTGTCAAAAGCTTTCTCTAAGTCTTCAAATGCTAGAAACGTAGGTTTGCCCTTCCTTAATCTAGCTTCTAAGATAAGTCGTAAGGTCAGTATTGCCTCATGTGTTCCAACATTTCTACGGAATCGAAACTGATCTTCCCCGAGGTCGGCTTCTACTAGTTTTTCCATTTGTCTGTAAAGAATTCGCGCTAGTATTTTGCAGCTGTGACTTATTAAACTGATAGTTCGGTAGTTTTCACATCTGTCAACACCTGCTTTCTTTGGGATTGAAATTATTATATTCGTCTCGAAGTCTGAGGGTATTTCGCCTGTCTCGTACATCTTGCTCACCAGATGATAGAGTTTTGTCAGGACTGGCTCTCCCAAGGCCGTCAGTAGTTCCAATGGAATGTTGTCTACTCCGGGGGCCTTGTTTCGACCCAGGTCTTTCAGTGCTCTGTCAAACTCTTCATGCAGTATCGTATCTCCCATTTCATCTTCATCTACATCCTCTTCCATTTCCATAATATTGTCCTCAAGTACATCGCCCTTGTACAGACCCTCTATATACTCCTTCCACCTTTCCGCTTTCCCTTCTTTGCTTAGAAATGGGTTTCCATCTGAGCCCTTGATGTTCATACAAGTGGTTCTCTTATCTCGAAAGGTCTCTTTAATTTTCCTGTAAGCAGTATCTACCTTACCCCTAGTGAGATAAGCCTCTACATCCTTACATTTGTCCTTAGCCATCCCTGCTTAGCAATTTTGCACTTCCTGTCGATCTCATTTTTTAGACGTCTGTATTCCTTTTTGCCTGCTTCATTTACTGAATTTTTATATTTTCTCCTTTCATCAATTAAATTCAATATTTCTTCTGTTACCCAAGGATTTCTACTAGCCCTCGTCTTTTTACCTACTTGATCCTCTGCTGCCGTTACTACTTCATCCCTCAAAGCTACCCATTCTTCTTCCACCGTATTTCTTTCCCCCATTCCTGTCAATTGCCCCCTTATACTCTCCCTGAAACTCTGTACAACCTCTGGTTCTTTTAGTTTATCCGGGTCTCATCTCCTTAAATTCCCATGTGGTCAGAGTCCACACACACACACACACACACACACACACACACATATATATATATATATATATATATATATATATATATATATATATATATATATATATATATATCTCTGAGGGGTATTGTCTTTTCTTATCACTTTTACTTACGTGCATAAGTAAATATGAAACGGGTTCTTGAAGGGCCTCAGTTATTCATGTACCCACTTTAGATTTTGAACGTGATGACTAAAATATAGTTGCCGTTATCTGAATTGAATGTAATTTTGTTAATTTCTATTTATTGATTGCAAAGCAAGGCTCGAGAGAATTTCGATTGTTGCCGTGGAGCGGCCAAGATAAAACTTACTCATGCAATCTGTATAGTTTAAAAACTTGAACATTGAAAGGTCTCTGTTGGATTCCTTTCATGTTAATTTATTAGATCTGTTGTCATTTACGGCATAAATTCCTCTTCTAAATTTACTGTGGTGTTTCTGACTATCTGGGAGGATTCTGAGCAGTGAAACGTGTTACTTTTACACATAAACAAGAACGATCTGTGACACTACTACACTTTAAAACACAGTTTATGCGTAATTCATGTCACACAGTCTCATACAGAACCTACATTCGCTTTCTTTTATATACTGTATACGATCAGATACTGTCATCCCCTTTCCCTTCTGCGTGAGCGGATGAATGAGCAAATGTATTTCTAGTTGCATGCTTGATGGTAGCAGACAAGCCTGTCTGCTAGAGAACAGTAGCAGCAACGTCGGAACAGGTAGCTACGCTTTCTAAAAGCAGAGAGGTTTCTATTCTTAGTATGGTCCTCTCCGTCCTTTGTCATGTTGGTATAGGAAGCTGCCTCTCTGGTCACTTCCGTTCGTATCTGTTAAGCACCCTCGGTAGGGGCCCGAGCAGACTGTCCACAGTGAGCATCTGAAGTGGTAAGATCTCTGGCTAAGCGCGTCTCTGCTAAGTCCGTAGGACAACGGGTTTCTTAAGTTCAGCCTAACTGAAAATTTAAACCACCTTTATTTCAGGGTTAGCTCTAAAATATCTAATGTTATCTTTAATTGTAACGTAGTGTATTTCGAGTGTGAAGTTCAGAATATCTTCCAGTAGTTGCTTTGTCACTACCTTGTGAGTAAATTGGAACCACGCGTTGATCAGTAACTCTAACTAAGATCATCAATCTTAATTCCGAATCTGCGTGAGATTATAACGTCTCGTCTTGACAATATTTTTCAATATAGCAACTTCTCTTTATGTTCAATCCACTTGGGGTGTACTTTTTGAGACCAGTACCACGTGTTTGACTTATCAGGTTAATAGTAAGACGATAGTAACCAGTTCGAGGTTTTTCTTTTGTAAATTGCGTTTCGATGTAATTTATTTTAATCATCAAAATTCTTGTGGACTTACACTCTTTATGTAAACCAAGTTGACCACGTGAAGCATGTGGTGTAAGCGTCAAAGTAGCCCTCAGCTATTTCTTTCGGGAAGATTTCACAGAGAGTTAGTGTGAATTTAGTGTACCAGTGTGTGGTAATTTCACGACGGACAGGACTGCGCTACGAACGTAACTTCTTTGGGTGAAAATTGAATCGGTTGGTTGTGGTTAATTTCCTCTTGCATATGTTTCAACGATCTTAGTGTGTTATTTTATGAATGCAGTGTTGTATGTAGTCTCCCAATCTTGGCTCCCTATTTGATGTGTTCCGTAAGATTACAAACTCACATTTTCACAATCCTAAATAAGGCACCAGTTTAATTATGAATCAAGTTTAATATGCTCAAATTTCAATGATCAATGTTAAAATAAATTTCCAAATATAAACTGATTTATTTCTTTTTATTTAAATTGTCTTTTTATATATGTATCAGGCGGTTATCGTAAGATGACTACTAAAATATTATAATTAATGTTAGTCTGGTTGGGAATTTGGTAAGCTAGACTGGATACCTGGTGAAACAGTTGCTCAGTAATGCAAGGTTAACTTCCCCAGACAGCTCACAGCTTTTAACCCGCTTTTATTGTCTATCAGCACCGCTTTCATATCAAATTAATGCAACAACATTACAACTTTAACGTAAATTAATTATCTGTTGCAATTTAAAAAGGCTCTTACAACGAAATCTGTCGCATTTACATTTACTGTTAACACTTTTAAAAATAAATAAATACTTCGAGCGCTTATTGGCCGACCAGAGGCTGCATCGGACGATGAGCGAATTAGAGAAAAAATCCTTATTAAAAATACTTAGCCACTGCGAGGATTTGAGGTGACAACTATTACAAAGAAATTTAATTTGTAATAACAATATCCGGCCTTGTGGCCGTGCGGTTCTAGATGCTTCAGTCTGGAACCGCGTGACCACTACGGTCGCAGGTTCGAATCCTGCCTCGGGCATGGATGTGTTTGATGTCCTTAGGCTAGTTAGGTTTAAGTAGTTCTAAGTTCTAGGAGACTGATGGCCACAGATGTTAAGTCCCGTAGTGCTCAGAGCCATTTTTTTGTAATAAGAAATATCAGAAATTCGAATAACTTACATAAAATATGTGTAGCCGCTGATGGCTGCCTTCCGTCTAGCGAAACATAACAGTGTGTGTCCCATAAAATACGTCCTTCCTCCTCGGCCGTACAATGGCGGCTCTTTCGATCCTTTTTCATTTTCTTAGACATTAAATAAAAATGCTACTCTTAAAGTATCGCTGCATATCAGATGCTTTAAGAACATTAACTATATCTTTTACACTAATTATATTCATAAAATACTTTAACTGCGGTTTACAACCGATAAAAATGTCAATATTTATGTGACGTACCGTCACAATTGCTGATGAAAATTCTTGTAAATTGTTCATAGTTAGTAGGTCTCTTTTCAAAATTGCTGGATTATATTTTTGAGCCACACGTTAAAGAGTGTCAGTACCATTTGGTTTTTAACAATGTACACAGCTTATTTCCGCATTCAAAAGTAATCCAGTTACATTACGTCGAGGTCACATTTCATTGCATGGAAAGCAATCAGAATTACGAGGGCGTGTAGAAAAGTAATGCCTCTGAATTTCCACGTGAAAATTCTTAAAGCTTTTTAAATAAAACAAACCCTATTAACATTCTACATCTTTATTCTTCAACGTAGTCACCATGGCGAGGAAGACATTTCTCCCAACGAGAGTCGAGTTTGTAGATACTGTCACTGTAGAATGTTTGACTTTGTTGACGGAGCCATAAACTCACATCTGCTTGCACCGCTTCGTCACTATCAAAGCGAAGTCCTCAAATGTGTTCCTTAAGATTTGGAAACAGATGAAAATCCAACGCGGTCAAGTCGGGACTGTATGGAGGATGACCGATGGCAATGAATCCAAGGCGTCGAATTGTTGCAGATGTCGCAGCGCTAGTGTGTGGCCTGACATTGTCATACTGAAGGACAGGGTGCTCCATGTGTGGACGAGTCAGTATCTTACTACATTCCCCTAAAAATCGGAAGCGGTGAACCGTTCAGAAATTAAGGGGGGGGGGGGGAATAAACAAAGAGCCGCGAAAAGTATGGAACAATTTTGATCTATATACCCTCTTGTCTCTTACTTAACAGTTTACAGCATTTATAGCAAAAGTGAAATTTTGAATGTTTGATTCAGGTTTTATTCGAAAATTGTTGATTTGTGACTTGAAACAGAGGGATTTAGTACTATAAATAAAGAAAACCTTACAGATTTATCATACAGCAACAGAAAACGCAATTTCAATATATATATATATATATATATATATATATATATATATATATATATATATATATATATATATATATATATATATATATATATATAACTTCAATATTTTATGGAACCTATATAAAAATGGTTCTGTTAGTCATAAATAACATCCGCATTTAGCAATAACAACAAGAAACTCTTGTCTTTGATCATGGTGAAGAACGTTCTATTGTGTACAAAATAACAAAAATAGTTGTATATTTTTTATATTTGTCCATGTAAACTGTAATTGCCTCCTAAGTGATTGCTTGGGTTACATAAAAGAGCAGAAGTTACGCGATCAGCTAATTTTTATTACTTACAAAATGCAATTTATATTCTGTGGGGATATAAAATACACAATGGACTAACTCTGAATGATGTGCAGTTCTAATCATGTGCAAAACAAAGAGAAGTCATCGGTTTCCAGTTTCTTTCCCTACCAATTCTACCAATACTACGGGTAGTCGTATCATTTACTAAGTCATTTATGTAGTGTACCAAAACTACCGTTTTCGTAGAGCGCAACTCTACACCCTTCAATTCGCGCCCCCATAGCGGCAGACACTGCAAAAATGTAGTGTGAAGAATAAAGATGTAGAGTGTTGATAAGGTTTGTTTTATTTCAGAAGATTTCAGAGTGTTCACATTAAAAAAATCGGAGACATTACTGTTCAGCACGTCCTTGTAGAATATTAATTTATTTCTGCATTCTGAATAGTACTCGTGGCATTGCATTCTGGTAGAACCAGACAGCATTAAGCATTATGCTGAGATACAGTTCAGAGGTCAAGTTGGTGTTAGGGTTAGGACAGCTTATCAAATGCTTTGGAAATACGATAAGACAAAAGATACGACGCATCACAAAGGAATGATCCAAACGGGACGGAAATTGGTAGCCGTGATGTACGTGTACAGACAACCGAATGATTACAATTTAAGAAAGTTTGGATGATTTTTTCAACGAGAACAAGCAAATTGAGCAGGTCAATAACGCTCTGGTCCACGTCTGGCCCTTATGCAAGCAGTCATTCGACTTTGCGTCTTGGTTGTCTTACTGGAGCATATCGTGACACATTCTATCTAGGTGGCACATTAGATCGTCCAAATGTCGAGCTGGCTGGATAGCTTTGCCCATAATGCTAGAAACGTTCTCGGGTCGGGAAATACCAGCGTACCTTGCTGACCAAGGTAGGTTTTTCCAAGCACGAACGCAAGCAGTAGGAACTCTCGCCGTGTGCTGAATTATAAGCCGAGTATAGTTCGCCAAGAAGGGCAACAAAACGGTACGTAGACTATCATCGACGTACCTCTGTGCTGTAATGGTGCCAAGGATAACAACCAAAGGGGCACCGCAGACCATCACTCTTGGTTGTCGGGCCGTACGGCACGTGACAGTCAGGTTGGTATACCAACGTTACCTGGGGCTTCTCCAGACAAATGTTCGGCCTGGAATCTCTATTAATGTAGTAGAATTGTCTACAGTACTGAGTCCTGCTTCGAACTGAGCCCCGAAGACATGTTGGCCAGCAAGGTCGCCAGATCTCTCCCCAACTGAGAACTTATGGAGCATTATGGGCGGGGTCCTACTATCAGTTCGTAATTGTGACGATCTAACGCGCCATTTGCACTGAATGTGGCACGAAATTCCTCAAGAGAACATCCAGCACCTGTAACAATCAATGTAAAGCCGATAACTGTTTGCATAGGACCAGAGGTGGATCAACGCGTTCTTGGCCATCTCAGTTTGAGAGGTGGCAGAAGCCCCCTCTCATATTTCTATCTTACTCTGAGTTATTCGATTTTCCTCTCTAATTGCATGCGGTGAAAAGTTGCTATTCCTTCACACGCGGACTTTCCACGCAGCGTCTCTCGTCACCCTGCTGGTCCGGTGACAGGCGGGTTCTGCTGAACTTGAAAGGGTTAAGCCGACGGGTGTGAGGGAGTCGAGTGGATGCTTTACAGAAGCCGATATTGTCATAAGAGCGGGAGCGACACGCCCAGATGCGCCGGAAGGGGCGGCTGGGCTAGAGATTCCGTTACTTCGCAGAAAGTTCACTAACGCCTCGCCCGTTTCTGGCGGGCTACCAGCGAGGCGTGGGAATGACTTGTGTTCCCAGGCAGTCTTGGCCGTCAAATACCCGCGTTTTCTGCAAAATCGTATCTGTGATTGGCTTGCTCATGGCATAGCTCCGTGACGTAGCAAAATCGGCCCAGAAATTGGCGCCAAGAATCTCCATTGGTGGAATGGTAGTGCTTCGGCAATGGAGTGGAATTTTCCGCCGGTTTTCGAGTTGCTGATTGGAACGTTTAACCACGGCCACTGTCGTGGGGGCGGGAATGTTCTGTGTTCGGCTTGTACGGGTGCTCTTGAGGGGGGTAGTCCCTCACCTTTCGGTCGGGGTAGGTTACAAGATTGAGCTCTCCCTGCTCTGGACAGCCTGCCTTCCGTTGGCTGTCTGTTATACTTTTTATAATTGTAACTGTTTGACGAAGTTGCTGAAGTTTCGACTTCAACCTAACTTTCCGAGTACAGTTGGCAATTGAGCGTTCTGCGTACAAGCAGCCTATGTTGTCTGTCTTGAGCAGTTTTGGCTAAAGTTACTGTGTGACTTCACTTGTTAAAATCAATCACTGTACCGTCAGTGATTGTGTGGCGAGCCTTCTTCGTCTCCCTCACAGGCGCATTTGTATTGCTAGGAAGTCTTTAGTCTGGAACAACCAGACCAGGATAATTTGTTTCGGTCTATACTCTCGACATTATCATCACCACGACGGGACGTCGAAGCAACCAGCCATCGCCTCCGGTACGCCAGATCGTGACCGTGCAGTTAAGAAGACAGCTTGGTAATGTACGTCAGCAGCACCGGCAAAGCAGGAAATTTTGCTAGATGATAATCAGAGCTCATGTGTTTCTTTGATGTGGTATCCGTACCACATCACACTTTGTCAGGTTTGTGTGCAGTTTCTGTACCACAATAAATCGTGCATGTAATTACAGCGTTGGAACAGCGTTGTTGAAATTTTATGTCTATGTGGAAAAATATATGGAGTAGATTATTTTTATTGTGCATTTTAGATAAAATAGTTTTTCATGAATGATCACGAGAAGTAAGGCACGACTATTATCGAGCGAAGCTAAAACAAAAGAGGATAGAATAATGGATAAGGGGAAGTTTACTGACGGGGATAGGTTCGGAGGTGAGATGGGCACGTTTTTAGCCGGACAGGACGACAGGTTCATTGATGAGGAAGGTGATTTGGACGCGATCTTAGAGCAACGTCGCGGCTATGATTATGATAGTGAGGTAGAGGATGAAACAGAGACAGGCACACAGGTTGGCACTGTAGCAGAAGTTTGTAATCAAACTAACGAGAGCAGGCAGGGGCCAGCTCGTTCACGTCAAAGCTCTAGCGGCCAGGTGTCCAGAGTTACATCGGCCATGTGTGACGAGGATCAAAAAGATGACATAGACCCAATACTGAGCTTCCTACGATCAATGAAAAAAGAACCTGACGAACAACGCAAGAAGGAGAAGGAAGAAGATGAGTAACAGCGTAAGAAGGAGAAGGAAGAAGATGAGAAACAGCGTAAGAAGGAGAAGGAAGACGATGAGAGACAGCGTAAGAAGGAAGAAGATGACAAACAGCGTAAGAAGGAGAAGGAAGAAGCTGACGAACAGCGTAAGAAGGAAGAAGCTGACGAACAGCGTAAGAAGGAAGAAGCTGACGAACAGCGTAAGAAGGAAGAAGCTGACGAATAGCGTAAGAAGGACACTGAGGCAATGATTTCGTATATAGGGGAAATTCGTGGGGAATTACTGACAATAAAGAAAGAATGTGGAGAAGCAAAACAAATGTCAATGGTAGCACAAAAAGTAGCAGGCCTAGCCAAAACGGCAGCAAAAGGGGCAATGAAACTCGCAGGGCGCTTGCGACGTGCGACACAAGCCCACTCAAAATCCCTAGCGTTCTTAAAAACTCAAGGTAATATCGCGGTTGCGAACATCACGAAACGAATGAAAGAAGTAGAAAGTCGGATAGCAAAACTAGAGCAAAACGGGCACACGAGCACTGCGCGTTCGGATACCAATGGTGGGGTACACAGTATTGTGTCTCCAAGGAAAAGCTCGCCGTGCTCTAGCCCAGTGACAGAGAGAGGAACTAACAATACACACGCAGAAACAGCGAGTAATAGCTCCAATAATTGTAGCCCACTTAGGAGATTGAATTCGGTGTGTCACTTCCACTGTGACACAGAGGTAGCACATCACAGTTGTCAGCAAGATAGATCAGGACACTCAGCAGACGTGCAAGTATCGGAAACGAGTGACAACACCAGTGCGAGGATCGGACAGGATTTTGATCAGAATCGCTTCCTGTCGATATTAAAATTCCAGAAGTTCAAAGATAATGGTGGGTCGATGCATCCGAAGAGCTGGGTGATGCAGATTACAAATTCATTACCGTCGTCATTTCCAACCCAGGCAAAATTAGAATTCATGTGTGGACACATCGAAGGCCAAGCCGCGGAAAAGATGCGGGGTGTGGCAGCGACGTGTCGGACTTATCAGGAATTTGTGGGTGCATTCCTGCGGACCTACTGGTCAAAGGAAACGCAAGAGAGGATTAAAGAGGAAATAATATTTTGTCCTGAACTGGAAGTGTCCGGGCATAGGAGCGCAACCAAATTTTTTGATGATTTACTCAAGAAGAATCAGTTTTTAGATAGTCCATATAGCAACGAAGAAATCATTAAATTTTGCTTTTCCAAATTGCCAGTTAGGTATTAACAGACATTTGTCGGGAAGTGTGGATCTGACATAGAAGCATTCAAGAGTCTATTACGCGAACTCGAAGTAGTCTTTGATAAACAAGACGCAAAGGACAGGAAGAAGGGGCAAAGTAACAAATACCACGGGCCAGCAAGGGAAGACGACAACAGATCGCATAATTGCACTGGTCAGTTAGGAAACCAGGGTTACGGAAATCAAGGTTACGGTATTCAAGGTTATGGAAACCATAGACACGGAAACCAGAACGTCAGGGAACAGGTTCAATCTAGACAAGGAATCTGGGACAGGAGGAATAACGAACGGCAAAGCGACCGTAATTGGAGAGAGTGAAACCAAGAACAACAGGAGAACCAGGAGACTGAAACTAGACCTGCAAATCCTAATGCACGTCAGAGGTGGGGGAGTCTGACAAGGGATTGGCGCTAGTCCATAGGACTCCACCACATCTCTCACACAAGGAAGTTCGTGGAATAATAGTAGTTTAAGTGGTGTACGTAGTAGAATAGGCAAATATATGAACCTTTCTTCGGGGAACAATAATCGTGGCTTTAATAAATTAAGGTTGTTAAAGTATTAACACGCTGCGATTTCTCGCATAATAATTTACTGCTGCCAACTATTTTTTTTGTTCATGTTCGCGACTTCCAATGTCGATGGAGTAAGAGACACTACCTTTCCTGTCTGGGGTCCATGCTGAGGGATAATGATGAGTGAGTAGATGTCGCACAAACGGGCACATACAAGAACGTGCTCCTAGAAGCGTTCTGGGGTGTCGTGATACGCTCCATAGCGGCCACAACCAGTTCGTGAGACTTTCAGACCAGGGTTACGGAAATCAAGGTTACGGTATTCAAGGTTATGGAAACCATAGACACGGAAACCAGAACGTCAGGGAACAGGTTCAATCTAGACAAGGAATCTGTGACAGGAGGAATAACGAACGGCAAAGCGACCGTAATTGGAGAGAGTGAAACCAAGGACAACAGGAGAACCAGGCACGAGTCAGTGCACTGCAAGATTGTGGTATATTGCGTTATTTCGAGGATGAATATGGGCAGTATAGTTGTTACAGAGATGTGCCAGCATCGTTGCCTTGCAAGTCGGGGTGAATCTGTGAGCGTTTGACTCCAATGGTGCCCTAGACGGTAGAAATGCGGGCATAAACCCCACCATGTCAATGTGCTGGGTGGGGATTTAGCCTGCTGCTCGTGACTGTCACAGATGAATAACCAAGGAATTATACTTGGAGATTCGTGACAAAGTGTAGCTGGCGTGTGGTGGACGACGGAATCGTCAACAGGAACCAGTCCAGGCTTGGTCATATTACATTGCCTCTGGAAATGTGTGCTTTGATCGCAAAAACCGTATCACATTGAAAAAGAAGTTTGCAAGTCTAAATTTATCGTCTTGTATGGCCATGGCTAACCAAGTCTCTGGAGTTTCAGTGAGGCGTAGTGAGAACTCGGAGGTCATGTCGTTCGGCGCGCACATCGCTGTCGTCAATAGCGACAAGCAGCGAGACATCTCAGCGTAACAGGAATTATGTAAGAGTACTGTAAAAAAAAAAAAAAAAGGAGAGTACCATATACTAGGATAAGTTAAACTTTCGGATTTACCAATAACTAGATCCTTAATATTGTGGGGGTTTTCTACCACAAGTGTTTGGCGCGCGCCTGTTGGGATGCTATTTTTCAGGTCACCAAACCACAGACCCGAGATGGAGGGACGACAGGCGAGCGAAAGTAGAATAGTTGCATGTTCTTTATAGCACAGTAAAACTTCGACCTGCATAATAACATAATTTATTCAAAAGACATAGAATGTAGATCGTTGGCAAATGGTAGTTAATTCTTGAGCATGTCTACTGTCGATCTATATAATTAATAGTAATATTAATTTAGTTGTTTATCCAATATAGCGTCACACACCAGGTACAGTAGTGAGATCGGTCTCTACACAAATATCTAGATACATCATTTCCATGTCTAGATTAGATATACCAAGATTTTGTTATAATGATAGCCATAGGTTAATAACTACAAAATTAAAATAAGAGTGTCTGAAATGACAGACCATCAATGTACCATTATGTAAATTTATTATAACATAGAAGGTCATGGGAAAAAGTTAGGCATAAGATTTTTGTCAGAATTGTGCAGATGACCGGTATCGTGGCAATGCTGAGGCCAGCCGGAGCAAAGACAAGAGGTCTTCGGCTGCCTGCAAGAAGGGGAGCGTCAGCGCGCCACCTGACGAGAAGGGTGCGGCAGCGTCCGGTCCTACAAGCTGACAGTCTCCGGGCCGTATACCTGAGGGATTAGGCGGGATGCTCGCCGGGCCACAAGCGAAAGTGAGTCTGGCCGTTGACACTGACACGCGACCCACACGCAACAGCCAGCTAGCTCTCCGGACGCGGCAGACGTTTGGAGGGATTCCCTGCGGCAGACCACGTTGTCGTGAGTACACGGAGAAGATCACATAAGGTGTCAGAACCTGCGCCTCGTGTGCCTCAGGACAGGAAGGGATGCTATATAATCACCCGTTCGAGTTTTTACAACTCACTAGCATTGGCCGATCTGCATACACAAAGCAGTATCGTGCCACAAACTGTAACAAATGAATTGTCTCATTTCTAACTTCTCCTTTCTATTAGAGAGCAGTTGTAGCAATCGTCGCTCCTAGTTCGATCCTGTATGGATGACCTCACATACTTGTGGAGTCACTCCACGTGCCATCATCCCTCGTCGAACTTCAATATTGGGAAACGTAATGTCTTCCTACCGTACTGCCGTGATCATATGCGTGGGTCTTGCTGCAATCTCAACAGCGTACTGCAGATGCTCCAGCACATCCTATTGCTGTTGCAACAACTTAGCAACAACACCCGACGTTTAGCCCTATGTGATGTCAGTACTGTGGCCCCATCCCAAAAGCCCCCTCCGATGCTCAAGACATGGAACCACGTGCATCAATGCATATGACTCTACATACCAAAACCCTCAGAGAAACTAACGAATTTGTGAAGTGCTTCGAATATTTCTAACAATGTGATTTAGTGCCTCATTCTCAGCACAGTCGTGAGCTGTGTGCAATGTGCAAGCACAACTTGACACCCCATGAACCTTGCTCTTTTTCTTAAATTTCTTTCTCTAGTGACGGCCGCGGTGGTCTCGCGGTTCTAGGCGCGCAGTCCGGAACCGTGCGACTGCTACGGTCGCAGGTTCGAATCCTGCCTCGGGCATGGATGTGTGTGATGTCCTTAGGTTAGTTAGGATTAAGTAGTTCTAAGTTCTAGGGGACTAATGACCACAGCAGTTGAGTCCCATAGTGCTCAGAGCTATTTGAAACATTTTTTTTTTCTCTAGTGTTGTTTTTGTAATGTATGTTATACCTTGTAAGTGTTTGTGAATTTGCACTGTAATTCTTATGTAAGTGATAGAGTAGGGTGCACAAATTACAAATTACTGTATTGTTCTCTACACCATGTTTTTTTGTATTTATTGTTGTGTGTATGTAAACAGTGTGCCTGAAGTCGCCATAAACTGAAGCATATACCACCAATGTCATTGTGAATGGACCATCGGTTCAGGTAACGTTTTGTAAAGGTTATTCTTGCTGCAGGGAGACAGAATGAATCCAGGGTTGTAATTAGATTCTGAAAGCTCACGGAGAGATTGTTAACTTAAATAGTATCATGTGTGATTGAGTTCAGGTTAGTTTAATGATTGAAATTGTTGTAACATCTTGGGCATTTAATTGCGGAGCACTCCAACTCTGATTGTAAAGAATAAACTGCTCCATATTTGGCTCACATTTGGACTGAATGTGGCACGAAATTCCTCAAGAGAACATCCAGCACCTGTAACAATCAATGGAAAGCCGATAACTGTTTGCATAGGACCAGAGTTGGATCAACGCGTTATTGGCCATCTCAGTTTGAGAGGTGGCAGAAGCCCCCTCTCATATTTCTATCTTACTCTGAGTAATTCGATTTTCCTCTCTAATTGCATGCGGTGAAAAGTTGCTATTCCTTCACACGCGGACTTTCCACGCAGCGTCTCTCGTCACCCTGCTGGTCCGGTGACAGGCGGGTTCCGCTGAGCTTGAAAGGGTTAAACCGACGGGTGTGAGGGAGTCGAGTGGATGCTTTACAGACGCCGATATTGTCATAAGAGCGGGAGCGACACGCCCAAATACGCCGGAAGGGGCGGCTGGGCTAGAGATTCCGTTATTTCGCATAAACTTAGTGAAAACCGTTTCTGGCGGGCTACCAGCGAGGCGTGGGAATGACTTGTGTTCCCAGGCAGTCTTGGCGGTCAAATTCCCGCGTTTTCTGAAAAATCGTATCTGAGATTGGCTTGCTCAGGGCATAGCTCCGTGACGTAGCAAAATCGGCGCAGAAATTGGCGCCAAGAATCTCCATTGGTTGAATGGTAGTGCTTCGGCAATAGAGTGGAATTTTCCGCCGGTTTTCGAGTTGCTGATTGAAACGTTTAACCACGGCCACTGTCGTGGGGGCGGGAATGTTCTGTGTTCGGCTTGTACGGGCGCTCTTGAGGGGGTCGTCTCTCGCCTTTCGATCGGGGTAGGTTACAAGACTGAGCCCTCGCTGCTCTGGACAGCCTGCCTTCCGTTGGCTGTCTAATATACTTTTATTTAATAGTAGCTGTTTGACGAAGTTGCTGAAGTTTCGACTTCTACCTAACTTTCCGAGTACAGTTGGCAATTGAGCGTTCTGCGTACAAGCGGCCTATGTTGTCTGTCTTGAGCAGTTTTGGCGCGCAGTCCGGAACCGCGAGACTGCTACGGTCGCAGGTTCGAATCCTGCCTCGGGCATGGATGTGTGTGACGTCCTTATGTTAGTTAGGTTTAAGTAGTTCTAAGTTCTAGGGGACTGATGACGACAGTAGTTAAGTCCCATAGTGCTCAGAGCCATTTGAACCATTTTCAGCAGTTTTGGCTAAAGTTGACTGTCGCGGAGTTACTGTGTGACTTCAGTTGTTAAAATCAATCACTGTACCGTCAGTGATTGTGTGGCGAGCCTTCTTCGTCTCCCTCAGAGGCGCATTTGTATTGCTAGGAAGTCTTTAGTCTGGAACAACCAGACCAGGATAATTTGTTTCGGACTATACTCTCGACATTATCATCACCACGACGGGACGTTGAAGCAACCAGCCATCGCCTCCGGTACGCCAGATCGTGTCCGTGCAGTTAAGAAGACAGCTTGGTAATGTACGTCCGCAGCACCGGCAAAGCTGGCAATTTTGCTAGGTGATAATCAGAGCCCAGCAGAGCGCGCCTGTTCGTCTTTTCTAACTTCGTTCTGTCTTGGGTGTGCATTGTCTGAGTTCTCACTACTGTAGCAGCAATTAATGTTGGGTTGGCTGTGTGTCTTTCTTAAGATTTGAGTTGCAAGGAATTGGCTCCACATACCACTTCGTCATAAATGTCACAGTCTAGTTTAGGGACAACTTCACCTTCACAGCATTCATTTGTGTATCCAATTTGAGCCAATTTGATGCACTGTAAATGTTTCAGGTGTTTTTTAAATAATTATTTTGAGTTTAGTCATAATAAATCATATTGTTATTTTGGACAGAACTTTCATTCTGTTAATCGGTAGAGCAACTCTATCATTTCTCATTACGTTAATGAAACTTTTATTTAACTGATTTATCAAATTAATTTATTGCAGGAGCCAAACTCTTTTCTACTCCACTTGCAGGGTCGATTACAGTCAGTTCGCGTTTCTTTTCAATCCATGTGCAACAGCAAAAGTCGGAATTAGAATAGGGGGGGGGGGGGGGGGGCTTAGAGCATCATCTACATATGTAGATTGTAGAAGAATTTAGTGTTAAGTACACTGCTAGCCCCGGCACCTCACAAGTTTGTGAAGCTCTTCCTCATAAATCATCCATTTTTTTCTGAAATTGTAATCATTTGTTTGTCTGCATGTGTAAATCACATCCACCGATTTCCGTCCCATTCGGATAATTCGTTCGTTGTGCGCCGATTTTTTTCCCTCCTTAGAGTGTACTACGCAATGATGGAAGCATAGTCGAGCATCACATTGAGAAAAACATGAAATCAAAGCAGTAATATCAGAAAGTTGAGTCCGCCATGATGCAAAACACCTTGTTATTCGTTTAATTTCTTTATTCTCCCAAACTAGTTTCGGCGACAAATATCACCATCATCAGTATTTTTTTCCCCAAACACAGAAGCACATTATTACATTTTTACTATTCGTTTTTTGAAATATAGTTTTCTATGGATACTTTCATACTACCTTATTTACTGTATGTTACAGCGTGTTTTAAGCAATTATTGTCGCGGTTGGCGACATATTTTCTGTGCTCTTTTTTTTCTGTTGCCGTTTTTTACTTAGCGAACATTATGTCATCTGCAACCATGTGAGCGGCTGTTAGTCAACAAAATACTAAAAGGTGAACTTCGTATGTGAGCAATATACAGGGTGTTACATAAAGATACGGCCAAACTTTCAGAAAACATTCCTCAGACACAAATAAAGGAAACATATTATGTGGACATGTGTCCGGAAACGCTTAATTTCCATGTTAAAGCTCATTTTAGTTTCTTCCATCTACGCTCAATGGAGCACGTTATCGTGATTTCATACGGGATACTCTACCTGTACTGCTAGAACATGTGCCTTTACAAGTAAGACACAACATGTGGTTCATGCACTATGGAGCTCCTGCAAATTTCACTCAGTGTTCGTACGCTTCTCAACAACAGATTCGGTGACCGATGGATTGTTAGAGGCGGACCTATTCCATGGCCTCCACGCTCTCCTGACCTCAACCCTCTTGACTTTCATTTATGGGGGCATTCGAAAGCTCTTGTCTACGCAACCCCGGTACCAAATGTAAAGACTCTTCGTGCTCGTATTGTGGACGGCTGTGATACAATACACCATTCTCCAGGTCTGCATCAGCACATCAGGGATTCCATGCGACGGAGGGTGGAAGCATGTATCCTCGCTAACGGAGGACATTTTGAACATTTCCTGTAACAAAGTGTTTGTAGTCACGCTGGTACGTTCTGCTGCTGGGTGTTTCCATTCCATGATTAACGTAATTTGAAGAGAAGTAATAAAATGAGCTCTAACATGGAAAGTAAGCGTTTCCGGACACATGTCCACATAACATATTTTCTTTCTTTGTGTGTGAGGAATGTTTACTGAAAGTTTTGCCGTACCTTTTTGTAACACCCTGTATACTTGGGACTGCGGTAGTGTTGTGGAAACCAGTTAATTGGTGTGTACAGAGCTGTTACTTAGCTATTGGTGTACTCACGTTCGTTGGATGGTATGTAGCTGCTTTTATACACAGAAAAACAAAACTTTCGCACTTTCTTTCTGATCCAGAATATTACGCGTGTGTCGCGAGAGGTGTCACTATAGACTAAGCTAAAAGTAACAGGTTTGCACGCTACACGTGAAACAAGAAGCTTTCCGCGAAGAAGTTTGAACGTAAAAAGCTTCCAGCGTAGTAGGGAAGAAGGGGGTGGAGGGCAGTGTGTATGTAGTGGAGGTGAGGTGCCGCTGCTACCGCTGACTGGCTGCGGCAGTGGCGCGCGAGCTGCCGCTGCCTGCGGAATGCCGGCCCGCTCCTCCGGCAGGAACAATGGCTGCGCGGCCCACGCCAGGCCGGCACCTGCTGCAAAGCACGAGTGCTCTGCGAGCGTCCAGCCGGCTGTACTCTGACGTGCACACGAGCGCTCTGACGCGCCACTGTAGCACTGGAACACCTTTTAAATTACAATGAAATGAACACCCTTAGCTGCTCACAGGCGATGACATACGTCAATGGTGACAGATCAAAATGTGTGCCCCAATCGGGTCTCGAACCCGGGATCTCCTGCTTACATGGCAGACGCCCTATCCATGTTTTTTAATTTCTTTCTTAACTTTGCGAAAATAAAGTAAACTTTTCACTCGAGAGAAGACTTGAACCAAGGACCTCTCTTTTTTTTTGTCCTTCTCGACCGTCAAGGTATCAAGGAATCAGGGATGGGAAGGGGAAATCTTTTGTGGGAATCATTATTTATTTATTTATTGTTATTTACTGTTTTTAATTCATTCTTAATTTGGTTTTAGTTAATACCACAACAAATATAAATGTATCTAGCACCGCATCGTGCTCTGAGTAAAGAAAACAATTCGCGGCACGTTCCTACACCGAGGTAATGTATATGGGGAAAAAGAAAAAAAAGTGCTTCATACAGGATGCAGAAGGGTGTGTCGCTACTCCCCTTACGGTTCATCATCCAGGTACGTCTTCACGTATATCATGTTATGCCACCGAGAATCGAACTTAGTCTTGTCAGCTCACTCAATGGGTGTCTTCTCCTACCAGTTGATGATCCAGCTGCGTGGAGGGTCGCTTAGGGCTCTCCGTAAGTAATTAGAAAAATACTGTCTGTATTTTGGGTTCTATACGATCTTGCAATGACGTTCTTGTAGGTAGTTCCAAAAGTCGAATACATCTTTAGGTCCATCGTGAAATAAGTAGTGTACCGCATACGCACGTGACAACGTTGGTCTTGGCGCGCGGGAAATGCCGTTGATCCGGAATTAGCAGAAACCGAGGTGTAATGTGTGCCGGAGTCACTCGTAGAAAATACGACAAAATGTGAGACCGTGTTCGTCCGTGGCTGGTATCCCGCAGTCTACACATAGAGCCGATTCCGCCATGCTTATCTTGTGGAGGCGTGATCGGGTGATCTGTTTACCACTGAGTGTGATGTACCATGTGGATCGGACGGCTGTGTCCAGTGTAACCGCGTGAATCGTCTTCCACACCACCTTCCAATTAACCTGAGGGCTTTTGGTCTCCACGATATTTGCTGGGCGCCTCTGCTGTAGGTCATGATATATATCCCGCGTTGACGCCTGTTTCGTCGGTGGTACTGCGATACGGACATAGCTGTGTTCAATGTAAAAGTTCCCGAAGTAGAAGAAGGGTGGGGGTATGTCTTGCGTCGTCAGCGGGGGCATGAGGGAGGGCGGATCTAATGGCTCCAAACCATCTGAGCCACCGAGGACACAGAGAATAGCGCGACTGCACGGATTTATCTCTGGCACGCCTCCCGCGAAACCCACATTCTCGATGTATTGTCCCGCACTACATTCATAGTGCCGCCGCCCATTATACTCATTGCTCGCGGCGCGTTGCCGATTCCCGTAAGAGTTCTGGCACTGTTTGTGCATTCGCACAGAAGAAGAAGATGGTCAAGTGGCCGGTGAGCCTTAACTATATATTTACTAAGATGGTGTCTGTTCTTTCGGACAAGTCCGAAAGAACAGATACCGTCGGTGACCAAGCAGCTCGTTAGAATGAAATTACAATGAAATAAACACCCTTAGCTGCTTACAGGCGTTGACATACGTCAACGGGGACAGATGAAAATGTGTGCCCCAACCCTTTAAAGGTTGCAATTTTGTGGCGTACGGCGACTCGAACTGTAGCGCCTGTCTCTCGTAAATAGAAAATTATAAGAAAAATTAATATCCATACGTCGGTGTTTCGATAGCCTGTTTGATGTCGAAATTAACGACACGTCGTAATTAAATTGTAGATTTCTATACATACAATTAAATCGAAGTCATTGCCGTGTTCTTCTGTCTATATATGAGGCCTAACCTTAGAAACTACCGTAGCGATTTTGATACGGTTTTCATTAATAGACGGACTGATTGACGACGAAGGTTTGTGCACGTAATTTACTAGGTGCAGTGCCCGGCGTTTCATGGGACGTTGAATACCTGCCACACAAAGAGAATGACCCCGTCCCTTATTGATATTAATAGCAAATGCAAGTCGCATGGAAAACTGCAATCTTATCTTTTTCCCTTCACTGTCATTTGTCATTTCATTCCCCTAGCTCCATATGTGCGCGGGAGGGGGGGGGGGGGGGGGAGGTGGAGGTGTGGCGGTGTAGGCAAGTAGCTGCTCTTCAGCCAAATGAGAGCAAAACATTTAAAACACAGTATATAACTGGACATGCCAGTTAACAAAATGAATGTGTGACATGTTGTTCTGATCTTCAGTCAGCACAGTGGTTTGATGCAGCTTTCCATGAAACTATCCTGTGCAAGCCTCTTCATCTCCCAGTACCTACTGCAACCTACATCCTACTGAATCTGCTTAGTGTATTCATCTCTTGGGCTCGCTCTTCGATTTTCACCCTCCGCGCTGCCCTCCAATATTAAATTGGTGATCCCTTGATGCCTCAGAATATGTCCTACCAACCGACATCTTCTTCTACTCATGTTGTGGCACAAACTCCTCTTCTCCCCAGTTCTATTCAGTACCTCCTCATTAGTTATGTGATCTACCCATCTAATCTTTAGCATTCTTCTGTAGCACCACATTTCGAAAGCTTCTATTCTCTTTTTGTCTACACTATTTATTGTCCACGTTTCACTTCCATACATGGCTACACTCCATACAAATACTTTCAGAAAAGACATCCTGACACTTAAATCTATACTCTATGTTGACATATTTCTCTTCTTCAGAAACGCTTTCCTTGCCATTATCAGTCTACATTTTACATCCTCTCTACTTCGACCATCATCAGTTATTTTGCTTCCCAAATAGCAAAACTCCTTTACTACTTTAAGTGTCTCATTTCCTAATCTAATTCCCTCAGCATCACCGACTTAATTCGACTACATTTCATTATCCTCGTTTTGCTTTTGTTGATGTTCACCTTATACCCTCCTTCATGACACTGTACATTCTGTTCAGCTGCTCTTCGAGGTCCTCAAAGTTTTAATTTCTTCTCTATTGATTTTAATTCCTATTCCGAATTTTTCTTTTGTTTCCTTTACTGCTTGCTCAATATACAGATTGAGTAACATCGGGGATAGGCAACTACCCTGTTTCATTCCCTTCCCAACAACTGCTTCCCTTTCATGCCCCTCGACTCTTATGACTGCCATCTGGTTTCTGTACAAATTGTAAATAGCCTTTCGCTCCTGGTATTTTACCCCTGCCACCTTCAGAATTTGAAAGAGAGTATTCCAGTCAACATTGTTTGTGTGACATAATAGATACAGATGCAGTTACATAATTTATAGTATAGTAGTTGATTAAACACAAAATCAAATAGGGGTAATGCAGGAGTAGGTTTAATAATGAATAGGAAAATAGGAATGCGGGTAAGCTACTACAAACAGCATAGTGAACGCATTATTGTGGCCAAGATAGATACGCAGCCCACATCTACTACAGTAGTACAAGTTTATATGCCAACTAGCTCTGCAGATGACGAAGAAATTGAAGAAATGTATGATGAGGTAAAAGAAATTATTCAGATAGTGAAGGGAGACGAAAATTTAATAGTCATGGGTGACTGGAATTCGAGTGTAGGAAAAGGGAGAGAAGGAAACGTAGTAGGTGAATATGGATTGGGGCTAAGAAATGAAAGAGGAAGCCGCCTGGTAGAATTCTGCGCAGAGCACAACATAATCATAGCTAACACTTGGTTTAAGAATCTTGAATGAAGGTTGTATACATGGAAGAACCCTGGAGATACTAAAAGGTATCAGATAGATTATATAATGGTAAGACAGAGATTTAGGAACCAGGTTTTAAATTGTAAGACATTTCCAGGGGCAGATGTGGACTCTGACCACAATCTATTGGTGATGACCTGTAGATTAAAACTGAAGAAACTGCAAAAAGGTGGGAATTGAAGGAGATGGGACCTGGATAAACTGACTCAACCAGAGGTTGTACAGAGTTTCGGGGAGAGCATAAAGGAACAATTGACAGGAATGGGGGAAAGAAATACAGTAGAAGAAGAATGGGTAGCTGTAAGGGATGAAGTAGTGAAGGCAGCAGAGGATCAATAAGTTAAAAAGACGAGAGCTAGCAGAAATCCTTGGGGAACAGAAGAAATATTGAATTTAGTTGATGAAAGGAGAAAATATAAAAATGCAGTATATGAAGCAGGCAAAAAGGAATACAAACGTCTCAAAAATGAGATCGACAGGAAGTGCAAAATGGCTAAGCAGAGATGGCTAGAGAACAAATGTAAGGATATAGAGGATTATCTCACTAGGGGTAAGATAGATACTGCCTACAGGAAAATTAAAGAGACCTTTGGAGATAAGAGAAATACTTGTATGAACATCAAGAGCTCAGATGGAAACCCAGTTGTAAGCAAAGAAGGGAAAGCAGAAAGGTGGAAGGAGTATATAGAGATTCTATACAAGGGCGATGTAGTTGATGACAATATTATGGAAATAGAAGAGGATGTAGATGAAGATGAAATGGGAGATACGATACTGCCTGAAGAGTTTCACAGAGCACTGAAAGACCTGAGTCGAAACAAGGACCCCGGAGTAGATAATATTCCATTGGAACTACTGACGGCCTTGGGAGAGCCAGTCTTGACAAAACTCTATCGTTTGGTGAGCAAGATGTATGAAACAGGCGAAATACCCTCAGACTTCAAAAAGAATATAATAATTCCAATACCAAAGAAAGCAGGTGTTGACACATGTGAAAATTACCGAACAATCAGTTTAATAATCCACAGCTGCAAAATACTAACACGAATAAGACAGGCGAATGGAAAAACTAGTAGAAGCCGACCTCGGGGAAGATCAGTTTGGATTCCGTAGAAACACTGGAACACGTGAAGCAATACTGTCCTTACGACTTATCTTAGAAGAAAGATTAAGGAAAGGCAAATCTACGTTTCTAGCATTTGTAGACTTAGAGAAAGCTTTTTACAATGTTGACTGGAATACTCTCTTTCAAATTCTAAAGGTGGCAGGGGTAAAATACAGGGAGCGAAAGGCTATTTACAATTTGTACAGAAACCAGATGGCTGTTATAAGAGTCGAGGGTCAAGAAAGGGAAGCAGTGGTTGGGAAGGGAGTGAGACAGGGTTGCAGCCTCTCCCCGATGGTATTCAATCTGTATATTGAGCAAGCAGTGAAGGAAACAAAAGAAAAATTCGGACTAGCTATTAATATCCATGGACTAGAAATAAAAACTTTGCCGATGACATTGTAATTCTGTCAGAGACAGCATAGGACTTGGAAGTGCAGTTGAATGGAATGGACAGTGTCTTGAAGGGAGGATATAAGATGAACATCAACAAAAGCAAAATGAGGATAATGGAATGTAGTCGAATTAAGTCGGGTGATGCTGAGGGAATTAGATTAGGAAATGAGTAAAGAAATTTTGCTATTTGGGGAGCAAAATAACTGATGATGGTCGAAGTAGAGAGGATATAAAATGTAGACTGGCAATGGCAAGGAAAGCGTTTCTGAAGAAGAGAAATTTGTTAACATCGTGTATAGTTTTAAGAGTCAAGAAGTCAGTTCTGAAAGTAGTTGTATGGAGTGTAGCCATGTATGGAAGTGAAACATGGACGATAAATAGTTTGGACAAGAAGAGAATAGAAGCTTTCGAAATGTGGTGCTACAGAATAATGCTGAAGATTAGATGGGTAGATCACATAACAAATGAGGATGAATTGAATAGGACTGGGGAGAAGAGAAGTTTGTGGCACAACTTGACCAGAAGAAGGGATCGGTTGGTACGACATGTTCTGAGGCATCAAGGGATTACCAATTTAGTATTGGAGGGCAGCGTGGAGGGTAAAAATCGTAGAGGGAGACCAAGAGATGAATACACTAAGCAGATTCAGAAGGATGTAGGTTGCAGTAGGTACTGGGAGATGAAGAAGCTTGCACAGGATAGAGTAGAATGGAGAGCTGCATCAAACCAGTGTCAGGACTGAAGACCACAACAACAACAACAACATAATTGATTAATTGAACGATTGACAGGGATGAAACGGCAACAGAATGTGTGACTAAAGATAAAAGACAAAGGGACCGACTGAGGTGGGGCAATGGTTAGCATATTGGACTTGCATTTGGGAAGAAGACAGTTCATACACGCGCCCGGCCATCCTGAATTACATTTCCGACTATTTCCCTAAATCGCTTGGGCAAATGGCGGGATTGTTCCTTTGAAAGGGCACTGCTGACTTCCTTCCCTGATCTATGGGACCGATGATGTCGCTGTTTGATCCCCTCCTCCGAAACAACTATAGGCCAATGAAAGACAGAGGGACAGGAGCATAAACCAAAGGGAGCAAAGTCGAGTGTGATTAGTGGGCATAGAGTGCTAGGAAGTGGGGTATCGTGGCGATGTAGCAGTCAGGGTGCTTATATATCAAGGCGGATTTCATGGTCAGGTAAGGGAAGGCGATTACAGTTACATTGGGAGGGAATGTGGAGGGCTTGGAGGTCTAGTGTTGAGGGTGGTAGGTGCGTGGCAGAGTACCAGGGGCTGGTGAGCAGGAGGGAAACTAAGGGGTGGGTAATGTCGAGTTTGCAGATAACGTAGGATATTTAGAGATGTTCAATATGGAATAGGAGGGAGGAAAATGTTACATTTTGGTAGAGGATACAGGTGAAGGGGGGTAAGCGGATTGGAAAGTGTAGGCGGAATGCATGCCGTTCGAAGATCTGCAGGGGGTGATAAAAGGAGCGGAAGTCCGTGCCACATTCTGCATTCGCTTTATTTTTATTTTTCTGTTTATCGTAATTTCCAGCCTCTTCCCCGCGCGGGCAGGGGTGGGCTGGCAGCAGCACAATTCGCTGCGCCTCAACCAAGAGATTGTAAAAGTAACACAGCAGAATGTTAAAAACAGATAACAAGGAGATAAAAGATGGATTTAACACATGATAAGAGTCCCCCCCTCCAAATAAAATTAACATTTGTTACGATCAAGACTGTTTTGCTGAATTTTAATATTTAACACCGATCCTTGCTTGCTCTCCGTTGGACGAATGTTTTCTAAACTTTTATATAATGCAGTAGTTATTTCTATGTGTCTTCAAATCTTCAGCGAGCTACTTTTGTCCTTAATTTTTGCACATGAGTGTACTTACCACTACATGAGCGAAGCCGTGGAAGGTCGCTAGTTTTTTTACATTTAAGATTTTCCATTTACGACGAATATTTGAAAAATTTTAATTACTACCTACGAAAAGTAAAGTTGCTAATTCATTTTTCTTTGTGTTGACACTCCTTATACACAAAATACACACACATGCACGAGCTGCGATACCGTACAAACCACTTGTGAAGCCAAAACGAGATGGTGCAGCTTATTAATAATGTGGAGCAATGTGCCCTGCTTCGTTCTCTGCATTTTAAGAGGAACCAAGTTGCAACAATGACTGCCAAATTGATGGAACTGTACCACAAGAATGCATTGCCGTATGACAGGCTTAGGTGGCACAGAAGCTTCAAGAGTGTTCAAAAAATAATAATAATAATAATAATAATAATAATAATTTTGAATGAAGGAGAACGAAGCAGCAAACCAGCTCTCTCTAGATGACCAGGAATCAGAAGACAAGTGGAGGCCCCTCTGATCGAAAATCGGCGGGTCTCAATCGAGACGAGAACAGAGAAACTGAAAATTAATCGTGGATCAGTTTCCAGCATGCTGAACGAGACTTCGAACATGACGAATGTCCCCAAATATCACAGGACTACCTTCGACCTGAACTACACGTATGTGGCGCCACTTACCGGCTGCCAGAAGAGTCGCTGGTAAAGGACGTCGTAGGGGATGGACCACGCTGTCGGAAGACAGACATAAAGCAGAGTGTACAACAGACTTTGCTGTCCCTCTAGGTTGCATGTATTTTTAAAACAGTGACGGATTTCGGTTTTATTGAACGTCTTAAGATCTGAGTATGTCGGCTACGAAAGTAATCCGTCTGACTCTTAAGCAAATTTCCATGCTATATCATAGAACATTAGATGGTTCTGTGTAGTCAAATCATGCCATACGTCCGCAGTCAACTGCTGTTAGTTTTTGGACCAGTGGAAATACGTAGCT
The DNA here is from genome assembly GCF_023897955.1 of Schistocerca gregaria. Taxonomy (NCBI): domain Eukaryota; kingdom Metazoa; phylum Arthropoda; class Insecta; order Orthoptera; family Acrididae; genus Schistocerca; species Schistocerca gregaria. Next base: position 495,831,223 of record NC_064925.1, on the reverse strand, counting down.
TTAAAGGGGCCTGTGCGCAGAGCACTTTATCATGATACCCCACTCCAAATGTCCCTTGCGTGGAGTGTCCTTCGCAATGTGCTGTCCGCAACTCGTTCAGATGAATTTGTATTCACTGACAGCAGCAGTTAATGTGAGGACTGATGCAAGTACCTTCAACTGTGTGTTTTTAAAATTTCTTTATTCAATGCCACTGGTTTCGGCGCTACACTGACCGTCATCAGATCCTCAACTGGCAATAACTGGATCCCCACCAACTATTCATTGCTCACATATTGAAGAGAGGTCGTGCCGTTTCCAACTGAAAATGGACGTAAGCAGTAACTGACGTCGGGCTTGAAACTGATCGTCATTGCCAAGGCGTGGCCCTCGTCACGAGCTCCTGTAGGTTAAGAGCTTTTTGTGACGACTGTTCTTACGCGGCATTATGTGGCTACGACTGGCATTCCATTCCAAGGAGTCTGTGCCGGTAATTGAGGCGGCCAACAACCGACAATAAGACATTTACAAAAAGAATACAATAACAAGATTATTCACAACATGTACAATTAATATTTGAAATTCACATAAATTTGTACAGCTGTAGTTTGTTCCGTAGTGCTGAGTTGTATACCAAGAGAGGAATGCTCTTGTTAGTAGCAAATAATTACTAGAGATGAGGCAAAAGATCTTCAGCTGGCGGTTTTTCAAAGTAATACGTAGCAACACAGTGTCAATACTCCCTCTGAATACGATATCTTTTCAATAAAACTTTTATTTTTATTTTTCATAGGCAGTGCTACTATTAAGACGACACTTGGTTAATTTAAAGATTCATGGTCAGACCGATGTTCTGTAACGGTACAAACTGTATATAACTGTGAACTGTAAACTTTGCTAAACACGTTCGCTATTTTGATTTTAATGTTTTGTTATAGTGAGGACTACTTTGTCACGTAATTTCTTAATTTCAAATCTTAAGCTGTTCTTAGATATCCCTTACATTGTGTCTTTTAAGAAGTAAGAAAGAAAGAGAACTCCATACATAGGGGGTAGTCTTATCACTATTGGTTTACATCTACTTAAAACTCAATATCGACCTTTTCTTTTATTACTTGACGCACTTACATGGTAAGCGAGTGTAAGGGACTGTGTTTCAGGTGTAAGGGGCTAGCTATACATTTTAAAGTACGCTATGCAGGGTGTATCATAATTAATGGCGTAATCTCATACACGATACTAGAAGCAAAAAGTCTCAGAAAACATAGGCGCAATAATGCATACCTTAAGAGCTACGAGCAATTTCTCATCTTTGATACCGTGAAGCAGATCTCTTCTACTGCAATCTCTTTGCTTTCCACATTTTGGGAAGTAGTAGTATGGATCAAAACAAGAGAAACTGTCCCGTCAACATTTGCTCTAAAGCACATACCTTAAAAGTTATGAGCAGTTGTTCTTTAGAAGAGTCGTGTTTCCAAGTAGCGAAGATGAGCACGTGCTCATAGCACTTAAGGTATGCATTTTAGAGCAAATGTTTACTGGACATTTTTTCTTGTTCTGATCCATACTACTACTTCCCAAAATACGGAAGGAAAAGAGCTTTCAGTAAAAAATTTTTGCTTCGCAGTACCGAAGATGAAAAATTGCTCGTAACTCTTAAGGTAAGCATTTTCGACCCTTTGTTTAATAAGACTTTTTCGGTTCTAGTATTGTGTACTTTCAAATGTATGCGTTTACGCCATTAATTATGATACACCCCGTATACCAAACATTTCCTAGCATAGACGATAATGTTTTTGTAAACTGCTCTTGTATTACTGTTGTACTACATTTTTTGATCATAGCATGGCTAAGATAGAACTGTATACCGAAACAGGTAGCCGGTAGGCAAAATAAATAAATTGCGACTATAAACTAAAACATATACTTTTGCAGTATTGTAATGGTCGCTGTCCACCGGCAGTATGCCGGGAATGTGTAAGTTATAGTCTTGAATGCTGATACGCTCAGCTAAGTCACTAACACGCAGTAATGTTCAGTAGCATCCTCATACGTCGATATAGTTTCTTCACTGCAGTCTTCCGCACAAATGTTGGTAAGTCTATACGTTCATTGAGTCTGGAGGCGAAGCTTTTCAGAATGCTGGTTTTAGTTTTAGTTTTAGTTTTTGTTATGTCATGTTCCGCAGATCATTTTCCCGATTATTTTATTGATATGATGTGGAACAAGTCAGATTACAAGATATATATACTCACATGAATAGTGCTAATATTAATATTACTGAAAATTTTAGTTCTACACATGCAACTACATTTAGAGGTACTTTTTTTTACCATTTATGAAACAGAAACTCGTCCATGGAGTAGAAGGAATTGTCCAAAAGAAATGATTTTAAGCTAGATTTAAAACTTGATCTGCTACCTGCCAGATACTTTATGTTGTTGGGAAAATGATCAAAGATTTTTGTTGCTGAATAATGTACTCCTTTTTGAGCAACTGACAGCTTCAATAACGGATAGGAAAGGTGATTTTTCCCTCTAGTGATGAACATCACTGTTCTTCGCGAATTGAGATGGATTATTTATAAAGAGTTTCATTAGCGAATATATATATATATATATACTCTGATAGTGCAATTAAAATACCTAACTCCTTGAAAAGGTGCCTACATGACGTCCTTGGGTGAACACCACTAAATATTCTCACTGCTCTCTTTTGTGCAATCAATACTTTATGCCTAAGTGGTGAGTTACCCCAGAAAACTATTCCATAAGACATCATTGAGTGGAAATATGCAAAGTACGTTAGGAGGCTGATCTGTTTATTACCAAGACTAGCGATTATACGAAGACCAAAAGAAGCTGAACTTAAGTTATTTGAGAAGCTCAGTAATATGCTTCTTCCAGTTCAAGTTGACATCAATGTGAGCACCCAACACTCTGGAGAAATCTACCCTGTTAACTGAGCTCTGTTCATATGCTACATCAATTGTCGATATGACTCTATTCGCTGTACAGGACTGGATATAGTGAGTTTTTTCAAAAAGAACCACTTAATAATTCTTTGAAAGACATCCTTAACAATACCTTCATCTGATTTTTCTGGATTGGGATTTATTATAACACTCGTATCATCTGCAAAAAGTACTACTTCCGCTTGCTGAACGTTAAGTGGGAGGCCATTCACATGAATAAGGAACAGCAGAGGACCTAAAATTGAACGCTGTGGGACTCCCTTCGTGATAACTCCTCATTCACTAGAATTTACCACCCGCATTACTTGTGCTATTCAGCACAACATTTTGCTTTCTGCCCATTAAGTATGATTCAAACTCGCTGTGTGTATAGCTTTCAATTCCATAAAACCTGAGTTTTTCTAAGAGTGTGACATGATCCACACAGTCAAATGCCTCGGAGAGATCACAAAAAAATATCAACTGGCGATAATTTGTTATTTAGGGCTTGTACTATTTGATGGGTAAATGCGTAGATAGAATTCTCAGACGAGTAACCCTTCCAGAATCCGAACTGTGACATGCTGAGTAAATTATTTTTACTCAGCATGTCACAGTTCGGATTCCGGAACGGTTACTCGACTGTGAATGCTATCTACACATTTACCCATCAAATAGTACAAGCCCTAATTGATGGGTTGGGGTTAACAAGATGCGCCGACCAGAGTCGCGGCAGTGACGTCATGTCAGTGTAGCGTCCTCTGGTGGCGTGTGTGCGTGACGATCCAGCGGAGACAGCAGGGGATGGAAGAGCGGGCTCGCTTGGCGGGGCGCTGGCGGGTGATTTAAAAGTGCCCTCTGTCTTCCGGGTAGCGGTGAGCAGAAAGTGGCACGCCGAGCGCTGTCGACGAAGGTGCCGTTGACACGACACAATCCATTCTGACACACCAACAAATTGTCAATAAAATTCTTCTAGGATGTTGACCGCACTGTCAAAATAAAAGACTGTCCGATGTTTCGGACACTACTGCAAACGGCCTTCCTCGGGGCTTTGTTCTGAGCTAGGTCAGTCCAGCTCAGCACAAAGCCCTGTGGAAGGCCGTTTGCAATAGTGTCCAAAACGTCGGACAGTTTTTTATGTTGACAGTGCGGTCAACATCCTAGAAGAATTCTATTGACAGTGACAACGGTCGCATAAGCCTAGGCCTCATACCAACAAACGGTTTAACTTTAATCACGGTTTGGCCACGGACACGTCCAGACACAGTTATTTCTCTTCAGTGCCGCAATTAATAATCGTGTTACAGCTGCTGAGGTGCAGTACACTCTATGTATGGACGCATCATATCACTTGATACTTCACAACACCAGTTCGAGCTAGGCCGCAGTAAGTTTTACGACACACCAGGAGAATAATCCAGATGGTCCAGGTTGAATCAAATGCGTCAGTAATCCAAAGAAGGGTAGTCCAAAACGTAGTGTGGATAAAATCCAGTAAATAACCAGGTCACGAAAGGAAGTGTCAGTAAGCGTGAGGCTGCATCTTCCCTCCAGACTGACATCAGCAGCAGGGCCCATGCGGCGGCCACCTGTCACCTCTTAACCGGCTACCACAGGATTCGTTGGCAGCAGACACTGCAGGGTATCTTCGCCGTCGGAAGACACAGATATACCGGACTGGACAAAACATTTTACTGTACGTATAGATTGTACACGTTCTTAAAACTGTGACGGATTTTGGTTTCATTCAACCATTTTCAGACCCGAGTATGTCGGCTGCGAGAACAACCCGCCTGATTCTCGACCAAATTTACATGCTGCGTCATAGAACAATAGATCGTTCTTTCACATAGCACGTCATTACAATAGGAAATATATGATCCAGATTGTACACTGTACTCTTCCGCTAAAATTAAAGAATAAGTACACTGTTTTCTCCCGACAACGCAGTGTGTTTTTACTGTACTTCTGTTATAATACCCAGTAAAGTCAGTTCACACCGGAGCTCAACTGAACGCTATGAAACAGCCTGCAGACTATCACTAGAAGGAGAGTCAACACAACATCACATCATCTCGCATTAGTGCCAAAATGTAAATATAAGGTACCATCTGCGATAGAAAAAGTCCTCATATATAGTATCAGATTTAAGGAAGCGTCAACGATATTTTTTTTTTAACCGCCAAAACTTAAGTGTCGTCTCGTTGTCACTGTAGGCTGGTACCATGGGAAGCAAGGAGAGGACTTTGTTTGGTGGCCAGTGTCCTCTTCTGTAACTCAAACTGCACACATGTATTAACAGAGTTCCTTATTCATAAGAACAAGAAGTTACTTAAGATAGTCCAAGTGTTGTGATACAATCTCTTCCGTAATGGTCCACGTTAGCTTCACTGCTGGTGAAGTACATGTCCCGCTACGCACTCTGTCCTGATCGCTACGTGCTGCCTGAGACTGAGACTCTGATTGACTCTGCCTGCGGCTGTCTTTGACTTCAAGTGACTGGACTGCTACTGATGAAACGACTGGTTAACTCACTGGACGATTGACTGGGCGTGATTGACTGGCCCTCCTGTCTACAGCAGAGATCTAAATTCTGGGAGTCGAGAGGGCGTTGGTGGCGCATTGCCTGCGAGTGTGTTTTTGGCCGTCTCGTGATAGGCGCGTTGCTTGCGCTTACTGTCGATCTTCTTGCAACCTCTTTGACCCCTGGTGTGCTGGCGGCAGCTTACACCAGCACAAAAACAAAACTCGTACCATAAGCTCTCGATAAAGTTCGTATGTCCACAGCTCCTGGTCTTGTGATAGAATTTTCGCTTCCCGCGAAGGGGGTCCTGGGTTAGATTCCCGACGGGTCAGGATTTTTCCTGCCTCGAGATGACTGGGAGTTGTTGTGTCGTCTTCATCATGATCATTAATCCCCGTTACGGTCTGAGGAACTCAAAGGCAAACCACCTCCACTAGGACCTTGCCTAGTACAGAGGTGCGGCTCTACCGCATCTTCCCCTACACTCCTCGGAGTATGGGACTTCATCGTCGTCATCATCATCATCATCATCATCAATGTTTGTATGGTAAACTGTTGGGAAGTGGAAGAATACCGATAGTGTTGTCCAGCAGTTTGGAAGAGCATTTATTTAAAACAGAAAATATATACATATGAACAAATTAAAACAATATTTAGAAGGCAACACATACAACCTTTTTACCAGATCCATTGTTTTTTCTTTAAAAAGTACAAAATAACGTCAGCATAATATTTTTCTCTTTAAATAGAGCTGATATTTTCACTGTTGAGAAAAGAGTTTTTAAAAATTGTTTCGTCTGTTTGTGCTCCTGTATGTCTACAGTCTAGATTTTTCTTTGTTCAGATACCGTAAAGCCCAAATCATTTTTCGCATTAGTATCTGACCTATGTTGTGGAATAAGACTATAAGTCAAATGTTCAAGTGCTCATGGACCCTCTGCAGCACGTGACAAAAACAAAGAAAGTAATAAAATAAAATAATTTTACTTAGAAGCACAAGATACAGCCAGCATTACAACATGAGCGAGCACATCGAGAATATACGTTCTTGGCAGGCAACGCTACCCTCCGCCCATCAACGTCAACGCAAAACTTTCTCTCCGAGAATCCTTGACATTCACGTCCCGTACCTTTCAGTTCTGTTCCTTTGACAGCCTATGTCAATGCCGCCATTTGAAATGCATTGCCGGCCGCGGTGGTCTCGCGGTTCTAGGCGCGCAGTCCGGAACCGTGGGACTGCTACGGTCGCAGGTTCGAATCCTGCCTCGGGCATGGATGTGTGTGATGTCCTTAGGTTAGTTAGGTTTAAGTAGTTCTAAGTTCTAGGGGACTAATGACCACAGCAGTTGAGTCCCATAGTGCTCAGAGCCATTTGAACCATTTTTGAAATGCATTGTGGAAAGCCTTTACATTACCTTCCATGACATTCAGCGTGAATCCACCTTAACTGTGTGTGTGTGTGTGTGTGTGTGTGTGTGTGTACGTACTTGTATTTCAAGTTTATGTTATACCGTTAAATGTAAAATGAGGGAGAGCGTTTTTGTCATTTTTGGTTGACAACATATATCGCTACGCTCTTGCAGCTTTCAGTCTGTCAATACACCTTACCTCTTCTCAAACCCCCGTCGGAAGTTCGAGTCCTCCTTCGGGCATCGGTGTGTGTGTTGTCCATAGCGTAAGTCAGTTTAAGTTAGATTAAGTAGTGTGTTAGCTTAGGGACCGATGACCTAAGCAGTTTGGTCCCATAAGATCTTACCACAATTGTTTTTTCTTCTTAAACTTTATAGTAAATCTCCTGTATGCATCCCCCGGCCATCACTCCACGTACAAAAAATCATTGTGGAGACTAGGTTCTACATATACATCTACATGATTACTTTGCAGTTCACAGTTAAGTGCTTGGCAGAGGGCGCATCGAACCACCTTCAAGCTCTCTAACGGCGCGCAGGGAAAATGAGCACTTAAGTCTTTCTGTTCGAGCCCTTATTTCTCTAATTTTATCATGATGGTCATTTCCCGCTATGTAGGTGCGAGCCAACGGAATATTTTCGCATTCGGAGGAGAAAGTTGCTGATTGAAATATCAAGTGCCGTTATGAAAAACGCCTTTATTTTAATGACTGCCACCCTATGTCCGTTGCAGTCTCCCCCATATTTTGCGATAATAAAAAACGAGCTGCCTTTCTTCGAACTTTTTAGATGTCCCGTCAGTCCCATCTGATGCGGATCCCACACCGGACAGCATTACTCCAAAAGATGGCTGACAAACATCGTGTAAACAGTCTCTTTAGTCGACATGTTGCATTTTCTGTGTGTTCTACCAATAAATCGCAGTCTTTGGTTTTATTTACCCACAACTTTATTTATGGGATCGTTCCAATTGAGGTTATTCGTATTTTTAACCCCTAAATATTTACTTGAATTTACAGCCTTTATGTTTGTGTGATTTATCGTGTAACCGAAATTTATCGGATTTCATCTAGTACTCATGTGGATAACTTTGTACTTTTCGTTATTTAGAGTCAATTTCCACTTTTTGCGCCATACAGATATCTTGTCTAAACTACTTTGCAATTGTTTTTTGTCATCTGATGACTGTAAAAGACGGTAAATGACAGCATTATCTGCCGGCCGGGGTGACCGAGCGGTTCTAGGCGCTACAGTCGCAGATTCGAATCCTGCCTCGGGCATGGATGTGTGTGATGTCCTTAGGTTAGTTAGGTTTAAGTAGTTCTAAGTTCTAGGGAACTGATGACTTCAGAAGTTGAGTCCCCTAGTGCTCAGAGCCATTTGAACCATGTTTTTGACAGCATCATCTGCAAACAATCTTAAGAGGGCTGCTCAGATTCTCTCCCGGCGAATCTTTCCCTCTGCAACAGATTGCGCGGCGTAATTAAACATGCTGAGTAATTGAAACTGTGTATCGAGCTGGCATCTTACCTCGACTCAGTCTTTCTCGAGTCAGCCGGATGGCATAGTGATACGGATTCTCACTCTCTAGGACGGCGCTGCAAACTCCCTGAAACGTCCCCTTAGAAAAATTGTGAATGACTGTGCTGGTAAACGTCTACAGTATTTGATACAAAGACAGCTGAGTAAAACTGAACGTACTCAGTTCTCTCTTTACTTATTCTTATCATCACTAAACTGACACACAATATATTTTTAGCGCAACGCAATCTGACTTTCAATAATCCCTATAAAAGTGTGGCCCTGACTAACAATAACCTATACCTTTCATGAATTACTTACCTCACAAAAATCTTCGTTACTCGAACTACTGAAATACAGCCTGCGCCAATACTGCCAGCTAAATGAAAGATTCTAACTACTGAAGGCACTAACTACTGATAGGTATAGTTAGCAAATGAAAGATTTAGACAGAGAACAAACAATTTATTTACCTTAATAAAGTTCAAAAGTCATCTTATATATATCTATCAATTAATGACAGCTATCTTCACAAATTTCCTTTTCCTGCGGACACACGTCCAGATCGTCCGCTTACACTAACCTCTCAAAACTCTGGCATCTCTCTCCCCACATCCACCACTGCTGGCGGCTCACCTCCAACTGTGCAAAACTACGCGCTGTTCCCATCCAACAGCCCAACACTACAATAGCGAATCTTTCAAGGAGTCCAACCAGCCACAGACTGCACAGAGCACTACGTGGCATTACCAACATAAAAACCTAAACAGCCCATTTACATCCCGTCTGGGCATAGAATTAGCATTTCTGTAGTTTTTCTACTTCTCCTAAGCCGGATATCAGGGCGTCTCCTTTGAAAAGGAAAGTGGCGTTTTCTTTCCCATCCTTTTTAAGGCGAGTTTGTGATCCATCATTAATCATCTTGTTGTCGTCCAGGGGACGTTAAACCAAAACTTAATTTTCTTTCCTTTTACCTGAGGCAAACTTCGTAGCTCCCACTTTGCAACCGTTCTGATGCTAAGCCAGATGCGAAATTTTGTTGAAGAGTACACTTCGCTGCTCGGTGGAAGATTCATTTTGGAACTAGGTTTGTAATGTGATTGGCCACTGCCTGCATTGCAGCTTTCAGTGTCGCTACAGGTCTGGAAAAAGTTATTCGGGACCATTTTTTTCCGTTCCACTTATTTCCTGTTGGCTTTGAATACTGATGGGCCAAGACAGACGATCGTTGTACACCGTGATATTGAATGGCTCTGTTCGGAGTTGCGCGCACCTGACACAGTGGGGAAGTGCTTTTACGAACTGAGACGCGGTCGTGTTGTTATCAGGACGACGAACGAAGAGCAGGGGTGAACGACCCCGCGGAGAGCCGAGGCGCTAATGAAGCATGATTCAGTTAACAATCATTGATCAGGGAGCGTTTAACAGTCACTCCGGACTCTTCCCGTCGCTTTATAGCAGCGACTGCACTGAGTCCACGAGCAACACGCTGAGCTCAGCTCCTGACGTTTGCTGTCGCCAGCGCCCTGGCACGTAGGTTGGAGCGGCGGTCGAACTTCACCGCAGCCCAGCGTGGCTGCGGACGTTCGTCGGAGCCTCAGTGCTTCCGATGAGTGAACCTGCGCTTAGAATCGAGCCCAGAAAACTGCAGACCCCTGAAAGTCGGTTGGTGAGATGGCACGAAGGTGGAAGGCTCAACAGCAAAACGAAGGACTGCACAAGTGGCTTTCGCAGCGTACAACCGGTAAGGCACACAAGTTGAACAGATTGCAGTCGGACGGAAGATCGGCCTTACCCCCATCATCCATTAGTCACCATTGTGACCAGCAGGAGTGCAGCTTGCGTATCAGAAGTCCCCTCCACAGCCGGCTCGAAGTTGGCGGCAGCTTGTAGACACTTGTTGAGTTCACCACAGCATCCTACAATTTAACAGAGATGGTCTTCCATCGGTAACCTTGATGCAAAAGGAATGGCGCCACTCTGAGAAGGAGCTTGAGGAGGGTGGAGGTTTTATAGCAGGCAATGATGTGATTCTCCTCATACCGGTGACCAAATTTGCCCTCGTTTTCTGGAGCTGTCAGCTCTCTTGGCTACTCTAGTGTTTAACGTCAGACTTTCAGAACGTTCCTTCACGCGAAGTTTGCATCCTGAAAGGTGTTCTTGTGGCATCTTTTGGAAATACTACATCTAGTAACGTTACAGTAGAGTGTTCTGGCTGCTCCACTCTGTCATCAAAGTGCTGCATCCGTTGTTCTTTGCTTCCCTCTCACACAGTCTGATGAAACAAGCTTCCAGATTGTTTGTACTTTGCGCCTCCTGTGTTGACGTTCGGTTACAGTGCCGTTGTGTAGGCAGCAGACGTGCCGAACTTGTGATGCCTCAGTTGGTTTTTAACAAAAGTTTATTTCTGCACTGTCTGAGCGACAGTACAGAAGTGGAGCATAGATGAATGGGGAATCATTCTAAAGATGATACAGGCCAAAAATGGGGAACTATGTTACATTGGCGATTTTGCCAAAGGGCAGGTTCTTAAGGCTCGTTAACTGGGAACAAGCATCTAAGAAACAGGGAAAGTGTTCGACTGTTTGGGTGCTGTGTGCTGTAGTCGTAAGATGGAAAGTGGTTGAACGACAGCAAAACCAAGAGCAAACTTTGGATATCTACACCTCATCAAATAACATGGAGATTCGAGGTTTAGTCGTTCTCTAAAGCAATGAATCTTGGTGATGGAGTAGAATTTTAGAAGTCTTCCCCTAGTAATGCAAGACATGACTAGAGTAGGTCAGTACGCAACAGCCGGACAGAATGCTGACAAGGGATGACTTCTGATGATACATGTAATATGGTCACAAGACAGGTTAATTACTACACACTTCAACAGCTAGGTGCCCAAAGCACCAGTACTGCAGAATGTCATCATAGAGAGAAACATTGTGTTGTCCATGCAGAGTGAGGTAACAAGGCTGAAGGTGAACATAAAAACCATTATTCAGAGCCCTGACGCTGCAAAACGTGTCCAACACTGCCTCTGAAAGGTAAAGTTAAGACACCTTTCAGCTGCAGCCGAAGTATTCAGAAAGTTGCCGAGTCAAAGAAAGCAGGAAAAGTGAAGTCATCGTCGCCTCACAGTAGCAAAGCACTTGAGACAGACCGAGTAAGGTGGCGCAGTGGTCAGCCCATTGGACTCGCATTCGGGAGGACGACGGTTCAAACTCGCGTCCGGCCGTCCTGGTTTAGTTTTTCCGTTATTTCCCTAAATCGCTGCAGTAAAATGCCGGGATGGTTCCTTTGAAAGGGCACGGCCGACTTCCTTCCCCATCCTTTCCTAACCGGATGGGACCGATAACCACTCTGTTTAGTCCCCTCCCCCAAATCAACCAAACAACTCGAGACAGTTCCTGAATGAATGTTACTCTTTTCCAGTGACTCGACCGCTTTTATTTAGTCTGCACCCGACCAACCTTGATGTATGAGCTGTATCAATTCGTCCTCTGTTCATCGACACCATCTTCGAACTCCGATGGGAAAGAGTGTTCAGCCAGAAGGACTTTGCCACTGCAGGATGCAGTGCTGCTATTCGGGTCAAGACTGATGGAATGCTGTGGGCGACACTCGTAATCAGGCCTTCTGCACACCTTACCCACGGGGCCAAGGAGCAGTCAACAATCGTCATCATGGAGGGGCAGTCCATAGCTACCCCTGTATACGTACTCCAGTGCCAAGAGCCACTCTCCTGTTGAAGACTGCAGGCTGACCGAGAATAACGGATTTTTTATTTACACGTCAAGTTCCCAAGGATCAAATTGAGGAGGAAATCTCCAAAGTCATGGAACATTTCAGTACATGAAATTACAGCATAAAAGTAATAACAGATAAAAAATAAAATGTTTAGGAACCCGAAAAAAGTCAATCCATAAGTTTAAGTGCAGAGCCATTGGGTGCTTGGCAAGACACAATCTACCGTGATAATGAGAGCATTCCGGTAACCCACTACCTCAAGCTGATAACACCTGAGGCAGTGGAGACAACACTGACCAAGCTGTGGCCATCTCCTACCGAGCTATGGCTCACACACCTCCAATGAGTGATGGTCTGGCCTGGTCCTGACGACCTAACATTGTTACCTAACGCACTGTCTGGTTGCCGAGCGGATATATCTGAGGCCACAGGTGATGCTGTCTGGCACCGTTGTATCTTCTACCAGTAGTGGTCCAGCAGTACGACTTCAGCAGGAGCTGCAGGTCTGCTGAACGAACTAGTGACTGGTTCCACAGAAGACGTTCTCTGTGTGTCCCAATGTCGAGCGGAAAACATCGTCAGTTAGAACTATAATGGGCTTAGAATAATAAGATTAGACCACGAATCATTGGAACGTTAGATGGATCATGTGGTCGTGTCCAGATACAGCATCATTCATGTGAACTGCTGCATGATACATGCACTGCAACACAGACGCAGGGATTGTAGGTAGTATTATGCTATGGGAGACACCAGTTTTCGTTTCCACAGGACGTGACAGCTGTAGACTATGTGAACATTATTCCAAACCACCTGCAGCCTTTCATACTTGACGTCTTGCTGTCACAGAGGTGCCCTCTTCCAGCCACATAACTGTCCAAGTTGCAAGGCCACAATCTTGCTGCAGTGGTTTGAGGAGCACGATAGCGGGTTCACATTAACGGCTTGACAATCAAATTCACGTCATAAGATCCTGATGGAACATGTCTGGGTGCTATTGGGCGCCAGCTCTCCTCTTACAGAAGAGCGAGATGAAGCCGTGGTTAGCTTACTGGATTCGCATTCGGGAGGACGACGATTCAAATCAGCGTCGGGCATCCAGATTTAGGTGAACAATCACTGCTATTAAGCACGTTGTCATAATGTTTTGGTTCATCAGTGTATATAGAAGTGACATCCGAGTACAAAAAGAAAAACTGCTGTAAAATTCAGTCGATGGCCTGGGACCAAGACTATCGGCCAGGTCTCAATGTAATGAAGCCATGCTTGACACTTCGCGGGTCATTAATGTTACGAATACACTCTTACATAGAAGACAAATAGCTAAATTAGGCGTAAGCTCTTTGAGTAGCTGATGTCACTTTTCGACGAGATACGTTCGTAAAGGCCACTGAAATACGAGTACAGCTTACCGGCCAGTGTGGCCGAGCGGTTTTAGGTGCTTCAATCTGGAACCGTGAGACTGCTACGGTCGCAGGTTCTAATGCTGCCTCGGTCATGGATGTGTGTGATGTCCTTAGGTTAGTTAGGTTTTAGTTCTAAGTTCTAGGGGACTGATGACCTCAGATGTTAAGTTCCATAGTGCTCAGAGCCATTTGAACGAGTACAGCTTCTTTACGTAATTGGAAAATTCATACTCGTAAAGACGTGGCATCTAATTACTACATTCTGAATCTCTCCGTGGTTATTTTCTACGAGGGGCGTTTGAGAAGTCCGTGGAAAGTCCGAGAGATGGCACCACCGGTGCGTATCGAGGTCATGTTCAGTTAGTAGCATCTTTGGAAAGAACGCACACCAAGTTTCAGCTACGTTGGTCTATTTCTTTGTGCATGGCATGCGTGTGAACCGAGGAAGTTGAGTGATTGTCAAAACATGGACGAAAAAGAATATCGTGCGGTGATTAAACATTACTTTGTGAAAGGCAAAACGCCTCAGGAGACTAAAGAGAAGCTTGATAAACATTACGGTGACTCTGCACCTTCGATTAGAACAGTTTATATGTGGTTTCAAAATTTTCGGAGTGGCCATGTGGGCACAAGTGATGCCGAACGTTCTGGACGCTCTGTGGAGGTTACGACCCCAGAAATCATTGATAAAATCCACGATATGGTGATGGATGACATAAGAATTAAGGTGCATGAGATTGCTAGTGCTGTGGGCATCTCGAATTAACGGGTACATAATATTTTGCCTAAACATTTGGACATGAGAAAGCTATCCGCAACATGGGTTCCGCGATTGCTCACGCTTGACAAAAACGGAATCGTGTGAAGCGTTGTAAGGATGGTTTGCAGATGTTCAGGAAGAGTCCGCAGGACTTTGAGTGTCGTTTCGTCACTGTGGATGAAACATGGATACATTACTGTACTTCTCATACCAAACAACAATGTAAACAATGGGTTTCCAAGGGAGAATCTGCACCCAGAAAGGAGAAGACCATTTCTTTGGCCGGAAAGGTTCCGGCGACTGTCTTTTGGGATTCGCAACGTATAATCCTCATCGACTATCTGGGAAAGGGTAAAACTATTACAGGGGCATGTTATTTATCATTACTGGACCGTTTGAAAACCGAGCTGCAAGAGAAACGCCGGCGATTGGATCGCAAGAAAGTCCTTTTCCATCACGACAATGCACCAGCACACTCCTTAGCATTTGTGGTCGCAAAATTAATGGAAATAGGATTGCAACGCATTTCAGATTCCCCACCTATTCTCCAGACTTGGCTCCCTTGGACTACTATTTGTTCCCCAATTTGAAGAAATGGCTGGCGGGACAATGATTTTATTCAAACGAGGAGGTGATTTTAGCAACTAATAGCTATTTTGCAGACTTGAACAATTCCTATTATTCGGAAGGGATCAAGAAATTAGAAGAGCGTTGGACGAAGTATATAGTCTAAAAGGAGGCTATGTCGAAAAATAAAAACGGTTTACCCCAAACACGTAAGTAGTTTTTATTTTGGCACGGGCTACTCAAACGCCCTTCGTATGTTCCCCGGCTGACAGCATAATGCTCTTTTGGTATCGATAGCATCTCCGTCGCATTGTGGCGCGTGGCTCATGGCAAGGCGAGAGGCGGCACTTTCGAACCTCCCGCCAGCGCGCCGGCGGGCTGAGTTCGCTGCCTGACGCTAGTTGATTTCTGTTAGGTGGCGCCGCGCTTACACGGCGCAAAGGGACACGGTATTTGCATGACCTCAGTGCACGAGACTCTGATTGGGCGGCGCGTCTTTTTAAGCAGTCGCAGTTCAGAGCTTGGCCCAGATCGATTTGCATCTATAGAAATTTTAACATTAGCGTGAAATGCTGCAGCGAACACCTTACAATGAAGTAAGTGTTGTTAAAATTCAGAGCCTTATGTAAGAGTATCAGCATTCAAGAGTATTTTCTACAGTCAAGAACATTACTGTCATCTGTACACAACTCAGCACCACGGAAGAACCTACATCATTCAAAGATATGTATAGCTGAATTACTATGTTTATGTACAGAGGGGTCCAAAAAATGTATCCACTGTTTAAAAGTCCATAACTGGCAAACAAATTGACGGAGTTGTCTCATCTTTGGTAGTGTAATAGTTTGCAGTTCCGGCAATCGCCACACAAGCGTTGTATTGCGTTGTTTTGTTTTTTCGGATGACAGTCGCCAGATTGTCAGTGTTTTGTTCTTAGTCGCACCTACTTACTCGAGTAAACATGGCTGGCGCAAGGCTTACATTCGATGAAAGGAAGTCAGTTTTGAAGTGGTATTCTAGGTACGAAAACATTAATGAGGTTCAACGGCAATGGCGAAATGATTATCAAACAGAGCCACAGACACGTTTAACGATTCGTCGTATTCGAGACAAATATGAAGCCGAAGGCTGTGTTAAAGATGTGCACAAACAACGACCTGCACGACTTTTAGCAGTAACACGTCCAGCCAACTCCCGTCGTGTGCTACAACAATTCACTCGCTCACCACAGAAGTCTGTGAGACAGTGTGCCCATGAGACTGGAGTGAATCGCTGAAGCGTTCGGCGAATTTTGAAGACAGCAAAGTGGACTTCCTACATCCCACGATTGCTACACGCAATGAACGAGTACGATCCAGATCGTAGAATGGAGTACTGCGAGTGGTTTACTAACATGGTGCGCAACTATGAAGAGTTTGCAGAGATGATTGTGTGGTCTGATAAGGCACAGTTCAAACTCAATGGTACAGTAAAGCGCCTCAATTGCATCTACTGGCCCGCCGAAAATCCGAACGTCTATGTAGACAAAGCCGTGAATTTGCCAGGAGTAAATGTGTGGTGTGGGTTGCCTTACCGGGGCTTGATTGGGCCATTCTTCTTCGACGGCACAGTTACCGGTGAGCTGTACCTTCAGAAGCTTCACACATCCATTTTACCTGCCATCCGAGACTTGTATGGAGACGGAAGAGTTTACTTACAACAAGATGGTGCTCCAGCCCACAGCCAAAATTGCGTTAAGGCGTATCTCGACGAAAACTACCAGGAAGATGGATAGGCCGTAGAGGTGCTGTGGAGTATCCACTACGTTCCCAAGACCTAACTCCTCTGGACTTTTACATGTGGGGAACAACAAGGACTTAGTTTATTGACAAAAGCCACTCACATTGGTTGAGCTCGAGCATCCATCGTACATTCATGTGCAAATATCCAACTGAACACGTTGCAGTCAGTAGTTCGTGCTGCAGTCCGGCGGCATCGCTTGTGTGTGGATGTTAATGGTGACCATTTCGAACACCTACAGCGATGCTTTTAAGTTGGACTTTATGCTACACTTTCACCAAAAATGAGACAACTCGGTCAATTAGTTTGCAAGTTATGGACTTTTAAACAGTAGATACATTTTTTGGCCCCCCTCTGTATTGTAAATAAACTTATTAATGTGTTACCTTTCTGTAGACTACTGCTTGTATTTGATTGCTTTTTCGTTTACAGTTTCGACAGGTATCATGCAGTGTGCTCCACTGCTTACGATACCTGATGTCCTGACTACTTCACCTCCTGGTAACCGGACATCACTTCTTGGGCACCGCGGAGTGTGTTAAGGGACTCTGACGTCAGCCGTAACAGCCTTATTCATATCTTCTGGACTCAGAGCCTTGCATTTTAATACCAAATATTAATTTTACATTTACAGCTAGGCTAAATAAGTACCTTCGCTTGTCGAAAAGAGGTATGGGCAGTCAACCTGTCTGCAGAAACACATTTATTTCGAAAGTGCTGGTACTTGTCATTAACGATACAGGAAACGGGGGACTAACTGCTAGCGACCAACCGCAAGTATACGGCTAAGCCACAGTCCCGCAAAGCGATTGTTTTAAAACTTTACGATCCTCCGGTTCAGCGTTCAGAATAGGAGAACGAACTATTCTGAAGAGCAAAACCCGTTAACTGAAATGGAATGCTGCTGAAAGAAATACTCAGGATAATGTGGTCAAATGGTTGTATCTGACGCTGGAAATCGCCTGAGGACATACGCTTATCATCCATTACGGCCAGCACTATCAGTATAAGCTCGTCCAGGCGACAGCAGCGTCACCTGGCGGATACAAACGGTGCCTTTAGTATCAATGAGCGTGCTGTCCCTGTGCAGAATGGGGAAGGCGCGCGACTTTTCATAGTTTGACCGAGGGAAGATTGTGATGTCCTGGAGGCACGACAGGAGCATTTTGGAAACTGCACGACTTGTCGGGTGTTCGAGGAGTGTTGTGATGAGTGTCCTCAACATGTGGCGAAACCACCGCTCACTACAGATGCCGGACAGTGTATGTTGCGTACACTGGTAAAACAGGACAAGCGGCGAACTGTGGCGTAACTGAGATCAGAATTTAATGCTGGACGGAGTACAAGCGTGTCTGAACACACCGTGCACGGAACACTCCTACCGATAGGCCTCCGTAGCCGATGACCTGTACATATGCCGATGATAACACCACAACATCAGCAACTAAAGCTGAAATGGGGACGTGACCATCGGCGGTGGACGGTGGCGCAGTGGCAGAGCACTGCACAGTCTGATGACTCCCGATATCTTCTTCAACTTGCCAATGGGAGGGCGCCAATCCGTCGTCTTCCAGGAGAGCACCTCCTAGACACGTGTACTGCGGGACGGAGACAAGCTGGCGGCGTCTCCATTATGCTTCGGGGAACATTCACGTGGGCATCCATGAATTCATTCGAGCTCGTACAAAGCACCGTGACGACCAAGGATTATCGAGCACAGGTTGCAGACCACGTATACCCCTTCATAAAGATCATGTTTCCCGACAGCAGTGACGTTTTTCAGCAAGATAATGCTCCATGTCACAAGTCCAGCAGTGTGATGAAGTGCTTCGAGGAACACAGTGGCGGGTTCTGATTGATACCCTGGCCATCCGAACCTGCCAGATCTGATCCCGATCGAACACATCTGGGATGTGAGTCAATGTGACGTCAGAGCTCATCTCGCCCATAAATTGTATTTACGGGACTTAGGTGACTTGTGTGTCCAGGTGTGGTACCAACTCTCTCCAGCGACCTACCAAGGCGTCATTGCTTCCATGCTACGACGCCTCATCGCTGTTAAAAAAATGGCTCTGAGCACTATGGGACTTAACATCTGAGGTCATCAGTCCCCTAGAACTTAGAACTACTTAAACCTAACTAACCTAAGGACATTACACACATCCACGCGCGAGCAAGTATTCGAACCTGCTAACGTAGCAGTCGCGCGGTTCCGGACTGAAGCGCCTAGAACCGCTCGGCCACCGCGGCCGGCTCATCGCTGTTATCAGTGCCAAAGGCCGAGATATGGGCTATTAGGCAGGTGGTCATAGTGTGCTGACTGGTAGGCTTATTTTGATGGCAGATCATTAGATTTGACAGTGAAGGTGTTGACAGAGAAAAGTAAAGTGAATCACCCGATTCAGAAACGCCGGTTGATGACTGGTCAACTCACTTCCGTTAGAGACATCTAGACATAAATATCAGAAAGTCAGGGATGTTGCTCGAGCAATGAGTTTCAGTCGTGCGAACATTTAGGCGTTTTCTGAGCTCTTAGCTGATAGTTACAAGCTGTGTACAATTGTGGCGAGATTGAGCCCAAAACGGTATTCGAATATAATTAGTCCCTGGTGAAAGCGTAAGGAAACAGTTATTCTGTCATTAGAGACGGAAATTTTAAAAGCACCATCAAGATTTATAGAAAATACACTTATTTCCATTATGTTAGTTGAATTGATGTGCTAAAATCAGACGCACCATAAACGGACGCCGATGGTTTCTGCTTCTTTTGTAAAGATACGGTGATGATGTCCACTAAAAGCGGGATCACCCTATGTTGCATGAAGGGCGTGAAGATGGCGAATCATTGAAACCGGTTGCAGTTAAATAAAGCTAAATACACAGTTGATAGCGTTATTGTTGCTACACAGAAACACTACCAGTTTCACTGCCATTACTAAAGCCAAACTTGTATGCTGTCAATTTATATAAAAATTGAAAAGAAATTTTATTGATGTAAAAAGCCGGTAGTGTTACGGAGTTACCTCTACATATACCAATGGACAAATATAAAACATTACTGAGGATTCCCAACATTGATAAACATGTCTTATGAAACGGAAAACTTAAAAAGTTTTTAAAATATGTCCTCTGTCCTTTTCTATTGAACTATCGTAGAAGGAGCTGCATAAATGCGTCCCGCACCATACTAACACGGTACGTTGATTAATGTTAAAACATGTCCTTGAAAATGTCGTAGTAATTACTGTGCGAGAAATCACTTTGTTCGGTAATCAGTTGCCAGGGGATATTAGGCATTGTGCCTATTGTGCCTAAGTCTCAAATTCTTATTGCAGAGTCAGATAGAAACTCTTTGCAACCTTGTCCAGTGTTTGTATGTTTTCCTATTGTACGAAGTTCACGATTCCGGATTTTTATCCCAAATACAGTCCTATTTTGCACCCACAATGCTGTTTATGACAGGCTGCAAAGTTTCGCCCGGTTTGGACTATGTAATATCTGTTACACTCGGCACAATTAATTTTAGGAACCGCCGAACAGGTAAGAATGCGACAACGTGCGCTACCTAATATTTTCCAAAACACTGCGCACAAAAACGGGATTTTCCTGGATTCATACCTCGGGTTCTATTGGTGATAGAGAGGTAGGGTAATGACTTTTCGATACTCTTTGAGATCGTCTTAGTGTCACTATCCTACAGTACAGGGTCAAAGTATGGATACTAAACACTTGCTACTGGTCAGACAAATGGAGCAAATCGTCAAGTTCTTTTTGTATTTGACGTGGTCTACGGTGAGCTTAATGTGACTTACGGACATACCAGAAGTTTATGACCGATTGCTCCGAAACCCTCAAAAAAGGGGTTTTACTATCTTCTTGTAGAAATAGTAAGCAGCCAATCGGTTGCAAATTGGAAGTTTGATTGAAACCCCTTTACCATGGTTTCAACATTTATAATGACGTCTTTTCAGAAGGAAGATATTGACAACTGGATTACATGTTGTGGCAGAGGTATGTTAAAATGTAGTCAACAACATCTAATCCAGTTGTCCCTATTTTCCTTCTAAAGAAGGTGGCTTTATAAATGTTGAAACCAGGGTAAAGGGGTTTTAATAGGCCTTCCAATTTGCAAGTGTTTTCTATTTCTACAAGAAGATTTCATTCGCGGTAGCTGCTCCAGCCAGGTACAAATTTTGGCCTTCACCAGCGGACCAAAACCGAGCCGCGGATTCCATGACGGCTATGAATAACAAAAGCCTGAAATTTTTACGATATATTCCTAAGATTTGCTTGCAAAAAACCTTAAGAATTTTCCTGGTATCTTTATCCATTTCATAGATACAAAGCTTCAAAGGTACCCTTATAGTACACGTAAAATACACCATTACATCCGATGTTGGGCGAAACTGACGTAGCACAGAGAGATATGCTATAAATGGCTCCTTCGTGATCAGAAGGGTTCTGGGAATCCCATGTTGTAGTACTGAAGCACATGCGAAAGTTATCTTCACGTAAAATCCTGTCTGAGGTGTAAAATTTGTTTTGCGTTATTTGAATTTCACGTAAATAAACTATCAGAATTTTGTGATTCTTGAGTTTCTCCCGACGTATTTGATAATCAAAATATCCACGGGTGTACTGCCAGTCTACAGTGTCCAACGGGCACAATATTTCGGCGATCATACATGTCGCCATCATCAGGTGAACTGACGGACTGAGCTCCTGTGAACGTGCCGGCACGAAGATCCGTACGCTATGACTGCTCAGAGGGAACTGGGTTCGGTAGCGGTGGCGGCCCATTTAAATACCCTCCGCCCGCATTTTGACGAAACACCGGGTCGGAACTGTGTTTTGTCCTCCGAATAAAACTCGTGCACTGGTGGGGAGCGCCAAAGATGACCTCGGTTTGAGGAAGGCCGGCGTGTACCAGATTCTGTGTCAATGTGGCAAGTCGTATATTGGTCAGACGATGCGTACCGTCGAGGATCGATGCCGTGAACACCAGAGGCACACTCGACTGATGTATCCGAGCAAGTCGGCGGTCGCTGAACGTTGTTTGTCGGAAAATCACGCTATGGAGTATGAACGCACGAGAATTCTGGTACAGACGTCGAGATACTGGGACAGCGTTGTTAGAGAGGCCATCGAAATTCGCACCAATGACGACCTCATAAACCGTGACGGTGGCTATAATCTTAGCAAGGCTTGGGAACCAGCGATTGGGTTAATCAAGAGTAAATCGAGCAAACGTATGGTTGTGACGACCACGGCAGACAGAGCCATCACTCCGACGTCATCTCAGACGCCGTCGCAATCTGTTCCACCGCGCGACCGTGGCGAGGGGCGCGGACGGTGGAGGGAGCGCGCCGCGGGCGGAGGGTATTTAAATCGGCCGCCGCCGCGACCGAACCCAGTTCCCCCTGAGCAGCCATAGCGTACGGATCTCCGTGCCGGCAGGTTCACAGGAGCTCAGTCTGTCAGTTCACCTGATGACGTGTACGATCGCCGAAATATTGTGCCCGTTGGACACTGTAGACCGGCAGTACACCCGTGGATATTTTGATTATCAGAATTTTGCTGACTCATAAAGTTCTTTTCACTTGAGTGACATGCCCCTCTGTGTCAAGGAAAGGTAGGGAACCAGCGGGAAAATGTTCTTATCACAGGACAAAAATACGAATATACTCTCACTGAAAAGCGATGTACCAACTGTCTCATTCCACCTTCCTCAACACCTTTAAAAGCTTTCTCAAAAATTCCCTTACCTCTTTTGACATCCAAATCCAAAAATTTAATTGCTCCATTCCTTTTTAGCTCGTAAGTGAATCATGTTATTTGGCTCTACGCATTTCATATTTCCATGAATACGTTTGTCCTCCCTTTGAATTACAAAATAGAGTCGTCGTCCTACCAATTATAATACAACAACCTCTGTTTAACATCTGCAAAAGAGCCAAATAATTTGTTCTCTAGTCTCACAAAAACTTTTGTCAGTATGCCAGATAGGCAGCTGCCGATTGCTAAACCTTCGTTTTGCATAGAAACTCTATCCTTAACAACAAAACAGTTGAAAGTATACGTCAACTCCATCAAATCTAAAATTTCAGAAACCTTAGCCTTACTAACAGTCATATTTTTATGAGGTTGTTTTTGCTAATTTCTAAAGTTTCTGAGATAGATGTATTGGTGTCGAGGTTCAAAACGTCTAACGAGACTACGACGGTATCATCTGGAACTATTATGTCTCTCACTTCGTTCACAAAACAAACAGCATTGTCGACATTAAAAGTGTGCTGGATCCTGCAACCAGGCTTCGACTTAGGAAGTAAAGCTCTATTCAACAGCCCATTAAATGAGTGCTTACTACTGCAAACAACCCTTATTGACTCACTGTCTGTGTGGAACATCTATTTGCTGTTTTGCTTCTGATACTTTTGGTTACATCCTCATTGTTAAAACTTTCACTCAGAGTAAACAAAAAATTTGCTCTCTCTAATTTAGACTTTAACATGATTTGGAATTTATTTGTCAGGATCTTTTTCATTTTCTTAATTCCGTTGTCATGAAAGAACAAGGTAGTTTGCTTACATGACATTCTCGTTGATTACTACAAGAGTGTTTCTTTATCTGCGATAACTACGACTGCAGCATTGAAATCCAACTTTGAATTAATTTCTCTTAGTATTTTAAGTTCTGATTAATATCTGCTACAGTCTTTATGGGATCAGTAGCTTTTTTAGTTTTCGTTATTACACCTGTTCTGATGTTCACCTGCTTTATTTCTTCATTAACAGGCCTCGGTGTCGACGTACTGTGTTGTTATACTGGCTGAAAAATGGGGGTGGAAGTTCAGCGTTGTTTACTGTAAATGATGTAGCCGACAGTTGCACAGTTGCTTTTCATCGACGTACTGTGTTGTTATACTGGCTGAAAAATGGGGGTGGAAGTTCAGCATTGTTTACTGTAAATGATGTAGCCGACAGTTGCACAGTTGCTTTTCACAGTTCTTTACTTTCACTGTTCACAACCCCCCAATATTACAAAGTTATATGGCCAGTTAACTATTGGCAAATTTTGATAAGCCTCATTAATAGTTTGTAGGCAAACGTCAGCATACTGCTACAATAGTTTACTGCTGAATATCTATGAGCAGTAAAAACGTAACCACAAAGTTCTTGCAGAATAATTCGGTACATATTGAACAGACACTGTCATTGTTTCAGCACACTGCCTATTTGTATTACACTTCTTTCACAGTTAAGTTTATGCATTGTTGTCGTTCTAACCAGCACAGATTCCTCGTCTGAAAATCGGCCATGAACTGTCTTGGGACCAAAAATCGGGCCTTTGTATATCATAATAATAGGTACTGAAACTATGCATTGTTTGATGTTTTATTTACAGAAATTATAATTAAAATATAACTCATTAAACTAACTGCAAACCGGTACAACGAATAATTGGTTCTTTTTAACAGTTCTTTCTACCCCGAAGATGAAATTAACAGATATAGTTATGCAGACAATACTTCTGACAAAACCGGTAATTACTTTGGGATTAACTATGGGCTGGCTTTGCTAACATGTTTTCGAATAGAGTCAAATAAATACTTAAAGAATGCCAGTGTTTCATCTTCCACATGTTTATAATTAGTACAGAGTTTATATTTGTTTATAAGTCAACAATAAAATGTAAGTTATGGAACAATTACTGATTTAATCTTATAACAAAAAATATTAACTAGGAATAGTCCAAAAAAATTAGGAAATTAGTGACATACACAAACTAAGCACAAAATTAGATCTGGTGCTATGTCCCTTAAAACTGAGGGCCAACCTTTCTCTTTTATGAAAGTGCAGATTATACTCACGTATGGTAATGGTAAGTAGTCAGAAATGAACAAATGAATTTAAGGAGGTGGATGGAAAAACAAGAGGAGAAGTAAAAACATTGCATCATGATTTGTCGCATCACCCCCTCATTGCATTGACCAGATGGATACTGCAAATAGATAACTGGAAAATTCAGTGACCACAAGTGACCCCAGAAATTGGGTTTAACAATCTACACACAAAAAATATTACATACGAAATCTTATCAAAACTACAGAACATATGTTTTTTTTTTTTTTTCAAATTTATGCTTATATGGACTGGCCATATGATAATCTCCATACAAAGTATTTACGTACAGTGTATTGTACAATGGCACAAAATATCCACAAGTTATACTTTTAAAAACATTTAGGCATCATAAGTGATGTCCTTTTTGGGTAAGCAAGGATTACATTCAGAGAATCATATCACTTTATACAAGTCCTGTCCTGCTAAAAAAAAAAAAATCCTTATGGGTTGCAATAAGTTAAATTACACTGCACATAGCAGTTCGCTTTTTAGACAGAACCTTTCACTTGCTCAATGTTTAATACTTTCCCGACCTTGCCGTTGGTGGGGAGGCTTGCGTGCCTCAGCGATACAGATGGCCGTACCGTAGGTGCAACCACAACGGAGGGGTATCTGTTGAGAGACCAGACAAACGTGTGGTTCCTGAAAAGGGGCAGCAGCCTTTTCAGTAGTTGCAGGGGCAACAGTCTGGATGATGGACTGATCTGGCCTTGCAACATTAACCAAAACGGCCTTGCTGTGCTGGTACTGCGAACGGCTGAAAGCAAGGGGAAACTACAGCCGTAATTTTTCCCGAGGACATGCAGCTTTACTGTATGAGCATGGAGAGCTGCATCAAACCAGTCTCAGGACTGAAGACAACAACAACAACTTTTAATGAGCTCTTTCACATTTACTCAACAAGTTGTCCACGTTTTCAACAGGTCGAAGTGGCAGTTAGTAAGGAGATGCATTGCTAACAGTTCCCTTGTAAGTGGTTCTCCTCTGCCACAGTACATGGAAAAATTAGACAAAATATCCTGCTTTCGTACACTCTCTTTAACTTCTAAATATAAAGAAAAAAATTCAGCGCTACTGGCAAATAATGGTCATTACCTCATAAGTCCCACCCATGAACCATAGACCTTGCCATTGCTGGGGAGGCTTGCGTGCCTCAGCGATAGAGATAGCCGTACCGTAGGTACAACCACAACGAAGGGGTATCTGTTGAGAGGCCAGACAAACGTGTGGTTCCTGAAGAGGGGCAGCAGCCTTTTCAGTAGTTGCAGGGGCAACAGTCTGGATGACTGACTGATCTGGCCTCGTAAGACCAACCAAAACGGCCTTGCTGTGCTCGTACTGCGAACGGATGAAAGCAAGGGGAACTACGGCCGTAATTTTACCCGAGGGCATGCAGCTTTACTGTAGGATAAATGATGATGGCGTCCTCTTGGGTAAAATATTCCGGAGGTAAAATAGTCCCCTATTCGGATCTCTGGGCGGGGACTACTCAGGAGGACGTCGTTATCAGGAGAAAGAAAACTGGCGTTCTACGGATCGGAGCGCGGAATGTCATATCCCTTAATCGGGCAGGTAGGTTAGAAAATTTAAAATGGGAAATGGATAGATTAAAGTTGGATATGGTGGGAATTAGTGAAGTTCGGTGGCAGGAGGAACAACACTTTTGGTGAGGTGAATACAGGGTCATGAATAAAAAATCAAATAGGGATATTGCAGGAGTACGTTTAATAATGAATAAAACAATACGAATGCGGGTAAGCTACTACAAACAGCACAGCGAACGCATTGTTGTGGCCAAGATAGACACGAAGCCCACGCCTACGACAGTAGTAAAAGTCTATATACCAACTAGTTCTGCAGATGATGAAGAAATTGAAAAAATGTATGATGAAATAAAAGAAATTATTCAGATAGTGAAGGGAGACGAAAATTTAATAGTCATGGGTGACTGGAATTCGGTAGTAGGAAAAGGGAGAGAAAGAAACGCAGTAGGTGAATATGGATTGGGGGTAAGAAATGAAAGAGGAAGCCGCCTGGTAGAATTTTGCACAGAGCATAACTTAATCGTAGTTAACACTTGGTTCAAGAATCATCAAAGAAGGTTGTGTACATGGAAGAAGCCTGGAGATACTAAAAGGTATCAGATTATATAATGGTAAGACAGAGATTTAGGAACCGGGTTTTAAATTGTAAGACATTTTCAGGGGCAGATGTACACTCTGACCACAATCTATTGCTTATGAACTGTAGATTAAAACTGAAGAAACTGCAAAAAGGTGGGAATTTAAGGAGATGGGATCTGGATAAACTGATTAAACCAGAGGTTGTACAGATTTTCAGGGAGAGCGTAAGGGAACAATTGACAAGAATGGGAGAAAGAAATACTGTAGAAGAAGAATGGGTAGCTTTGAGGGATGAAGTAGTGAAGGCAGCAGAGGATAAAGTAGGTAAAATGACGAGGGCTAATAGAAATCCTTGGGTGACAGAAGAAATATTGAATTTAATTGACAAAAGGAGAAAATATAAAAATGCAGTAAATGAAGCAGGCAAAAAGGAAAACAAACGTCTCAAAAATGAGGTCGACAGGAAGTGCAAAATGGCTAAGCAGGGATGGCTAGAGAACAAATGTAAGGATGCAGAGGCTTATCTCACTAGGGGTAAGATAGATACTGCCTACAGGAAAATTAAAGAGACCTTTGGAGAAAAGATAACCAAATGTATGAATAGCAAGAGCTCAGATGGAAACCCAGTTCTAAGCAAAGAAGGGAAAGTAGAAAGGTGGAAGGAGTATATAGAGGGTCTATACAAGGGCGTTGTACTTGAGGACAATATTATGGAAATGGAAGAGGATGTAGATGAAGATGAAATGGGAGATATGATACTGCGTGAAGAGTTTGACACAGCACTGAAAGACCTGAGTCGGAAGAAGGCGCCGGGAGTAGACAACATTCCATTAGAACTTCTGACAGCCTTGGGAGAGCCAGTCCTGACAAAACTCTACCATCTGGTGAGCAAAAGGTACGAGACAGACGAAATACCCTCAGACTTCTAGAAGAATATAATAATTCCTGTTGTGGTTGGCAGGAGAGCCAATCGTATTAGTAAAGGAGGCCGAAATGCACGCGTCTCAGCTCACGCCAGCCTGCGTGAGCTGAGACGCGTGCAGTTCGGCCTCCTTTAGCAATACGGTTGGCTCTCCTGCCAACCACAACAATTCCAATCCCAAAGAAAGCAGGCGTTGGCAGATGTGGAAATTACCGAACTGTCAGTTTAATAAGTCACGGCTGCAAAATACTAACCCGAATTCTGTACAGACGAATGGAAAAACTGGTAGAAGCCGACCTTGGGGAAGATCGGTTTGGATTCCGTAGAAATATGGGGACACGTGAGCCAAATCTGACGCTACGACTTATCTTAGAAGCTAGATTAAGGAAAGGCAAACCTACATTTCTAGCATTTGTAGACTCAGAGAAAGCTTTTGACAATGCTGACTGGAATACTCTCTTTCAAATTCTGAAGGTGGCAGGAGTAAAACACAGGGAGCAAAAGGCTATTTACAATTTGTACAGAAACCAGATGGCAGTTATAAGAGTCGAGGGACATGAAAGGGAAGCAGTGGTTGGGAAGGGAGTGAGACAGGGTTGTAGCCTCTCACCGATGTTATTCAATCTCTATATTAAGCAAGCAGTACAGGAAACAAAACAAAAATTCGAAGTAGGTATTAAAATCCATGGAGAAGAAACAAAAACTTTGAGGTTCGCCGATGACATTGTAGTTCTGTCAGTGACAGCAAAGGACTTTGAAGAGCAGTTGAACGGAATGGATAGTGTCTTGAAAGGAGGATATAAGATGAACATCAACAAAAGCAAAACGAGGATAATGGAATGTAGCAGAATTAAGTCGGGTAATGCTGAGGGAAATAGATTAGGAAATGAGACACTTAAAGCAGTAAAAGAGATTTGCTTTTTGAGGAGCAAAATAACTTATGACCGTCGAAGTAGGGAGGATATAAAATGTAGACTGGCAATTGCAAGGAAAACGTTTCTGAAGAAGAGAAATCTGTTAACATCGGGTATAGATTTAAGTGTCAGGAAGTCGTTTCTGAAAGTATGTGTATGGATTGTATGCATGTATGGAAGTGAAACATGGACGATAACTACACTCCTGGAAATGGAAAAAAGAACACATTGACACCGGTGTGCCAGACCCACCATACTTGCTCCGGACACTGCGAGAGGGCTGTACAAGCAATGATCACACGCACGGCACAGCGGACACACCAGGAACCGCGGTGTTGGCCGTCGAATGGCGCTAGCTGCGCAGCATTTGTGCACCGCCGCCGTCAGTGTCAGCCAGTTTGTCGTGGCATACGGAGCTCCGTCGCAGTCTGTAACACTGGTAGCATGCCCCGACAGCGTGGACGTGAACCGTATGTGCAGTTGACGTACTTTGAGCGAGGGCGTATAGTGGGCATGTGGGAGGCCGGGTGGACGTACCGCCGCATTGCTCAACACGTGGGGCGTGAGGTCTCCACAGTACATCGATGTTGTCGCCAGTGGTCGGCGGAAGGTGCACGTGCCCGTCAACCTGGGACCGGACCGCAGCGACTCACGGATGCACGCCAAGACCGTAGGATCCTACGCAGTGCCGTAGGGGATCGCACCGCCACTTCCCAGCAAATTAGGGACACTGTTGCTCCTGGGGTATCGGCGAGGACCATTCGCAACCGCCTCCATGAAGCTGGGCTATGGTCCCGCTCACCGTTAGGCCGTCTTCCGCTCACGCCCCAACATCGTGCAGCCCGCCTCCAGTGGTGTCGCGACAGGCGTGAATGGAGGGACGAATGCAGACGTGTCGTCTTCAGCGATGAGAGTCGCTTCTGCCTTGGTGCCAATGATGGTCGTTTGCGTGTTTGGCGCTGTGCAGATGAGCGCCACAATCAGGACTGCATACAACCGAGGCACACAGGGCCAACACCCGGCATCATGGTGTGGGGAGCGATCTCCTACACTGGCCGTACACCTCTGGTGATCGTAGAGGGGACACTGAATAGTGCACGGTACATCCAAACCTTCATCGAACCCATCGTTCTACCATTCCTAGACCGGCAAGGGAACTTGCTGTTCCAACAGGACAATGCACGTCCGCATGTATACCGTGCCACCCAACGTGCTCTAGAAGGTGTAAGTCAACTACCCTGGCCAGCAAGATCTCCGGATCTGTCCCCCATTGAGCATGTTTGGGACTGGATGGAGCGTCGTCTCACGCGGTGTGCACGTCCAGCACGAACGCTGGTTCAACTGAGGCGCCAGGTGGAAATGGCATGGCAAGCCTTTCCACAGGACTACATCCAGCATCTCTACGATCGTCTCCATGGGAGAATAGCAGCCTGCATTGCTGCGAAAGGTGGATATACATTGTACTAGTGCCGACATTGTGCATGCTCTGTTGCCCGTGTCTATGTGCCTGTGGTTCTGTCAGTGTGATCATGTGATGTAACTGACCCCAGGAATGTGTCAATAAAGTTTCCCCTTCCTGGGACAATGAATTCACGGTGTTCTTATTTCAATTTCCAGAAGTGTAGTTTGGACAAGAAGAGAATAGAAGCTTTCGAAATGTGGCGCTAGAGAAGAATGCTGAAGATTAGATAGGTAGATCACATAACTAATGATGAAGTATTGAATAGAATTGGGGAGAAGAGCAGTTTGTGACACAACGTGACAAAAGGAAGAGACTGGTTAGTAGGACATGTTCTGAGGCATCAAGGGATCATAAATTTAGTATTGGGGGGCAGCGTGGAGGGTAAAAATCGTAGAGGGAGACTAAGAGATGAATACACTAAGCAGATTCAGAAAGATGTAGGTTGCAGTAGGTACTGGGAGATGAAGAAGCTTGCACATGATAGGGTAGCATGGAGAGCTGCATCAAACAAGTCTCAGGACTGAAGACCACAACAACAACAACAACCTCATCAGTAAATACATTACATAGTTCTCATAACATCACAATGATTAGCACTAAAATTGACTATAGTACGAAAGGCGGGGACTAAAAATTTTAAAATCAAGTGCACATTACACTAGAAAACATTACTCTGATATAAATGTCTGAAACATGTTAAACTTGAAAGATTTGGGTATCTTTCCCATTTTTAAAACAGCCAAAACTAAAGATATGCCGTAGCTTAGATTTACTAATCATTATGTTACGAAAATAGAATAGAGTCACCATCACATAACTTAATTACTATTCAAATCAAAATTAATTGGATGAAAATTGTAAAAAACTATTGTGCCACTTCTCTACTCAACTCTGAACACTACTCTCATTCATGCATAAAATTAAATCCTCACAAAATGTAACCAAATAGTTGACTTGTCAGAAACATTCACACCAGCCTAGCACCACAGTTATCAGTTAATCAGCAAAATTACTTTTCTTCTTTCCAGTATTACCACTTTAAGCTCATAATTCCTCAGAATACAAACAGAAGTTTTCAGATGACCTATAGATCTGATAATGCAGCATTACATGACTGAAACCTCACAAAAATATTGCTCTTTGTACTAAGATCTCATTCCTAGCTGCAGTGTCATGAATTGCACAATATACACAACACCCAGTGTTGCCTAGTTCAAAAATTAGGTCATCAATATAGTTACACCACATTTGTTTGTATACAGTTAGTCATTAATCATGTCTGTCAGCTCCATTACTTTACTTACATTTCTTACCTTGTTAGCCAGAGGAGTGCATTCTCAAAAAATATCCCTATTGCAGAGACAGGCTTCCTAATCCTTAAGACCCTAACATTATTCATTATTTTTTATTTCATTATTGCTTCATTATCTCATAAATAAACACCTGCTCTGTTTATCCAGTGCAAAATTGATTCTACCGAAAAACACTCCACAGTGACAGATCCTTATGCTAAGGCAAACTCAACTCATTACTGATCAGGCAAAATTATCACTTAGAGCAACTATTATTTCAATGTGTTCCGTCAAATTGCTTGATATTCTAGCCTGAAGGGCGATATACATACAAATATTGCTTATTCTTTCTAAATACATTACTCTAGGCAACTATATTTAAAGTTCTATTTCCTTAATGTTAGAAGAGGCTGTACCACGACACACTTCTACAGGTGGATAATTATTCCCACATACTGATTGCACCGAACACAAACACTTCTCTTATTCCAGAATTAATGTTAGGACCTAGTATTCAAGATCGTTTTTACCGCATATTGCCTCTCGTGCTACACCTATGAGCTGATTACTTCGGATATTAATTATATTTTTCAGGTAATGTACACCTTCTCCTCCACATATGCTGACACTTTCCATTTTCACTTTGTCTGACATAAATTCTTTAACCATGTTACCAACTTACTTTCATCATATTCCATAAAACCAGAAAAAATACAATATCTCATAAATTTTTCCCAAATATCACTGATGTTTTTTGCGTTTTCTTCGATCATCTTACAATTCCATTACTTATCACTAACACAACATAATATATATTAACACTGGAGAAACCTTTTCTAAAATATTCCTATACTAAAGTATACTGCTGTACAAAATCACATGAAAGTCGTAGACAGAATTTTTCTGATTCACTTACAAAGCACAGAAAGGATAGGAGAAGAGTTGGACTGCCTCAGGAAACACGAAAAATGAGACAGCTGAGGTAACCATTATCGCCACACAATGAATCCATCACAGAATGTTGAACCCCATACTTGCTTGTAGGTCTTACTTCTGGCTCAATGCACATTATAGTACGTTCCTCCTCTCCTTTTATGGGATAAACATTGCTTCCCACACCATCATTCAACATCTCACTAGAATTAGTAACTACTCTCATCTTACTACTGTCATTTATATTTCTCTTGCCTGTATTTACAGCACATTTATATACATGTGGCTCTTCATCACTACACGCTCTAGAGCAAGCCAAAACTAGAGAATTCTAGTTTAAATGGTAATGGTTTGATCCAGAATTAAAATCATCTCCTCCATTACTTGAATCTCTCGTATCCTTATTGTGCCAATTCTGGCTATGCTCCTCCCATCCATTCCTTGAATTTCTACTATAATTAGTTCTGTCCATCCTATTGACCTGAAGCTCTCTCCCAGATTGATTATTGTCATTAAAATTCCTCCTGCTATCTTCCACTGAGGGCTTCAGCCTCTCCACTTTATCGTTCAAGAAATCACTAATATTATCCCTAGGGGCAGGTAAAGCAATTCTCTAATTTTCTGAGGCAACTTAGTTTCTAAACCAATAATAACTGATTCACAACTTAGCTGATTGTCCAAGTATTTCAGTTTGTTTATCCAAAGCTGACAGAAACCTTTCACAGTAACCTTCCTAGATTGAAGTCTCTCTCCTCCCCAAAATTCACTCAAATTTTTGCTACTTTTCTTTGGACCAATAGCCATCTAAAACTGCTTTCTCAAAACTTTGCCACGAAATACAGCTATCAGCTACCTTAGCTGCTCATCCATAAGCATCCCCTTTCAAAAAACCTTTCACAAATAATATTTTCTATTTGTCATTTCATGTTTCAGGCAAATCACTAAATTCCCTAATGAAATCCAGTGCCTGTACTTCCCCATATGGTTCAAAATTATTAAAGTTCTTACAACTAACAAATGAAGGACGGTTTGGGACACTACATACACTATGCTTTAGATTTTGTACCTCTTCCATCTTTTTGTGTACTTCAGCCAATTTTGAATCTACATTTTTATTTACTTTTACCAGTTTTCCTCTACTACTACTGCACACTTGGTTTCTACCTCCGCCCTTATCCTTAATGATTTCATCCGCTTCGGTACTGTTTTCGTACGTTTCGCACACATAATCGTACATGAAGATAACGCTTTTGTCATCTCATTTGCAATAGGACTTTCGTCCCCGTTATTCAAAGTTACATTCATGTATGATTTATAACCACTATCGTCTACAGAACCAATCCCCTGTTGTCCATACTCTCCCATCACACTGTCTTGTTCGTTAAGACCGCTCTTTATGTATCACTTACTATAAAACGCCTTTTGATATTAAATTACCTTACTCTTATTCACTCGTCTCCTGCTGCTGCTGCGGTTGTCATCTCGATTTCTCGTCTGCACGGCTGCTGGAAGTTGTAATTTTCTCAGTGAAGCATGCTGTTTCTCCCGGCCCGCTGCGTCCACCTGCGTGCTGATTGGCTGCTCCTGTATTCAATGGCTTCTTCCACAGAACTCACTCGCTGACTGGCTGCTGTCACACTGTGGTCAAGAATCCGATGCTGTGGTTGGCTGTTGCACTACCTTCGTTAAAATCACTGTACTGTAAAATGTTCTTGACTTCACTGTTCCAAGTTCGAGGGTCCTAGATTATGGTGCCCACATACAATATTCCTCACCTGGGGCACCGTATGTAACGTTCGCCTGCTTTATGTCTTCGTTGGTAATCCTAGGTGCCGACGTAATGCGTTGTTATACTGGCTGAAATATGGGGGAGAAAGTTCAACACTGATTACTGTGAATGATGTAGTCAACAGTTGCACAGTTGCGTATCACAGTTCTTTACTTTTACTGTTCACAACCTCCCCCCTCCCCCGAATATTACACAGTTATATGGCCAGTTATCTATTGGCAAATTTTGATAAGCCTCAATAATAGTTTTAAGGCAAACATCAGCATACTGTTACAATAGTTTACTGCTGAATATCTATGAGCAGTAAAAATCTAACCACACAGTTCACAGTTCTTGCAGAGTAATACGGTACGTATTGAACAGACACTGTCATTGTTCTAACACACGCCCTATTTGTGTTACACTTATTTCACTGTTAAGTTGATGCATTGTTGTTGTTCTAACTAGCACAGATTCCTCGTCTCGGGACCAAAAATCGGGCCTTTGTATATCGTAACAACAATAGGTACTGAAACTATGCATTGTTTAATGTTTAATTTACACAAATTACAATTAAAATATAACACATTAAATTAACTAAATACATCCAAAAACTGGTTCTTTTTAACAGTTTTTCTACCACGAAGATGAAATTAACAGATATAGTTGTTGTTGTTGTTGTGGTCTTCAGTCCTGAGACTGGTTTGATGCAGCTCTCCATGCTACTCTATCCTGTGCAAGCTTCTTCATCTCCCAGTACCTACTGCAACCTACATCCTTCTGAATCTGCTTAGTGTACTCATCTCTCGGTCTCCCTCTACGATTTTTACCCTCCACACTGCCCTCCAATGCTAAATTTGTGATCCCTTGATGCCTCAAAACATGTCCTACCAACCGATCCCTTCTTCTAGTCAAGTTGTGCCACAAACTTCTCTTCTCCCCAATCCTATTCAATACCTCCTCATTAGTTACATGATCTATCCACCTTATCTTCAGTATTCTTCTGTAGCACCACATTTCGAAAGCTTCTATTCTCTTCTTGTCCAAACTAGTTATCGTCCATGTTTCACTTCCATACATGGCTACACTCCAAACAAATATTTTCAGAAATGACTTCCTGACACTTAAATCTATATTCGATGTTAACAAATTTCTCTTCTTCAGAAACGCTTTCCTTGCCATTGCCAGTCTACATTTTATATCCTCTCTACTTCGACCATCATCAGTTATTTTACTTCCTAAATAGCAAAACTCCTTTACTACTTTAAGTGTCTCATTTCCTAATCTAATTCCCTCAGCAATCACCCGATTTATTTTGACTACATTCCATTATCCTCGTTTTGCTTTTGTTGATGTTCATCTTATATCCTCCTTTCAAGACACTGTCCATTCCGTTCAACTGCTCTTCCAAGTCCTTTGCCGTCTCTGACAGAATTACAATGTCATCGGCGAACCTCAAAGTTTTTACTTCGTCTCCATGAATTTTAATACCTACTCCAAATTTTTCTTTTGTTTCCTTTACTGCTTGCTCAATATACAGATTGAATAACATCGGGGAGAGGCTACAATCCTGTCTCACTCCTTTCCCAACCACTGCTTCCCTTTCATGCCCCTCGACTCTTATGACTGCCATCTGGTTTCTGTACAAATTGTAAATAGCCTTTCGCTCCGTGTATTTTACCCCTGCCACCTTTAGAATTTGAAAAAGAGTATTCCAGTCGACATTGCCAAAAGCTTTCTCTAAGTCTACAAATGCTAGAAACGTAGGTTAGTTATACAGACAATACTTTTGACAAAAGTGGTAATTACTTTGGAATTAATTAACGGCTGGCTTTGCTAACATGTTTTCGAATAGAGTCAAATGAATACCTAAAGAATGCCAGTGTTTCGTTTTCCAAATGTTTGTGGTTAGTACAGAATTTATATTCGTTTATAAGTCGACATGCTACAGAAGAATGCTGAAGATTAGATGGGTAGATCACAAAACTAATGAGGAGGTACTGAATAGAATTGGGGAGAAGAGGAGTTTGTGGCACAACTTGACAAAAACAAGGGACCGGTTGGTAGTACATGTTTTGAGGCATTAAGGGATCACAAATTTAGGATTGGAGGGCAGCGTGGAGGGTAAAAATCGTAGAGAGAGACCAAGAGATGAATACGCTAAGCAGATTCAGAAGGATGTAGGTTGCAGTAAGTACTGGGAGATGAAGAAGCTGGCACAGGATAGAGTAGCATGGAGAGCTGCATCAAACCAGTCTCAGGACTGAAGACCACAACAACAACAAGTCGACAATAAAATTTAAGTTACGGAAAAATTACTGATTTCACCTTATAACAAAAGATTTTAACCAGGAACAGTGTAAATAAATTAGGAAATTGATGACATACACAAAACTAAGTACAGAATTAGACCTGGTGCTATATTCTTTAAAGCTCAGGGCTACCCGTTCTCTTTTATGAAAATACATATTAGACTCGCGTCTGTTAGTGATAATTAGTCATAAATGAAAAAAAATGAATTTAAGGAGGCGGATGGCAAAACAAGAGAGGAAGTAAAAATATCGCAGCTTGCTTCGTCACACTGCCTTTTGGAATGTCGTTATTTTAGCTTCCCGCATGCTATACGCTGCATCAAAATAGATGGATCGCCTTTTCGAAACCACGCAATCGTCTGCCCGACATAGAAGTTCCAATTTCGACTAAAAGGTGCCTGCGACCTCCCTCGGTAATGGTGGACAAAGTGCGGCGCCCTGCGGCGTAAGCCTCGGTCTGGGCGACGCCTCAAACGGCAAGCAGTCCACTCATGTGGGGAAAACGCCAGAGCTCAAAAGTTCGTGTGAGGTGTAAGTGCATTAATGAAGCCACACTGGCACAAACTTTCTCCACAATTCTACCCGTGGCTACTGTGGACCTGTCACACAGGGTTGGTCGTCACATCCTTCCTTACCCACATTTCAACCCTTGTTTTTACGCCTCTACGGTAGAAGTCAGAACAGCGAATTTCATCGCTGAAATAACGGAATTTCTTACGGATATCTGAGGACGACATTTCAGAGACACAGCCACTCTGAATCGACACTAAAAGGCCTCAGGAGGTACCATAAAGGGTGCTAATGAAACGACCCCTTCTTTGGAGCATTGATTCCTACACATTTTGTCGTTGAAAATGGCAGTTCACAGTATGAAAGCAACAGGAACATGTTCTTGACAACCTTTAACACTGCCGACACCCTCCGGATGATTCAGTCCTTCTCTAAGGACCTCGCCGTTCGCCAGCAAGCTCACTGAAGGTAATCGGGTCCCTTTGAAGCGAAATGCACGAGCGCGCGCGCGCTCGCGCGCGCGCGCGCGCGCGCGTGTGTGTGTGTGTGTGTGTGTGTGTGTGTATGTGTGAGGTAGGGGGTGGGGAGGGGGCGTGCGATATTTATACTTGTGGGAATAAACAGCCAAAGGCTCCATCTAAGAACCCCTACAGTTCGGCAACACCCTTTGTGCAACCCATGCATGTTTGTTCAGTACTTTAAAAATGTACTTTTACAGAGCCAGCAAGTCATCGATTTCTAAGAGGCAATATTTTAAACATTCATGGTGGTGTCTGTTTGTTCTATATCGTGTCTCCCTACCACTTTCGCGCAACGACGCTCTGAGGGTGTTTTTTAGGGAATTGACCAGTTCGAACCTGGGACCTGTTGCTGGTAAGGAGACGCCAGACCACACATGACATATAGAATTCAGAAGAGTTCAGTGAGACTAGCGATGATATAACCAAATACTAAATAATCTCAGCGTCAGCTCCACTGCACTCCCTGTAAAAGAATCTTAATACTAACTAAATTTAGTGGAAGGGGTTCAAGGCTTTCCTATTTTTAGCTAGCTGGTAATATAACATCGAAAAAACAGTTAACCATTGGAAATTTTATTCTACTCACAAAACATCGTTTATAAATTGCACTATTGATAAAAGGAAATGTTTTAATACAGGATGGTAAAAACCAACTGCGTTCAACAAAAATGTGTACGAATATTCCCTGAATGGGTTTCCAAGTTCTACAATGGATCGAAGGATGACCTATGCCATATCACATCTATAATCTAGGTTAAATTTAAGTTCCACAAAAGAGAAAACTATCAAAATGGTCTACATTGACCCTCAATTACCTTTAATTACTTATCTAACTTGTCGTAAATTACAGTGGCTGATGTGCCTTCTCAATAACTACATAAAAGAAACATCATCGCGTTTCAGATTTTTACTTCAAGTGGCAAATGTGAACACCATGAGTTTTAATTGACGATCGACACTAGTGTTACATAAAAAGGGGGTGTAACAGATGAGACTTCTGCCGTTCTGAGTGAAGCCTTATGCGCTCAAAAATGCGGCATCGCGTGCGTTCATTACCTTGTCGATGTTTAGGCGGCATCAGGGCAGCGGCGGGCAGCACAGCTCCGCTCACCTCGCCATTTCGGAAGTAACCCTCTCTAACTTCTCCTTACTACAATTTACAGAAGTTTTTTTAAAAAAACTATCTGCCTGTGTTTTCATCTGACCAATCAGCGTCTCAATGTTTACCTTAAGCTCCGCCTACAAAAATTCTGTCCATCCAATGAGAAACGTTATACTTTTCGTGGTGGGGCAACGTAACAGAGACGCGAAAAAGTCTCACGCTAAAACCTGCAGCTGGTGTGGTCCTTTTAACGTTATCGTAAGATCTATACTGTTCTTTTGGAGGGCTCTATCTTTTAACATGGGCTGGTGGGTGTCCTAATGTAACAGACACACGAAAAGGCTCACGCTAAAACTTGCTGATGGTAGTGGCCGTTTTTGTGTCATCGTAAGATCTATACTGTTTTCCGGGAGGGCTCTAGGTTTTAACATGGGCTGGGGGGTGGTCCTTGACGTAACAGAGACGCTGGTGACGTGGGTGTCCAGTCCGTCCCTTATCGTAGGGCCTTCTAGCTTAACACGTTTCTGCTCTCGGCTTCTGTTCTCGTTTCTCCCCTCAGAACTGCGTCGGTCTCACGATGGGAAGGTACGACTTGCATTTAGGCATTCTTGTGTTAGTTCAAATGGCTCTGAGCACTATGGGACTTAACATCTGTGGTCATTAGTCCCCTAGAATTTAGAACTACTTAAACCTAACTAACGTAAGGACATCACACAACACCCAGCCATCACGAGGCAGAGAAAATCCCTGACCCCGCCGGGAATCGAACCCGGGAACCCGGGCGTGGGAAGCGGGAACGCTACCGCACGACCACGAGATGCGGGCTCTTGTGTTAGTCTTTGGTATTCCATTTGCTAACTCGTTACTCGTATTACTTTGGTTAATTTAATGTCACGATTTATTCGGAGCTATGTGGCATACTACTGTACTTGCTTATCATGTCAGGGTTTCTATGGCAGGTGTTGGATTTGCCTGACACCTTACAACATGACAGGAACAATTTCGACATCCGTGAGCTGTTTGGGACTACGTTGCTGAACTAGCGCCTGCTAGCTGCCCGCAAGATATGAGGGGTGTCGAAATGGATGCCTGTCACGCATGGCGTGTCTCTGTATGGGAACACTTAAAGCGTCCAACAAAATGTAGTGGTTGGTACCGAAGGTCGTGCCGAACTAGGAGGGGGGGGGGGGGCTTAGAAGCACCCTTGCCCTTCTGTTCAGACATCTGTGAATACCGACCCCCCACCTTTACTACCACGACCGCACCTCCCCCCCCCCCCCCCCCTGTAGATCCATGATCATGCAATTGGACGATTGGAACACCGTAAGCGTCATTTGCTGCTTCAGATCACATAGAGATTTCGTCGAAAGCTTTTGAATGGTCGGTACTGGTTGCACCTTACATATCAGACCAAAAATTGGGGTCGCAGTGCACCCCAAAGGGGTGCCATAACGTTCAATGGGCTTGCAAGCACGCGATGTCATGATAGAATAGTTGACTCGTCCGGAGAGCGTCAGCAGTGTCGAAGGCTGTCGAAAACGCCTTC
The DNA here is from genome assembly GCF_023897955.1 of Schistocerca gregaria. NCBI lineage: Eukaryota > Metazoa > Arthropoda > Insecta > Orthoptera > Acrididae > Schistocerca > Schistocerca gregaria. The sequence goes on along the minus strand of NC_064925.1, from coordinate 495,791,278 downwards.
CTCTTGCCTGTCGCACTGTCTTCCACGGTGTTTGACTGCAAAAGGTGTCGGGAAGAACGCCCCGAGGGAAGGAGTGGTTTCAAACACATGACTCTGAGCACTATGCGACTTAACTTCTCATGTCAACAGTCGCCTAGAACTAATTAAACCTAACTAACCTAAGGACATCACACACATCGATGCCCGATGCAGGATTTGAACCTGCGACCGTAGCGGTCGCTCGGTACCAGACTGTAGCGCCCATAACCGCACGGCCACTCCGGCCGGCGGGTGGTTTCATTGACGCCTTTTATGGCACCCCCTGAGCCCTGTTCATGCCGATACTGAGCAGAGATGTGTCTTAAATTTTTCCGCAGCCACCTATAAGACAACTGCGTGATTTCAACGACAGGCTTCGCAGTTCTGACCTCTGTCGCAGAGGCGTCGAAGGAAGGGCTGAAATGGCTATAAGAAAGGATGTAACAAACTTCTTATCGTGTGACACGCCGATAGTGGTCTTAGGCAGAATTCTGGTGAAGTTTGATGACAATGCGACACCATTAGCACATTCTCTCAAGTGACGACTCATCCTGTTCGAAGCATCGTCGAGGCCGTGGGTGACGTCATCTAGCGCCACCGTTATATAGGAAGGTTGTAGGCACCTTTGAGCCTAATTTCAGTCTTCTGCGTCACAAAGGGAGATAATCAAGGGGTTTCGGAAAACAGAGACGCTTGGGGAACGCGGAATGTATTTGTACTTATGCGATCAAAGAGCTGATGTTCTGCACTCGGATCTTGGTCCACTGGTTCTGCTTAAGCCCATTATTCAAATGCTCATGTTCTTCATTGGTAAAAACCATGTCTGTTGGATTAACTGTCATGTTGTAAAACTTACGTGTGGGTCACAGTTTTCCTCCCGCCCTGACTCCAGAATTACACACACTAGCTAGGAAACCGTTTAATAAACAAACTGAATGTTCACTAATAAATTATTACGAACATTTCAAGGGTATCTTTTAGCCTTTATCAGTGTACGGCGTTGAGATGGGATGGGACTCTTTAACCACTCACCCAATGTGGCGCCCCTCCCGGCACAGGCAGCGTCGTTCGTGACGCGGCGGACGAAACCACAGCGTCGCACTGCTTTCGGTCTGCTACGCGCGCATCTCCCTCTACGATGGGTTAGTGAAAAAACAGGTTAACGTGCGGCTCAGGGCCAGTGGCCCACTTAACATATTCCTTGCAGTAACCCGGCCACTTCAAAATGGCTCTAAGCACTATGGGACTTAACATCTAAGGTCATCAGTCCCCTAGACTTTGAACTACTTAAACCTAACCAACCTAAGGACATCACACATATCCATGCCCGAGGCAGGACTCGAACCTGCGACCGCAGTAGCAGCGCGGTTCCGGACTGAAGCGCCTAGAACCGCTCGGCCACAGTAACCTTGCCGGGTTGGGGATTTTCTCTGCCCGGGGACTGGGTGTTGTCCTCATCATTTCATCATCATCATCGTCATCATCATCATCACCATCATTTGTGACTGTGGCTAGACTGGACTGTGTAAAAAAATTGGACTGTATACGGGCGCTGATGACCGTGCAATTGAACACTCACACAAACTAAACATCATCATCCTTGCAGTAACGTCTGCGCTCGCCATGAAGTGCCGGCTGGTTATAATTAAAGTGCAACTACCCACGGAGGTCCAGTGTGAGATGTAATTATCAAATGGCAACGACACTTGGTAGATACGCTAATGCGTCAATGGAGAACCGGTTTACGCTGGAAAAAATTACGTCCAATGTTGGCCACCAGGTGTAAATGTGGCGTTATACAGAATCTTGTCGACGTCTCCAGTGGTCATGTTGAATAAATTGTGTAAGCGGTGGTTAAAATCAACGTTACGCCTTCCTCACTTGTTTGATCTTTTCTGCCGACATCCCATTCCTAACCCATCAGATATGGAAACGTTTCTATACGTCTTTCTTGCATTCATAAGGCGAGATTTGCACCTCGTGATCAAAATTCGAACTAATTTTTATTCGGCATAGATCAGGTCCGCATTAAGACATTATAATATGTACAGCAGGCAGACGTGTGTTCCGAAGCAAGAAACGAAGGAATATTTTCATAATAGAATGAAGGCTTTCACGATTGGTAAACCTTTCGGAGTATAAGGTCGTGATCCACCAAACTCTTCTGTTCCTAATGTTTCGTCCATAACTGCGCTGCACATCTTCAGAGGCGTTACTTTTCCGTCGGCGGCAGCAACGCCTCTGACGGTGTGCAGCCCAGTTCTGGACGAAACATTAGGAACAGGAGAGTTTCGTGAAACACAACCTAATACCCCCCACGGTTTACCAGCAGCAGTATTGTCATATTCTCACATCAGCATACCACTACCTCGGAAATCGGAAGAAACGGCATGTGGTAACCAAGGTTTAAAATTTGGTCGTTACTCGTTTAACTCTCAGCAACTGAGCCTGCGCTGCGAAGTTCCAAACTAACCGTAGCATTGTAATGTGTGATATATTCCAAAAAACAGTCAAATATTTGTGACAAAAACGAAGACCAGCATACAGTTCGGCATCACTATCAAACCGTTGTGTTGCTGGAAAGAGTCGCTGGGCCCACAAATCCGGGCTGTGTCGTGAATGATCAAACGCCTCCAATCCAAAACCCCGTTGGAGTACTCGGGTACGAGTTTTCCCCAACGCTTGTTTTGTATCGCCCGCTTTAACTATGTCAGTGTAAAAACTCCCTGTGTTAATTGTCGAGCTGAGTTCAAGGAAATCTACGAAAATCACTCCCTTACAGTCCTGAGACAAAGTAGTCATGCTCTTTCTTGGTGGCAGCGTTTGCAGGCACTTCCTTGGTTTCTTGGGAGGATTTGTGTGTCCCCATTCCATCGACTGCGTTTTTCTTTCACGATTAACATAAACCCCGCCCCAGTTACAATACGATCGCTAACTTTGTTACATTTGTCTCGTAATCTTCGAGGTAGGCCAGTGCTGCAGCTAGTCTCTGTTTTCTGTGGCCTTCCATTAGGATTTTGGGAACCCAACTTACAATAATGAAATTTATTTAACAATTAATCAAAGCGACACTATACAAGTTTGGCATTACTATATGACAGCGGGACTGGTAGGTTTTCTGTTAAGAGTGATTACACAGTAACTACAGCAATGGTATCCAGATGGGCGACACCCGAAACTGATAGTTTTGAGGTAATAAAAATTCAGTCGACAGACTGAAAATAAATGACAATAAAATTCTTCTGCGTGTGTGAGCGCAATGTCACTGTAAAACGTCATACGCTTTGGCCACTATTGCAAGTGCCCTTCCTCAGAGTTTTTTTAGCAAAAAAAAAAAAAAAAAGTCCCAAAGAAGGCCACTTGCAATAGTGTCCGAAACAATGGAAATTTTACGGAGTGACAATGCTGTTACAGACCCAGAAGAATTTTGTTGACTGTGACAATGGCCGCAAATGGTTACATGTAATTACTAACTGTATTTTCTAGAAATAACGTTTGTCGATCAGTCCATACACATATGTGAAATTTTGATAACAATCTTTTTATCGAGGGCTGCGCTCTTTGATTGTGCTAGTCTGCTTCTTATATTCTCATTCTTCCGTCGGTCGAGCGTTATTTCGCTTCCAAGGTAGAACAATTCCTGCACTTCGGCTACTGCAAGGTATCTAAGTTTTGTAAGTTTATTGCTAATTTCATTTCTAGCATTCCTCGATACATTCGATGTTTTGGTTTATTCTCAATGCATAGTGTGTAGACTATTCATTCCACTCAACGTGCCCTCGGATCCTTCCTCATTTTCACTCAGTATAGCAATGACCCTTAATTTAAATTCGACCTCTGACCCTTTCCTTTTTTTCTACGTTGCTTCTTTAATGCATATCTTTAAACTTAGTAACAAGACTACATCCCGGTCTTATACACTTTTTAAACCGGTCACTTCATCCTTGGTCTTTTATTCTTACTGTTTGGCAAGGCCGTTGGCTGGACTCTTTATCTGGAATGTCTTCGGACACAACTGGTGAAGATTTTCATTCAGAATCCAAACAATGGGTGAGATTTTTTGATTTGAAATCACACTACCCTTAGATCGAGATGACATCATTATCGGGTAACAAAGTTTTATTTCATAAACGGAAAGTCTACAACAGTTTGCGAGTGTGTTTTAATGTTCGGAAGTCAAATTCAGATTATAATGAATGAACAAACATTGCCTGCACTTGCTTCTATTAATGATTACCGATTTCGATATACCAAGAAAATTATCCAGATCTGACTCCGAGAAGGGTCGCTTTGGCAGCTGTCAGAGACTGTGACAACGTTTTGCATCTCCCCTGTTCCCAGAACTCCTGAGGATGGACTTTGACTGTACATATTGTATCACAGACACAGTCCCTTTGACTGTTCAGAGACGTCACTAAACCCGCACCAAGATGTAAACAACCATGAGTCTTAGACGAAGGGGTCCGACAGCCGATCAGTTCCAGCCATTCCACCAGAGAGGAGGTACACGGATTATGTTCAACCATGCCTAGACGGTCAATACCGCAGTTCGATCGCGACCGCGTGCCAAGAAGAGCTCTCAACAAGGGAAGTGTCCAGATGTCTCGCAGTGAGCAAAAGCGATGTTGTTCGAACATGGAACAGATACAGAGAGACAGCAACTGTCGATCACATGCCTCGCTCAGGCCGCCCAAGGGCTGCTACTGCAGAGGATGACCGCTACCTTTCGGATTACGTCTCGGAGGAACACTGACAGCAAAGCCACCATGTTGAATAATGCTTTTAGTGAAGCCACAGGCTGTCGTGTTACGACACAAACTGTTCGAAATAGGCTGCATGATGCGCAACTTCACTCCCGACGTCCACGGCGAGGTCCATCTTTCTAACATCGATACCATGCAGCGCGGTACAGATGGGCCCAACAACACGCCGAATGGACCGCTCAGGATTGGCATCAACTTCACTTCACCAGAATGTGTCGCATATTACTTCAACCAAACAATCGTCGGAGACGTGCCTGGAGGCAACCCGGTCAGGCTGAACGCCTTAGACACACTGTCCAGCGAGTGCAGCAAGGTGGAGTTTCCCTGATGTTTTGGGGTGGCATTATGTGGGGCCGACGTACGCCACTGGTGGTCGTGGAAGTCGCCGTAATGGCTCTACGATACGTGAATGCTATCCTCCGACCGATAGTGCAACAATATCGGCAGCATATTGGAGAGGCATTCGTCTTCATGGACGACAATTCGCGCCCCCATCGTGCACATCTTGTGAATGACTTCCTTCAGGATAACTACATCGCTCGACCAGAGTGGCCAGCATGTTCTCCAGACAAGAACCCTATCGAACATGCCTGGGATAGATTGAAAATAGCTGTTTAAGGACGATGTGTTCCAACAACCACTCTGAGGGATCTACGCTGAATCGCCATTGAGGATGGAACAATTTGGACCAACATTGCCTTGATGAACATGTGGATAGTATGCCACGACGAATTCAGGCATGCATCAATGCAAGAGGACGTGCAACTGGGTATTTGAGGTATCGGTGTGTACAGCAATCTGGACCACCACCTCTGAAAGTGTCGCTGTATGGGGGTACAACATGCAATGTGTGGTTTTCATGGGCAATAAAAAGGGCGTAAATGATGTTTATGTTGGTTTTTATTCCAGTTTTCTGTACCGGTTTCGGAACTCTCGGAAGCGAGGTGATGTGTGTATAATGTGTAAAAAGTAAAAGTTATAAACTCGCGTTTGCGTCGGGTTGGTATCTAATAAACCTATAAAACATATTCTGATATTGAAATGTAAATCTCAGTGCAGGGCAACAGAAATGTATTAAATGTAGAACGAAATTATGTGAAGGTCACGCTACACGATGCGAAATCACGGCTAGCCAGAATATAATGCGATTCGCCTGCGAAAGAGCAATCTGCTATCAATGAAATCTACATATGATAACTGACAGGAGAAAAACGATAGAGATTAAAATGTTGGCCCTGAATACTGTTAATCTTTAACATTAGTCTTGCAAACAATGACTGTACCAGAACTGTAATTCTAATTACACAGCAAATGAACAGAAAATGTACGATCAGTGTGCCTTACAATGAACATGAATTTGAATGGTAATTGAATTTATAGGCCCACCTGTGCGTACGGAACACTCATCTGTTCTGCAACCTCTTACTATTAGGAATATTCATCTTACTACAGAAAATCAAATTTCATTTTCAGTACTTGCGATGTGCAATGCAAAACGATATCTTACCAATTTTCACAAAATGCTTCTGCAGCACACAACTCGCGAGTGCAATGCGACATTGATAAAGGTAAAGACTGAAAAATGGGGAAGTAAACTTAACGACTGATAAATAAGAACAAAGATTCCAAGTATGACTATGCCTCACTACCAAAAATACACCTTTCGATAAGGTTTCACAATTAGACGTGTTAGCAAAAATCTTTCTCAATATTTGTCCTATGTACAATTACATTCCTTGTCACTTATTTCAGTTATAAGGTAAATCCATGTGTTTCACTATAATACTTATTACAGTAAACTTTAACCATACGCAATGTTCTAACAATAAGGATCTACAGATTTACGAATATATAAAAAAAACTAGACTACTTTAGAAAACTTCCCGTCCGACATTCTTGCAATCATATTATCTCAGTTCCAAAAAATTTTTTCCTCAGAATAAATTAATACAAAATCCTTTTCAAATAATACTACTACATGGCAGGCCAGCTTCTATCCTACCCAAAGTAAGCACACAGTCAGACTGTCTAACACACACTGACTCACTGCTGCTCTCTACAAAATGAAGTAACTTCTCTGACCGACATCTGTCGTCTCAAGGACACACAATACAAAGAATATGTTTGTGTCGATACTACAGAACGTGAGTACATTTATCGGATTCACAATTTCATTCACATTTGCGAGCAGAACTGTTGGAAAATTGACATGGCAGATAAGACAATTACCTTTCAAATATTGGCAAAATACAGCTTGTGGTACCAAATCTGAAGATGATTTTGTGGGCAGATGGGAAAAAGATAAGCATTAATCAAAGAAACAGTGACGCTGACATTGTTTGTTCATTCACTGTAACAACTGAGACCGCGGTTCCCGAACATCTATTATGGAGTTAACATTCAGTTATTTTGTTTTTGTTTTTGTAGGTTAGTGAGATTGCATGTTCTGCGTAGGCAGGACATTTCCGACCCTGACGGCATCAGCTAGCTGGAGGTGATATTAAACGATGGAGAAAGTCTTAGCAAGGCCTAAATGAAGCCAATAAATTATACTGTATTTGTGTGGAGCTTTTATGTGGCTTTTGATGTGTATCTGTCTTTGTGGGATTTATTTACAGTAGTTGCAAGGAACCAGCTGGGAGTGGTGTATTTCCCGTTAGCAGTGAGCATTTTCTACCTCGGTGGTCGTTTCTCAGCAAGTTTAAGCCTGTCTGCTGAGTCAAAAGGAATCTGTTGGCTCTTGTTAAGGCTCTTTTGTAAGTGCAATAGTGCGGAAAATTGATTCGTGTCCGCCAATAAACGTTTCCTCGTTAATCTTCGGTGGAATACGTCGTGCAGTTTGTCTCGTGCCTCAAGAGCGCTTGTACAGGGGTCGTGGCCCTGAGGTGAGCGAGACCTGGAGTGGCGATACGAAAGAACGACGCAACAGCCCAAACATGCGCGCCAAGCGTCAGTTTGTGATTACAATACGTTGTACTTGGCTGGTTAAAATGGCTCTGAGCACCATGGGACTTAACATCTGAGGTCATCAGTCCCCTAGAACTTAGAACTACTTAAACCTAACTAAGCTAAGGACATCACAAGCATCCATGCCCGAAGCAGGAGTCGAACCTGCGACTGTAGCGGTCGCGCGGTTCCATACTGAAGCGCCTAGAACCGCTCGGCCACTGTTGTACTTAAACGGCGGCAATTTGCTCGTTTTGGCCAGCTTTACCATCGCGAGGTGTAGAAAAATGAAAGGGGATATGTGTCGTGTAGTTTAAAGATTGGTTAATTAAACTTAAAAGTTCTTGTCACATTATGTTTATATGTTAGTTGAAGATGCATGCACCCGATTGGTGTAATTATTTCATGGCCAATGGAATAACATATTGGAATCTGGTATCACTACTAACACTTCCGATTAAAACGAAGAGAGAATCTATAACACCACACGAAATCTTTGTTACGATTTATCGCGACATGAAAGGGCTCTCTAGACTATAGATACGGTTCTATACACGTCATTGTGACCAGCGTTTGTTTCGTACATCAGCTCTTCCCATCCCAAGTCGGTAAAACCTCTTACTTATTCATTTTCACCGGAGTTGTTTATGAAAGAGTTTAGCTGTTTAGTAACGACATATTGGTCTATGACCGGATCAACTGCTTTGTAGTTTGTTGAAAGTACAACGTGTGCAACATCCGGCTTTCTATTTAAACTCCGTAAACATAATTTAATTATATGAAATGTAATAGTTAGACAACTGGTTGTACACAACTTTTTTAAAGAACACATTAACCTGGTTTCGATAGTTCTAACACTATCTTCATCAAAATTGTAAAGGTTACACGAAATCAATAACAACTTTTAAATTTCACAAAGTTGCTATCGCCAAATGACATGTTAGTGTTCCATGAGTGAAGAATAAAAGTCATAACAAAAAAGACACACAGTTTTTATTATGATTTTTACTCTTGACTCATGGAACACAAATATGTCATTTGACGACAGCACCATTGCTAAAATTTAAAAGTTGTTATGTGATTTCATGTGTAACTTTTACCATTCTGATGAAGATAGTCTTAGAACTGTCGAAATATGGTTAATGTGTTTTTTTTTTTTTAAGTTGTGTGCAACTGGTTGGCTGAGTGTTACATTTTATATTATCGCATACACGATTGCTGAGTGCACAGCCACAAAATGTTTAAAATATCTTCATAATTTAATATTTAGTTTCGTCAACGTTCATACCGTATTTTAGAAAAGAGTGCGTTTTCCGTCTACAGTGTTATTAAATGCATTTATCACGGCTGCGATTTCGGCCTATTATGCCACTTTCAAACGAGAGCTCTTTATGAAGTACGTCAATGTATAATCATTGTTTTTAAGAGGACACAGGCCTCTTGGCAGATACGTTTACATATTCCATGTATATAATAAGCAGAAGTATTCGTCACATATATAAAAGAACGTAGATGATTGAGTCATAAAATACCAGATTATAACCCCAGAGAGCACTGATGCTATTGAGTGTCGCTCCTAGGATTTTTAAATGTTACTTATCATTTCATTTTCCTCTGGCAATGTTTATTAATGCCAAAAAGTGACGAGTTGCACCGTGGTTCGGAATCAACGTCAAACTGTAGGTCCCCCCAACAACTGGCTGGGTAAGTCAGTTCAGCAGGGGTCGGAAGAAGAGAACGGCACAACACCTCCAACAGCACCGTGCCTAGCCCAGTAAAGCATACTGCGGTGGTCAGACCAACCTGCGGGTTACAATAACAATTACGTGCAGCCCAACTGAGTGGTGCAAGTCTTTCGCTTGGACGCCAGATCAGTGACTCGCGTGTCCCTAATCTACCCCTGTAACCCACTGAGGAAAAGGAAACTGAAGTGGAATCTGAGCCACGTATTGCTCTTGGCGAATCTTCACATTGTTGAAAGGTGAGGGCTGGATTAAAGACAGACTGAAAGAATCCGTGGAGTGAGCGGGATACCAGCCCGCGACCTTTCGGTTTCGAAGCACGCACTTTACCGCCAGACCACTGCGGAATTGCGAGAGCTTTACTTAGCGCTTCTTCCAATAATAAGTATTGAATACGTGTCACATGCACACTTAATTTTCACTATCCTTGCGGCAGATGTGATATCTGACACATAGACAGTGAAAATGTGAAACGTTGTAAGTGCCAGATCTCAGATTCGTCAAGAAAGCCAAAAAACAATGTCCCTCTTCTTATGCAAAACTTATTTGCACCAAAAAAGTTAAGAACGTAGTCTGACTATGTAGAATTTCCCGGCGTATCAGTATATCAAATTCTTGTCGGGTTTCCAGCCGGATCAAACTGTCATCTGAGCACAATATTTCAGCGGTCCACATGGCCGCCATCATCAGGTGAGAAAAGCTACGCTGCTCTCGCCTATAACGTAGCAAAGCTTTTCTCACTTGATGATGGCGCCCAGGTGGACCGCTGAAATATTGTGCTCAGATGACAGTTTGGTCCGACTGGAAACCCGTCAAGAATTTGAAGAACGTAGTCTGATGCCACAGAATTACCAAAAAAAAATAGTAATGAGACAAATTAGAAAATAAATAATTTACTAAGAACGTCGTAACAAGAAAACATCGTCAACTTTGAAAGGTGGGCTTGTGATTTTTATTTTTGTAAGTTATCGATGTGAACGTCAGAGAGAGAGAGAGAGAGAGAGAGAGAGAGAGAGAGAGAGAGAGAGAGAGAGAGAGAGATAGAGAGAGAGAGCAAATTTGTTATTGTTAAACAATCTTTGGTCTCCTTGTGGCACAGTCTTTGCCTCTGCGCGGTCTGATAAATTCTTAGTTGAAGTGTGGTAGGTGATTGATGTTTTCGGTAGTGCTGTGTTGATTATCTGCAGATAAAGGAAGATTTATTGTAAAGGTCAGCAAGGATGAATATGATAGGTATATTGAAAGAGAAAATCTATTTTAAAGAGAAGAAGTTTGAGGTAAGACTGCAGCACTGCGCAGCTAGTTTGTGGGAACAATTATTGTCTACTAGGTAACTTGCTGAGAGCTGAGAGAAAGATTGTTTCATTTCCATGAGTCATGCATTGACATATCAAGTGATTAAGCTGTTTGGATTTTATAGAAATTCTCTGTTAACATCGTACCCTTTTTAAATCATTGTTGACTTTGTGGACTTTGTGTGCAGTGTTATGTATGGAGATCATGAGAAGTTTTACTCTGTATTTTTGAATACATACTTCATTCTAAAATAGTTGACTTGGAATATCATTTCATAGGAATAGTTATTCTTCCCATCCTACTGTTTATTATTACGCATTACCTCATTGCACTATGTGGTGTGCAACAGTTTGAATATTGTTTGAAAATTTCATTTAACAATAGAAATCTAGCTTAACCGCTGCCTGTTTGTTGTTGTAATTTCGAGAAATCTGCAACAATGTTGACAAGACGCGAGGTAAATCGAAATTTTGATTAGGCTACATAATTGTTTTACTTCTCTTGCACATTTAACATAAATACAATTTGTATTCAGACCAGTTACAGTTCAATTCAAATTAGGTTCTTTTTAGTCAAAGGTTAGCATAAGAGTTTCTGGGTACGCAGTTTTGGTAATACGTAGATTTTTTTATGGAATAGGAGGCAAAACTGGGCTCAACGGTATACAGAAACACATAGTGGGGAGCCTACAATTTGACCTCATATTTTATGGAAAAAAAGCACACTTGCAAGATACCTGCGCCAGAAATCGCCACCACGTGAAAATTTGGCCCATAATTCTAACAGCAAGCAGTTACGATCATCATCATGTTCAACTTTTAAACTTCGCGTTCACCTGTTCGTCACTCGCAATGCCTCACTGAGCCGTCCAATGACCGAGCGACAAATATTGTACAGTGACGTGGTCAGTACCAGGTTTGTATTGGTAATGTCGGTGAACCAACAAACGACAGTCCGGCACTTGCAGGAGCGATGCGGAATGACGGTTAAATTGCAATGTTTAAACGTGAAAGAGTATGCTCATGAGAGTTGTGACTGGTAAGAATAATTTTACGCGACTGTTCGACTAACTTTTATACAAGACAAACGAAAACGTATTGGGCATTCTTTGTGGTATTATTTGTACCTTTTAGTCTTTCATGACCATCATTGCAACTTCCAAATCATTAAAACACGGAGTAGAAGACATGCAGTTTCTGTACTGCCGATACTAAAAGCTGGAACAAGTTTTTGCCAACCGCCTTTAAGTGTATGGCTTCCGTTTATTCAGTGATTTTGTACTTAGGTTTAACAGTACGTATGTTTAACAACTCCGCAAGATTCTGGGCGTCGGTGTGAACTTCGGTCAGCATAACAACAGCCGTCGTAATTATGCAGTCTCTTCCTTACAGGCAGTCGTGTGCCTATTTCGTCCGACCTTTTGGTAAGCCTTGTATCGAAACGGCTACTCCACAGACGAATTAAATCAGCTTGAACATGCGGTGAAATATTGTTTTGACACTGCTTTGTTAATTGTGTCCAAGTGCGAGGTTTCTAACCTGTAGCTGGGGCCAGGGATCTCTGTGCCTTGAACATTTTTATGTAGCGATTCAATAATGTAGGGTAAATTAATTAAATGAATGAGTACGTCGTAGAGGAAGTAGCGGTGCGCTATTTAACTATTAACATCACTGTTGTGGGTTAGCTTTTTGGGCTTTTTAAGTAGAAGTGGTTAAAGGGAAGTACAAAATAACAGACTGGTCATCTGTCTACAGCACAGTGACCATAACCAAGCACAAGTACACAGAATTTTTCAATCTTGACCACACTTTATTATTTACAATTTTGATAACACGTTGCGACTAACCCCCATCATCGGATGTGTCATAAGACAAAAAGTATAAACGTGGGTTACACGATACTTTGCACACTTTTGAAAAATATTTTTCGTAAGAAAAGGAAAATGACTACGGGCTGCACTCTATTTTAGTAGATAACAAACTGAGAAGTGCTCACAGTCAATAGGCTGCAAATACAATAATGCACGAGTACGTAAATACTACACTGAAGAGCCAAAGAAACTGGTACACCTTCCTAATATCGTGTACGGCAACCGCGAGCAGGCACGCAGAAGTGCCGCAACACGACGTGACATGGACTCGACTAATGTCTGAAGTAGAGCTGGAAGGAATTGACACCATGAATCCTGCAGGGCTGCCCATAAAACAGTAAGAGTACAAGGGGGTGGAGATATCTTCCGAACAACGTGTTACTAGGCATCCCACGTATCCTCAATAATGGTCCTGTCTGGGGAGTTTGGTGGCCACAGGAAGTGTTAAAACTCAGAATAGTGTTGAATGAATCATTGAAATTTTGTGTTTTCCCTGTCAGACATTTCTTCAACAGATTTGAATTTGTCAAATCTCTATAAACTCTAGTAGCCTCAGGTAAAGTGTTCTTGCAGGTAAACTTATCTAAAGTTATAACGGATTCAGCTTTTTTATATTTACACCACTCTTCTGAACGAAATTTTTTGATCGACGTGTCATCTGTTGATATTTTGCGGGGAAACGTTGTCTAGATAGTCTTTTTCGTATCATCGAGGTTACTTTCGTTCCTGCTTATGGCTTTCCCATAGCTGATTGATGATATTGTCTAGCACACGACTTCTAATAGTCTTGCCAGTGATCTTCTAACATTCATGGTGGTGTCTGTTTGTTCTATATCGTGTCTCCTACCACTTTCGCGGAACGACGCTCTGAGGATGTTTTTTAGGGAATTGACTAGTTTGAACCTGGGACCTGTTGCTGGTAAGGAGACGCCAGACCACACATGACATGTAGAATTCAGAAGAGTTCAGTGAGACTAGCGATGATATAACCAAATACTTAATAATTTCAGCGTCAGCTCCACTGCACTCTCTGTAAAAGAATCTTAATACTAACTAAATTTAGTGGAAGGGGTTCAAGGCTATCCTAATTTTTAGTTAGCTGGTAAAATAACATCGAAAAAGCAGTTAAGTTTACCATTGGAAATTTTATTCTACTCACAAAACATTGTTTATAAATTGCACTATTGATAACAGGAAGTGTTTTAATACAGGATGGTAAAAACCAACTGCGTTCAACAAAAATGTGAACGAATATTCCCTGAATGGGTTTTCAAGTTCTACAATCGATCGAAGGATGACCTATGGCGTATCACATCTATAATCTAGGTTTAAATTAAGTTTCACAAAAGAGAAAAACTATAAAAATGGTCTACAGTGACCCTCAGTTATCTTTAATAATTTATCTAACTTGTCGTAAATTACAGTGGCTGATATGGATTCTCAATAACTATATAACAGAAACATCATCGTGATTCAGATTTTTACTTCAAGTGGCAAATGTGAACACCATGAGCTTTAATTGACGATCGACACTAGTATTACGCAAAAGGAGGTGTAACAGATGAGACTTCTGCAGTTCTGAGTGAAGCTTTATGCGCTGTTATGCGGCATCGCGTGCGTTCATTGCCTTGTCGGTGTTCGTCAGGGGGCCGCGGGCAGCACAGCTCCGCTCACCTCGCCGACTCGGAAGTAACTCTCTTCCTAACTTCTCCTTACTACCATTTACCGAAGTTGGTTTAAAAAAAAAACTATCTGGCTGTGTTTTCATCTGGCCAATCCGGGTCCCAATGTTAACCTTAAGCTCCGCCTACAAAAATTCTATCTATCCAATAGGAAACGTTATACTTTTCGAAGTGGGGCAATGTTTTTAAAGTTTGCAACGTAACAAAGACGCGAAAAAGTCTCACGCTAAAACTCGCAGCTAGTGTGGTCCTTTTAGCGTTATCGTAAGATCTATACTGCTCTTCTGGAAGGCTCTATCTTTTAACATGGGCTGGGGGGTGGTCCTAACGTAACAGAGACGCGAAAAAGTCTCAAGCTAAAACTTGCGGGTGGTGTGGCCCTTTTTGTGTTATCGTAAGATCTATACTGTTTTCTGGAGGGCTCTAGCTTTTAACATGGGTTGGGGGGTGGTCCTTAACGAAACAAAGACGCGAAAAAGTCTCACGCTAAAACTTGCAGGTGGTGTCGTCCTAATGGTTAACTGGCGACTTGGGTGTCCAGTCCGTCCCTTATCGTAGGGCCTTCTAGCTTAACACGATTCTGCTCTCGGCTTCTGTTCTCGTTTATCCCCTCGGAACTGCGTCTGTCTCACAACGGGAAGGTATGACATGCATTTAGGCATTCTTGTGTTAGTCTGTGGTATTCCATTTGCTCACTCGTTACTCGTATTACTTTGGTTAATTTAATGTCACGATTTACTCAGAGCTATGTGACATACTACTGGATTTGCTTATCATGTCAGGGTTTTCATGGAAGGTGTTGGATGTGCCTGACACCTTACAATGTCGTCAACAGCTCTGCTTCCACAATTACACCAAAAATATTGTTTGCACAACATAAAGAAGAATCATAACTGTTATAATAGTCCTACCAACTTATGAGAAAAGGTTTCCACTAGCAATTAAATAATACCATCGACTTCTAGACCTTATGATTCTTGAGATATTAATTTTTAAGTAAGCAATGATTTACAAAATCCTAAAAACGTCCCATGAAACTAATTAAATTTAATAAAGTTTACACCAAATTAATTAGCAAATTTAAAAAAAAATGCTTCTGTACAAAGAAAACAAAAATTAAAATTTTTCAACAAAATGGTCACTTATACTGCCCTTAAGATTCTTTCGATCAATCTGTCTGGCATCTACTTTTCCTATTATTTGTTTTATGTTAACATCTGTCTTGAAGTCGCTCTCGATAGACACTCCTCACTCTTTGCAGCAGTTTGTCAACAATAGTTTAGTTGTACAGCAGTGGATTTCTTTCCCTATGTATGCGCAATACTTTACATTTATTTGCTTTCTGGATCGACTGCCACTGTCTGCACCATTCTTCATTCCTCTGTAGGATCTTCTGCAAATCGTTAGCGTATTCTGGGATTGTTACCTTGGTAACGACAACCGCGCTATCTGCCAACAGCCTTAAACAGTTTCCGACCCATACTAAAGAGTAACTGTCTTATTTGACTTCTTTAGGTAGGCCGGAAATTACCTTTGCACCTCTCTATTTTGCTCCGTTAACAGAGACGTGTTTAGTTCTATCTGTAAGAATAGAATCCAGTTGCAAATCTGGTCCGATAGTCGGTCAGCTCGCAGTATTACATTAAACGGCAGTTTTTTTTAAATTTATTGTCAAGAATTATTGACCTGTTATCTGGAAACTCTAAACAAGTTGTACATATTCAGTAATCATGGTGACATACAATAGTTTATATTTTTTATATAGCAACAGATTATGTTAATAGCAACCATTTGTGATATAACGTAGAAATAAAACAGAAAATTGAACATAAGAATCAACATTATCTATAACGGACGAAACGAATCTTGTGATCTGTTAACATTGTTTGATATTCAGAGCTTCCATTTGATCTTATAAATCGAAAGTTAAGCAGCTGCCTTTTAGATATTCTACACTCCTGGAAATTGAAATAAGAACACTGTGAATTGATTGTCCCAGGAAGGGGAAACTTTATTGACACATTCCTGGGGTCAGATACATCACATGATCACACTGACAGAACAACAGGCACATAGACACAGGCAACAGAGCATGCACAATGTCGGCACTAGTACAGTGTATATCCACCTTTCGTAGCAATGCAGGCTGCTATTCTCCCATGGAGACGATCGTAGAGATGCTGGATGTAGTCCTGTGGAACGGCTTGCCATGCCATTTCCACCTGGCGCCTCAGTTGGACCAGCGTTCGTGCTGGACGTGCAGACCGCGTGAGACGACGCTTCATCCAGTCCCAAACATGCTCAATGGGGGACAGATCCGGAGATCTTGCTGGCCAGGGTAGTTGACTTACACCTTCTAGAGCACGTTGGGTGGCACGGGATACATTCGGAAGTGCATTGTCCTGTTGGAACAGCAAGTTCCCTTACCGGTCTAGGAATGGTAGAACGATGGGTTCGATGACGGTTTGGATGTACCGTGCACTATTAAGTGTCCCCTCGACGATCACCAGAGGTGTACGGCCAGTGTAGGAGATCGCTCCCCACACCATGATGCCGGGTGTTGGCCCTGTGTGCCTCGGTCGTATGTAGTCCTGATTGTGGCGCTCACCTGCACGGCGCCAAACACGCATACGACCATCATTGGCACCAAGACAGAAGCGACTCTCATCGCTGAAGACGACACGTCTCCATTCGTCCATCCATTCACGCCTATGGCGACACCACTGGAGGCGGGCTGCACGATGTTGGGGCGTGAGCGGAAGACGGCCTAACGGTGTGCGGGACCGTAGCCCAGCTTCATGGAGACGGTTGCGAATGGTCCTCGCCGATACCCCAGGAGCAACAGTGTCCCTAATTTGCTGGGAAGTGGCGGTGCGATCCCCTACGGCACTGCGTAGGATCCTACGGTCTTGGCGTGCATCCGTGCGTCGCTGCGGTCAGGTCCCAGGTCGACGAGCACGTGCACCTTCCGCCGACCACTAGCTACAACATCGATGTACTGTGCAGACCTCACGCCCCACGTGTTGAGCAATTCGGCGGTACGTCCACCCGGCCTCCCGCATGCCCACTATACGCCCTCGCTCAAAGTCCGTCAACTGCGCATACGGTTCACGTCCACGCTGTCGCGGCATGCTACCAGTGTTAAAGACTGCGATGGAGCTCCGTATGCCACGGCAAACTGGCTGACACTGACGGCGGCGGTGCACAAATGCTGCGCAGCTAGCGCCATTCGACGGCCAACACCGCGGTTCCTGGTGTGTCCGCTGTGCCGTGCGTGTGATCATTGCTTGTACAGCCCTCTCGCAGTGTCCGGAGCAAGTATGGTGGGTCTGACACACCGGTGTCAATGTGTTCTTTTTTCCATTTCCAGGAGTGTATATGCAATCATATTAACTGTAGTCCACATGTTTTGGGCACTTACAACTGTTACCTGAACAACGGGCCAACTGAAAACGACAAGATCAGCGCTGCCTTCCTCTCCACATTCACAGTTTGGTGTTTCACTACATCCCACTCCATGCAAGTATTTTTCAATGTGGACCGTGACCTGTTAATAGATGCATAATGAACGGCAGTGTGAGGCCCGTGTCAAATGTGTCAAATGTCTCCTGAAGTCAACCTGAGCGCCGATGTCTACGTCACACAGACTTGTTTCAAACCCTGAGTGATTGGAAATGAATCCGATGCAGAGTTATCACGAGGAATCTGTCCAGACATACCATCATGTAGGGCTTGGAGTAGACCCACGTAGCGTTCAGGACATCAAAAGTGTCAAAGTACCTTCCACGTGGCAGATCTTGGTACTGAATTGATAGCTATTTCCTTTTCATGGAAAACTAAATATAGAGGCTTCTTTTCCTCTCTGCATTTTTCGTGGTGTTGTCCAGCACGAAATACTATATCTGTTGGGCCCCAGGAGGTTCGGAAACCGGCCTGAGATACAGGAAAAATTTTCTCTGAAAGAATCTCGAGCCCAATTCATAGAATTCTTGCGAAAATCTTACCTGCAACTGACAAGGGATATATCATGGTAGTCCCCACATACACTACAGTCGCCTTTCTTGAAGGTAGTGGCATTCTCCAAAATCATCAGGCACTTATCGAGTTTCCCCAAGTTAAGAGAACCATCATTAAGAGGATTGTCATGACATTGGAAGGTTTCAGATAGATTATATAATGGTAAGACAGAGATTTAGGAACCAGGCTTTAAATTGTAAGACATTTCCTGGGGCAAATGTGGACCTTTACCACAATCTTTTGGTTATGAACTGTAGATTAAAATTAAAGAAAGTGCAAAAGGTGGGAATTTAAGGAGATGGGACCTCCATATACTGACTAAACTAGAGGTTGTACAGAGTTTCAGGAAGAGCATAGTGCAACAACTGACAGGAATGGGGGAAAGAAATACAGTAGAAGAAGAATGGGTAGCACTGAGGGATGTAGTAGTGAATGCAGCAGAGGAGCAAGTAGGTCAAAAGACGAGGGCTGGTGGAAATCCTTGGGTAACAAAAGAGGTATTGAATTTAATTGATGAAAGGAGAAAATATAAAAATGCAGTAAATGAAGAAGGCAAAAAGGAATACATATGTCTCAAAAATAAGATCGACAGGATGTGCAAAATGGCTGAGCAGGGATGGCTAGAGGACAAATGTAAGGATGTAGAGGCATGTATCACTAGGATTAAAATAGATACTGCCTACAGGAAAATCGAAGAGACCTTTGGAGAAAAGAGAACCAGTTGTATGAATATCAAGAGCTCAGATGGAAACTGTGCCACAGCGTAGGTGCCCGTTCTGAGGTTGGCACTACGAGAGCGGAAGATCTTCGAAGACGACAGCGCCATCCAGCCGGCGCTGTGCAGCTCTACGAGCGCCGCTCTAGATTCAGCCCATTTGATTCCGAGCAGACGACCGAACGACATTGTTTCATTTTCACAGTGGGCGAGCCACCACAGATTTTGCCTGTGTAACTTCTGTGAACTTTGACACAGCCGGCTTCACACCTACGTGCTCCTCAGTACCAAGTTATGTATTCACATTTAATATTGTGTTATCATATAGTAAAACCACTCTTAATCTAATTGAAGTACCGAGAGTTCTACCTCACCTGCTCCTCCTAGCTCCCTGCATTCGGCCTACCCTTCAGTTTTCAGGAGCAGAACCACGCTCCACCTTCCAGCCGAGGTACAAAAGAAACCCAGTTCTAAGCAAAGAAGGAAAAACAGAAAGGTGGAAGGAGTATATAGAGGATCTATACAAGGGCGATGTACTTGAAGACAATGTGATGGAAATGGAAGAGGATGTAGACGAAGATGAAATGGGGGATGTGATAATGCGTGAAGAGTTTGACAGAGCGCTGAAAGACCTAAGTCGAAACAAGGCCCCCGTAGTAGATAACATTCCATTAAAACTATTGATAGCCTTGGGAGAGCCAGCCCTGACAAAACTCTACCATCTGGTGAGCAAGATGTATGAGACAGGCGAAATACCCTCAGACTTCAAGAAGAATATAATAATTCCAATCCCAAAGAAAGCAGGTGTTGACAGACGTGAATATTACCGAACTGTCAGTTTAATAAGCCACTGCTGCAAAATAGTAACACGAATTCCTTATAGACGAATGGAAAAACTTGTAGAACCCCACCTCGGGAATGATCAGTTTGGATTCCGTAGAAATGTTGGAACATGTGATGCAATGCTGACCCTACGACTTATCTTAGAAAATAGATTAAGGAAAGGCAAACTTACGTTTCTAGCATTTTTACAATTAGAGAAAGCTTTTGACAATGTTGACTGGAATATTCTCTTTCAAATTCTGAAGGTGGCAGGGGTAAAATACAGGGGGCTATTTACAATTTGTACAGAAACCAGATGGCAGTTATAACAGTCGAGGGGCATGAAAGGGAAACAGTGGTTGGGAAGGGAGTGAGACAAGGTTGTAGCATATCCCCGATGTTATTCAGACTGTATATTGAGCAAGCAGTAAAGGAAACAAAAGAAAAATTCGGAGTAGGAATTAAAGTCCATGGAGAGTAAAAAAAAAAGCTTTGAGGTTTGCCGAGGACATTGTAATTCTGTCAGAGACAGCAAAGGATCTGGAAGAGCAGCTGAACGCTGAACGGAATGGACAGTGTCTAGAAAGGAGGATATAAGATGAAAATCAGCAAAAGCAAAACGAGGATAATGGAATATAGTCGATGTGCCGTGGTCCGCCTTATCTGGCACACCAGCTCTTTGGCACAACTATCGATTACCCGGTGGTACTACGATCTTTGCCCCTGTTGTGATATGCCGGCGGGTGTTGGCGGTAGGAAGGTTGGTCGTAGGGCTCGCTGCGAGGTGCTAGGACGTGCTTGAGACGACGACGGAGCAAACACGGGGCTAGGCCAGCGGTGGCCTTGCAAGACGGTGGCCTTGCAAGACGGTGGCGAGTTTGTGGTGGACCTGCCTGATGTCAGCTTCGGGCGCTGCTCGTCGAATTGCTTTGGGGCCTGTTCTGAGGTATCAAGGGATCACCAGCTTAGTACTGAAGGGCAGCGTGGAGGGTAGAAATCGTAGTGGGAGACCAAGAGAGGAATACATTTAGCAGATTCAGAAGGATGTAGGTTGCAGTAGGTACTGGGAGATGAAGAAGCTTGCACAGAATAGATTACATTGCAGAGCTGCATCAAACCAGTCTCTGGACTGAAGACCACAACAACAATCAGAAAAGTATAGGTGCAATGTGTACAATGTACCCATGTCAACTAATAAAAGTGTAGAAGTGTGAGCAGGCCGCAGTGTCCGAGCGGTTCTAGGCGCTTCAGTCTGCAACCGCGCGACCGCTACGGTCGCAGGTTCGAATCCTGCCTCGCGCATGGATATGTGTGATTTCCTTAGGTTAGTTAGGTTTAAGTAGTTCTTTGTTATAGGGGAGGGAGGGAGTGAGGAAGGCGCGTGTACCATTTATATCTAATTGCCCTGAGGGGTAATGGTGTAAGAAAGGGTGGAAACCACTGCTCTATGGCATAGTGTGGAATCACTTTCCAAATCATGAAATGCGTCGTATATGTAGTCTTATAGTTCACCAACAGACTGAGGCTTTTGAGAATAAACAGTCCTTGACGACACTCCATAGAAAAAATCCATGGGCGTGATATCTGGTGAACCTGGAGGCATGTCAATATCTGCCCGTCGACCAATCACTTTTCTTTGTAAAGTTTTGTTTACATAATCGCTGACGGCAGTGGCATAATGTGGTGGAACACCATCGTGTGGAAAGTAAATTCCGTGAAAGTTTTCAGTAAACGTCGTTAAGTCCTGGTAGCAACTCTGAAGTATATCCAAATAGGTATCTCCTGTCACTGTTTCTTGAAAAAAAGTATGGTCCCAGTGCGCCAAATGATAATATTGCCCTCCAAACACTCCCACCAAGGTGATTTACTGGTTGTTCTAACGAAAGATTTTGATGGTCACTATATCTGCATTTGCAGTTATGTCTTGATGACTTGTCCTCTTAACTTATAATTGGCCTCGTCAGGCCACACAGTTTTACTGAATAGGTTATTATCATGTTTCTATTCGTCAAACATCAATTCACAAAACTAAAGACGTTGAACTGGATCATCTTCAAGTAATGCATGTCGTAAACGTGAAATGTAAACTTTAAACTTCTGTTCTTTGCTCTGATCTTCGTGATAAATCCAGCTCAGCTGCTAACCCTCTGGTTGATTTTCGAGGACTTTTGGGTCGCAATTAAACATACTCGCAATTTATTTTCCTCAGTTGTGACTGTTGCTGGGCGGCCAGATCTTGGCGCATCCATAACAAATCCATGTTCTTCAAATCTGTCCCTTATGTCGTACATTGTTTGTCTAGGCGCTGGTTTTGATCTAAAGTGTGCTCCCCATTCATTAACATCTGCAGTAGCATCAATTTTATAAACTGTTTTGAACGCGAAATTCCTTTCTTCCACCGAGCGAGGTAGCGCAGTGTTTAGCACACAGGATTCACATTCGGGAGGACGACGGTTCAAAACCCGTGACCAGACATCCTGATTTAGGTTTTCCGTGATTTCCCTAAATCATTCGGTCAAATGTCAGGAGGTTTCCTTTGAAAGGGAACGGCCGATTTCCTTCCGCATCCGTCTCTAACCCGATGGGACCGATGACCTCGCTGTTTAGTCTCCTTCCCCAAATCATCCAACCATCCTTTCTTCCCTAGTTAACATCGTGAAAATTCGGAAAAACTACAGATGTAAACACGTCTCATACCTCACGCTTTCAACAATTAATTTATCGTGTTTGGTTTGCTTTGTTTGTCATTGCATTCCCTACCTGCTTAATAAGGCGTAATTACCACCCTTTATTAAAAAAACTTCCCCTGCATCACTCCTCTCCATTCTGGCACTCGCTTGACCTGCGCACTGCAGCCCCGTTTACAATGAACCAAGTTAAAATGCCTACGCTATACTTACTGTTCGTAAACCACGTGACTGCTGCTCTCCGTATGTATGTATGTCACCTTCATCACGTGCGGGACAAAGCACAATATGTTGTGGGTGGGCTATGTAACCTCCATCGCATTAATGCTAATGACTGAGAAAAAGTAATCATTCACAATTCATATAATCAGTATTATAGTCTTACAAAATTGTGATAGTAGTAATGTTCTTTCGAAAATAATTAGTTTCGTGACTGAAGCAGAATTCAGTCGTTTAGTTTTTACCCCTCAGAAAACGTCATTTTATCCCTCAGGGCCCGCATCTCGTGGTCGTGCTGTAGCGTTCTCACTTCCCACGCCCGGGTTCCCGGGTTCGATTCCCGGCGGGGTCAGAGATTTTCTCTGCCTCGTGATGGCTGGGTGTTGTGTGATGTCCTTAGGTTAGTTAGGTTTAAGTAGTTCTAAGTTCTAGGGGACTGATGACCATAGATGTTAAGTCTCATAGTGCTCAGAGCCATTTGAACCTTTTTTTGTATCCCTCAGGGGGTAATTACCCCAGGTTGGGAACCACTGCCACAGAGTTTGTAACGGTGTTCCAAAAAGACCTCAAAGATGTATTAATGAAGACGGAAAAGAACTTGAAGATAAAAAATAATTGTAAGTATTGTTTGTATTTGTAATGAAACATAAAGTCAATCTTTTGTTTAATTCAGTGCCCTGTGACCAGTGACTTTTGTGCCATCCTATATATAAGTCATAAACAGTTCTCGTGGATGGATTTCCTAAGACTTAGTAATAATTTAATATTCTACTTAGAGGTTCCGTGGATGTTGTTCTATTCGTTGTGTTTTTGTACCATTGGAACACAAAAATATGTACATACGAGGTCTGTTCAAAAAATTCAGTAACTTTGCTCACAAATTTTTTCTGCGCTTGCTTTTTATTTATTGCGCACGGTTTCCTTCGAAATACTCTCCTCGAGAATTGATACACTACTCCCAACGCCGTTTCCACGTCCGGAAGAAATCTTGGTACGCCTCTTGCTGGATCGCGCGAAGCGCCGTCCGCGAATTTTCTTTTATCTCGTCTATCCTTGCAAATCTTCGCCCTTTCAGCGGTGTTGTCGACTATGGAAATAAAAAAAAGCCGCAGGGGCGAGGTCAGCAGGGTACAGAGGAAAAGACAACTCAGGGATTTTGTTTTTTGAGCAAGTCACGCATCAACAGAGAAGAAATTGTGGGTGCGTTATCGTGATGCAAAAGCCATGAATTGTTTCGCCACATTTCAGGCCGTTTCCTTCTCACATTTTCTAGCAGGGGGTCGCAACATGTCCCGATAGTACCATTGAATAACAGTCAAAGATAACTATCAACATGTCTTTGACATTTGACCTGACCTGACATCACGAGCTTTTTTTGAAGAGCATTTCCCGACCCACTGTGAAGATTGAATCTTGCTCTCAACATCGACCAACGCCTCCTCACCACTTATGATTCTCTTGAGGAACAGCTCGTTCTCATTTGCGGGACAAATTGCGAGGCAAAGGTCTTTCTGTTTTTGACTCATGATCCATGGGACGAACGTGGCGGCAACACAATGGGTTCCAAGCTGCTGTGTCAGGATTTCATGGCACGATCCAGCTGAAACGTCACATTCTTGATCAAACCCTCGGACAGTCAGTCGTCGATTGGTACACACAATTTCGTTGACGTCCCTGGCATCAGCGTCGTCGGTAGACGATGAAAGGCGTACTGAACGAAGATCATCTTTTACTTCCGTCGGGCCGTTTTTAAACCGTGGGGGCCATTCGTGACACCGAGTACAGCTTAAGCACTCATCACCGTAGGCTTCCCACATCATTTGGTGCGCCTTTGTAAGGGTTTTCTTGAGTTTCACGGAAAATTTAATGCAGACGTGGTGCTCCTCTAACTCTGTGATCTCGAAATTCGCAAACCGTGCGTTACGACGTTCTACCCATTACAGCAATGAAAATAACTAACAGACTTTTTTTGGGACATCAGTCTTCTGGCTGGTTTGATGCGGAACCCCCACGAATTCCTCTCCTGTGCCAAACTCTTCAGCTCAGAGTAGCACTTGCAACCTACATCCTCAATATTTGCTGGACGTATTCCAAGTCAATAAAGTTAAGGAATTCTGCTACCTAGGCAGTAAAATAGCCAATGACGGACGGAGCAAGGAGGACATCAAAAGCAGACTCGCTATGGCAAAAAAGGCATTTCTGGCCAAGAGAAGTCTACTAGTATCAAATACCGGCCTTAATTTGAGGAAGAAATTTCTGATGATGTACGTCTGGAGTACAGCGTTGTATGGTAGTGAAACATGGACTGTGGGAAAACCGGAACAGAAGAGAATCGAAGCATTTGAGATGTGGTGCTATAGACGAATGTTGAAAATTAGGTGGACTGATAAGGTAAGGAATGAGGAGATTCTACGCAGAATCGGAGAGGAAAGGAATATGTGGAAAACACTGATAAGGAGAAGGGACAGGACGATAGGGCATCTGCTAAGACATGAGGGAATGACTTCAATGGTACTAGAGGGCAAAAACTGTAGAGGAAGACAGAGATTGGAATACGTCAAGCAAATAATTGAGGACGTAGGTTGCAAGTGCTACTCTGAGATGGGTAATTTGTGGCGGGCCGCATGAAACCAGTCAGTAGACTGATGAAAAAAAAGTGCTGTTAGACGGTGAGATACCTATTTTCGTGACTGTCGCTATTGTGGCTATGAACTAGTTTTGATATCTCTCTGACATTACCTGCCAGTAACACGAGGCCACAGCCTGCCTGATCGGTCCTGAAATACCGCGACACCGGGGATGTTCGAATGTTGCCCTATCAGCATTTTCTCCACATCTCTCACCCACTGGAAACAACTCGCCACGTGTTCCTGAGAGACCGGCACGCCACCGCTCGCCATCCAGCGGGAATTCCGGCATAGAGTTGATGCAGGATGGAAAGATGTACTCATATCTGCCGCAAAGCCCAGTTTGAGTCTGTTCCCAGATTGCTCAGCACCACCGATTCCTCCAGGACTAGCAGCTCTGCTGTCTGATTTTCGTACCCTACACGCACGCAGACGACTTTCAAAATTAACCATTTATTCTTCCTTGTTTTTGGTCATCAGTCTACTGACTGGTTCGATGCGGCCCGCCACGAATTCCTTTCCTGTGCTAACCTCTTCATCTCATAGTAGTACTTGCAACCTACGTCCTCAATTATTTGCTTGACGTATTCCAATCTCTGTCTTCCTCTACAGTTTTTGCCCTCTACAGCTCCCTCTAGTACCATGGAAGTCATTCCCTCATGTCTTAGCAGATGTCCTATCATCCTGTCCCTTCTCCTTATCAGTGTTTTCCACATATTCCTTTCCTCTCCGATTCTGCGTAGAACCTCCTCATTCCTTACCTTATCACTCCACCAAATTTTTAACATTCGTCTGTAGCACCACAACTCAAATGCTTCGGTTCTCTTCTGTTCCGTTTTTCTCACAGTCCATGTTTCACTGCAGTAGAATTCTGTACTCCAGACGTGCGTTCGCAGAAATTTCATCCCCAAATTAAGGTCTATGTTTGATACTAGTATATTTCTCTTGGCCAGAAATTCCCTTTTTGCCAATGCTAGTCTGCTTTTGATGTCTACCTTGCTCCGTCCATCATTGGTTGTTTTGCTGCCCAGGTAGTAGAGTTCCGTAACTTCATCTACTTCGTGACCATCAATCTTGGTGATAAGTTTCTCGCTTTTCTCATTTTAGCTACTTCTCATTACTTTCGTCTTTCTTCGATTTACTCTCAATCCATATTCTGTACTTATTAGATTGTTCATTCCGTTCAGCAGATCATTTAATTCTTCTTCACTTTCACTCAGGATAGCAATGTCATCAGCGAATCGTATCATTGGTATCCTTTCACCTGGAATTTTAATTCTACTCCTGAACCTTTCTTTTACTCCCACTATTGCTTCTTCGATGTACAGATTGAACA
The DNA here is from genome assembly GCF_023897955.1 of Schistocerca gregaria. NCBI lineage: Eukaryota > Metazoa > Arthropoda > Insecta > Orthoptera > Acrididae > Schistocerca > Schistocerca gregaria. The sequence goes on along the minus strand of NC_064925.1, from coordinate 495,764,538 downwards.
GTAAGGGGGAAAGACTACATCCCCGTCTCACACCTTTTTTAATCTGAGCACTTCGTTCTTGGTCGTCCACTTCTATTATTCCCTCTTGGCTCTTGTACATACTGTATATTACCCGTCCCTCCTAATAGCTTACCCCTACAGACATACAGAAATGAAACTTCCGGCATTTACACGTGAAACTCTGGTGAGTATAGGGATGCCACATTTTATTTGTATCCAGTCAACAGCACTGACGCGAAATTGCGGAAATTTTTTGAACACACCTCGTGTCCCATGCCACCGAAGATACATTGCAAAGCATAAAGGCGAAACGCGTTTAATACGAAAATTGTTTCATTCGGGTGTAATTAGACGTTCAAAAGGTAAAAATAATCAACGTATTTTTTGTGTAGCCACTTAACAGAGGTGAGGTTTGCCACATGGGGTAGGGCAGAGTGTTGTTCGCCGTACCACAGTCTATCATAACAGTCACGACACTCCCTGCTTTAAAAATTGTTACCGATAGACAGCTCGAGCGGCACTAGCGCTCCAAGCGGCGTAAAGGAGAACGTCAGATACGTCGTACGTATGTTTGTTTTGCATCCCTTTGCAACGTGATTTACGAAATATTTGGATTATTCTTTTTGTCTCGAAGAGTTTATGTAATATCAGAAGAGAGAGATGTTTGTAAAACTGATTCTAAAATAAACGCAAGTTGGGATAAATTCGTGAAGAAACATTCGTGTCATTGGATAGAACTGCAGCTTTCAACGTTGATATCAAAAGAAATACACTCCTGGAAATAGAAAAAAGAACACATTGACACCGGTGTGTCAGACCCAACATACTTGCTCCGGACACTGGGAGAGGGCTGTACAAGCAATGATCACACGCACGGCACAGCGGACACACCAGGAACCGCGGTGTTGGCCGTCGAATGGCGCTAGCTGCGCAGCATTTGTGCACCGCCGCCGTCAGTGTCAGCCAGTTTGCCGTGGCATACGGAGCTCCATCGCAGTCTTTAACACTGGTAGCATGCCGCGACAGCGTGGACGTGAACCGTATGTGCAGTTGACGGACTTTGAGCGAGGGCGTATAGTGGGCATGCGGGAGGCCGGGTGGACGTACCGCCGAATTGCTCAACACGTGGGGCGTGAGGTCTCCACAGTACATCGATGTTGTCGCCAGTGGTCGGCGGAAGGTGCACGTGCCCGTCGACCTGGGACCGGACCGCAGCGACTCACGGATGCACGCCAAGACCGTAGGATCCTACGCAGTGCCGTAGGGGACCGCACCGCCACTTCCCAGCAAATTAGGGAAACTGTTGCTCCTGGGGTATCGGCGAGGACCATTCGCAACCGTCTCCATGAAGCTGGGCTACGGTCCCGCACACCGTTAGGCCGTCTTCCGCTCACGCCCCAACATCGTGCAGCCCGCCTCCAGTGGTGTCGCGACAGGCGTGAATGGAGGGACGAATGGAGACGTGTCGTCTTCAGCGATGAGAGTCGCTTCTGCCTTGGTGCCAATGATGGTCGTATGCGTGTTTGGCTCCGTGCAGGTGAGCGCCACAATCAGGACTGCATACGACCGAGGCACACAGGGCCAACACCCGGCATCATGGTGTGGGGAGCGATCTCCTACACTGGCCGTACACCTCTGGTGATCGTCGAGGGGACACTGAATAGTGCACGGTACATCCAAACCGTCATCGAACCCATCGTTCTATCATTCCTAGACCGGCAAGGGAATTTGCTGTTCCAACAGGACAATGCACGTCCGCATGTATCCCGTGCCACCCAACGTGCTCTAGAAGGTGTAAGTCAACTACCCTGGCCAGCAAGATCTCCGGATCTGTCCCCCATTGAGCATGTTTGGGACTGGATGAAGCGTCGTCTCACGCGGTCTGCACGTCCAGCACGAACGCTGGTCCAACTGAGGCGCCAGGTGGAAATGGCATGGCAAGCCGTTCCACAGGACTACATCCAGCATCTCTACGATCGTCTCCATGGGAGAATAGCAGCCTGCATTGCTGCGAAAGGTGGATATACACTGTACTAGTGCCGACGTTGTGCATGCTCTGTTGCCTGTGTCTATGTGCCTGTGGTTCTGTCAGTGTGATCATGTGATGTATCTGACGCTAGGAATGTGTCAATAAATTTTCCCCTTCTTGCGACAGTGAATTCACGGTGTTCTTATTTCAATTTCCAGGAGTGTATAAACACACAGATTCACACATTAGAAGCACATATATGTACCTCTACGTACAAAAGAGACTGACGCCCCTTTTATAGATCCGTAGGCCTACTGTGTTTTCGTCATTGTCACTTCATTGCCACCTGTTGCCATTATTACGACCTCATCTTTATATTATTCGAAATGGGACAAGCAAACGCCAATTAGTGGGAGAAATATGCAGTACGTATGAACTCCAAGTCCTCAAAGCCAATAAGTCTGTCAGAAGTGCTGTCATATGTTAAATTTGCCGTTAGAGACAAATCCAATGACATGTTCACTAATTTATCGGTATCAGAATAACGCTGTACCTTCTGCTTTAATAGGTGGAACATATTGTCACTTAACCCACATTTTATTTCTATGCCATCCACATACCTCTGTATGCACTGATGGAAGCATAAAATAGTGTGACAAAACCTGTATGCCTGAGAACTGTAGTATAATAAATTTATAGCTGTAGGTGGGTTGCTTGTGTGTTGGAAGCACTGTGTAGCGCTTTGCATTGGATCTCTGACTGCGCTTTCTTTGCAAGAGATTCTGTGGCTGGTTGAACGCGTTGTTGGAAGTTAATCGCCAGTACTGTTGGACAGTTGGAAGTTAGTCGCCAGCAGTGGTGGAAGTACTGTTGAGCAGTTGGCGGTGAACAGCCAGCAGTGATGGATCTTAAATGTGAGATGTTAGCACTGATGGAGGGTAGAGGTCTGAAGTGTTAGTGTAGGCTAACGATCTGAAAGTATCCGACTTGGAGATTGAAAATTATTCATGATTATATATGTTTGTATTGGATGTCAATGACGATTTATATTCGTTTTTGAACTGGATGTCACATTATTAAGGTAAAAAATACATTATTTGGTTTGCAACAAAATCTTTCCTTTGCTAACCACATGCCTATTAGTTGTTAGTGGCTTTAGTAATTACAACCTTTTATTTAGCTGGCAGTAATGGCGCTCGATGTATTGCAGTAGTTCGCGTAATGAAGATTTTTGTGAGGTAAGTGCATCATGAAATGTATAGGTTATTGTCAGGATTGCTTCTTGTTGAGGGCCATTCGTTTCTATTAATTATTTGAAGTCAGGTTTTTTTTAATTAATTAATTTTTTTTTTTTTTTTTTGAGCAGTCAGATTGCGTTGCCCTAGAATGCTGAGGGCCAGTGTTGACATGATAAGAAAAAGTAAAGAGAAAGTACGCTCAGTACGTTGAGTTTTACTCAGCTGTTTCAGAGTCAAATAACGTAGAAGTTTCACCTTCTCAGTCATTCTGCAATTTAAGTACAGATTCACACATCTAAATAAGGAAGTTTCATAGCAAACAGCTAATTTTCGTCTTTCCATCTTCCAGAATGTTTCTCCTTCAGTGGCATGCTAATCTGGCTTAACAACAAGTCAAGGGGATCTGTTTGTAAATATCGGGATCCTATAGTCTTCAGAACTTGACCCTTCTGATACAGTTTCTGTTGCTGTTTGGACTTAAAATGATACACTTTCCTTGTTTAGTTTTGCACGCAGTCTAGCGATCTGCAACATCGTGGAACTGCATACGCTTTTGCAAGAGACGAATAAATGCACTTAATCTCACCATTTCTTTGTCAAAGCAGGTCTCCGTTGCCGACGATTCAGATGAATCTGGCACTGATAAATGGAGAGTTGAACTGGTTGCTTCTGGCACTGGTGTATGGAGAGTGGAACTGGCTGCTTCTGTGCCATAGAACTGCTGTACAGTTTTAAACAGATTGTCGAATATTTGTGACGGTTCCCTCTTCGTCGTCAGTTGAGGTGACTTATTTGGGATGTCAAACAGTGTGGTTTACTGCATTCCACACTAGTTTATTATTGTCTGTATTCATGAACTGGTTTCGTTCGAATTGTGGCAAACAAAACTTAACGTTATATTAAAAGGTACACAGTGTCTTTATTCATCTTCTCCTCTGCTATTCACTAACCATTTCTTGCTCCCAAAACGAAACATTAATCATTAATATACATGTAGTCGCAGCGAATCCTGATGATACAGTTTAGTAACGTGACGGTATACAGGGTGGTCCATTGATAGCGACCGGGCCAAATATCCCACGAAATGAGCATCAAACGAAAAAACTACAAAGAACAAAACTCGTCTAGATTGAAGGGGGAAACCAGATGGCGCTATGGTTGGCCCGCTAGATGGCGCTGCCTTAGGTCAAACGGATATCAACTGCGTTTTTTAAATAGGAACCCCCATTTTTTATTACATATTCGTGTAGTACGTAAAGATGAATGTTTTACTCGGACCACTTTTTTCGCTTTGTGATAGATGGTGCTGTAATAGTCACAAACGAATAAGTACGTGGTATCACGTAACATTCCGCCAGTGCGGACGGTATTTGCTTCGTGATACATTACCCGTGTTAAAATGGACCGTTTACCAACTGCGGAAAAGGTCGATATCTTGGGATATATGGCTCTTGAGATCAAAATGCCCAACGCGCGTGTGCTATGTGTGCAGCTTGGTATCCTGGACGACATCAACCAAGTGTCCGGACCGTACGCCGGATAGTTACGATATTTAAGGAAACAGGAAGTGTTCAGCCACGTGTGAGACTTCAGCCACGACCTGCAACAAATGATGATGCCCAAGCAGGTGTTTTAGCTGCTGTCGCGGCTAATCCGCATATCAGTAGCAGACAAATTGCGCCAGAATCGGGAATCTCAAGAAATGCTACATCAACATCGATTGCACTCGTACCATATTTATATGCACAAGGAATTGCATGGGGATGCCTTTGAACGTCGTGTACAGTTCTGCCACTGGGCACAAGAGCAATTACGGGACGATGACATACACTCCTGAAAATTGAAATAAGAACACCGTGAATTCATTGTCCCAGGCAGGGGAAACTTTATTGACACATTCCTGGGGTCAGATACATCACATGATCACACTGACACAACCACAGGCACATAGACACAGGCAACAGAGCATGCACGATGTCGGCACTAGTACAGTGTATATCCACCTTTCGCAGCAATGCAGGCTGCTATTCTCCCATGGAGACGATAGTAGAGATGCTGGATGTAGTCCTGTGGAACGGCTTGCCATGCCATTTCCACCTGGCGCCTCAGTTGGACCAGCGTTCGTGCTGGACGTGCAGACCGCGTGAGACGACGCTTCATCCAGTCCCAAACATGCTCAATGGGGGACAGATCCGGAGATCTTGCTGGCCAGGGTAGTTGACTGACACCTTCTAGAGCACGTTGGGTGGCACGGGATACATGCGGACGTGCATTGTCCTGTTGGAACAGCAAGTTCCCTTGCCGGTCTAGGAATGGTAGAACGATGGGTTCGATGACGGTTTGGATGTACTGTGCACTATTCAGTGTCCCCTCGACGATCACCAGAGGTGTACGGCCAGTGTAGGAGATCGCTCCCCACACCATGATGCCGGGTGTTGGCCCTGTGTGCCTCGGTCGTATGCAGTCCTGATTGTGGCGCTCACCTGCACGGCGCCAGACACGCATACGACCATCATTGGCACCAAGGCAGAAGCGACTCTCATCGCTGAAGACGACACGTCTCCATTCGTCCCTCCATTCACGCCTGTCGCGACACCACTGGAGGCGGGCTGCACGATGTTGGGGCGTGAGCGGAAGACGGCCTAACGGTGTGCGGGACCGTAGCCCAGCTTCATGGAGACGGTTGCGAATGGTCCTCGCCGATACCCCAGGAGCAACAGTTTCCCTAATTTGCTGGGAAGTGGCGGTGCGGTCCCCTACGGCACTGCGTAGGATCCTACGGTCTTGGCGTGCATCCGTGCGTCGCTGCGGTCCGGTCCCAGGTCGACGGGCACGTGCACCTTCCGCCGACCACTGGCGACAACATCGATGTACTGTGGAGACCTCACGCCCCACGTGTTGAGCAATTCGGCGGTACGTCCACCCGGCCTCCCGCATGCCCACTATACGCCCTCACTCAAAGTCCGTCAACTGCACATACGGTTCAGTTCCACGCTGTCTCGGCATGCTACCAGTGTTAAAGACTGCGATGGAGCTCCGTATGCCACGGCAAACTGGCTGACACTGACGGCGGCGGTGCACAAATGCTGCGCAGCTAGCGCCATTCGACGGCCAACACCGCGGTTCGTGGTGTGTCCGCTGTGCCGTGCGTGTGATCATTGCTTGTACAGCCCTCTCGCAGTGTCCGGAGCAAGTATGGTGGGTCTGACACACCGGTGTCAATGTGTTCTTTTTTTCCATTTCCAGGAGTGTATGTTTTGCACGCGTTCTATTTAGCGACGAAGTGTCATTCACCAACAGCAGTAACGTAAACTGGCATAATATGCTCTATTGGGCAACGGAAAAACCACGATGGCTGCGACAAGTGGAACATCAGCGACCTTGGGGGGGGGGGGGGGGGGCTAATGTATGGTGCGGCATTATGAAAGGAAGGATAACTGGCCCCCATTTTATCGATGGCAATCTAAATGGTGCAATGTATGCTCATTTCCTACGTAATGTTCTACCGATGTTACTACAAGATGTTTCACTGCATGACAGAATGGCGATGCACTTCCAACATGACGGATGTACGGCCCATAGCTCGCGTGCGGTTGAAGCGGTAATGAATAGCATATTTCATGACAGGTGGATTGGTCGTCGAAGCACCATACCATGGCCCGCACGTTCACCGGATCTGACGTCCCCGGATTTCTTTCTGTTGGGTAAGTTGAATATTTGCTATCATGATCCACCGACAACGCGTGACAACATGCGTCAGCGCATTGTCAATGCATGTACGAACATTACGGAAGGCGAACCACTCGCTGTTGAGAGGGATGTCGCTACACGTATTGCCAAATGCATTGAGGTTGACGGACATTGCATTAATGTGGTATTTACAGGTAGTGACGCTGTAACAGCATGTGGTCTCAGAAATGATAAGTTCACAAAGGTACGTGTATGAGATTGGAAGAACCGAAATAAAATGTTCAAACGTACCAACGTTCTGTATTTTAATTTAAAAACCCTACCTGTTAGCAAATCTTCGTCTGAAACTGTGAGCCAAATGTTTGTGACTATTACAGCGCCATCTATCACAAAGCGAAAACAGTGGTCCAACTATAAAATTCATATTTCTTTACGTACTACACGAATATGTAATAAAACTCCGCCACTGCCGGGAACAAGCCCGGGGCCTCATCTCGCAACTGATGAGGAAGGAGGAGGGGGAGGAGTAACACCTCGTTAAAAAAAACCTGGGTCCATCTGGCTCCGGATGGTAGCACCCTGTGAGGGCCCCTGCGTAGGGTTACATGCGAAGCCTCAAAAGCCAGACACGTCTGCGTGGCAGCCACCGGTACTCTGGTCAGCGTCTGTTGGCTCTGTGAGCTCGGCTGTGAGTTAATCTTCTGGAACTCAAAACTTCAGTCGAAATTATGTGAGATCCTTCGTGATTTCACCACCAATTCTTCAACACAAACCAATAATCATGACAGAACAACGGGAAAGAATCCACTACCCTCGGCCCCAGTCAGTAAGACTGGGTAATAGACCTGATCATCGGATTCCAGGGGATCAGGCATGTCATGAAGAGAAGAATCGGAGCCTCTCAAAAACACTCAAGATGAAGAAAGTATTTTACATGGGAACACTCAACACCAACACACTACTGAGGCCAGGTAAACTGAAACAATTAACAAACGCCATAGATAAATACAAGATCAAAGTTATGGCAATACAGGAAACACGATTTGCAGATGAGAACCACTTTGATTCCGAAAATTACAGAATATATAAGCGGAAACCAGCCATAACCATCCCAGGAAGAAATCTCAAACTCTTCGGAACTTGTTTTGTAGTACATAAATCGATACTGGACTCCGTAATAGATTTCACATCAAAATCAGAAAAAATGTCGACACTCACGATAAGATCTGGAACAAAGCCTATACATTAATCAATGGACATGCCCCCACAAACAATTATAACAAGAAGAACCCCGAGATGATAGAGGAATTCTGGGAAGATCTGGAAGAAACTACCAGCAAAATCCCCAAGAGTCACATAAAAGTGTCACTAGGAGACTTCAATACCCAGTTAGGCAAGGAAAGAAAATTCCGAGACACGACGGGGAAACACACGGCCCACATGAGAACAAACAAACATGGAGAGAACTTGATAAACTTCTGCAGAAATTTTGATCTGAAAATCATGTCAACGCAGTTCCAGAAACCACCCAGAAAACTTGTAACTTGGAAATCCCCCAACCATGCTCTAGGAGAATTTCAGATAGACCACGTAGCAATATCCACAAAAAAACACCAGAGAAATAATGAACGTAAGAACAAGGCAAGGAGTTTTCGAATCTGATCACCTTCTCCAAATTAAAGTAAAATTTATACCCAATAGACAAATCAAGAGAACCAACAGATCTTTCACAATAGATACAGAGTACCTACAAATAAACAAGAAAGAAATAATAGGAGTTAGGAAAATCAATAGCAACAACTGGACAGAACTGTCAGAAAAAATAAAAGAACTGATAAAATTGGGGCAGCCACCGAGAAAAAGGAAATACCGATGGTGGAACATGACATGCGACAGGGCCATAGAAGAGAGAATACAAGCCTGGAAGGAATTTAACAGCCATAAAACACAAGAAAAATGGGAGGACTTCAACAGGATACAGAAAAACACTTCAAAAATAATCCGAAGAGAAAAAAGAGGTTACGAAAACAGCAGGTTGAAGGAGATAGAAGACTTCACCAGAAACAACACACGAAATTTTTACACAGTATTCCGAGAAAATATGACAGGATATCAGCCACCAAGCTTATGCTTCAAAAGACAAGATGGAACACTGGATACAAATCCGAAGAAAAACTGTGAAATATTAGCCAGATACTTTGAAACGTTAATTAACTGTGATAAACCAAAACAGAGATTATAGTTTACAAAACCAGAACCCAACCGGGACTCCGAACCCCCAACATATGAAGAAATCGTGAAAATAATAAAATCATTGAAAAATAACAGAGCACCAGGTGAAGATGGACTGATTGCAGAAACCTGGAAATTAGACCATGAAAACATTACACCCAAAATTCATAGTATAATCAAAAACATCTGGGAAACAGAAAAGATACCAGAAGAATGGAAGTCAGCCCTAATACACCCCCTCCACAAGAAAGGAGACAAAACAGACCCTAATAACTACAGAGGAATTTCGTTACTGCCGGTGGCATACAAAATTCTATCAAAAGCTCTGTTAAATCGCCTAGAACCTCAGATAGATCCACAGATCGGAGAATACCAAGGAGGGTTCAGGATGGGAAGATCATGCAGTGAGCAGGTCTGGTGTCTGAGAACATCATTAACAACGAGAAAGTCCAGAAACACCACAGTAACATTTGTTGATTTCAAGAAGGCTTACGATTCCATAGACAGAGAAACACTTTTTAATACACTGGAAGAAATGAAGGTAGACAATAAGACCAGAAAACTAATTCAGGAAACATTAACAAATACAAAGTCAAAAGTGAAGTCCATGGGCGAGATCTCAGAATCTTTCGAAATCAAGACAGGAGTGAGACAGGGAGATGGCCTGTCACCCATTTTATTTAACGCTGTTTTAGAGAAAATAATCAGGACATGGGACAAAGGAGTCAATGGGGTAAAGATGGGGAGAGAGAAAAATAGAACCGTCAACATAAAATGTCTGGCCTTTGCCGACGATATAGCCATCATCACAAATGACAGAAAAGAAGCCAGAGAAGCCCTAGAGATATTGCATGACATCGCAGCCAGAACAGGACTACAAATATCATATGAAAAAACACAGTACGTGGACACAAAATCTGCAGACAGAAGCCCATTGATAACAAAGTACGGAAAAATAACACAAGTAGAAAGTTTCAAATACCTGGGAGAGATTATACAGAAAACAGGACTGAATTCAACAGCCAATGAAGGGCTACAAAACTACAAAAAGCATAGAGACTTACATGGAACCATTACAATAAAAGAAATATTTCCATCAATGCTAAATTAAGACATTACAAAACAGTAGTCTTACCTGAGGCCTTGTATGCCTCAGAAACAACAGTAATCAGAGGAAGAACTAAAATCAAGGAAATGGAAAAGCAAGAGAGGAAAATTCTGAGAAAGATCTACGGGCCACTTCAGAGAAAGGGTTTCTGGATAAAGAGACCAACAAAGGAATTGTACAAACAGGCAGAGACAATTACAGACAATATCAGAAAAAGAAAGGCAAAATTCTATGGGCACATTCATAGGATGAATGAAAATAGGCTGACCAAGAAGATTTTTAACATAGTGGTGACGAATAAGATGAAAACTAACTGGGTAAAGGAAACCATGGAAGACCTTAAAAATCTAAACATGTCCACAGAAGAAATATCAAACAGAGGAAAATACAGAGAAAAGTCAACAAACAGAAATTCGATGAAACACCAAAAGAGAAGAAAGCAGGAAAGAAGTGGACAGAAGAGAGTAAGAAGAAGCACAGTGAATTTATGAGAGGTTTTTGGGAAGAGAAAAGAAAGAGATAGAAAAAAGTGCCATGAATTTGAAATGTACCAATTTATGTACCATATTGTCATTGTGAATATTGATTGTGTTTTAACGCTCTCGTCAATGGGGAATTAACGATAATAATAATAATAGTAATAAAAATGGGGGTTCCTACTTAAAAAATGCAGTTGATGTCCGTTTGGCCTATGGCAGCGCCATCTAGCGGGCCAACCATAACGCCATCTGGTTTCCCCCTTCAAGCTAGACAAGTTTCGCTCTTTGTTGTTTCTTCGTTTGACGCTTATTTCGTGAGATGGCCTGGTCACTATCAATGGACCACCCTGTGTACGTCTCAGGGTCCTTAGGAAACCTATAAAGAGAGACATGAGGTGTCTTCTTGTTGTTGCTGCAATTTATTGCCGTACAGACGCTCCCGTTTCTAAAATACCATGGTACAAGACTAAGAAAATAACCAGTATTCGCTTTCGCTTTCACGATCGTGCCGAACTTAAACAGTTTTACTTAGTGGCCGCTTGGCGCGCTGCTGGCGCAGTAAGCAACAAAAATGAGGAGAAGTGTCGCCTCTGTTACGTTAGACCAGGGGTCTCCAAACTACGCCCGCGGGCCGAAACCGGCCCGAGAGAGTCAGCAAACGGGCCCGCGTTAGCTCGTCGGACATCCCCGGTATCCGGCCCGCCAAATATTTGATGTGGTCCCTATACTGCCAACAATTGAGTTTCGAGGCCTATCGCAACCAATACACCGCGACATTGGCTCTGCTACTCGCTACAAGACTACATAACTAAACTTATTGTTGCACCGCTTGAAATAAAAATGCGTTGACATGCTCTTCCTCTGTTACGTCTTGCAGTAATAGTGCTGCTAACAATGATTTTGAGATTTCGTTAACTTTGCAGGACGCGTTCGTGAAGAATGTGCAGTGACATACTTTTCTGTCTGTGAAATTCGCCAGAATAAAATACGCCAGAATTTCGGTCAGGTACGTCCACCAATCAAAATTATGCAATCAAATAAAAATCGCAGTTCGTTTCAGTGCTAACTATTCCCACAACCTTAGATTTTTTGCGATTTCATCTTTCCTTTAACCTTACATTAGGGTGATCGTGGTGTGCTGGGGTGTTTTAATCCCACTAGGTAGATCTTGGCCCTTATGACTTCGTGGAGGAGAGGCTCCTGCGTTAGACTGTGGCAGCACCACTCGCGGCCGCTGGACGATGTGGCTGGGCCGGCCCGGCGGGCGCCGTGATCGGATCGCCCACTCCAGTCCCTGAGCCGTGGTGGGGGCAGCAGCCGGGGACGGGCCTTGAGCAGCGCCGCGCCAGTCGCTGGAACGCCACGCCGCCAGCCGCACAGCAGCAGCCGCCGCCGCTGCACTCGAACCGACTCGAAATTCGACCGCGCGACCGCCTGCGTCCCGAAGAACGCTGCCCGACGCCGCGTCCTCCCTCCACCAACAGACAGCGCATTACACCCGGCGGCGCCACGACGCCTGCGGACGCCGAACGTGAGGTGAGTCGTCTGCAGTCCGGCCGACGCCGCTGCCCGCCTGCGTTGAATGGGCTGGCCGCCGTCCGCCGTAAACAAACCCCGCGCGCAACGACGCCGGCGACGATCGCTTCCGGTCAACACCGACGCAAAGGAAGGCCTCGACGCTTGTTCGTGACGTCACGTCAGCTAGGCACGGCGAACGCCAGGTCTGTTGCAGACATACTCATAATGGTGGTGTCTCCCTCTCTGACACAGTGAAAATGTGAAACTATTGGCGGTCGTTGACCAACACACATTGTTCTGAGAGATTTCTGCAATCAATTAATTGTGCAATTCATTACACTTGTTAACAAGTAGTGTACTCCTGAACTTAAATTTCCACATGTTTTAAGGATTGACATACAAAAACAACTTGATGGTCCAGCAGCAACAGAATTCCTGCTGCTTTACCTTATTTGTAAATCTGAGGAAGTTACGTTTGTACTGGATTGCTTTTACAAGAAACTGTGAACATATTGGTTCTCTTCTTTAGGCATCTTGGTTGACTATGGGATGAGTAGCACTGAATGTTAATCCAATATCTTGCGATTGTACACGTTGGGAGGGGGGGGGGGGGAGGGACAGAAGAAGAGGCAAAAGAGAGATACTTGTTTTATCAAATAATTTTTTTTCTTATAAAGTTTCTCCTTTCACTTGCAAGAGGGGAATATTTATCTTTTCTAAAGTGCATGTTTAAAAAAGTTTAAGCTCAGCAGTATTTTCGATGTATAAAACTATTTTGTTTCCTGTTTAGAATTCCTTTAGTTGAAAACTACTGTAATCTAATGACTGGCAACATTTGCACATTTACACATGTACATTAGTTCACATTTCCAGTGACGATGTCAAACGAAAATAAATAAATAAATAAAAGAAACGAGTTCATTGTAAGGGGGTTGGGGTAAGTTTCGATGACAAAATGGATCAAGTAAATATAGTTTCTTGAATGTAAAATTTCCGAAGCTTGCAATGGGGCAAAGCATCTTCTCATATTGAACTACGTTTGTTTCGACAGGATTCAGTAATACAGAACTATGATCTTCATTTGTACCTTTACGATAGTAAGAAAATCTTTCATCTAAATAAAACTGCAGAATCCAAAACAATAACAAACATTTTGTACAAAAATAAGAGATTTATAGTGATAAGCACGCCCAGGCGTTTCTGCCTGCAACAGACCTGGCGTTCGCCGTGCCTAGCTGACGTGACGTCACGAACTAGCGTCGAGGCCTTCCTTTCAGTAGGTGTTGTTTCGGTTGCCTTGTGCAGCACGGAGCATTATACCCTGCTCCACGGAGCATTTTACCTGGCTGACAGGAATTTCGTGTGGACCCCGGAGGAGTTTCATATGGATGCTTCCGGTCATTTGAACAGTGTCACGTCAAAACACCCTGTGTTATTTTACAATTAGCTTTCTGTTGAGGGCAACCCAGCTGAAGTAATTCACGTCTCTGAAGTAAACCGCTTTCAGCTGTATATGAACTTTAACTGGAAGATGATTTCAAATCACATCTTCGGGTGTTTATCCGTGAGTAACAGTTTTAAGCCGTGGTATGGGAAGCAGTGCGTAGGGGACCCAACCTTCTCAAAATAATGACCTTGTGGATAGCATCGGAAGTTCACTGAGGCTTTTTGCGCATGATGCTGTAGTATATCGATAGTTTGTATCAATGGAAAATTGTACTGAAATGCAGGAGGATCTGTAACGAATTGACGCATGGTGCGGGGAACGGCTATTGAATCTCAATGTAGACAAGTGTAATGTGCTGCCAATACATAGAAAGTGAGCTCCTTTATCATTTAGCTACAATATAGCAGGTCAGCCACGGGTAGTAGTTAATTCCATAAATTATCTGCGAGTAGGCTTTAGGAGTGATTTAAAATGGAATGACCATATAAAATTAATCGTCTGTAGAGCAGATGCCAGACTGAGATTCATCGGAAGAATCCTAAGGAAATGCAGCCCGAAAACAAAGGAAGTGGGTTACAGTACATTTGTTCGCCCACTGCTTGAATACTGCTCACCGGTTTAGGATCCGTGCCAGATAGGGTTGACAGAAGAGATAGAGAAGATACAACGGAGAGCAGCGCGCTTCGTTACAGGATCATTTAGTAATCGCGAAAGCGTTACGGAAATGATAGATAAACTCCAGTAGAAGACTGCAAGAGAGACGCTCAGTAGCTCGGTACGGGCTTTTGTTGAAGTTTCGAGAACATACCTTCACCGAGGAGTCAAGCATTATATTGCTCCCTCCTACCTACATCTCGCGAAGAGGCCATGAGGATAAAATCAGAGAAATTAGAGCGCACACAGAGGCATACCGACAACCTTTATTTCTACGAACAATACGAGACTGGAATATAAGGGAGGACCGATAGAGCTATTCAAAGTACCCTCCGTCACACACCGTCAGGTGGCTTACGGAGTATGGATGTAGATGTAGATTAATCTCTGTTGGTCCATTACGGCCAGGGGACATCGGCAGGTACGAACTTTTCAGCGTCAATAAACTTTACCAACAGCTGTACACTTTAAGATTTTATTTTATTCTGAAAGCAAGCAGTTTCGGCGATTCATTTTGCCACCTTCAGCCCCCTTCCGCTTATCTCAAATCAACGAACTTATCGTATAGCGCGATAAAACTATTGCTGTAATGTCTTCACGTGCAGCATGTGCACAATGATTGTAATTCTCGATATCCAGTTTTGTGGCGCTATACGACAAGCTTGTTGATTTGAAAACAGCGTTTGGGACCTGAAGATGGCAAAATGAATTGCCGAAACTGGTTGCTTTCAGAATAAAATAAAACATCTTAAAGTGTACGGCTGTTGGTAAAGTTTATTGACATTGAAAAGTTGTCAAAATAAAGTACCGTTACCCGCAAAAACCAGGGCGTCAAGGTTCAAAATGACCAGCTGAGAAATTGACGTGTTAAAAGCGCATCATCGGGGAGTAAATGTTTTACTAGTGTACGTACACCTGAAGATGTTTACTAATGTACGTACACCTGAAGATGTTCTTTAATATCGCGAAACCGGTCGCGTTCCCGTAAAAGTTCATATACAGCTGAAAGCGGCTTATTTCAGAAACATTTCGCGATTAATGATTTTACATATGTTTTTATCAGTGGCTGCTTAGACACAGTGTAGCAAAGATTAAAACCTGTGATTTGGCCATCTTAGCATATTACACAAATGTTCTCGTATTTATTTCGACGAATTTGGTTTCTGTAACCGAAGGTATATGTTTTGATGATGACTTGGGTTCTACTTAAGTCTAATGATTTATAGTACTAGTTACACTTGATAATGGCCTAAGGCCGAAATGTACTTTGCGAAATAAAACCTTTTGTTGAGTCAAATGGAGGTTACATATTTGAGAAAATTTCACAATTAGTTCAGTGCATCCAACGACCGTTTTGTGTAGGTATTCTCTTATACAATTAACAATCCAACATTATGTGGGGTGGGCCATTGGAAACATTAAGGTGGTCTTGCTTGTTTGTGATAATTATAGATACAAACACCACAGTCCACTGTCAATTTTTTCCACATGATTACTGGTACAGATACCAGAGCGCACTGCTGTTAAACATCCTTGGCATTGTTCATCGTTGATTTTGACCTATTGCGAAGACGTTTTCTAGTGAAGAAAGATTTATTTCCTTTAAAAATGTGATTCAAAGGTGATTATAATTTAATAATAAATGAGCCTGTTAATAACTTCAACACTGTTCAACCTGAAAAGAAGGCTGCCCACAATTTACAGAAACATTTTGAGAAATGTGGATCTGGAACGGATTGCCACAGGCCAAATGTGATGGATAGATGGTTACAGTTTAATAATAAATGAGTCGGTTAAAGATTTCAACACTGTTCAACTTACAATGAATGCTGTCTACGATTTACAGAAACTTTTGAGAAAAGTGGATCTGCAACGGATGGCCAAAGGGCAGACGAGGCATCAGGGAGTGAGAAGACTAATCCTAAAGTTTACAAGCGGTTATCCAGATCCCTAAAAGTCTACTCACAGGCCATCTCTCGAATAGGATATTTCTAGATCACCTGTGTGGAGAATTTTATGCAAAGTCAAAAAAATCTGTTTACAAACACTTTTGAGGACACTGATTCCAACTGACTGTCTAAAAAACTGTATTTAAGCGTCCCAGGTGGTCTGAAGAAATGTATCGGCAGAGATGGAAGACAACTAGAGAAGTAGTGTTATAAATAACGCTGTTGCTTCTATAAAGTGCTTAATTATTCCAAATTTCCAACTGTTTCTTTTGTATTCAATTGGGTTATGGTGAATAGACTTTCGACCCACCTTATATTATTGTGTTAATGTTTATTGCGGAACCTGCATTCACGTAGCTCACCATTCTAGCCTACCAATAGTTTTTTGTATAATATATCGGTCCACATCCGAGGGGTGGGGGGGGGGGGGGGGGGTTCACCGGGGGCCGAACCGCACGATGAGCCTGGATTCGGTGTGGGGCGCCGGTGGGGTGAGTGTCTAAACATTCTGCGTGGTGTCTGTTTGTTCTATATCGTGTCTCCCTACCACTTTCGCGCAACGACGCTCTGAGCGTGTTTTTTAGGGAATTGACTAGTTTGAATCTGGGACCTGTTGCTGGTAAGGAGACGCCAGACCACACATGACATGTAGAATTCAGAAGAGTTCAGTGAAACTAGCGATGATATAACCAAATACTTAATGATTTCAGCGTCAGTTCCACTGCACTCCCTGTAAAAGAATCTTAATACTAACTAAATTTAGTGGAAGGGGTTCAAGGCTTTCCTAATTTTTAGTTATCTGGTAAAATAACGTCAAAAAAGCAGTTAAGTTTACCATTGGAAATTTTATTCTACTCACAAAACATTGGTTATAAATTGCACTACTGACAAAAGGAAATGTTGTAATACAGGATGGTAAAAACCAACTGCGTTCAACAAAAATGTGAACGAATATTCCCTGAATGGGTTTCCAAGTTCTACAATGGATCGAAGGATGACCTATGGCATATCACATCTATAATCTTGGTTTAAATTAAGTTTCACAAGAGAGAAAACTATCAAAATGGTCTACAGTGACCCTCAATTATCTTCAGTTACTTATCTAATTTGTCGTAAATTACAGTGGCTGATGTGGCTTCTCAGTAACTATATAACAGAAAAATCATCGCGTTTCAGATTTTTACTTCAAGTGGCAAATGTAAACACCATGAGCTTTAATTGACGATCGACACTAGTTTTACGCAAAAAGGGGGTGTAACAGATGAGACTTCTGCAGTTCTGAGTGAAGCTTTATGCGCTGTTATGCGGCATCACGTGCATTCATTACCTTGTCGGTGTTCGTCAGGGGGCCGCGGGCAGCACAGCTCCGCTCACCTCGCCGACTCGGAAGTAACTCTCTCCTAACTTCTCCTTACTACAATTTACAAAAATTGGGTTATAAAAAAGGAACTATCTGGCAGTGTTTTTATCTGACCAATCAGGGTCTCGATGTTAACCTTAAGCTCCGCCTACAAAAATTCTGTCCAACCAATGAGAAACGTTACACTTTTCGAGGTGGGGCAATGTTATTAAAGTTTGCAAACGTAACAGAGACGCGAAAAAGTCTCACGCGAAAACTTGCGGGTGGTGTGGCCCTTTTAGCGTTATCATAAGATCTATACTGTTTTTCTGGAGGGCTTTAGCTTTTAACATGGGCTGGGGGGTGGTCCTTGACGTAACAGAGACGCGAAAAAGTCCCATGCTAAAACTTGCAGCTGGTGTTGTCCTAGTGGTTAGCTGGCGACGTGGGTGTCCAGTCCGTCCCTTATCGTAGGGTCTTCTAGCTTAACACGTTTCTGCTCTCGGCTTCTGTTCTCGTTTCTCCCTCAGATCTGCGTCTGTCTCACGGTGGGAACGTATGACATGCATTTAGGCATTCTTGTCTTAGTCTGTGGTATTCCATTTGCTCACTTGTTACTCATATTAATTTGGTTAATTTAATGTCACGATCTATTTGGAGCTATGTGACATACTAATGAATTTTCTTATCATGTCAGGGTTTTCATGGAAGGTGTTGGATTTGCCTGACACCTTACAGGTGGACTGTTGTGGCCTGTTGTGGGGTTGTGAACCACTGAGGGCTCTGGCGGGGATGAAGCCTATCAGTCGTTTCTAGGTCTCCAGTTCCATACAATACAATGATGTCCATAACAGCATCGTAGACGTTGTCAAGCGTAAATAATTATCACATTTATCATCTTGCGTCGGCCTTTGTGGCCGAGCTGTTCTAGGCGCTGCAGTCTGGAACTGGGCGACTGCTATGGTCGTAGGTTCGAATCCTGCCTCGGTCATGGATGTGTGTGATGTCCTTAGGTTAGTTAGGTTTAAGTAGTTCTAAGTTCTAGGGGACTGATGACGTCAGATGTTAAGTCCCACAGTGCTCAGAACAATTTTTATCATCTTGCACTGTCGTATTTGGAATCACTCACACTGAAAGAATTTGAAGCACACACGAAGACAAAGCTGAAACAGTCATTTTCCGATTCCATCAACCGAGCACAAGCGTTTCCTAACTTCGATCTGTAATAACTACATGAATGGGGCACAGAATAAAAGTATATTTGTTCTTAAACGGAACACTTATGTGGATAAAACTGCTGTGTACTAGGATTTGCTATACTATGTGGGTTGATATGTTTTCTAAAGACCGCAGTAAGCAATTTCTTACGAGAGCAAAACTTTATTTCTAAACATACTGTCCAATTATCTCAGTGCGTTTCGTTCGGTGAGATTCTTGTTATTCCCTTTCCTTAGCACAGCAGTTTGTTTCCATTGTTGCACAGTATTCATTTACAATACAGATAATCTATTTATTCGACGAAAATTTCTCACCTCAAAGCCATCTTTCGAGGTTCAGTAACAAAGAAAGCTACATTCGGGAGGATCTGCGAAAAGGTGTACGTGAGCAAGGATATATATATAGACTCCGACTCGTATAGCTTCGTCGTATAAACAGCTGATGTGTGTGAGCGGGCGAATTGTTCTGGCACAAGAGCGTTCTTTGGCACGTTAGTCTTGGTCGCTTCTGCATCGCCTCTTTATGCAAACGGCCTGGCATCCTGTCTTGGTGGTACTCTGAGTCTCCAAAATCAGTAACGGTCTCGTCTCCCGCTGACAAAAGCTTTCACCTTCCTTCCGGCGCACTTTCACCGCTGCAGAGACACTGTTTTGATTGCCGTTTCATTTCCGGATCTTAATTGTAGATCCACGTTTCATCGTCTGCGATTCATTGACGTTAACAGTATCTGGGATTGTAATTCAGCGTTTTCAAACACTCTTTTTAAAAGTCCTTTGTCGAGTGTATTTGTATTTTGTCATCAAACGTAACCGTACTCACTCACTGGAGCCTTTCACAAGTATCGTATCATTCAGAATATTGCGTTTGTACGAGAAGCCATATCATCTCTATCATTTCGAGAAACTTGATACGACAGTCTTCTGTTACGATGTGATGCATTTTATTGAGCATTTCTTCACATGAAACTTTACCTTGCTGCATGCATCACCTCAAATCTGCAATGTCCGTACCAACACCTTTACATTTCTTCATCCAGTTACAAACGACACCTCTCCTTGCAGTTCCACATGAAAATTCGGTAATCTAACTCGTACCTGAGGCATAGCCCACTTTTTAAACAAAAACGATGCGTCGGTGCACTCTACCCATCTTTATCCATCCATACGAAACATGTGACTCCGATCACTTAACACAGCTGACAACAAACAACTAAAATTTCATCTGTTTGAAAACTTGAACAAAAACCGTTGCAAGGATCATGCTTCCCGTCATTCGCTTCGCACAACAAACTTCCTCGCAGTTTCGCACAAATTTCATCAGGCTTGTTACTCTATCCTGGTACTGAATGTTTTATGTCCCGGGTCTTCCTCCGCCTTGAGAACAGCCTCGTCCAACCGGTTGTAGGTGGGCGACAAATTAACATTGTATCCTAACCACTTTACAACTTGGCATTTCCTACGTATACGAAGCATCGCCTGAGACGAATGTCACATTAGCTGTCAAGTTTAAAACCCCAGAAACATTAGAAAACAGAAATGTAGGAGTTTTCTATATATATTTGCGAATGGGCCCATTAGGACTACGGAAAGTACTTACTGGCTTGCATTTGGCTTTCTTTGTGCCCTTACTTCTTTCTTTTGCTATGGGCTTCTTTTCTTTATTGAGACCACGTTATTCCAGTCTTCTTATTTGGTTTCTCCTCTTGGTCAACTTGCCACTTGTGAATTTTGAATCTGAAGATTTCTCTGTTTTGAATATCCTCTGGTGTAATTCCTGCTACTTTCAGATCTGTTTTGATTTCTCCAATCCATTTCATTGTGTCTGTTTTAGATTTACTCATATTTTCATAGAATTCAACTAGTTGCTTTGTATGTCTGTCCTTATTCATTCTTTTGATGTGTCCATAGAATATTAATCTGCGTTTTCTACTGTCACAGTGAATATTAGAATATTGTTTGATTTCCTGTTTGCCTCTGAGTCGATACTGTTCATCTACAAGTTTTGGACCTAAAATTTTTCTTATGGTCTTCCATTCCTTTTTCTGAATGTTTTCTATGTATGTTTTCTTGTTTAAAATTAGTGTCTCTGATCCATACAGGCTTTCTGGTTTTATGACGGTATTTTAATGTCGTAGTTTTGTGTGCTAGGAGACACATTTTTTACTGTAGATATTTTGAGTGAATCGATAAGCAGTGTCCATCTGTTGGCATCTGACTTCGTTGGCTTTCCTTTCTATTCCATTTTCCTGACTCGTTACACCGAAATATTTAAATTGCTGGCCTCGTTTAATTTTGTCTCCAAGAATTTTGGTGCTTGTTTGTTGCAAAGTCATATATTCTGTCTTTTCAAATGATACTTGAGGGCAACTTTTTCCGCAGTTTCTTTCAGGGGTTCAATCTGTTTTTTGGCTGTTGAAACATCGCGAGTTAAGGTGGCTAGATCGTCTACAAATGCTAAGCAATCTACTGTTAATGTTCCTCTGTCGAGAGTAATTGGTCAATTTTGAGCACTGATTTCAGTTTGCGCCATTCTTGTATCACCTTTTCAAGGGCGCAGTTGAACAGTAGTGGAGAGGGTCCATCTCCTTGTCTTACTCCTGTTTTGATCAGAAAAGGTTCAGAGATTTCCCCCATAAATTTGACTTTAGATTTTGTGTCTATCAATGTCTGTTGTATGATTGCAAGTATTTTCAGATCTAAACCCTGTTCTTTTAATATCTGTAATAATGATTAACGACCAGCTGAATCGTAGGATTTTTAAAGTCAACAAATGTGCAAACTACGTCTTTGCCACTTATTCTCTGATGTCTTTATTATTATTATTATTATTATTATTATTATTATTATTATTATCATGAATCATCATTATCGCGCATCAACAGCAGCCATTCGACATTTCATTGATGGTTAAAGGTATACTGTAGTCTTTTCTATGCATTATTGTTTTCTGCTATGCGCATCCACGACAAGGCCTACACGTTTTCTAATGTCATCAACCCACCTTCCATTAAGTCGTCTTCTTGGTCTTTTCTTGTCCATTAGTATGGAGCGAAGAACTTTCCGAGTACGTGTACCATCTATCACCTGCGTATATGTTCTGCACACCTCTTTCTTGTTTTCTTTACGGTGGTAATTACATCTTCCACTTCTCTCTACTTCCCGATCCATTTCTTTGTTTTCGTATACTTCCCAACTCGTGCCCCTCCTTCGTTCGTAGGAAAATCCTCGTTTTTTGAATGATTTCCGCATTAAAAGTCCCCTGCTACTATTCAGAGTTGGTGGTACACACTGATTGTCAGTTTCTGTCTCCAGACACATCGGAATGTTACTTACGAAAGCCTTATTTAGTTCCCTGAAAGGCCTCCAGTCCATCTGTGACCACCAACTCCGAGCTAATAATAGCAGCTTGTGGCTGAAGGACCGGGAGCAAGTCTTCCACTTTTCAGCGCCTTGCGCGATCCAAATCTATTCCAGATATCAAACCGGAGAAAAGGAACGTATAGTCTAGCGAGGAATCAGTCACATGCCTGTCTTGACGACCCCTCGCGTCACTGAGAGGTGAAGGCTACATTAAAGGCATATTGACAATTTCCGTAGTTCGACCCGGGCTCGATTACGCGTGTTTCACTACGAGACCACTCCGAGCTGCTAACAGTAATTTTGTACCAACAGTTCACAACTTGGATGCGATGTAAAATATTATATAATTGATACAATATCACTTCTGAAAAATGTTTAAATTGTGCGTTTCGTCCGGTTCGGTGTTTCTGGGGTTGTGTAATGGGATGGCACTTTGTATACTTATCCGCACGTATGTTACAAGTAGAAAACTGCCTGTCTGATGACGGTCAGTGGCAATCGAAACTGGTACGAGTAAGAAAAGTTTTCATAACATCTGACAGTGGTACAGCATGACATTCGACGCTGTGGAATCTGTCTTGCAGTTGTTAAACACACTGATTACGTATACGTGTTATGAAGATTGTGTCTGCGACTAATAACTATCTCTACGATATGCCTTCAGGGTATTCTATACCGGTCGCGGGAACCCTCGCTTGTATTTAGAATCTAAAGGACAATTATAATTTTGTCACACTGTTTTTGAGGGTATAATCGTTAAAATTCCCTGAGACAACTTATAATGTTTTTATTAAAATCACGTCATTTCGAATTATTAAGAGCCATTTGTCACGGTTGTGCAACGAAGGACCTAGACTTCTTGTTGGCACAGAAATTCCGGCATGACTGTAGGTATAAAAAGTTTCAGAACATTACTGACAATGTGAAAATATACCATAACATTTCATACGCTAGTAAGTCACAAAAACAACCGCATTTCATAGCTGTAAAGAGTCACACTGAGCGCTTTACGCGTTCGTCAGGTCTGTATAGTTAAGTTCTGTCTTTTGAATGTGGTTTGATGAGCTGTTGCCATATCTGCAAAACTTACTCGTACATCCAATATTTTAAAGATATCTTTGCGCCGTCTACTGTTTAAATTACTTACAAAGTCTGCGAAAATTGCGTGCCTCAGCACATTTGAAATGTTAAAATATCACACAACAAAATTAATCTGTGTTACCTGAAGTATCTCCAGAGGCTTCCTCTGCGTGTCGTTGTGATCTTCAGTCCGAAGATTGGTTTGATGCAGCTCTCCGTGCTACTCTATCCTGTGCAAGCTTTCTTTTTCTCCGAATAACTACTGCATCGGTTATGCTTGTAAACCTGCTTACTGTATTCATCTCTTGATTTCCCTCTACGTCTATTACCACCCCCCCCCCCCCCAACCTCCCACACTTCCCTCCAATACTAAATTGGTGATCCCTTGATGTCTCAGAGTGTCGTGTCTTATCAGCCGAGCTCTTCTTTTAATCAAGTTGTGCCACAGATTTCTTCTGTCCCCCAACTCTATTCTAATCTTAAGCATTCTTCTGCAGCACCACATTTCAAAAGTTTCTATTTTCTTCTTGTCTAAACTGTTTATCGTCCATGTTTCAGTTCCATACGTGGCTACAATCCGCACAAATGACTTCGGGAAAGACTCCCAAACACTCAAGACTATATTCGATGTTAACAAATTTCTCTTCTTCAGAAAGGCTATTCTTGTCATTTCCAGTCTCCATTTTATATCATCTCTACTTCGGCCAGTATCAGTTACTTTGCTGCCCGAACAGCCAAACTCTTCTGCTACTTTAAATGTATCATTTCCTAATCTAACTCCGCCAGCGTCGCCCAATTTAATTAGACTACATTCCATTATCCCTGTTCTCTTCTACTGATATACAACTTCTATCCTCATTTCAAGATACCGTCCATTCCGTTCACCTGCGCTTCCAAGCCCTTGGCTGACTATGACAGAATTACGATGTCATCGGCAAACCTCAAAGTTTTTTTTCTCCATGGATTTTAATTCCTACTACAAACTTTTCCTTGTTTTCGTTTACTGCTTGCTCAAAGTACAGATAGAATGACACTGGAGATAGGCTGCAACCCTGCCTCACTCCCTTCTCAACCACTACTTCCTTTTCATTCCCCTCGACTCTTATAACTGTCATCTGGTTTCTGTAGAAGATAAATAATATTTCGCTCCCTGTACTTTACCCCTGCTACATTCAGAACATCAAAGAGAGTATTCCATTCAACATTGTCAAAAACTTTCTCTAAGTCTGCAAATATGATGTAATGTTTGGCTTTCCTTAAGCTACCTTGTAAGATAAATCGTAGAGTCAGTATTGCCTCGCATGTTCCTACGTTTCTCCGAAATGTAAGCTACAATACATATTCGCTGGACGGAAGTGACTGATCCATTGTCAGTGAATGAGTGCAGCGGTGAGTAAGTACAGTATAGTGGTTTTCTGTTATTTGTGCGAAGGATGCGAAAAACGTGTTTAGGCAAAAGTGACTACAGAAAATTGCAACTGGTGTAAGAAATTTGTAAGTAATTTAGATTTTCCTTGGGTAAATTGTATACTGGACTTCCTCATTCTGGGAGCAATGAAGGCGATCTGTTTTAATCGTTAAAAACCATTCAATATCTAGGATTGCACAAAATATTTTTTTATTCAAGATAACCAGTTTCAGCAGTTTTTTGTAGTAAAACATGTTCATTTTAAGCTGAAACTCGTGCACAAGATGTCAAGTGAATATTCTCATTTTTATCCATTTGACATCTTGTGCGTGAGGTCAGCGTAAACTGAACATGTTCTATTACAAAAAAAATTTTAAAACCTAACGATGGCACCTAAGACTGTTGAAACTGGTTGTCTTGAATAAAAAGTATTTTGTGGGATCTTGGCTTTTGAATGGTCTTTAAAAGTATAAATTGTCTACCTAAAAGGGCAGTCCGCAGCCCGTGGTCGTGCGGTAGCGTTCTCGCTTTCCGCGCCCGGGTTCGATTCCCGGCGGAGTCAGGGATTTTCTCTGCCTCGTGATGACTGGGTGTTGTGTGATGTCCTTAGGTTAGTTAGGTTTAAGTAGTTCTAAGTTCTAGGGGACTAATGACCATAGATGTTAAGTCCCATAGTGCTCAGAGCCTAAAAGGGGAAATAAATTGAAAGATAAAAACCTGAAACAACCTAAATTCTGTTGCGAGACCGCTCATAACGGACTTGTGACTTTTAGAGCGTGAGAATCGACGATCGGCAGTTGCTGGACCGTAGCTTATCGTCCGGTGAAAGCAGTTACGACACAGCGGTCGCAAACAATCGCTCAGAGATGCGATCGTCCCCGGCATTCAGTTTGTGCGATACTCGTTGGCGCCAGAGATTCCGAAGCGCTGCCACGGTTGGGGGTCCGCATCCGGCCGCGAGTTTTGGTTTTCTGTTTTAGTCTGCACAGCAGACGAACAAAAGGGCGATGGCGAGAACGTCCGGCCAGCGGCGTACGCGATACCCTGGCGAGGCGGTGACGTCACTGCGGGCGCCTCGCCAGTCATACTTGGCCCATGAGCCGTCTTGCATGCATGAGGTATTGCAGAAAGACTCGGCGCGCTAGACATTTCCACCGTTTCAGCTGTCATTTTCTTTATGTGGGGTACCACAGCTGTATACACGGAGGTAACAAACTCGTGGGATACCTGCTAATATCGTGTCGGACCTCCCTTTGTGTGGCGTAGTGTAGGGACACTCCAAAAGAAATGCACAGTATTTTTTTTAAATCCATCTTTTATTCTACATGTTTGATAATTTTACAGTGTGTAGATACATCCTTAAGGAACAATATTACCATTTCTCCACATCATTTCGATCCCTCTCAACTGCCTTACGCCATCTTGGAACCAGCGCCTGTATACCCGCACGGGAAAATTCTGGACCAACCTGCTGGAGCCACTGTTTGGCAGCGTGCACAAGGGAGTCATCATCTTCACAGCTTGTTCCACGAAGAGAGTCTTTCAGTTTCCCAAAAAGATGATAGTCACATGGAGCCGGGTCAAGACTGTAAGGCGTGTGTTTCAGTGTTGTCCATCAGGGTTTTGTAATCGCATCCATGGTTTTTTGACTGACATGTGGCAGTGCATTTTCGTCCAACAGCAAAACATCCTGCTTTTGCCGATGTCGTCGAACATGACTCAGTCGAGCTTGAAGTTTCTTCAGTGTCGTCACCTATGCATCAGAATTTATGGTGGTTCCACTTGGCATGATGTCCACATGCAAGAATCCTTCGGAATCGAAAAACACAGTAGCCATAACTTTTCCAGCAGAAGGTGTGGTTTTGATTTTTTTTTCTTGGGTGAACTTGCATGATGCCACTCCATTGATTGCCTCTTGGTCTCTTGTGAAAAATGATGGAGCCATGTTTCATCACCTGTCACAATTCTTCCAAGAAATTCATCTTCACCATTCGCGTACTGTTCGAAAAGTTCGCTGCATACCGTTTTTCTTGTTTCTTTGTGAGCCACTGTCAACATCGTGGGAACCTACCTGGCACAAACCTTTTTTAACGCCAACACTTTCAGTATCCTGCAAACACTTTCTTCCCCTATCCCAACGTAGCGTGACAATTCGTTCACTGTGATGCGTCTGCCAGCAGTCACCAGTTCGATAACTCTCTGTACATTGTCTGGAGTGTGTGCAGTACGAGGGCTGCCGCTGTGAGGACAATCCTGAATATTGCCGTGCCCGCTTTCATCACGTAACCTCCTTGCCCACCGACTAACTATAGTGCAATCGACAGCAGCATCTCCATACACCCTTTTCAACCTATTGTGGATGTTTCCCACTGTCTCGTTTTCACAGCACAGGAAATCTATGACAGCACGTTGCTTCTGACGAACGTCAAGTGTAGCAGCCATCTTGAAGACATGCTGTGACGGCGCCACTCACGGGAACAGGTTGAACTAAGTTTGAAAACAAAAGGAAAGGATGTATCTACACACTGTAAAACTTTCACACATGCAGAATGAAAACTGTATTTTTACAAAAACAGTGTGCATTTCTTTTGGAGTGATCCTCGTAGCATGGAAATCATTGGAAGACCGCTGCAGAAATACTGAACCACGTTGCCGCTATAGCCGTCCACAATTGCGAAATATTGGCTGGAGCAGGCTTTTGTGCACGAAGTGACCTCCCTGTAATGTTCCATAAATGTTAGATGAGATTCATGTCGGGTGCTCTGTATGGCCAAACTATTCGCTCTACTGGTTCAGAATGCCCCTCAAACCAGTCGCAAACAATTGTGACCTGGTGACATGACGCATTGTCATCCTTAAAAATTCTGTTTTCGTCTGGGAACATGAAGTCCATGAATGGCTGCAGGTGGTCTCCAGGGAGACGAACATGACAATTTCCAGTCAATGATCGGTTCAACTGGACCAGAGAAGACAGTCCATTCCGTGTAAACACAGCCCACGCCATTATAGAACCACCACCAGCTTGCACAGTGCCTTGTTGACGGCTTGGGTGCAAGGCTTCGCGAGGTCTGCGCTACAGTTCTACCGCACCATCAGATTTTAGCAGCTGAAATCGGGACTTATCTGACCCGACCACGGTTTTTCAGTCCTCTAGCGTCCAACCGATAAGGTCACGAGCGCAGGGCAGGCGTCGCAGGCGATGTCGTGCTGTTAGCAAAGGCACTCCCGTAGGTCGTGCACTGTCACAGCCAATTAACGCCAGATTTCGTCGCACTGTCCTAACGATAAGTTGGTCATACGTCCCACATTCATTTCTGCCGTTATTTCACACGTTATAGCTTGTTGTTAGCACTGAAAATTCTACCCAAACGCTGCTGCTCCCGATCTTAAGTGAAAGCCGTCGGCTACTGTGCTGTTCCTGGTATTCTCTGCACACTCTTGACACTATGGAGCTCGGAATATTGAATTTCCTAACGATTTCCCAAATGAAATGCCCTATTTGTCTAGCTCCAATTACCATTCCGCGTTCAAAATGTGTTAATTCCCCTCGTGCGTCGTAAACATTTTCAGATGAATCACCTGAGTACAAATGACGGCTCCGCCAATTCACAGCCTTTTTTACCCTGTGTATACGATACCTCTGCCATCGGTTTATGTGCTTGTCGTCATCAAAAAATGGTTGAAATGGCTCTGAGCCCTATGGGACTTAACATCTGAGGTCATCAGTCCCCTAGAACTTAGAGCTACTTAAACCTAACTAACCTAAAGACATCACACACATCCATGCCCGAGGCAGGATTCGAACCTGCGACCGTAGTGGTCGCGCGGTTCAAGACTGAAGCGCCTAGAACCGCTCGGCCACTCCTGCTGGCTTGTCGTCATCCTATGACTTTTGTCATGCCAGTGTTTCTGTTGAATGACACTGTAATGGACGCTGTGGCCGAGCGGTTCTAGGCGCTTGTCTGGAACCGCGCGACCACTACGGTCGCAGGTTCGAATCCTGCCTCGGGCATGGATGTGTGTGATGTCCTTAGGTTGGTTAGGTTTAAGTAGCTCTAATTTGTAGGGCACTGATGACCTCAGATGTTAAGTCCCATAGTGCTGAGAGCCATTTGAACCATTGTAATGGATGCACCTTAACGTTTTTACTTTTGCACGGTTGACCAATTTCGGCGTTGCAGACCATTCCTAAGTGCTATATGTGCCAACTTGTTCTAATATATCCAGTCATTTAACAGTGGGCATGGTAGCTCCGAATGTGAACACTTGTAGATGCGAGCAGATGGCGTTTCATGCCACAGTCTACGTCATAACTTCGATGTCAGCACTGCAAGAGAACTTGCACTTATTTTCCTTTCATGGGGGGGGGGGGGGGGGGAGGGGAGAGGGGAGTTTTCTTGACCGCCAGGCACAATACTGTGCTTAAGGGACACCATAGTACGAAGAAGTTCCATCTTCCTCTTACAGCGTTGTCGTTTTAGTTATAACTTCGAAAACATCAAGGTACGACTGTGTATGTGTAATGAATGGCGGCTTGCTCAAAATGTAGAAAAATGTAAGGTAAAGCAGGGGAGTTGAAGAAGCAACCCTTTAATGTGTCGAACATAGCATTAGTGATGCGCTGCTTGTACCGCCTACAAATGTCTAGGGGAGAGATATGAAGTGGAACGAGCACATACACTAATCAGCCAGAACTTTATGACTACCGACCTACTATCGATATAAATCCATCCAAGCGACAGCAGCGTCACCTGGCGATTCGAGGAGTGTTGTGGTGAGTGTCTTCAACACGTGGCGAAACCAAGGTGAAACCACGTCCAGACGTCGTGGGGTTGGGCGGCCACCCCTCATTACAGATGTCGGACGCTGCAGTCTGAAAGAGGTAAAACAGGATAGGGCGAACTGTGCCGGAAGTAACACCAGACTTAAATGCTGTGTATGAACACACAGTGCACCGAACACTCCTAACAATGGGCCACCGCAGCCGACGACCCATGCATGTGCCAATATTAACACCACAACATCGGCAACTACGACTGAAGTGGGCAAGTGGCCGTCTGCACTGGACGTTGGCGCAGTGGCAGAGTGTTGCACGGTCTGATGAATCTCGATACCTTCTTCATGGCTGATGGGAGGATCCGAATCCGTCGTCTTCCAGGAGTACAGCAGCTCCATTATGCAGTATGCCCTGGCGAAGATTCACGTGGGCATCTGTAGGTCCGGTGGAGCTAGCGCAAGGCACCATAACGGCCAAGGTGTATCGTACACTCTTTGCAGACCACGTACACCCTTTCATGACGATTACGTTTCCAGACGGCAGTCTCATTTTTGAACAAGATAATGCGCCGTGTCACAACGTGAGTGGTGGAATAGTTCAAGAAAATCAGTGGCGAGTTCCAATTGATGTGCTGCCCCCCCCCCCCCCTCCAACTCGCCAGATCTGAGCCCAATCGAACACATGTGGGATGTGATTGAACGTGGCTTCTGAACTCATCGCCCTCCTTCCCAGAGTTTACGTGGGTTAGGTGACTTGTCTGTGCAGATGTGGTGCCAACTCCATCCAGCGACCTACCAAGAACTCATTGCTTCCATGTCACCACACGTCGCCACTGTTATCCGTCTCAAGGGTGGACATACCGGCTATTAGGTGCGTGGTCGTTACACTCTGGCTGATCTGTGTAAGATTAGCAAAAGCGAAAGGTCGACTTGAATTTATTAGGAAAGTGTAGCTCATCTGTAAAGAATACCGCGTATAGAACACCAGTGCTGCCTATTCTTGAGTACAGTATGAGTGTTTGGAATCCCCTCCAGGTCGGATTAAAGGAAGACATAGAAGTAATTCACAGACGCGCTGCTAGATGTGTTAGCGGCATTGGTTCGATCAAAGCGCGAGCGTTACGGAAATGCTCCACGAACTCGTATAGGAAAACCCGGAGGAAAGACAATCATCGTTTCGCGAAACGCTATTAAATTTTTTTACAGGAGTGGCATCTGAGACGTGACTGAAGACGAGTCTACTGGCGCCAACGTACGTCTCACGCAAGGACCACGAAGTCAAGAAATTAGGGTTCGTATGAGAGTATATAGACATTAGATTCTTCCTTGCCTCATTTGCGAATGGAAAAGGAAAGGGAATGATGATTGTTGGTTAGAGGCTACTAGGATGCACTAAGAGGACTTTTCCACGAACCCTGGTATTTTGTTGCCTATGTTGGGGAACCTGTAAAACGTCGTCAAGGAAAGCGTTACTTTTCAGAGATGTGCTGTTAGCAGTGACAGTCAGTGACCAATGACCAGGCTCATTGACAGAAAGGCTTGAATGTTTTGTAATAGAGTTTCCTGAAGCTTCCTAGAGTCGTCGTCTGTCCTCTGGAAAGGAGGGGGTGATTAAAAGCGTTCAGCGTTTTCGAAGTCTGTAATGATCGTTAGTGATTTTCACAATGCTGCAAAAATTCGAAAGTGCGCGCCTGTGCGTGACGATGGAAATTTCGCTTCTTATTTTAGAGTTTTCTGGGGGAGTGTGGCGAGTGTGTAGGCAGAGTGCTCATTTTACATTGTGGGAGGCATTCTCTGGTCGTAGGTGAGGTTTCATGGAAGACTTGGTGATATGAAAAAGAAGCCTATAAATTTCATTTGTTTTCGTAAAAAATGTGAATTGTGGCGTTTTTGTGTGACTTTTGACCTTGTCTTCGTCCAGATTACAGGCTGAATGCAATTAGATTGCTACAAGGCATTTTATTTTTGGGCCCGGCTGGGGTGGCCGAGCGGTTCTAGGCGCTATAGTGTGGAACCGCGCGACCGCTACGGTCGCAGGTTCGAATCCTGCCTCGGGCATGGATGTGTGTGGTGTCCTTAGGTTAGTTAGGATTAAGTAGTTCTAAGTTCTAGGGGACTGATGACCTCAGAAGTTAAGTCCCAGAGTGCTCAGAGCCATTTGAACCATTTGCTATGACTGTCAGATAATCTCGTATCGGTATCTTGAATCGTTTATGAGATTCAGCGATTGTTATGACTACATGATTTGCGATGCGCAAAGACGTGAATCGGCAGGTCATGCACGACCGCCCCTCGGATATAAAATCCAATAACTCGAGAACGAAATGAGATATCGTTCTGCTCTCATTTTTAAATAAAATTTCGGTATGTTATCTACATTTGATTCACTGCAATGTATGAGCTAAAGCCACCATAGGCAGTGTTTACGCAATGCCTTTTTACCTCTGCAAACTCTTTACAATTTCGTTGAATGTTTCACTTAATTTAATACAGCACAGTAGATATGACGGATAACGAAAATAGGTTCAGTTCTTTATCGAGTGAAGATACCATACTGTATGGTGCGCAGGTTTTCGAAAAATGGGACGATAAGGATTTCATATGGGCCAAAAAGCCGTCTCTCAACACTCGAGCAGTATAGCCAGAACAAAAACAGCCTCGGTGTGGAATGCGAAGAGCTCCTGTGTAGCAGCGAAAGGGTTAATCGGTTGAAGAAAACGACGAAAAAGCTAAATATGAATGGTCGGACTGAGACTCGAACCGCAGACCTCTCGAACTGTATAAGTGCTGCTGATGTATCTGGCAGGTAAGAGTTTCATTGTGGCTCTACAGTGGAGATCCGGCCCCCAGTATCTGCTGCAGCGCTTGTGCAGACCGAGTATGCGGCAAGCGTCGCTCGCGACTCGCCGTCTTTATTGCTTGGCTGACATATCATGCCGAGGATACGAGACGCCGGCGACAAGGAAACTGGACCACGGGCAGCGAGGAGCAGGCGGCTAAAGAAAAGACAAGAGAAGGGAACAAGGCGGCGGCGTAGAGGCGCTGGGAGCTTGGCAGGGTGCGGTGGTGGGGGGTCGCCTTCTGCGGCCACTCCACCGCTCCTTTGTTTACGCAGCGCCGTCACGGCGCCTTGTTTACAAGCGGCCTTGTTTGTAGTCAACCAGAAACCTCCCGTACCCGTCATTATTGCTATCCTGCTGACTGCAATCACAGCGACACGACGCAGCGAAGACCATAGAACGTTATCCGTGTCTACTGTGCTACAATCAATACAATTTTAATAATTAACAGCCTTAGTTGCACCGTTTATCTAGAATTTACCTAGGTTTCAGTCGGGATAACCCAACCTTCTTCAGAAAAATAGTAACTACCGTTTGTCCATAGTGGACATCGTCAAGCTAAAACTACAAATACATTAACTGTCGTCAGACTATAAAACTTATCTGGAGCTGCCTCGGCCCCACTTCGCGACCGCGCATGGACAAACAGTAGTTACTATTTTTCTGAAGAAGGTTGGGTTATCCCGACTGAAACCTAGGTACATTCTAGGTCAACGGTGCAATTGAGGCTGTTAATTATTAAAATTAAAATTAAAATCTCATTGCGTCGCCTCATTTGATAAGAGGCAAAATGACGACTCACTGGACCACACTAAGCGCATCCAGTCAGCTATTCTGCATTTCCTGTGTTGTTCGGGCCATTGAAGACGTCCAGTTTGTGTCGCCGTGAGCAATGGCGTTCTGTGAGGTATCTATTCCTGAAAGTCTGTTGCATGCAGTTGTTCTCGCAATGTTCGCTTGGAAACTAGGTGGCGATAAACCTGCATTCATTGAGAGCAGCATGGATGCATGTCGCCGAAAGTCGTAATACATGAAAACGCAAAAAAGAGTACTTTATACACTCGTGTCCGCCTCCAGATCCCGATGGCCAGCTTGGCTGCCTCCTACGTGGACCTGTCTTCAATTCCTGATACTGCAAGAGATTTTTCCTTTGTAGGACGTCTGGAACGAGGTGCACTCAGTCCCGTGATGCCAGATGAGTGAGAAGTAGAGGTTCCAAGGTCAAGAAAGGCAAGGACGGACGGGAGAGCGGTGTGCTGACCCCACACCTCGCCATACGCCATCCAGTGAAACCACCGGCAGAGGACGACATGGCGGTCGGTCTATCCTGACTGGCCAATCGGGGCCAGAACGTGGAGCTTTGCAATTAGTCCAGCCTTGTAGGTCGATGGGCGGGGATGTTGTTGGTGACGATACGAAGCCAATGTTATCACTGTCCGTATCCTTGAGTGGACTGGGAATTACGGTTAATGGAGCCAGTAACGAAAAGCAACAGCACGCGGCAGTGTAGCGAAGAGACGGAAAGTAGGCTTGCAGCGCCGGGCGTCTGCTGGGTGCGGCAGAAGGCCGCGGCTTTCCGATTCGTCATCCCGGAGGACTTTCTCCGCTGCGGAGCAGTCACGGGATCAGCTCAGGTCTGGGTCGGCCGCTTTCCTCTGACCGCTCCTCACCTGTCGCGCCGCTCCCATCACAGGACCGGATGCGACCGAATCCTGCTCTGCCAGGCTCGCAGCCGCCTCCCAGAGCCGGCGGGATCCGTTCGCGGAAGACGGCCACCTGCACCAACACGAGAGGGTCTCCACTGCTTACCGTTAAAATTGAAACTGCAGGAGGGGTGGAGAATTAAATTTTGCTTTTTGTGTGTGTACGCTGAGGTTAAATACACTACTGGGCATTAAAATTGCCACACCAAGAAGAAATGCAGATGATAAACGGGTATCTATTGGACAAATATATTATACTTGAACTGACATGTGATTACATATTCACGCAGTTTGGGTGCAAAGATCCTAAGAAATCAGTACCCAGAACAACCACCTCCGGCCGAAATAACGGCCTTGATACGCCTGGGCATTGAGTCAAATAGACCTTGGATGGAGTGTACAGGTACAGCTGCCCATGCAGCTTCAACACGATACCACAGTTATCAAGAGTAGTGACTGGCGTATTGTGACTAGCCAGCTGCTCGGCCATCATTGACCAGACGTTTTCAATTGGTGACAGATCTGGAGAATGTGCTGGACAGGGCACCAGTCGGACATTTTCTGTATCCAGAAAGGCCCGTACAGGACTTCCAACATGCGGTCGAGCATTATCCTGCTGAAATATAGGGTTTCGCAGGGATCGAATGAAGGGTAGAGCCACGGGTGTTAACACATCTGAAATGTAGCGTCCACTGTTCAAAGTGCCGTAAATGCGAACAAGAGGTGACCGAGACGAGTAACCAATGGCACTCCATACCATAACGCCGGGTGATACGCCAGTATGGCGATGACGAATACACGCTTCCAATGTGCGCTCAACGTGATGTCGCCAAACGCGGATGCGATCATCATGATGCTGTAAACAGAACCCGCATTCATCCGAAAAAAATCACGTTTTGCCATTCGTGCACCCAGGTTCGTCGTTGAGTATACCATCGCAGCTGCCTCTGCTGTGATGCAACGTCAAGGGTAACCGCAGCCACGGTCTCCGAGCTAATAGTCCATGCTGCTGCAAACGTCGTCGAACTGTTGGTGCAGATGGTTGTTGTCTTGCAAACGTCCCCATCTGTTGACTCAGGGATCGAGACGTGGCTGCACGATCCATTACAGCCATGGGGATAAGATGCCTGTCATCTCGACAGCTAGTGATACGAGGGCGTTGGGATCCAGCACGGCGTTCCGTATTACCCTCCTGAACCCACCGATTCCATATTCTGATAACAGTCATTGGATCTTGACCAACGCGAGCAGCAATGTCGCGATACGATAAACCGCAATCGCGATAGGCTACAATCCGACCTTTGTCAAAGTCTGAAACGTGATGGTAGGGATTTCTTCTCCTTACACGCGGCACCACAATAACGTTTCACCAGGCAACGCCGGTCAACTGCTGTTTGTGCGTGAGAAATCGGTTGGAAACTTTCCTCATGTCAGCTCGTTGTAGGTGTCACCAACGGTGCCAACCTTGTGTGAATGCTCTGAAGAGCTAATCTTTTGCTTATCACAGCATCTTCTTCCTGTCGGTAAAAATTTCGCGTCTGTAGCACGTCATCTTCGTGGTGTAGCATTTTTAATGGCCAGTAGTGTAGGTCATGGGTCGGTGATATGCACATACACTGGTGTCCGTAGTATCGCTTACACAAGGTATACAAGGGCAGGACACTGGCGGGGCTGTCATTTGCGCTCAGCTGATTCATGTGAATAGGTTTCCTACGTGGTCAAGGCCGCACGACGGGAATTAACAGACTTTGAACGCGGAATGAGAGTTGGAGCTACACGCATGGGACATTCCATTTCGGAAATCGTTAGGGAATTCAATATTCCGAGATCAACAATGTCAAGATTGTCCCGAGAATACCAGGTATCACCTCTCACCACGGACAACATAGCGGGCGACAGGCTTTATCTAACGACGAGAATTGTCAGTTCTAACAGACAAGCAAAACTGGATGAAATAACCGCCCAAACCCATGTGGGACGTACGAGGAACGTGTCCGTTAGGACAGTGGGGAGTAATTTGGCGTTACTGGGCTGTGGCAGACGAGCGAAGCGAGTGCAAAAAATGTTCAAATGTGTGTGAAAGCTTATGGGACTTAACTGCTAAGGTCATCAGTCCGTAAGCTTACACACTACTTAACCTAAATTATCGTAAGGACAAACACACACACCCATGCCCGAGGGAGAACTCGAACCTCCGCAGGGACCAGCCGCACAGTCCATGCTGCAGCGCGTTAGACCACTCTTTTTTTCTAATCTCATTTTGTTCGTTTTAGTTCGTTGCAACTGTTCGTGGCGGACGTCCCCTAACTCCCATTGAAGTTCATTATTGACCCATTCACTCAGTTTTTTTTATTACAGAGGGCGGCTAGCCCTCTGACCAAACACGCTGAGCTACCGTGCCGGCGTCCGCTCGGCTAATCCCGCGCGGCGAAGCGAGTGCCTTTGCTAACACCACGAAGCTGCCTACAGCGCCTCTCCTGGACTGGTGGTCATATCGGTTGGGTTCTAGACTACTGGAAAATCGTGGCCTGGTCAGATGAGTGCCCGGTTTCAATTGCAAGAGCTGATGGAAGCCTTCGAGTCTGGCGCAGACCCACGAAGCCATCGACCCAAGTTCGTATGTAACTTGTGGTTTAGTGGCTAGCGTTGCTGCCTCTGTATGACCGGGGCCTGGGTTCGATTCCCGGCTAGGTTGGGATTTTCTCTCCCCAGGGACTGGGTGCTTGTGTCGTCCCCGTCATTATCCTCAATCGTGACAGTGACTAGATTTGACTGTGTAAAATTGGGACTTTGAATTGACGCTGATGACCGCGCTTTTGAGCGCCCTACAGACCGGTCACCATCGTGGACCCAAGTTGTCAACAAGGCATTATGCAAGCTGCTCGCTGTTCCATAGTCCTGTCGGTTGTGTATTCACGGAATGAACTGTGTCCTCTGGTCCGACTGAACCGATCGTTGACTTCTTGGAGACCATCTGCAGCGATTCATAGATTTCATGTTTTCAATTAACAATGGAATTTTAATGGATGACAATACGCCTTGTTACTGGGCCAAAATTGTTCGCAACTGGTTTGCAGAACACTCTGTTCAGTTCGAGCGAATGATTTGGCGATCCACATCTGCCGGCATAAATCCCATCGAACATTTATGGCGCTTCAGTGTAGTTAATCCTTTGAATCACGTTTGTCTGTAGCATTTACTAATTATAGTCATGTAATACAATAAATAAATTTAAAAGAAGATTTCAGACCCATGGAACCATTGCTTTGGGAGAATGTTTTGCAATAGTTAGGGGTAACGTTTGAACAGGGCAGTCCATATTTGTATGGCAAGGCAAAAGTGGCGGTGCCAAGTAGGCATAGATTTGATCTTTTTTTAAATTTAACTTAGATAAGGACACAGCTGCACCGACAACACAAAGAAGGTCACAAACAAGAAAATAAGAAAGCTGTAAAGCACATGCCTGGAAACCCAGAGATCATAGTATCGAATTTCGGTTTGGCCACGGACTTTCCAGTCTTCGTTTTAACCTAGCATTCACCTGTGAACGATGTGAAAAGATGTGAAAAGTCGCCAGAAAAAACGCGTTGTTCGGATTTCACGTTGAACTGTATGTCCCGTTTCGCTGGTTGGGTAACTGGGATAGGTTAGGGACACCCAAGTCGTCGACGCAGCGTGCAATGGAAAGACCCGCGTCAGGCCACTGAGCCACACCACGAAATACATATAGATTATGTATTATCTTCATACATATAGATTATGTATTATCTACATACATAATTATGTAAGAGTGCGAGTCCTACTCCCAGTTCTTTTTCATTGTATTTCTTGATTTACCCTGGAAGTATTTTATTCAGATGTTAATTCTATCTTCTCTTGTCTTGTTTTACACTGTGAATCTTTAATTCATACATCAGGAATTTTTGTTCTGCATTCTGTACATTCCCTGTCACTTTTTACAGACATCGTCTCCTTACTCTTGATATGCATATCTTACTTCTTAATCACGACTCGTGATCTCGGTGTATGTAATAGCGGTGGTACGCCAACAACCATATAAAAATTTAAATTCGTATGTTTCGGAATTTTAGGGTTCGGATATCTTCTGATCATATCACAAATGTGACTAAAGATATACTATTCTATTTATTTCTTATTATAATCGTATGGAAACTCACAATCAAGAAATTTGAAGAATTTTATTAACGACAAGTTTAGTCTGAGCAGCCATGTTTACTTTCTAGCATAGAAGTACTATATTTTATTCAATTAATTAACAGCTATCTGTGGATCATTTTCATTCCTAGTAAGCGGTGTCAGGTCATCAATGGAACGATCTGCGAACAGCATTGTCTATGAAAATTCGTAAATGCTCTGAAGCGTTGACGGTATCCTCTACCACAGGTCCCCTCTATACTTCATTATATTTTGTCATGCAGCCTAACTATGGCCAGCAGTGAATGTATGAGGTAGAACGGACGAGTGAGGCACGTCTACCAAGACCTGTGCTCTACCCTAAGTCCTTCCGCGTAGCAACCAGGCCGATGACCACTAGGAAAGCTAATAATAAATTATGTTTGAAGACTCTCTGTGAGAGCTCAAAAACGTACTCGTCTAGGTGGAGATAACTAGTCTGATGGCCACCCGCTCAGTTCCGCCTGGTCCTGATGGAGAACGCAGGTGTTCTTACTGTAGCGAGCTCGCTTTATGTTAATCGTGGGCGCCGCGGAGTGCTCTGTGCTAGGTGCCGTCTAATCACGGGTAATGGAGCAATTACCGGGTAGTGGGCGCCATAGCACGTAGAAGGCGCTTAACCAGGGGCAACGTTCGCCGTCAGACCTGTCAACCAGATCCGCGTCTGGTGCAAAGCGAAAGGGACGCGTGTATCCTGTAACAGTGGAGCAGAGGATCGCTGCAGTCTGTTAGGCAAACTAGCGTGATGCACAGCATCTCACATCTGGCGTTAATTTCCTGATTTACAGTACCGAGGTGTCACATTTTCGGTTTAGCACGGAAAGGCTGTTAACGTAGTTACGAGCATATGGAATAAGTTCACAGATATGTGAGTGGCACGAAGAAGTAGTAGAACCCAGTACGTTGTCCTCGACAGCAAGTGTTTATCAGAGACAAGGGGAGGGTCAGGAATGCCCTAGAGAAGTGTGATAGGATCGCTTTTGTTCTCTACATACAGGAGTCAATTATTGAACTATATGAAATAAAATCGTCATAACTTCGGAACGGTTTGCGTTACTGCGTTCAGACTGACGGTTGGCCGCGTGGCATTATGGGAATTGTGTGATTTGGTTTAGCGAGGAAGACCACTTTCATTTGGTTTGGCTCGTCAATAAGCAAAACTGGTGCATTTGGGAGAGTGAGCATCCGCATTTTGCGATCGAGAAGTCTCTTACCCCTCGGCGGGTGAGTGTGTGATGTACATGGTCCAGTCACAGAATAATCGGTGCGGGATTCCCTGACAGCACCGTAACTACCGAACGGTACGTGAAGGTTTTGGAAGATGATTTCAACCCCAATATCCAGAGTGACCCTGATTTCGACAAGATGTGGTTCATGCAAGACGGAGCTCGACCCCATCGAAGCAGGAGCGTGTTTGATGTTCTGGAGGAGCACTTTGGCGACGGCATTCTAGCTCCATGGTAGCCACAGGCCACTTTCATGGGCCCCCGATTGGGTGCCATATTCTCTGGTTGGGGCTCTATTAAAGACAAGGTGTACAGCAATAATCCCGAACTAAAGGCGACTACATTTGTCAAAAAGTGAGGTTTCTTTCTCGTTCTTGATGAAAACTTCAATGTCCACAGCCTGTCAAAAAGTGAATCATGCAGGAGGGGAGAAGGGAACCAAATGAGACTTTCCGGGTTTTGATAGTATGTGATGTTGTTTCAGTGATTACAAAAGTATCCTCCAATAAAGTTTTCAAAAGGTCAATGGTCTGTACCAGATAGAGGGAAATGGAGAAAACTGTAAGAAGTGATGTGGATTCCTGTACTGACAGAAGTTCAACGGAAAAGGGAAGGAGATGTGTAACTGTGGGTAGCTGAAATGTGAATGTTGTCACAGTGCACTCTTATTTACGTTTACGAGAGTTTGATGGGTGAATGAAACTTAAAAAATAACAATAAAACAAATGAATTCGTTGGTGGTATCGAAGTTTGGTTTCCAGCCCTCACTCCCAAAAAAGAAAACAGATACGAACGCAAACCACCGTATATATGTATGATCACCGTCCACGCCGGTATATGATGGTGATTTGAACGCTCGGATGAGAAACGAACTCTTTCTTTCTAAACCAAAGGAGATTCCCCCCGGCTTAATTAGGTTGGCGAGATAGTTAAAAATGTCTCTAACCGATTTTTACGAAACTAACAGGAACACTTTTTGCTAGACTGAGAGGACAATGCCGCTGAAAATATAATTAAAAAGATTTGTGTCGTTTTCAAACAGAAGGCACCATTACAGTGAGTCGGTCTAGTGCAGGAGATAGCGTGGCATCATTCCTGATAGTTTTCTGTCAGTGTACACTATCTGATTAAATATATTCGGACACCACTACGTGAAGCGAAATCGACCAGCAGATGTCACGGGAGGCGGACCCTCCAGTATAAAAAGAGGCGGGGAGTTTCGTTTTGTCAGTCGAGAAGCAATCAAGAGCAAAATGGGTCTGTAGGAGAGCTCAGCGACTTCCGACGTGGACCAATCAGTGGAAGTCACCCGAGTAGCAAACCCATCAGTCATATTTTTGGCACTTCTAAAGCTATCCGACTTTTGGTAATGTGATTGGGAAGTGGAAACTGAAAGGAACAACCAAAGGTAAACCGAGATCTGGGAGTACTCAGCCTCATGTACTCATGGACGAGATACACCAAGTATTGGGAAAGGCGGTTTAAAAAATAGCATGAAATAATCAGAAGAATCACCCGTGAGTTTCAAAGTGCTACCAACAGTATAGCTAGCACAATAACTGAGGGTAGGGTGTTAAAAAGAGCGGGGTACAGTGATAAACCAGCTTCTCACAAGCCAAAAAATTCTGTAGTCAGTGATGTAAGGAGTGACGTCGTTGGACAGCGGATTACAGGAAACGAGTGATGAATCACGCTGTACCCTGTGGCAGTCATGTGAAAGTGTCCGGGTTTCGCAACGTTGTTTGCCATCATGTTTAGTGCCAACACTGAACTACGGACGGAAATCACTGCCTTCTCTGGGTTAGGGTACTGAGGAAGAATGAGCTGCCATTCCTTTAGACATTCACACACGTCATTGAAAGTCTCCCCCGCAGATTTCAAAGCTTCATGGAAGCGAAGGGTGGACATACCCCAATGTCTACTAATAGGTGTGCGAATAATATTGATAAGGTAGTGTGATTCCTGCAACAATCAGAATAATAACGCACAGCTACTGACAACAACGATTATTAAAGAACAAAGTTTTTGAACATTTAACTAACAATGAAAATATCAAAACAAAATTTTTGGCAAATGGCAGCACGCAAAATGTTGATTGTAACTTTATAATAAATAATTGGAATTTCTTATCCTCCAATACAAGGACGCAAGTTGAATATTTTTTTGTACGAGGATCATTGTAAAGGTATTCAACAGGAGTTTACAGATTTTTTTGAAAAACTGTTGTTGCCATGTCTGCCACCCGGTACCTAAAATTATTTGCGGTATTGCTATAATTTTGCAATGTCACTTTGCACAATATATGGTATTATATTTATATTTTGCAGTAGCTCCTTCCATTCTACCCAGAATGAATCTTTCGCTGTACTTTTGAGTGTGCTTTGTCGCAGAACTTTCACACAGGTCAAACAGCATGCAGGAAAGAGACTTGAACCCCGACTTTGCCTTTCGTTGCAATGCCTTTGTCAGTCAGGGATCTCGAGATCCAGTCGCACAGTTTCAACCTAACAGGAAGATTCATTTTCATCCTACACCTATTTTCTACGTTTGTGGTCACGTTGCTTTGTAGTAATCGTATTACCGGCTCCATTCAAAAAAGCATCAGTTAGCTAGGTATCCTTTTATGAAGTATAACTGAATGACCTAACGCTAGTTTAAATTTCTGTTCAACAGTCTTTCGATGTTAGAGATCCCTGTAGTCACCACCAGATTATCGGGAAAAATCTATGCGTTTCGGATCCATTCCACCTCTGATAGCTCCATGCCGCTGGTTACGTGGCCGTACGTTGATTAATGTTGTACACTCTATAGATGACATGTAGACACCGAAGAACTTCTTTTGGATGTAATTCGTTTTATTCAACTTCCACGTGTATTGGAGGTCTCTTAACCTTCCTCTGATACTGTTTCTGTAGCATTCATCACATCATCACAGCTTACCCACTTCACCCGCCGTATATCTAAAGTGATAATCTAAATTTCCTGCCTTGTATTTCAGTAAGTACCATGCCCTCTGTAACACCGACGTCATCTGGCCCTTATGCATCTGAGCAGGATTTTTCTGAGTGATACAAGTATTTGTAGGAAATCTTTTTGGCAAACAAACTGCTTTTTGCCGTTATTACTGCCAATTAATGGATGACTTCCATTTGCTTTACTCACGACCCGGGTATATTTTAGTGTTCTACATAATAGCTATATACGCTGTTAATCCCAATAAGGCATAAATAATTCTTGTTGAGACTCTGTAGTCTTGTAGACTAAGTTTACTACTTTCATCGGACTCGCGGGCTTTTTAACTTTATTTCTCCAGAATGAGGGCCAGTGGGTAGTTTTAGTATCTGGTTGATATTTGTGAAGTTCTGACTAAATATTGCAATTCTTTGGCAGAAGAACCTTTTGTTCTTATACGAAACCGTATCAATTTCGAAAAGTCTGAGTTTGTAACCTGCCCTTCTAAACATTTACCATATGGTAATCTCCCTAATGAAGGACCCTTACTTTTGATCACTGTATTGAGCAGAATTCATTTTATTATCTGTTTGTTTATTATCATCCTATTCTCTTACTTGCTCGCCAGCGTAGTAGGCAGAGAGTTGGGAAAATCGATGTCTGTAACTCTGCTGTCATTGCCACTTTTCTGTCTTTAAAGTGAATTTGGAAACTTTTTGTTGACACAGTGATCCGATAGACTCTACAACATAGGAAATATGATTATCTCTTTCGCAAATAAGCTGCAATTTCCCGTTATCCCGCCAATTAATCGATGTATTCTATTTGATTTACTTATAACCGGGCCAGTTTTCGTGTCCCCCTAAATGGGTCCATGCTGGAAAATGACGCCAGATAATTTAAGAAGTAATGTAAACTAAAAGGGTGTGGAGTACAGAACACTCGAAATGTCTAGTCGGAAGTGTGATCACAATCCACATGCAGCAGAAAGACAGTACAGCAATTTGATTTTGACAAATCAAGGAAGAACATTTCGTAGCTAGCGCTCAAGGTCACAGGTTTCTCTCGGAAG
This sequence comes from Schistocerca gregaria, assembly GCF_023897955.1. Lineage (NCBI taxonomy): Eukaryota > Metazoa > Arthropoda > Insecta > Orthoptera > Acrididae > Schistocerca > Schistocerca gregaria. Next base: position 495,721,087 of record NC_064925.1, on the reverse strand, counting down.
AATGTATTCAGATGTGAGAACTGCGCTATCGTCCTACATTCTCCTGCGAGGGGACTGCTGACACCTTATCTGGCCTTGCCGCCCACCAAATGTGTGCGTAGAGGCTATTTTTCCTCGAAGCCGATGATCGATGCGGTCGTTTGCATCCTTGTTTTCATTCCCCACGCGATAAATTTTCTGACACTGGGATTCGGTCACCTAATAATAGAGACTGAACTTTGTGATTCTGTATTGTGTTCCAGCTGTCACGTAGCGGCCTTTTTAGCTTCTCATGGGACGTCAGTTAACACGAGTATCGCCCTGTTGCAGCTTATGCTGCGTACAGCACTCTGCTGGGAACATGAGCAAAATTTGACCTGATGGTTTCAGCTGCTGCTAAAGACGAATGAAGCCGTTTTCATTAACACCAGAATCATGCACCTGTAAGCCTCAAGTCCTTCACAGGACTGTAGCGTACACATCAGAGTGGAGCAGGAAAACAGTTGATTGTTTTTTTTCGTTTTCTTATAACATCCTAGAAATCAAATTTCATTTAAATCACTCTGGTAAGAGAACGCTAGTCGGCCGAAGCGGGAACTAACCTGGTCACCTAACTACAGGGAGTGCACAAAAGTACGGAAACACGAAAAACACATCACACTATCACACGTAATAGGAAGTAGGAAAAACTTTGGCATTCAAAACAGCTGTAATTCCTTTCGGAATGCAGAATACAGGTCATATATGATTTTCAAGGGAATCTTGTACCATACTTCCATCAAAATAGTGGAATGCTGAGGTAATGATGATGGAAGTAGATGACAATCACGCATCTCTCTTTCCAAAGTACACCACAGAGGCTCAATAATACTGAGATCTGATGGCTGTGGTCGCTGGAACAGACTGAACAATTCATCCTCGCATTCACTGTACTACCACACACGATGCGAGTTGTGTGAACAGGGGCCCTGTTGTTTGGAACAAACACTGTACTACTGGACGTACCTGATCGGCTGAAATGGTCACATAATCCGTGGCTGTTATGCTACCTTGCAGAGTAACCTTGGAAACCATAAAATACCACGATATGGTTGACCAAATCATCACTGAAGCCATGTAATATTTTATCTCTTGGGACGCAAACTCTGCCAGCAGTTGGAAGAAGTGTGAAGCAAAACTGTGTGGATGATGGATGGACGGAGAGGGTTTTATGGGCGCACGACGGCAAGGTCTTCATCGCCCGCTCAGTAACAAATTGAGATGGGTGTCAAGAAAAGACTTAGAACAAAAAGATAAAACAGAACTTAACACACAGGTAACAAGGCTGGAAAAATATGGGCCTACTCACACCGAAGCGTGGGACGAAGTATGCCGCCAGCAGTAAAACATGGACAACATAGGAAGAAAGTGGTAGAGGGAGCTAAAACAATATAGCAGATGGAAGTGGCTGGTTGACCGCAAGGAAAAAAGGGAGGAGCCAGCCTTGGTGCAATACACTAAAACCTCCAGCCTAAAAGTTTAGGTCATAGTCCAGACACATCACAAAACTTTAAAACCCTTAGTTAAAACACAGGGCAGATCCCCATCAGCTTGTGCTTCTGCCCTTGCATCACGGCATAAAATTCAGTCTGTTAAATTGCGGTGGACAGAGATGTGCACAAAACTCATCCTACTAAATGACTTTCTTCCTTTGCTCCACGGTCCAGGTTTTACGCCAACGGCGACACCTGTTACTGGCATTTGCATCACTGACGAGTGGTTTTGGATTCCCTGCTTCTGGAGTTTCATTCGTGATTTTTGGTGCTGACAAAATTCGTCAATGCGTCATTCATTTCTGCTGCGTCTTTTTGAGCTGTCGTCCTCTTGCTTTTCCTTGCTATGCGCTTCAGTGATTGTCTGTCAATTTGAATCAAGACACCCTTTCGCCCCCTTGTCGCTTAGCGGATGATGCTTTTTTTTTTTACTCTTCGCTTGAAAGCGGTAAAAATTTTGACACGGAGCCTCTTGAATCACCGAACACTGCGGCTACCTTGACTACGGAGCACCTCCCCCCCCCCCCCCCCCCCCTCCTCAATACGAGCACCAGCAATTCGCCCTCATTCGAATTTACTTAGCTCTGACATAATGCACTCACAACTGCACAGAAGGCAGTTCTAACTGACATTTGGAACGTATTGAAGATATTGCACATGGGCAGTTCGCTGCTGAATACAACAGCGCAACCTGCAAGCGCAGCTAGCATCTTTATTTATGTTCAAGCATGCATTCCTCACCGTGTTTCCATATTTTTGTCTAACTCCTACAGGTACGACCACGGGTACAAAGGCAAAGTAGAGGAGAGTGGCGTTAAGCCGCGCGAGGTAGCCGCGCTTTGCCACGTTTTGCGTGAGTTCCCCCCGTCGGAGGTTCGAGTCCTCCCTCGGGCATGGGTGTTTGTGTTGTCCTTAGCGTAATTTAGTTTAAGTTAAATTAAGTAGTGTCTAGGGACCGATGACCTCAGCAGTTTGGTCCCATAGGAACTTACCTCAAATTTACAAATTTTTGCATGGCGTTATCTTGCAATGTAAGCACGGAAGTCCTATTATTATTATTATTATTATTATTATTATTATTATTATTCGCCTTGTTCCTTTTTCTGTGGGGTCGACATAGTTGTATCTAACATTTAGCGCTGCTCCGTTTCTGTTAAGAGCTTGTTTCTCGGCAGTGTTGTAAGTCATACGTAGCAGAATGGGTAAGTGTGCTCTTGAAGGTTTGACCGGTAGGTTTGGTTTCAAAAGACGCACTGGAAGAGTTGCGCAAACACTCTTTGCTGAGCTCTTCCTACAGGAACAACACCACACCAGAGTACTTTTGCATTGCCTGAAGGCTGGATCATTACGGTGTTTCGTCTTGGTGTTTTTTTTTTCACTCTTCTGCTAACATTATCCATAGATACTCATCTACCTTCTCTTTGCTGGTGTATACTGTACTCATAGACACCTTTAAACGACGTCTCAATGACCGATGTGCATTTCCTTGTGTTTCCAGCTGTTTACTGTCAGCTCCTCCAAGAGGGTGAGTTACGGTACACTCCACTGTGTGCTAGCAGAGGATAGTCAAAGTCAGTTTTGTGTTGCGTGTTTTAATAACGTCACGCTTACGTGAATGGTACACTGTAACACATTCCTGAACAGGTCTTGAGGAAAGAAGTTGATTACCGAATAAAAAATATTATGTGCTATCTAAAAATAGTACTGGTTTTCATATATTCGGAAAAAACATGGTTCGTTGACCCTTAACTACATTCGTGCGGTAATCTGTATTCTAAACGTTACTTTTCTTATTTGTCACCACAAACTGTTTGTAATGGAGCGACGTGGAGTTAAAATGGTTTAAATGGCTCTGAGCACTATGGGACGTAACGTCTGAGGTAATCAGTCCTCTAGAACTTAAAACTACTAAAACCTAACTAACCTAAGGACATCACACACATCCATGCCCGGGGCAGGATTCGAACCTGCGACCGTAGTGGTCGCGCGGTTCCAGACTGAAGCGCTTAGAGCCGCTCGGCCACAACAGCCGGCGACGTGGAGTTATTGTTAGATGGTGAAGACTACATTGGACACAGCAGATGCTTTTCAAGATGAAGCCGACTTAAGTGACAATGAAGCAGAAATATAAAGTCATGAAACAGTGAAATACAGCACGATGAAAAGGCCGTAGAAGAGAATGTTGGCGAAGAGAACCAAGAAATAGCAAGACAATCTGGCCATTTTGTGCACAAAAAAAAAAAACGTTATAAATAAGAGCAGCGTATGGTGCACCGAGAGCTTTCTTTAACAAAAACTCGGCGTGGCATTGATCAAAGCAAATTGAAAGAGAGGAAAATGAATTCAAAAAATTTTTCCTTTGCTTTGCAAAAATTTTGAAAATTATAGGAGGGTCGACGAATCTGCAGTGCAAGTCCAGGAGGGATCGAGTCGGCAAAAAAAAAAAAAAGTCAAAGGTGTCACAAATTCCCATGGCTTAAAGGTACAAAAACTACCAAAACATGTTTTGAAATGTCAACATACATCTGCAAAATGCATTCCATTGACAAAAAGGTATGCAGCGCGGGACTGGCCAAGCGGTCTAACTCGCTGCAGTCATGGACTATGCGGCTGATTCCGGCGGAGGTTCGAGTCCTCCCTCGGTCATGGGTATGTGTGTTTGTCCTTAGGATAATTTAGGTTAAGTAGTGTGTAAGCTTATGGACTGATGACCTTAGCAGTTGAGTCCCATAAGATTTCACACACATTTGAACATTTTTCTTTTTTTTTTTTTTTTTGACAATAAGGTATGTCTTGACTATGATGAACGAAAATAAGTGCATATCTTAGTTGATTAGTTCATTGCCTTCTGTCATGTTTTTATCAAAGGTCATTTTTTATCTTTTTCCTTACAGTTTACTTAACTGACAATATTTGAAATCACAACATGTATCTGGAGTTGAAGTAGTTTTTCTTTGTTTATTTAGTTAACTCCAAGAACTCTATTTAACAAGCCAACGCTAAAGTAAGAGTTGTTGGTAAGATCATGCTTTCTTTTTTAATAAAGATAGCTTTTTCATTAATAGAAGCCTTTCTTTTATTGATTATTTAACATCAGATTAGAGAAAAATGGAAGTAAACAAGTTTCAGATGGTTTTTGTTTTGGGTCGAAAACTATCCGATAAGTAAAGCCACCTGGTAGCTCCAAAAATTTTATTTTGCTTTTGCACGAAAATTTATATAGTGTTCAAGATAAATGGGACTCTCTGTATACGAGACAGGAAGAAGTGGAGGGAGAGGAGGAAGAAGTCGTAAAAGCAGAGACATTCATTCAGAAATTTTTTTCTATGAGGTCTACCAATACGACAAAAAACTTTACTTTCACTGGGTTCCGCAAAGCAATTTGTTAACCCTGAATAGATGGAACAAAAACCTTAATAAATCAAATTTTCACCGCTACTATATCTCTGACACTGTGAAAGAAGAGTTACCTCAGAGTTTATGTGCATTAGCAGTGCGAAATGCAGGCCGCGGACGTGCAGTTTGTTCTTCGGTGCCTGAGATTACACGCCGGTGCCATTATCACCACCTCGAGCGTATGAGGCGGTCGCAGGTCCGGCCGGCGTCGACCGACGAGCAACCGGTCGGACGGGCGCGCCATTATTTATGGACACAAATTGCCGTCGATCGGTCCGCAGGCCGTGGTTAAGATAGGCGTCTTCCAGGGGGCAGCGAGCCGTCTTGTGCAGGCCACGGCTCGCCTCACAGTACCTCTCCAGTCGCACCGGAGAAATTACTTTCGCCTCAAGGTGCCTGGAGATAGCTGTTGCGTTCTGCTGTGGCGGCGGAGGGATCCGTGCATCCCCCTTGTTTTGTATTCTCCTTTTGTCATACGACCGGCGTGGCACCTTCGCTTACTTCACTCTACTCCAAGGGTCGACTACAGGTACAAATCGTAAGGTTGCGATACCGTATGGAAAAGCCCAAGAGCCAGTGGAACGCAATGTTGTTTTTTTATGTTGAGGAGAAGGGCACTTTGAAAGTCAAGATAGGCCCGCGAAGAGGAATGCAGATTACGAAATTCCGTGAGAGAGCAAATGTAAACAGGCAGGTCGAGGAACTGGCAAGTGGTCAGTGAGAAGTAACGGCTGCCCCTGAGCCACACGAGATTTCCTGGCCACAGTCGCAGTGTTGTAAATGTTGATACCGCTTACGTCACTAATCTGTTCGTCTGAACCCTCATTCGAGCTCGCACGTTATACGAGGGGTGTTCAGAAAATAATGCAACATATTTTTGATCTCGACCAATTTCGGTTGAAAAAATGCCGAATTTGTTGTAGGACATCGTCGAATATTCCCGCTTCAGCCCATATAGCTTCAAGAAGTTCCAACTGGTGGCGTAGCTATAAATAGCGTCTGTAAAGGAGGTGCGTACCAAGCAGAGTGCTGTGTTTCTTTTGGCTGAAAACCAGAGCATCGCTGATATTCATAGGCACCTGCAGAATGTCTACGGGGATCTGACAATGAACAAAAGCACGGTGAGTCGTTGGGCGAGCATCCGTCGTCATTGCTACAAAGTCGAGCGAACCAGTCAGATCTCCCGCTAGCCCGCCAGCCGGAAACAGCTGTGACTCCTGCAATGTCGGAACGTCCGGACACTCTCAATCGACGTGGTCGATGGATCACCACGAAACAGCTCACTGCAAAACTGGACTTCCCTGTTGGTAATGCTGTCTCACTCCTCCACGCGAAATCCTGAAGATGGGCTAAAATTTACAGACGCGCGAAATTTGGCACGTACTTCGATGCGAGATGCCTTTAATAGGTTCCACAACGAAACATTGTCTGGAAATTTGGTAGAAAATCCGAAGAAATTCTGGTCGTATGTAAAGTACACAAGCGGCAAGACGCAGTCAATACCTTCGCTCCGCAGTGCCGATGGTACTGTTATCGACGACTGTGCCGCTAAAGAAGAGTTATGGAACGCAGTTTTCCGAAATTCCTTCACCAGGGAAGACGAATGGAATATTCCAGAATTTGAAACACGAACATCTGCTAGCATGAGTTTCTTAGAAGTAGATACCTTAGGGGTTGCGAAGCAACTCAAATCGCTTCATACGGGCAAGTCTTCAGGTCCAGATTGTATACCGATTAGGTTCCTTTCAGATTACGCTGATACTATAGCTCCCTACTTAGCACTCATATACAACCGCTCGCTCAGCGATAGATCTGTACCTACAGATTGGAAAATTGCGTAGGTCGCACCAGTGTTCAAGAAGGGTAGTAGGAGTAATCCATTTAACTACAGACCTATATCATTGACGTCGGTTTGCAGTAGGGTTTTCGAGCATATACTGTATTCAAACATTATGAATCACCTCGAAGGGAACGATCTATTGACACGTAATCAGCATGGCTTCAGAAAACATCGCTCTTGTGCAACGCAGCTAGCTCTTTATTCGCACGAAGTAATGGCCGCTATCGACAGGGGATCTCAAGTTGATTCCGTATTTCTGGATTTCCGGATGGCTTTTGACACCGTTCCACACAAGCGACTTCTAATCAAGCTGCGGAGCTATGGGGTATCGTCTCAGTTGTGCGACTGGATTCGTGATTTTCTGTCAGGAAGGTCGCAGTTCGTAGTAATAGACGGCAAATCATCGAGTAAAACTGAAGTGATATCAGGTGTTCCCCAGGGAAGCGTCCTGGGACCTCTACTGTTCCTGATCTATATAAATGACCTGGGTGACAATCTGAGCAGTTCTCTTAGACTGTTCGCAGATGATGCTGTAATTTACCGTGTAGTAAGGTCATCCGAAGACCAGTATCAGCTGCAAAGCGATTTAGAAAAGATTGCTGTATGGTGTGTCAGGTGGCAGTTGACGCTAAATAACGAAAAGTGTGAGATGATCCACATGAGTTCCAAAAGAAATCCGTTGGAATTCGATTACTCGATAAATAGTACAATTCTCAAGGCTGTCAATTCAACTAAGTACCTGGGTGTTAAAATTACGAACAACTTCAGTTGGAAGGACCACATAGATAATAATGTCGGGAAGGCGAGCCAAAGGTTGCGTTTCATTGGCAGGACACTTAGAAGATGCAACAAGTCCACTAAAGAGACAGCTTACTCTACACTCGTTCGTCATCTGCTAGAATATTGCTGCGCGGTGTGGCATCCTTACCAGGTGCGATTGACGGAGGACATCGAGAGGGTACAAAGAAGGGCAGCTCGTTTTGTATTATCGCGTTATAGGGGAGAGAGTGTGGCAGGCATGATACACGAGTTGGGATGGAAGTCATTACAGTATAGACGTTTTTCGTCGCGGCGAGACCTTTTTACGAAATTTCAGTCACCAACTTTCTCTTCCGAATGCAAAAATATTTTGTTGAGCCCAACCTACATAGGTAGGAATGATCATCAAAATAAAATAAGAGAAATCAAAGCTCGAACAGAAAGGTTTAGGTGTTCGTTTTTCCCGCTCGCTTTTCGGGAGTGGAATAGTAGAGAGATAGTATGATTGTGGTTCGATGAACCCTCTGCCAAGCACTTAAATGTGAATTGCAGAGTAGTCATTTAGATGTAGATGTAGATGTAGATGTACTCGAAGGAAAGGTGTGTGCCCGCTGACTTCCTCAATCTTTAACAGAAGACCGTCTGTGAGGAACTGCTTGCGCATTACGAGGCTAATCGCGACAATTTTTTGCTGTACATCGGCACAGGCGATGAAACCTGGGTTTACCATTTCGAACCGGAAACAAAACAGCAATCCATGGAATGGAGGCACACCATCTCTCCTCTGAAGAAAATGCTGAAAGCCTCTCAGTCGGCCGGTACAGTGACGGTGACGGTCTTCTGGGACTCTGAAGGGATTGTTTTGTTTGATGCTCTCCGTCATGGTGCAACGATAAACTCTGAAGTGTGTCATGTTACCCTTAAGAAGCTGAAGAAACTACTTCAGCCTGTTGGTCGCCACAAAAATACAAACGAACTTCTTCTCCATGATAACGCAAGGCCTCGCATAAGTCTGCGCATCCGAGAACAGCTCACAAAACTTCGTTGGACTGTTTTTCCTTGTCCACTGCACAGCCCGGATCTCGCACCTTCCGACTTCCGTCTGTTAGCCCCAATGAAGGACGCACTCCGCTAGGGGCAGTACGTGGATGATGCGGAGATTATTGATGTAGCAAGACGTTGACTCCTACGACGACCATAGCGGTACGATTGTGGCATTCAGGCCCTCCCGGTAAGGTGGTACAAGGCCGTCGCACTGAACAGAGATAAAGTAGAAAACTAGGGCTTTGTAGCCAAAAGAGAGAGGAATAACTTGTGTACTGGGTCCTTGAATAAATCAACGTGTTTTCAGAAAGAAAAGTGTTGCATTACACATTGAACGTCACTCGTATGTTGGTGAATGGCTGTAATTACTACTAAAGGCACATTATTCTATAAGACACAGAAACATAAGTGGGAGGAAATACTAATGTATCAACAGTCTTATTACGTAACGCCTCATACCAGGTGCTTCCAAATAATAACGGGAATATTTTTTAAAAAAAATAATCGTTATCCTCTTCAAAATATTTACCATGAGATATTACACACTTACGCCAGTGCTTTTTCCAATCCCCGAAACAGCTTTGGACTTCGATCTTTTTGCTCTCTGAGCGATGTATTTTTTATTTCATGTGTGTATGTATGCAAAACGACGGCTCTTTAAAGTTTTCTTTATTTTTTTGGAAAAGAAAAAACTCACATGGTAAAATGTCTGGCGAATATGAAAGCCAGGAGACCATTACAGTATAATTTTTATGTAAAAGCTCACGAACAACCAACGGAAGTGTGAGCAGGTGCATTGCGGTGGTACAAAACCCATGAACTGTTTGCAGCAAATCCGGGAGATTTCTTTCTGATTGCTTCGCGCAAATGGCTTTCCAGTTTAAACAGTAAAACTCTGCAGAGAACACAACTTTATATCAAAACCAACATATTTCAAGAGGAAGTCAAATAAACTCAGACTGGAGGAAGGGCGATTGGCAGCTAGACCACGTCTGAATAGGCAAAAAATTTTAGAAGGAAATCTACATTGTTAAAGTATTGAGAGGAGCAGACACAGGGTCAAACCACCTTTTAGCTAAAATCATATTAACTTTATTAAAGAAGAAGAAAGAAAAAGCTACTAAAACAAGGAGGTATGACCCATATCATCTAGTTAAAAATGGCAAGTACCGACAAATAACACAAAACATTAAAGTAGCGGATGATCAAGAAGAACTGGTACCAAGTATTAACAAACAAGCCGAGAATCCTGCTTCCTTGAACCCACGAAGAAAACAATCACGAAGGACTCTAGAATGCAACAAATTCCATGAAAAAGACACCATGCATGGTTAAAGTTTCAAACAAACAAAACAGAAAAAATGTCTACTTCAAAAACGAAAGGAAAAAATTCACAGAAAACATTAGGAAGATTAAGAGAGGAATCCTTAAAGACATAATGAAATCTGTAGAAGATAATTACCACAAAACCAGTTCCAAGAACTACTACAAAATCTTTGGGAAACAACTACAACGGTATGAGCCTCCCTACGCTAACACTGAAAGATGAATATGGAAGAATGGCACACAGCAACAAAGAAAGAACTGAAATCATGGCGAACGCATTTAATAAACTTTTTAATTGTGAAGAGTCCAAAGAACTCTTACAGATCTATGTAAATACCCCAATTAAAACCAAGTCCCACAAATTAATCCCCCCAACTTTCCAAGAAGTACAAAAAATCCTCGAAGGAAAAAAAATTATAAAGCATGTTGAGAATGCAGATTTCTGTTGAAATGTGGAAATATTAAGGCTCTAACAAAATTTTGGATAAAATAACAATTCGCTTAACTTTGCACCAGGGCCATCGTCCAAGCACTAAACAAGAAGAGAGATAAGAGCAAGCCAGACAATTACAGAGGAATATCTATGTAGGGTTTGCCGAGACATTGAGTGTACTGCTTCCTGTGTCTAGCCACTGACACTTCCCGATGTTTGTCCTGAGTGGCAGACAAACTTGTTACGGTTCACTCTACACTTTGTGCAGTCTCACGGTCCCCTCTGTTAGTCTACGCAGAGACATATTCTATACATCAGGGCAATATACAAGAAGGCCGTATAAGGCCGTATAAGATATGATCAGACCATACTTTCTACGAAAATTTTGAAATTGTTTCCGTAGCTTCGAGTCTCTAAAAATGCAGAGAAGGATATTATCGGTGTCACCTGAAGTGGCTTGAAAATAGCTTCTCTGTTCTACAGACGGCAGCTGTACCCGCCTAACGAGGTTCTGCGGAGCGGCATGCTTTCGAAACGCCTGCCAGATAAAGCCGCTTTGTTCTTTGATCGAAGGCCTTCTCGAGGCCCACTGCATCTAGACGGAGGAACTTGCCCTTTTCACGGTATTTGTCAAACAGTAGCTGTGCTGCATCGACGGCATCAGTTTTTTCCGTAATTTTTCCCTGTTTTAACCTTGTTTCCACTAGCTCTGAGCGCTGTTTTCTCCATTTTGATTATTTTACAGAGGGGAGAATGATCTCCTTCGTCGAGTTCAGTGTGAAGCAGTTGTCTGAAGAAGCAGAGTGGAACTGATTCTTAAGGACTTTAATTCACATCATGACCGCACAGGTGAGGCCACTAGAGTGGAACATCTTTCAAGCTGTTGATTTACGGAACGGTTCAGAACGATGGAAAGGAAGTGGAAAAAACTTCCTATGACAGTAAGGTATGTACTAACATGCAGGGTATCATACAAAGACATACTGTATGATGCAGACCTGGATGGGAAAAGGCTTAAGGGTCACCCTGACAGGGCACAGGAGTGCGAAGAATGGCGGCAATGTATCCAAATGGTTTAAATGACTCTGAGCACTATGGGACTCAACTGCTGTGGTCATCAGTCCCCTAGAACTTAGAACTACTTAAACCTAACTAACCTAAGGACATCACACACACCCATGCCCGAGGCAGGATTCGAACCTGCGACCGTAACAGCAGCGCGGCTCCGGACTGGAGCGCCTAGAACCGCACGAGCACCGCGGCCGGCGCAATGTATCCACACGGCGATCGTTCCATACGTCGGCACAAACGAAAAAAAAAAAGGAATCGAATTGTATCTGAGCGTAGTCTCTAAGAAGTTTGGCGTTTCTGTGTCAGGGATGAATGACGACAGCAGAATGAGCTCAAAATGTAGCTCTTAAACTAAAGACGAAGATGTCACGAGTCGTCCTCTTATCATGCAGAAACAGCTTCTGCAACAATACTTGAAAGTATACAAATACCCTAGGAAAAAAACTGTAAAAGGTATCTGCGTAATCTTGGGTATAACAGATAGTCACAGCATGCAACAAATTACACTCCTGGAAATTGAAATAAGAACACCGTGAATTCATTGTCCCAGGAAGGGGAAACTTTATTGACACATTCCTGGGGTAGGATACATCACATGATCACACTGACACAACCACAGGCACATAGACACAGGCAACAGAGCATGCACAATATCGGCAGTAGTACAGTGTATATCCACCTTTCGCAGCAATGTAGGCTGCTATTCTCCCATGGAGACGATAGTACAGATGCTGGATGTAGTCCTGTGGAACGGCTTGCCATGCCATTTCCACCTGGCGCCTCAGTTGGACCAGCGTTCGTGCTGGACGTGCAGACCGCTTGAGAAGACGCTTCATCCAGTCCCAAACATGCTCAATGGGGGACAGATCCGGAGATCTTGCTGGCCAGGATAGTTGACTTACACCTTCTAGAGCACGTTGGGTGGCACGGGATACATGCGGACGTGCATTGTCCTGTTGGAACAGCAAGTTCCCTTGCCGGTCTAGGAATGGTAGAACGATGGGTTCGATGACGGTTTGGATGTACCGTGCACTATTCAGTGTCCCCTAGACCATCACCAGAGGTGTACGGCCAGTGTAGGAGATCGCTCCCCACACCATGATGCCGGGTGTTGGCCCTGTGTGCCTCGGTCGTATGCAGTCCTGATTGTGGCGCTCACCTGCACGGCGCCAAATACGCATACGACCATCATTGGCACCAAGGCAGAAGCGTCCCTCCATTCACGCCTGTCGCGACACCACTGGAGGCGGGCTGCACGATGTTGGGGCGTGAGCGGAAGACGGCCTAACGGTGTGCGGGACCGTAGCCCAGCTTCATGGAGACGGTTGCGAATGGTCCTCGCCGATACCCCAGGAGCAACAGTGTCCCTAATTTGCTAGGAAGTGGCGGTGCGGTCCCCTACGGCACTGCGTAGGATCCTACGGTCTTGGCGTGCATCCGTGCGTCGCTGCGGTCCGGTCCCAGGTCGACGGGCACGTGCACCTTCCGCCGACCACTGGCGACAACATCGATGTACTGTGGAGACCTCACGCCCCACGTGTTGAGCAATTCGGCGGTACGTCCACCCGGCCTCCCGCACGCCCACTATAAGCCCTCGCTCAAAGTCCGTCAACTGCACATACGGTTCACGTCCACGCTGTCGCGGCATGCTACCAGTGTTAAAGACTGCGATGGAGCTCCGTATGCCACGGCAAACTGGCTGACACTGACGGCGGCGGTGCACAAATGCTGCGCAGCTAGCGCCATTCGACGGCCAACACCGCGGTTCCTGGTGTGTCCGCTGTGCCGTGTGTGTGATCGTTGCTTGTACAGCCCTCTCGCAGTGTCCGGAGCAAGTACGGTGGGTCTGACACACCGGTGTCAATGTGTTCTTTTTTCCATTTCCAGGAGTGTATTTCTCTTGCCTAGATGCAATCCAAAACCCCAAAACAAAATTTCACCTAATGCAAAACAAATATTGGCTCTTTTCTTCGTCGTGCCGAATCTTTCTTCTGTGGTGTTGATTGTCGCGGTACCGACAGCGAAAACTCTAGACGCGCGCTATGAGTGCTTGTGTAAGATGTGTTACATTCCGGTGATTGACCCTTCCTGTACTGAGTGAAGAAGGATGAGACCGGATAGGTGGTGCGATTTTCACCTTCTCTGCTTTATTAATAGTTTTATTCCTGAATGGCTCTCCTCGCATGTCATCAATTGATGACTGCGATACAGGAACGGATACTTTCCAGCATCTTGACCCTATCTCTGCAGAACACTAAATTTTTTTGTGATATTATAAGCCAAGATCGCTTGATGTGAAACAGTTTATTTCGTTACTATCTTCGACAGTAAGTAACTGTCACGTTCAGACTCTCAAATCTCCCAGAAATATAACTTCACAACAGTCTCGTCGCCATGCTGACAACATGCTCCAATTACACTCGTACAAATTCACACTGGTTTGTCAAATGTACAAAATTTGTTAATAAAATATCCATAACACCTGCAAGGAGCACAGGAGCAAAGACATGTACATCAGTAAACACGATGCGTCGACTGTACCTGATTTTTCTCCTGCACTCCTTATTGGTGCTATGGATAGTTTATATGACAAACCAGTGTATAGCTGTGTTATGTTCTCAATATATCGACGGGACTGATGTGTAGTTATATTTTTAGGAGATCTGAGAAACTGAAGATGACAGATAATTGCTGTCGAAACTAGTCATGGAATAAACTGTTCCACATCGAATGATGTTGGCTTCTAATATTACAAAATACAACATTAGCTCGCTCCAGGAATATGTCTAACTTATTTTAAATTTTTCTATATCTCTTCCTCCATTTCAGCCGTACGACTGTGGAACAAATTGCCCAGCAACCTACGTCTTACTGAAAACCATTCTACATTCAAGACGAGACTAAAGCATTGTTATCATCGGCATAGATTTCCTTTCGGTATTTCTCAGCTGCTTTGATTCTATCCAACTGTAAACCACTGTGTTTGTCAGAATTTCAACACCATCCATGCTTTCCTCAACGCCGTCTATCCATGTTTTCTTCCTTCCATGTCATCGCTCTTCCACTGGACAGTCAACTGTTTTTCACATTTTATTTCTTCTGTATTGCTTGCATATATTTATATTGCACATGCACTGAAGCAGGCACATCTCACGCACACATGAGTGCCATCTCGAGCTGCTCTGGCAGTCTGCGTGCGTGAGCTGTGCCTGCTTGAGTCAAGGTGTGGTGTGTTCCTTCCTTTCCTGAAGAAGGCTTTGGCCGAAAGCTCAGTGTGTAACAGTCTTTTCTTTGTGGCTGTCTGCAACTCAACGTGTCGTTTTTGCAATGAGTAGCAATCTATACTTTTCATTTATGAGGTTTCGCGATTGCAGGCGGATCATGTTGACCTCTTGCCACCATATTTCGGCTGGCAACCGTTCATCCATCTGGACGGTTGCCAGCCGAAATATTGTGGCAAGATCCGCCTGCAATCCCGAAACCTCATAGAATGTTCAGTACACCTGGAAAACATCAAGAATCATATCCTTTTTATAGTTGTTAATTTGGTATAAGTCATTTTCAATATATTATCTATCAGTACACATAGGATAATTGAAAAATATTAATTTATGGTGGCATGTTGAAACAAATTTCATGTTTTTCGCCCGAAACGTCGAGGTAAAAGCTTGCCCCGAAAATAGACTTTTGAAGATACTGCAAAACGGCTACGTACACTTACAGAGAATTAAGATTAGAATGACGGTATAAAATTCCGCTTGAAAGCTTGACAACCGTTCTCGAGTTATGTTTCCCACCAATCTGAAAAGTAAGGTTTCGAGAAAAACGATTTTAGTGTTTTGGATTACACTTTTCGTTGTTGAGTTAGACATACCTCTAGTCAGCTGTACTTGGACCATACAGCAGTGCCTCCAGATCCACAAGTAGGTCCTCCTCCATTTTGTTAGCGGCCACAGTGGTCCAGTGGATGCCTTTGGCAGCTTCTGTCATTCATTGCTCTGCTCGCTCGATACTTTTCTCTTACGGATTTGTGTAGAAGTTGTAATAGGCTGGTCCTATCTCAAGTTCGACCACGTTAATAATTTGCTTAACACCTGTTTCGTCGTCGTTGAGATTACATGCTGCCGCACTGGCTGTGATGTCGACTAACTTTTTCCCCAGCGTGAATGATTTTCGGAGACCCTTTTCCACAAATCGCCTTGTAACTAGACAAATTATTTTATGGCGTACTCGTGATGAACACTTTTAAAGTGGGCATTCCAGAAAACACGTTAAGCAAAAAAAAAAAAAAAAAAAAAACTATTTTCTGAAATTTTCAACGAAGACGGCGCCCTTAAGTGGTTTTACAATACCTGATGTTAGATATAGACGGTCCCCAACAGTACAATATCTTGTATCTCACTGTGTTTGGTAAATCCTGGGATTTCAGACAAAATGTTGTTCAGGCTTTCCGAGGGTATATATTATTATCAGATTTTTATGTTTCATTTTCTTCTGCTCCATCTCATCATTAAATACCAGATCACATGGGCCCTATACATCGATTAAATGGCGCGGTCATTTACGTGGCTGACGTACCAGAATGGCAGGTTTGCTAGCTGCATCCATCCGGTCGGTATGTATTTTTTGGTCGTACCAAACAGTACGTCCAGCTGTTATGAGTGCTTTAGATGCGCAGTCGTAACATGTATTGGCGAGACCTGGTACTCCTGCAACTCTTTCCAAGCTAGGTATGAGGACCTTGTATTTTGTCTCGTGAGATGTTATTATTATTATTATCATCATCATGAGGTATTATGGATATTCTAATGCTAATTAGTCACTAAGTATGTCTAGTTAGATCTAAGAGAGTGCCTGAAGGACCTACTCTTGCGTTTTGAAATGGAGGCGTGAATATAGAAAGCAGTGACGAGTTTGGCAACTTCGTATTTGGATTTGTTCCTCTGCAAATTGCTGTCACTTGTCTTCTCCACCACACAAAGCCCTGAGATAACAATGGGAATGCCAGAAACAGAACAGCTGCCTTGGTCGTGTTTGTATCTGTACAACTGCATTGTCCTCTGCCGGCTATGGCGACAGCTTTGAAGTCGGGAGAAGGCACTGCTGCACGCACCCTTTGTGCGCCTGCCTCCTGCCTCATTACGCACTCTCTTTCCACACGCATGCTGTTCTTCGGAGGCGCTCAGTCTCTCCTCGCTCTCACACCACATCCCTCGCGCTCTCGGCGAGCGAGGAGTGGACTAGGAGAATGAAAGCAAGCACTTCAGCGGATAGCTATTATTTTCCTCGATGACAACTGCCTGTAGAATACTATACGCCTCCTTCTCTTGTAGGATTTGAGTAAGAACAATAGTTTTCATTAGCGAGGTGGTTATAACGTAAGTGCAGCTAATCACCGAGATCTAGCGTGGGTTGTAATTATCGTGTGGGAAAATGTAGTTCCATTTTTGGCCGCCAGGTGCAAATCTGGCTCTGTAGACCGTCTGAGTGTCGGTGCGACACCCATGTCGTCATTTGACAATCCGTAACGTGAGTGAACAATGTGGCTATCGAGCAGACAGACCGTGCGCTGTGAGTAAAAGTGTTTTATGTGAATTTCTGCAATTTCTGTGTTGCATTGAGAGAGTATACCCGACTAGAAGGTCTGAGGAGTGGCCCGAGGTCATTCAATGGTTTAAGAAAGTGATAATGAATTTCGATAACGCGGGTGAACTTAGTGTTGGCACCTGGAAGAGGGAGGCGTCCTGTCGCTGTGGAAATTACTGACGGGGCTAATGCAGTGATAGTGCTCGTGCAGTGTCACGAGAATTATCCATCCCATGATCATCAGTACGGTAAGTTTTCCGATGTGTTTTGCACTGTTAACCCGAGCAAGGTCCAGACAGTGCAGGAATTCTAATCTCATTATCTGCTGTACCTTTCTGTGTGGTGTCACACTTGCTAGGTTGCCGGCTTCAAATCGGCCGCGGTCCGTCAGTACACATCGGTCCCTCGAGTCGCCACTGTCGATGCTAGCAGACCGAGCGCCGTCGCTCGGCTGGTCTTACGAGACAAGCTAGCGCACTGGCCAGTTCTACAGCCGACTTTAATAGGAATGGTTCACTCGTTATAGAAGCAGAATTATATAAATATAGCAGAAGTTACTAAAATGACAGAAAAACCTTGTGGTATTCCGGAATCGACTGTATTCCATATTAATAGTGCAGTAACATCGACAAAATCTCTAGAGGTTAGCATGTGTTTAGATTCTCCAAGAAAAGGATACAAATGAAAATGGAAATCTACGGAATCGATCGAGTATGGCAAAAAGTTAGCGCATAGATCTGTACTTCGACACTATGACAGAAAAGAGTATCCGACGGCTAGAAAAATACAGGCTGATATACGTGAAAAACTGAAGTATTCTATCTCACCGACCTCATTTATTTGGTTTTCCTGTTACCTGGTTCTTCACGCAGTAAGCGTAACAGTGGATGAAAATTTTGAATGTAATCTAAAGACACTGCAGCAGCAAGGCTTTGTGTACAATGCACTTACTGCGTCCTGAGGACAATACTTTTGTAGTACGATAAAACTTAGATTTCACAAAATCATATGCGCAAATATATTTTGCTCGACTTCTGTTGACATGAAAGTACGTACAGTTGCTTTTGTACAGTGTATACTGGCTATTTGGGTGATGGGTGTAGTGACGAACGGTCAGTAAAAGCCACAAATAAATAAAAAAAAAGAAAACACGGCATATAGGGAATATTCTCGGTCATATTATGGAGAGCCGTCGAAATTGAGTCCCGGGGGCGGCAGTGTGAAACTACTCGCGCGCTGCCTCGCGCTGACCCTCTAGCAAATAAAATGCGTTTGGATACGTGACTTGACACAGTAAAGATGTGTCACACGTCATTAAAATTAGATTTATAGTTTTCTTGCCAGCTTTCTCCCTGGAAGTTTCTACAAAGTCCAATACAACGCAAATTCGTCAGCGACGACAGTTTTCGTGACACCGGCGGAACAGTTTCATGTCTCTTTAGGTATTTTATATTTTATCTCGGAATATTTTTGTATTTTCACGGTAATGTATGTCATATGCATCTATAAACATTCAAAATGTTCATACATTTTTTCAGGCCACATATGTCAGTGATTCTGTTTTTTGATAGTACGCAGTAAAAAATTATTTTTCTTCAAAATTTCTTCTAACGTTAGTCATTATTTTTTCCGTAGCAACTGACAAGAAGTTTCTTTTGGAAAGTACTCATCTACATCTGCGTCTACATGGATACTCGGCAAATCACACTTAGGCGCCTGGCAGAGGGTTCATCAAAGCACCTTCACAATAATGTTCTATTATTCCAGTCTCGAACAGCCCGTGGAAAAAACGAATACCTGTATCTTTCCGTGCGAGCTCTGATTTCCCTTCTTTTTTTATAATTGTTTTCTCTTTGTATGTCGGCGCCAACAAAATACTTTCGCATTCGGACGGGAAAGTTGGCGATTGTAATTTCGTCAGAAGATTCTGCCGCAACGGAAAACGCCTTTGTTTTAATAGCGTCTACCCCAAATCCTTCATCATGTCCGTGACACGCTCTCACCTGTTTCTCTATAATACAAAACATGCTGCTCTTCTTTGAACTTTACCGATTTACTCCGTTAATAGTATCTGGTAAAAGGGACTGATGACCATAGATGTTCAGTCCCATAGTGCTCAGAGCCATTTCAGCCACTATCTGGTAAGGTCCCGACGCGCAAACATTTTCCATGTGTTCCTTCCAATTTAAGTTGCTCGTGATGGTAATTCCTAGGTATTTAGTTGAATTTATGGCCTTTAGATTTGACTGATTTAAGGTGTAACTGAAATTTAACGGATTCTTTTTACCTCTCATTTGGATGATCTCACACTTTTCATTATTTAGGGCCAATTGCCAATTTTTGCACCACGCTGGTATTTGCTCTAAATCATTTTGCAGTTTGTTTTGATATTCCGATGACCTGACTAGACGATAAACGACGCCATCATCTGCAAACAACCTAAGACGGTTGCTCCAATTTGCTCCTAAAGCTTTTATACATATAAGGAACAGCAGAGGGCCTATAACACTACCTTGGGGGACGCCAGGAATCACTTGTGTTTTACTCGATGACTTGCCATAACTTACTACAAACTGTGACCTGTCTGACAAAAAACGCGAATCCAGTCACATAACTGAGACGATATTCAACAAGCGCGCAATGTGATTACAAACCACTTGTGAGGTACAGTGTCAAAAGCCTTCTGGAAATCTAGAAACACTGAATCAATTTGAAATCCTTTGTCGATAGCATTCAACACTTCGTGTAAGTAAACAGCCAGTTGTGTTTCACAAGAACAATGTTTCATAAATCTTTGTTGACTTTGTGTGAATTGACTGTTGTATTCGAGGTAATTCATAATGTTAGAGCGCAATATACGTTCCAAAATCTTGCTAAAAATCGACGGTAATGATATTGACTAGCAATTTAGTGGATTACTCTTGCCGCCTTTCTTGAATACTGGTGTAACCTGTGCAACTTTCCAGTCTTTGCGTACTGGTCTTTGGTCGAGCGAGCGGTTGTACAAGATTGTTAAGTATGGAGCTGTTTCATCAGCATACTCTGAAAGGAATATAACTGGTATGCAGTCTGGACCAGAAGCCTTGCTTTTATTAAGTGATTTAAGTTACTCATGTTGTCAGTTGTTAATTGCAATTCTGGAATATTTACTTCGTCTTCTTTGGTGAAGGCAACACTGTCGTCGATAGTATTGCTATCGCGTAAACAAGGCATTGATTGTATCTTGCCGCTAGCATACTTTACGTACGACCAGGATGTATTAGGATTCTCTGCCAGGTTTCGAGACAAAGTTTAGTTCTGAAAACAATTACAAGCATCTCGCATGGAAGTCTGCGCTCAATTTCGAGCTTCTGTAAAAGATCGCCAATCTTGGAGATTTTGCGTTCGTTTGAATTTGGCATGCTTTTTCGATGTTTCTGCAACATTTGTCTGGCCAGTTTTGTGTATAAAGGGGGATCATCTCCGTCGTTTATTAGTTTATTTGATCTAAATCTCTCATTTGCTAGACCGAAATACAGATTTATGATATTTTTCGGAATTTTTACTAACATTTAAAATTATCGCTAACTGACAGTGCTGTTAGACGGTGAGATACCTATTTTCGTGACTGTCGCTACTGTGGCTATGTACTAGTTTTGATGTCTCTCTGACACTATCTGCCAGTAACACGAGGCCACAGCCTGCCTGCTCGGTCCTGAAATACCGCGACACCGGGGATGTTCGAATGTTGCCCTGATCAGCATTTTATCCACATCTTTCACCCACTGGAAACAACTCGCCACGTGTTCCTGAGACACCGGCACACCACCGCTCGCCATCCAGCGGGAATTCCGGCATAGAGTTGATGCGGGATGGAAAGATGTACTCATATCTGCCGCAAAGCCCAGTTTGAGTATATTCCCAGATTGCTCAGCACCACCGATTCCTCCAGGACTAGCAGCTCTGCTTTCTGGTTTTCGCACCCTACACGCACGCAGACGACTTTCAAAATTAACCATTTATTCTTCCTTGTTTTTGGTCATCAGTCTACTGACTGGTTTGATGCGGCCCGCCACGAATTCCTTTCCTGTGCTAACCTCTTCATCTCAGAGTAGCACTTGCAACCTACGTACTCAATTATTTGCTTGACGTATTCCAATCTCTGTCTTCCTCTACAGTTTTTGCCCTCTACAGCTCCCTCTAGTACCCTGGAAGACATTCCCTCATGTCTTAGCAGATGTCCTATCATCCTGTCCCTTCTCCTTATCAGTGTTTTCCACATATTCCTTTCCTCTCCGATTCTGCGTAGAACCTCCTCATTCCTTACCTTATCAGTCCACCTAATTTTCAACATTCGTCTATAGCACCACATCTCAAATGCTTCGATTCTCTTCTGTTCCGGTTTTCCCACAGTACTCCAGACGTACATCCTCAGAAATTTCTTCCTCAAATTAAGGCCGGTATTTGATATTAGTAGCCTTCTCTTGGCCAGAAATGCCTTTTTTAAAATAGCTAGTCTGCTTTTGATGTCCTCCTTGCTCCGTCCGTCATTGGTTATTTTACTGCCTAGGTAGCAGACTTCCTTAACTTCATTGACTTCGTGACCATCAGTCCTGATGTTAAGTTTCTCGCTGTTCTCATTTCTACTACTTCTCATTACCTTCGTCTTTCTCCGATTTACTCTCAAACCATACTGTTTACTGATTAGACTGTTCATTCCGTTCAGCAGATCATTTAATTCTTCTTCACTTTCACTCAGGATAGCAACGTCATCAGCGAATCGTATCATTGATATCCTTTCACCTTGTATTTTAATTCCACTCCTGAACCTTTCTTTTATTTTCATCATTGCTTCCTCGATGTACAGATTGAAGAGTAGGGGCGAAAGGCTACAGCCTTGTCTTACTCCCTTCTTAATACAAGCACTTCGTTCTTGATCGTCCACTCTTATTATTATTATTCTTCATACTGTACTCCAAAAATAACCATTTATTCTTCCCACTGTACTCCAAACCAGAGTCCCACCATAGCAGACGTCGATGTAGTCCCTGGTGGAACAGACACATGGCACTGTGACCACGTACATGCCACTGTTAATAAGCCGACTGCTGGTTTTAAAAGTTACGCGGAGCAGGTCAGCAGCCACGACAGTTGGTGTCTCCTGACGCCGAAGGCGGTGCAGGTCGTCCAGAACTCGCTTTTCTCCTCAGAGCTGACTTGGTCAAAAGACTGACGAAATGTTATTTAGTGCTTTTTACGAAGTTTCTAGAATAACTTTCACTTGGAAAAGGCAATGAGGTAACTTGGTTCCCCGCTGTCGTATACGTTATTACGTCACAACACCTACTAAACATGAATCTTCTTCAGTAACAGCCAGAGATCCGTTACATTACAGGTCAAAGCCCTCATTCTACTTCTTTTTTCATGTGCCGTAGTTTAAAAGTTAAGTTCAGCAGCATAAGCAACTACACTGAAGCGCCAGCAAAACTGGTATAGTCATGCGTATTCAAATACAGAGGTATGTAAACAGGCACAATACGGTACTGCAGTTGGCAACGTCTATATAAGACAATAAGTGCCAGGTGCAGTTGTTAGATCTGTTACTGCCGCTAAAGTGGCAGGTTATAAAGATTAAGTGAGTTTGAGCGCGGTGTTATAGTTAACGCACGAGCGATGTGACACAGCATCTCCGAGGTTGCGATGAAGTGGGGATTTTCCCGTACGACCAAATCACGAGTGTGCCGTGAATATCAGGAATCCGATAAAACATCAAATCTCCCACGTCGCTGCGGCATGGAAAAGATCCTGCAAGAACGGGACAAACGACGACTGAAGTGAATCATTCAACGCAACAGAATTGCAACCTCTTCGCAAATTTCTGCAGATTTCACTGTTGGGACATCAACAAGTGTCAGCGTGCCAACCATTCAACGATACATCACCCATACCGTTTTTCGGAGCCGAAGGCCAACTCGTGTACCCTTGACGACTGCTCGACACAAAGATTTACGCCTCGTCTGGGCCCGTCAACAGAGACTTTAGACTGTTGATGACTGGAAACATGTTGCCTGATCAGACGAATCTCCTTTCAAACTGTATCGAGCGGATGGGCGTGTACGGGTATGGAGACAACCTCATGAATCCATGGACCCTGCATTTCAGCAGGGTACTGTTCCAGCTGGTGGAGGCTTTGCAATGGTGTGGGGCGTGTGCAGCTGGAATGATTGCGATCTAGATGCGTCTAGATACGACTCTGACAGATGATACATATATAAGCATCCTGTCTGATCACCTGCATCCGTTCATGTCCATTGTGCATTCCGACGGATTTCCAGCAGGACAATGCGATACACCACACGTCCAGAATCGGTACAGATTGGCTCCGGGAACACACTTTTCAGTTTAAACACTTCCGATGGCCACTAAACTCCCCAGACATGAACATGGCATATCTGGGATGCATTGTAATGTGCTGTTCAGAAGACATCTCCACCCCGTCGTACTCTTACGGATTTATGGACAGCGCTGCAGGATTAGTGGTCTCAGTTCCCTCCGGCACTACTTCAGACATTAGTAGAGTCCATGCCACGTCGTGTTGCGACACTTCTGCGTGCTCGCGGGGGCCCTGCGCAATATTAGGCAGGTGTACGAGTTTCTTTGGCTCTTCAGTGTACATAAGAAATAGTAGACGCTGCGGAGGGGCTGCACAAGAAATTTTCATCTTACGAGACGTGTATTACTGCCAGTGATAACTGTGGATAGACAAGACACGGCTGTCAGGAAATCGACCGTCACAGAGAACTGTAAGCCGAGAGAACTGTCTGTTTAACAAAACATGGCATTTTGTAAGCTGCGGTGTCTCATCTCAGCCTTCCCTTGATATGCAGGTAGGCGGTATCGTGTCATTCTCTGTCACTGTTTCATGGTTATTGTTTTGTTGGTATTGGACATATGTGCTTTGGGAAAAAAAAATCTATGATTTTTTTGCTCTGGGACGGTCCTGATGTTGGTGGAAGGCAGCCAGTGAATCTCTTTGGAGAGGTGCGGCTCCTCAAGAATACGGTCATTTTTTTGTGGAAGTGAATTTGACGTTTTTGTCTTTTCTGCGTGGACATCAATGGCTGAGACCATGCGTCTCCACCCGGCTAGCATGACAATAATGGTTTCTTTCGCCCAAAATTTTGGTTACCCAGTGGAATTGAGTTGCTCCCCCAACAAGCTCGGTGTAACGGGCCCAATCAATCGAGGGTAAACGGCTGCACGCTGGTACCAACCTGGTGTTTTAAGTTGTGTTCCTACGCCAAGCATGTGAAGTTCCTGCTGTGTTCTCTTGTTTTTTCGTGAAGCAAGCGATATTCTCATCCGTCACACGGGCAACAGCATTGAGCAGTCCTTCCATGTAGAGCATTTTGGAGGCAGGTAGTGGATGGCTGTGAACTTAGAATCTCGGCATTCGTCTCTGGACTGCCTTTTGAGAGAGCGTCGTCTACATCCGCCAGCTGATGCTGACTGGCGCACGCTAGCTGGTCTGCAGAAACGTAACTGTCGTAATTTGCGGTTGCGTGATCTACATTCTGAGCAATTCGTTATTTGCTGACCTTGCCACAAACCTTGTATTGCTTAACTTGGTTATAACTCGTGGTATCTTGTTGTAACGTTAACACAGATTTTTCAAGCTGCCCACACGGGCAGATCTTGTTGCACTTTTTCCAAAAGTCTTCCACGCCTTTTGCTTCCTTTCAACGCTGTTAGTCGATATTTAATTCGATTTGAGCTTTAGAAAACTTCGCTGTCTGCTAATATTAAGGTTACTTATGTCTGTCACTACAGCAAATAAATGTTTACCTCAGTCCTGACTTACATTCCAACATCCTTCAGTGTCCTAAGGCTTTTCCATCGTTAGGTGACTCAGAATAACAAGTATAACCTGTTGTACACCCAATTTGCTGCCCTTACCGCGGCGGTGTTTTCGCTATACGTTCAATTATGTTAACTATTAAGAAAAACGAACGAGCACTGCACTCATTCATATCCTATGGTCAAAAATTTGTTTTATAACGAGCATTGAACTTGCACTTTTTTAGGCAGATCTGGGACACAAGAAACACACCTTTCACAATGTACCCTTTGCCAAAGCCTAGATGCTAACTTAAATATGCTGCATACGGTTCTGATATGCCTACCATGTACTTCCATGAGGCGGAAAGGCTCCTATCCACAGATCTGACAAACTCAGCTAGCGCTTTTCCTACAAGATATCCTGTGACCTGTGGATGAAGGACACCAAGGAGATTTCATATTGTTACATTTCCTAAAAGCATTTAACCCGATGTCCTACTGCAGACTGTTAACGAAGATACGGGCATACATAATAGGTTCCCAGATATGTCAGTGGCTTGATGACTTCTTAAGTAACACAGGCCAGTACGTTGCCCTCGACGGCAAGTGTTCAACTGAGATAGGGGTATCGTCAGGAGTGCCCTATGGTAGTGTGACAAATGGTTCAAATGGCTCTGAGCACTATGGACTTAACATCTGACGTCATCAGTCTCCTAGAACTTAGAACTACTTAAGCCTAACTAACCTAAGGACAACACACACATCCATGCTCGAAGCAGGATTCGAACCTGCGACCGTAGCGGTAGTGTGAGAGAACCGCTATTATTCTCTATGTTGTTGTTGTTGTTGTCTTCAGTCCTGAGACTGGTTTGATGCAGCTCTCCATGCTACTCTATCCTGTGCAAGCTGCTTCATCTCCCAGTACCTACTGCAACCTACATCCTTCTGAATCTGCTTAGTGTACTCATCTCTCGGTCTCCCTCTACGATTTTTACCCTCCACGCTGCCCTCCAATGCTAAATTTGTGATCCCTTGATGCCTCCAAACATGTCCTACCAACCGATCCCTTCTTCTAGTCAAGTTGTGCCACAAACTTCTCTTCTCCCCAATCCTATTCAATACCTCCTCATTAGTTACGTGATCTATCCACATTATCTTCAGTATTCTTCTGTAGCACCACATTTCGAAAGCTTCTATTCTCTTCTTGTCCAAACTAGTTATCGTCCATGTTTCACTTCCATACATGGCTACACTCCAAACAAATACTTTCAGAAACGACTTCCTGATACATAGATCTATATTCGATGTTAACAAATTTCTCTTCTTCAGAAACGCTTTCCTTGCCATTGCCAGTCTACATTTTATATCCTCTCTACTTCGACCATCATCAGTTATTTTACTTCCTAAATAGCAAAACTCCTTTACTACTTTAAGTGTCTCATTTCCTAATCTAATTCCCTCAGCATCACCCGATTTAATTTGACTACATTCCATTATCCTCGTTTTGCTTTTGTTAATGTTCATCTTATATCCTCCTTTCAAGACACTGTCCATTCCGTTCAACTGCTCTTCCAAGTCCTTTGCCGTCTCTGACAGAATTACAATGTCATCGGCGAACCTCAAAGTTTTTACTTCGTCTCCATGAATTTTAATACCTACTCCAAATTTTTCTTTTGTTTCCTTTAATGCTTGCTCAATATACAGATTGAATAACATCGGGGAGAGGCTACAACCCTGTCTCACTCCTTTCCCAACCACTGCTTCCCTTTCATGCCCCTCGACTCTTATTACTGCCATCTGGTTTCTGTACAAATTATAAATAGCCTTTCGCTCCCTGTATTTTAACCCTGCCACCTTTAGAATTTGAAAAAGAGTATTCCAGTCAACATTGTCAAAAGCTTTCTCTAAGTCTACAAATGCTAGAAACGTAGGTTTGCCTTTTCTTAATCTTTCTTCTAAGATAAGTCGTAAGGTCAGTATTGCCTCACGTGTTCCAACATTTCGACGGAATCCAAACTGATCCTCCCCGAGGTCTGCATCTACCAGTTTTTCCATTCGTCTGTAAAGAATTCGCGTTAGTATTTTGCAGCCGTGGCTTATTAAACTGATAGTTCGGTAATTTCCACATCTGTCAGCACCTGCTTTCTTTGGGATTGGAATTATTATATTCTTCTTGAAGTCTGAGGGTATTTCGCCTGTCTCATACATCTTGCTCACCAGCTGGTAGAGTTTTGTCATGACTGGCTCTCCCAAGGCCGTCAGTAGTTCTAATGGAATGTTGTCTACTCCGGGGGCCTTGTTTCGACTCAGGTCTTTCAGTGCTCTGTCAAACTCTTCACGCAGTATCGTATCTCCCATTTCGTCTTCATCTACATCCTCTTCTATTTCCATAATATTGTCCTCAAGTACATCGCCCTTGTATAAACCTTCTATATACTCCTTCCACCTTTCTACCTTCCCTTCTTTGCTTAGAACTGAGCTGCCATCTGAGCTCTTGATATTCATACACGTGGTTCTCTTCTCTCCAAAGGTCTCTTTAATTTTCCTGTAGGCAGTATCTATCTTACCCCTAGTGAGATAAGCTTCTACATCCTTACATTTGTCCTCTAGCCATCCCTGTTTAGCCATTTTGCACTTCCTGTCGATCTCATTTTTGAGACGTTTGTATTCCTTTTTGCCTGCTTCATTTACTGCATTTTTATATTTTCTCCTTTCATCAATTAAATTCAATATTTCTTCTGTTACCCAAGGATTTCTAGCAGCCCTCGTCTTTGTACCTACTTTATCCTCTGCTGCCTTCACTACTACATCCCTCAGAGCTACCCATTCTTCTTCTACTGTATTTCTTTCCCCTATTCCTGTCAATTGTTCCCTTATGCTCTCTCTGAAACTCTGTACAACCTCTGGTTCTTTCAGTTTATCCAGGTCCCATCTCCTTAATTTCCCACATTTTTGCAGTTTCTTCAGTTTTAATCTACAGGTCATAACCAATAGATTGTGGTCAGAGTCCACATCTGCCCCTGGAAATGTCTTACAGCTTAAAACCTGGTTCCTAAATCTCTGTCTTACCATTATATAATCTATCTGATACCTTTTAGTATCTCCAGGGTTCTTCCACGTATACAACCTTCTTTCATGATTCTTAAACCAAGTGTTAGCTATGATTAAGTTGTGCTCTGTGCAAAATTCTACTAGGCGGCTTCCTCTTTCATTTCTTAGCCCCAATCCATATTCACCTACTATGTTTCCTTCTCTCCCTTTTCCTACACTCGAATTCCAGTCACCCATTACTATTAAATTTTCGTCTCCCTTCACTATCTGAATAATTTCTTTTATTTCATCGTACATTTCTTTAATTTCTTCATCATCTGCAGAGCTAGTTGGCATATAAACTTGTACTACTGTAGTAGGTGTGGGCTTCGTATCTATCTTGGCCACAATAATGCGTTCACTATGCTGTTTGTAGTAGCTTACCCGCATTCCTATTTTCCTATTCATTATTAAACCTACTCCTGCATTACCCCTATTTGATTTTGTGTTTATAACCCTGTATTCACCTGACCAGAAGTCTTGTTCCTCCTGCCACCGAACTTCACTAATTCCCACTATATCTAACTTTAACCTATCCATTTCCCTTTTTAAATTTTCTAACCTACCTGCCCGATTAAGGGATCTGACATTCCACGCTCCGATCCGTAGAACGCCAGTTTTCTTTCTCCTGATAACGACCATCCTCCTGAGTAGTCCCCTCCCGGAGATCCGAATGGGGGACTATTTTACCTCCGGAATATTTTACCCAAGAGGATGCCATCATCATTTAATCATACAGTAAAGCTGCATGTCCTCGGGAAAAATTACGGCTGTAGTTTCCCCTTGCTTTCAGCCGTTCGCAGTACCAGCACAGCAAGGCCGTTTTGGTTAATGTTGCAAGGCCAGATCAGTCAATCATCCAGACTGTTGCCCCTGCAACTACTGAAAAGGCTGCTGCCCTTCTTCAGGAACCACACGTTTGTCTGGCCTCTCAACAGATACCCCTCCGTTATGGTTGCACCTATGGTACGGCCATCTGTATCGCTGAGGCACGCAAGCCTCCCCACCAACGGCAAGGTCCATGGTTCATGGGGGGAGGTTATTCTCTATATTAATTAATAATTAATATAGAGCAATAAAAGTTCTGGAATAAATTTGTCTAGGGAACATACTTAAGTGATTAACACTGGAATACGACAGGTTAATGTAAGCACTACATAAGGCATTGCAAATGTGAAATGATTCTACTTTAATAATCGGTGCAACCGCCAGAATGATGAATGCAAGCATGAAAGCAGACATGCATTGTGTTTTCCAGGTGTCAGGTGTCAGTTTGTGGGATGGAGTTCCATAACTGCTACACTTGGTCGGTCAATATAGGAATGGCTAATATTGTTTGTGGGTGATGCTGGACTTGTCGTCTGATGATGTCCCATTTGCGTTCGACTGTAGGCAGATCTTGTGACAGAGCAGTCCAAGGCAGCATGTCAACACTCTTTAGATCATGCTGGGCTACAACAGCGATATGCGGACAAGCGTTATCCTGTTGGAAAATGCGCCCTGGAATGCTGTTAATGAATGGGAGCACAGCAGGTCGAATCACCAGATTGGCATAGAAATTTGCACTTAGGGTGTTCCTGCTGTTATACGAAATGGCACCCCAGACCATAACTCCTGGCCCTCAGATGGCCCCTTCTAACCAACACATGGCCATCACTGGCACTGAGGCGGAACCAGCTTTCATCAGGAAACACAACAGACCTCTACCCCGCTTTCCAATGAGCTCTCGCCTGACACCACTAAAGTCGCAAATGGAGGTGGCTTGCGGTCAGTGGAATGCACGCTACAGCTGTCCTTGAAGCAACCGATTTTCACGATTTCGTTGTGTCACTGTGGTGTCAACTGCTGCTCCAATTGACTGTTGCAGATGCAATACGATTCGCCAGAGCCATGCGCCGAACATCACATCATGGTCTTCATTCACGGTAGTATCACGTGGACGTCGGGAGCCAGTACATTCTCGTGGCCACCTTTTCCAGCAATCATGTACAATAGCTACATTTCTGAGAAGACTTCCTGCGATATCGCAGAAGGAACATCCAGCTTTGTGTAGCCTTGTTACACGACTTCATTAAAACTCAGTAAGGTGTTGATAATGCCGTCTTTGTCTCCTTGACGGTATTCTTGACCAACATCGACGACAACCAATCTCAAATTTAACTAACGCTCACAGCTACTGCAACGTGTATTTAAAAGACTCCTGACTTGCATCCTCATAGTGGTGCGACTGGCGCTAAATTTGAATAGATGCCATCTGTCAGATGTAGAAACACACCTAGGAAATTTTGTTTATGTTGCACAACTTCTTCTTGACCTTGTGATTTTTTTCCGTAGCTACATAAATGGACTGTTTGCTGACGGTGCTGTGGTATATAGGAAGTTGTACGGGATAGAAGATGACTTAAAATTTCTAATAGATATAACGTAAGGCAACTAGCTGTAGATGTAGAAGAAGGTAAATTAATGCAGTTGAGGAGGAAAAATAATAACGTAATGTTCGAATACAGCATTAGTACTGCGCTACTTACACAGTCAAGCCGTCTAAATACCTGGGTGTAGCGTTGCAAAGCCATATGAAATGTTGAACGTAAGAACTGTATTGGGGAAGGTGAAAGGTCGACTTTGATTTACTGGGAAAGTCTTAGGAAAGCGTGGTTCATCTCTAAAGAAGGCCATATATAGAACAGTAGTGTGAACCATTCTACATCTATACTCCGCAAGCCACCTGATGGTGTGTGGCGGAGGGTATCTTGAGTACCTCTGTCCGTTCTCCATTATATTCCAGTCTCGTATTGTTCGTAGAAAGAAAGTTTGGCGGTATGCGTCTGTGTGGGCTCTAATCACCCTCATTTTATTCTCATGGTCTCTCGCGAGATATACGTAGGAGGGAGCAATATACTGCTTGACTCGTCGGTGAAGGTATGTTCTCGAAACTTCAACAAAAGCCTGTACCGAACTACTGAGCGTCTCTCCTGCAGAGTCTTCCACTGGAGTTTATCTATCATTTCCGTAACGCTTTCGCGATTACTAAATGATCCTGTAACTAAGCGCGCTGCTCTCCGTTGGATCTTCTCTATCTCTTCTGTCAACCCTATCTGGTACGGATCCCAAACCGGTGAGCAGTATTCAAGCAGTGGGCGAGCAAGTGAACTGTAACCTATTTCCTTTGTTTTCGGACTGCATTTCCTTAGGATTCTTCCAATGAATCTCAGTCTGGCATCTGCTTTTCCGACGATCTGCTTTTCCGTGTGAAAAGGCTGTGATGTTCCCACAGTACTGACCGACTGCCGTACCATCCTCAGCCCACAGATGTCACTGGATGCAGATTTGGAGTGGCATGTGGTCAGAACTCAGCTGTCCCGGCCGTCGTCAGTTTTTGATATCGGAGCCGCTACTTCCCAGTCAAGTAGTCCTCAACTGCCCTCACAATGGCCGAGTGATCCCGCTTATCAGACAGCAGACAAGACGGACACTCAGCCAAGTGTTAGCGGGAGACGGGCAGTGCTTAATTTCGGTGATCTGACAGGAACCAGTGTTGCCAATATAACAGCAACATTACGAGACATGAACTTCTCACGCAGGTAGGCAAGGAAATCCCCAAAAGACTATCTTTCGCCTCTAGTTACCAGCGCCCAGTGGACTCGCCACCCCCTGTGAACCAGTGCTCGTCGGTCGGCGTGCAGCCTCAGACAGCGACTGGCGCGCCGCCTGCCTGCGACACGGCGGTACGGTTGCCCCAGGTAGGCCACGGCAGGCGGGTGACGTCAGCGGGCGTGCGTCGGCCGTGTACGGCGCTGGCCGCCTTCCAGAGGCGACTGGGGCGGCGCCACGCCAGCCAGCCAGCCCCCTAAGGCGCGGCGCTGCTCTGCCTGCAGGCGTCTTGCGTCATTTCACGGTAGCGGCCGGCGTCACATCCGAAGCGTCGGCGCCACTCTGA